>NC_067248.2:120396806-121734821 GCF_019359855.2 Lolium perenne | reverse complement strand
CTAATCTCGTAGGCTTTGGAAATCTTCGAGGGTTAGTCTCATGATCTTCTCATTGCTACCATATTGTAGATTGGATCTTGGCTTGTTATTCGTTCTTGCGGTAGCAAATTTTTTGTTTTCTATGCTACGAATCCCATCAGTTACCTGGAGCAAAAGAGTGTTCTGGACGCAAGGATCTACATAGCGTTGAGCTAAGATCTATTTTTCGTCGTTTATATTTTGGCGAGGCACTTCCGGAATTACTTGTTTCACAATCAACATGGGAAGGACCCTTCATTGTGAGCAAGGCTCTACACAATGATGCCTACTACTTGATCGATGCACAGGAATCAAAGAAGGGAAAGGCGGACAGGTCCGGAGAGGAAACTAAGCGCCCATGGAACATAGCTCTGCTGCGTCCTTTCTATTCCTGAAGATGTGCTGTAAGGAGTTCCTTTTTTGTACCTTATTTGTTATGAATAAAAGATGTCGGCACCTCGAATGAATCTCGGGGACTACTCCTATTGAAATTGCATGTAATATGTTTATTTTTTCAGTTTACCGGTTGCTTGGTGAACGTTTTTTCTTTCCAGTTTAGTAACGTGCTAAACTTACCGGAGTCTTCGACTTTGCTACTATCCGCAACCCGGCTTCATGGCAAGCAAGATAAACCGGTTGGAACTAAGCACGTGAAACACGAAAAGAGGGAGTGGGAGCAAACAATCCGGAAAAGTTTAACTAACCCCGGTCATACAGGTTTTTGTGCAAAATTTTGAGTTATTTCTAAGTTCAAGAAAGTGCTTGCTTGGCAAAAGAACTTTGTGACTCATATGCCAAAACACCCAAAGAGGTAGGCAGAGCCAAAGCAAAAGAACCAAGTGTGCATCGGATTGAATGCCGAAACAATTCCGGAATCTTCACAGTGCAAGATAAAAGCAAACAATAAGCAAAATGCTAAGATAGCATACAAACTTAACTTGATAAGTTACCGGTATAACATACCGGCATGGAATGTTGTAGCACAACCAAAAGAACGGCAGAGTATTATCTTACATCATAAACCCCGGCATACCGGGGTAGAATTTAACGAGCATTGTTTTTGAGGCAACCAGGTGTAACACATAAACTGAGAGATATTCAGACAACGGGAGGCTGCGCGCCGGCTTCAGGAGCTTCCGGAGGAGCATCGCCTTCTTTCGGAGGGGCGTCACCTTCTCCGGCTTATTCATCCTCCTCGTCCTCAACGTCTTCTTCCTCGTCGTCGGAGATTGCGTCTCTGACGTCGGGAGGAGGAGGGATGAAAGTGTGGAGGTGGGCGAACTCCGCAATCCGGTAGGCGCGGTCCTGGCGCTTGGCGGTTAAGACCGGATCCTTATCTGTGGGCGCATCGCCGCGAAGGCTGTGGAAAGCGTCCAGATCCAAGTCTTCGTACCAAGAGCAGGCGATGCGTAGCGCCGCATCTACTCTGGCACGAGCTGATGAGCACTTCCATTCACGGATCCTCCGGCCAGCATCCTTCAGGCGGTCGGAGGTGAGCGTTATGTTGGCTGGCACGGCTTCACCAGGCCACAGCACTTTGAAGATCTGAATGGCCACATCCGGCAGATCGACAAGATGCCGGTCCACAGCGCACATGTGCTGGACCCGGGCGGAAAGCGCGACCAAGTGGTCATAAGCGTCCCAGGGTGCCTCCGGGTTGCTCATGGCGTGCTCAGCCCTCCGCTCTGTAACCTTCTTGTGTGCATGCGGCTGGGAATCCGGAAAGAGCCCTGCAAGAAAAGGGAGAAGAAAAGATAAGGACATGTTGCCAGAAAATATAAGCTTATAAGCAAAAGAGGGAAAGAGCAAAGGCTTACTGAGGGCCAACGCATCGGTTTGCACGACCAACCGGTCATACTCAGCCTGATCCGTGGTCAGGGTGGCGATCCGGTCTTGCGCCGCTTTCCGCGCCACGGTCTCTTCCTCTAGCTCCGCTCGCAGCAATGCGCTGTTGTTGGTGAACTCATTTAAGGATTCATCCAACTTGGCCTCAGCTGCAGCGTTGGCCTCCTTCAGCTCCCGGGCATGCCGGAGCTCAGCCTGCGTGAGCTGCTCCTTCAGCTTAGCGGAGATAGTCTCCTGAGCATCCAGAGCTTTGCGGTGCTCCAGGACAAGCTGCTCTTTTTCAGCTGGAGTCCGGAAAAGAAATGTTAACAGAAAGGTAACCGGTAGATCAAAGAGAGGAAAGTCAACCGAAAAAGAAAATGGTACCTTTAAGCGCAGAGAGCTGAGCGTTGAGGTCCTCGAAGGAGGCTTCCGGAAGAGCTGATGTGCAAAGAATTTTATAAGTGCTGAAAGGAAAAAAAAAGCAACCGGTGAAAAGGAGCCGGAGGCGCAGAAACTAACCTTGGCACTTGCTATGGGCCTCGGAGAGGTAATGGTGCTCCCACAGAAGCTCCTCGAAGAGCTGCTTCCGGGTATCCAACATGCTCTGTTCAAGATAAAAAGGTTTCGGTAAAAAGATGTCGGCATTGAAAAAAGAATTTCGCGCTAAGGGCTCCGCCCTAAACCCGAAACTCGGGGACTGGCTATGCCGGTTTTTTGTGTTTCTAACAAAGTTTCGCGCTAAGAGCTGCGCTCTCAACCCGAAACTCGGGGACTGGGAAGATATATATAATCTTGAAAGATTGAAAACCGGCATGGATGAAAAGAACTTTAAAGTTTTGTGCAACTTACCGCCACATTGTTGTTGGCGTCATGCCACGCGTTGTCAAAATCTTTGAGTGCGCGCCGCAGCCGGACAAAGTGTTGCCCGGTGCTCCGAGGGCCAGCGGGGTCAATCACCGGCAGCTTGTCTTTGCCGAGGCCGCGCGTCGCTAGCGACAGATCTTCCTGATTCCACTTTTCAGCGTAATCAAGCAAATGGCCCAGGTCAGCTCCTCCGCGGTGGAGCTCGGTGATCCGGCCTACATGGGCTGAGGTCGTCTCACTGGCCGCAACGACGGCGCGGCCGGCGTGCAGTACGAGGGACTGCGAGCCGGAGGAAGGAGCGTTGGCCGCCGTAACCACCGCGGCAAGTTCTTGCGCAGTGAGCTTGGCTCCCTCTGGTGGAGTTGGTTTGACAATGGCGGGCTCTCCGGCTGAGGTTGCCGGAGGAGGCGTTGGCGTGGCCTTGATTGGCGCAGGAGCTTCAGGTGCGTCCTTTGCCGGAGCGGAGCTTGCCGGCGTGGAAGGATCCAGCACGGTCTTGGAGGGGGAGGCAGTTGCCTTCTTCTTCTTCTTCGGGGCGGGAGGAACCAGAGGTTCCGCCCTCCCGGCATCTTCTATGTCGGCGCCGGTGTTGCTGGCGCCGATGTCTTGGGCTTCTGGAGGGGAGACGAGTTCCTCCTCCGCGCGGAGATCAGAAGGTTCAGGGGCCGCGCGCCCCGTACTTGTGTTGCCTCCCAGAGGGGAGGCAGAAGAGTTGCCGGCACCATATGGTACCGGGCTTGGTTGAGGAGGAGGTGAGGCCCTGGCGGCATCCTCCGAGCCTTCCGGCCTCATACCGGTGGCGCTCTTGGTGATGCTGAGCGCGGGCCTGAAAAGGGAGAAAGAGAGAGTTGGAAAAAGTAACCAGAAAAAGAAACTTACGGAACAAAAGGAAAAAAGAAACGGAAGCTTACCCGGAAGCAACCGGCATTCCCTTCTTCCGGTAGTGCTTCGTGGTGACCATTTTCCCGCCAACTTCCTGGCGGGAGCGTTTGGCAGGAGGAACGTCACTCGAGCCGGCTTCGGGCGCCGGAGCCTTCTTCTTCTAGCCTCGAGAGGCCAGTTTCTCCAGAAACTCCTGGCCAACCTCGGCCTGAAGCGGAACAGCGCGCTCCACAACCTGTGGGTTGGTGCTGGCTGAGGGGGCGCCTACAGAAAAATGATAGATGAGAAAGCGAAAGAACAAAGTACCTCAAGAACAGTGACCTCATCGTCAGAACCGGAGTCGTTTGTAGAAAAGTTACCGGGGCGCGGAGTGTGGGTGCGGCCCATCTTGTTTTTGGTCCAGACCACGTAAGGGTCCGGGTCCACCTCGTCCAAGTCGCGCTTGCGGCAAGGGCCTCGTGCCTCCGCAGCAATGCGAGGAAAGCGCTCGCAGGCCTGAAAAAGAGAAAAGTCAGTTAGTTACACATTGAAAGGCTACCGGAAAAACAATCCGGATTGCTTAAGTTCTTACTTCAGCAGATGGAGGATTCATGGAGCTGAGGGGAAGATGGCCCCACTCCCAATCCATTGGCATGTCAGTTTGGCAAATTTGCCTAGCCTTGAGGACTACCTCCTCTTTGCTTAGTGCCAAGCCGGTGATTTTGGTGGGATCGCGGGGGCCGCACATCTGGCTCATCTTGTGAGCCCGACGCTGGAGGGGAAGCACCCGACGTGAGATGAACGCGCGCATAATATCATCGGAGCATATGTACGTCTCCTTCTTGAGCTTCTCCAGGAACCGAACAATCTGGTTAGTCTCGATATGGTTAGTTCCCGGATTGTAGCCCCAGTTGGCCTTCGTAGGCGTCTCCGGATTGTAAGCCGGCAGATTGATAAAATCTGAGGAACCCTTATTCCTCACATAAAAGAAGGTCTCTGATACGTCTCCAACGTATCTATAATTTCTTATGTTCCATGCTACTTTTATGATGATACACACATGTTTTATACACACTTTATGTCATTATTATGCATTTTCCGGAACTAACCTATTGACAAGATGCCGAAGTGCCAGTTCCTGTTTTCTGCTGTTTTTGGTTTCAGAAATCCTAGTAAGGAAATATTCTCGGAATTGGACGAAATCAACGCCCAGTATCTTATTTTTCCACGAAGCTTCCAGAACACCGGAGAGAGACCAGAGGGGAGCCAGGGGCCCACACGCCAGGGTGGCGCGGCCAATGGGTGGGGCGCGCCCCCCTATTGTGTGGCCCCACCAGGGCCCCTCCGAGGCTGCCCTTCCGCCTACTTAAGGACTCCGTCGCGAAAACCCTAGACGAATAAGCCACGATACGAGAAAAGTTCCAGAGCCACCGCCATCGCGAAGCCAAGATTCGGGGGACAGAAGTCTCTGTTCCGGCACGCCGCCGGGACGGGGAATTGCCCCCGGAAGGCATCTCCATCGACACCACCGCCATTTTCATCGCCGCTCCTGCTTCCCATGATGAGGAGGGAGTAGTTCTCCCCCGAGGATGAGGGCTCTACCGTAGCTATGTGGTTCATCTCTCTCTTTGTGATCTAGTTGAATATCATCTATGTGCTGCTCTAGTGATGTTATTAAAGTAGTCTATTCCTCCTCCATGATGTAATGTTGACAGTGTGTGCATCCTGTAGTACTTGGTATAAGCTATGATTGTGATCTCTTGTAGATTATGAAGTTAACTATTACTATGATAGTATTGATGCGATCTATTCCCCCTTTCATAGCTGATGTTGACAGTGTGCATGCTATGTTAGTACTCGGTCAAAATTGTAATGGTCTATCATGCACTCTAAGGTTACTTAAATATGAACTCCGGATGTTGTGGAGCTTGTTAACTCCGGCATTGAGGTGCTCTTGTAGCCCTACACAATGAATGGTGTTTGTCATCCAACAAGAGAGTGTAGAGTAGTTTCAGTTATGTGATCAATGTTGAGAGTGTCCACTAGTGAAAGTAGGATCCCTAGGCCTTGTTTCCGAGCATCGAATCTCCGTTTATTTACTGTTCTGTTGCATGTTTACTTGCTGCCATATTTATTTCAGATTGCTATTACCACTCATATTCATCCATACCACTTGTATTTCACTATCTCTTCGCCGAACTAGTGCACCTATACATCTGACAAGTGTATTGGGTGTGTTGGGGACACAAGAGACTTCTTGTATCGTGATTGCAGGGTTGCTTGAGAGGGATATCTTTGACCTCTTCCTCCCTGAGTTCGATAAACCTTGGGTGATTCACTTAAGGGAAACTTGCTGCTGTTCTACAAGCCTCTGCTCTTAGAGGCCCAACACTGTCTACAGAAATAGAAGCGTGCGTAGACATCAAGCTATTTTCTGGCGCCGTTGCCGGGGAGGTAAGGTAAAAGGCACTCACACTCCGGTCCCCGGCAACTAAGGTAAAAGGTTGATACGCGTACAGCACGCGTCCGTTGGGAACCCCAAGAGGAAGGTGTGATGCGTACAGCGGTAAGTTTCCCTCAGTAAGAAACCAAGGTTTATCGAACCAGTAGGAGCCAAGAAGCACGTTGAAGGTTGATGGCGGCGGAGTGTAGTGCGGCGCAACACCAGGGATTCCGGCGCCAACGTGGAACCTGCACAACACAACCAAAATACTTTGCCCCAACGTGACAGTGAGGTTGTCAATCTCACCGGCTTGCTGTAACAAAGGATTAGATGTATAGTGTGGAAGATGATGTTTGCAGAGAACAGTAAGAACAAGTATTGCAGTAGATTGTATTCGATGTAAAGAATGGACTGGGGTCCACAGTTCACTAGTGGTGTCTCTCCAATAAGATATAGCATGCTGGGTGAACAAATTACAGTTGGGCAATTGACAAATAAAGATAGCATGGCAATGCACATACATGTTATGATGAGTAGTGTGAAATTCAATTGGGCATTATGACAAAGTACATAGACCGCTATCCAGCATGCATCTATGCGTAAAAAGTCCACCTTCGGGTTAGCATCCGCACCCCTTCCAGTATTAAGTTGCAAACAACAGACAATTGCATTAAGTATGGTGCGTAATGTAATCAACACAAATATCCTTAGACATAGCATTGATGTTTTATCCCTAGTGGCAACAAAGACATCCACAACCTTAGAACTTTCTCACATCGTCCTGCATTTAATGGAGGCATGAACCCACTATCGAGCATAAATACTTCGTCTTGGAGTTACAAGTAACGACTTGGCCAGAGCCTCTACTAGCAACGGAGAGCATGCAAGATCATAAACAACACATAGATGATAGATTGATAATCAACATAACATAGTATTCCATATTCATCGGATCCCAACAAACGCAACATGTAGCATTACAAATAGATGATCTTGATCATGTTAGGCAGCTCACAAGATCGAACAATGATAGCACAATGAGGAGAAGACAACCATCTAGCTACTGCTATGGACCCATAGTCCAGGGGTGAACTACTCACACATCACTCCGGAGGAGACCATGGCGGTGAAGAGTCCTCCGGGAGATGATTCCCCTCTCCGGCAGGGTGCCGGAGGCGATCTCCTGAATCCCCCGAGATGGGATTGGCGGCGGCGGCGTCTCTGGAAGGTTTGCCATATCGTGGCTCTCGGTACTGGGGTATTCTCGACGAAGGCTATATGTAGGCGGAAGGGTAGGTCAGGGGGCGACGCGAGGGCCCCACACGCTAGGGCCGCGCAGCCAAGGGGTGGGCCGCGCCGCCCTGTTGTGTCGGCGCCTCGTCGCCCCACTTCTTTTCCCTTTCGGACTTCTGGAAGCTTCGTGGAAAAATAAGACCCTGGGCATTGATTTCGTCCAATTCCGAGAATATTTCCTTACTAGGATTTCTGAAACCAAAAACAGCAGAAAACATCAACTGGCTCTTCGGCATCTTGTTAATAGGTTAGTGCCGGAAAATGCATAAATATGACATAAAGTATGTATAAAACATGTAGGTATTGTCATAAAACAAGCATGGAACATAAGAAATTATCGATACGTTGGAGACGTATTAGCATCCCCAAGCTTAGTTCCTACTCGTCCTCGAGTAGGTAAACGATAACAAAGATAATTTCTGAAGTGACATGCTATCATAATCTTGATCAATACTATTGTAAAGCACATGAGCTGAGATCAAATCATTCAAAGCAAATATCTATATTGATATAAGAGATGATAATGCAAGAGTTAAACAAGCTAGAAGTTTTCATGAACTATTGCTTTAAAGACATGAAACCGTACAAAGTTCATTAAGGATGTGTTAAGTATTCAGCGTAGAAGTTCTATCCTTCATTCCAAGCATCAAGTAAATTTTCACAACATAAGAAGGATTCAGTCAAGTAAACATAAACATGAACGTCATGAATCAACTGTTTCGAAGTCTACTCAACCGGTGAGCGTAAGCATTTGGTATTAGCACCAGGATGTTATGGCATAAAGAACATTAATGGGGGTTTGGAAGGCCAAATGGAAGAAAGTCTTACAAAGCTATAAGTGATCATTAGACAAGAGGAAGCCTTATGATCGAAGCTATGCAAGGAGTAGTGATTGCCATGCAACGGATGCACATAGAGCTATATGTGTATGAAAGCTCTCCAATGGAACTAGTGGGGGTGCATCCAACTTGGTTGCTCATGAAGACCTAGAGCACTTTTGAGGAGGCTCATCATTGGAATATACAACCCAAGTTCTATAGTGTAAATTCCCCACATAGTTATACTAGTAAAACATGAAAACTCTCTCATATGGAGTATAGGTGCTAAACATGAGCACCAATGATGACTATGAATAATGCAGGTGCTAAAACATGAGCACAAGTGTGGATAAAAGATAGTAATGCTGCCCCTTTTTCTTTATTCTTTTTTTTCTTTTTCTTTTTTTCTTTTCTATTTTTTTCTTTCTTTTCTTTTTCTCTTTTTGATGGCCTCAATGGCTCTTTTCACTTTTAGGGGCAACATCCTAATATGACAACACACTTTTTGGTACAAATAACTCATAATGAATAAAACACGATGTATAAAACTGTATGCCTCTGCCAGTGTAGCAGGATGTGCAATGATCTAGCATAACATGGGTAAACCTCACATCAGCTGTATAGAATCATGCAAAGAAATATATAAATAATAAATGACACCAAGTCATGTAATGTAAAATGGAAGTTGCATGGCAATATATCTCGGAACAGCTATGGAAAAGCTGTGGTAGGTAGGTATGGTGGCTGTTTTGAGGAAGATGTATGGCTTATGTGTAGGAGGACAAGAGAAAGTCCTCCCACGGGTTTGGATGTACTGGTGAAGTATGCACAATTCTCAATGTGAGCAAAAGGCAATGCACAGTACCGAAGAGGCTAGCAAATTTGGATGGTGGAAGTGCCAAAAACCGTAGCTTAACATTAGTCAAAAAGAACTCACAAGCTTATTGCAAACATCTAGCAGGTTCAACATTAAGAGCATGATTAAAATTTACTCCAAGGAGGGCCGTTCACGGTGGCACAAGTACCCCGCTAGCTCCCTCGACCTTCAGCACAACTTAGTTATTACGATGAACTCTCAGACATGGAAAGCTATCAAGTCCAACTACACCTTCAACTATTTAAATAGAGTTTGTAGTACGGCACAAGCTTAAAGACAACAATCCACTACTAATTTTAACTTATCTATCCAGCAAGCCTCACCATCTAAATACCTCAAAACGTTTGCAAGGAATCAGATCATCAAAGCTCAATGATCCACAAGTATTTTATTATACACTACCACATGCAACATTTCCTGTTTCCAACCATATAACAATTAACTAAGCAGTTTCAACCTTCGCCACGAACATTAAGAATAAAGCTAAGAACATATATGTTCATATGCAACAGCGGAGCGTGTCTCTCTCCCACACAATGAATGCTAGGATCCAATTTTATTCAAAAAAAACAAAAACAAAAACATGCAGACGCTCCAAGTAAAGCACATAAGATGTGATGGAATAAAAATATAGTTTCACTAGAGGAACATGATAATATTGTCGATGAAGAAGGGGATGCCTTGGGCATCCCCAAGCTTAGATGCTTGAGTCTTCTTGAAATATGCAGGGATGAACCACGGGGGCATCCCCAAGCTTAGAGCTTTCACTCTCCTTGATCATATTGTATCATCCTCCTCTCTTGATCCTTGAAAACTTCCTCCACACCAAACTCAAAACAACTCATTAGAGGGTTAGTGCATAATCAAAAATTCACATGTTCAGAGGTGACATAATCATTCTTAACACTTCTGGACATTGCACAAAGCTACTGAAAGTTAATGGAATAAAGAAATCCATCAAGCATAGCAAAACAGGTAATGCGAAATAAAAGGCAGAATCTATCAAAACAGAACAGTCCGTAAAGACGAATTTTTTAGGTGTACCAGACTTGCTCAAATGAAAATGCTCAAATTTATTGAAAGTTGCGTACATATCTGAGGATCACTCACGTAAATTGGCAGGTTTTTCTGAGTTACCTACAGAGAATACTACTCAAATTCGTGACAGCAAGAAATCTGTTTCTGCGCAGTAATCCAAATCTATTATGAACCTTACTATCAAAGACTTTACTTGGCACAACAATGCAATAAAATAAAGATAATGAGAGGTTGCTACAGTAGTAACAACTTCCAATACTCAAATATAAAACAAAAGTGCAGAAGTAAAATCATGGGTTGTCTCCCATAAGCGCTTTTCTTTAACGCCTTTCAGCTAGGCGCAGAAAGTGTGTATCAAGTGTTATCAAGAGACGAAGCATCAACATCATAATTTTCACAACTTGTCACAATAGGTATCTTAGATTCTCCATTATCTATAGTGGTATTAAGAGCTTTATCAATTTTAGGCCTATAATGGTTTTTTGGTTTGGGCACCTTAGAGACATACATGAACTTTTGCTCCTTACCCACATAAGCTTTCTCCTTAAATTTAATAGAAGAAAAAGTTGAACCCAAGGCTCCCATAGCTTCTTCAAGTTCACTAATCCTTTGGGTTTGATTATCATGAATAGCCCAAGCTTCTAAGATGGCAATTCTCTCATTAATTCCACCTAGAGATTTGTCAAGTTTATCAGTGCTATTAAGTAATTCTCCCAATTTAGTCTCAACACTTGGAAGATTTTGCTCTATGGTATCCAACTTTTTCATGACATCTTCAAGAGAGATTTCAATTTTAACTTCATTAACAGGTGGTATTCCAAATAGACTCTCGATAATGCAACTAGCTTCTAAGGCAGGAGTGCCTAGGAAATTACCTCCCGCGAGACAATCAAGAACATTCTTATTCTAGCCAGAGATACCAACATAAAAATTCCTGAGTAGGATAGTAGTGGAGTGTTTCTTAGTGCACCTATTATGAGCATCACTAATTCTATACCAAGCATCTTTTAAACATTCTCCCCCTTGTTGCTTAAACGAACGAACTTCAACTTCAGGATTACTCATTTTAGCAATAGTAAATAAAGCAAACTAGACAAAATAAATGCAAGTAACTATTTTTTTTGTGTTTTTAATATGGAGAACGCAAACAAGATAGTAAATAAATTAAAGCAAGTAACTAATTTTTTGTATTTTGATATAGTGCAGCAAACAAAGTAGTAAATAAAAATAAAGCAAGACAAAAACAAAGTAAAGAGATTGGAAGTGGAGACTCCCCTTGCAGCGTGTCTTGATCTCCCCGCCAACGACGCCAGAAATTTAGCCTTGATACGCGTACAACACGCGTCTGTTGGGAACCCCAAGAGGAAGGTTGATGCGTACAGCGGCAAGTTTCACTCAGAAAGAAACCAAGGTTTATCGAACCAGTAGGAGCCAAGAAGCACGTTGAAGGTGTATGGCGGCGGAGTGTAGTGCGGCGCAACACCAGGGATTCCAGCGCCAACGTGGAACCTGCACAACACAACCAAAATACTTTGCCCCAACGTGACAGTGAGGTTGTCAATCTCACTGGCTTGCTGTAACAAAGGATTAGATGTATAGTGTGGAAGATGATGTTTGCAGAGAACAGTAAGAACAAGTATTGCAGTAGATTGTATTCGATGTAAAGAATGGACCGGGGTCCATAGTTCACTAGTGGTGTCTCTCCAATAAGATATAGCATGTTGGGTGAACAAATTACAGTTGGGCAATTGACAAATAAAGATGGCATGACAATACACATACATGTTATGATGAGTAGTGTGAAATTCAATTGGGCATTACGACAAAGTACATAGACCGCTATCCAGCATGCATCTATGCCTAAAAAGTCCACCTTCGGGTTAGCATCCGCACCCCTTCCAGTATTAAGTTGCAAACAACAGACAATTGCATTAAGTATGGTGCGTAATATAATCAATACAAATATCCTTAGACATAGCATTGATGTTTTATCCCTAGTGGCAACATCACATCCACAACCTTAGAACTTTCTGTCACTGTCCCAGATTTAATGGAGGCATGAACCCACTATCGAGCATAAATACTCCCTCTTGGAGTTACAAGTAACGACTTGGCTAGAGCCTCTACTAGCAACGGAGAGCATGCAAGATCATAAACAACACATAGATGATAGATTGATAATCAACATAACATAGTATTCCATATTCATCGGTTCCCAACAAACGCAACATGTAGCATTACAAATAGATGATCTTGATCATGTTAGGCAGCTCACAAGATCGAACAATGATAGCACAATGAGGAGAAGACAACCATCTAGCTACTGCTATGGACCCATAGTCCAGGGGTGAACTACTCACACATCAATCCGGAGGCGACCATGGCGGTGAAGAGTCCTCCGGGAGATGATTCCCCTCTCTGGCAGGGTGCCGGAGGCGATCTCCTGAATCCCCCAAGATGGTATTGGCGGCGGCGTCTCTGGAAGGTTTTCCGTATCGTGGCTCTCGGTACTGGGGTATTCTCGACGAAGGCTATATGTAGGCGGAAGGGTAGGTCAGGGGGCGACACGAGGGCCCCACATGCCAGGGCCGCGCGGCCAAGGGGTGGGCCTCGCCGCCCTGTTGTGTCGGCGCCTCGTCGCTCCACTTCGTTTCCCTTTCGGACTTCTAGAAGCTTCGTGGAAAAATAAGACCCTGGGCATTGATTTCGTCCAATTCCGAGAATATTTCCTTACTAGGATTTCTGAAACCAAAAACAGCAGAAAATAGCAACTGGCTCTTCGGCATCTTGTTAATAGGTTAGTGCCGGAAAATGCATAAATATGACATAAAGTATGTATAAAACATGTAGGTATTGTCATAAAACAAGCATGGAACATAAGAAATTATCGATACGTTGGAGACGTATCAAAGGTATTCACATCCTCCGACTACTAAGCTATTTCCTAGCATTGTTGCCGGTGTGTGAGTGCTCGAAGTTATTTCCTTTAGATCCTGCAATTGCATCTTTTTGTTTCTTGTTTTTCACTAGTTAGGCATAATGAAGAACAACTGTGAGCTTTTTAATCTATTTCCTGAGTTAAGACATGGATTGTTTGATGCGAAAATTAAAAAACCTATTTTGCATGCTAGTAGCAATGACATTAGTATGAACCCTTTGAACACCATTGTTGCTAATACTATGGAAAATTCTAAGCTTGGGGAAGCTGGTTTTGATGAGCATGATATTTTAGTCCCCCAAGCATTGAGGGGAAAATTTTCTTTGATGATACTTTGCCTCCTATTTATGATGATTATAATGATAGTGGTATTTTGGTGCCGCCTACTATGGAGGATAAATTTTATTATGATTATACTATGCCTCCTACACTTGCTGAGAATAATAATGATAGCTACTTTATTGAATTTGCTCCCACTACAATTAATAAGAATGACTATGCTTATGTTGGGAGTAGTAATAATTTTATGCATGTAGCTCATGATAAGAATGTTTCATTTGATAGTTATATTGTTGAGTTTGTTCATGATGCTACTGAAAATCTTTATGAGAGAGGAAAATATGGTTGTACAAATTTCCATGTTACTAAAACACCTCTCTATATGCTGAAATTTTTGAAGTTACACTTGTTTTATCTTTCTATGCTTGTTGCATTATGCTTCATGAATTTGTTTATTTACAAGATTCCTTTTCATATGAAGTGGGTTAGACTTAAAAGTGTATCTTATTTACTTTTGATGCTCTCTTTTGCTTCAATTCTTATTTCTTGCGAGTGCATCATTGAAATTACTGAGCCCATCTTAATGGCTATAAAGAAAGCACTTCTTGGGAGATAACCCATGTTTTTATTTTACTACAGCACTTTTGTTTTATATTTGAGTCTTGGAAGTTGTTACTACTGTAGCAACCTCTCCTTATCTTTATTTTATTGCATTGTTGTGCCAAGTAAAGTCTTTAATAGTAAGGTTGATACTAGATTTGGATTACTGCGCAGAAACAGATTTCTTGCTATCACGAATTTGGGCAGGGTTCTCTGTAGGTAACTCAGAAAAATCTGCCAATTTATGTGCGTGATCCTCAAATATTACGCAACTTTCATTCAATTTGAGCATTTTCATCTGAGCAAGTTTAGTGCCCCAGAAAAATTCGTCTTTACGAACTGTTCCGTTTTGACAGATTCTGCCTTTTATTTCGCATTGCCTCTTTTGCTGTGTTGGATGGATTTCTTTGTTCCATTAACTTTCAGTAGCCTTGGGCAATGTCCAGAAGTGTTAAGAATGATTGTGTCACCTCTGAACATGAGAATTTTTGATTATGTACTAACCCTCTAATGAGTTTGTTTTGAGTTTGGTGTGGAGGAAGTTTTCAAGGGTCAAGAGAGGAGGATGATATATGATTAAGAAGAGTGAAAAGTCTAAGCTTGGGGATGCCCCCGTGGTTCATCCCTGCATATTTCAAGAAGACTCAAGCGTCTAAGCTTGGGGATGCCCAAGACATCCCCTTCTTCATCAACAATTTATCAGGTTTCTTCTATTGAAACTATATTTTTATTCTGTCACATCTTATGTACTTTACTTGGAGCGTCTGTGTGCTTTTATTTTCATTTTGTTATTTTCATTCTCTGAATAAATTCACGTTTCTGTGGGAGAGAGACACACTCCGCTTTTTCATATGAACACTTGTGTTCTTAGCTTTACTTTTAATGTTCATGGCGAAGGTTGAAACTGCTTCGTTAATTGCTATATGGTTGGAAACAGAAAAGGCTACATGTGGTAATTGGTATAATGTCTTGAATAATTTGATACTTGGCAATTGTTGTGCTCATGTTTAAGCTCTTGCATCATGTACTTTGCACCAATTAGTGAAGAAATACCGTAGAGCTTGTTGACATTTGGTTTGCATGATTGGTCTCTCTAAAGTCTAGATATTTTATGGTGAGGGTTTGAACAACAAGGAAGACAGTGTAGAGTCTTATAATGCTTGCAATATGTTCTTATGTAAGTTTTGCTGTACCGGTTCATACTTGTGTTTGCTTCAAACAACCTTGCTAGCCTAAGCCTTGTATTGAGAGGGAATACTTCTCGTGCATCCAAAATCCTTGAGCCAAAAACTATGCCATTTGTGTCCACCATACCTACCTACTACATGGTATTTTTCTGCCATTCCAAAGTAAATTGCTTGAGTGCTACCTTTAAAATTTCATTCCTTTGTCTTTGCAATATATAGCTCATGGGAAAAATAGCTTAAAAACTATTGTGGTATTGAATATGTACTTATGTATCTTATTCCTTAATAAGTTGCTTGTTGAGCGATAACCATGTTCCTGGGGACGCCATCAACTATTTCACCTTTGTTGAATATCATGTGAGTTGCTATGCACGTTCGTCTTGTCTGAAGTAAGGGTGATTTATCATGAGTTGAATGGTTTGAGTATGCATATTGTTAGAGAAGAACATTGGGCCGCTAACTAAAGCCATGATCCATGGTGGAAGTTTCAGTTTGGACAACAATCCTCAATCTCTTATGAGAATATTATCTGTTGTTGAATGCTTATGCATTAAAGAGGAGTCCATTATCTGTTGTCTATGTTGTCCCGGTATGGATGTCTAAGTTGAGAATAATCAAAAGCGAGAAATCCAATGCGAGCTTTCTCCTTAGACCTTTGTACAGGCGGCATAGAGGTACCCCTTTGTGACACTTGGTTAAAACATATGTTATGCAATGATAATCCATGTAAATCCAAGCTAATTAGGACAAGGTGTGGGCACTATTGGTAATCTATGCACGAGACTTGCAACTTATAGGATATCTTATACATAACACATATGCTTGATACGTCTCCGACGTATCGATAATTTCTTATGTTCCATGCCACATTATTGATGTTATCTACATGTTTTATGCACACTTTATGTCATATTCGTGCATTTTCTGGAACTAACCTATTAACAAGATGCCGAAGTGCCGATTCTTGTTCTGCTGTTTTTGGTTTCAGAAATCCTAGTAAGGAAATATTCTCGGAATTGGACGAAATCAAAGCCCAGGGGCCTATTTTTCCACGAAGCTTCCAGAAGTCCGAAGGAGAGACGAAGAGGGGCGACGAGGGGGCCACACCCTAGGCGGGGCCCCCCCCTTGGCCGCGCGGCCCTGTGGTGTGGGGCCCCCGTGCCGCCTCTTGACCTGCCCTTCCGCCTACAAATAGCCTCCGTGACGAAACCCCCAGTACCGAGAGCCACGATACGGAAAACCTTCTAGAGATGCCGCCGCCGCCGATCCCATCTCGGGGGATCCAGGAGATCGCCTCCGGCACCCTGCCGGAGAGGGGAATCATCTCCCGGAGGACTCTACGCCGCCATGGTCGCCTCCGGTGTGATGTGTGAGTAGTCTACCCCTGGACTATGGGTCCATAGCAGTAGCTAGATGGTTGTCTTCTCCCCATTGTGCTATCATTGTCGGATCTTGTGAGCTGCCTAACATGATCAAGATCGTCTATCTGTAATTCTATATGTTGCGTTTGTTGGGATCCGATGAATAGAGAATACTTGTTATGTTGATTATCAAAGTTATATCTATGTGTTGTTTATGATCTTGCATGCTCTCCGTTATTAGTAGATGCTCTGGCCAAGTTGATGCTAGTAACTCCAAGAGGGAGTATTTATGCTCGATAGTGGGTTCATGTCTCCGTGAATCTGGAGGGGTGACAAGAACCTCTAAGGTTATGGATGTGCTGTTGCCACTAGGGATAAAACATTAGTGCTATGTTCAAGGATGTAGTCACTAGTTACATTACGCGCAATACTTAATGCAATTGTCTCGTTGTTAGCAACTTAATACCGGAGGGGTTCGATGATAACCTCGAAGGTGGACTTTTTAGGCATAGATGCATCTTTGGATGGCGGTCTATGTACTTTGTCGTAATGCCCAATTAAATCTCACTATACTCATCATGATATGTATGTGCATTGTCATGCTCTCTTTATTTGTCAATTGCCCAACTGTAATTTGTTCACCCAACATGCTTGTTCGTCTTATGGGAGAGACACCTCTAGTGAACTGTGGACCCCGGTCCAATTCTCTTTACTGAAATACAATCCCATCGCAATACTGTTCTCTTGTTTTCTGCAAACAATCATCTTCCACACAATACGGTTAATCCTTTGTTACAGCAAGCCGGTGAGATTGACAACCTCACTGCATTTCGTTGGGGCAAAGTACTTTGGTTGTGTTGTGCAGGTTCCACGTTGGCGCCGGAATCCCTCGGTGTTGCGCCGCACTACATCTCGCCGCCATCAACCTTCAATGTGCTTCTTGACTCCTACTGGTCCGATTAAACCTTGGTTTCTTACTGAGGGAAACTTGCCGCTGTGCGCATCACACCTTCCTCTTGGGGTTCCCAACGGACGTGCCAACCACACGCATCAAGCAAATTTCTGGCGCCGTTGCCGGGGAGATCAAGACACGCTGCAAGGGGAGTCTCCACTTCTCAATCTCTTTACTTTGTTTTTGTCTTGCTTAGTTTTATTTACTACTTTGTTTGCTGCACTAAATCAAAATACAAAAAAATTAGTTGCTAGTTTTACTTTATTTGCTATCTTGTTTGCTATATCAAAAACACAAAAAAATTAGTTTACTTGCATTTACTTTATCTAGTTTGCTTTATTTACTGTTGCTAAAATGGCCAACCCTGAAAATACTAAGTTGTGTGACTTCACAACCACAAATAATAATGATTTCTTATGCACACCTATTGCTCCACCTGCTACTACAGCAGAATTCTTTGAAATTAAACCTGCTTTCTTGAATCTTGTTATGCGAGAGCAATTTTCTCGGTGTTAGTTCCGATGATGCTGCTGCCCATCTTAATAATTTTGTTGAATTATGTGAAATGCAAAAATATAAAGATGTAGATGGTGATATTATTAAACTAAAATTGTTCCCTTTCTCATTAAGAGGAAGAGCTAAAGATTGGTTGCTATCTCTCGCCTAAGAATAGTATTGATTCCTGGACTAAATGCAAGGATGCTTTTATTGGTAGATATTATCCCCCTGCTAAAATTATATCTTTGAGGAGTAGCATAATGAATTTTAAACAATTAGATACTGAACATGTTGCTCAAGCTTGGGAAAGAATGAAATCTCTCGGTTAAAAATTGCCCAACCCATGGATCGACTACTTGGATGATCATCCAAACCTTCTATGCAGGACTAAATTTTTCTTCACGGAATTTATTGGATTCAGCTGCTGGAGGTACCTTTATGTCCATCACTCTTGGTGAAGCAACAAGGCTTCTTGATAATATGATGATCAACTACTCTGAATGGCACACGGAAAGAGCTCCACAAGGTAAGAAGGTAAATTCTGTCGAAGAAACCTCTTCCTTGAGTGATAAGATTGATGCTATTATGTCTATGCTTGTGAATGATAGGACTAATATTGATCCTAACAATGTTCCGTTAGCTTCATTGGTTGCACAAGAAGAACATGTTGATGTAAACTTCATTAAAAATAATAATTTCAACAACAATGCTTACCGGAACAATTCTAGTAACAACTATAGGCCATATCCTTATAATAATGGCAACGGCTATGGTAATTCTTATGGGAATTCTTACAACAATAATAGGAGTTCACCCCCTGGACTTGAAGCCATGCTTAAAGAATTTATTAGTACACAAACTGCTTTTAACAAATCTGTTGAAGAAAAGCTTGGGAAAATTGATATACTTGCTTCTAAAGTCGATAGTCTTGCTGCTGATGTTGATCTTTTGAAATCCAAAGTTTTGTCTAATGAGAATCATCATAATAAAATTACTACTACAGCAAATGCCATTCAAGTTAGAATTAATGAGAATATAAGATTAATGGCTGAACTGCGTGCTAGGTGGGATAGAGAAGAAAATGAAAAACTAGCTAAAGAGAAGAATATAGCTAAAGTTTGGACTATCACCACCACTAGTAATGCTAATGCTACACATGTTGCTGCACCCCCTACTAATACTAATAAAAGAATTGGTGTTAGCAATGTTTCCACTTCTAATGCAAAGCGCGAAAAACTGCCTGAAACTGCTAAAACTGCTTAAAACCGCTACTGTGATAAAGCTGCTGAAATTTTTTCCAACATTGGGGATGATGATCCCATTGCTTTAGATTATAATGGTTTGAATTTTGATGATTGCCACATCTCTGAAGTTATAACGTTCTTGCAAAAACTTGCTAAAAGTCCTAATGCTAGTGCTATAAATTTGGCTTTCACGCATCATATTACAAATGCTCTCATAAAAGCTAGAGAAGAGAAATTAGAGCGCGAAACCTCAATTCCTAAAAAGCTAGAGGATGGTTGGGAGCCCATCATTAAGATGAAGGTTAAAGATTTTGATTGTAATGCTTTATGTGATCTTGGTGCAAGTATTTCTGTTATGCCTAAGAAAATTTATAATATGCTTGACTTGCCACCGCTGAAAATTTGTTATTTGGATGTTAATCTTGCTGATCATTCTACAAAGAAACCTTTGGGGAAGGTTGATAATGTTCGCATTACCGTTAACAATAACCTTGTCCCCGTTGATTTTGTTGTCTTGGATATTGAATGCAATGCATCTTGTCCCATTATATTGGGAAGACCTTTTCTTCGAACTGTTGGTGCTATCATTGATATGAAGGAAGGTAATATAAAATATCAATTTCCCCTCAAGAAAGGTATGGAACACTTCCCTAGAAAGAGAATGAAGGTACCTTTTGATTCTATTATGAGAACAAATTATGATGTTGACACTTCGTCTCTTGATAATACTTGATACACACTTTCTGCGCCTAGCTGAAAGGCGTTAAAGAAAAGCGCTTATGAGAGACAACCCATGTTTTTACCTACAGTACTTTGTTTTTATTTTGTGTCTTGGAAGTTGTTTACTACTGTAGCAACCTCTCCTTATCTTAGTTTTGTGTTTTGTTGTGCCAAGTTAAGCCGTTGATAGAAAAGTAAGTACTAGATTTGGATTACTGCACAGTTCCAGATTTCTTTGCTGTCACGAATCTGGGTCCACCTCCCTGTAGGTAGCTCAGAAAATTAAGCCAATTTACGTGCATGATCCTCAGATATGTACGCAACTTTCATTCAATTTGAGCATTTTCATTTGAGCAAGTCTGGTGCCATTTTAAAATTCGTCAATACGAACTGTTCTGTTTTGACAGATTCTGCCTTTTATTTCGCATTGCCCCTTTTGCTATGTTGGATGAATTTCTTTGATCCACTAATGTCCAGTAGCATTATGCAATGTCCAGAAGTGTTAAGAATGATTGTGTCACCTCTGAATATGTCAATTTATATTGTGCACTAACCCTCTAATGAGTTGTTTCGAGTTTGGTGTGGAGGAAGTTTTCAAGGATCAAGAGAGGAGTATGATGCAACATGATCAAGGAGAGTGAAAGCTCTAAGCTTGGGGATGCCCCGGTGGTTCACCCCTGCATATATCAAGAAGACTCAAGCGTCTAAGCTTGGGGATGCCCAAGGCATCCCCTTCTTCATCGACAACATTATCAGGTTCCTCCCCTGAAACTATATTTTTATTCCATCACATCTTATGTGCTTTTTCTTGGAGCGTCGGTTTGTTTTTGTTTTTTGTTTTCTTTGAATAAAATGGATCCTAGCATTCACTTTATGGGAGAGAGACACGCTCCGCTGTAGCATATGGACAAGTATGTCCTTGGTTTCTACTCATAGTATTCATGGCGAAGTTTCTCCTTCGTTAAATTGTTATATGGTTGGAATTGGAAAATGATACATGTAGTAATTGCTATAAATGTCTTGGGTAATGTGATACTTGGCAATTGTTGTGCTCATGATTAAGCTCTTGCATCATATGCTTTGCACCCATTAATGAAGAAATACATAGAGCATGCTAAAATTTGGTTTGCATATTTGGTTTCTCTAAGGTCTAGATAATTTCTAGTATTGAGTTTGAACAACAAGGAAGACGGTGTAGAGTCTTATAATGTTTTCAATATGTATTTTATGTGAGTTTTGCTGCACCAGTTCATCCTTGTGTTTGTTTCAAATAAGCCTTGCTAGCCTAAACCTTGTATCGAGAGGGAATACTTCTCATGCATCCAAAATACTTGAGCCAACCACTATGCCATTTGTGTCCACCATACCTACCTACTACATGGTATTTTCCGCCATTCCAAAGTAAATTGCTTGAGTGCTACCTTTAAAAAAATTCCATCATTCACCTTTGCAATATATAGCTCATGGGACAAATAGCTTAAAAACTATTGTGGTATTGAATATGTAATTATGCACTTTATCTCTTATTAAGTTGCTTGTTGTGCGATAACCATGTTCACTGGGGACGCCATCAACTTTTCATTGTTGAATTTCATGTGAGTTGCTATGCATGTCCGTCTTGTCTGAAGTAAGAGAGATCTACCACCTTATGGTTAAGCATGCATATGTTAGAGAAGAACATTGGGCCGCTAACTAAAGCCATGATCCATGGTGGAAGTTTCAGTTTTGGACAACAATCCTCAAATCTCAAATGAGAAAATTTATTAATTGTTGTTATATGCTTATGGATAAAAGAGGAGTCCATTATCTGTTGTCTATGTTGTCCCGGTATGGATGTCTAAGTTGAAGAATAATCAATAGCGAGAAATCCAATGCGAGCTTTCTCCTTAGACCTTTGTACAGGCGGCATAGAGGTACCCCTTTGTGACACTTGGTAAAAACAATGCATTGTGATGATCCGGTAGTCCAAGCTAATTAGGACAAGGTGCGGGCACTATTAGTACACTATGCATGAGGCTTGCAACTTATAAGATATAATTTACATGATGCATATGCTTTATTACTACCGTTGACAAAATTGTTTCATGTTTTCAAAATCAAAGCTCTAGCACAAATATAGCAATCGATGCTTTTCCTCTATGGAGGACCATTCTTTTATTTTCAATGTTGAGTCAGTTCACCTATTTCTCTCCACCTCAAGAAGCAAACACTTGTGTGAACTGTGCATTGATTCCTACATACTTGCTTATTGCACTTATTATATTACTCTATGTTGACAATATCCATGAGATATACATGTTACAAGTTGAAAGCAACCGCTGAAACTTAATCTTCTTTTGTGTTGCTTCAATGCCTTTACTTTGAATTATTGCTTTATGAGTTAACTCTTATGCAAGACTTATTGATGCTTGTCTTGAAGTGCTATTCATGAAAAGTCTTTGCTTTATGGTTCACTTGTTTACTCATGTCATATACATTGTTTTGATCGCTGCATTCACTACATATGCTTTACAAATAGTATGATCAAGATTATGATGGCATGTCACTCCAGAAATTATACGTGTTTATCGTTTTACCTGCTTCGGGACGAGCAGAACTAAGCTTGGGGATGCTGATACGTCTCCGACGTATCGATAATTTCTTATGTTCCATGCCACATTATTGATGTTATCTACATGTTTTATGCACACTTTATGTCATATTCGTGCATTTTCTGGAACTAACCTATTAACAAGATGCCGAAGTGCCAGTTGCTGTTTTCTGCTGTTTTTGGTTTCAGAAATCCTAGTAAGGAAATATTCTCGGAATTGGACGAAATCAAAGCCCAGGGGCCTATTTTTCCACGAAGCTTCCAGAAGTCCGAAGGAGAGACGAAGAGGGGCGACGAGGGGGCCACACCCTAGGGCGGCGCAGCCCCCCCTTGGCCGCGCGGCCCTGTGGTGTGGGGCCCCCGTGCCGCCTCTTGACCTGCCCTTCCGCCTACAAATAGCCTCCGTGACGAAACCCCCAGTACCGAGAGCCACGATACGGAAAACCTTCCAGAGACGCCGCCGCCGCCGATCCCATCTCGGGGGATCCAGGAGATCGCCTCCGGCACCCCCGCCGAGAGGGGAATCATCTCCCGGAGGACTCTACGCCGCCATGGTCGCCTCCGGTGTGATGTGTGAGTAGTCTACCCCTGGACTATGGGTCCATAGCAGTAGCTAGATGGTTGTCTTCTCCCCATTGTGCTATCATTGTCGGATCTTGTGAGCTGCCTAACATGATCAAGATTGTCTATCTGTAATTCTATATGTTGCGTTTGTTGGGATCCGATGAATAGAGAATACTTGTTATGTTGATTATAAAAGTTATATCTATGTGTTGTTTATGATCTTGCATGCTCTCCGTTATTAGTAGATGCTCTGGCCAAGTTGATGCTAGTAACTCCAAGAGGGAGTATTTATGCTCGATAGTGGGTTCATGTCTCCGTGAATCTGGAGGGGTGACAAGAACCTCTAAGGTTATGGATGTGCTGTTGCCACTAGGGATAAAACATTAGTGCTATGTTCAAGGATGTAGTCACTAGTTACATTACGCGCAATACTTAATGCAATTGTCTGTTGTTAGCAACTTAATACTGGAGGGGGTTCGGATGATAACCTGAAGGTGGACTTTTTAGGCATAGATGCATGCTGGATGGCGGTCTATGTACTTTGTCGTAATGCCCAATTAAATCTCACTATACTCATCATGATATGTATGTGCATTGTCATGCTCTCTTTATTTGTCAATTGCCCAACTGTAATTTGTTCACCCAACATGCTGTTCGTCTTATGGGAGAGACACCTCTAGTGAACTGTGGACCCCGGTCCAATTCTCTTTACTGAAATACAATCTACTGCAATACTGTTCTACTGTTTTCTGCAAACAATCATCTTCCACACAATACGGTTAATCCTTTGTTACAGCAAGCCGGTGAGATTGACAACCTCACTGTTTCGTTGGGGCAAAGTACTTTGGTTGTGTTGTGCAGGTTCCACGTTGGCGCCGGAATCCCTGGTGTTGCGCCGCACTACATCTCGCCGCCATCAACCTTCAACGTGCTTCTTGACTCCTACTGGTCCGATTAAACCTTGGTTTCTTACTGAGGGAAACTTGCCGCTGTGCGCATCACACCTTCCTCTTGGGGTTCCCAACGGACGTGCCAACCACACGCATCAATGCTTTATTACTACCGTTGACAAAATTGTTTCTATGTTTTCAAAATAAAAGCTCTTGCACAAATATAGCAATCCATGCTTCCCTCTTCGAAGGGCCTTTCTTCTACTTTTGTGTTGAGTCAGTTTACCTATTTCTTTCTATCTTACAAGCAAACACTTGTGTCAACTGTGCATTGATTCTTACATGTTTACCTATTGCACTTGTTATATTGATTTATGATGACAACTATCCATGAGATATACATGTTACAAGTTGAAAGCAACTGCTGAAACTTAAATCTTCCTTTGTGTTGCTTCAATGCCTTTACTTTGAATCTATTGCTTTATGAGTTAACTCTTATGCAAGACTTATTGATGCTTGTCTTGAAAGTACTATTCATGAAAAGTCTTTGCTATATGATTCAGTTGTTTAGTCATTGTCTTTATCATTGCTTTGAATCACTTCATTCATCTCATATGCTTTACAATAGTATGATCAAGATTATGATAGCATGTCACTTAAGAAATTATCTTTGTTATCGTTTACCTACTCGGGGCAGTAGGAACTAAGCTTGGGGATGCTGATACGTCTCCAAC
Organism: Lolium perenne; assembly: GCF_019359855.2. NCBI lineage: Eukaryota > Viridiplantae > Streptophyta > Magnoliopsida > Poales > Poaceae > Lolium > Lolium perenne. The sequence goes on along the minus strand of NC_067248.2, from coordinate 121,710,225 downwards.
GTATCTATAATTTCTTATGTTCCATGCTACTTTTATGATGATACACACATGTTTTATACACACTTTATGTCATTATTATGCATTTTCCGGAACTAACCTATTGACAAGATGCCGAAGTGCCAGTTCCTGTTTTCTGCTGTTTTTGGTTTCAGAAATCCTAGTAAGGAAATATTCTCAGAATTGGACGAAATCAACGCCCAGTATCTTATTTTTCCACGAAGCTTCCAGAACATCGGAGAGAGACCAGAGGGGAGCCAGGGGGCCCCACACGTTAGGGCGGCGCGGCCAATGGGTGGGGCGCGCCCCCTATTGTGTGGCCCCACCAGGGCCCCTCTGAGGCTACCCTTCCGCCTACTTAAGGACTCCGTCGCGAAAACCCTAGACGAATAAGCCACGATACGAGAAAAGTTCCAGAGCCGCCGCCATCGCGTAGCCAAGATTCGGGGGATAGAAGTCTCTGTTTCGGCACACCACCGGGACGGGGAATTGCCCCCGGAAGGCATCTCCATCGACACCACCGCCATCTTCATTGACGCTGCTGCTTCCCATGATGAGGAGGGAGTAGTTCTCCCCCGAGGCTGAGGGCTCTACCGTAGCTATGTGGTTCATCTCTCTCTTTGTGATCTAGTTGAATATCATCTATGTGCTACTCTAGTGATGTTATTAAAGTAGTCTATTCCTCCTCCATGATGTAATGTTGACAGTGTGTGCATCATGTAGTACTTGGTATAAGCTATGATTGTGATCTCTTGTAGATTATGAAGTTAACTATTACTATGATAGTATTGATGCGATCTATTCCCCCTTTCATAGCTGATGTTGACAGTGTGCATGCTATGTTAGTAGTCGGTCTAAATTGCAATGGTCTATCATGCACTCTAAGGTTACTTAAATATGAACTCCGGATGTTGTGGAGCTTGTTAACTCCGGCATTGAGGTGCTCTTGTAGCCCTACACAATGAATGGTGTTTGTCATCCAACAAGAGAGTGTAGAGTAGTTTCAGTTATGTGATCAATGTTGAGAGTGTCCACTAGTGAAAGTAGGATCCCTAGGCCTTGTTTCCGAGCATCGAATCTCCGTTTATTTACTGTTCTGTTGCATGTTTACTTGCTGCCATATTTATTTCAGATTTCTATTACCACTCATACTCATCCATACCACTTGTATTTCACTATCTCTTCGCCGAACTAGTGCACCTATACATCTGACAAGTGTATTAGGTGTGTTGGGGACACAAGAGACTTCTTGTATCGTGATTGCAGGGTTGCTTGAGAGGGATATCTTTGACCTCTTCCTCCCTGAGTTCGATAAACCTTGGGTGATTCACTTAAGGGAAACTTGCTGCTGTTCTACAAACCTCTGCTCTTGGAGGCCCAACACTGTCTACAGGAATAGAAGCGTGCGTAGACATCAGTCTCTTGCCATGCCCGGCATGAATCCAGACCGGAGAATTTGAAGAAAGGGCTCCCCTGGCGGGAGCCCACGATGCAGGATCCGCATCGCACCGGAGGTTTGGGCTTGGGGATATCTTTGCCTTGGACCGAGTTGATCCGAAGGCAGAAGAAGCGAGCGAAAGCTTCGCGAGTGGGGAGAAGACCAACGTAGGCCTCCATGAAAGAAACAAAACAAGAAAGATAGAAAATGGCATTGCCAGGAAGGTGATGGGGGTGGAGTTGGTAAAAATCAAGAAATTGGCGGAAGAAATCGGAGGCCGGAAGGCCGAAGCCGCGCTCGAAGTGAGCAAGGAAAACTACGAACTCTCCGGGTTCAGGCGTGGGTTCCACCTCGTCGCGTGGAATCCGGCAAGACACCTGTGCCGGTATCCTCCGGGAGCGGTACAGCCAATCGATATCCGGCTGCGTCACGTCTGAGCCCTTCCAAGCTCCGCGGGTGATGTTAGCCAAGTCCACTCCGGAACCTTGGCCGGAGCTGCTGGCCTCCTGGCCCCTTCCGGAACCGGCTTCCGGAGCGGATGAGGAAGCTTCCATCCGGGCAAGTTCAGCCTCGAGCCCGTCAGAGGCCTCGCTGTGATGGCTGCTGGCGGCTGGTTCGGAAAGATTTTCTTCGGTAGACATTCAAGTCTAAAGATACCGGAATCTACCTAAAAACAGGTTTCCCAAGATCTAGCCACGCGCGAAGATCTACGAGTAAGAGAAAAACCAAAAGAAAAAGGGAAGGTAAATCCCCAACCGACCAAAGAACTAGAAAGCAAAAAAGAAGAGAGCAAAGAGGCATTGAGGCTAACCTGAGGCGGCGGAAGACATTGAGGACGGCGGTCTCCGGAGATGGGGCGAACTCGCAGTCATCGACGAGGACTGGCGAGGAATAAGAGCAGAGGTTGCAAGGGGCACTCGATGCAGCAACAGCGGAAGCGCGGCGGAGACTCTCTGCGTAGCGGAAGTTGCTGCGGAAGTTCGTTGAGGATCAACGCTCTGGCAGCGAACGGCGACGGTGGGAGCGCAAGGGGCGAGGAGCTCAGAGCGCGTGAGAAGTGGTGACTGCGGAGAAGAAGAGGAGAAGGAACAGCTCCGCCCTCAAATAGGGAGGAAAAGTAGTGGGCTGGCAACCGCTGGGCCGCGGCGGTTCATTTCGTGGGCCGCCACGTGGCACAACGATACACGCGCAGAAAACATAAAGACACAGGGAGGCCACACAGATCCGGAACGGCAGCGAGGATCCAGTGCGGCGCCATAAATGCTAGCGCAGAAGTCGAAGGGAAGTGACCCCTGACACTGTCGTGCCAGGCACAGTGCGCATGTCACTGATACGCATTGTACCCGAGATATTCTCGACTTCGTCGAGGAAGGTCTTAATGACAAAGATACCGGAAAGGTTCGGTGTTAACATAAGTTCGGCATAGACGCCGGTAGGCTTGAACCAGGTGCCGGAAGGATTAAACCGGTACCTTGAGTAATGAGAACCTGGCATGGTCCGTTGGATAGGATCCACCGGACTATACCAGCTTCGGGGACTAATGTTGAGGGGATGACCCCCGGTATGCCAAAGGCATGGCAAACCGGATGGTTTGAGCCATCAAAGTACCAGTTTAAAGGTTATTCCGGATAACAAGGGTTGGTTCTATGCAAAGTGAATCATACCGGTATCCCAGGAGGGGTATACCGGAACCGGCTAAGAAGGTACCGGAGAACCGGTACAGGCTACACTGTAGCACGTCGGCAAGACTGGTCAAAGATTCTCTCAGGAGATAGAGGACAAGGATGAGTGATACGTCTCCAACGTATCGATAATTTCTTATGTTCCATGCTTGTTTTATGACAATACCTACATGTTTTGTTCACACTTTATGATGATTTTATGCGTTTTCCGGAACTAACCTATTGACGAGATGCCGAAGTGCCAGTTCCTGTTTTCTGCTGTTTTTGGTTTCAGAAATCCTCGTAAGGAAATATTCTCGGAATTGGACGAAATCAACGCCCAGCATCTTAGAATTGCATGAAGCTTCCAGAACACCCGAGAGCCACCAGAGGGGAGCCCTAGGGGCCCCACACACCAGGCTGGCGCGGCCAGGGTGTGGGTCGCACCCCCTACTGTGTCGTCGCCTCGTCAGCCCTCCGACTCCGCCTCTTCGCCTATTTAAAGGTTCCTGACCTAAATCTTCGATACGGAAAAGCCACGGTACGAGAAACCTTCCAGAGCCGCCGCCATCGCGAAGCCAAGATCTGGGGGACAGGAGTCTCTGTTCCGGCACGTCGCCGGGACGGGGAAGTGCCCCCGGAAGGCTTCTCCATCGACACCGCTGCCATCTCCACCGCCATCTTCATCAACACTGTTGTCTCCCATGAGGAGGGAGTAGTTCTCCATCGAGGCTAAGGGCTGTACCGGTAGCTATGTGGTTCATCTCTCTCCTATGTACTTCAATACAATAATCTCATGAGCTGCCTTACATGATTGAGATTCATATGATGATGCTTGTAATCTAGATGTCATTATGCTAGTCAAGTGGATTTTACTTATGTGATCTCCGGAGACTCCTTGTCCCACGTGTGTAAAGGTGACAGTGTGTGCACCGTGTGGGTCTCTTAGGCTATATTTCACAGAATACTTATTCAGTGTTATGAATAGCATAGTGAAGTGCTTATTTATATCCCTTTATGATTGCAATGTGTTTTGTATCACTATTCATTTATGTGCTACTCTAGTGATGTTATTAAAGTACTCTATTCCTCCTGCACGGTGTAATGGTGACAGTGTGTGCATCGTGTAGTACTTGGCGTAGGTTATGATTGTGATCTCTTGTAGATTATGAAGTTAACTATTGCTATGATAGTATTGATGTGATCTATGCCTCCTTCATAGTGTGATGGTGACAGTGTGCATGATATGTTAGTACTTGGTTTAGTTGTGTTGATCTATCATGCACTCTAAGGTTATTTAAACATGAATATCGAATATTGTGGAGCTTGTTAACTCCGGCATTGAGGGTTCGTGTAATCCTACACAATTAGTGGTGTTCATCATCCAACAAGAGAGTGTAGAGTGGTTCTATTATGTGATCATTGTTGAGAGTGTCCACTAGTGAAAGCAGGATCCCTAGGCCTTGCTTCCAAGCATCGAATCTCCGTTTGTTTACTGTTTTGTTGCATGTTTACTCGCTGCCATATTTTATTCAGACTGCTATTACCACTCATATTCATTCATACCACCTGTATTTCACTATCTCTTCGCCGAACTAGTGCACCTATACACCTGACAAGTGTATTAGGTATGTTGGGGACACAAGAGACTTCTTGCTTTGTGGTTGCAGGGTTGCTTGAGAGGGATATCTTTGACCTCTTCCTCCCTGAGTTCGATAAACCTTGGGTGATCCACTTCAGGGAAACTTGCTGCTGTTCTACAAACCTCTAGTCTTGGAGGCCCAACACTGTCTTCAAGAATAGAAGCACCCGTAGACATCAAGCACTTTTCTGGCGCCGTTGCCGGGGAGGAAAGGTAAAAGGTACTCACACTCCGGATCTCGGCTACTAAGCTATTTTCCGGCACCGTTGTAAGTACTCGAAGCTATTTCCTTTAGATCCTGCAATTGCATCTTTTTGTTTCTTGTTTATCACTAGTTTGTCATAATGGAAAGCAACAGTGATCTTTTAAAATTATTTCCTGGGTTAAGACATGGATGGTTTGATGCGAAAATTAAAAAACCCATGGAACATATTAGTATGAACGCTTTGAACATATTGTTGCTAATGATATGGAAAATTCTAAGCTTGGGGAAGCTGGTTTTGATGAGCATGATATTTTTTGTCCCCCAAGCATTGAGGAGAAAATTTTCTTTGCTGATACTTTGCCTCCTACTTATGATGATTATAATGATAGTGGTCTTTTGGTGCCACCTACTATGGAGAGTAAATTTTGTTATGATGATACTATGCCTCCTACACTTGATGAGAATAATAATGATAGCTACTTTGTTGAATTTGCTCCCACAACAATTAATAAGAATGACTATGCTTATGTTGGGAGTAATAATAATTTTATGCATGAGACTCATGATAAGAATGTTTCATTTGATAGTTATATTGTTGAGTTTGTTCATGATGATACTGAAAATCTTTATGAGAGAGGAAAATATGGTTGTAGAAATTTTCATGTTACTAAAACACCTCTCTTTTTGCTGAAAATCCTGAAGCTGCACTTGTTTTATCTTTCTATGCTTGTTGCATTATGCTTCATGAATTTGTTTATTTACAAGATTCCTTTTCATAGGAAGTGGGTTAGACTTAAATTTGTTTTGAATTTGCTTTTTGATGCTCTCTTTTGCTTCAACTCTTATTTCTTGCGACTGCATCATTAAAATTAGTGAGCCCATCTTAATGGCTATAAAGAAAGCACTTCTTGGGAGATAACCCATGTGTTATTTTACTACAGTACTTTTGTTTTATATTTGAGTCTTGGAAGTTGTTACTACTGTAGCAACCTCTCCTTATCTTTATTTTGTTGCATTGTTGTGCCAAGTAAAGTCTTTGATCGAAAGGTTGATACTAGATTTGGATTACTGCGCAGAAAAAGATTTCTTGCTGTCACGAATCTGGGCCTAATTCTCTGTAGGTAACTCAGAAAATTCTGCCAATTTAAGTGAGTGATCCTCAGATATGTACGCAACTTTCATTCAATTTGAGAATTTTCATTTGAGCAAGTCTGGTGCCTCTTAGAAATTCGTCTTTACGGACTGTTCTGTTTTGACAGATTCTGCCTTTTATTTCGCATTGCTTCTTTTGCTATGTTGGATGGATTTATTTGTTCCATTGACTTCCAGTGGCTTTGTGCAATGTCCAGAAGTGTTAAGAATGATTATGTCACCTCTGAACATGTGAATTTTGATTATGCACTAACCCTCTAATGAGTTTGTTTCGAGTTTGGTGTGGAGGAAGTTTTCAAGGATCAAGAGAGGAGGATGATATACTATGATCAAGGAGAGTTAAAGCTCTAAGCTTGGGGATGCCCCGGTGGTTCATCCCTGCATATTTCAAGAAGACTCAAGCATCTAAGCTTGGGGATGCCCAAGGCATCCCCTTCTTCATCGACAAATTATCAGGTTCCTTCTCTTGAAACTATATTTTTATTCGGTCACATCTTATGTACTTTACTTGGAGCGTCTGTTTGCTTTCGTTTTTGTTTTTGTTTGAATAAATGCATGCTTGTGTGGGAGAGAGACACGCTCCGCTGGTTCGTATGAACACATGTGTTCTTAGCTTTTAATTTTCATGGCGAAGGTTGAAACTGCTTCGTTAATTGTTATATGGTTGGAAACGGGAAATGCTACATGTAGTAATTGGTATGATGTCTTGAACAATGTGATACTTGGCAATTGTTGTGCTCATTATTAAGCTCTTGCATCATATACTTTGCACCTATTAGTGAAGAAATACATAGAGTTGGTTAAAATTTGGTTTGCATGATTGGTCTCTCTAAGGTCTAGATATTTTCTAGTAAAGTGTTTGAACAACAAGGAAGATAATGTAGAGTATTATAATGCTTGCAATATGTTCTTATGTAAGTTTTGCTGTACTAGTTCATACTTGTGTTTGCTTCAAATAACCTTGCTAGCCTAAGCCTTGTATTGAGAAGGATTACTTCTCGTGCATCCAAATCCTTGAGTCAATAACTATGCCATTTGTGTCCACCATACCTACCTACTACATGGTATTTCTCCGCCATTCCAAAGTAAATTGCTTGAGTGCTACCTTTAAATTTCTATTCTTAGTCTTTGCAATATATAGCTCATGGGACAAATAGCCTAAAAACTATTGTGGTATTGAATATGTACTTATGTATCTTATTTCTTATTAAGTTGCTTGCTGTGCGATAACCATGTTCCTGGGGACGCCATCAACTACTCTTTGTTGAATATCATGTGAGTTGCTATGCATGTTCGTCTTGTCTGAAGTAAGGGCGATTTACCATGAGTTGAATGGTTTGAGCATGCATACTGTTAGAGAAGAACATTGGGCCGCTAACTAAAGCCATGATTCATGGTGGAAGTTTCAGTTTTGGACAACAATCCTCAATCTCTAATGAGAATATTAATTGTTGTTGAATGCTTAAGCATTAAAGAGGAGTCCATTATCTGTTGTCTATGTTGTCCCGGTATGGATGTCTAAGTTGAGAATAATCAAAAGCGAGAAATCCAATGCGAGCTTTCTCCTTAGACCTTTGTACAGGCGGCATAGAGGTACCCCTTTGTGATACTTGGTTAAAACATATGTATTGCGGTGATAATCCAGGTAATCCGAGCTAATTAGGACAAGGTGCGGGCACTATTGGTATACTATGCATGAGGCTTGCAACTTGTAGGATATAATTTACATAACACATATGCTTTATTACTACCGTTGACAAAATTGTTTCTTGTTTTCAAAATAAAAGCTCTAGCACAAATATAGCAATCGATGCTTCCCTCTTTGAAGGGCCTTTCTTCTACTCTTATGTTGAGTCAGTTTACCTATTTCCTCCCATCTCAAGAAGCAGACACTTGTGTTAACTGTGCATTGATTCTTACATACTTGCATATTTGCATTCATCATATTACTTTATGTTGACAACTATCCATGAGATATACATGTTACAAGTTGAAAGCAACCGCTGAAACTAAATCTTCTTTTGTGTTGCTTCAACACCTTTACTGTGAATTTATTGCTTTATGAGTTAACTCTTATGGAAAACTTGTTGATGCTTATCTTGAAAGTACTATTCATGAAAAGTCTTTGCTATATGATTAAATTGTTTACTCATCGTCTTTACCATTGCTTTGAATCGCTGCATTCATCTCATATGATTTGAAATAGTATTATTAAGATCATGTTGGTAGCATGTCACTTCAGAAATTATCTTTGTTATCGTTTACCTACTCAGGACGAGTAGGAACTAAGCTTGGGGATGCTGATAGGTCTCCAACGTATCGATAATTTCTTATGTTCCATGCTTGTTTTATGACAATACCTACATGTTTTGTTCACACTTTATGATGATTCTATGCGTTTTCCGGAACTAACCTATTGACGAGATGCCGAAGTGCCAGTTCCTGTTTTCTGCTGTTTTTGGTTTCAGAAATCCTAGTAAGGAAATATTCTCGGAATTGGACGAAATCAACGCCCAGCATCTTAGAATTGCATGAAGCTTCCAGAACACCCGAGAGCCACCAGAGGGGAGCCCTGGGGCCCCACACACCAGGCTGGCGCGGCCAGGGTGTGGGCCGCGCCCCCCTACTGTGCCGTCGCCTCGTCAGCCCTCCGACTCCGCCTCTTCGCCTATTTAAAGGTCCCTGACCTAAATCTTCGATACGGAAAAGCCACGGTACGAGAAACCTTCCAGAGCCGCCGCCATCGCGAAGCCAAGATCTGGGGGACAGGAGTCTCTGTTCCGGCACGCCGCCGGGACGGGGAAGTGCCCCCGGAAGGCTTCTCCATTGACACCGCTGCCATCTCCACCGCCATCTTCATCAACACTGTTGTCTCCCATGAGGAGGGAGTAATTCTCCATCGAGGCTAAGGGCTGTACCGGTAGCTATGTGGTTCATCTCTCTCCTATGTACTTCAATACAATAATCTCATGAGCTGCCTTAGATGATTGAGATTCATATGATGATGCTTGTAATCTAGATGTCATTATGCTAGTCAAGTGGATTTTACTTATATGATCTCCGGAGACTCCTTGTCCCACGTGTGTAAAGGTGACAGTGTGTGCACCGTGTGGGTCTCTTAGGCTATATTTCACAGAATACTTATTCACTGTTATGAATAGCATAGTGAAGTGCTTATTTATATCCCTTTATGATTGCAATGTGTTTTGTATCACTATTCATCTATGTGCTACTCTAGTGATGTTATTAAAGTACTCTATTCCTCCTGCACGGTGTAATGGTGACAGTGTGTGCATCGTGTAGTACTTGGCGTAGGTTATGATTGTGATCTCTTGTAGATTATGAAGTTAACTATTGCTATGATAGTATTGATGTGATCTATGCCTCCTTCATAGTGTGATGGTGACAGTGTGCATGCTATGTTAGTACTTGGTTTAGTTGTGTTGATCTATCATGCACTATAAGGTTATTTAAACATGAATATCGAATATTGTGGAGCTTGTTAACTCCGGCATTGAGGGTTCGTGTAATCCTACACATTTAGTGGTGTTCATCATCCAACAAGAGAGTGTAGAGTGGTTCTATTATGTGATCATTGTTGAGAGTGTCCACTAGTGAAAGCAGGATCCCTAGGCCTTGCTTCCAAGCATCGAATCTCCGTTTGTTTACTGTTTTGTTGCATGTTTACTCGCTGCCATATTTTATTCAGACTGCTATTACCACTCATATTCATTCATACCACCTGTATTTCACTATCTCTTCGCCGAACTAGTGCACCTATACACCTGAAAAGTGTATTAGGTGTGTTGGGGACACAAGAGACTTCTTGCTTTGTGGTTGCAGGGTTGCTTGAGAGGGATATCTTTGACCTCTTCCTCCCTGAGTTCGATAAACCTTGGGTGATCCACTTAAGGGAAACTTGCTGCTGTTCTACAAACCTCTGCTCTTGGAGGCCCAACACTGTCTACAAGAATAGAAGCACCCGTAGACATCAATGAGCGAAGCACTTCGGCTTTAAACGAAGCCCTGACGCCAAAAGCAGATGATGACGTAAAAGGTACCGGAGGATGTCACCGCTCCTGATTAAAGACATACCGGCGTCACCGATAGCCAAAGTGGCTTTGTAAAGTAGTTTGTCTAGTCAAAGATGCCTTTAGGGTTTCCTAGGGTTTCTTCCCTTGTAAGCCACCCTCTCCCCTATATAAGGAGAGGGGGCACACCCCATCGCGGGCATATGCTATCCTGTATCCAAAAACCTGTAACCTTACATGATCAAGAAATAGAGAGATCTAGAGGTGAGATAAACCTTGTGTTCTTCTTCTTCTTCCTCTGGCCGAAGCCAAGTTCATCAGGAATACATCCGGAATCCACTCCATCCATACCAAAACCCTCCCCCGAATCCTCTAGCGCACATTCGGCCCCAACTTAAGCCATCCCATGGCATCTGTCTGTTCACCACGACGACAACCAACACCACGCCGTCGTGCTGTCGGGATTCCGAGGAGGATCTACTACTTCCACTGCCTGCTGGAACGGGGAGAAGGACGTCGTCATCAACACCGAACGTGTGACCGAGTACGGAGGTGATGCCTGACTGTGGCACCGTCAAGATCTTCTACGCGCTTTTGAAAGCGGCAAGTGCTCGACTACAACAACAACGAGATCTAATCTCGTAGGCTTTGGAAATCTTCGAGGGTTAGTCTCATGATCTTCTCGTTGCTACCATATTCTAGATTGGATCTTGGCTTGTTATTCGTTCTTGCGGTAGGAAATTTTTTGTTTTCTATGCTACGAATCCCATCAGTTACCTGGAGCAAAAGAGTGTTCTGGACGCAAGGATCTGCATAGCGTTGAGCTAAGATCTGTTTTTCGTCGTTTATATTTTGGCGAGGCACTTCCGGAATTACTTGTTTCACAATCAACATGTGTTCCCATTGATAATTCTCTACTGGGACTCGTGCTGGGACAAGTGGAAGCTGGCAGGCCAGGAAATAATCTTTCTGTTCCTGACTGGATTGCTGTTGCATGTGAAGGCGTTTGGTTAGCCCTCTGATTCTTCCTAGCAGTAGGTTTCTCCATCCCCTTGTAAGAAGCACGATATGGATTGATCAACCAAGTATAACAACATACATGATAAGGCAAGACATAATGGACGAACGAGAACCTTAGCTTTCAAGGTAGCGGGTAAGGTCTTAAGCTTCTCCTGAAATAAGGGTTCAAAATATGTATCTCCTTCGTGGGGCGGAGACAGGCTGGTAGAACTGAAAGCCAGCAGACCAGAAGATCTGTTCATTCTTGGCTGGATCATGGTTCCATCTAAAGGCATCCGTTTATCCCTCTCATTGTTCCTGGCAGTAGGATTCTCTGTCCACTTGTAGGAAACGCAATAGGGATTGGTCAAGCAAGCATTACATAAATTAATTTGCATTTGCAATCAAGCAACATATATGATAGGTAGGACAGGATGGACGAACTAGCACCTTAATTTTGAAGATAGCGGTGCAATTCTGATGATTCTCGTGAGCTATCATGATTCCATATGAAGGCATCCGTTTATCCCTCTCATTGTTGCTCGTAGTAGGATTCTCCGTCCCCTTGTAAGCAAAAGAATAGGGATTGGACAAGCAATCATTACAAAATTAATTTGCATTTGCAATCAAGCAACATATATATGATATGTAGGACAAAATTGACGAACTAGCACCTTAGTTTTTATGATAGCGGTGATTGTCTGATGCTTTTCGTGAGCTAGAGACGAGCTGATGCAACTGGCAGCTGGCAGGGCAGGAGACTGGATCATGGTTCCATCTGGAGGCATCTTCTTAGCGGCCCTCTCGTTGTTGATGGCAGTACATTTCTCTGTATCCTTGTAAGAAACACAATACAGATTGATCAAAACAAGCATGAAAATAATTAATTTGCATATTCAATCAAACAACATATATGATACAACAGTGCTGAAAGGACGAATTAGCACCTTAGCTTTTAAAACAGGAGGAGGTTTGAAGACTCTTCTGAGGTAATAAGGGTCCGAGATATGTATCGCCTTGGTGTGCCTTGGATGCCGATATTGTCTTGATGTGCTTAGATGCTTTGTCTACTTCCTTACCACTATTTTTCTGGGAATGTTGGGGTGCAAGCAACATTTCTACACGAGAATTCGTCAGTTGGGTACCATTACGTACCATTCCAAGGAAACCGTGATTATTTGGTCTCATTGGAGGATTTCTTTTAGCTGCATTTAAGATAACGAGCACAAACATAAGATATGTATTAATATGTAGGATGTGTGTGATGTATTAATTATGTAGGATGTGTGCGTGCTGGTGTGAGTGATGGACAGAAAAATAAAATCAAAAAGATACACTGGTGTTGGAACCACAAACCAGGAACCAGTGAAATCAAGGGACATCCACATGCTAGTTCTTTCAGAGAAAGAAGCTGATAGGTATCCCCATTATAAACTCAATAGTTTGCATAATACAGAAAGGGCTAAATTAAAAAAGATTGATTGGAGCGATGACTCTAGATTATACGGCAGTAGGGAATAACTCTACTCATAACAGCAGACTGAGACGACGCTCCTCGTACATAATCCAGCCAAATGCTTTATTATCTTGATTTTTAGTGAGAGGGATCATCTTATAATAGTACCGTCGCAATCTAAGCAATGTAAGATACATAAAAAGATTAACATCACATGCAATTCATAATGTGATATGATATGGCCCTTTTATCTTTGCGCCTTTGATCTTCATCTCCAAAGCACGGACATGATCTCCATCATCAACGGGCATGATCTCCATCATCGTCGGCGTAGCGTCAAGGTCAATGGCGCCATCTTCATGGTTGTCCACCACGTGTACCAACTATTACAACTACTTTGAAAATAATACTACTACATGAAATATAAAGACAACCATAAGGCTCATGCCGGTTGCCAAAATACAATAATGATCATCTCATACATATTCATCATCACATCATGGCCATATCACATCACCAAACCCTGCAAAAAAAGTTAGACGCCTCTAATTTGGTTTGCATATTTTACGTGGTTTAGGGTTTTCGAGTAAGATCCAATCTACCTACGAACATGAACCATAAGATACAAGTGTTGTCAATTGAAATTGTAAATTAAATCTTAACTATGGTGAGAGAAACTGACACCCGCAAAGTCACTTATACAATACAAGTTGCATGTGAAGCGTGGAGCAGGTCTCATGAATGCGGTCATGTAAAGTTAGCCCATGGCTCTTCATCCCACCACCCCGCAAGATGCAAAATATACATAAACAAGAGACAACAAAAGCATCAACACCCACAAAATCATTGTGTTCTACTCGTGCAACCAATCTATGCATAGACATGGCTCTGGTACCACTATAGGGATTCGTGCATAGACATGGCTCTGGTACCACTATAGGGATTCGTAGCATAGAAAACAAAAAATTCCCCACCGCAAGAACGAATAACAAGCCAAGATATAATCTAGTAGATGGTAGCAACGAGGTGAAGATCATCATACCCTTGAAGATCGCTAAGCGTTAACGAGATAAATCTCATGGTTGACGTAGTCGATCACTTGCCGCTTGCAAAAGCGCGTAGAAGATCTTGACGGTGCCACAAATGGGCAGCACATCTGCACTCGGTCACACGTTCGGTGTTGATGACAACGTCCTTCTCCCTGTTCCAGCGGGCAGCATATGTATTAGATCCTCCACGGAATCCTACCAACACGACGGCATGGTGACGGTGGTGGTGGAGATCTCCGGTAGTGCTTCGCCGTAAGCACCGCGGGAGAAGATGGAGGAGGGGAGATGGCTAGGGTTTGGGAGAGGGGCACTTGGGGCACCGGCCTTGGGTGCCCTTGGGTGGTGCGGCTCAAGTGGTGGCCGGCCCTCTCCATCTTCCCCTCTTTATATAGGTGGAACCCCCTAGGGTTTGCCCCAAAACCAAATTGAAGTCCAACTCCAAATCTGCCATATGGGTGAAACCTAGGGGAAGTGGGATTGCTCCCTTTCCTTCTCCCTTGGCCGGCCAATGTGGTGGAGTCCACTATGGACTCCACCTTCCCTCTTGGTTGGCTGGTTAGGGTTGGTGGAGTCCATCCGGGACTCCACCTTCCATAGTGATTTATTCCGGAAGGTTCTAGAACATTCTAGCGCCTTCCATAAATGCACCAGATCATTTCCAAACTTGGAAAGTGACTTTTTATATATGAATCTTATTCTCCAGACCATTCCGAAACTCCTCGTGATGTCCTGGATCCCATCCGGGACTCTGAACAACATTCGAATTCCATTCCATATTCCATATCTACTTATAACAACATCAAACCTTAAGTGTGTCACCCTACGGTTCGAGAACTATGCGGACATGATCGAGACTCTTCTCCGATCAATAACTAATAGTGGGACCTGGAGATCCATAATAGCCCCCACATATTCAACGATGATTTCGTGATCGAAAGAACCATTCACATAAAATAATAATTCCCTTTGTCTCGCGATATTTTACTTATCGGAAGTTTGATCGTCGGTATCTCCATACCTAGTTCAACCTCGTCACTGATAAGTACTATTTACTCATACCGTGATATGATATCCCTTGTGAACCAGTCACATGCTTGCAAGCTAATTTGATGTCATTCCACCGAGAGGGCCCAAAGTATATCTATCCATCATTAGGATGGACAAATCCCACTATTGATCCATGTGCCTCAACCCTATACTTTCCGAACACTTAATGCCACCTTTATAACAACCATTTACGGAGTAGTGTTTGGTGTCATCAAAGTATCCATACGGTGTAGGTGATTAACATGATCTCATGGTCGAAGGATTAAGTTACTATGCATATTAAAGCTTGAAGCACAAAGAACTAAATGACTTGATCATATGCTACACTTACTATCGGTGTATTTCCATCACATCATTCACATGATGATATGACCTTGTTATTAATAACATCCAATGTTCATGATCATGAAACTATGATCATCTATTAATCAACAAGCTAGTTTAACAAGAGGCTTACTAGGGACTCTTTTATGTTTACAAAGCACACATGTATTAATGTTTCCGGTTAATACAATTATAGCATGGGATGCAAACATTTATCATAAACACAAAGATATAATAATAACCACTTTATTATTGCCTCTTGGGCATATCTCCAACAATAATGTCACCTCCCGCCGTTCAGTTTACCACACTTCAAAGAGTAGTTCCCTCTCAAGACCATAAGGCATATATTGCATGGTGCAAAACACATAATATCAAGAGAGAGAAGTAACACACATTAATACTTAAAACCATAGATCATCTTAGATTCATCTCATATTTGTGCTAGGGTTTCTCCATCTCCTCAAGAACTAATATGACTACTCACACATGGAGACAATCAAGAACATCATCATTATATTATGGAGGGGATTAAAGGAATGGAAGAAATTCAAATATGAATCCACAATAGCAATCAAGATTACAACTATGGTTTGGAGGATGATGATGGTGAAGGTGCAGCGGTTGATGATGATGAAGGGGATGATGCCTGATACGTCCAAAACGTATCTACTTTCCCGAACACTTTTGCTATTGTTTTGCCTCTAATTTGTGTATTTTGGATACAACTAACACGGACTAACGCTGTTTTCAGCAGAATTGCTCTGGTGTCTCGTTTTTGTGCAGAAATCCAACTTTCAGGAAAATCCCCGGAATTTATGTCGAAGGTCTTATTTTTCCAGAAGAATTACGGAGCCAGAAGGGCAAGCCAGGTGGAGGCCCGAGGCCCCCACACACCAGGCCGGCGCGGCCCAGGAGGGGGGCGCGCCGCCCTACTATGTGGCCGCCTCGGCTGGCCTCTGACGCCCTCCTCTGGACTACTTAAAGGTTTCGATCTAAAAACGCGAGGCACGAAGTCGAAGTCGCCAGAAACCCTCCAGAACGCCGCCACATCGCGAAACTCCGTCTCGGGACCAGAAACTCCGTTCTGGCACTCCGCCGGGATGGGGAATTGGAGGAGATCATCGCCATCATCACCACCGACGCCTCTCCATCGACCAGCAATGCTTCCCCCATCCATGTGTGAGTAATTCCCCCGCTGTAGGCTGAAGGGGATGGTAGGGATTGGATGATATTGGTCATGTAATAGCATAAGATTGTTAGGGCATAGTGCCTAGTGTCCGTAATTGGTACTTTGATGATATTGTTGCAACTTGTTATGCTTAATGCTTGTCACTAGGGCCCGAGTGCCATGATCTCAGATCTGAACATGTTATTGTTTCATGATGATATTCATTGTTTTATGATCTTACCTGCAAGTTGTATACACATGTCTGAAAGGATTGTATGCCGCACCTAGAGGGGGGGGGGAATAGGTGCTAACCAATTTTTAGTTCTTTTTCAATTTAGGCTTGACACAAAAGGTAAATTCTCTAGATATGCAACTAAGTGAATTTACCTATATGACAAAGCTAACAACTAAGCAAGATATAGCTAAGCAATATAAGAGATAGAATAGGATAGAGGTAACCGAGAGTGGAGCACGCGATGACACGGAGATGATTCCCGTAGTTCCCTTCCTTTGCAAGAAGGTACGTCTACGTTTGGAGGAGTGTGGTTGCTACGAAAGCCAAACCAACAGCCACGAAGGCTTCACTCAGATCTCCGGTGAGCAACGCCGCGAAGGCCTAGCCCACTTCCACTAAGGGATTTCCTCGAGGCGGAAACCGGGCCTTTACAAGGTTCTTGGGGCACACATCCACAACCAAATTGGAGGCTCCCAAATCTGTTACAACACAACAATCAACAACAATACATCAACACAAATCAACTAGGGAACCAAATAGGAACACTAGCATGAGATCCCTCAAACAAGAGAGGGGGAAATGAAGAACGCTTCGGTGAGGATGTAGATCGGTGTCTTCTCCTTCGAATCTCCAAAGATCAAGAGCTTTGGTTGGGGGAGGAGGGAGATCTTGCAAATCTTGTGTTCTTGAGGTGGCTGTAACGGTGGTGAAGCTTGGCAGATTTTTGTTGCAATGATTGAGCCACTTGTCCCTTTGGAGAAGAAAGCTATTTATATGGTTGGAGCTTTCAGATCTGACCGTTGGGGACGAATTTCACTTACACCGGAAGTTCCGGCCAGGATGGCCGGAAGTTCCGGCTTCCACCGGAAGTACCGGCCATTCGGGCCGGAACTTCCGCCTTCGATATTAGCCCTGCAAAACAAAAGATGGGGCGGAACTTGGGCGGAACTTCCGGTGACCGGAAGTTCCGGCCAAGTTCCGGAAACTTGCGAAAACCTTACTGGACTATACTGAGCCTCAAACACGGAATTCCGGAACTTGTCCGGAAGTTGGGCGGAAGTTCCGCTGGGCAAGTTCCGGCCAACTTCACCGGAACTTCCGGTCAGGAAGGAAAACACTGAGCCCAGACTGCGCTGAGAAGCTTCTGCTGAACAAGCCAGGGCGGAACTTCCGCCTGCAGGGGCCGGAACTTCCGCCAGACACATAAAATCTGCAGAACTTCAGAACAGCAATACCAATACACCGATCAAACATTTTTCTTGATAACTTGTACCTGTCTACAACAACACACATAAAAATATACATAGTGTTGACATCAAACACACAAAACCCAAAAGGGCGGGAAATGTTCTTTCAATCTCCCCCTTTTTGGTGTTTGATGACAACACAAGTATTTGCAAGGAATGGATAATGTAAACCAACAATGTGAGAGATATAGAGGAGCTCCCCCTAGATATGAGCAATGGTACATAAGAAGCTCCCCCTATATCTTGCATCCGTCTTCCAAGGGTTAGCAATACAACATAGTGATAAGCATATGGATAAAAAGATCATGCACACATAGATAACCAAGGAAGACTCACATACGGAGTTTACCATACACAAATATAAGGTTCCAAGCACATAGATAGAGTTTACAAACCAAATAGCTAAGAACATAGTTCGACACCATAAAGATAAATAGAATCACAAGCAATAAAAACCAAAGCCAACACGAGCTTGTGACTCCCCCATGCAAATACCCAACGGAGAGCAACCTAATATGGTCTCACTCTCCCCCTTTGGCACCAAAGCACCAAAAAGGAAAAGGAGAAACTACACGCCCCAAGGGTCGGCGTTAGCCCAGCCGGGATGGAGGTTCGATGAAGCGCCGGGGTAGGGAGGAGTGTGAGGAGGAGACTCGATCTCAAGGCCATCTGGAGGAAGAGGGACACCATAACGAGAGACCCACTCAGCTTCCGGAGTGATATTCTCCTCGGATCCGGGAGGAGACACTTCCACCTCAAGGGCCCTCATGATGCTCTTCTGACGAACCCTAGACTTCTTGGCTTCGACATGCTGCTGATACTGACGGCGGTTGACTGCAGAGGTGAGGCAAAATATCTGTCTCATGCGGCGTGCAAGCTTGGAAGCCCAGCAAGGTGGCTTCTCATCCGTGGGGGGAACAACTTCAAGAGGAGAGTTGTGGCGCTTGGTCCTCAAAGACTTCACTTCATGGGATGTGAGATTGAGAGGAATGGATTGAACGAGTCTAGCCTCACAAGTATCAACCCAAGTGTCCTCAATGAGCTTCATAATGTACGGAGCATAGGAGGGAAGCTTCTTCTCCATCACACATGACCACATCTCATGATAGATGTAGTCCATCACATCAAGCTTCTCACCGGTGCCCTTCTTAGCAAAAGAGTTTGCCATTAGATCCACTTCATAAAGATGTAGCTCATCAAGGTTGCCACCCTTTGGTCCAATGGTTTCCCGATAGACTCTAAGCATAATACTCTAGGGAGAAGATCCGCACTCTTGCCCGGTACACCCCAACCGGGGATGTAGAGGTTCTCCAAGACTTCCCTTGTTTGAGCCCATGAACTATCATGGCACCTCCAACCATTTGCATCAACACCCGGGTAGCGAGGGTATCCAAGGGCGGCTCCAAACTTCGCCAAGTTAGACTCAAGGAGCCTCTCATGAGTCATCCACCGAAATGTTCTAGCTTCATCTTGCTCAAAGTGGACGGTGGCATAGAATTGTTGAATCAACCCGATATCATAATCCTTGTTGAGCTCCATAATGGGATAGAGCCCAAACTCTCCACACATAGCATAGGCTTCTTCAAAGTACTTAGTAGCGGCCATCTTCCCGGTGTCAATGGCATGTTGAGGGGCTACCCCCTTCTTGAATGGTATATAGATCTCATAGAATATCTCCTCTTGGGTCTTGTTGTGGAACCGCTTATCCCCAACCCTATTGTTCCGAGGGGTGAGGTAAGGGTTCATGTCACGGAGCTCCTTGTACTCAAGATATTGCATGCCCTTCACGGATACATGGATGTTCTTCCCACGAACAGCGGGTGACACCGGAACTTCCGGCTGTTCGAAAACAGCGGCAGTTTCTCACCAGATCTGAGCCAATGGCTTCGTGAACCGCATTACCACGACATCCTAAGCACGATCTAGTAGAGGAAAGGCATCTAGAGGATTTCTACCATAGCTTTGCCTAGAGTATGCCCTATAGTTCATCTAGTGAGGTCTACCCACACATAGAGAGGGAGAGGGCACAAACCGGGGGGAGCCATGGAGGAGAAGAGGGAGAGGATGCCGATCCACGGAGACAATCCGGCGGGGAACGCCGGAGGAGGGAGATCCGGCCGGAGGAGCAGCAGCCGTCACAGGGAAGGAGCACCACCAAATAGATCTTGGAAAGGGGAAAAGTGAAGAGGATGGAACTGCACCCCTGCTTCGGCCCAGATATATAGTGGTCACTTAAGGCCGGAAGTTCCGCTCGTTGGAGCCGGAACTTCCGGTCCCGCAGAAATCACACAGGCTGGACTAGAACAACGGCTGAACTGGCGGATAAGATACCAGCCGGAAGTACCGGTCGAAACGACCGGAACTTCCGGTGAATCAAGAAACTGTGCCAATATCAGGATTTTGACAGGGACAAAGGTGCACTCGGAGAAGGTGAAGGAAATGTCTTAGATGAGATAGGCTTAGGACAGATACGCCAAACTGTGAGATGGTACATGATCACTCATTTTTGCAAATAATGCAAATGAAGGCCAAAAATGAGTGATTTCCCATAAACAAGGAGATGTCAATAAAAACCAATGAAGATCCAAACAACTCCAACTCTTCATGAAGAAGAGTGCGGTGGCCTAGGCCACCATATATGAGTGTTATGGTATGACACCGCGAAGATATATCTTGGGTCCAAACCAATACTCATCATTTAAGCTCACATATCAACACATGATATAACGAGAATGAAATCTTTAATGTTGGCATTATGGGGGGAGGGATAGCTCAATAATTTAAACCGCACTCCCCCTATTTCCATGCCCACATCTAAACCAAATAAAGTTTTGAGACGAAGGTGTGTTTGCAAGATGGTCAAGCTATACTCCTTGAATCAATGATATTTAGCCCATTCCTCAAATAAGTGAACCTTGCTTCATCAAGAGGCTTCGTGAATATATCGACAAGTTGATCCTTGGTAGGAACATAGATAAGCTCAATATCACCACGGGCAACATGATCCCTAATGAAATGATTCCGGATCTCAATATGCTTCGTTCTTGAATGTTGCACCGGATTATAGGCAATCTTGATGGCACTTTCATTGTCACATAAAAGAGGCACTTTGTCACAAATGACACCGTATTCCTTTAAAGTTTGCCTCATCCATAACAATTGAGTGCATCCACTTGCGGCGGCAACATATTCGGCTTCGGCGGTGGAGAGAGATATACAATTTTGCTTCTTAGATGACCAACACACCAAGGACCTACCAAGAAATTGGCAAGCCCCGGAGGTTGATTTCCTATCATCTTTGTCTCCCGCCCAATCCGCATCGGTGTACCCATTGAGAATAAAACTTGAGCCTTTGGGGTACCAAATACCATATCTTGGGGTATCAACCAAATATCGAAAGATTCTCTTGAGAGCTATCATGTGGCTCTCCTTAGGAGAAGCTTGATACCTTGCACACACACCAACACTCAACACTATGTCCGGTCTAGATGCACAAAGGTAAAGCAAGGATCCAATCATGGAGCAATATACCTTTTGATCCACCTCTTTACCATTGGGATCAAGTGCAAGATGACATTTGGTAATCATAGGAGTGGCAACACCTTTCATCTCGGTCATCTTGAACCTCTTGAGCATGTCTTGGAGATATTTTGCTTGGTTGATGAAGGTTCCTCCTCTCAATTGCTTGATCTCAAAACCAAGGAAGAACTTCATCTCTCCCATCATAGATATCTCAAACCTATCGGTCATAAGCTTTGAGAATTCATCATTGAAAGCTTTGTTAGTAGAGCCAAAGATAATATCATCAACATATAATTGGCAAACGAAAAGCTCCCCATTGACCCTCTTAGTAAAAAGAGTGGGATCGATTAGCCCAACATCAAACCCACGGTCTACCAATAATTCCTTAAGGTGCTCATACCAAGCTCTAGGAGCTTGTTTGAGACCATAAAGAGCTTTATCGAGCTTGTAGACATGGTTAGGGAAGTTGAGATCCTCGAACCCCGGGGGTTGCTTAACATAAACCTCTTCATGCAAAGGACCATTAAGAAATGCACTTTTCACATCCATTTGTTGTAACTTAAAGTTATGATGTGATGCATAAGCAAGAAGGATACGGATGGACTCAAGGCGAGCCACGGGAGCATAGGTTTCTCCAAAGTCAATTCCCTCAACTTGAGAGAACCCTTGAGCCACCAATCTTGCATTGTTCCTCACAACATTTCCAAACTCATCTTGCTTGTTCTTGAATATCCATTTAGTGCCAATAACATTGCGGCACCCCTTTGGCTTCTCTACTAAGGTCCACACTTTGTTGCGCTTGAAGTTGTTGAGTTCTTCGTGCATAGCTTCCAACCAATCCGAATCTTCAAGGGCTTCAAATACTTTCTTGGGTTCCACTAAGGAGATATAAGCATGATGGTTGCTAAAATTAGCCAATTGCCTTCTTGTGGAAACCTTTGCCCTTATATCACCAAGAACCTTATCATGAGTGTGATCACGAAGCTCAAGGTTCCTTTCTCTTCTTGCTAGACGACGGGCCTCGATCTCCTCCTTGGTTCTTCTTGGCCTTGGAGGTATCACTTGATCAACTTGATCTTTTGGGTCCTCGTCTTGACCTTCAACTTGAGCAACTACAATTTCTTGAGAGTGCTCAACATCATGTGCTTGATGCCTTGGAGGTATCACTTGATCAACTTGATCTTTTGGGTCCCCGTCTTGACCTTCAACTTGAGCAACTACAATTTCTTGAGAGTGCTCAACATCATGTGCTTGATCTTGGACATCATTTGGTGCGGAGCAAATATCAAATGGATACTCGTCGGAACCATCATAAATGCTTGGTTGATCTTGAACTTGATCTTGTCCTTGATCTTGCACACTAGAGGGAGGGTTTTGTTCTTGTTCTTGGGTTGGTGCATCATTTGCTTCACTTGATGGGGTTTGTTGATGTTGAGAAGATGAGGGCTCCACCGTGGTAGAGCATAGTCCTTCCCGAGACGCCACACCGTGTCCCTCAACGGGGCGGAAAAATCCCACACCCATTCTTACTATGGCATCTTGAGGTATTTCGTCACCTGCACATACATCAACTTGCCCCACTTGGGAGCCATCATTTTCTTCGAACCTCACACTACAAGATTCAATGATAATCCCGGAGGCTATATCAAAGATTCTATAAGTGTGAGACTCGGCACCGTAACCAACAAATATACCCTCCAAAGCTTTAGGAGCGAATTTAGATAAACGAACCCCTTTGATTTTGTAGAAACACTTACACCCGAACACCTTGAAGTATGAGATATTAGGCTTGTTCCCGGTGAGTATTTCATATGGAGTCTTGTTCAAGCCCTTGCGGAGATAGAGCCGGTTGGAGGAGTGACAAGCGGTGGAGATGGCTTCGGCCCAAAAGTTATAGCGGGATTTATACTCCGCCATCATAGACCTTGCCATATCCATAAGAGTCCGGTTCTTCCTCTCCGCAACACCATTTTGTTGAGGGGTGTAAGCAGCGGAATATTGATGACGAATCCCCTCATCACTAAGAAAATCATTGAGTGTGTAGTTCTTTAACTCGGAGCCGTTGTCACTTCTTATTGCCATAATGAGGAGGTTGTGTTGGCGTTGCACCTCGGTAGCAAAGTCAATGAATATTTGTTGAGTCTCATCTTTCATCTTGAGAAAGTAGACCCAAGTGTATCTTGAGTAGTCATCGATAATCACCAAGCAATGTTTCTTCGCACCAAGACTTGCATGAGTAACGGGACCAAAGAGATCCACATGAAGGAGCTCCAAGATCCTCTTGGAAGAGATGATGGTCTTGCTTGGATGCGGAGAGTCGTGCATTTTGCCTTCAACACAAGCCCTACAAACACGATCTTTGGCAAAAGACACATTTTCCATTAGTCCCACAATATGGTTCCCCTTGTGAAGACTTTGCAAAGTTCTCATATTGACATGGGCTAGGCGGCGATGCCACAACCAACCCACGTCCGCCTTTCCGAATAGGCACATCGCACTTGTCGTGGTGGTCCCCGAAAAGTCCACCACATACAAGTTGTGTTCGCGATACCCAACGAATGCGACTTTTAGAGTCTTGCTCCACAAGAGGACCACAATATCTTTATCAATAAAGACGGCGAAACCCATCTTGCCAAGGGCGGAAACGAGAAGCAAATTGTAACCAAGGGTTTTGACAAGCATGACATCCACAAGAGTAATGTTGTGTGCAACCACAACCTTGCCAAAACCCAATACCTCGGATGTAGAATTATCGCCAAAGGAGACGGTGATATGATTTATGTTGGGCCTCAACTCCTTGACGAGGTTCTTGCCGCCGGTCATATGACTTGTACATCCACTATCAAGTACCCATTTTGAACCTCCGGCGGCATAGTCCTACATGAGATCAATTCTTGGATTTAGGTACCCATTTTTCAATGGGTCCTCTTTTGTTAGCAACAAGGGTCTTTGGAACCCAAATAGACCAAGCAACATAACCATCATATGGACCAACATATTTAGCATAAACATCACCATAATAATCTTTAAAGAGAACATAGTGAGGGTTATCTATTCCCGCACCATCATCATTAATGGTATTGCCCTTTCGGGTTTCACCATTAGCTTTCTCATGTGCGGGCTTGGTCTTTTTCTTGTTTGCCTTTTTAGCCTTGGTATTATAACCAAGTCCCTCCTTCCCATTGTTTGACCTTTGCTTACTCAAAAGATCATCCAAGGAAAGTTTACTTTGGGGAGAGGAGGCCTTAGCAAGTTCATCCTTCAACCTAGCATTTTCCTCAATAATATTTGCATGATCACATGAAGGAGTAAAGGTACTAGGTATGTCATATGAAGCAAGCCTAATTTGAAGTTGCTCATAAGACTCGGAGAGGAGAGAGTATTCACTCTTCAAGGCTTTGTGAGCCTTGTCTAGTTCATCTAGATCCTTCACAAGTTTCTCATGATCAACACCAAATTTGGCCTTTTCCTTTATAAGCACTTTAGTCTTAGCTCTAGCAAGATCTCTAGCTTTAGTGAGCTTGTTAAGTTTATCTTGAGGTTCTTCAAGATTTTCTAGCTTCTCTTCAAGAGATGCTATAGTTTCTTGACATTCCTCAAGAGCATTTTTAAGAGCATGTATTTCTAGAGAGTCTTCTCTCCCTATTTGGCACTTTTTCTCAAGTGTATCATTTAGTTGAGCCATACGAACCATGAGACTTGAAACATGCTTCTTAGTGTTACCTTGTAGGTTACTAATGAAATCATCAAACTCTAGCATTTCTTGTTTCACTTTTAGACTAGCGGGGTCAACCCCTAGATCATTAGAAATGTTAGGCATAGAGGGGTTAGGAGATGATACCTCAGAAGATTTAGCCATGAGGCAACTTTCTTCCTCCACATGAATGACCTCATTGGGAGATTCACTTGTTGATGAAGAGTTAGTGGAGAGGGAGGCAAGGGCAACCAATCCATTTGAGGTTGCATCTTCTTCATCATCAACATCTTCATCTCCGGAGGTATACTCTTCTTGAGTTGATAGCACAATAGATGTGTCCAAGGTGGACCTTGCCATGAAGCAATGTGCATTCTTGCGTTGAGGGTTCTCATTGGGTGAATCAAAGAGAGAGGAAGAGGGAATGTTGGTGGTGACAATGGCGGCCACTTCTCTTGAGCTTTCCTCTTCATCATCACTAGCACTTGTAATCTCATCGGAAGAGTATTCTTCATTAGCCACTAGCACAATCCTTGAGGGCCTCTTGCCCTTCTTGTTCTTGTTATAGAATTTCTTGTTGGGGGGCTTTGAATATTTGCCCTTTGAGTCTTTGCTCTTGTCCTTGGGGATGAGCCTTCCACCATGAGTCTCCCTATTCTCATAGGGACATTCGGCAATGAAATGGCGCTTGTCATTGCAATTGTAGCAAGATCTTGTTCTTGGGCCCGAGCTTGAGGGACCCCTTGAGTTGTTTCTCTTGATGTTGTCCTCCTTGGCCTTGGAAGGATCAATCCAAAAGGTGTTTGCATGGAATGCCATGTGGTCATGGTAGTGGTGTTCCAAGTCTTCCGGATAGGTCATGCTCCAAGATGCCCTATAAGATTCTTGAGGAATCACTTCTTGCACGGGGTCGACCACCAAGGCAAGGTTGGACCCTTTTGTCATCCCAATGGCACGATTGCGGGGATCATGAGAGTTTTGCTCAAGCACCTTGAGAGCTTGCATCTCGTGCACGGCTTGTTGAGAGGTGAGGGAGGCATAGCATTCTCTTCCGACAAGAGTCTTGACATCAATAGGCTCGAACGGCATCATGCACTCAATGTACTTCTCCTTGATCCAAGAGTCATTAATGTGAGTGGCTCCAACAATCCGGAAGGCGTCGGCAACGGTGAGAAGTCTTCCATACATGTCTTCATGATCTTCATCCGGAAGCCTCATGAATCCTTCGGCTTTATTCCGAAGAGCATTATACTTGTTCCTTCTTGTGCTCTCACTTCCAATGCAACCCGCGGCCAAAGCATCCCAAGCATCCTTGGTGGTGGTGAAATGCCGAACACGAGACAACTCCTTTGTCCCCACGACAGTTTGAATCATGTGCAAGGCGGTGTTGTTGAGTTGACTATCAACCGCTTCTCTTCTAGTCAACTTCTTGGGGTTGTAAGGATTGAAGCCTTCCTCGATGATTCTCCAAAGTTCATTGGAGGCACTGCGAACATGAGAGCTAAACTCAAATTGCCAAGTATCGTAATCATTAACGGAAAACTTAGGTGGGTCGCCCCGGATGTTTATATGAGGATGGGGAACCGGTATATCGGGTGATTGGAAAGGTGGAGGTACTCGATTGTAGCTCTCACTTCCACTAGTTCCCTTGGGAGATGCAATGGGGGGTTTGATAGTGTTTGAGTTATCACCATCCATGGGTGTGGTAGCGGAAGGTAATACCGAAGTATCACCCTCTACAACCGCATCCGTGATATTAACCTCTATGGTGGGAGCCACGGGACGGGGAGGAGCCAAAAGCTCGGAAATCATTTTTCTCATGCTTTCCATTTGAGCATCCATGGATGACTTCAACGAATTGATATCCTCCATGGTGACCGGCCTAGTCTCCCCTTCCGAAGGTCCATCGTCCGGCATACTCTTAGGCGGTTAAGCCCGAAATAAGAGCCGGGGCTCTGATACCAATTGAAAGGATCGTATGCCGCACCTAGAGGGGGATGAATAGGTGCTAACCAATTTTTAGTTCTTTTTCAATTTAGGCTTGACACAAAAGGTAAATTCTCTAGATATGCAACTAAGTGAATTTACCTATATGACAAAGCTAACAACTAAGCAAGATATAGCTAAGCAATATAAGAGATAGAATAGGATAGAGGTAACCGAGAGTGGAGCACGCGATGACACGGAGATGATTCCCGTAGTTCCCTTCCTTTGCAAGAAGGTACGTCTACGTTTGGAGGAGTGTGGTTGCTACGAAAGCCAAACCAACAGCCACGAAGGCTTCACTCAGATCTCTGGTGATCAACGCCATGAAGGCCTAGCCCACTTCCACTAAGGGATTTCCTCGAGGCGGAAACCGGGCCTTTACAAGGTTCTTGGGGCACACATCCACAACCAAATTGGAGGCTCCCAAATCTGTTACAACACAACAATCAACAACAATACATCAACACAAATCAACTAGGGAACCAAATAGGAACACTAGCATGAGATCCCTCAAACAAGAGAGGGGGAAATGAAGAACGCTTCGGTGAGGATGTAGATCGGTGTCTTCTCCTTCGAATCTCCAAAGATCAAGAGCTTTGGTTGGGGGAGGAGGGAGATCTTGCAAATCTTGTGTTCTTGAGGTGGCTCTAATGGTGGTGAAGCTTGGCAGATTTTTCTTGCAATGATTGAGCCACTTGTCCCTTTGGAGAAGAAAGCTATTTATATGGTTGGAGCTTTCAGATCTGACCGTTGGGGACAAATTTCACTTACACCGGAAGTTCCGGCCAGGATGGCCGGAAGTTCCGGCTTCCACCGGAAGTACCGGCCATTCGAGCCGGAACTTCCGCCTTCGATATTAGCCCTGCAAAACAAAATATGGGGCGGAACTTGGGCGGAACTTCCGGTGACCGGAAGTTCCGGCCAAGTTCCGGAAACTTGCGAAAACCTTACTGGACTATACTGAGCCTCAAACACGGAATTCCGGAACTTGTCCGGAAGTTGGGCGGAAGTTCCGCTGGGCGGAACTTCCGGCCAACTTCACCGGAACTTCCGGTCAGGAAGGAAAACACTGAGCCCAGACTGCGCTGAGAAGCTTCTGCTGAACAAGCCAGGGCGGAACTTCCGCCTGCAGGGGCCGGAACTTCCGCCAGACACATAAAATCTGCAGAACTTCAGAACAGCAATACCAATACACCGATCCAACATTTTTCTTGATAACTTGTACCTGTCTACAACAACACACATAAAAATATACATAGTGTTGACATCAAACAGACAAAACCCAAAAGGGCGGGAAATGTTCTTTCAATGTCGCTGTACGGAACCCGAGGCCCCGAAGTGACAGAAATCAGGACAACCGGAGGGGAAGGCGGTGATGTGAGGATCACATGTGTTCACAGAATGTTAATGCTTTGCTCCGGTACTTTATTAAAAGGAGTACCTTAATATCCAGTAGATTCCCTAGAGGCCCGGCTGCCACCGGCTGGTAGGACAAAA
Source organism: Lolium perenne (assembly GCF_019359855.2). Taxonomy (NCBI): domain Eukaryota; kingdom Viridiplantae; phylum Streptophyta; class Magnoliopsida; order Poales; family Poaceae; genus Lolium; species Lolium perenne. Next base: position 121,681,872 of record NC_067248.2, on the reverse strand, counting down.
GATGTTGTGCAAGTTTCTCATTACGAGCACGTACGACTATATACGGAACACATGCCTATGGATTGTTTAGTACTTGGACACCGTTTTATTATTATCTGCAAATGCCCTGCTTTGATTGTTACATGAGTTTCTCTCATCCATGCAATGCCCATCATCCATCCCTACGCCTACAGTATTTTAATCCCGCTGTTTACTATAATCACTACTGCTGTCTTTATTTCACTGCTGCTGTTATTTCACTACGGCTACTGCTATAAAACTGTTACTACTGATAAACTCTTGCGAGCAAGTCTGTTTTCAGGTGCAGCTGAATTGACAACTCCGCTGTTAAGGCTTTCAAGTATTCTTTGTCTCCCTTTGTGTAGAATCAATAAATTGGGTTTTACTTCCCGCGAAGACTGTTGCGATCCCCTATACTTGTGGGTTATCAAGACTATTTTCTGGCGCCGTTGCCGGGGAGCATAGCTTTATTTGGAAGTTCACTTGGATTGATATTGTTCGCTGCAAATTCTCCATCATGGGTAAATCTCGCGATTCTAAAGTCGCCATATTACCATCCACTACAAGAAAAGGTACAACTCTGAGTACCTCTGCTGCTCTTGATTCACCATCTGTGATAAGTCAACTTGTTTCACCACCGCAAGCTTCACTTGCTGGTACTTCTGCTGAATCTGAAAATTCTCATAATATTGATGATGCTTCTGCTGTGCTTGATGATAGTGGTTCATTGGGATCCTTTCTAGATGCTACAATTGCTAGGTCTAGACAAATTGAAAATGCTGAAACTCCTAATGAAAATGCTGCTACACCTGTTAATTCACCTAAGCTTGAATACTCTAGTGATGATCCTGATGAAGATTATGTGGAGCTTAATGATGATTTTATTGATAAATGCAATGCTATTACCGATGCAAGAAAAATTAAAAAGTTTCTCGCACAACATACTGTTAGATATAAGCTGTCTCCTGATCCTAAATTTGCCACATCTCCTATAAACATTAATGATAAAGATTATGATTTTTCTCTTGATCTATCTCATATAGCTATTGTTGAGAAAACACCCTTTTGTGGTACTGAAAAAGAAAGTGATGTAGAACATATGAATGAACTTTCTTCTATGAGTAGCTTGTTTTCTGATGATGTCAAGTTGCGCACTTATTTTGTTGCTAAAATTTTTTCCTTTCTCATTAAAGGACGATGCTAAAACTTGGTATAATAGTTTGCCTCCTGGTTCTATTAAAAGTCCAGGTGATTTGCTTGATGTTTTCTTTCGGAAATACTTTCCTGCTAGTGCTCAACATGCTGCTTTACAGAAAATTTATAGCTTTGACCAGGAAGATGGAGAGAAATTGCCTGAAGCTTGGGCAAGATTTTGCTCTCTTATCAGAGCTCGACCTGGGCATGATTTGGAAAAGCATGATTTACTTGATATATTTTATAGTGGACTAACCATTGAGTCTAGGGCATATTTGGATAGTTGTGCTGGTTGTGTTTTCAGGAAAAGAACTCCAGACGAAGCTGAAGAATTATTGGCTAAAATAGGCCGGAATCACGATGATTGGGCTACACCTGAACCAACTCCGACGGCAATATTGAAGAAGAGGGGTTTAATTAAATTGAATGATGAAGATATGAGGGAAGCCAAGAAATCTCTTAAGGAGAAAGGTATTAAATCTGAAGATGTGAAGAACTTACCTCCCATAGAAGATATATGTGAGATAATTCCCCCTTCATCCATGATCGAGGTAAACTCTCTTCAACGCTTTACTAGGGAAGATATTTCGTATTCAAAACCTCCTGCTCAATGCTTAGATGAGTTTGATAATTATATTGTTAAGCAAGAAAATTTTAATATGAGAGTAGAGAATCATCTAATGGAAAATTCTCAAGCTATTAGCAATTTGCATGATATTGTGGAGAGAACCTCCAATGATGTTAAGATGCTTGTCAAACATTTTCAAATGGTTCAAACTCAAATTGATCAACTCACTAAAGTGCAAAATGACTTGTTAAAAAATAATTCTAAAGAGAAACATGCTTATGAAGTGACAACTAGTGGCGGTGTCTCTACCCAGGATCCTCTATATCCTGAAGGGCATCCCAAAAGAGTTGAACAAGATTCTCAACGAATTGAACCTAGTGCTCCTTCTAATAAAAAGAAGAAGAAACATAAAAATGTTGTAGAATCCTCTGAACCTGTTAATGATCCTAATAGTATTTCTATTTCTGATGCTGAAACTGAAAGTGGTAACGAACATGATAATGATAATGATAAGAATGATGCTTCTGATAGAGAAGAAGTTGAAGATGAACCTGAAAAGCATGCTAAAAATAAAAAGTATACTAAAGAAGATTTTATTGCTAAGAAACATGGTAATGAAAGAGAACCTTGTGTACAAAAACAAATGCCTTTTCCTGCTAAGAAACTAAAATCAAAGGAAGAACAACACTATAATAAATTTTGCGATTGGATGAAACCTTTATTCTTGCAAATCCCTTTGACTGATGCTATTAAATTGCCTCCTTATTCAAAGTATATGAAAGATATTGTCACTAACAAAAGGAAAATTCCTAATGAGGATAATTCCACTATGCTTGCTAATTACTCTTTCAAGGGCAAAGTTCCAAAGAAGTTGGGCGACCCATGTATACCTACTATTCATTGTTCTATTAAGAATAATTATGTTAAAACTGCTCTATGTGATTTGGGAGCCGGTGTTAGTGTAATGCCTTTTTCTCTTTACAAGAGACTTTATTTAGATAAGTTGATACCTACTGATATATCTTTGCAAATGGCTGATAAATCTACTGCTATTCCTGTTGGTATATGTGAGGATGTTCATGTTCAAGTTACTAATAACTGCTTGATATTAACTGATTTTGTTGTGTTGGAAATGCCTGAAGATGATAATATGTCTATTATTCTTGGGAGACCTTTTCTTAACACCGTAGGGGCTGTTATTGATTGCAATAAAGGAAAAGTTACTTTCAATGTCGATGACAAGGAACATACCGTTTATTTTCCCAAGAGGATTGATAAAGTATGTGGAGTTAATACCATTTCTAAAGTGAGAACTATCAAAATTGGAACTATTGATTGTCCTATATATGAGCCTAAAGAAGGATATCAAAATCTTATGATTGGATCCATATCAATACAATTCAAGGTAACATGATTGATTTGAGGTTTATTTCTTCTTATGCTATGTAAAATTTATTTGGTGGCAAGACTTGATCAACCTTGTTAACAAATACCTTTTATATGCATAGAGGAGGTAAACAACATCTCTTTCTTCCTCCACTTGTTCTACTTGCTGTAGCACTTTTTGTTTTGCAAAGTTCCTTAGTTGTATAGAAATTTCAAAAGCTTTTTCTGCCCAGTAATAATAAATTTAATACCCAGAAATGTGCATTTTCAAAGTTTTCAAAAATTCACAAAAATTATACCGTTGGTCTTATTTTTCGAAGACGCACCTGGGAGCACCTGGGGATGACCAGTGGGGCACCCCAGGGTGGCACCCCACAGGCCGACGCGGCCAGCAAGGGGGGCACGCCACCCTGGCGTGTGGGCCCCTCCTTGCCTCACTTATTCATCTCTTCCTCCCACTCTCTTCTCTCTCCCGAAAAAACTCGCACCAGCTTTCTCTCACTCGCGTTTCTGCTCAAGAGCTCAAGATTTCTCGATCTCTTTGCTCAGCCCAGATTTCTGTCTGAAATTTGGCACATTTGCTCTTCGGTATGTGACTCCTCCGATTATCCAAGTAGAATTTTGTTTGGTTGAGTATATCTTGAATATTTTGCTGCTGTAGGTAACATGTTTAGTGAGCTTGCATGCTTGTTCTAAGTTGTAGAAACTAGTTTTGATGCATGATTAGTACTCTAGCAAGTTCCTATGGTAGTTTCCCTCAATTATATGTCACCAAATCAAATTTTATAATGATTGTTGAAAATTTCAGAAAAGGAAGATGGATAATTGTAACTTTGGAGAAGTGTTTGAGAGAGAGACGACAAGCACGGGAAGGCCCTCTAGAACCGCCACCCGATTCAGGCGATCCTATAATGAGGATGTCATCGCACCGAGCTTCGAGCCCGAAGAGGACAATGGAGTCCCTAACGCTTCATCTTTCCCATGTTATGACTTTTTGACTAATGCAGGGTTGCTGAATGATTTCTTGACCCTTGTTGATAAGGCGGGCTTAACCACCTATATGGGAGATGAAAGGGAGCAATACCTCATGCTCACTAAAATCTTCGTTGAGAGCTTCAAGTTCGACAACAAGCACTATCACCCGACAGTTGCATTCAAGATCTATGGTAATCCTGTTACTATGAAATTGAAAGATTTTTGTGTTGCATTGGAAATTGCCCCTGTAGGTACAGCGAAGAGGATTGAGGATAATCCCAGGGCCTTGCTTGAGCTCTATCGAGAGATCACCAATGATGACTGTCGCACCATTCAGCGTGGCAAGATAAGAAACATCCAACTCCCCGCCATTAAGTATTTTGCTTATTACCTTGCTACTAGCATTCTTGGTAGGGAGAACACTAGCAATATTTCTAGCTATCATCTTGCTTTCTTAATTGCTGCACTCACTGGAGAGACACCTTATCATCTTGGTGCTCTTATTGCTCACCGCTTGTCTAACAAGGGGCCTATTTTTTGGAGGAATTATTGCATCACACATTTTAGCACATCTAGAACTTCCTCTTGATCCTACTGATGTGCAATTAACTCCTATAAGACTTGATATTGCTGCTATGAAGAGCCATCATTTTGTTACAGCTGACTCTAGTCCAGATAATATGGTCTATAAAATGTTGTTTGCTGACGGGGATGAGAGGGAAATCCCTTTGCCACAACCAGATTTGTTCAGTATTGACAGGAAACCATGGTCGCGCTCTAAGGAGGAGGTGGATGAGAAAATGAAGATACAAGGCTTCCACCAGAAGCATGACTCCGAGGACGCCGAGCCCTCCTACGACTACACCGTCACGTATCCGGGTGCTTCTTCCAGCACATACCCGGAATATGATCCATCTTCGTCGTACTACGGAGGTGCTACTTCATGGGCACCATGGGATTGATCTCCACTTAGGTCAAAAGCCTAAGCTTGGGGGGAGGTATACCGGCATCACTCATTCTTTGCATATTATGGTTGCTGGATACTTGTATATACTTGTTTAGTTTCTTTAAGTGGTTTTCTAATGAGAGGGAGATGATATTTGGGGAAGTGCTGCCTGAAAACAGATTCTGGACTGTTACCAAAAAAATTCTCAAAAACAGCCAGGACGTTATTTTGCGAAGCCAATTTTTGTGTATGTTCCCCAGGTTGTTATCTAACTTTCATTAGTTGAACACTTTTCGAGCTGGGCAGTGGAAGAATTTCTTAAGAATCGATTACTATACTGCTGTCAAGTTTGACGAATTCCTGTTGCTTTGTGTTTATGTGACTTTTCTAGTTTTCATTTTCTTGTTTTTGCTTTGTTTCTTTCCTAAAACAAAAAAATACCAAAAAAAATTCTGTTGCTTCTCTTCACCATTTGCTTATTTTGGTTTCTTGCTTTTATTTTGCTTTATTTGCTATCGTTGGTTTGCTATAAGAAAATCTAAAAAGATTTTGCTTTGTTTGCTTGTTTCCTTTTGTTCTTGCTTCAAATTCGAAAACACCAAAAATATTTGCCGTTCTTCTTTGGTTTTGTAAAGTTCATTATGAGTTCAATGGTCTTCGGTGGCTGGAGCGTGGTTTTCATTTCATATTATTCAAGCTACACAAGTGAAAGGCAATAATGACGATCTACGACAATTCGACTGTGGTGAGAGGCTGGTATGAACTCTATTTGTTTTTATTTTTGTACATATACTCATCCATGTGAGCGTGCTTAGTTGGTTCATGTGAGGTATATGTCATTTAAGAAAGTCTAGTAGTTCATGATCTCTCATGTTTAGCTCCAATTTATTAATATGAGTAGCATGTCATGGGTGTTTGCTTGCATTGTTTTATTCATAAATAGGTATGACATTGTGGTATCCTCCTCTGAATAATTCATTCAAATCGACTTGGCACATGCTCACGCATGCATATGACTGAACAAAAGTCAATTAAGCCTCGATGATTTACATTGCTTCAGAGTTCTTGTATCACTTTTATGCCTCCGTTAATTTATTTTGCCGCAAGCATGATTATGACAGTGACTGCTCTCTTGATTTGTCGCTCCCCAGTCTATTGCTAGCCTTCACTTGTACTGAGCGGGAACGCTGCTCGTACCTCCAAACCCCTGAAAACCAAGTTGTTCCAAAGTGTCCGCCATAAATACCTATGCATGGCATTTCAAACCATTCCAAGTAAATTCTCATGCGCTACCTTTAAACCTTCAAAATGCTTCTCAATTTGTGTAATGTTTTATAGCTCATGAGGAAGTATGTGGTGTTTATCTTTCAACCTTGTCATTTACTTTTGACGGACTTTCACAATAAGAGCTGGCAACGGGGTGCCCAGCCCCAATTAATAACTTCATTAATAATTCTCTTCACATGTTTTGCTCTGATTCATCAGTAAGCAACTTAATTTTGCAAATGGAAACTCCTCCATGGTATGAGATTGGTGGAAGGCACCCGAGGATTCGGTTAGCCATGGCTTGTGTAAGCAAAGGTTGGGGGGAGTGTCACTCATAATAAAAACTAAAGTACATGTGTAAACAAAAGAGAAGAGGGATGATCTACCTTGCTGGTAGAAATAACGTCCTTCATGGGAGCCGCTCTTGAAAGTCTGGTTGGCGAGGTAGTTGGTGTACCCATTACCATTCGTTGACAACAACAAACACCTCTCAAAATAATTTTACTCCTGTTTTAAATGAAAAGCTCTAGCGCATGTTAATCCCTGCTTCCCTCTGCGAAGGGTCAATCTTTTACTTTCATGTTGTGTCACCATTCTTTCTTTGAGCACTTTCTTGAGAGCACAACTGTCATTCTTAGTATAATATGCTAGTCCCAAAATATGATTGACTGTGGTATAACTTTGATGCTTTTATCTTTGACAATCTCTATTTCTAGTCTTTCTATGAACTTCAGAGGTGTCTGGGCATTTATGTTTTGCTGTTCAAATTCGGCCAAGCGAGATACCACTTTATCATACCCTTTTATGAACATTGCAATCCTGCTGATAGACATGATTCATGATGCTTATTATTAATTTGTTGGTACCTTTCCATGATTGACATAGCTATTAGCTGATCTTATTTGCATGTATCTTATTATGAACTTCCTAAGTACTTGTCCATATCATGAGAATATTTACATCATATGAACAAATGTGTTCGTGAAAGATCTTTTATCGCATTCAGTTGTTAACTGAATTGCTTGAGGACAAGCAATAAGCTAAGCTTGGGGGGAGTTGATACGTCCAAAACGTATCTACTTTCCCGAACACTTTTGCTATTGTTTTGCCTCTAATTTGTGTATTTTGGATACAACTAACACGGACTAACGCTGTTTTCAGCAGAATTGCTCTGGTGTCTCGTTTTTGTGCAGAAATCCAACTTTCAGGAAAATCCCTGGAATTTATGTCGAAGGTCTTATTTTTCCAGAAGAATTACGGAGCCAGAAGGGCAAGCCAGGTGGAGGCCCGAGGCCCCCACACACCAGGCCGGCGCGGCCCAGGAGGGGGGCGCGCCGCCCTACTGTGTGGCCGCCTCGGCTGGCCTCTGACACCCTCCTCTGGACTACTTAAAGGTTTCGATCTAAAAACGCGAGGCACGAAGTCGAAGTCGCCAAAAATCCTCAAGAACACCGCCACATCGCGAAACTCCGTCTCGGGACCAGAAACTCCGTTCTGGCACTCCGCCGGGACGGGGAATTGGAGGAGATCATTGCCATCATCACCACCGACGCCTCTCCATCGACCAGCAATGCTTCCCCCATCCATGTGTGAGTAATTCCCCCGCTGTAGGTTGAAGGGGATGGTAGGGATTGGATGAGATTGGTCATGTAATAGCATAAGATTGTTAGGGCATAGTGCCTAGTGTCCGTAATTGGTACTTTGATGATATTGTTGCAACTTGTTATGCTTAATGCTTGTCACTAGGGCCTGAGTGCCATGATCTCAGATCTGAACATGTTATTGTTTCATGATGATATTCATTGTTTTATGATCTTATCTGCAAGTTGTATACACATGTCGCTGTCCGGAACCCGAGGCCCCGAAGTGACAGAAATCGGGACAACCGGAGGGGAAGGCGGTGATGTGAGGATCACATGTGTTCACAGAATGTTAATGCTTTGCTCCGGTACTTTATTCAAAGGAGTACCTTAATATCCAGTAGATTCCCTAGAGGCCCGGCTGCCACCGGCTGGTAGGACAAAAGATGTTGTGCAAGTTTCTCATTGCGAGCACGTACGACTATATACGGAACACATGCCTATGGATTGTTTAGTACTTGGACACCGTTTTATTATTATCTGCAAATGCCCTGCTTTGATTGTTACATGAGTTTCTCTCATCCATGCAACGCCCGTCATCCATCCTTGTGCCTACAGTATTTTAATCCTGCTGTTTACTATAATCACTACTGCTGTCTTTATTTCACTGCTGCTGTTATTTCACTACTGCTACTGCTATAAAACTGTTACTACTGATAAACTCTTGCGAGCAAGTCTGTTTCCAGGTGCAGCTGAATTGACAACTCCGCTGTTAAGGCTTTCAAGTATTCTTTGTCTCCCCTTGTGTCGAATCAATAAATTGGGTTTTACTTCCCGCGAAGACTGTTGCGATCCCCTATACTTTTGGGTTATCAATGCCTTGTCCTCCGAGGATCCACGTAGCAGCCCGGATCTTGTCTTCTCCAAATTCCTTCTTGAGATCTGATCTGGGGCGGTGTTTCTCTGTTTCGCGGAGCTGTGTGTGTCTGATCTCTGATCCGTCTGCGGGAGGTGAAAGTATTTGACGAGGCAATACTTCTGGAGGGTGGTAGAGGCGGGCCTTGCCCCGATACCCATTAAAGCTAATGGAAGTTGTCCTCGCATTGTCCTTTCACCCAGGTGCATAATTAAGTGCAAAAATGATTTCTATCACGTCAAAATGCCCGAAAATGACAGTTTTTATTGATATTTCATCATTGACTTATTATTTTGAGATCATGTGTAGACAAGCATAAAAGGGCACGGTAGCACGGTGAAATACAAAAATCCTACAACTAATCAATGATATCTTGACAAAATAACGATGCAAAAAACATGATAAAAATGCACTCATCAATATCTCATTGATGAATTACTATTTGTCCACTACAACTTAAAGAGAGAATAGTCAAGTGAACCCATGAACCCCCAGACCACTTTTGATCATAAGAAACACATTTATATTGCTTTTATCTTGTTTTCTATTTGCTGTACTATTTTAATCCGAAAATACAAAAATATTTACTTTTCTTATTTGCATTCAAAACACCAAAAACAATCTACCCCTTTACAGTTATTACTTAGTTATTTTGTCTAGTCTAGTTTTATTCGCTTTATTTTTACTTGTGTTTTATTTACTTACACGAAACCTTGTGCTTGACAACCACATGATGGAGTTGGGGACACAAGGAATTTATTTACTTGCTGGATTGCTAGAAGAAGGGAGCAGAGAATACTCTTTGTCCAGTTCTTCGAGAGTTCGACATAAACCCTCGAGTCACCCTTGTGGGTAAAATATTCTGCTGACACAACACTCTGCACTTGGAATCCCAACGTCATCACGCGCCCAGCTAGGGGAGGCGTGCCACCTGGTTCCTTTCCCTCCCCGACCGTTCGATTCGCTTGATTCTTTCGCCCACGGACCCCATCTGACCTAAAAGCCTCTATATAAAGGACTTCCTGAGGCTTCCTCGAGGGGGTTCCACAGAAACACGAAAACACCAAAACAGATCCAGAACCAACAAAGATTGGAGGGGGAAACTCCGCCGGAGCCGATGCTAGAGGGATCTCCACCTTCTCCAATGTCTCCACCATCATCACCATGATGATGAGGGATTAGTCCACCTCTGGACTATGGGTATCTTGTTCTATTTCTTTCTTGTTCTTCATAGATGTAGTAGCATATGAGCTGCCCAACATGATTATGGTCATATATATAATTCCTATGTGGTGGATCTTTATTATATCATATTGATATATAAGATGGGAACCTATTATGTGTAAGATTTATTAATATATTCATATCATGTACCCCATTCTTAAGTACTTGTTTTGATCCAACTTGTATGCAAGAACATGTGTGGGAGAAGTGTGTATTAGATGGATTAGCATGGTTGCAGTGATTGAATAGTGACAACAAATTCAAGATCTACTGTGGTATTTACCTTTCTTTTGCTGCCTCATTAGGGATAAAGTGAATACATGTGCTATAATTATCATGTGAAAGTTTGATAATCTTGTTATTTCACGGTCGCATATTTGGTATTCAAACATTATGTAAAATTACTTAAGGCAATACTCTGTTTATTCTTAATTCAAGATTGCTTGGAGTTTTCCCTTTCTTGAGGAGTATAAGAGAGATGTGTTGCATCATCTCTATGTTAGGACGTAATGCCCATATGAATGCTTATCAAACACATGTTGAAGTTCCACCAATATTATATTATTAATGAACTGTTAGTGTCCACTACTACTTAAAAAGATAGTACACAAGTGAACCCATGAATCCTGGTCCATTTTAAAGCATTAGAAACACCTTTCCAACACTATTACCTCACTTTATATTTACTACTATTATTTAATCCCAAAATACCAAAAATACTTTCTCCACATACACACACAAAAACCAAATACCATTAGCCTTTATTTTCTTTTACTTAGTTTGCTTAGGTTATTTACTTTACTTTAGACTTGTATTTCCTATTACTAATAAGAAACCTTGTTTTTGACAACCACACGGTGGAGTTGGAGATACAAGGCAAGAACTTTATTTTGCAGGTTGGTAGAAGTGGAGAGGAAGAATTCAGCTTCTAAGCCAATTTTCAGAGAGTTCGATATAAACCCTCGAGTTACCTTTATGGGGAAAAGACGCATGTAACAACGGAGTCATTCGAGAAATATTTGATCAATTTATCGATATCTATGTATAAATGTTTGAATTAGATGGTTGATAATTGCTAGCATCTACTGAAGCGTTTTCCCGCCTTTAATGGGTACCTAAATTTTCATCCAATATTTATTTTTGCATTAATAGATAGAGAAAGTTGTACTGCAACTCCTCAACCTAAATTTTCATACTAAGCAAGAGTATTTGTGAGTACTGCTGTACTTGGTATTTACTACCCTTCACCTAGTTATTTCTTCCTCAGAAGTACATAATATCTTTCATTTTATTTCACATGCATCTGCCGATATTAAACTACACTAACATGGCCGGCCCCTACACGAACCATCTATATACTGACATTCGAAGTACGTACCCCTCCATGGGATCAATCTTCTAGACCGGGCCTAATTGTGTGGCCAAAGTGTACTTTCCTATGAGTAACTGTGTGCTCCGAGATTTAAATACAAATAGGTGCACATACGATCTTACCCAATAAATGGTTTTGTGCCATTTTTAAATCATGCGTGGTGGAAAATTTAGTTATAATAAGTACACAAAAGTAGAAATACGCATAGACTTAAAGTTATATTATAGCAGGATTTGAAGAAAAACAAATATATCATATCTCATATATCGTACAATATCTCACTTTTAAGAAAATATTTCAGTTTTAAATAGTATGAAAATATAATACAAGCAAATTAGGTTGGATCTATTTTAGAAACCATAAATTACAACAAATAAATATTCCGAATTTATATTTTAGGAGCATTCCAATTTCATGCTAAAATTTCACCAGTGAATTATATAATGCCATGGATGCACATCGGGCAATAATGTTTTATTAATTTTCAATTGCACAATAAAATGAGATAGTATGACAATACACCAGGTGACGTACTTATTGATCTTTGTCACTATATTTTTTTTTTGGAAACGGAGGCAAAAGCTTTGCCTCATTCGTTCATTAAGAAGAAGATGGCCGATTTTTAGGAGAAAACCGGGCAAAAACCAATAACAATAGTGCCAAAGCACACCCAAGACCACACACCCCGCCACAAGGGCACACCGAGCCTTCCTGGCTACCCACAAAAGCTAAGAAGCTCAAGCCGGCCTATGCCAAACAGATGATTCCTCGAAGAGAGACCGGCAGCTTCGCTTCTGGCAAAGAGCCTCGGAGAGGAGATGCGCAGGACAAGCGTCGAATAGGACCTGCACCGGACCGCCCCTCGAAGGTCATCGTACACCGCCCGAGGGTGGCTTCGACTTCACATCAAGAAGAGACCACCGCGAAGACATTCGAACACGCCGGAACGGAGCCGACTAACATGACCTTGCCGCAACCAGACCTTGGTCACCACCATCGTCGTTGCCTCTCAAGTCTCCACTCGGAAGACCCGCATCTTCGGTTGACCTCCTGCCAACCCAGATGCCCTGTGTGTCAAGGCACAGGAGGGCGCGAAGGGGATCATCAACTTCAAGACGACGCCCTCAAGAGGGGGCACGACGAAGGATCGACGCCGTCGTCCGATCCCGCGGGATCTAGGCTTTCGCCCGAAGATGTGAACCCGAGGTAGCGAAGGTCGTAAAGCTCCACGACCGCCCTCCAAGAAGGACGGCGACATCCGCAGACGCCGCGCGGTCAGGCTTTCGCCCGGAGCAAACGAGCCACCACGGCTTCACGCGGCCGGACAGCGAGACGAAGACCGAAACCGCTGCCAGCCCGCACTCCGCAGACACACCCCATGCGCAGAAGCGGCGCCACCGCCGCACACAAGCCACCACCGCCACCACAACCAGACCAAGGAGCCCGCAAGCTACGCTGCCACCACCCGCGCCACGCGGGGCTGAAGAGCCGAGCCGCACCATCGCTGCCTACCAAGCTCGCCGAGAAGAGTTCCGCGGGCGCCGCCAACCGCCACAGAGAGGGAGCTTCGACGGACGCCAACACAGGGGTCCAAGGACGAGCCGTCGGCCGCAGCAGCGCGAGTTCCCCGGTCCAGCCGCCATGCCGCCCTCGCGGCCACAGCGGCCGCCAAACCAGCCGGAGCACACACCGGGCCGCCACTCCGCAGACCACCTCCGCAGCAACGTCCCGCGCTGCTGCCCACCGGCAGCACACCGCGCACCCCGGCCACCCCCGCGCCGCATGCCGGCGCCCCAGCCAAGCCCGCACCGCACGCCGGACGGGGGCGCGCTCGTCGCTGCTCTGCCGCCCACGCGGTCCGAACGCCGCCGAATCCGCTGGGCCGCCGCCACAGCCCGCCTCACCACCAGATCGGGCGACCTTGCCCCGGATCCGCCACCCCACGGTCCCTGAGTCGCCGCTCCAGCATCCTAACGCCGGCGAGCCGCCATTCCCGCCCCAGCCAGATCCGGCGGCCGCCCGCGGCGCGACGAAGAAGGAGCCACCCCCGGCACCATTTGGCAGCGGGGGGCCGCCGCCATCGCGGCGCGGAGGCCGGCAGCAGCGGCGGCGGAGGGTCGCCGGGGAGGAGGACGGGGCGGCGCGGGATTTTCGCCCCCGGTGTCGCCTGGGGTGCGACACGGGGGGAGGTTGGTTCTTATTTTTGCGTGGTTAATTGATATGTCTGTCACTATATTGATATTATTGCTTAGTACCCTTTTTCAACAAGCCTGAATATATTGATAGTTCAATAGTGCCAATGCAGTTTCCTCAAGATCAAGAAGGACGGAGATTGAGGATGAGACTCACCTGCCACTCGATCTGCCCGCTCTGCGGGATTGAGGATGAGACCCTTAACCATATCCTCCTTCAATGCCGCTATGCGTGCACGATTTGGTTTAGGTTCCTGCAGCGCCATCAGTTTGAGCATCTTGCCCCACATGCCGATAGCGCCCTAGTTGACTGGTGGCCCAACGCGTAGCAGCGGCTTCGAGCAAGGGACCGTCGCCGTTTCAACTCCATGGTTTTGTTAGTCAGTAGATCCCTCTGGCTATAGCGCAATGCCAGGGTTTTTGATTGGGACGAGATGCCTGCCCACACCCTCTTGGAGATCGTTGACAGTGAGTGGCTCGCCTGGCGGCGATGCAGACGTGGGTCTTTGAGAGAGATAGAATATGATAGGTAGGGCTTCGGTCCTAGATGGTGGACGGTCCAAAGCGGCCGTAACGATGATCCGTTTCTTGTATATGTTTTCCCCTGATGCTTAATATAAAGACGCGCAGAGCTCCTGCGGGTTCTCCAAAAAAAAAAAAGGATGAAGATCTATTAGCATGATGTTTTGTTTAAGGTATTATAGCTTGATATTTGTACTGTTAAATATAAATATACTATCTAGTCTCTTTCTACCCGTTCGGATTTTTGGTTGAACTGACAAGTGCAACAACCTTACATGGTAAACAAAAAGGAAAAGATTATGTGATATACACCAAACACACGCTAACAACTAAAATAGCCTAGACGCGAGGAGACGTTTTGAATATAAATACAATATCTAGTGTCTTTCTATTAGTTCAGACTTTTTTTTTTATTGAATTAGCTAGTGCAAATGCAATAATCTTAGGGTGTGACTATTTCAATTAAATTCGTTGTCAGTTAGATGATGTCATCAAATGTCAGTTGCAACTCATTTTGCAACTCATGACCAACACAAATCAAAACGCAAAATTAAATGATATAAGACTTAACGAAGTTAGTTCTCAGCCAGGTGAGAAGTAGTAAATTCCATAGTATTATACATACACCATTAAACATATTATTTGAGTACTACTGTAGTACTAGATATTTACTACCCTTCAACTAGAGTTATTCCTTCCCTGGAAGTACATCTAAGGCTGGTGCCAACGCGGGCGCTAGGAGGGGCGCTACCGCCTGCGACGGGGCGATAGCGAGGCGAGAGCGGGGCGAGACGGTAGCGTCGGGCGGTGGCGCGGGCGCCCGGCGTTAGGGCGCGGTACCGCCCGCCTATAGCCCGCGTTGGAGGCGAGAGCGGGACGAGAGGGAGGCGATAGCGGTGCTAGTGGGGGCGGTAGGAAGGCGGTAGGGAGACGGTAGGGAGGAGAGAGAAGTGAGAGCTGGCACTATAGCCCGTGCACTGGCACCGTGGGGTGAGAGTGAGGTGAGAGTGGGGGAAAAGCTGACGTGACGAGGCTATAGTGGGGTGATGCATTGGCACCAGCCTAACTCAGTATCTGTCGTTTTATTTTCACATGCACCTGCCAACTTGCACTTATTAACTTTTGGCCGGCCCCTACACGAAATTAAACCATGCATATTGACACATTCTGTGTACCCCTCCAGGATCAATCTTATCGGCCGGCCCTAAGCTCCACACAATCTTTGAGCCGTACTTCGTGTTCCCTCGGCCATGCATGAGCGGATGAGCCATCACGCGGCGTCCACGTCGATGGCGACGAACCTGGTGTACTGCTGCTGAATTAACCACTCCTGCTGTGTCCTGCATGCTGCAGCTGCACATCTACAAAACCGTGTTGCAGCTGAAGAGCTACCAGCCTAGCAAACTATACCTATAGCTATAGCCCTAGACGTCGACGGTGGTAGCTCAGTCACTGCGTTCCCAGAGCGCGTGAATATGCGGAGCGCCGGCTACGAGGTGGTACAGCAGGCGCTGGTGGAGGTGGCGGCTGCCGCGGTGTGGCAGGCGGCGAATCTAGCGAGGCGGCGCGGGCACGCGCAGGTGACCCCGCTCCACGTCGCCAGCGCAATGCTCTCCACCGGCGGCCTCCTCCGCGCCGCCTGCCTCCGGTCCTCGTCCCACTTGAAGTCTCCCGCGCTTCAGCCCGAGGCACTCCAGTTCTGCATCGACGTCGCGCTCAGCCGCCTCCCGATGGTCTGGCCACCGGCCGCCGCCATGTTCAGCAACCACGGCGCGCCGGTGATGGTGCTATCGAACGCACTCGTGGCGGCGCTGAAGCGCGCGCAGGCACACGAGCGCCGGGGCTCCGCGGAAGGCGGCCAGCGGCAGCCGGGCGGGCTCGTCGTCAAGGTCGGGCTGGAGCAGCTCGTCGTGTCCATCCTGGACGACCCGAGCGTTGACCGCGCCTTGCGCGAGGCCGGCTTCTCAGGCCCTCAGGTCAAGGCCAATGTCGGGAAAGGAGCCTCGTCGGAGCAGTCTGATAGCGTGCATAGCCACCGTAGCGATGACATAGCTTCTCCATGGCCGATTAGTAAGAAGGCTAATGCTGGACAGACATCTTCCGAAACCGTTGGGGATGTGCTCCACCGGCCAGTCGTCATCCCAGACAGAAGCCTCGCGTTAACCCTCAGCTGCCACAGGTAGGAGTACTTCGGAGTTCGCGTTTTATTTTTTTGAAATATTTCTGGTGGCCTCTCCTGGTTTGATCGTGCATACACCAGGGACTCAGGGAGTAATAGTAACCTTATGCATGCCCAGACAGCCAACAGATCATGCATGCATGCTGGGTTTCAGCCAATGTTGGTGCATGCAACTCATCGTCTACTTCTTATGAAGAAAGCAAACATATTGACTCGCAGTGACGGATCCAGTTTCCGAACTTAGTGTGTTCAAATTTGTTTTGCCAAATCAAAGTCAGAACTTTTCCCATAGCGGAGATATTTTTGCACAAGTTAGACAAGAAATACTATACAATCATAAGATCTTAACCTAAGATTGATCAATACATACACCTATTACATATTTATCAATACAAATCATGATGTTGGGTACCTGTTTTGCTAAAACTAGAACCCTACTGATACATCATACATACATACATACCTATTACATATGATTTTGTTTGCCAAAACAAATTGGATGTAACTCTATATGGATCCGTCCATATTGCTAGAGTACTTAGTTATTTCTTAGTTGGCATCATCATATCAATATGCTCCATTCAAGATTTTATTGTTCTTTTGTTCTTGGAGGAATCTAAATATGTTTAGATTCGACTTAACGTAGAAGTAAACCTGTTTAAAAAAACGTATAAATCCTTAGTCCGTGATAAAATACAATATCTAGGTTATACTTTCTACCTTTACTGCTGGATAATTCTAGTCAACTCGCCAATCCTTTCTTTCATGGCAGCCCGATTCTTTTATGCTTCTTGTACCTTCTTGGTCAGCGCTTATCCATTTGACCCCGTTAGGAGTTGACAACATTCTAGTGTAGCAACTTATTTTAACTTGTTTTGATGGCAATATTGTCACCACCTGTAAAATCTAACGGTCTAGGATCAATGCGTTCGATTTCGTAGACTAAAATTCTCATGTTTGCTCAATGTAATTTTCCTTGTGTAAACTAATTAAGCTCTAACAATATGGAGCCACCTGTTGTTCCTGCAGTGGGGATCAAGCTTGCCAAACCAAACCAAGCGAAGCGTGGCCGGCCTTTTTTGGCCTCACCAATGTAACCACAATGACGGCGAGCGTTTCCTCCTGGCTCCACCACCGGCAAGATGTAATCCCTACATGCCATAACACCTCTCTTCAGGTACGTGGCTGACATGTACTTAGAAGTATTGAAACTGTAAATGATATTTGGTGATTGTTGTATCAACCTGCTAATACTATAACTCATGCCAACACCCGCAATGCAGCCTACGTGCATGCAGCAAAAGTTCATCGAACTCACCTCAGAGAATCTTAAGATCTTGTGTGATGCCCTGGAGCGGTGCGTCCCGTGGCGAAAGGACATCGCCCCTACAATAGCGGCCATCGTGCTGCGGTGCCGATCCGGCATGATGAGGAGGCCGGCCTCCTCAATGGCGTGCCTGCTCTTCCGAGGAAACGATGTCAACGGCAAGAGGGCAATGGCCCAGGAGCTCGCGAAGCTTGTATTTGGCTCCTATAGCGAGTTCACCTTGATTAACTCCGCCGACACCTCTAGCAACGCCGGTGACCGCGCCCTCAAGAGGAGGAGGTCACCAGATGTCGGCAATGGCAATGTCGGGATAAGGTTGTTCGAGGCACTCATAGAAGAACCTCACCGTGTTGTGTTTATCGATAATATCGATCAAATCGATCACGAGTCAGAAATCGCAATCAAGAATGTGATCGCGACGGGGAGGGTCATGGGCTGCAACGGCGCCGGCATAGCCAGTCTGGAGGATGCCATTGTAGTGTTGAGCTCTGAAGTGTCTGAGCCAAGGTCATTCACTTCTTCATCCCCTCCGACCAAGCGACGAAGAATTGGTGGATTGGACCATGGGGAAGGTGGTGCGGAGAGGCAAGTAGAATCACGTCATTTTGTCTTTGATTTGAACGCTCCTATGGAGGATGCGGAAGAGCAGGAGGAAGGGAACTCGGTTGACAGTATGGAGATCATGGGTGTTGTGGATGGTGTTTTTCATTTCGATTAGGCGAGGAATTCTTTTTCTTTTGTTCTGTTCTCCTTTACCCTTTGTCATTGTCCTTCATTGTCAAAATATTTACATTGTGTATTTTTTTTCATGGATAGCGTTTCATAGACACAGTCTTCCGTTTGTGTGTTAATGTTGTCCATGAATTCATGTTCTTCACAATCACAATCTTTGCGTTGTGTTACCCATCAGAGAAGGCAGAAGTACGTTCACCACAAAAAGGATTTTTGATCGGTTTCTCGATAAAGGAAAATACTTGTTTTTAATGAAGGTACATAACATGCATGTTTAAAATTTTGATTTTTTCTCCTGTATCTGAATACACTTGTTGGACTCATTTAAAAATACGGATATTCCTTCTTGTTCCAATGGCCCACGGCGCCCGAATGATGACCAACTCTTGAAGAGAAAAGGTGTAGCAAACTGCTCTTCTACAAAAGTAAACAGCGCTTAGGAGGAATTTTCGGAACGGTGTAAAAACGATTCCCAAGTTTTAAAGCATGTAGATAATAGACACATGTATACCTATATATACAATCTGGAACTTAAATATGACCATTTCTGATTTATACAAAGGGATTTGCTAGCAGAGAACTAAGTTCGTACTCGGTCAAGTTCTACACCATTTGATTTACTTTGTGATCCGTACTAGTCATCATAATCATCAGTTGCAACATGAGTTGTAATTGATATTTGATGACATCATCTCGAAACTTTTTCTCAGTCTGAGAAGTAGTCACACTCACACCCTTATACAAAAACAAAAATCAGGCAGCATACCAAGTTTCAAAATGTGTAATTTCAAAAATATGCAATTTTATGGTTTTTTTACAATCCATGATTTTTCATAACTTATTCCAAAAAAATGCTGGAGCAAGTTTCCACTGCATGCGTGTCTTTTCTCGTGTTTTTTGGAAGCTTAAAAATACGATCTTCAGATGAGAGAAAATATCTACTATTAGAAAGCTTAAAAAATAGCCTCAACTAGATAATGATTCTCGAGTGTCCATGGACAGCAGTAATCTTAGAAAGCTGAGGCAAATTAACAGCCCAAGAAAAGGTGATCCCTTGTCTCCAAGAGCTGGGTGCTGATCGGGCTCATGTAACACAGGAGTAATAATACTACAAATATAATCCAGCCACTACTACAGCCTCTAGTACCTTATTATATATTGTGCTATAGTACAATTATTCTTCACATGGCCTAAGCACTTTGTTGATTGATTGCTAATATGGTAAGCGGTAAGCTACTGGCGATGTCCATAAATGAGTTTAATGTGGGGTACTGTAGCATGCAAGATGCACAAAATTTGTTGTGTTCATCTTGGTCGTGTTTGGTAGCTTGGATGAACATTGGCTCGCATCGGTCCAACAAATTTCGATCCGTTTGGATGCCTACAGCCCACTGCGTTCTTGCATGAACCGGATTTTAAAGCACCCCGGGACATGCCTGGAGCAACGCCCGGAATGGCAGTTTCTCCAGGGCCAGGTTTGCTGCGGCCACAAGCCTGCACGCCTGGAGAAGGGAGGCGGAGACGCCGCGTCCCTTCTGGAACACGCGCCATAATTACCGTCACCGCTCCCCTCTTCTTCCTCTCACTCGCGACCGCACTCTCACCTCCCCCAAACTGTCACATCGCCCGGCGGTTCCCCTCTTGCCGACCAATCCGCCCCACCGCCGCACGGAGGAGCACCGGTACCGGAGGAGGAGACATCGGCGACCAGCACCGCGACATCGCCCGCAACCTGCTCCATAATCTTCATCGGCATCTTGAGGTCGCACACGACCTCGAGCTCGTTCTCAGCCGGAACAATGGCGGTAACGACCTCTCCTTCTCACCCTCGTACTCGTTCTGCCAGAACATGCCTTTCTCGAGCATTCGCGACGACATGCACAGTAGATCTGCTAGCACTACAAGAGATGTGATATTTGTTGACGAAAAGCCTAGTGATGGTGACGAAGTTGCATACCGTCATGGATATGTCTTAATAGGTGACGAATTCATCTGGCGTCAAGCACTTAAGTTAATGCTTGACGGTTTGCTTTTTCGTCAACGAAAAATCGTCACCCATTACCAAACCCGGAAGGGCTGCCATCGTCTCTGTTAATAGGTGACGAAATGAAGATCGTGGTGTATGTAAACCGTCATTGAATATAATACGGATCCACATGTCAGGTTATAAATAATTTATTATAATTTTATTTAATTATTTCTTGTGGGACCCACTAGTCCAGAAAATATTAAATTTTATAAGTTTTCAATATCATGCGTGACCCACTTGACAGGAACAGAATTAATTCAATAAAAATCGTGGTTACAAAGAATCGAACCCATGTGTTTGGATTGAATGACGTGGACTGTTACCGCTGAGATGTTTCTGAACTGATTATTTATTTCCGTAACTAGGCTCAATAAAAATATTAGAAACCCACAATTACATGTAGGACCAGCCTGCCATATAGATAGCATTCATTTTGCATATTAAAAATAAAGTGCAGCAAGGAGGAATCGAACACAAGACCTCCACCAAGTAAGGGTGTTAAGAAACCAGTGCACCAATTGACACAATTTGATTTAGTTGGATACGGAATAATTTTCTAGTTTGTATGCAGCGAGGCAATTACTAGAAAATGGAATAAAAGTTAGAGAATTGGGGACTCGAACCCAAGATTTATTTCCGTATTAGGCTCAACAAAAATATTTCCCACTTGATCTCAGTTATTAGAAACCCACAATTACATGTAGGACCAGCCTGCCAAATATATAGCGTTTACTCGAACCCAGGACCTCGGCAAAGAAAGCATTACAGTTAACCACTAGACCACTGCACACTTCATGATTCAATAAAAAGCGGGACATATAAGTAATATCTATGCAGCATGGCAATAAATAAAAAACAATAGATAAATCCCATTCTTTTGGCATAATTTACGATAAAGTTCCCATATTTGATACATAGGTGTATCTTGACATGAGAAACAATGTTGCCAAAGTGAATTTTTATAATATTTATAGAAAATTCATTTTTTGCATTTTCTAAGTGCCAAAAATGACTTTTTTGTGAAGCAAGTACGAAAAACATGGCGCAAAATGGCACCAGTACAATTTTCACGGAAATTAGTCCATATTTGGAGGATCATCCCGAATTATTAGGATTTTTCTCTCTTTCTACCTAATTTCGCTTATTTAAATGACTTTATGTCAATTTTTCAAAATTAATTCAAATTTGAACTACAAGCGTGTGATGGTTTCTCTTAATTTTTTGAAAAAATAATTTTAAGATACGCAAGTAGTGATTATATCACAGAACCATTGATAGTTTTGTAAAAATCGACCCTTTTCAATGAATAGTTATCCTAACCATTTTGTCCATGCTTTCAAAAAAAATGTGAAAACAAACTCAAAAAAATAAATCCTTTGGCATGGGGTCCCTTTATGTGTAGTAGAAGCTAGGATAAATGATAAACATCAGTTTTGACAAACCTTTCAAAAATATTATTCACAAGAAGGAATATCATGTATAAACATCTATAGGTTTTAATCCAAATGACCAAGGTATGGCCATTCTTGTGGCATAGTTTGTGATAAAGTGCCCATATTTGGCACATAGGTGTATCTTGACATGAGAAACAATGTTGCCAAAGTGAATTTTCATATTATTTATAGAAATTTCATTTTTTTTTCATTTTCTAAGTGCCAAAAATGACTCTTTTGTGAAGCAAGTACAAAAAATGGTGCAAAATGGCACCAGTACAATTTTCAAGCAAAGTAGTCCATATTTTAAGGATCGTTCCTAGGATTTTTCTCTCTTTCTATCTAATTTCGCCTATATAAATGACTTTATGTCGATTTTATGAAAGTAATTCAAATTTGAACTACAAGTGTGTGATGGTTTGCTTTAAATTTTTTCCAAAAATCACTTTAAGGTACATAAGTATTGATTATATCACAGAACCATTGATAGTTTTGAAAAAATCGTCCCTTTTCAATGAATAGCCATCGTAACCATTTTGACCATATTTAAAAAAAATCAAATAAAGTGAAAACTAACTCAAAAAAGAAATCCCTTGGCATGTGATCCTTTTATGTGTACTAGTTGCTAGTATAAATGATAAACTTAAATTTTGACAATGTTACAAAAATATCATTCACAAAAATGACTATCACCTATAATCATCTATAGGTTTCAAACCAAATGATTACCGTATGGTCATTCCCGTGTCATAGTTTGTAATAAAGTGCTCATATTTGACACATATGTGTGTCTTGGCATGGAAAACAATTTTGCCAAACTGAATTTTCAAATTATTTGTTAAATCCTTGATCCAGCGTCATTGTGTCGGGCCAATCAGAACGCAATGATTTGCCTCCCACGGATTGCCCCCCAAATACGCCATCTGAACGTCCGCCTAACAGTACTGCGTTCCATCCGTCCGTACACATAGACGCAGCGCCGCACCTAAACCCTAAAGCCAACCGCACCCACGATCCTTCTGCGCCGCCGTCCACGCTCCACCCACCTCCCTCCTCCTCTCTCTCCTTGCGCGATGTAGACCACGCCGCCACGATCCAGATCAAGCCGCCGCTCCGTCGACAGATCCCTTCTCCCTCGACGCCGTGCTGCTGGGAGGGCGCTGCACGCCGGCCACCAGGGCACGAACGCCATGGAAGGCCTTCGTCACCCACGCCGCCACCGACGGATTGCGGCAGCCGAGGTGCGTTCGTCCGACCCCCTCTCGCGGGACGTGCAAGGTACGGCGGCCTCCTCACCACTCACCGTTTGATCTACTTTTTTAGGCGTGTGGAGCTCGAGGGGCAGCCAGCGCCGGCCTCGTCGGCGACCATGTCGGACGGAAGCGGCACAGGGTGGCCTCCTTCCGCGTCCCCTCAATCCTGCAGGCCGCCCAAACTCGCTGTTCCCAGCCACAAGCACGGCGGCTTCCTCTGCCCCGACCACCGTCGACCTGGTACGTGCTGTCTTCCTCTCCCTCTCCGGTTTGTGTTCACAAATTTCCCATTGATTCGGTCGCTGCCATGGACGGTGGGCTTAGTTATGTCATCAGGAGATACTCAGCTGTGGCAGCAGCAGCCTCACGTCCTTAACCTCTTTTTTCAGGTCCTTGGGCCATCCGCAAGCGCGTCTTGGTAGTTAACTCATCCGCTGGTTAGCGAAGATTGCAAAATGTAAGTACTATTAGTTGTTACCCTTAATCATGTACTGTTGTTATGACTCAGTTGATCCAGACATGCTGAAATGCAGTAGCACGTACAGGTTTGTGCAACTCATGTTGGATGAGTTACAGTCTTAAGATGAGATATATGTGGAACTCATGTTACACGTATTTTTTTTCAGGTTTACTATTGCGAAACCCCAAAACTACATGGTTGTGCTTATTTGTAAGTGAGGTTACCAACAGACATCTATTTCTTTTGTTTTTTCATTTTTGTATCAATCCATCTGTTGTGCTGTGATTTTATGAAAAAAGCAAAAAGAACTGATCCTCTGCATATGTTGATCAGGTCCTTCTGAATCCAATTGTCATAGCTCGACAACAGTTTGAAAGGCAGACTTGGAAACACTCACACTTCCCTTTCCTTTGTCTATGCTTGGTCTGTCATGGAAGTAAAAGTAAGTGCCACCAACCCACTTGTGTTTTGTAGCCCCTTTAATTACAGTACACTTCTATTTCCTCTGGTCTAATACAATTGTGTGACAGTCTAATGACGATAATTTTTTAGTTGCAGAATAGCCCATCATGATTGGGGTGAGTTTATAAGATTTCGCCGGATTGGCTGCACATTGGAGAAGACTATGGGTATTCGTTTCAAAATCTCACCAGGTACTAAATTGCAGTATCTCCGCCACATATGTTCAGTTTATTCTTGTCAACATAGCAAATGCCAGCAAGACTCATTATTTTCTTTCTTTCTGGAAATAAAAGAAGAGAGATATAATCTGTTTATTCTTGTGCATTATCTAGCTGAATGTAAGGTTGCTGTCAAGAGGAATTTGTTGAGAGGATCATGGCTGCATGCAAGCAAACTGATATTTTGTTGTTAGATGCTTAGATGCTTGAAATACTAGTATGATGTCAAGCGTTCATAAGTTTTGGGGACCTGATGTAGTCTCAGGCTGTAACTCTATGTGTTTGTAAATTTTTTTTGTGAATATCTGTCGGTTATATGTTGCATATTTGACTTCATATATTTCTAGATTTTCATTGCATCAAAACATCTAGTTGGTTGAAAACAAATCCAAAAATACCAAAATAACGTCATGAATAAAATGCAATCTCGCACCGTGTGGGTCTCCAACATGACATAATGCCACGTCACTACCATTTGGACCCACATGCCAGCATCCACTTAAGTGATGTCGGACCCACGTTGTCAGCAGCCACATCAGCATGATGGGACCCACATGTAAGGCCATGTCAGATTTTTTGGACCAATCAGATTCTTCCTAGCATTTTGATATTGACGAAATTCCCAATTTTTAGTGACAAATCTGTCTGTCAACGATTAACACTAAACGTTGACGGATTTCTAAGTCGTCACAATCAAACATTTGACGTTGACGAAAATGAGCATACCGTCACCCCCGATATTTTATGACGGAGCTTCTGTGACGAACCCCTTGACGATCAAAATTCGTCACCCCAATGTAATCGTTGACGAATTTTGGCTTATACATGACGAAAGTGATTTGTCAAAAAATATATTTTCCTTTGTAGTGTAGGGTTTCCATTAGGATAGCGTTCGGATTGATGTTTGCAAGGTGTTCGTCCCCATTTCTTGCTATTCTTGTCCAGTTCTTGTGTTTTACGGTGTGGATTTGCTTAGATCTGTTACTCTAATATCGGATTGCGGTAGATTCCTTCCTAGATCGGGTTGTCGATTTCTGAAACTGGCAGATCTTAATGTGCATGCAAAGAGGGGAAGGATTTTTTGTGCTGGGGTTTAGCATGTTCAGATAACTGTGCGGAATGAGTAGCGCTAGTTTGTTCTAGATTGTGTTGTTTCTGATTGAACTAGGCCGATGATTGTAACTGGGAATCATAGTGTCAGGAGATGATTGATCAGAACCTATGGCATGACTGAACATAACCATGCCATTGGTTCTGATCAAACATCTCCTCCATATGTGCTCATTGTGTGAGGTCTATGGTACCTTGCTTTGCATGTTTGTATTTCTTCAGTTGTGCAATGGACAATGATTTAACTATGGCACACCGGAAAGCAGGGTGCTGCCCTCAAACTTAGTCGTGTGTGTCATATTTCTTGCACACTGGACTTAGTTTGCGGACAGTCCCTTTGCCTGCCGTGTGATCCAATTTATGAGGCCTCATTTTGTTTGTATAGTGCATTGGTCAATGATTTAACTATGGCACAACGGAAGGCAGGGTGCTGCCCTCAAACTTAGTCGTGTGTACCATATTTCTTGCACATTTGATTTAGTTTGAGGACAATCCCTTTGACTGTCGTGTGATCCTACATATGAGGCCTCGTTTTGTTTGTATAGTGCATTGGCCAATGATTCATCTATGGCACAGCGGAAGGCAGGATGTTGCTTTCAAACTTAGTCATGTGTGCCATATTATTGGCACACTAGACTTAGTTTGAGGACAATCCCTTTGCCTACCGAGTGATCCTACATATGAGGCCTCGTTTTGGTTTGTCTACTGCATTGGCCAATGATTCAACAAAGGCACAATGGAAGGCAATGTGTTGCCTTCAAACGTAGTCATGTTTGTTTGATTACTTGCACACTAGACTTAGTTTGAGGGCAGTCCCTTGAACTTTCGTGTGATCCAATGTATGAGGCATCACATGTTTTAAATGTTCGGTTTCATCTATGTGAGCACGCACATCTCTAATGCCATGTGTTCTTGTGGCAGACTGAGAAGTTGAAGCTTGGGTCACCTCAGACCCCAGAGGAGGGACACTCCAAGAAGCGAAGGGCGGCTATCGTCGGGCTGTTACAAAACCGCGCAAATAAAATAGATCAAATGAAGAACAAGAACACAGATTTTTACGTGGAAAACCCAAACGGGAAAAAACCACGGAACGCACGTCAGCGTATCACTATAATTGGAGGAGTATTACAATACACGAGAGGACAGACCCTCTGCGTGCTATCAATATGTGTAACTTTCTCTCTCTCATCTATTATATGACTACCTTTGACTATATATAGGGGCAAACAACTCTCTTTCTTGGTGGACACGAAATAAAGTTGTAGATGTGCTACGTCTAGCACGGTTGGTACATCGTAGTCCGTTAGGACTCCTTCCATAGTACAACAGGTAAATAGATTTCGGAACACAATACAATAAACTCCACCTTGAGCCGAAATCCCTTGCAACAGTCATAGATAGCATGCAACTCCTCAACTAAAGTCATCACAAGTAAATCTTATGCCTTGAAACGTCCATAGGACTAATAAACTTCTCATGAAGTTAAATTGAGAAAATCAATCTTGGGTCGTTCAGAAAACAACACAGCTGTCAACAAAGTAGACGAACGAACCTGGGTATTATGTAAAATCCCATCAAAAGTCTGAGTCTTTGCCACTGACCTCAAAGAAAACTGAAACTGCTCAACCATCAAATAACATAAGTCATCTTATCTCCTGTGGTGTGTTGGGCGAGCACATAGCTCAAAACATTGTGAAGAACTCATCTCATGAAATCTGAACGTGCGAAACATAAAGCACAAACCTCAGCAAACAATACTCATGCAAGAGCATCTAGTATGGAGAACACCTCGTACACAAAAAAATACTGCCGTCTTGTAAGGTTGATGAAAAATCCACGACATGGTCAAAAACTTTCCTTGTAGAACAACTGTCGGATGAAAGAACCTTCTCAACATGCACTGGAGCATAAACTCTGCAATAGATCTCTCACAAAAGAGCAAAGACAACTGAACTGAATGTTGTAGTATTTAGCAGAAATAAATCTTCTTGCATCTCAACTGATTCCTCATCACGAACTTGAGTAATAAAGCAAAACCTTCACATAGATAACAGCAGAAAACTCTGGAGAGTAAAGAATATAATGCTGGCTACCAACAGGCATAAAAGTTACCTCCATATTTTCTCTCTCTTATAACTGAATTGTGTTCATGTAATTGTAGCAACATAATATCTGAGCTTTGGATCCATAATATCTCCCAACAGGCTATAATTCACAAAACTACACGTTAAACTGAAAACTATCAAAAAACGATGATCATACCAGCGGCAAGACATCGAACATAGGTGGCGCGGGAATTCTTTCTTTTCTCCTTGTAAGTCCAAACAGCAAAACGCTTATTTCCAAAACTATCCAGTCCTTAAAATCGGCTTGCGCTAAACAATGATCGCATCTCGACTTGCCATAGAGAAAACCTTGTGTCATAATACAACAGCTGAACATCGTACTTCATGATATTCATGAGTAGATAAAACTGTGATCACAAATTCTGTACGTGGAATTAAAACTGCAGAACAAAACTGAAAACGGATAGCACCTGGAAGCAACTTCACCGTGTGTGGACATATGAATTGGAGATTAAGAATCAATCTGCACTTTACGTGAATTAGGCCGGGAACCTGACCGCCTTTTGATGCCTCACCTGTTAACTTGATCCGTGTAACACGATGTAGAGCTTTATTGAGCAAATACGTCTAGCCGGACAACTATATCAGAAACCGATTCTCTACAGAACCAATGGAAAAGTAGCGCTGGATTGGAAATCGTCCCGGGCAGGACTTGCACACGGATGAAAAATTGCAGATCATGCTGACGATCTCGGCGACTTGGCGCACGCCAGGCAAGACGACGAATCCAAACTCAGCGGATGGATCGCTTGACGGATTGTGTGCTGATGCAGAAAAACGAATCCAACTCGGACGAAACGGATCTGCACGAAGCTGCGTACCTGACGCTGATGAAAACTGTGTCGGATGTAGATCCAATCTCACGAACCACAAAATTTTGGTGAAGCTGCTTGGAAATGCAAAACTGTTGATGTTGATCCAAAACAACGATGTGTGGTGCTGGTCGGGAGCGCAGCGGGAAGTCTCCTGGGCAGCGGATAGATCTTGAAATCTGAAGCTCTGATACCACTTGTTACAAAACCGCGCAAATAAAATAGATCAAATGAAGAACAAGAACACAAATTTTTACGTGGAAAACCCAAACGGGAAAAAACCACGGAACGCACGGTGGCGTGTCACTATAATTGGAGGAGTATTACAATACACGAGAGGACAGACCCTCTGCGTGCTATCAATATGTGTAACTTTCTCTCTCTCTCGTCTATTCTATGACTACCTTTGACTATATATAGGGAAAACAACTCTCTTTCTAGGTGGACACTGATGCGTGTAGTTGACACGTCCGTTGGTAACCCCAAGAGGAAGGTGTGATGCGCACAGCGGCAAGTTTCACTCAGTAAGAAACCAAGATTTAATCGAACCAGTAGGAGTCAAGAAGCACGTTGAAGGTTGATGGCGGCGGGATGTAGTGCGGCGCAACACCAGAGATTCCGGCGCCAACGTGGAACCTGCACAACACAACCAAAGTACTTTGCCCCAACGAAACAGTGAGGTTGTCAATCTCACCGGCTTGCTGTAACAAAGGATTAACCGTATTGTGTGGAAGATGATTGTTTGCAGAAAACAGTAGAACAGTATTGCAGTAGATTGTATTTCAGTATAGAGAATTGGACCGGGGTCCACAGTTCACTAGAGGTGTCTCTCCCATAAGATAAACAGCATGTTGGGTGAACAAATTACAGTTGGGCAATTGACAAATAAAGAGGGCATGACCATGCACATACATATTATGATGAGTATAGTGAGATTTAATTGGGCATTACGACAAAGTACATAGACCGCTATCCAGCATGCATCTATGCCTAAAAAGTCCACCTTCAGGTTATCATCCGAACCCCCTCCAGTATTAAGTTGCTAACAACAGACAATTGCATTAAGTATTGCGCGTAATGTAATCAGTGACTACATCCTTGAACATAGCACCAATGTTTTATCCCTAGTGGCAACAGCACATCCATAATCTTAGAGGTTTCTGTCACTCCCCCAGATTCACGGAGACATGAACCCACTATCGAGCATAAATACTCCCTCTTGGAGTTACAAGCATCTACTTGGCCAGAGCATCTACTAGTAACGGAGAGCATGCAAGATCATAAACAACACATAGACATGAATTGATAATCAACATAACATAGTATTCTCTATTCATCGGATCCCAACAAACGCAACATATAGAATTACAGATAGATGATCTTGATCATGTTAGGCAGCTCACAAGACCCGACAATTAAGCACAATGGGGAGAAGACAACCATCTAGCTACTGCTATGGACCCATAGTCCAGGGGTAGACTACTCACTCATCACTCCGGAGGCGACCATGGCGGCGTAGAGTCCTCCGGGAGATGATTCCCCTCTCCGGCAGGGTGCCGGAGGCGATCTCCTGAATCCCCCGAGATGGGATTGGCGGCAGCGGCGTCTCTGGAAGGTTTTCCGTATCGTGGCTCTCGGTACTGGGGGTTTCGCGACGGAGGCTTTAAGTAGGCGGAAGGGCAGGTCAGGGGGCCACACGAGGGCCCCACACCACAGGTCGGCGCAGCCAAGGGCCAGGCCGCGCCGCCCTAGGGTTTGGCCGCCTCGTGGCCCCACTTCGTCTCCTCTTCGGTCTTCTGGAAGCTTCGTGGCAAAATAGGACCCTGGGCGTTGATTTCGTCCAATTCCGAGAATATTTCATTACTAGGATTTCTGAAACCAAAAACAGCAGAAAACAGCAACTGGCACTTCGGCATCTTGTTAATAGGTTAGTTCCAGAAAATGCACGAATATGATATAAAGTGTGCATAAAACATGTAGATATCATCAATAATGTGGCTTGGAACATAAGAAATTATCGATACGTCGGAGACGTATCAGCATCCCAAGCTTAGTTCTGCTCGTCCCGAGCAGGTAAAACGATAACAAAGATAATTTCTGGAGTGACATGCCATCATAACCTTGATCATACTATTTGTAAAGCATATGTAGTGAATGCAGTGATCAAAACAATGTATATGACATGAGTAAACAAGTGAATCATATAGCAAAGACTTTTCATGAATAGTACTTCAAGACAAGCATCAATAAGTCTTGCATAAGAGTTAACTCATAAAGCAATAATTCAAAGTAAAGGTATTGAAGCAACACAAAGGAAGATTAAGTTTCAGCGGTTGCTTTCAACTTATAACATGTATATCTCATGGATAATTGTCAACATAGAGTAATATAATAAGTGCAATATGCAAGTATGTAGGAATCAATGCACAGTTCACACAAGTGTTTGCTTCTTGAGGTGGAGAGAAATAGGTGAACTGACTCAACAATAAAAGTAAAAGAATGGTCCTTCAAAGAGGAAAACATCGATTGCTATATTTGTGCTAGAGCTTTTATTTTGAAAACATGAAACAATTTTGTCAACGGTAGTAATAAAGCATATGTATCATGTAAATTATATCTTACAAGTTGCAAGCCTCATGCATAGTATACTAATAGTGCCCGCACCTTGTCCTAATTAGCTTGGACTACCGGATCATCGCAATACACATGTTTTAACCAAGTGTCACAATGGGGTACCTCCATGCCGCCTGTACAAAGGTCTAAGGAGAAAGCTCGCATTTTGGATTTCTCGCTTTTGATTATTCTCAACTGAGACATCCATACCGGGACAACATGGACAACAGATAATGGACTCCTCTTTAATGCATAAGCATGTGGCAATGATGACCCACAAGTATAGGGGATCGCAACAGTCTTCGAGGGAAGTAAAACCCAATTTATTGATTCGACACAAGGGGAGACAAAGAACACTTGGAAGCCTTAACAGCGGAGTTGTCAATTCAGCTGCACCTGGAAACAGACTTGCTCGCAAGGGTTTATCAGTAGTAACAGTTTTATAGCAGTAGCAGTAGTGAAATAACAGCAGCAGAGTAACAGAGACAGCAGTAGTGATTTTAGTAAACAGCAGGATTAAAATACTGTAGGCACGGGGACGGATGACGGGCGTTGCATGGATGAGAGAAACTCATGTAACAATCATAGCAGGGCATTTGCAGATAATAATAAAACGGTGTCCAAGTACAAAGCAATCAATAGGCATGTGTTCCATATATAGTCGTGCGTGCTCGCAATGAGAAACTTGCACAACATCTTTTGTCCTACCAGCCGGTGGCAGCCGGGCCTCAAGGGAAACTACTGGATATTAAGGTACTCCTTTTAATAGAGTACCGGAGCAAAGCATTAACACTCCGTGAACACATGTGATCCTCACATCGCTACCATCCCCTCCGGTTGTCCCAATTCTTGTCACTTCGGGGCCATTGGTTCCGGACAGCGACATGTGTATACAACTTATAGGTAAGACCATAAACAATGATTATCTTGATGAAACAATAACATGTTCAGATCTGAGATCATGGCACTCGGGCCCTAGTGACAAGCATTAAGCATAACAAGTTGCAACAATATCATCAAAGTACCAATTACGGACACTAGGCACTATGCCCTAACAATCTTATGCTATTACATGACCAATCTCATCCAATCCCTACCATCCCCTTCGGCCTACAGCGGGGGAATTACTCACACATGGATGGGGGAAACATGGCTGGTTGATGTAGAGGCGTTGGCGGTGATGGCGGCGATGATCTCCTCCAATTCCCCGTCCCGGCGGAGTGCCAGAACGGAGACTTCTGGCTCCCGCGACGGAGTTTCGCGATGTGGCGGCGTTCTGGAGGGTTTCTGGCGACTTCGACTTCTTTCCGTGCGTTTTTAGGTCGAGGCCGATAAATAGTCCGAAGGAGGGCGTCGGAGGCCGGCCGAGGGGGCCACACCACAGGGCCGCGCGGGCCCCCCCTGGGCCGCGCCGCCCTATGGTGTGGGGCCCTCGGGCCTCCACTTCAATTGCCCTTCTGGCTCCGTTAGTTTCCTGGGAAAATAGGGCCTTCTGCATAAATTCCGAGGTTTTTCCCGAAAGTTGGATTTCTGCACAAAAACGAGACACCAGAGCAGTTCTGCTGAAAACAGCGTTAGTCCGTGTTAGTTGCATCCAAAACACACAAATTAGAGGCAAAACAATAGCAAAAGTGTTCGGGAAAGTAGATACGTTTTGGACGTATCAACTCCCCCAAGCTTAGCTTATTGCTTGTCCTCAAGCAATTCAGTTAACAACTGAGCGATAAAAGAACTTTCACGAACACATTTGCTCATATGATGTATATATTCTCATGCTATGGCTAATACTTAAGCAATTCATAATGAGATACATGTAAATAAGATCATCTAACAGCTATGTCAATCATGGAGAGGTACCAACAATTAATAATAAGCATCATGAATCATGTATATAAGCAGGATTGCAATGTTCATAAGAGAGTATGATAAAGTGGTATCTCGCTTGCCTGTATTTGGTTGGCAAAACATAAATGCCCGGGCACCTCTGGAGTTCATAGAAAGACTAGAAGTAGTGATTGTCAAAAGATAAATGCGTCAAAGTTATACCACAATCAATCATATTTTGAGACAAGCATATTATACTAAGAATGACAGTTGTGCTCTCAAGATAGTGCTCAAAGAAATAATGGAGACACAACATAAAAGTAAAAGATTGACCCTTCGCAGAGGGAAGCAGGGATTAACATGCGCTAGAGCTTTTCATTTTTATAAAGACAGGAGTAAAATTATTTTGAGAGGTGTTTGTTGTTGTCAACGAATGGTAATGGGTACACTAACTACCTCGCCAACCGGACTTTCAAGAGCGGCTCCCATGAATTATTGCATATTTATTTGGCACTCCTTCCAACCTTTCTTTCACAAACCATGGCTAACCGAATCCTCGGGTGCCTGCCAACAATCTCATACCATGAAGGAGTGCCTTTTTTATTTTGGTTTTATTATGATGATGACACTCCCCCCAACCTTTGCTTACACAAGCCATGGCTAACCGAATCCTTCGGGTGCCGTCCAACAATCACAAACCATGGAGGAGTGTCTAATTAAGTTAATTAATTCGGGACTGGGAATCCCATTGCCAGCTCTTTTTGCAAAATTATTGGATAAGCGGATGTGCCACTAGTCCATATGAGAGTCCGTCAAAAGTAAATGACAAGGTTGAAAGCTAAACACCACATACTTCCTCATGAGCTATGAAACATAAACACAAATTGAGAAGCATTTTGAAGGTTTTAAAGGTAGCGCATGAGAATTTACTTGGAATGGTTTGAAATGCCATGCATAGGTATTTATGGTGGACACTCTGGAATAACTTGGTTTTCATGTGTTTGGAAGTACGAGCAGCGTTCCCGCTCAGTACAAGTGAAGGCTAGCAATAGACTAGGGAGCGACAAATCAAGAGAGCGATGCTTGTCATAATCATGCTTGCGGCAAAATAAATTAACGGAGGCATAAAAGTGATACAAGAACTCTGAAGCAATATAAATCATCGAGGCTTAATTGACTTTTTGTTCAGTCATATGCATGCGTGAGCATGTGCCAAGTCGATATAAATGAATTATTCAGAGGAGGATACCACAATGCCATACTTACTTATGAATAAAACAATGCAAACAAACATCCATGACATGCTACTCATATTAATAGATTGGAGCTAAACATGAGAGATCATGAACTACTAGACTTTCCCAAATAACATATACCTCACATGAACCAACTAAGCATGCTCACATGGATGAGTATATGTACAAAAATGAAAACAAATAGAGTTCATACTAGCCTCTCACCATAATCAGATTGTCGTAGATCGTCATTATTGCCTTTTCACTTGTGCAGCTTGGATAATATGAAATGAAAACCACGCTCCAGCCACCGAAGACCATTGAACTCATAAAGAACTTTACAAACCAGAGAAGAACAGCAAATATTTTTGGTGTTTTCAAATTGCAAATAAGAACAAGAGGAAACAAACAAACAAAGCAAAATCTTTTTGGGTTTTCTTATAGCAAACTAGCAATAGCAAATAAAGTGAAACAAATGCAAGAAACTAAAGCAAACAAATGGTGAAGAGAAATAACAGAAATATTTTTGGTCTTTTTGTGTTTTGGGAAGGAAACAAAGCGAAATCAAGAAATAGCAAACTGAAAGAAACACAGAAAAGCGAGATGGCAGGAATCTGCCAAAACCTGACAGCAGTACAGAAATCGATTTTAACAAAAATCTTACGTTGCTCAGATCGAAAAGTGTTCAACTAATGAAAGTTAGATAACAACCTGGGGAACCTACACAAAAATTTGCAGCTCAAAATGACGCTCTGGCTATTTTTGAGAATTTTTACGGTAACGTTCCAGAATCTGTTTTCAGGCAGCACTTCCCCAAATATTATCTTCTTCTCATTAGAAAACCACTCAAACGAACAAAACAAGTATGTGCAAGTATCCAGCAACCATAATATTCAAAGAATGAGTGATGCCGGTATACCTCCCCCCAAGCTTAGGCTTTTGGCCTAAGTGGAGTTCAATCCCATCGATCCCATGAAGTAGTGTCTCCGTAATATGAAGATGGGTCGTATTCCGGGTATGTGCTAGAAGAAGCACCCGGATATGTGACGGTGTGGTCGTAGGAGGTCCCGACGTCCTCGGAGTCATGTTGCTGGTGGAAGTCTCTTATCTTCAAATGTTCATCCACCTCCTCCTTAGTGCACGACCATGACTGCCTGTCAATACTCAACAAACTAGGTTGGGGAAGAGGGATTTACTTCTCCTCCCCGTCAGAAAACAACATTCTATACACCATACTATCTAAAGTAGAGTCAGTAGTAACAAAATGATGACTCTTCATAGCAGTAATATCAAGTCTCCTAGGGGCCAATGGCACATCATTAGGATCAATAGGAAGATTAAGATATGTTAAAACGCGCAGTGCAATGGTTCCTCCAAAAATAGGCCCCCTGGTAGTCAGGCGGCGAGCAATAAGAGCACCAAGGTGATAGGAGGTTTGACCAGTAAGTGCAATATTCAGGAAAGCAAGATGGTAGCTAGAGATATTACTAGTGTTCTCCCTACCAAGAATGCTAGTAGCAATGTAGTATGCAAAATATTTAATGGCGGGGAGTTGAATGTTCCTTATCTTGCCCCACTGAATGGTGCGACAATCATCGTCGGTGATCCCACGGTAGAGCTCCAGCAAGTCCCGGGGGTTGTCATCAATCCTACTTGCTGTACCTACAGGGGCAATATCCAAGGCACAACAAAAATCCTTCAATGGCATAGTCACAGTATTACCATAAATCCTGAACGCAACTGTTGGCTCATAGTGTTTGTTGTTGAACTGGAAACTCTCGACGAAGATTTTGGTGAGCAAGTAGTATTGCTCCCTTTCATCGCCCATATAAGTGGTTAACCCTGCCCTGTTGACAAGGGTTAAGAAATCCTCCAGTATCCCTGCATTCCTTAGAAAATCATAACATGGAAAAGTAGAAGCATTAGGAGGACCGTTGTCCTCTTCAGGCGCGAAGCTAGGCGCGAGGATGTCTTCATTGTATGATTGCCTAATCCGGGTGGCGGCCCTAGAAGGCCTCCCGGTGCTGGTTGTCCCCTTCTTGAACAACTCTCCAAAGCTAAACTTCTTCATAGCTTCTCTGAAATTTTCAACAAATGACATAAATTTTTTGATTTGGTGACATATAATTGAGGGAAACTACCATAGGAACTTGCTAGAGTACTAATCATGCATCAAAACTAGTTTCTACCACTTAGAACAAGCATGCAAGCTCACTAAACATGTTACCTACAGCAGCAAAATATTCAAGATATACTCAACCAAACGAAATTCTACTTGGATGGGTGGAGGAGTCACATACCGAAGAGCAAATGTGCCAAATTTCAGACAGAAATCTGGGCTGAGCAAAGAGATCGAAAAATCCGGAGCTCTGGAGCAAAAACGCGAGTGAGAGGAACTTGGTACGAGTTTTTTCGGGAGAGAGACTGTTCTGGGCGAAAGAGATGACAAAGTGGGGCAGAGGGGGGCCCACACCACATGGTGGCGCGGCCACCTCCTTGGCCGCGCCGGCCTGTGGTCTGGCGCCCTCTGGTGCCCCACAGGTCATCCTCTGGTGTTCCCAGGTGCCTCGTCGAAAAATAGGACCAACGGTATAATTTTTGTGAATTTTTTAAAACTTTGAAAAACGCACATTTCTGGGTATTTAGTTTATTATTACTGGCCAGGAAAAATTTCGAAATCTTCAAATAACTAAAGAACTTTGCAAATTAAAAGTGCTACAGCAACTAGAGCAAGTGGAGGAAGAAAGATATGTTGTTTACCTCCTCTATGCATATAAAAAGTATCCGTTAACAAGGTTGATCAAGTCTTGTCACCAAATAAATTTTACATAGCATAAGAAGAAATAAACCTCAAATCAATCATGTTACCTTGAATTGTATTGATATGGATCCAATCACGAGAATTTGATATTCTTCCTTAGGCTCATATATAGGACAATCAATAGTTCCCACTTTGATAGTTCTCACATTAGAAATAGTATTAACTCCACACGCTTTCTCAATCTTCTTAGGAAAATAAACGGTATGCTCCCTATCATCAACATTGAAAGTAACCTTTCCTTTATTGCAATCAATAACAGCCCTTGCGGTGTTAAGAAAAGGTCTCCCAAGAATAATAGACATATTATCATCTTCAGGCATTTCCAACACAACAAAATCAGTTAATATTAAGCAGTTAGTAGTAACTTGAACAGGAACATTCTCACATATACCAACAGGAATAGCAATAGATTTATCAGCCATTTGCAAAGATATATCAGTAGGTATCAACTTATCTAAGTAAAGTCTCTTATAAAGAGAAAAAGGCATAACACTAACACCGGCTCCCAAGTCACATAGAGCAGTTTTAACATAATTATTCTTGATAGAACAAGGAATAGTAGGTATACCTGGGTCGCCCAACTTCTTCGGAACTTTGCCATTGAAAGAGTAATTAGCAAGCATAGTGGAAATTTCCTCATTGGGGATTTTCCTTTTGTTAGTAACAATATCTTTCATATACTTTGAATAAGGAGGCAATTTAATAGCATCACCAAAGGGATTTGCAAGAATAAAGGTTTCATCCAATCGCAAAATTTATTATAGTGTTCTTCTTCCTTTGATTTTAATTTCTTAGCAGGAAAAGGCATTTGCTTTTGCACCCAAGGTTCTCTTTCATTACCATGTTTCTCAGCAATAAAATCTTATTTAGTGTACTTTTTATTTTTAGCATGCTTTTCAGGTTCTTCTTCAACCTCTTCTTTATCAGGAGTATCATTCTTATCATTATCATTATCATTATCATGTTCATTACCACTTTCAGTTTCAGCATCAGAAATAGAAATACTATTAGGATCATTAACGAGGTACAGAGGATTCTACAACATTTTTATGTTTCTTCTTCTTTTTCTTCCTAGAATGAGCACTAGGTTCAATGCGTTGAGAATCTTGTTCAACTCTTTTGGGATGCCCTTCAGGATATAGAGGATCCTGGGTAGAGACACCACCTCTAGTTGTTACTTCATAAGCATGTTTCTCTTTAGAATTATTCCCTAACAAGTCATTTTGCACTTTAGTGAGTTGATCAATTTGAGTTTGACTCATTTGAAAATGTTTGACAAGCATCTTAACATCATTGGAGGTTCTCTCCACAATATCATGCAATTCACTAATAGCTTGAGAATTTTCCATTAAATGATTCTCTACTCTCATATTAAAATTTTCTTGCTTAACAATATAATTATCAAACTCATCTAAGCATTGTGCAGGAGGTTTCGAATACGGAATATCTTCCCTAGTAAAGCGTTGAAGGGAGTTTACCTCAATCATGGATGAAGGGGGAATTATCTCACATATATCTTCAATAGGAGGTAGATTCTTCACATCTTCAGATTTAATACCTTTCTCCTTGAGAGACTTCTTGGCTTCCCTCATATCTTCATCATTCAATTTAATTAAACCCCGCTTCTTCAATATTGGAGTTGGAGTCGGTTCAGGCGTAGTCCAATCATCATGATTTCGGCTTATTTTAGCCAATAATTCTTCAGCTGAGTTCTTTTCCTGAAAACACAACCAGCACAACTATCCAGGTATGCCCTAGACTCAATGGTTAGTCCACTATAAAATATATCAAGTAAATCATGCTTTTCCAAATCATGCTCGTGTCGAGCTCTAATAAGAGAGCAGAATCTCGACCAAGCCTCGTGCAATTTCTCTTCATCTCCTGATTAAAATTATAAATTCTCTGCAAAGCAATATGTTGAGCACTAGCAGGAAAGTATTTGCGGAAGAAAACATCAAGCAATTCTTTCGGACTTTTAATAGAATTAGGTGGCAAATTATTATACCAAGTTTTAGCGTCATCCTTTAATGAGAATGGAAATATTTTAGCAACAAAGTAAGTACGCATCTTAACATCATCAGAAAACAAGCTACTAAGAGTAGATAGCTCAGTCATGTGTTCAACAGCACTTTTTTTTTCAGTACCACAAAAGGGTGTTTTCTCAACAATAGCTATATGAGATAGATCAAGAGAAAAATCATAATCTTTATCCCTAATGTTTATAGGAGATGTGGCAAACTTAGGATCAGGAGACAGTTTATATCTAATAAAGCATGTTCTGCAAGCAACTTTTTAATTTTTCTTGCATCAGTAGTAGCATTGCATTTTTCAATAAAATCATCATTAAGCTCCACATAATCTTCCTCAGGATCATCACTAAAATAACCAAGTTCGGTGAACTAACAGGTGTAGTAGCATTAGGAGTTTCAGTATTTTCAATTTGTCTAGACCTAGCAATTGTAGCATCTAGAAAAGATCCCAATGAACCACTATCATCAAGCACAGCAGAAACATTATCAATATTATGAGAGTGTTCAGATTCAGCAGATGTACCCGCATGCGAAGCATGTGGCGGTGAAACAAGTTTATCAATCACGAGATGGTGAATCAAGAGCAAACAGAGGTATTCAAAATTGTACCTTTTCTTGTAGTGGATGGTAATATGGCGATCTTAGTATCGCGAGGTTTACCCATGATGGAGAATTTGCAGCGAACAATATTAATCCAAGTGAACTTCCAAATAAAGCTATGCTCCCCGGCAACGGCGCAGAAAATAGTCTTGATGACCCACAAGTATAGGGGATCGCAACAGTCTTCGAGGAAGTAAAACCCAATTTATTGATTCGACACAAGGGGAGACAAAGAACACTTGGAAGCCTTAACAGCGGAGTTGTCAATTCAGCTGCACTGAAACAGACTTGCTCGCAAGGGTTTATCGATAGTAACAGTTTTATAGCAGAGTAGTGAAATAACAGCAGAGTAACAGAGACAGTAGTAGTGATTTAGTAAACAGCAGGATTAAAATACCGTAGGCACGGGGACGGATGACGGGCGTTGCATGGATGAGAGAAACTCATGTAACAATCATAGCAGGGCATTTGCAGATAATAATAAAACGGTGTCCAAGTACAAAGCAATCAATAGGCATGTGTTCCATATATAGTCGTGCGTGCTCGCAATGAGAAACTTGCACAACATCTTTTGTCCTACCAGCCGGTGGCAGCCGGGCCTCAAGGGAAACTACTGGATATTAAGGTACTCCTTTTAATAGAGTACCGGAGCAAAGCATTAACACTCCGTGAACACATGTGATCCTCACATCGCTACCATCCCCTCCGGTTGTCCCAATTCTTGTCACTTCGGGGCCATTGGTTCCGGACAGCGACATGTGTATACAACTTATAGGTAAGACCATAAACAATGATTATCTTGATGAAACAATAACATGTTCAGATCTGAGATCATGGCACTCGGGCCCTAGTGACAAGCATTAAGCATAACAAGTTGCAACAATATCATCAAAGTACCAATTACGGACACTAGGCACTATGCCCTAACAATCTTATGCTATTACATGACCAATCTCATCCAATCCCTACCATCCCCTTCGGCCTACAGCGGGGGAATTACTCACACATGGATGGGGGAAACATGGCTGGTTGATGTAGAGGCGTTGGCGGTGATGGCGGCGATGATCTCCTCCAATTCCCCGTCCCGGCGGAGTGCCAGAACGGAGACTTCTGGCTCCCGCGATGGAGTTTCGCGATGTGGTGGCGTTCTGGAGGGTTTCTGGCGACTTCGACTTCTTTCCGTGCGTTTTTAGGTCGAGGCCGATAAATAGTCCGAAGGAGGGCGTCGGAGGCCGGCCGAGGGGGCCACACCACAGGGCCGCGCGGGCCCCCCCTGGGCCGCGCCGCCCGCTGGTGTGGGGCCCTCGGGCCTCCACTTCAATTGCCCTTCTGGCTCCGTTAGTTTCCTGGGAAAATAGGGCCTTCTGCATAAATTCCGAGGTTTTTCCCGAAAGTTGGATTTCTGCACAAAAACGAGACACCAGAGCAGTTCTGCTGAAAACAGCGTTAGTCCGTGTTAGTTGCATCCAAAACACACAAATTAGAGGCAAAACAATAGCAAAAGTGTTCGGGAAAGTAGATACGTTTTGGACGTATCAGGCAACAATTATTATTCTCATATGAGATTGAGGATATATGTCCAAAACTGAAACTTCCACCATGAATCATGGCTTTAGTTAGCGGCCCAATGTTCTTCTCTAACAATATGCATGCTTAACCATAGGGTGGTAGATCTCTCTTACTTCAGACAAGACGGACATGCATAGCAACTCACATGAAATTCAACAAAGAGTAGTTGATGGCGTCCCCAGTGAACATGGTTATCGCACAACAAGCAACTTAATAAGAGATAAAGTGCATAAGTACATATTCAATACCACAATAGTTTTTAAGCTATTTGTCCCATGAGCTATATATTGTAAAGGTGGAGGATAGAAATTTAAAGGTAGCACTCAAGCAATTTACTTTGGAATGGCGGAGAAATACCATGTAGTAGGTAGGTATGGTGGACACAAATGGCATAGTGGTTGGCTCAAGTATTTTGGATGCATGAGAGGTATTCCCTCTCGATACAAGGTTTAGGCTAGCAAGGTTATTTGAAACAAACACAAGGATGAACGGTGCAGCAAAACTCACATAAAAGACATATTGTAAACATTATAAGACTCTACACCGTCTTCCTTGTTGTTCAAACTCAATACTAGAAATTATCTAGACCTTAGAGAGACCAAATATGCAAACCAAATTTTAGCATGCTCTATGTATTTCTTCATTAATGGGTGCAAAGCATATGATGCAAGAGCTCAAACATGAGCACAACAATTGCCAAATATCACATTATCCAAGACATTATAGCAATTACTACATGTATCATTTTCCAATTCCAACCATATAACAATTTAACGAAGAAGAAACTTCGCCATGAATACTATGAGTAAAGCCTAAGGACATACTTGTCCATATGCTACAGCGGAGCGTGTCTCTCTCCCACAAAGTGAATGCTAGGATCCATTTTATTCAAACAAAACAAAAACAAAAACAAACCGACGCTCCAAGCAAAGCACATAAGATGTGATGGAATAAAAATATAGTTTCAGGGGAGGAACCTGATAATGTTGTCGATGAAGAAGGGGATGCCTTGGGCATCCCCAAGCTTAGACGCTTGAGTCTTCTTAGAATATGCAGGGGTGAACCACCGGGGCATCCCCAAGCTTAGAGCTTTCACTCTCCTTGATCATATTGCATCATACTCCTCTCTTGATCCTTGAAAACTTCCTCCACACCAAACTTAGAACAACTCATTAGAGGGTTAGTGGACAATAAAAATTAACATGTTCAGAGGTGACACAAACATTCTTAACACTTCTGGACATTGCATAAAGCTACTGGACATTAATGGATCGAAGAAATTCATCCAACATAGCAAAAGAGGCAATGCGAAATAAAAGGCAGAATCTGTCAAAACAGAACAGTTCGTATTGACGAATTTTATCGAGGCACCAGACTTGCTCAAATGAAAATGCTCAAATTGAATGAAAGTTGCGTACATATCTGAAGATCACTCACGTAAATTGGCATAATTTTCTGAGTTACCTACAGATAATTTTGCCCAGATTCGTGACAGCAAAGAAATCTGTTTCTGCGCAGTAATCCAAATCTAGTATGAACTTTACTATCAAAGACTTTACTTGGCACAACAAAACACAAAACTAAGATAAGGAGAGGTTGCTACAGTAGTAAACAACTTCCAAGACACAAAATAAAAACAAACTACTGTAGTAAAAACATGGGTTGTCTCCCATAAGCGCTTTTCTTTAACGCCTTTCAGCTAGGCGCAGAAAGTGTATATCAAGTATTATCAAGAGACGAAGTATCAACATCATAATTTGTTCTAATAATAGAATCAAAAGGTAACTTCATTCTCTTTCTAGGGAAGTGTTCCATACCTTTCTTGAGAGGAAATTGATATTTTATATTACCTTCCTTCATATCAATGATAGCACCAACAGTTCGAAGAAAAGGTCTTCCTAATATAATGGGGCAAGATGCATTGCATTCAATATCCAAGACAACAAAATCAACGGGGACAAGGTTATTGTTAACCATAATATGAACATTATCAACTCTCCCCAAAGGTTTCTTTTTAGCATTATCAGCGAGATTAACATCCAAATAACAATTTTTCAATGGTGGCAAGTCAAGCATATCATAGACTTTCTTAGGCATAACAGAAATACTTGCACCAAGATCACATAAAGCATTACAATCAAAATCATTGACCCTCATTTTAATGATGGGTTCCCAACCATCTTCTAGCTTTCTAGGAATAGAGGCTTCGCGCTCTAGTTTCTCTTCTCTAGCTTTTATGAGAGCATTTGTAATATGTTGCGTGAAAGCCAAATTTATAGCACTAGCATTAGGACTTTTAGCAAGTTTTTGCAAGAACTTTATAACTTCAGAGATGTGGCAATCACCAAAATTCAAACCATTGTA
This sequence comes from Lolium perenne, assembly GCF_019359855.2. Classification (NCBI taxonomy): domain Eukaryota; kingdom Viridiplantae; phylum Streptophyta; class Magnoliopsida; order Poales; family Poaceae; genus Lolium; species Lolium perenne. The sequence goes on along the minus strand of NC_067248.2, from coordinate 121,638,534 downwards.
ATCTAAATCAATGGGATCATCATCCCCAATGTTGGAAAAAATTTCAGCAGCTTTATCACAGGCAGTTTCAGCGGTTTTAGCAATTTCAGGCAATTTTGTACGCTTTGCACTAGGAGTAGAAACATTGCCAACACCAATTATTTTACCATTAATAGTAGGAGGTGCAGCAACATGTGAAGAATCAATATTACTTGTGGTGGTAATAGTCCAAACTTTAGCTACATTTTTCTCTTTAGCTAGTTTTTCATTGTCTTCTCTATCCCACCTAACACGCAATTCAGCCATCAATCTTATATTCTCATTAATTCTAACTTGGATGGCATTTGCTGTAGTAACAATTTTATTTTCAATATCCCTATTAGGCATAACTTTCGATTTCAAAAGATCAACATCAGAGGCAAGACTATCAACCTTAGAAGCGAGAATATCAATTTTATTGAGTTTTTCCTCAACAGATTTGTTAAAGGCAGTTTGTGTACTAATAAATTCTTTAAGCATAGCTTCAAGTCCAGGGGGTGTATTCCTATTATTATTGTAAGAATTCCCATAAGAATTAGCATAACCGTTACCATTATTATAAGGATATGGCCTATAGTTATTACTAGAATTGTTCCGATAAGCATTGTTGTTGAAATTATTATTTTTAATGAAGTTTACATCAACATGTTCTTCTTGGGCAACCAATGAAGCTAACGGAACATTATTAGGATCAACATTAGTCCTATCATTCACAAGCATAGACATAATAGCATCAATCTTATCACTCAAGGAAGAGGTTTCTTCGACAGAATTTACCTTCTTACCTTGTGGAGCTCTTTCCGTGTGCCATTCAGAGTAGTTGATCATCATATTATCAAGAAGCTTTGTTGCTTCACCAAGAGTGATGGACATAAAGGTACCTCCAGCAGCTGAATCCAATAGGTTCCGCGAAGAAAAATTCAGTCCTGCATAAAAGGTTTGGATGATCATCCAAGTAGTCAGTCCATGGGTTGGGCAATTTTTAACCAAAGATTTCATTCTTTCCCATGCTTGTGCAACATGCTCAGTATCTAATTGTTTAAAATTCATTATGCTACTCCTCAAAGATATAATTTTAGCAGGGGGATAATATCTACCAATAAAAGCATCCTTGCATTTAGTCCAGGAATCAATACTATTCTTAGGCAGAGATAGCAACCAATCTTTAGCTCTTCCTCTTAATGAGAAAGGGAACAATTTTAATTTTATAATGTCACCATCTACATCTTTATATTTTTGCATTTCACATAGTTCAACAAAATTATTAAGATGGGCAGCAGCATCATCAGAACTAACACCAGAAAATTGCTCTCGCATAACAAGATTCAGTAAAGCAGGTTTAATTTCAAAGAATTCTGCTGTAGTAGCAGGTGGAGCAATAGGTGTGCATAAGAAATCATTATTATTTGTGGTTGTGAAGTCACACAACTTAGTATTTTCAGGGGTGCCCATTTTAGCAACAGTAAATAAAGCAAACTAGATAAAGTAAATGCGAGTAACTAATTTTTTTGTGTTTTTGATATTGCAAACAAGATAGCAAATAAAGTAAAACTAGCAACTAATTTTTTTGTATTTTGATTTAGTGCAGCAAACAAAGTAGTAAATAAAATAAAGCAAGACAAAAACAAAGTAAAGAGATTGGGAAGTGGAGACTCCCCTTGCAGCGTGTCTTGATCTCCCCGGCAACGGCGCCAGAAATTTGCTTGATGCGTGTAGTTGACACGTCCGTTGGGAACCCCAAGAGGAAGGTGTGATGCGCACAGCGGCAAGTTTCCCTCAGTAAGAAACCAAGGTTTAATCGAACCAGTAGGAGTCAAGAAGCACGTTGAAGGTTGATGGCGGCGGGATGTAGTGCGGCGCAACACCAGAGATTCCGGCGCCAACGTGGAACCTGCACAACACAACCAAAGTACTTTGCCCCAACGAAACAGTGAGGTTGTCAATCTCACCGGCTTGTTGTAACAAAGGATTAACCGTATTGTGTGGAAGATGATTGTTTGCAGAAAATAGTAGAACAGTATTGCAGTAGATTGTATTTCAGTATAGAGAATTGGACCGGGGTCCACAGTTCACTAGAGGTGTCTCTCCCATAAGATAAACAGCATGTTGGGTGAACAAATTACAGTTGGGCAATTGACAAATAAAGAGGGCATGACCATGCTCATACATATTATGATGAGTATAGTGAGATTTAATTGGGCATTACGACAAAGTACATAGACCGCTATCCAGCATGCATCTATGCCTAAAAAGTCCACCTTCAGGTTATCATCCGAACCCCCTCCAGTATTAAGTTGCTAACAACAGACAATTGCATTAAGTATTGCGCGTAATGTAATCAGTGACTACATCCTTGAACATAGCACCAATGTTTTATCCCTAGTGGCAACAGCACATCCATAATCTTAGAGGTTTCTGTCACTCCCCCAGATTCACGGAGACATGAACCCACTATCGAGCATAAATACTCCCTCTTGGAGTTACAAGCATCTACTTGGCTAGAGCATCTACTAGTAACGGAGAGCATGCAAGATCATAAACAACACATAGACATGAATTGATAATCAACATAACATAGTATTCTCTATTCATCGGATCCCAACAAACGCAACATATAGAATTATAGATAGATGATCTTGATCATGTTAGGCAGCTCCCAAGACCCGATAATTAAGCACAATGGGGAGAAGACAACCATCTAGCTACTGCTATGGACCCATAGTCCAGGGGTAGACTACTCACTCATCACTCCGGAGGCGACCATGGCGGCGTAGAGTCCTCCGGGAGATGATTCCCCTCTCCGGTAGGGTGCCGGAGGCGATCTCCTGAATCCCCCGAGATGGGATTGGCGGCGGCGGCGTCTCTGGAAGGTTTTCCGTATCGTGGCTCTCGGTACTGGGGGTTTCGCGACGGAGGCTTTAAGTAGGCGGAAGGGCAGGTCAGGGGGCCACACGAGGGCCCCACACCACAGGTCGGCGCGGCCAAGGGCCAGGCCGCGCCGCCCTAGGGTTTGGCCGCCTCGTGGCCCCACTTCGTCTCCTCTTCGGTCTTCTGGAAGTTTCGTGGCAAAATAGGACCCTGGGCGTTGATTTCGTCCAATTCCGAGAATATTTCGTTACTAGGATTTCTGAAACCAAAAACAGCAGAACAAAGAATCGGCACTTCGGCATCTTGTTAATAGGTTAGTTCCAGAAAATGCACGAATATGATATAAAGTGTGCATAAAACATATAGATATCATCAATAATGTGGCATGGAACATAAGAAATTATCGATACGTCGGAGACATATCAGACACGAAATAGAGTTGTAGATGGGCTACGTCTAGCACGGTTGGTACGCCGTACTCCGTTAGGACTCCTTCCATAGTATAACAGGTAAATAGATTTCGGAACACAATACAACACGGACACTACCAGCTGGACGTAGGGCCGGACTAGTTCATGCGCATCGTCTTCAAGCCCACCTTCAGCCGGCTGCGGATCCCTCAAGATTTCGTCAGGTGGTTCGGAGAAGTCCCTTCGAACATCATCCTGAAGACCAACACTGGCTGCAACTGGAGGATGACTATGGCGAGAGAAGGTGATGACGTATACATCGACCAGGGTTGGGCGGCCTCCGCCATCGCTCATCAGCTGCAGGTAGGCCGGTTCCTCATATTCAAGAGGGTGTCCTCCTTCGAGTACAATGTGGTAATGTTCGACCACACCTGCAGTGAGGTGATGACCAGGTGCGGTTACCATGGCGATGCCACCAGGTTTGTCGTCTTTGAAAGTCATGTCTGATACCTGGTTCTTCCTCGCTGCTACCATGTATGTGTCTAGTTGTTGTTCTTGTCGTTTGTTGAACTATGATCGTCTATGATGTATCATGAACTATGATCGTCCTGTGTCGTGAACTATGACAGTGTGTTGAACTATGATCAGTGCTAAGTTTGCCTGAACTGTGAGCCTGTGCTGTTGATTGTTGTTAACCTCACCACCGAAGGTAAGAGGTAAGCAGAAGCAGATTCTGGGTTGCAACCAAACAACATGGGCACCATTCTGGGCTGCTACAAGGCCTGTAAACCAACCTACCAAACGGGCAGAGCCCAAATCTCCACGGGGCCGAAAATACTCTATCCAGACCACCAAACAACGTGGCTTTTATGGTCCATGGCCATCTGCGACGCGCGGGGGATTCCTTCCCACTGCGCCAGTGGTATAGAAATCTGATGGAGGCAACCAAACGCGCCCCTTGTTTCGATGGTGGACTGGCTATGAACGAATCTTTAAAGTATATTGTACTGGCTGCACATTTATTCAAGAACTGCGGAGGATCTGCGCGCGTATACCACAATGGCCCACCCAGCTGAGAAGTTAAACTCTCGTTTCATTTCATGCTATATATATCCGACACGAGATTTATTGGCCCAGTTACAAGTTCAGCAGCGCCAGTCGCCACCAGAGCATTGATCCATCAGCCATCATATATACTGTTGGCATGTAAGCAACGTATCGTATGTAAACAGGGAAGCTAGGCCGTGCAAGGTTTTCACCAGGTAATTTTTTGTCTAAATATATATCACATCGAGATCTTTTACAAAAGAAAGTAGATCAAAAGTAAGTTGTATAACATTGGTACAACGTACATGCATCATGATGTAATTTAAAATATTTCTTCCGTTCAAAAATAAGTGACTCGGTTTTTTTCTAGGTATACAGATGTATCTTTAAGTAAAATATATCTTAATATATCTGTATCTAGATAAAGTTGGGTCAATTATTTTAAAAGGGAGTATAATTTGATATAAGTGTCATGAAACCAAATAGTGTATCATAAGCGCAATGGACATGAACTACTCGGAAAAGCTAGGCACGAAGGATAATATAGAACGGTTTAGATTTCCGATGACAATAGAGTTTGTTGTGTCATGCTCACATAATGTTATGATGAGTGACTTTTTGAAACTGATGGAAAAGGTGATGCCTAGACGATATCTTAGTGCGCTTAGGCTTTAGGCTGGGGACCTAGTAGGGCATAAACGAAAGCCTAGGCAAGACAACCAAAAAATTGTCTTCCCTAATAAAGGAAAGCATGCCATATTTCACTCACGAGCTAGATGGGTAATATTCTTTTTTGAGAGGGAGGTGGCAATATTCTAATGGTGGTTGTTACTCCCTTTGTTCACAATTAGTTGGTGTTTGGTATAGTCAAAGTCAAATTTGTAAACTTGACCAGATATTTAAGAAAAAATATCAACATTTACAATGTAAAATTTATATTGTTAGAATCATCATAATAAATATTTTAATTTCATATGTATTTGGTATTATGGACGTTGATAGCTTCTGCAATTTTGTTAGTCAAATTTGATAAATTTTGACTTTGACTAAGCCCAGAACATGATTTAAATAAAAACATGTGGAGTAGTAATTTACTCATTAACACTTTTTAATTAATGTGTATTCACATATAATATTCCATATAAATATATGATGATAAAACTATATGTCTGCCTAGGCCGCGCCTAGGGTGCTTGAGCACCACTAAGGAACTAGGCGAATGTCAACCGTCCTGCCAATGCCTATTGCCTTTTCCAACCTAGGCATGAGCAATAGGTAAGGCGTACAAATTTTACCTTGGAGTATGGTGTTCATTATAACATATATACTTCAGATATAGTATTTTGTAAGATTCACTTGTTATAGCTATGAATTATTTTCATGATTTTTATAGACCTAGGTTGCTCAAATGAGACTAGTGAATATGCTTGCGTCATAAAAAAATATGATGTATTTCTTGGTCATTACCCCTTAAACATATGTATCCCATTCCTTCAAAAAACGGAGGTGCAAGATCCCAGAATCTCGATCGTCGGAAGTACACGGTCATAATACTATTCAAGTTCATGCAAGTCAACAAAGGCCAAAGCAGCAACAACTCAAGTACGTGGGATAAACATCAATGGCAAAGCAACGGCAAAATATCTTATATTTACTAATTGGAGGCACCATATAAGCCTCCACGTTAATCCACATCATCAGAATAATTAAGACAATTAGATCTAAAATTTACGGTTAGGATTAATCAAAACGCCGTAACGTATAATATGTCCATAGGTTGTAACGTAGACACGTTACACATCATATGTATTATAGGAGCCTTCGGATAAAGAATGGCACCAGTTTGTAAATTTTCCTGGCCGGGTGCAAGCTAGGCGCGACTCAGGTTAAGTGTCGGCCGCACGTAAGAGTCCTGGCAATTTACTAATCCTAACGAGCAGTTCTTAAATTGATGCGCAGTGGCTCTAGAAAAAAAATATCCAAAGATTGATGGTAGATGAGATTCTCACGTAACCTAAACGACTTAAATATTGCATCCACCGGCGGCCAAAATCCAGGTAGTTCACTACTCCCAATGAGAATTGCTACTAGGAAAAAACGTGAATGATTCAGTGATACTCTCTCTATTTACAAATAGTTTACAAATAAGTGTATGTTTACACATGTTTTATGGGAGATTAAATTAATATTGCTAGATTCATCTTTATAAGTAGTTTAATAGTATAATAATTTGTGTAAAATAATTTTTAAATTTAAAAATATTTAATTTCAAATAAGATACACTTATTTACGATAGAGGGATTAACTTGCAAACAAATTTTTCACACAAGCTGGGTGGCTTGAATTGACGTTGAGTAGCTCGAGAGAATTTATAGTCTTATATCGTCCTTATAAGCGATTTACCAGTAATTCCAGTATGGTCATATTATTAATAGCACATAAATTGCTTATGTTATTGGAGGTTCAACTTGAGTCTTGGCTTATATGTAGGAAACGAATTGATTCACCACTTCATATATTTCGAGATCCCCAAACTTATATTCTATTTCCACATTTTTAGAATATTTATTATGAAAAATAAATGAAAATCCATGGTTTCTCTATCAAATGAATAATGCTCTTACGTATGTTTTTGGACTGATTTTTCATTATTTTCTTACTATGCTTCTATCACTTGAGTATTTTAATTGAAATTCACTGACTTTGGTATGTTGTTGACTTCACATGCATGGAAGGCTCAAGGTACATGTGATATGTCTTAAAGTTTTTCATTGCATTAGATCAACATGCCCAATGGCAGGACCATGTCTTTAGCCATACAGTTGTATTTTCCTTATAACACTTCTCCAGTATGATTTAGACATGTGTTTTCATGACTTTTTTTCGGAGGCCATTCCATTGCTGAATCTGTCTGTCATCGGTGCGAAAACTCCAAATTTATTTACAATGTTAACTAGGTCCTCAATTGATATACAAGAAATCTATATTACTATGTTTCTACATTCATTGACCTTTTATTGGTAAAGGTGAATCACAATATAGTTTTATTTTTAGTGTAGACCATTATTCCATGACTTCTTTGGTAGAATTATACCACCTTTTTGAAAATTTAAATTAATAATGATACGGTGTAACTAGCCCGTGCGATGCACGGGTTAGGGACTAGTGATAATTAATTAAACATGTACGACTAAATATCCTTTTTTTGCAAGAAAACCTCAATACGAGAAAAACACACTTGCACCAAGTCTCCAAGTCCAGTATGCGATGGCAAAGACACCCTATTTTCCTCATGGGTGTATAGCCTAACCAATCAAGGCCACAACATTGGCATGAGGACACAACGTTCTACAAGGTGATCACAAGTTTTCACCATGAAGATGAAGTAATATTATTGTAATCGTATTGTAGGGCGATATGCAAAAACCCACCATGTCGTACTCGGAGATATGCAAAATAGGATATCTTGGAACCCTCGCAAACATGGACCAATCCTTCCCCCAAAAAAAGTTGAGTTTGACATGTAGTCCTCCTCTTCATGAGACGAGGCTCCACTTGTTGATCACACATGATTCTTTGATCTAGACGGAGTAATAGGCACACCACGTGCCTCTATCAACCATTCGGCCATGCATGATGGATAGATGCACATATCCAACAACATCCAAATCAGGAGCATCATGATGCTTCTAGTAGTGACAAGCAGTGGCGGAGCTAGAGAAAACTCAATTAGGGTGCACATGTCTGTAATTTGTGTTGATTTGTCTCACCAGGTGATACGTGTACAGCACGCGTCCGTTGGGAACCCCAAGAGAAAGGTGTGATCCGTACAGCGGCAAGTTTTCCCTCAGTAAGAAACCAAGGTTTATCGAACCAGTAGGAGCCAAGAAGCACGTTGAAGGTTGATGACGGCGAGATGTAGTGCGGCGCAACACCAGGGATTCCGGCGCCAACGTGGAACCTGCACAACACAACCAAAGTACTTTGCCCCAACGAAACAGTGAGGTTGTCAATCTCACCGGCTTGCTGTAACAAAGGATTAGATGTATAGTGTGGATGATGATTGTTTGTAGAAAACAGTAGAACAAGTATTGCAGTAGATTGTATTCGATGTAAAGAATAGGACCGGGGTCCACAGTTCACTAGTGGTGTCTCTCCCATAAGAATAAGCATGTTGGGTGAACAAATTACAGTTGGGCAATTGACAAATAGAGAGGGCATGACAATGCACATACATGATATGATGAGTATTGTGAGATTTAATTGGGCATTACGACAAAGTACATAGACAGCTATCCAGCATGCATCTATGCCTAAAAAGTCCACCTTCAGGTTATCATCCGAACCCCTTCTAGTATTAAGTTGCAAACAACAGACAATTGCATTAAGTATGGTGCGTAATGTAATCAATAACTACATCCTCGGACATAGCATCAATGTTTTATCCCTAGTGGCAACAGCACATCCACAACCTTAGAACTTTCTGTCACTGTACCAGATTTAATGGAGGCATGAACCCACTATCGAGCATAAATACTCCCTCTTGGAGTTACTAGCAAAAACTTGGCCAGAGCCTCTACTAATAACGGAGAGCATGCAAGATCATAAACAACACATAGATAATAGATTGATAATCAACATAGCATAGTATTCTCTATCCATCGGATCCCAACAAACACAACATATAGCATTACAGATAGATGATCTTGATCATGTTAGACAGCTCACAAGATCCGACAATGAAGCATAATGAGGAGAAGACAGCCATCTAGCTACTGCTATGGACCCATAGTCCAGGGGTGAACTACTCACTCATCACTCCGGAGGCGACCATGGCGGTGTAGAGTCCTCCGGGAGATGATTCCCCTCTCCGGCAGGAAGCCGGAGGCAATCTCCTGAATCCCCCGAGATGGGATTGGCGGCGGCGGCGTCTCTGGAAGGTTTTCCGTATCGTGGCTTGACACGCGTACAGCACGCGACCGTTGGGAACCCCAAGTGGAAGGTGTGATGCGTACAGCAGTAAGTTTCCCTCAGTTAGAAACCAAGGTTTATCGAACCAGTAGGAGTCAAGAAGCACGTTGAAGGTTGATGGCGGCGAGATGTAGTGCGGCGCAACACCAGGGATTCCGGCGCCAACGTGGAACCTGCACAACACAACCAAAGTACTTTGCCCCAACGAAACAGTGAGGTTGTCAATCTCACCGGCTTGCTGTAACAAAGGATTAGATGTATAGTGTGGATGATGATTGTTTGCAGAGAACAGTAGAACAAGTATTGCAGCAGATTGCATTCAATGTAAAGGAATGGACCGGGGTCCACAGTTCACTAGAGGTGTCTCTCCCATAAGATAAATAGCATGTTGGGTGAACAAATTACAGTTGGGCAATTGACAAATAGAGAGGGCATGACAATGCACATACATGATATGATGAGTATTATGAGATTTAATTGGGCATTACGACAAAGTACATAGACCGCTATCCAGCATGCATCTATGCCTAAAAAGTCCACCTTCAGGTTATCATCCGAACCCCTTCCAGTATTAAGTTGCAAACAACAGACAATTGCATTAAGTATGGTGCGTAATGTAATCAATAACTACATCCTCGGACATAGCATCAATGTTTTATCCCTAGTGGCAACAAAGACATCCATAACCTTAGGGGCTTCTGTCACTCCCCCAGATTCACGGAGACATGAACCCACTATCGAGCATAAATACTCCCTCTTGGAGTTACAAGCATCAACTTGGCCAAAGCATCTACTAGTAACGGAGAGCATGCAAGATCATACAAAACACATAGATTGATAATCAACATAACATAGTGTTCTCTATCCATCGGATCCCAACAAACACAACATATAGCATTACAGATAGATGATCTTGATCATGTTAGGCAGCTCACAAGACCCGACAATGAAGCATAATGAGGAGAAGACAACCATCTAGCTACTGCTATGGACCTCCATAGTCCAGGGGTGAACTACTCACTCATCACTCCGGAGGCGACCATGGCGGTGTAGAGTCCTCCGGGAGATGATTCCCCTCTCCGGCAGGGTGCCGGAGGCGATCTCCTGAATCCCCCGAGATGGGATTGGCGGCGGCGGCGTCTCTGGAAGGTTTTCCGTATCGTGGCTCTCGGTACTGGGGGTTTCGCGACGAAGGCTATTTGTAGGCGGAAGGGCAGAGTCGGGAGAGTCACGAGGGGCCCACATGCTAGGGCCGCACGGCCAGCACCTGGGCCGCGCCGCCCTAGTGTGGCGCCGCCTCGTGGCCCCACTTCGTCTTCTCTTCGGTCTTCTGGAAGCTTCGTGGCAAAATAGGCCCCTGGGCGTTGATTTCGTCCAATTCCGAGAATATTTCCTTACTAGGATTTCTGAAACCAAAAACAGCAGAAAACAACAACTGGCTCTTCGGCATCTCGTTAATAGGTTAGTGCCGGAAAATGCATAAATGTGTCATTAAGTATGCATAAAACATGTAGATATCATCAATAATGTGGCATGGAACATAAGAAATTATCGATACATCGGAGACGTATCATGGCTCTCGGTACTGGGGGTTTCGCGATGAAGACTATATGTAGGCGGAAGGGCAGGTCAGGGGGCCACACGGGGGCCCCACACGCTAGGCCGGCGCGGGCCCCTCCTGGGCCGCGCCGCCCTAGTGTGGTGGCGCCCCGTGGCCCCACTTCGTCTTCCCTTCGGTCTTCTGGAAGCTTCGTGTGAAAATAGGCCCCTGGGCGTTGATTTCGTCCAATTCCGAGAATATTTCCTTACTAGGATTTCTGAAACCAAAAACAGCAGAAAACAAAGAATCGGCTCTTCGGCATCTCGTTAATAGGTTAGTGCCGGAAAATGCATAAATATGACATAAAGTATGCATAAAACATGTAGATATCATCAATAATGTGGCATGGAACATAAGAAATTATCGATACGTCGGAGACGTATCAGCATCCCCAAGCTTAGTTTCTGCTCGTCCCGAGCAGGTAAACGATAACAAAGATAATTTCTGGAGTGACATGCCATCATAACCTTGATCATACTATTGTAAGCATATGTAATGAATGCAGCGATCCAAACAATGTAAATGACATGAGTAAACAAATAAATCATATAGCAAAGACTTTTCATGAATAGTACTTCAAGACAAGCATCAATAAGTCTTGCATAAGAGTTAACTCATAAAGCAATAATTCAAAGTAAAGGCATTGAAGCAACATAAAGGAAGATTAAGTTTCAGCGGTTGCTTTCAACTTGTAACATGTATATCTCATGGATATTGTCAACACAGAGTAATATAACAAGTGCAATATGCAAGTATGTAGGAATCAATGCGCAGTTCACACAAGTGTTTGCTTCTTGAGGTGGAGAGAAATAGGTGAACTGACTCAACAATAAAAGTAGAAGAAAGGTCCTTCAAAGAGGAAAGCATCGATTGCTATATTTGTGCTAGATCTTTGATTTTGAAAACAAGAAACAATTTTTGTCAACGGTAGTAATAAAGCATATGTGTTATGTAAGTTATATCTTACAAGTTGCAAGCCTCATGCATAGTATACTAATAGTGCCCGCACCTTGTCCTAATTAGCTCGGATTACCTGGATTATCATTGCAATGCATATGTTTTAACCAAGTGTCACAAAGGGGTACCTCTATGCCGCCTGTACAAAGGTCTAAGGAGAAAGCTCGCATCGGATTTCTCGCTATTGATTATTCTCAACTTAGACATCCATACCGGGACAACATATACAACAGATAATGGACTCCTCTTTTATGCATAAGCATGTAGCAACAATTAATTTTCTCATATGAGACTGAGGATATTTGTCCAAAACTGAAACTTCCACCATGGATCATGGCTTTAGTTAGCGGCCCAATGTTCTTCTCTAACATTATGCATGCTCTAACCATTTTAGTGGTAAATCTCCCTTACTTCAGACAAGACGGACATGCATAGCAACTCACATGATATTCAACAAAGAGTAGTTGATGGCGTCCTCAGGAACATGGTTATCGCACAACAAGCAACTTAATAAGAGATAAAGTGCATAAGTACATATTCAATACCACAATAGTTTTTAGGCTATTTGTCCCATGAGCTATATATTGCAAAGGTAAAGGATAGAAATTTTAAGGTAGCACTCAAGCAATTTACTTTGGAATGGCGGAGAAATACCATGTAGTAGGTAGGTATGGTGGACACAAATGACATAGTGGTTGGCTCAAGTATTTTGGATGCATGAGAAGTATTCCCTCTCGATACAAGGCTTAGGCTAGCAAGGTTTATTTGAAACAAACACAAGGATGAACCGGTGCAGCAAAACTCACATAAAAGACATATTGTAAACATTATAAGACTCTACACCGTCTTCCTTGTTGTTCAAACTCAATACTAGAAATTATCTAGACCTTAGAGAGACCAATTATACAAACCAAATTTTAGCAAGCTCTATGTATTTCTTCATTAATAGGTGCAAAGTATATGATGCAAGAGCTTAAACATGGGCACAACAATTGCCAAGTATCACATTATCCAAGACATTTTAGCAATTACTACATGTATTATTTTCCGATTCCAACCATATAACAATTTAATGAAGAAGAAACTTTCGCCATGAATACTATGAGTAAAGCCTAAGGACATATTTGTCCATATGCAACAGCGGAGCGTGTCTCTCTCCCACACAATGAATGCTAGGATCCATTTTATTCAAACAAAACAAAAACAAAAACAAACCGACGCTCCAAGCAAAGTGCATAAGATGTGATGGAATAAAAATATAGTTTCACTAGAGGAACCTGATAATGTTGTCGATGAAGAAGGGGATGCCTTGGGAATCCCCAAGCTTAGACGCTTGAGTCTTCTTAAAATATGCAGGGGTGAACCACCGGGGCATCCCCAAGCTTAGAGCTTTCACTCTCCTTGATCATATTGTATCATCTCCCTCTCTTGATCCTTGAAAACTTCCTCCACACCAAACTCAAAACAACTCATTAGAGGGTTAGTGCACAATTAAAACTTACATGTTCAGAGGTAACATAATCATTCTTAATACTTCTGTACATTGCACAAAGCTACTGAAAGTCAATGGAATCGAAAAATCCATCAAGCATAGCAAAACAGGCAATGCGAAATAAAAGGCAGAATCTGTCCAAACAGAACAGTTCGTAAAGACGAATTTTATTGAGGCACCAGACTTGCTCAAATGAGAATGCTCAAATTGAATGACAGTTGCGTACATATCTGAGGATCACTCACGTAAATTGGCATAATTTTTTGAGTTACCTACAGAGAATTTTGCCCAGATTCGTGACAGCAAAGAAATCTGTTTCTGCGCAGTAATCCAAATCTAGTATGAACCTTACTATCAACGACTTTACTTGGCACAACAATGCACAAAACTAAGATAAGGAGAGGTTGCTACAGTAGTAACAACTTCCAAGACTCAAATATAAAATAAAAGTGCAGAAGTAAAAACATGGGTTGTCTCCCATAAGCGCTTTTCTTTAACGCCTTTCAGCTAGGCGCAGAAAGTGTATATCAAGTGTTATCAAGAGATGAAGCATCAACATCATAATTTTCACAATTTGTCCCATTGGGTATCTTAGATGCTCCCTTATCTATAGTGGTTTTAATAGCTTTAAAAATTTTAGGCCTATAATAGCTTTTTGGTTTAGGCCCCTTAGAGACATACATGAACTTTTGCTCCTTACCCACATAAGCTTTCTCTCTAAACTTTATAGATGAAAAGGTCGAACCCAATGTTCCCATAGCCTCTTCAAGTTCACTAATCCTTTGGGTTTGATTATCATGAATAGCACAAGATTCTAAGATTGCGATTCTCTCATTAATTCCACCTAGAGATTTATCAAGTTTATCAGTGCTATCAAGTAATGCTCCCAAAGTAGTATCAATACTTGGAAGGTTTTGCTCTATGGTTTCCAACTTTTTCATGACATCTTCAAGAGAGGTTTCAATTTTAACTTCATTAACAGGTGGTATTCCAAATAAACTTTCAATAATGCAACTAGCTTCTAAGGCAGGAGTACCTAGGAAGTTACCTCCCGCGAGACAATCAAGAACATACCTATTCCAGCTAGAGATACCAACATAAAAATTCCTCAGTAGGATAGTGGTGGAGTGTTTCTTAGTGCACCTATTATGGGCATCACTAATTCTATACCAAGCATCTTTTAAACATTCTCCCCCTTTTTGCTTAAACGCACGAACTTCAACTTCAGGATTACTCATTTTAGCAATAGTAAATAAAGCAAACTAGATAAAGTAAATGCAAGTAACTAATTTTTTTGTGTTTTTAATATAGCAAACAAGATAACAAGTAAAGTAAAACTAGCAACTAATTTTTTTGTATTTTGATTTAGTGCAGCAAACAAAGTGGTAAATAAAATAAAGCAAGACAAAAACAAAGTAAAGAGATTGGGATGTGGAGACTCCCCTTGCAGCGTGTCTTGATCTCCCCGGCAACGGCGCCAGAAAAAGAGCTTGATACGCGTACATCACGCGTCCGTTGGGAACCCCAAGAGGAAGGTGTGATGCGTACAGCGGCAAGTTTTCCCTCAGTAAGAAACCAAGGTTTATCGAACCAGTAGGAGCCAAGAAGCACGTTGAAGGTTGATGGCGGCGAGATGTAGTGCGGCGCAACACCAGGGATTCCGGCGCCAACGTGGAACCTGCACAACACAACCAAAGTACTTTGCCCCAACGAAACAGTGAGGTTGTCAATCTCACCGGCTTGCTATAACAAAGGATTAGATGTATAGTGTGGATGATGATTGTTTACAGAAAACAGTAGAACAAGTATTGCAGTAGATTGTATTCGATGTAAAGAATAGGACCGGGGTCCACAGTTCACTAGTGGTGTCTCTCCCATAAGAATAAGCATGTTGGGTGAACAAATTACAGTTGGGCAATTGACAAATAGAGAGGGCATGACAATGCACATACATGATATGATGAGTATTGTGAGATTTAATTGGGCACTACGATAAAGTACATAGACCGCTATCCAACATGCATCTATGCCTAAAAAGTCCACCTTCAGGTTATCATCCGAACCCCTTCCAGTATTAAGTTGCAAACAACAGACAATTGCATTAAGTATGGTGCGTAATGTAATCAATAACTACATCCTCGGACATAGCATCAATGTTTTATCCCTAGTGGCAACAGCACATCCACAACCTTAGAACTTTCTCGTCACCGTCCTGCATTTAATGGAGGCATGAACCCACTATCGAGCATAAATACTCCCTCTTGGAGTTACTAGCAAAAACTTGGCCAGAGCCTCTACTAATAACGGAGAGCATGCAAGATCATAAACAACACATAGATAATAGATTGATAATCAACATAGCATAGTATTCTCTATCCATCGGATCCCAACAAACACAACATATAGCATTACAGATAGATGATCTTGATCATGTTAGGCAGCTCACAAGATCCGATAATGAAGCATAATGAGGAGAAAACAACCATCTAGCTACTGCTATGGACCCATAGTCCAGGGGTGAACTACTCACTCATCACTCCGGAGGCGACCATGACGGTGTAGAGTCCTCCGGGAGATGATTCCCCTCTCCGGCAGGGTGCCGGAGGCGATCTCCTGAATCTCCCGAGATGGGATTGGCGGCGGCGGCGTCTCTGGAAGGTTTTCCGTATCGTGGCTCTCGGTACTGGGGGTTTCGCGACGAAGACTATATGTAGGCGGAAGGGCAGGTCAGGGGGCCACACGGGGGCCCCACACGCTAGGCCGGCGCGGGCCCCTCCTGGGCCGCGCCGCCCTAGTGTGGCGGCGCCCCGTGGCCCCACTTCGTGTTCCCTTCGGTATTCTAGAAGCTTCGTGTGAAAATAGGCCCCTGGGTGTTGATTTCGTCCAATTCCGAGAATATTTCCTTACTAGGATTTCTGAAACCAAAAACAGCAGAAAACAACAACTGGCTCTTCGGCATCTCGTTAATAGGTTAGTGCCGGAAAATGCATAAATATGACATAAAGTATGCATAAAACATATAGATATCATCAATAATGTGGTATGGAACATAAGAAATTATCGATACGTCGGAGACGTATCACCAGGGTGCACAAATGATTGGTTATGGGGGTGCACGCACTGATTTTGCAGCTAATTGTAGGGTAAAAACAAGAGCTACCCTGGTGCATGTGCACCCCCTTGGCTCCATGGATCTCCGCCACTGGTGACAAGGGACTGGCTCCAGCAACAAGTTGGGGGATTTCTCCCACCTAAGATCTCCACATCGGCCCCTAGGAAGCCAAGAAAAATTGCGCCTTGGATCGCACCTTTTTCCATCAGAATACGAATGGGTCATGTACAAGCCATCTCCATTCTTAAGTCGGTGAAATATAATACATGTTGTGATGGGACCGCAGCGCACTATGGCAATGGGGCTTAGCCCGTTCCACCAGCGGCGGCAAGGGAAGAAAACACAGACGAAAGTATTGGCAGTGGTCTGAAACACCTATCATGTCACCCTTGGCAATGCTCATGTCACCCTTGGCAATGCAAGGGTTGTTCTATTTTCACATGAGGCAAAGGAATATAAATTGGTTTCGGCGTAAAAGGCCCCAATATTATGACATGATCTAGACTAATTAATGAGAGTTTGATCTATGGGCTACAATTAGTTTCACATATAACTTTATATTTGAACAAAAATCAAGTTGTGTGAATCCTATATATATATATATATATATATATATATATATATATATATATATATATATATATATATATATATATATATATATATATATATATATATATATATATGGAAAATAGTTTGCTACCAAGGGTGGTAGCTATGCATACACATCCAACCATTAGATCATATATAGGGAGCACAAAAGGAGCACACGGTGTTAGACTATTTCGGTTTCTTCCCATTTCGAACTATCCCCTCCGTTAGTTAACCGTACCGTAACTCTTGCAAATGCCAAAACAACAACCAGCCACGGACACGGGTTGTACCATAGGAAAAGAGCCGTCCGACGGTAATTTTCCAAATTTTTCAGCAACACCACGGTGCATACAAAACATAGCATTTATTTTGCCAAAACAACAACAAGTAGACGGTCACGGTGTGACCTTTTTTGAGTTGACAACGTGTGGATATGGCACCACCTTTTTTTAAAAATCCTGCCTACAAAACCATGACCGTGGCCGATGCAAATGTGTGAAAACAAGTAAAAAAAGCACATCTCCAGACAGTTGCTTCTAGCCACCGTGACCGTGACAATGTGTCAAAAGGTGTAAAAAAGGCGAAATGAGAACACGATGGATGGTCACCACCGTTGCCGACTAGATGTGTGAATTCACGTTAAAAAATGATGGTTGTTCATTTCCTTCTCTTCACGGTTCAGAGCTGATCAACTACGGAAACAATTACATTGGGCAGTTATTCTTGCTCCTCAAACCCTTTCCACTGCATTGCATAGGTTGGACACAGCTCTTGTTACGAATTAGCCACTCGACACCGTGACGTACCTATATTTTCCTTTCCAGATAGAATTCTAAACGAGCTGCAAATCAGCAGAGGCCAATCCGGCCACTAACATTTATTTTTTATGAACGCACAGGTGCAAGAGATTCCGGACTCTTGGGCAGAGCAGGCACGTGAGGAAGAAGGCGTCGCACCTTTGCTTGGCCGTCCGCGCTCGGAACTGGTGCGTTCACTCTGATCGCTTCTTGCAGCGTTGTGCGGATGATGGTAATATCGATGCCAGATACATACTGGGAATGGTAGGTTTTGTGCTTATTTTTCAGTTAAATCAACAATAGCAAGCTAATTTAATAGTACTCCACGGATTTCCCCACCCAGCTCACATCTAATGCCTATTTTTCACGGCGTTTTTTCTAGATTCGCTTCTATTGCACAAGGGACAGAAACGCTGGAGCCGATCTCTTGCTATCTGCTGCTGTTGGCGGGCTCAAGGAAGCAATCTACTCTCTAGCAGTGATTGTATTCAACGGCAGTGGCGGCACGAGGGCAAGCCGCGACATCGGAGCAGCCGTAGCTCTGTGCGCTCGCGCGGCATGGTTGGGTCACGTTGGCGCCCTGCGCGAGCTTGGTTTCTGCATGCACGACGGGTATGGCGTAGACCGGTCTGTAGCTGACGGACGTAGGCTCATCGTCCTGGCGAAAGCCAGGGAGATGGCCGAAGCCGCAACGGGGTCAGCTTCTCTCATTGGTTCCACACTTCCACAGCAGAAAAGAAGCAAGACGTAGCAAACCGGTTCATGGTGGAGTGGGCAGAGCGCAAGGAGGTCTGAAAACTAGGAGGACACAGGAAGCGACGCTCCCATGGGCGGATGCAGGTACAAGCCTGTGGTGGACAATGCCCCCACTCAGTTTTCACTAACAAGCTAATATGTTAATTTTTCGAGACTGGATTTTCAGACCGTGGATCCATCCATGGCTCGGTGGGATATGAGCCACTCCTTGCAACCTGAACAAGCTGACACTGTAATTGGAATTGTAATGGAGCTGGGTCTTGAAGGTCACTGTACCTCTGACTGACGACACAACTACAAATTCAGATTTTGTCTCTACGTCCATGTTCAGCCCGTGACTCGACCAGACAATGTAAACAATTAAAATATAGCAGCCATTCGTTTCTCTCAGTCCACCAGCATGATGGAGAACCTTGCAGTGAATCCATGCGGCGAAGCCCATGGCTGATTCTCTCCCTCTCCTGAACCCCATCGATGCATAGCCCATGGAGGAGAGCGTGCAGTTGGCGGTGGCCTCCACGAAGTAGACGGCCTCGGCGGAGCACTGCACGGCGGGGCGCCCGGCGTCCTTGGCATCCACACTGGCACGGCGAGCTTCTTGCGCGTTGGTGCTCTGCCGGCGGTGTCACAGCTTCGTGGAGGAGTCCTGCTGCACGCGCTCACGCTGCCGCCAGCAGCCTGCCACAGTACCACTGCCCACCTTCTTCCTCTTCACGGCGAGCTGTTACTCTCCCGGGCCGACGCAATGGCAAAGCGCGGCAGCCCGGCGACCTCCTGTAGCCCAGCACCCCCATATATTCATCTTTGCCTCTCCCGCTAAGCATATGTAGCTCAGTTTGACGAATAAGGAGAGGCGATATGTTCGAGCAAAGGAATCTGTTGGAGGAACAATGGAGACGAGTCATCTCCCTATGCTACAGTCGCCTATGCCTACCAGCTAATTAGCCGGAGCGGCAAGCGGACGCTGCTAATCACATGCATGCAGCATCAGTTTGTTTGAAAAAATGCCGCGGCTAATTGAACAATGACTTATCAACGACCATGATTGTCCTTAGGACATCCTTTTTCTAAGAAAACAGGCCGTTCCGACTCAAATGTGTGGAAACGAGTAAAAAAGATAAATTCCATACGGTATGGCACTAGGTACCGTCACCGGTACAAATTGTAAAAATGTGTAAAAAAAGATAACTTGCACACGCTTGGTTTCCAATGGAAGGTTACAGATGAAGTGTAACACTTTTCACACACACGCTGCCCGCTGCATGTAACCCTACAAAGATTTTTTTATGGCTTTTTATTTTATTTTGATAAAGTATGTCTAAACAGCTACCACGCACGTCGACACGAATCCAGCGAAAGTTTGTAAGACCATCATGCCATGTGCAAAGCACACTTAAAGCAACCCATTTGTTTCTGTTTTTACTAAAAAAAAATCTGAGCCACGTGTTCCCCATTACAAACCTTAAAAAGAAGGAACGACAAGGGAAAAAAAGAATCACATTCAAACTTAACCACACGGATGACTTATTGCAACCACCTTAATCTTAGAGCGTGGGAAGCAATTTTTACATGAAATGACAACCAATACACGGCACGGTCGGCCAAATTTCTAATTCTTTCACCCTACAAAGTTTTCGCATTCCGAATGCCGCACGGGGCATTTTTCTAATGCCTTCACCCTACAAACTTTTACATGAAATGACAACCAACTCACGGCACGGGCAAAATTAGATTAGCTGGGCCACATAAAATATAAGAGCCAAAGTATGACAGCTACAATAATGAACGACGACTTATCAAACGCCTGTGGCTGCCCTAAGGACATCCTTTATTTTTAAACCATGCCCGCCCGACTAAAATGTGTGGAAACGAGTAAAAAAGACAAATTTCATACGGTATGGCACTAGGTACCATCACCGTTGCAATGTGTCAAAACGTGTAAAAAAGCTAAATTGCACACGGCATGGCACCATGCTGCCGTCACCACCAAAATGAAAAAAAACCATAACGTGTGTACTGCGCGTATAGACAAGGCTTTTTGCTGACGTAGTTTTTTTTTTAAAATTTGACCGTTCCGTCTCAAATGTGTGAAAAAGAGTAAAAAAGACAAATTCCATACGGTATGGCACTAGGTACCGTAACCGTTGCAATGTGTCAAAACATGTAAAAAAAAGCTAAATTGCACACGGCCGGTTGCCTTGACCGTTGCCGAAACAATGTGTGAAATGATGTTAAAAACATGTATGTGAAAGTTGTGGCAACGTTTTTCCAACCTCTTAGTCTGCATGCAATCACGGAGCACAAATGCCCGTTTCATGAAAGTGCTCCCGGGATTTTTATCTTATCAGTAGTACAATCAATAACTCCTTCTATCCAATGGCTGATACCCTATGCATAGCTACCACCCTTGGTAGAAAATCCGCGTCGATATATATATATATATATATATCGACGCGGATTTGCTACCATGGTGGCTAGCTATGCACCTCCTCTTGGCCATTGGATATAGTGAGCAAAAAATTCAAGGTATGAAGATTCTTATGGCTGGCAATGGAATCAGCTAACGGCTGCTACAGCCCCGTTTGAAAACGTTAGATGCTAGCTGGTGTGCTAGCTGTATCAAATACAGTGTAAATCCAACTGTAGTATAAACATAAATACATTTCACAATACACTTGAGTTGTACGTTTGTTTCTACACTATCATATACAGTCAAGAAATGATTCAACGGATCAGTAGGCCATATTTCGATTTAGGTCGACTGGTTTCTTTTTTTATTTGTACAAGGAAATTCTAACTGGAACTAATTGTTTTATTTCTGCTTAAGTTAACTAGCATTACCATGAGTTGGGGAATAAAGATGACGGTCAATATTTCTATCAATCGACTTTTTATTTTGCCTAGTGACTTGGATTGCTCTTTTTGTTTGTTCATTCTCATACGAACTACCTTATTAGATTGAAGGATGTTTCCCAGTTCATAAACTACAAAACGACTACGCTTGCAAGAACATCACTGTGCAAAAGATGTAGTACAAGCAAGACACAACCTTCCATTATACCGGCGCTGCTTATATTCAATCAAGCAGATGACATACTTACACGCAACAATCACGGAGCAAAGAAACAAATAAAAAGTTGCTTATATTCCATCTATGTCACTGATCTGAAGTTTACATGCTATGATCTGAAGCTCCGGCAGCAGCAAGAGCCGTGCCTGCTTGGCCTGGAACTCGACCATACTATAGTTGTCTGGTAAGACGGCCTTGGCGACGTTGAGCTTGTTGAAGCGCACCATCCACACGGCGAGGAGCAGGGCCCTAGCAGGGTCAAAGATCCTGGTCCTGGACATCACTTCGGCAGCGTGAAGAGTTAGTACGTACTAGAAAATGGATTGAAGAGCACTGGTCAGTTGTTCTCGGCTTCCTTCTCCTTTGCTCGATGTAGAAGAAGGCGACCGTTTAAAGCCGTTTAAAGGAGCGCTGGTTATTACACCGTATCCATCTAGCAAGCAATGACCAAGCTCTCGAGTACGAGCTTGCTACGTGCAACCTGCATGAACCTCCTGCCTCTGAAAATAACAATAGGTTAAAATAAAGAATCAATACAAAATGGTAATAAGCTAGAAAAGATTGGTTTTAGGTGCACATAGCGTCATCATCACGCCGCAAGGTCTGCAGGGGGTGTTTGCAGAAGACGAAAGTAAAGCAAGAATGGATACAATAAGCTCATTAGGAAGATGATCGAAGTTGCTTCCTCCCGGAGCAGAAAATTCCTCATGTGAAATCCTGCTCCTCTTGTTGGGCTTCATACCGTGCTCTACCTAGACACAGAGAGGTTTTGCTATTATTGTTGTTTGTATCTGACGATGATTTGCTAGTTTATTTTGATTTCTTAAATAGGATGGAAAACGTCGGGTCGTTGAGTTTCATCTGGAGATTTGATTGTAGTACATTCAGACTTTACAAAAAGTTGGCTGTTTACAGTGTTGATTCACCTTAACCTTTACTGCAATTTGAAATGCAGAATTAAATCCCATTTTTTAAATTTCTATATTGCGTCTAAATTTTTCATCCAACCAAGGGATAAAAACGTTTGGTCATTTTAATCAGCTAATTTCATCTCATTAAAATTTGAGGAGCGTCTCTGGTATCCTTACTCTCCGACATAATTTAGTGGAACCTTTTAAGCTTGAAAAACGCAAATGGAAAGACAATAAATTACAAAATTTCCAAAACTGTTTATAAGATGAGAAGAAGCAAAAGCTTTAGCATAGCACCGACGGATGCATACATTCAACAAATACTAACTTACAGAAGTGTAAGAGTTAATGCACAGACATACTAATTTTCACCTTCAGAGCAATATATGTAACGTCTAATTCTAATGCAGGCCATCGCTCTTTGAATTATCGACTGAACATGTGTCCATTTGAGCACTCTAGAGCAGAAAGTGAAATTGGCCAGAAAAAATAGCACTCGAAAACTACAGGACTGATACTGATAGGTTCAATACACTGCAAAAGGCACAGCTAACTGTAGCTCCTACCATAATTTAGGGATCGAATGTACTAAGATCATGTAAACAGAAATAAGGACATCACTTGCTTCTGGTTTGATCGATCTGAAACATCAAATCCATTTACACAGCAAACCCCACAAAATTTAGCAGAGAAAGGTCAGAAAGAAAATGCAAAGTGCAGATTAGAAAAAAAGACAGGGAACGTATCAGCATCACCAAGGCAAAACAGAACGACCTAACATTGTTCCGGTCTAGAAGCATAATAACTTGGCAAATTCGAATGAACTTACCAAAACACTGCTGCTTGATGTTTCGTTGCTGCTCTGAAATCTGAACCATCAGGCTGTTGGATCTACCGGGCATGGTGAGGAGCCCAACACTTAGCCCTTACGGAAGTGGATAGTCTTGAAGAAAAAAAGCAACCGCATGGGGGACAAGATCTGGCTTCCTCCAACCCCTTACCGTGAACCCGCCAGCCACCATGGCTACACGACAAGTCGGCCGGCGGCGGGGGTGAGTGGATCATGACCGGAGGCGTGCCGCACACGGTGGTGCTGGGCGACAGCGGTGGGTCACCATGGATGCGGGATTCGGGCGGAGTGCTGGACTCGCCGTCGACTCTGTGTGATGCAGGGGCGGCCGGATGCGGGCAGAGGGGGAGCAGGGATGGAGATGGGAGGCGGGGGACTGCAGGAGTGCCGCGCCATGGAGGGAGTGAGGCCGGGCAGCTCTGCTGGGGGGAGGCGACGCGCAGGAAGCGATGGGCGATGGTGGGGATCAAGTTGCAGGTGAGAGTGTGGTAAAGAAGCAGCTGGGGTGGAGCGTGTGGTCTGGCTGCCAACGAGCTGCGCGAGCGGATATGCTACTCTCGGTGCGACGGCGTTTGCCTGTTTCCGTTAATTATTGGTGCTCTCGCAATGCAGTTTCATGCTCTCTATATAAGATCTAATGAATGGATGCATATGCATAGCTAGCCACCATGGTAGCACACTATTTTTGATATATATATATATATATATAGGTCTGCTATTCTCGAACCGGTTCGAGAATAACTATTCTCGAACCCTTTCTGAACTTCCGCGTGTTTCACAAGTGAACTTCTCGACGGAATACCAGAATTGCATATTCGTGCAGACAATATTTTCATGTTGATTTTCAAACCGCTTATCGGAATGATGCATATAATATATCGTTGGATTCGTATAGTAATTTCGCATCTTTATCTTGTTCATTGTTTTTCGAAATTCTCTATTGTTTAAAAATAATTTTGAATATAGAAAACAACATTTTCGCGGATTTCAGCAATTCCGTGCAGTTTTTGAGGTCTAATTTTCAAAAGGTTCATCGGATTGATGCATATGATATGCCATTGGAAAGCTGTTGACTAGGCGCAACTTTTTCATATAGATCGTTTTCTCCAATTCTTTATAGTTTCAGAGGAGATTTGAAAAAGAAACATGATTCTACTTTCCGAAACACTAGAATTACATATTTATGTGGATAGTAATTTTAATTTAATCTTTGAATCGCTTATCAGAATGATTCATGTAATATACCGTTGGATTCGTACAGTAATTTATCATCTTTTTTGTGTTCATTGTTTTTCCAAATTCTCTATTGTTTAAAAATAATTTTGAATATACAAAACAGTATTTTCGCGGATTTCACTAATTACGTGCAGTTTTTCAGGTCTAATTTCTAAACGGTTCATCGGATTGATGCATATGATATGCCATTGGAAAGCTGTTGACTAGGCGCAACTTTTTCATATAGATCATTTTCCCCAATTCTTTACAGTTAAAGATCAGATTTGAAAAAAACATAATTCTACTTTCCGGAACATTAGAATTAAATGTTTATGCGGACAGTATTTTTAATTTAATCTTTGAATCACTTATCGGAATGATGCATATAATATACTATTGGATTCGTATTGTAATTTCGCATCTTTTTTGTGTTCATTGTTTTTCCAAATTCTTTATTGTTTAAAAATAATTTCGAATATACAAAACAACATTTTCGCTGATTTCACTAATTCCGTGCAGTTTTTGAGGTCTATTTTCCAAACGGTTTATTGGATTGATTCATATGATATGCCATTGGAAAGCTATTTACTAGGCGCAATTTTTATATATTTTTTTTTTCACCAATTATTCACAGTTTAAGAGCAGATTTGAAAAAAACATAATTCTACTTTCCGGAACATTAGAATTAAATGTTTATGCGGACAGTATTTTTAATTTAATCTTTGAATCACTTATCGAAATGATGCATATAATATACTATTGGATTCGTATTGTAATTTCGCATCTTTTTTGTGTTCATTGTTTTTCCAAATTCTTTATTGTTTAAAAATAATTTCGAATATACAAAACAACATTTTCGCTGATTTCACTAATTCCGTGCAGTTTTTGAGGTCTATTTTCCAAACGGTTTATTGGATTGATTCATATGATATGCCATTGGAAAGCTATTTACTAGGCGCAATTTTTATATATTTTTTTTTTCACCAATTATTCACAGTTTAAGAGCAGATTTGAAAAAAACATAATTCTACTTTCCGGAACATTAGAATTAAATGTTTATGCGGACAGTATTTTTAATTTAATCTTTGAATCACTTATCGGAATGATGCATATAATATACTATTGGATTCGTATTGTAATTTCACATCTTTTTTGTGTTCATTGTTTTTCCAAATTCTTTATTGTTTAAAAATAATTTCGAATATACAAAACAACATTTTCGCTGATTTCACTAATTCCGTGCAGTTTTTGAGGTCTATTTTCCAAACGGTTTATTGGATTGATTCATATGATATGCCATTGGAAAGCTATTTACTAGGCGCAATTTTTATATATTTTTTTTTTCACCAATTATTCACAGTTTAAGAGCAGATTTGAAAAAACATGATTCTACTTTCCTTATTTCTTATTTTTGTTTACTATTTTTCGGGATTTATTTCCGAACCACTTGTCGGAATGTTCCAACTGAAATTTTGTTGAAATGATATTGATTAGGTGCAACTTTTTCGTTTTGAATTTTTTACAGCGAACTTCCTTGAGGTACAATGTGAACTTCAGGACGTTACGAAGTGAACTGTCATTTTGACCAAAGTGAATTTCAACAAAATGTAGTTGTACGACGTATTTTAAAGTGAACTTCCATGAGATGGAAAGTGTACTTCCACGCGGTACAAAGTGAAATTCATTTTTTACAAAAGTGAATTCCCACAAGAAGTAATTTTATCGGCGTGCAAAAAGGTGAACTTCTACGTGGTTCCAAGTGAACTTCCTCGTAGTGTACAAAGTGAACTACTGTTTTAACCTAAGTGAATTTTGACAAAAAAAAAGTATTTCAGCTTGTTTGACAAAACGTAATGTGAACTTTCGAAAAATCATGTGAACTTCCGAAAAAAGTAAAGTGAACTTCCGAAAAAAAGTTAAGTGAACTTCCGAAAAATGAAGTGAACTTCCCAAAAAAGTAAAGTGAACTTCCGAAAAAAAAGTGAACTTCCCAAAAAAGAAGTGAACTTCCGGGAAAAGTAAAGTGAACTTCCAGAAAAACTAAAGTGAACTTCTGAGAAATGAAGTGAACTTCCCGAAAATGAAGTGAACTTCCGAAAAAAGTAAAGTGAACTTCCGAAAAATGAAGTGAACTTCCCAAAAAAATGAAGTGAACTTCCGACTAAAGTAAAGTGAACTTCCGAAAAATGAAGTGAACTTCCCAAAAAAAATGAAGTGAACTTCCCAAAAAAGTAAAGTGAACTTCCGAAAAATGAAGTGAACTTCCCAAAAAATGAAGTGAACTTCCCAAAAAAGAAAAGTGAACTTCCGAAAAATGAAGTGAACTTCCCAAAAAAGTGAAGTGAACTTCCGAAAAATGAAGCGAACTTCCAAAAAATGAAGCGAACTTTCAAAAATGAGTTCGGCGGTATGTGGCGTGGGTTTGATAGTAGGCGGGATGGAGTCGGCGGGAGGTAAGGTAGGGTGGGGTCATCGAGAGGTGGTGTGGGTGGGATCTTCGGAAGTTGGAGGTGTGGGGTTGGTGGGTGGTGGTGGTGGGGTAGGGTCGACGAGAGGTAGGGTGGGGTCGACGGGCGGTGGGGTTGGCGGGCGGTAGCTAGGTGGGGTGGGGTTGGCGGGTGTGGGGGGGGTTGGGTCGGCGGAAGGTTGGATGGCATTGGGTGGTTGTGTCGGGTTTAGAAGGTCTTTAGAGATGGGTTGTAGAATAACTAGTCTATAACATCCTGGGGGGGGGGGGGGTTCTAGAATAGCTATTCTAGAACCACTCTTAAGGGGGGTTCGAGAATAGTCTTGCTCTATATATATATATATATATATATATATATATATATGGGTGTGGATTTAATGCAAAGGAGGGTAGCTACCGCATGCATGTGGTCCGTTGATCCTTGTTGAGAGATTCGTACCATCCTAGGGAATCTCTCATATGGTTTGGCCAAATTAGACTAATGTATTTGATTTAATTAGGGCTTGTGTTGCTTACCGTAACGATAAACGTGGATGGTAGACGACCGTCTCCAGGAATCTCTTTATGTGTGACTACCTTTTAGCTCTCCAGATGCACTTTATTTTTTCTTAAAGCTGATCCTACATGCCTTTTTGTCAACTATATCAGATCAAGTACTAAAGTTGTAAGCTTTATGATCAAAATCTTAAAGCAATGATCGTGAGAGAATATATAAAGGATGCTTACAAAAAGTTGCACCATGCTCGTAGTGGCTAGTAAAAAGATGAAGCAAACGTACAAATTTTGGCACCATTATTTTGGAGGGATTTATATAGCCATGGCAGCGTGCTAGCTCAAATAAAGATTATACAATGATCAAAGGATGACGAAAAGCAGCACCAATCTAAAGCTAAATAAATGGAAGTGACCAAAGGAAGCTCCAATCTAAAGGTAACTAAATGGCAGTGACCAAAGGAAGCTCTAAAGGTTTTGTAGCTCTCCGAAAAGATGATACCATTACTTTATTATCCCTCATGCAACTAGAGTCAGACATGGAAAAAATCTGCCAGCTCTCGTGTAAAGCTACACCAATGATTCCAAAGAAATTCCACACGTTTTCACTAATGGAATACTATGTATAACATGGAGCCGTGTCCCCTCTAACCTGACTTAATTAACATACCACCTAAGATTCTTTGACCAAGCAGGCATCTTGAAGATACTAGATCGGACGGCTATAGGGTGCGGGGTAGCTACCACCCTTTGTAGCCAGCAATTTTCGATATATATATCACTTGAGTATGCATATCTTAGGTATGTATACCTTAGGTATGTGTAACTTAGGTACATATACCCTCAGGTATGTATACTACAAAGCAAAAATACGCGTATCTACGTATGGTGCCCGGGCATCATGGAGCACCAGTTAATTTACCTATATATATATATAATTCTAATGAGTTATCTTGGAATTTAGAATCCAATAAAAAACCCTATATTATGCTCAAGGAAAGTAGATGTATATAGGAGCTTATACCTTCAAAAAAATACACTAGTTTCTTAAATTTCAAAAAGATTTTTTGTCAGGAAATATATATATATATATATATATATATATATATCGACGCGGATTTGCTACCAAGGGTGGTAGCTATGCATAGCCTGGAAACCGTTGGATAGTGTGGTTCCCAGCTCCACCAGGTGCAGATCAAACAAAAAGCAATTCACCCCGTGTGACGGCGTTATGTTCTTTGAATCTTTCTCGTGCTTGACGACGGTTGAATTATAGCGAAACAGCAATAAAAACAGCGCTGCAAAAAAAACGTAGTTTTCATCACTGAAAAAAGGACACCCCCGTCTTGGCGTGTATGCACCATTTTTTCCCCGTATTGCAGCGGTTGGCAATTTGTTACTCAGGGTGGTCTGATTCCAAAACTCTCATGCGGTATGGTTGGCATCTGTTTGCGTCCGACTAAAAATACACGAAATGCATGGCGTTTTTTATCCGTGGTTCACTTTCCGTATGTGTTATCATCTGGCCGTTGTTTTCTGATTTTTTTTGTGCCTTTGCGATGCCAACGAGGGAGTGGTTTAGTTTCTATTCGCATGTCGCTATCAAATAGAGATGGAACAGGATATCTAGCCGATGGTAACTTGTTGTTTTGGATTTTTTTTTTTTTTTTTTGACATTTTATGTGTTCGACCGGCACATGGAGATGCTTCCTTTCAGCCGAACCAAAATCTTGCAGTTTCCAGTAATGTTTTGACAACCTATCTTCGGGTGTGTTTTTCGTTTCCTGGATTGTATATTTCCCAGCGAAGAAAGACAAGCGCAGCTCGTGCCGTCATGCTACATATAACGTATCTGCCGCTTGCAGCCAGGCAAGTCCAAGGCACTATACTCCGTGAAGTGAGTGAAAATATAGATTGAAAAAAAAAAATCCATCCATGGAACAATAGTGCTCTCTGGCATGGATGAATGATAGCAGCTGCCCATGTCTTGCAAGATGTGTATCAGCAAATGTAGTACAGGAAGAAAATCTTTGACGGTCCTTTCTGGGCAAGCAAACTCATAACGTCAATCCGTGAATTATTTCATATTAAAATCCTCCAAATTTGGTTTAAAATGTACTCTTTAATAAGAAATCTAGTTTGAAGTGATGAAGGCATTAGACATTGTTTGATGGATTATTTATCGTTCTTGATTCACTCATGGGGAGTTTATACTACTTTAATTTGATTGTAAACATAGATAAGTGGATTGCAGAAAAAAAGACAGTTTTACATTCTCCTTAGATTTTTTTCAGTCGGTGCACGGTGACCGTTGAGAAGTTGTTGATTTAAAACCTTATATGCTGTTCGCACACGACGCAGGTTGACCTCGGCGGGCACGCCTCATGCTGTCGCATCGTGGGTGTCAGGAGCCGTAACGAGCCACGGTGAAGAAATTGTCAGTTCAGAATCAAAATGGCAATCCGTCCATGGAAGAATCCTACTATGTGTCATGGATGGATGGTAGTGGCTGTTCATGTCCTACATAGTGATTATCCTCAGATGATTTATGCGAAGGAAAGATCATCGAAATCTAGAGAAATGCGATCATATATGAGCCGACGTCGAAGTGTTTTTTTCTAAAACTTGACACCTTTTTAAAAGCTGATGAAATATTCATATGTTGACGCCGCCACCATGTCGTATGATGGTTGTCGTTCAAGAAAATCAACATTAAGCCGATGAAAAAGACTATATAATCGTTCTAGTATTTTAATTCTACCGTGGTCATGGCATGATTGTCATTTTGGAAAAGCAGAACCGTGAGCCCTTTGTACGAATAAAAAGCGTGCTATATATTGGGGGCATTGACAGATCAAGGCGGTGGAAACGTCGTCGGCGTAGTTTTGCTCCATAGTGCGAAAAGCTCAAAATCAAAACGTCTCATCTGGCGGCATCATGGCAATTTGTGAAATCTCTCATAAAATCACAAAATTTTGAACAGTAGAATCTTTTTTTTGCTTCTGCTGGCAACCATAAAATCCTGGCTCACTGCCTTGTATACAGTATGGCAAAAAATGTTTGCTATGCAAATAATTTAGGGGAGCAGAAAGCTAGTTTTTGGAAATAGTACGTAGACGTGCATCTCAAAGAAAACACGTGTGAAACATTACACAAACCTACACATAAATCGTCTTCCATGGAAGCTAAATGTGCCAAAGGCATACAATTCCTTCTTGCTAACTTAGCTGAAGATTCAATCTAACTATCGCTAAAAACGCGTGCAAAAAAATTGATACATTATTGAAGCTTTGCAACAGCTGCCATCAGTAAAAACATAAAACGCCACGTCTTGACTTCATGGCGCTGGTCGGGAATCGAGCGTTCCACGCCGGCCGTATCCATCATGCACGAGTGCCCAAGCTCGCGTAGCGCATCACCTGGCCAAGTGAGGCCGTGCGCACGCACAGCGCGGCGCCGGCAAGGATGACGCGGCTCTCCCTGATGTCGACACTGCTGTTGAACACGATGATGGCCATCGAGTAGATCGCCTCCTTGTGACAACCGACAACGGCCGCAAGTATAACAAGATCTAAAAGCGTAAAAAAGAATAAAAAGGACTGATCAGGGATTATGCAAATCAAAATTACTAGCATACCATGCCAAGTGTATAGGAGGCGTCAAGGTTGCCGGAGTCCGCTCTCTTGCATGGACGGTGAGGCACAGCTGCGACGCCTTCTTGAGAACAAAATTGTTGTGTCCTAGCTTCCAAACATTTTTGCACCTGCAGTAGCATCCTAAAAAAAGAGAGACGATAATCTATTGTTCTTGCGTGCGAGGATCTTACATCATGGTAACCCCTGCTAGGTCGGCCAGCGACCCGGCGGATGCAGCAACATCAACAATTATGGAGACCACCATATCATCCAGCAGATCATCGAATCTGAGATGTTGCTCCTCCTTCTTTTTTGCTGGCGGCATGAAGAAGTCATACACAGCACGTGCGCCATGCTCCACGATGCGGGCGTAGGCTATCTCGTGGCGCTTATCGTCGGCGGCAATGGTGCCGCAGACGCGAGCCAGGACGCCGTCACCGCGCGCCCTGGCGAGGCGTGCGGTGTTGCCGTGGGAGACGGCCGTGGCGCGCTCCTGGAAGCGTGTGTAGACGAAGCTGATGTAGGGGTTGTTCTCCGTCCTGAGGTCCATGCGCCGGAGCCGATGTGAGGTGCTGGACGGTCGTCTCGACCGCGCGCATGTCGACGCGGCCGGAGAGGTACAAGTACTCGTTGAGGACGTTGCCGTGGCGGTTCTCCCCGTCCAGGTACAAGATCTGCGAAAAACAAATGGCGCCCTCAATGAATCAAACCTCGCGTCCACATATCCACCGAAAAAATAAAAATCCTGTCAAAGTTAAAGGAAACTTCTAGCTTACCATCCCAAGTATGAATGATGCATCGAGGTTCCCGGCGTCATTGCAAACGTTGCAAGAATTGTTTGGCGCCAAGACACCATGATTTCACATGGATCGCGATGAGGGGGGATGCATTCCTGATGACTGATGCACCCCAGCCCAACGAAAAAACATTCTAGCACCTATATTTAAAAGAGCATTGTGAGAGGGGAAATGTGTGGGCTCCGATTCCAGCCGCAAAAAATGTAAAACCATGAGGGACATCAAATGAAAACAGGGAGTATCTTACGTCATGATAGCGGAGAGAAGGTCTGCCGGTGAGTCGGCGGAGGCAGCTGCAGCGGCCAAGACAGCTGAAATCATCTCATCTGGCAGGTCGCCTAGGCTGGCGACTAGAGCTCGAGCGGATTTGGTGGGACTTGGATGATGCTCTTCGTCCTCAACGGCCGGCGGCATCGTTGATGAAAAATAACGTGTGAGGCTACTTGCACTCTTATCAGGATCTAGTGCTTAGAAAAGACGATTTTTGAAGCTTTATATGTCTAGCAAACAAGCCAACTGGGAATGAGTACGACGCTGGGTATGTGGACATATAATCGCATGTTGTCGTTGGAGAACAAATACCAAAATGACAGTAAGAACACGGCTACCATTTCTGCCCGTGCTATGGTTGTCATTTTGGCTGATGAGGACAGTTTGAAAAATACACAACCTTGACCGAGCTTGGTTGTTATTTTGTTATAGATTGGCCGTGGAATAGTAGGCTATTTTGGTGAATGGGATTTGCCTGCTCCAACTGTTTCAAAAATAAACAACCGTGACCGACACTTGGTTGTTGTTTTGGTATGATTTTTGGACCGTGGTATGGTTTTCATTTTTGTTTGTGGTATTTGCCTGCTTCCAAAGTTTATAAAACAACAAATGTCGGCGGTGCAAAAAAACAGTGGTTGATACATCATTTTCGTCGGCGTGTGGAACACGAAAATGCCACCAAACAAAGTTGTGTACCGCAAAAAAAATGGTGTGGATTCTTGTTGTGTTATTAACGGGAGGGCTGACGCCGTGTGCTCCCTTAAGGCTGGTATTGTGCTCCCTATAGAAGATCCAATGGTGAGATGAG
This sequence comes from Lolium perenne, assembly GCF_019359855.2. Classification (NCBI taxonomy): domain Eukaryota; kingdom Viridiplantae; phylum Streptophyta; class Magnoliopsida; order Poales; family Poaceae; genus Lolium; species Lolium perenne. The sequence goes on along the minus strand of NC_067248.2, from coordinate 121,605,397 downwards.
TATGCATAGCTATCACCCATGTTAGCAGACTATTTCCCATATATATATATATATATATATATATATATATATATATATATATATATGTGTGTGTGTGTGTGACCCTAGCTCGGTTTGTCATCGTATACCAATAAGGGGGAGATTGTAAGGGTATTTTACCCTTATCCATTATTTTGGTAACAATGACACCGTGCTAGAGTGTTTGGTCTAATACATGTTTATAAGGTTCATTCCAGGTATTAGCCAAAGAGGCATAAATGGTGTATCAATGGAACAAGAAGGCTAAAGGAGACCCCCCACTTTGACAACAATCAAAAAGGATCTACTGCATCTTGCTGGTCAGAGACCTGGTCGGACCGACCCCTGCGCCGGCCAGTTCCGGTTAGTCGCCCGGTCGGACCGGGTGCAGGGCCGGGCGCCCCGGCGCCAACCGGCTCCTGCGCTGATGCCATCAGGGAGGACTACTACAGAACATTGATCTGCCCCGGTCACGGCCCGGTCAGCCGCCCGGTTTGGACCGGCCGGTTCCAGTCAGGCGCCCGGTCGGATCGGGTGCAAGGCCGGGCGCCCCGGTGGCAACCGGCTCCTACGCTGATGCCATCCGGGAGGACTACTGCGCGACAATTCTCTAATCCGGTCTCGGTCCGGCCCACGCTCCGGTTTGGACCGGCTGGTCCATTCCCTGGCCCGGTCTGACCGGGCCCTGCGCCGGATGGCCCGGTCCCTGGTCCGGTTGACCGGGTTCCTCGGGGAAAAAGCTGAGGTGGCCAGTGGCCAATGGCCATATTTCAAGTGACACTATATATACCCCTTCTTCTACCTCTGAAGGGGTAGGCACTACACTACAAGTTGTTCTTGAGCTCTCTCTCTCATACTCCATTGTTAGAAACACCAAAAACCTCAGATCTCCCTTCTCCTCCACCCAAACTCAAATCCCTCCGGGGAAACGATAGAGGAGGACCCGATCTACTGTTCTACCAAGCCAAATCTTATTCCCCCTTATATTCATCAAGAAACTTGCTCTCTAGGGTTCCTTGGAAACCCTAGGTGGGTAAGAGAGGTCCGGAAGCATCCGCCCTGTGGATTTGCTCCTGACAAGATTGTGAAGGTTTGTAGGCTACCTCAAAGTCTACCACAAGTGAGTGAGCTATTCCTTCGTGGGATAGGCTTCGGAGAATAGGGTGAGCCTTCGTGGCGTGGGGAATCCTTCGTGGGACCTCCACCCCTCCAAACGTGACGTACCTTCTTGCAAAGGAAGGGAACACAGGAATAAACCCTCGTCTCCGCGTGCTATCAGTTATCTCTAACCGAACTCCTTACTTGTGATATAACTGCCTGTGAGAGCCTTCGTTCTTGAGTTACTTGTATCCTCATATAGGTTGCTTCACCTAGTTTGCATTAGGCTCATATTTATATTCCGCAAAGCCTAATATTGCAAGTAAAGAATTAAAATTTGTGGAAACTTATTCACCCCCCTCTAGGTTTACCATCTCTGAACTTTCACGCGAGTTCCAAACATTTCATCGAGCTGTGTCATTTCATCGAACACCGGTTTTGCAATCTATGTTGCAGGTTTTGTGTTCAACCACGCTTTTTTCGGCCTACAAATCACGTTTTTCTCGGTCTGCATCTGCGTGTTTGCGGTTTGCGGGTTGACATATTTACTAGAGATGCTCTAGTAGTCCCTTTCAAACTGTGTTCATCGAAGGAAGCATCATCGTCAACCCTCGCATAATCCAACCGAGGTTTAGTCCTGCTGATGGCCTTGGGTCTTAGCCCATGTCCTAATACAAATTCTAAAATACTCTTGGTCCATGTAGGAAAGGCAGATCCTATACACCGACTAGGTCGGCGCCTATTGCGCGCCGCACACCTCCGCGCGCTGTACGGGCCGGCCCAGTTAGGTGCAGGTCGTCTGCTTTTTTCAATCTTTACTATTACTAGTTGAATGCACGTGCGCTGCTACGGCTATTTTTCTTCTCGCAGCATATTAAATAATATCTGCAAAAATTACCATGTATAAAAGGCACAATATATTCTAAAAGCCCACAAGATTCTACATCGTTTGAAATATATTTTTAAAACTTATATAATTGGTATAGTTTGAATATGAAATAAGCACTCAAATTTTTTATATTCACAAATATCTACTCCATTCACAAATATCTACATGTTACATGTTTGCCATTCGGACATGGAAGAAATGGACTTAGAATTTTCCTTTCTTGTCATGCATTCAGTGCCAATCTAAGCTCAGGTGGTGCTCAAAGTCGTTTAATTGTTACTGAAGTCACAATGTGCATTTGGGATCCATATTACCTTCATGATAATGCTACTCTTGGAAAGTTATTTGCTAATCTATCATTTGTAACATTTCCTAAAATATCATGAGAACCTCATCAGCTTCGATAAAGATACCCGACGATGGATCACTCTTTGACATCTTCTCCTGGCCTTCTTTTAAAATGGGGAGCATATCTGTAATTCACGTTAAGGAATAACTTTTTTGTGCAAGCTAGCAATGAGCCACTATCCAGGAATTCTAACACCATAACCATTGAGACACATATATCAACGCTTATAAGGCAAAACACAATATAGAAAGAATATAAATAGCACACCAGTGTTAGATCAGGATAAGATGTGACAAAATTATTGGTTTGTTCTTCCTTTTTATTTCATCGCAGCATATGTCTGCCTACACAAGAAAATAGTTTCGTCGAAATTAGTGGCAATCTAGAAATCTATGATTCATTACGATTAAAATAATAATGAATCGTGGGAATACATGACTTACAAAAAGATGAACAAAAAATTCTTGTAACCCTATATGCATGTATCACTTTGGTTTCTCATTTCTGACCTATTCTGATGTCTACATACATCTAACTCTAAAAATATATGTCCATATCGCCAAATATTAAACATTAAATAGTTTACAGCAAGCAACCCTTCATCTTAGAAAGATGCAAATATGTATGAAATGGCTACATTATTTTGTAATAATCCTTCCAACTCATGTATCATAGGGAGTTGAACTAATTAACCAGAGAGAAATTAATTAGACAAATCAAATCACTGATACCTTCCTTTTTGAATAATAATATTAATAAGATAATCTATTGTTACATAATTTATCCCTCTTTCCCAGCACAGCCCCAGATAAAACAAATTGAGGTCAGTTAACAGCGACCATAGGGAGATAGCTTAGATTCTCCAGGGAACCATTCATCCATGTCCATGATCATGCTCTTCCAAAATAACTTCCCAAAGCTGAACTGCAGTACTCCGCACACATAGCTAAAACTTTGCACACAACTGACCATCTGAGTTTGTTATCTCAATTATATCAATTCCTAGCAATTAAATTTTGATTTCACGGGTTCTGTAACAAACATTCAACTTCAATTTAGAAGGATATCATCATGTCTTCTTGCAGCTCCCAATGGTTAACATGACATCAGAAGAATCATTTCAAATCCAAATTTACCCATTCTTTCTTTTATTTGTCCTTTTCTGAATCTGAAATTATATGAGAATAATAACACACATAGACTGGCTGAAAAAAACTGAAAGATTCTCACCTTCTTCCTAAACAACTTGAACATGAAACTGAAATACGGTGACACTACTTGAGCGTTGCAAACATGGATTCCCTGTTTGCCTTCTGCTTCTCCAGCTCCGTCATATCATCCAGCTCCTGCTTCCACTCGTTGAGCAAATTCTCAAAGAACTTTTGAAGAGAAGTTCATATAAGGCGCCATGCCCAGATATATTAATGAAACTACAAAAATGTTTAAGAAAATCTAGATATTAGATAAATTTAATAAAAATCATAATAAAATCATAATTGATCAATATAGCAGTTGCAAATATTTATTTGAAGTAGAACACTTCCGCAATTATTATTATTTTTTACATTTCATGTCACAATGAGAAGAGAAGCTCCCCAAAAATGGAGAAAACAAGAACTATCGCATTAAATAATCTTGAGAGGCAAGATTTTTTACTCTTTATAAAAGACACATTAGGCCTCATATAATTAAAATGACAGCAATAGAAAAATGTACATTGTCACTTCACTTAAAAAGAAACTTTTCAATCGTAGTCTGAATGTGGAAATGATGAAATGTAAGAAACATACAAAGATAAAATCGATGAAAAAGGAGTGTCTTCCAAATTTTTACCTCTGATGTATGCATAACAGCAGCTCCGTACTGATTGTGCACGATACCCACTTTAGTACATTTTGTATCTTTAACTGTGTAGATGATAAAATAATGTGAGAAGATTTACTGGTTATAGAATACAATGGTTTCAACGAATGAATCTCAATAAGCCACAATTAATGTATATAAGCTTCATAGAGAGGATCAAGTACGTTGCAGGTTGAAATAAAATGCAGCAATACATCAACAATTTCTTACCTTTTCAAGATGTAGCTTGTTCCAATGCTCAAGAAAAAATCTGAAAAAACAGAGCAACTTACTTCCCTTTATGAAATAAATTCCATCATGTCCTTGCAGTCACAGTAAGCAAGCATTCAATTTAAAAAGATACCAATCTACAGGCATTCAGCTACAAAACATTAATTAAGGCGCCCGATAGAAGCAGGTCATGAGCTTAATTAATCTTCATCACTGACAATGGCGTCCGACACCGTTGCTCCCGCCACTGCCTCTGCCCGCCATAGCCAGCTGATGATGTCGATGGCTAGGTTTCCAGCAAAGACACGTGAAGGCGCCGCCGACAATATTGCTCCATACCTTGACTCGAGGAAGCCAAGCACCGCAAGCTGGTGGCATCGACGCCACCGCTGCTCATCAGAGAGGCAGCCTAAAATCGTGATGCCAGCAGATGCTGGCACCCATGCGCGCACGCCAGATGAGAGTGGCCTGGTGGTCCCATCCGCCGCTTGATGCTTCTTGTGCTCTTGCTCCGCTGGCCATTAATGGAGGTTGCTTGCTCAACCTCTCCTTGCTAACTATGGTGGGTTGATCTGAGAAAGACAAAATAGAGATGTGAGTGGATAAACTTTACAAGCGAGAAGGGAGGAATCAAGAAGAATGGATAGAAACGTATCTCCTCCGTTGAGGTTCTCTGGCCGAGCTCAAGTGTGCAGAGGTACTCTTCATCCTCACGGTCGGAGGCCACAAAAAATTGCAGAAAGATCACCTGGTCGCCGAAGGACAAACTTGGGACACCTCGTTCCCGAGCATGATTCCACACCTGTCAGCCACTCCCAAACTCACATGATGCTGCTGCAATTTCTCCTAAAGCATACATCTATCGCTACTACAGATTGATCGTCAAAACTCGAATAAAGCCGCAAAACAAATTACGGTTTGAGATATTGTTGGTGTTCTAGGGCGAGGGAGGAAATTTGAGGCGAGGCCTGAAGGGGTTACCTGTTGCGGATGACTTAGCGCGCAGGGATAGAGCTTAGGGACGGGATGTGTACAAGCATCGATGCTGCAATGCGTGATGGCACCCGCCGGGCACGGCCGACACTCAGCGCCACCGTCGCGCTGCCCTGGTCGTCCCCATTGTCCATGCCCGGAGCATCGCCGCGTATCCTCGTCTTGGCTCACTTGTTATGCCCTCGGCTGCTCGCCATGGTGGGCGCGGACACGGGAGCGACCGAAAGCATGGCAGCCGGCCACCAGGCACATATGCTCCCGTGCATCCCTCACGTGGGGTGCTTCCCGGCTGCTAGGAGGAGGGGACACAGAGGAGAGGCGCCTGAGATTCGGAGGCCCGTCGCTGGCATGGCCGAGGAGGTTAGAGGCGGCGGCGGTGGAGGCGAGATTGGATCGAGGGAGAGAAAGTATGGGTCAAGGGCCTCGAGCGGGAGTGGGTATCAAATCGTACGGTAGTTTTTTGTTCGGGGATATTGGATGGTTCAGATGTGTGCAATGATGACCATCAAAGTGCGTTGAGTGTCAAACGACCAACTCTCATTTAATAGTAAAGATATTGCAGTTGGGGATGGTGTGCACTTTAACATCAAACATTGGACCAATCCTAACCGTTGATCACCCTCAGAAACTCCCATCAAATATGTTACCAAACCGCTTAGAAAAAATAGAAACATATTAATTGCCTATCAATGCAATTGCCACAAACATACACGTCCTAGTAGTTGGGGAATGGTGTGCACTTTAACATCAAACATTGGACCAATCCTAACCGTTGATCACCCTCAAAAACTCCCATCAAATATGTTACCAAACCGCTTAGAAAAATAGAAACATATTAATTGCCTATCAATGCAATTGCCACAATCAACAGGTAACATACACGTCCGAGTACCAAATATTAATGTTCAGCAACAATCAAGGAAACAATTCGAAATCTTTCCAAATTGCTTTCACAAATTGCCTTAAACATCAGGCAAGACTAACGTGCCCCATCAGGTCGCCCCTTGATGTCTCGTGCTGTGGTTTCATACCTTCTTGCTGCTGCAATCCCCTCAAGATCCTCTAGCAAAAATTCATCTTGCCTACCTATAATTTCTCACACCTTGATTTCTCTCTGCCCCCAACACCGTCGTTTTCCCTGGAGTCCACCCTTCCTCTGACGCTCCCATCGATTGCCATGATGCCGACGTTGCTGTGTGTGATCTAGACGAAGGAAAATACGAAGACGGCGACATTGGCGGCGGAGGTGGTGCAGAGTGCATGCCGCCAGCCGCCAGCCGCCAGGGATGTCGTGGCATGGGTTTTCCTTAAAAGGTGCATCTGAGTTTTCGACTTGCATTCATCCTGCTCGGGCTCGTCGCATCGTGGCTCGGCACAGCCGTGGACATGCAGACGGAACTCCAGGACCGCCACGCCACCACCTACAGGATATACTTTGCCTCCTCATCCTCTTATAGGTAGCCGGGCCTCCTCGCTCCTTTACATTTGTTTTTGCATTGTTCAGAGACCTTACCGGTGGTTGCTACTTCGATTCATATATGAAGTTTGTTCTAAAATTTACATAAGCAACTGATGTATATTGTTTACTGCCAAAATATATTAACTTGAACTTGCGAAGTTGACAGTGAGCGTTATGTATTGAAAAGTTTTGAACATGTGCCATTTGGAATTGCTTATACATCATCATCGTGCATCAATTTTTCTTCCTGAAGTGTGACTTTGAGGCCTGGGAGCCGCTGTGCAAGCATGGCACATCGGTACGAGTTCTCTGTGGCTTTTATCGTCGTTCCTGCTGATCCAGGTACCCCCTTCTTTCTTATTATGTATATATTGATTATCTATGTTGTGAGTAAGCACTAAGCACTGAAATACTTAAATTGAAAAATTCGATTTGTTAGGATAAAAATATGTTCCTAGCTTGCCATAAGAAAACCTACACCAATGATGTGTTCATTCTGCATATATTTCCACCGTTGTGGATGTCATGTGAAGAGATGTCCGTGTTGGCGTCATGCCTATGCCTATCAACCTTACTTATTCTTTTCTACTGTTGCACATCCATATTATTAGAAGTATTTATGGTGTATTGTGTTGAGATATTTATGCATCCCGAACAATGGCTCCAGTAACAAAAACAATGTTTACAAGGAAACTGGGTTATCTACTAGCTACTACTAATTTACAGACAAGCATTATTGATGATCTAATCTAATCTCAATTTGGTCTGCTGTATAATGTTTCATAGTGGATAAAATTACATTAGTAGGTGCAATTGAATTCACATTCATGTTACATGAACATCTCTAGGTAAAATTGCCATCTGCAAGTTATCCTTTTTCTACATACTTGTATTCTTCATACCGTATAGTTGCTAAGCAAAATGTTTTTGTTAACAATATATTGGAATTCTGAGGATAAGGGCACACTATATCAACCGGGGTATGAACTATTAAGTTGGATATTATGGATGGTTGAACTGGAAAATATGGTGGAGAACCTGGTACCCGCACATCTGATTTCAAAAAAAAATGTTATTTAAATGTTTTAGAATTTTTTTAAATAATTCATGCGCATAGATGTCTACTTGATACTTACCCGTGAAAATTTTCAAGAAAAAATACGACAATATGTGACCTACACAAAAAAGAGAAAACATAACTTTGTTATACTATGAACAGTATATGTATACTTCTTATAATGTGAACAGTACAATTTGTTATTTTCGTGTAGGTTACATACTTTTATATTTACGGTTCAAACTTAACATGCACATACCTTGATAAATTCTCTGCACACATGATTTATGCCGCATTATTATTATTATTATTATTATTATTATTATTATTAGTTTTGATTTTACTGCTAAAAATGGGTTCTAGCGTACCTGAGAGCCAAAAATCTGATCATATTACTTTTCTTTGATTGAGGTCGTAAACAACTTACAATTTTGTTAGCACATGAGGATGATTGAATATGTCGTGCTTGTATATATTGTTGGAACTTTTTTATTTTGCTGTTTTGGATTAAGATATGTATGTTTGAATTTTGTCTATGGTTGGCCAGGCAGAATATTGACGTTCTTTCACATTTGAATAGGACATCTAGGATAATTAAACTTTCTGCATATCACACTTCTATACAAATGTTTTACTCCCCATATTTTTGGTCCTAACTTTGTATGAAGAGTTTTGCATGGGAGGAGCCTGTGGAATTTCTTTAAGATGCAATCTGCGCTGCCACCATGCCACATCCCTGGATTCAGCTTCCGTCCACCGCGTTAAGGATCACAGGGAACAAACAACATACATTCTTCATCGAGAAGTACAGTAGTGATGGCTAATTGCATACCCAGCAAACAATAATATTGTTAAATTTATTTCGTATTTTTTTTGTGATAGAGAATGTTGATTCTCCTTTTTGTTAATTCTCCTTTTTTCTGTGATCATATAATAGTTATATCTTGCATCCCTATATAATGGTGTGTATGCCAATCAAGTTGAAATAGATACTACTTAACTGATTGACTAAAATTTTCGTCTCACATATATTATTCAGTTTCTCAAAGAATAAAACTGGCCAGCAGTAATTCTGCTGGATAAGAAATTGTATATGAACGTTACACCAATCTTATAGTAAGATATTCAGCGGCAAAATGCCTACAATTGTATAATGATATATTGACACATAAGGCATGTGCATTGCAAGATCGCCCTCAATATGTCAATCTGCATATGGCTTGCTCTTGCCGAGGTTCCCCTGCGATGTCACCTCGTTGGTGCCCCAAGAAGCCCCCTAAGGTACCCTTGTTCCCACTGCACTCTGTGAAGCCACCTTGGCTGGATCTAGCAACCTGAAAGCTTGGTGGTGGCCTTCATAAGTCTTCACAAGGGTGATCGACGATTTAGAGTGCTCCCCCAAGCTCTTTAGAAGCCGGCACAACTTTGGTTTATTATTGCGGTCCAATGTGCTATGGGCAGCATAGATATACATGTCAACTTCTAAAGAGTAGTACCAGAGGACGGCGTCCTAAGTTCACACCGGACAAGCTTCATCATTGAGTGAGGTGATAATCAATAGAAGGAAGTAATGTAAGACGATAATTGTTGCAATCATGTGTTGCATGTGATGCATACATCTTAAGGTATAGATGTTTTGATCAATACATCTAGATCTAACTTTGTTGGACCGTAGCAACGCACGGTCATTCAACTAGTTTCTATTATGTTTCTCTTTTTTGTTTCTTTTTTTTCCTTTTTTGTTTCTTTTTCTTTCATGTTTCTCTTTTTTCTTATAGATTTTAGAAATTAAAATTCTAAATTTTGGAAACATGTGAAGATTTTTAAAAACGTTCAATTTTTTTACGAAAATCATATATTTGGAAAATATGTAGATTTAAAAATGTTCAAGTTAAAAAACAAATTTTGGAAAAAAATCTTGATAATTGTTCAAGTTAGAAAAATGTTCAAACCCAAAAAAATGTTCAATTTTGAAAAATGTTCAAATATAAAAATTGTTCAAATTTCACAATTATTCAAATCCGAAAAATGTTCAAATTCCAATATTGTGCAAATTCGAAAATTCTTCAAATTTGAAATTATTCTAATTTAAAAATTATTCAGATTTGAAAAAGTTCGAATTCTTAATTATTCGAATTTTAAAAATAACAGAGAATAAATGGTTAGAAAAACGAAAAAAGAAAGAAAAAGAGAAGCTGGGTCGGCCCACTATACATCCGCCGGAGGGTGTGCGACATCTTCAGCCTCGACGCGTCCCTTCAATCCCCTGCTTGACCAATTAGTTTCGTCCCCGATCTAGGAAGGGATGGCCGCGTCTGGAGGTTGCTCAACGCCAGCATCATTCAAGGACTTGATTGTGTTCTTGCGATCTATTTTAGGGTGTTCTATGTTAACGTGCAGAGCCTTGTTGTAATTCTATTTTTTTACTCATGTCCTTTTTGTAAAAATTCACCCACCACCGTTGAGGAGTGAAAAATCCAGGTCCTTCGGGGCCTTATCCATTCAAAAAAAAAACTACAAGTATTTGATGGCACTGAAAGACGCCCGGACATCCAAAAACTATAGAAAAAACTATTAAGCAATGAACATTGAGAAATTCAAATGTTGGAAATAGCCCACTATAAGCTATATCGGTTTGAGCAGGTTGCTGCTAAATGGAATACATACATGTAGAATTGTCCTCTATAGCTCCACTTTATCCTGAGAAATACATATGTACACACAGGGATGGGTGTGGAAGCTATCATTGATGTTCGTTAGCTTTGAGATTCGGAAAATGTAAGAGCCTCCCATAGTCCCATGTTCTGAGAACAGAATCATAGAAGTGCTGATGGGATGCGACAAGACGTCGGTAGGGCCCCACACCACCACTGTCGAGCGAAAACTGTAGCTCCCAGGAATCCTGCGGAAAGCCGTATGCCAATGCTTGTCGGCAAAAATCTGGAAGTGCACTTACATGGCTTTGCTCTCGTTCAGATCGTTACCACGGCCGATGTACATATCGCTCAACTGCTTCGTTGCCTGCAGCTGGACCGCCTCGTCGGCCGCGATGGCGGCATGTATACCTACACGTACCTGGACTCCACGTCGCCGCCGATACTCGTCGTCAACGGCCACACGCGCCCGCACCTGGACTTCATGTCAGCTGCCGGGCTGACCGCCGTTGATGGCCACACGCCGCGCACCTGACTTCACGTCAGTGGCCGGTGGTGCCGCCGGTGGTGCCGCCGGTGGTGAAGAACCCGGTCGCCGGCGAGTTTGACCTGTCCGGGCTGGCCCTCAAGTCCTTGATGACCTCCGGGGCGCCGCTTGCACCGGACCTGCTCGCGGCGTTCCAGAGGACGGCTACTGCAGGAAGAGTCAGTCACTGCCCAAGAACACGTTCACTACAGTTTCATCCTTTTTGCAATTTTGAATTCTAGTGTATGTATCAATGGCAATGGCATGATTCTTCTGTCTATTTTCTTTTCCATTTGACACCAGACAATCACCAATATGTTGTGGGCAGATTTGGAGTTCACACTCGGTTTCGAGCCATGGTTCTTCTTCGGCGACTCCGCAGAGCTCTGTCCGAGGTGTGGCTAAATCTTTCAGACTACGCACTGTTGGCTACCGCGACGGTGAAGAGCAGAGGTAGTGGTGGTTTCACGGTGGTACTGTGGTCGTCGACCGTCGAGCCTGGCTTGGGCTTTGGGAAGTACTCCGTAAGAGAGATCCATCGACCAGCTTGCTTGGCGCAAGAGATAGCTAGCTAGAGTGCTAGAATAGCAAAATTGCTGAAGCCAGCTAGCGCGCGCTTGCTTGGCCGACATGCGCGTCGACGAGCTGCAAAACCTTGCGTCTTGGCCAGCATGCGCGCGTCCGCAGGCAAAGCGACGCATGAGCCGAGCGGGGCACTGCCTCGCACCGGCGCGCAGTCTTCTCCTCATCGGCGGCCTTGGCCACGAGCCGGTTGAGCTGCTCCCCGCCTCGTGCAGCGTGCAGGCGCGTGTTCCTGGTCGACCGCCCGCAAATGCCCGCACTGGCCGGCAACATCCTATCTTGGTCGAGCAGCATGAGCACGTCGTCGGTGTGGTCCAACGCCCGCTCCGGCAGGTCAAGCAGCGTGAGCGCGTCGAGGGCCATAGAGTGGAGAAGCTTGACGGCGAGAGCTTCACCAGCTCGGTGACCACCCCTTGCTGCACCATCAACACCTTCATCTCCTCCACCTTGCTCAGGTTCCTGAGCACCGCGAAGGACGAGCCCAGCAGCCTGCCGCCACTGCTGGCCTCGCGCGCCCCGGCTAGGACGCGACGGTCTTGGTGACTTGATTAGTGGCAGCCGACCAGCCGTCACCCTCGGCTTCGTCTCCCTCTACTCAGGCCGTCGCCGTCCACGCCTCCGTGACCCCCGGCCTCTAAACCTTCCGTGCAGGGGTGTTTTGGTGCTGCAAAAGAGACGGCGTATGAGCAGCACGGTGCCGGCGGCAAGCGAGCACGGCTTGTTGCTGTGCGAGAGAGGAGCAGCACGACCGGCCGAACTCGTCCACGCCCTGCCATATGAAGAAGAAGCAGCTTAGCCTTAGGATTGCGTGAAGAAAAAATGGAGTTGGAGGCCAAGGCTGTGACCATTTTTTTTTCTAATATGCATAGCTGTTACATCACCCTCTGCCCAGGAATATTATGGGTATGGAGAGAGAGCACGGTGTGTCTACTCGAGAGTCTAGATTCTAGTGTTTGAACAGTTTGATAAGAGAGGACATGTGCTCTGTACTTTGTTCCAAGTTGCACCAATCTCTATGCACATTTTGGACGGTGGGATAACTTGGGTACCCATCCTTGGGTGTACAAAATCCATTCTCTATATCCTCACTATATTTGTTTCGGAGGGATGGCAATATTTTTTTGTAGCCCGCTGTTTAAATCATTGCATCCAAATATGAACTTGGTTCCCAATGTGGGATATGTTCAAGTTGGTAGTTGCAAGTTTTGCAACTTATCCAAATTTCATGGGGTTGGTTTTCATAAAATACAAATATGACAACAATATTTTTTGGATGAAACTTATATATATATATATATATATATATATATATATATATATCGACTATATATATATATATATATATATATATATTTGCAATCGTAAATGATTTTTCACGTAAAATTTTTCTTACTTCATTAGTCGAGAAAAAATAGACCTTGCAAAAAAATGTTTATGTGATGTAAAAAAATAGGATATAAAATAAGTATTTTTGTCGTTTTTTTACACTAAAATTATTCACACAATGCGTTTTTATGTCAATTTTTGTGTTAAATCAATATGAATATAATTATATGTAAACAAAACATAATTTTATGAATGCAACAACATAAAATTATGTTGGTGCAAAATAACCTTTTTGCACCCTGGGGTCAAATAGAGTTTCTATATATATATATATATATATATATATATATATATATATAGCAGGACTATTCTAGAACCCCCCCCCTTAAGATGGTTCTAGAATAGCTATTCTAGAACCCCCCTAGGATGTTGGAGACTAGCTATTCCACAACCCTCTTTAAAGACCTTCTAAACCCGATACAAACACCTGCGCCTCCCAACCCCACCTACCTTCCATCCCCACCCCACCTCCCGTCGACCCCACACCACACCACCTCACCGATGCCGACCCCACCTACACCACCTACCGCTAACCCCACCCATCCCCCATCGACCCGCCCCACCTTTTGTCGACCCAACCAACCTCCCACCGGCCCCACACCTCCTACCTCCCGCCAGCCCCACACCGCCCAACTTCCAGCGACCCAACCCAGCCTCCCAATGACCCCACCCACCCCACGTCCCGACGACCCACCCCACCATACCTCCTGCCGACCTATCACCGACCCTTCCCCAAGCCACACCCCACCAACCCCATTTTTTAAAGTTCGCATTTTTTTGGAGCTCCGCTTCATTTTTTTGGAAGTTCACTTCTTTTTTTCGGAAGTTCACTTCATTTGTTTTGGAAGTTCACTTCATTTTTCGGAAGCTCACCTCATTTTTTGGAAGTTCACTTCATTTTTTGGAAGTTCACTACGTTTTTTCGAAAGTCCGCTTCTTTTTTTCGGAAGTTCACTTCATTTTTTTGGAAGTTCACTTCTATTTTTCGGAAGTTCACTTTGTTTTTTCGAAAGTTTGCTTCATTTTTCGGAAGTTCACTTCATTTTTCGGAAGTTCACTTTGTTTTTTCGAAATTTCACTTCATTTTTTCGGAAGTTCACTTCATTTTTCGGAAGTTCACTTCATTTTTTCGAAAGTTCGCTTCATTTTTTGGAAGTTCACTTCATTTTTCAGAAGTTCACTTCATTCTTTTCGGAAGTTCACTTCATTTTTCGAAAATTCACTTCATTTTCTCGGAAGTTCACTTCTTTTTTTAGAAGTTCACTTCTTTTTTCTCGGAAGTTCAGTTCATTTTTCGCAAGTTAGCTTCACTTTTTTTTCGGAAGTTCACTTTATTTTGTTTGAAGTTCACTAGATTTTTCAGAAGTTCACTTTATTATTTTCAGAAGTTCACATCATTTTATTGGATGTTCACATTAAGATTTATCAAACATGCCCAAAATTACTTTTTTTGTCAAATTCACGTAGGTCAAAACAGTAGTTCACTTTGTACACCGTGAGGAAGTTCACTTTGCACCGAGCAGAAGATCAATTTTAACATGCCGAGAAAATTACTTTTTTCGAAATTTACTTTGGTCAAAATGAAGTTCATTTTGTAGCACACGGAAGTTAACTTTGAATCGCATAGAAGTTCACTTTAAACACACCGAAATTTACATTTTGACGAAATTCACTTTAGTCAAAAAAGGTTGTTCACTTTGTAGCATACGAAAGTTCACATTGCACCTCGTGGAAGTTCAATGTAAACATGCCAAAAAATTACTTTTTTGTCAAAATTCGATTTAGTCAAAACGGAAGTTTACGGCATGGAAGTTCACTTCGTTTTTTGAAAGTTCGCTTCATTATTTTGGAGGTTCACTTCATTTTTTGGAAGTTCATTTCATTCCTTTCGGAAGTTAACTTCATTTTTTTGGAAGTTTATTTTATTTTTCGGAAGTTCACTTCATTTTTCGAAAATTCACTTCATTTTTCTCGGAAGTTCAGTTCTTTTTTGGGAAGTTCACTTCTTTTTTCTCGGAAGTTCAGTTCATCTTTCAGAAGTTAGCTTCACTTTCAGAAGTTTTTTTTTCATTTCTCGAAAGTTCACTTTATTTTGTTGGAAGGTCACTTAATTTTTCTGAAGTTTACTTTATTATTTTTAGAAGTTCACATCATTTTATTGGAAGTTCACATTAAGATTTATCAAACATGCCAAAAATTACTTTTTTTTGTCAAATTCACGTAGGTCAAAACAGTAGTTCACTTTGTACACCTCGAGGAAGTTCACTTTGCACCACGCAGAAGTTCACTTTTAATACTCCGAGAAAATTACTTTTTTTCAAAATTTACTTTGGTAAAAATGAAGTTCATGTTGTACCACACGGAAGTTAACTTTGAATCGCATGGAAGTTCACTTTGAACACACCGTAAATTAACATTTTGACGAAATTCACTTTAGTCAAAACAAAGGTGGTTCACTTTGTAGCATACGGAAGTTCACATTGCACCTCGTGGAAGTTCAATGTAAACATGCCAGAAAATTACTTTTTGTCGAAATTCGGTTTAGTCAAAACGGAAGTTCATTTTTTACGGTTTGGAAGTTCACTTAGCATCGCGCAAAAGTTAATTTTAAACACGAAGGGAAATTACTTTTTGATGAAATTCACTATGCTCAAAACGGAAGTTCACTTTGTACCACGCGGAAGTCCATTTTGAATGCGCCAGAAGATCAAATCATACAAGCCGGAAATTTCCCATTAAGAATTTGGAAAAAAGTTCAACATCAAAAAGTTGCACCTAATCAATATATTTTCGACATAATTTTATTTGGAACATTCCGACAAGTTGTTCGGAAATAAATCACAAAAAAACAGTAAATAAAAACAAGAAATTGGGAAAGTAGAATCATGTTTTTTCAAATCTGCTCTTAAACTGTGAATAATTGGTGAAAATTATCTATATAAAAACGTTGCGCCTAGTCAATAGCTTTCCAATGGCATATCATATGCATCAATCCGATAAACAGTTTGGAAATTAGACTTCAAAAACTGCACGAAATTAGTGAAATCCGCGAAAATATTATTTTGTATATTCAAAATTATTTTTAAACAATAAAGAATTTGGAAAAATAATGAACACGAAAAAGATGCGGAATTACTATACGAATCCAACGGTATATTATATGCATCATTCCGATAAGCGATTTAAATATTAAATTAAAAATATTGTTCGCATAAATATGTAATTCTAGTGTTCTGGAAAGTAGAATCATGTTTTTCCAAATCTGCTCTTAAACTGTAAAGAATTAGGGCAAATGATCTATATGAAAAAGTTGCGCCTAGTCAACAGCTTTCCAATGGCATATCATATGCGTCAATCCGATGAACCGTTTGTAAATTAGATCTCAAAAACTGCACGGAGTTAGTGAAATCCGCGAAAATGTTGTTTTATATATTCAAAATTATTTTTAAACAGTAGAGAATTTGTAAAAACAATGAACACGAAAAAGATGAGAAATTATTATACGAATCCAACAGTATATTATATGAATCATTCCGATAAGCGATACAAAGATTAAATTAAAAATACTGTCCACATAAACATGTAATTCTAGTGTTCCGGAGAGTAGAATCATGTTTGTTTTCAAATCTGCTCTTAAACTGTAAAGAATTAGGAAAAATTATCTATATGAAAAAGTTGCGCCTAGTCAACAGCTGTCCAATGGCATATCATATGCATCAATCCGATGAACCGTTTAGAAATTAGACCTAAACAATTGCACGGAATTGCTGAAATCCATGAAAATGCTGTTTTGTATATTCAAAATTATTTTTAAACAACAGAGAATTTGGAAAAACAATGAACAAAGAAAAGATGTGAAATTACTATACGAATCCAACGGTATATTATATGCATAATTCCGATAAGCGGTTTGAAAATCAACATGAAAATACTGTCCACACGAATATGTAATTTTGGTATTCCGTCGAGAAGTTCACTTGTGAAACACCCGGAAGTTCACAAGTGGTTATTCTCGAACCGGTTCGAGAATAGCAGACCTATAAAGCAGGACTATTCTAGAACCCCCCCTTAAGAGTGGTTCTAGAATAGCTATTCTAGAACCCCCCTAGGATGTTGGAGACTAGCTATTCCACAACCCTCTTTAAAGACCTTCTAAACCCGATACAAACACCTGCGCCTCCCAACCCCACCTACCTTCCATCCCCACCCCACCTCCCGTCGACCCCACACCACACCACCTCACCGATGCCGACCCCACCTACACCACCTACCGCTAACCCCACCCATCCCCCATCGACCCGCCCCACCTTTCGTCGACCCAACCAACCTCCCACCGGCCCCACACCTCCTACCTCCCGCCAGCCCCACACCGCCCAACTTCCAGCGACCCAACCCAGCCTCCCAATGACCCCACCCACCCCACGTCCCGACGACCCACCCCACCATACCTCCTGCCGACCTATCACCGACCCTTCCCCAAGCCACACCCCACCAACCCCATTTTTTAAAGTTCGCATTTTTTTGGAGCTCCGCTTCATTTTTTTGGAAGTTCACTTCTTTTTTTCGGAAGTTCACTTCTTTTGTTTTGGAAGTTCACTTCATTTTTCGGAAGCTCACCTCATTTTTTGGAAGTTCACTTCATTTTTTGGAAGTTCACTTCGTTTTTTCGAAAGTCCGCTTCTTTTTTTCGGAAGTTCACTTCATTTTTTTGGAAGTTCACTTCTATTTTTCGGAAGTTCACTTTGTTTTTTCGAAAGTTTGCTTCATTTTTCGGAAGTTCACTTTGTTTTTTCGAAATTCACTTCATTTTTTCGGAAGTTCACTTCATTTTTCGGAAGTTCACTTCATTTTTTCGAAAGTTCGCTTCATTTTTTGGAAGTTCACTTCATTTTTCAGAGGTTCACTTCATTCTTTTCGGAAGTTCACTTCAATTTTTTGGAAGTTTACTTCATTTTTCGGAAGTTCACTTTATTTTTCGAAAATTCACTTCATTTTCTCGGAAGTTCACTTCTTTTTTTGGAAGTTCACTTCTTTTTTCTCGGAAGTTCAGTTCATTTTTCGCAAGTTAGCTTCACTTTTTTTTCGGAAGTTCACTTTATTTTGTTTGAAGTTCACTAGATTTTTCAGAAGTTCACTTTATTATTTTCAGAAGTTCACATCATTTTATTGGATGTTCACATTAAGATTTATCAAACATGCCCAAAAATTACTTTTTTTTGTCAAATTCACGTAGGTCAAAACAGTAGTTCACTTTGTACACCGTGAGGAAGTTCACTTTGCACCGAGCAGAAGATCAATTTTAACATGCCGAGAAAATTACTTTTTTCGAAATTTACTTTGGTCAAAATGAAGTTCATTTTGTAGCACACGGAAGTTAACTTTGAATCGCATAGAAGTTCACTTTAAACACACCGAAATTTACATTTTGACGAAATTCACTTTAGTCAAAAAAGGTTGTTCACTTTGTAGCATACGAAAGTTCACATTGCACCTCGTGGAAGTTCAATGTAAACATGCCAAAAAATTACTTTTTTGTCAAAATTCGATTTAGTCAAAACGGAAGTTTACGGCATGGAAGTTCACTTCGTTTTTTGAAAGTTCGCTTCATTATTTTGGAGGTTCACTTCATTTTTTGGAAGTTCATTTCATTCCTTTCGGAAGTTAACTTCATTTTTTTGGATGTTTATTTTATTTTTCGGAAGTTCACTTCATTTTTCGAAAATTCACTTCATTTTTCTCGGAAGTTCAGTTCTTTTTTGGGAAGTTCACTTCTTTTTTCTCGGAAGTTCAGTTCATTTTTTGGAAGTTAGCTTCACTTTCTGAAGTTTTTTTTTCATTTCTCGAAAGTTCACTTTATTTTGTTGGAAGTTCACTTAATTTTTCTGAAGTTTACTTTATTATTTTTAGAAGTTCACATCATTTTATTGGTAGTTCACATTAAGATTTATCAAACATGCCAAAAATTACTTTTTTTGTCAAATTCACGTAGGTCAAAACAGTAGTTCAATTTGTACACCGCGAGGAAGTTCACTTTGCACCACGCAGAAGTTCACTTTTAATACTCCGAGAAAATTACTTTTTTTCAAAATTTACTTTGGTAAAAATGAAGTTCATGTTGTACCACACGGAAGTTAACTTTGAATCGCATGGAAGTTCACTTTGAACACACCGTAAATTAACATTTTGACGAAATTCACTTTAGTCAAAACAAAGGTGGTTCACTTTGTAGCATACGGAAGTTCACATTGCACCTCGTGGAAGTTCAATGTAAACATGCCAGAAAATTACTTTTTGTCGAAATTCGGTTTAGTCAAAACGGAAGTTCATTTTTTACGGTTTGGAAGTTCACTTAGCATCGCGCAAAAGTTAATTTTAAACACGAAGGGAAATTACTTTTTGATGAAATTCACTATGCTCAAAACGGAAGTTCACTTTGTACCACGCGGAAGTCCATTTTGAATGCGCCAGAAGATCAAATCATACAAGCCGGAAATTTCCCATTAAGAATTTGGAAAAAAGTTCAACATCAAAAAGTTGCACCTAATCAATATATTTTCGACATAATTTTATTTGGAACATTCCGACAAGTTGTTCGGAAATAAATCACAAAAAAACAGTAAATAAAAACAAGAAATTGGGAAAGTAGAATCATGTTTTTTCAAATCTGCTCTTAAACTGTGAATAATTGGTGAAAATTATCTATATAAAAACGTTGCGCCTAGTCAATAGCTTTCCAATGGCATATCATATGCATCAATCCGATAAACAGTTTGGAAATTAGACTTCAAAAACTGCACGAAATTAGTGAAATCCGCGAAAATATTATTTTGTATATTCAAAATTATTTTTAAACAATAAAGAATTTGGAAAAATAATGAACACAAAAAAGATGCGGAATTACTATACGAATCCAACGGTATATTATATGCATCATTCCGATAAGCGATTTAAATATTAAATTAAAAATATTGTTCGCATAAATATGTAATTCTAGTGTTCTGGAAAGTAGAATCATGTTTTTCCAAATCTGCTCTTAAACTGTAAAGAATTAGGGCAAATGATCTATATGAAAAAGTTGCGCCTAGTCAACAGCTTTCCAATGGCATATCATATGCGTCAATCCGATGAACCGTTTGTAAATTAGATCTCAAAAACTGCACGGAGTTAGTGAAATCCGCGAAAATGTTGTTTTATATATTCAAAATTATTTTTAAACAGTAGAGAATTTGTAAAAACAATGAACACGAAAAAGATGAGAAATTATTATACGAATCCAACAGTATATTATATGAATCATTCCGATAAGCGATACAAAGATTAAATTAAAAATCATCCACATAAACATGTTTTTCTAGTGTTCCGTAGAGTAGAATCATGTTTGTTTTCAAATCTGCTCTTAAACTGTAAAGAATTAAGAAAAATTATCTATATGAAAAAGTTGCGCCTAGTCAACAGCTGTCCAATGGCATATCATATGCATCAATCCGATGAACCGTTTAGAAATTAGACCTAAACAATTGCACGGAATTGCTGAAATCCATGAAAATGCTGTTTTGTATATTCAAAATTATTTTTAAACAACAGAGAATTTAGAAAAACAATGAACAAAGAAAAGATGCAAAATTACTATACGAATCCAACGGTATATTATATGCATAATTCCGATAAGCGGTTTGAAAATCAACATGAAAATACTGTCCGCACGAATATGTAATTTTGGTATTCCGTCGAGAAGTTCACTTGTGAAACACCCGGAAGTTCACAAGTGGTTATTCTCGAACCGGTTCGAGAATAGCAGACCTATAGAGCAGGACTATTCTAGAACCCCCCCTTAAGAGTGGTTCTAGAATAGCAATTCTAGAACCCCCCTAGGATGTTGGAGACTAGCTATTCCACAACCCTCTTTAAAGACCTTCTAAACCCGATACAAACACCTGCGCCTCCCAACCCCACCTACCTTCCATCCCCACCCCACCTCCCGTCGACCCCACACCACACCACCTCACCGATGCCGACCCCACCTACACCACCTACCGCTAACCCCACCCATCCCCCATCGACCCGCCCCACCTTTCGTCGACCCAACCAACCTCCCACCGGCCCCACACCTCCTACCTCCCGCCAGCCCCACACCGCCCAACTTCCAGCGACCCAACCCAGCCTCCCAATGACCCCACCCACCCCACGTCCCGACGACCCACCCCACCATACCTCCTGCCGACCTATCACCGACCCTTCCCCAAGCCACACCCCACCAACCCCATTTTTTAAAGTTCGCATTTTTTTGGAGCTCCGCTTCATTTTTTTGGAAGTTCACTTCTTTTTTTTGGAAGTTCACTTCTTTTGTTTTGGAAGTTCACTTCATTTTTCGGAAGCTCACCTCATTTTTTGGAAGTTCACTTCATTTTTTGGAAGTTCACTTCGTTTTTTCGAAAGTCCGCTTCTTTTTTTCGGAAGTTCACTTCATTTTTTTGGAAGTTCACTTCTATTTTTCGGAAGTTCACTTTGTTTTTTCGAAAGTTTGCTTCATTTTTCGGAAGTTCACTTCATTTTTCGGAAGTTCACTTTGTTTTTTCGAAATTCACTTCATTTTTTCGGAAGTTCACTTCATTTTTCGGAAGTTCACTTCATTTTTTCGAAAGTTCGCTTCATTTTTTGGAAGTTCACTTCATTTTTCAGAAGTTCACTTCATTCTTTTCGGAAGTTCACTTCAATTTTTTGGAAGTTTACTTCACTTTTCGGAAGTTCACTTTATTTTTCGAAAATTCACTTCATTTTCTCGGAAGTTCACTTCTTTTTTTGGAAGTTCACTTCTTTTTTCTCGGAAGTTCAGTTCATTTTTCGCAAGTTAGCTTCACTTTTTTTTCGGAAGTTCACTTTATTTTGTTTGAAGTTCACTAGATTTTTCAGAAGTTCACTTTATTATTTTCAGAAGTTCACATCATTTTATTGGATGTTCACATTAAGATTTATCAAACATGCCCAAAAATTACTTTTTTTTTGTCAAATTCACGTAGGTCAAAACAGTAGTTCACTTTGTACACCGTGAGGAAGTTTACTTTGCACCGAGCAGAAGATCAATTTTAACATGCCGAGAAAATTACTTTTTTCGAAATTTACTTTGGTCAAAATGAAGTTCATTTTGTAGCACACGAAAGTTAACTTTGAATCGCATAGAAGTTCACTTTAAACACACCAAAATTTACATTTTGACGAAATTCACTTTAGTCAAAAAAGGTTGTTCACTTTGTAGCATACGAAAGTTCACATTGCACCTCGTGGAAGTTCAATGTAAACATGCCAAAAAATTACTTTTTTGTCAAAATTCGATTTAGTCAAAACGGAAGTTTACGGCATGGAAGTTCACTTCGTTTTTTGAAAGTTCGCTTCATTATTTTGGAGGTTCACTTCATTTTTTGGAAGTTCATTTCATTCCTTTCGGAAGTTAACTTCATTTTTTTGGATGTTTATTTTATTTTTCGGAAGTTCACTTCATTTTTCGAAAATTCACTTCATTTTTCTCGGAAGTTCAGTTCTTTTTTGGGAAGTTCACTTCTTTTTTCTCGGAAGTTCAGTTCATTTTTTGGAAGTTAGCTTCACTTTCTGAAGTTTTTTTTTCATTTCTCGAAAGTTCACTTTATTTTGTTGGAAGTTCACTTAATTTTTCTGAAGTTTACTTTATTATTTTTAGAAGTTCACATCATTTTATTGGTAGTTCACATTAAGATTTATCAAACATGCCAAAAATTACTTTTTTTGTCAAATTCACGTAGGTCAAAACAGTAGTTCACTTTGTACACCGCGAGGAAGTTCACTTTGCACCACGCAGAAGTTCACTTTTAATACTCCGAGAAAATTACTTTTTTTCAAAATTAACTTTGGTAAAAATGAAGTTCATGTTGTACCACACGGAAGTTAACTTTGAATCGCATGGAAGTTCACTTTGAACACACCGTAAATTAACATTTTGACGAAATTCACTTTAGTCAAAACAAAGGTGGTTCACTTTGTAGCATACGGAAGTTCACATTGCACCTCGTGGAAGTTCAATGTAAACATGCCAGAAAATTACTTTTTGTCGAAATTCGGTTTAGTCAAAACGGAAGTTCATTTTTTACGGTTTGGAAGTTCACTTAGCATCGCGCAAAAGTTAATTTTAAACACGAAGGGAAATTACTTTTTGATGAAATTCACTATGCTCAAAACGGAAGTTCACTTTGTACCACGCGGAAGTCCATTTTGAATGCGCCAGAAGATCAAATCATACAAGCCGGAAATTTCCCATTAAGAATTTGGAAAAAAGTTCAACATCAAAAAGTTGCACCTAATCAATATATTTTCGACATAATTTTATTTGGAACATTCCGACAAGTTGTTCGGAAATAAATCACAAAAAAACAGTAAATAAAAACAAGAAATTGGGAAAGTAGAATCATGTTTTTTCAAATCTGCTCTTAAACTGTGAATAATTGGTGAAAATTATCTATATAAAAACGTTGCGCCTAGTCAATAGCTTTCCAATGGCATATCATATGCATCAATCCGATAAACAGTTTGGAAATTAGACTTCAAAAACTGCACGAAATTAGTGAAATCCGCGAAAATATTATTTTGTATATTCAAAATTATTTTTAAACAATAAAGAATTTGGAAAAATAATGAACACAAAAAAGATGCGGAATTACTATACGAATCCAACGGTATATTATATGCATCATTCCGATAAGCGATTTAAATATTAAATTAAAAATATTGTTCGCATAAATATGTAATTCTAGTGTTCTGGAAAGTAGAATCATGTTTTTCCAAATCTGCTCTTAAACTGTAAAGAATTAGGGCAAATGATCTATATGAAAAAGTTGCGCCTAGTCAACAGCTTTCCAATGGCATATCATATGCGTCAATCCGATGAACCGTTTGTAAATTAGATCTCAAAAACTGCACGGAGTTAGTGAAATCCGCGAAAATGTTGTTTTATATATTCAAAATTATTTTTAAACAGTAGAGAATTTGTAAAAACAATGAACACGAAAAAGATGAGAAATTATTATACGAATCCAACAGTATATTATATGAATCATTCCGATAAGCGATACAAAGATTAAATTAAAAATACTGTCCACATAAACATGTAATTCTAGTGTTCCGGAGAGTAGAATCATGTTTGTTTTCAAATCTGCTCTTAAACTGTAAAGAATTAAGAAAAATTATCTATATGAAAAAGTTGCGCCTAGTCAACAGCTGTCCAATGGCATATCATATGCATCAATCCGATGAACCGTTTAGAAATTAGACCTAAACAATTGCACGGAATTGCTGAAATCCATGAAAATGCTGTTTTGTATATTCAAAATTATTTTTAAACAACAGAGAATTTGGAAAAACAATGAACAAAGAAAAGATGCGAAATTACTATACGAATCCAACGGTATATTATATGCATAATTCCGATAAGCGGTTTGAAAATCAACATGAAAATACTGTCCGCACGAATATGTAATTTTGGTATTCCGTCGAGAAGTTCACTTGTGAAACACCCGGAAGTTCACAAGTGGTTATTCTCGAACCGGTTCGAGAATAGCAGACCTATAGAGCAGGACTATTCTAGAACCCCCCCTTAAGAGTGGTTCTAGAATAGCTATTCTAGAACCCCCCCCCCCCCTAGGATGTTGGAGACTAGCTATTCCACAACCCTCTTTAAAGACCTTCTAAACCCGATACAAACACCTGCGCCTCCCAACCCCACCTACCTTCCATCCCCACCCCACCTCCCGTCGACCCCACACCACACCACCTCACCGATGCCGACCCCACCTACACCACCTACCGCTAACCCCACCCATCCCCCATCGACCCGCCCCACCTTTCGTCGACCCAACCAACCTCCCACCGGCCCCACACCTCCTACCCCCCGCCAGCCCCACACCGCCCAACTTCCAGCGACCCAACCCAGCCTCCCAATGACCCCACCCACCCCACGTCCCGACGACCCACCCCACCATACCTCCTGCCGACCTATCACCGACCCTTCCCCAAGCCACACCCCACCAACCCCATTTTTTAAAGTTCGCATTTTTTTGGAGCTCCGCTTCATTTTTTTGGAAGTTCACTTCTTTTTTTCGGAAGTTCACTTCTTTTGTTTTGGAAGTTCACTTCATTTTTCGGAAGCTCACCTCATTTTTTGGAAGTTCACTTCATTTTTTGGAAGTTCACTTCGTTTTTTCGAAAGTCCGCCTCTTTTTTTCGGAAGTTCACTTCATTTTTTTGGAAGTTCACTTCTATTTTTCGGAAGTTCACTTTGTTTTTTCGAAAGTTTGCTTCATTTTTCGGAAGTTCACTTCATTTTTCGGAAGTTCACTTTGTTTTTTCGAAATTTCACTTCATTTTTCGGAAGTTCACTTCATTTTTTCGAAAGTTCGCTTCATTTTTTGGAGGTTCACTTCATTTTTCAGAAGTTCACTTCATTCTTTTCGGAAGTTCACTTCAATTTTTTGGAAGTTTACTTCATTTTTCGGAAGTTCACTTCATTTTTCGAAAATTCACTTCATTTTCTCGGAAGTTCACTTCTTTTTTTGGAAGTTCACTTCTTTTTTCTCGGAAGTTCAGTTCATTTTTCGCAAGTTAGCTTCACTTTTTTTTCGGAAGTTCACTTTATTCTGTTTGAAGTTCACTAGATTTTTCAGAAGTTCACTTTATTATTTTCAGAAGTTCACATCATTTTATTGGATGTTCACATTAAGATTTATCAAA
Organism: Lolium perenne; assembly: GCF_019359855.2. NCBI lineage: Eukaryota > Viridiplantae > Streptophyta > Magnoliopsida > Poales > Poaceae > Lolium > Lolium perenne. The sequence continues at coordinate 121,579,563 of NC_067248.2, read as the reverse complement.
CATGCCCAAAAAATTACTTTTTTTTGTCAAATTCACGTAGGTCAAAACAGTAGTTCACTTTGTACACCGTGAGGAAGTTCACTTTGCACCGAGCAGAAGATCAATTTTAACATGCCGAGAAAATTACTTTTTTCGAAATTTACTTTGGTCAAAATGAAGTTCATTTTGTAGCACACGGAAGTTAACTTTGAATCGCATAGAAGTTCACTTTAAACACGCCGAAATTTACATTTTGACGAAATTCACTTTAGTCAAAAAAGGTTGTTCACTTTGTAGCATACGAAAGTTCACATTGCACCTCGTGGAAGTTCAACGTAAACATGCCAAAAAATTACTTTTTTTGTCAAAATTCGATTTAGTCAAAACGGAAGTTTACGGCATGGAAGTTCACTTCGTTTTTTGAAAGTTCGCTTCATTATTTTGGAGGTTCACTTCATTTTTTGGAAGTTCATTTCATTCCTTTCGGAAGTTAACTTCATTTTTTTGGAAGTTTATTTTATTTTTCGGAAGTTCACTTCATTTTTCGAAAATTCACTTCATTTTTCTCGGAAGTTCAGTTCTTTTTTGGGAAGTTCACTTCTTTTTTCTCGGAAGTTCAGTTCATTTTTCGGAAGTTAGCTTCACTTTCTGAAGTTTTTTTTCATTTCTCGAAAGTTCACTTTATTTTGTTGGAAGTTCACTTAATTTTTCTGAAGTTTACTTTATTATTTTTAGAAGTTCACATCATTTTATTGGAAGTCCACATTAAGATTTATCAAACATGCCAAAAATTACTTTTTTTTGTCACGTAGGTCAAAACAGTAGTTCACTTTGTACACCGCGAGGAAGTTCACTTTGCACCACGCAGAAGTTCACTTTTAATACTCCGAGAAAATTACTTTTTTTCAAAATTAACTTTGGTAAAAATGAAGTTCATGTTGTACCACACGGAAGTTAACTTTGAATCGCATGGAAGTTCACTTTGAACACACCGTAAATTAACATTTTGACGAAATTCACTTTAGTCAAAACAAAGGTGGTTCACTTTGTAGCATACGGAAGTTCACATTGCACCTCGTGGAAGTTCAATGTAAACATGCCAGAAAATTACTTTTTGTCGAAATTCGGTTTAGTCAAAACAGAAGTTCACTTTTTACGGTTTGGAAGTTCACTTAGCATCGCGCAAAAGTTAATTTTAAACACGAAGGGAAATTACTTTTTGATGAAATTCACTATGCTCAAAACGGAAGTTCACTTTGTACCACGCGGAAGTCCATTTTGAATGCGCCAGAAGATCAAATCATACAAGCCGGAAATTTCCCATTAAGAATTTGGAAAAAAGTTCAACATCAAAAAGTTGCACCTAATCAATATATTTTCGACATAATTTTATTTGGAACATTCCACAAGTTGTTCGGAAATAAATCACAAAAAAACAGTAAATAAAAACAAGAAATTGGGAAAGTAGAATCATGTTTTTTCAAATCTGCTCTTAAACTGTGAATAATTGGTGAAAATTATCTATATAAAAACGTTGCGCCTAGTCAATAGCTTTCCAATGGCATATCATATGCATCAATCCGATAAATCGTTTGGAAATTAGACTTCAAAAACTGCACGAAATTAGTGAAATCCGCGAAAATATTATTTTGTATATTCAAAATTATTTTTAAACAATAAAGAATTTGGAAAAATAATGAACACGAAAAAGATGCGAAATTACTATACGAATCCAACGGTATATTATATGCATCATTCCGATAAGCGATTTAAAGATTAAATTAAAAATATTGTTCGCATAAATATGTAATTCTAGTGTTCTGGAAAGTAGAATCATGTTTTTTCAAATCTGCTCTTAAACTGTAAAGAATTAGGGAAAATGATCTATATGAAAAAGTTGCGCCTAGTCAACAGCTTTCCAATGGCATATCATATGCATCAATCCGATGAACCGTTTGTAAATTAGACCTCAAAAACTACACAGAGTTAGTGAAATCCGCGAAAATGTTGTTTTATATATTTAAAATTATTTTTAAACAGTAGAGAATTTGTAAAAACAATGAACACGAAAAAGATGAGAAATTATTATACGAATCCAACAGTATATTATATGAATCATTCCGATAAGCGATACAAAGATTAAATTAAAAATACTGTCCACATAAACATGTAATTCTAGTGTTCCGGAGAGTAGAATCATGTTTGTTTTCAAATCTGCTCTTAAACTGTAAAGAATTAGGAAAAATTATCTATATGAAAAAGTTGCGCCTAGTCAACAGCTTTCCAATGGCATATCATATGCATCAATCCGATGAACCGTTTAGAAATTAGACCTAAACAATTGCACGGAATTGCTGAAATCCGTGAAAATGTTGTTTTGTATGTTCAAAATTATTTTTAAACAACAGAGAATTTGGAAAAACAATGAACAAAGAAAAGATGCGAAATTACCATACGAATCCAATGGTATATTATATGCATAATTCCGATAAGCGGTTTGAAAATCAACATGAAAATACTGTCCGCACGAATATGTAATTTTGGTATTCCGTCGAGAAGTTCACTTGTGAAACACCCGGAAGTTCACAAGTGGTTCGAGAATAGCTATTCCACAACCCTCCTTAAGAGTGGTTCTAGAATAGCTATTCTAGAACCCCCCCCCCCCTAGGATGTTGGAGACTAGCTATTCCACAACCCTCTTTAAAGACCTTCTAAACCCGATACAAACACCTGCGCCTCCCAACCCCACCTACCTTCCATCCCCACCCCACCTCCCGTCGACCCCACACCACACCACCTCACCGATGCCGACCCCACCTACACCACCTACCGCTAACCCCACCCATACCCCATCGACCCGCCCCACCTTTCGTCGACCCAACCAACCTCCCACCGGCCCCACACCTCCTACCTCCCGCCAGCCCCACACCGCCCAACTTCCAGCGACCCAACCCAGCCTCCCAATGACCCCACCCACCCCACGTCCCGACGACCCACCCCACCATACCTCCTGCCGACCTATCACCGACCCTTCCCCAAGCCACACCCCACCAACCCCATTTTTTAAAGTTCGCATTTTTTTGGAGCTCCGCTTCATTTTTTTGGAAGTTCACTTCTTTTTTTCGGAAGTTCACTTCATTTGTTTTGGAAGTTCACTTCATTTTTCAGAAGCTCACCTCATTTTTTGGAAGTTCACTTCATTTTTTGGAAGTTCACTTCGTTTTTTCGAAAGTCCGCTTCTTTTTTTCGGAAGTTCACTTCATTTTTTTGGAAGTTCACTTCTATTTTTCGGAAGTTCACTTTGTTTTTTCGAAAGTTTGCTTCATTTTTCGGAAGTTCACTTCATTTTTCGGAAGTTCACTTTGTTTTTTCGAAATTTCACTTCATTTTTTCGGAAGTTCACTTCATTTTTCGGAAGTTCACTTCATTTTTTCGAAAGTTCGCTTCATTTTTTGGAAGTTCACTTCATTTTTCAGAAGTTCACTTCATTCTTTTCGGAAGTTCACTTCAATTTTATGGAAGTTTACTTCATTTTTCGGAAGTTCACTTCATTTTTCGAAAATTCACTTCATTTTCTCGGAAGTTCACTTCTTTTTTTGGAAGTTCACTTCTTTTTTCTCGGAAGTTCAGTTCATTTTTCGCAAGTTAGCTTCACTTTTTTCGGAAGTTCACTTTATTTTGTTTGAAGTTCACTAGATTTTTCAGAATTTCACTTTATTATTTTCAGAAGTTCACATCATTTTATTGGATGTTCACATTAAGATTTATCAAACATGCCCAAAAATTACTTTTTTTTGTCAAATTCACGTAGGTCAAAATAGTAGTTCACTTTGTACACCGTGAGGAAGTTCACTTTGCACCGAGCAGAAGATCAATTTTAACATGCCGAGAAAATTACTTTTTTCAAAATTTACTTTGGTCAAAATGAAGTTCATTTTGTAGCACACGGAAGTTAACTTTGAATCGCATAGAAGTTCACTTTAAACACACCGAAATTTACATTTTGACGAAATTCACTTTAGTCAAAAAAGGTTGTTCACTTTGTAGCATACGAAAGTTCACATTGCACCTCGTGGAAGTTCAATGTAAACATGCCAAAAAATTACTTTTTTTGTCAAAATTCGATTTAGTCAAAACGGAAGTTTACGGCATGGAAGTTCACTTCGTTTTTTAAAGTTCGCTTCATTATTTTGGAGGTTCACTTCATTTTTTGGAAGTTCATTTCATTCCTTTCGGAAGTTAACTTCATTTTTTTGGAAGTTTATTTTATTTTTCGGAAGTTCACTTCATTTTTCAAAAATTCACTTCATTTTTCTCGGAAGTTCAGTTCTTTTTTGGGAAGTTCACTTCTTTTTTTCTCGGAAGTTCAGTTCATTTTTCGGAAGTTAGCTTCACTTTCTGAAGTTTTTTTTTCATTTCTCGAAAGTTCACTTTATTTTGTTGGAAGTTCACTTAATTTTTCTGAAGTTTACTTTATTATTTTTAGAAGTTCACATCATTTTATTGGAAGTTCACATTAAGATTTATCAAACATGCCAAAAATTACTTTTTTTTGTCAAATTCAGGTAGGTCAAAACAGTAGTTCACTTTGTACACCGCGAGGAAGTTCACTTTGCACCACGCAGAAGTTCACTTTTAATACTCCGAGAAAATTACTTTTTGTCAAAATTTACTTTGGTAAAAATGAAGTTCATGTTGTACCACACGGAAGTTAACTTTGAATCGCATGGAAGTTCACTTTGAACACACCGTAAATTAACATTTTGACGAAATTCACTTTAGTCAAAACAAAGGTGGTTCACTTTGTAGCATACGGAAGTTCACATTGCACCTCGTGGAAGTTCAATGTAAACATACCAGAAAATTACTTTTTGTCGAAATTCGGTTTAGTCAAAATGGAAGTTCACTTTTTACGGTTTGGAAGTTCACTTAGCATCGCGCAAAAGTTAATTTTAAACACGAAGGGAAATTACTTTTTGATGAAATTCACTATGCTCAAAACGGAAGTTCACTTTGTACCACGCGGAAGTCCATTTTGAATGCGCCAGAAGATCAAATCATACAAGCCGGAAATTTCCCATTAAGAATTTGGAAAAAAGTTCAACATCAAAAAGTTGCACCTAATCAATATATTTTTGACATAATTTTATTTGGAACATTCCGACAAGTTGTTCGGAAATAAATCACAAAAAAACAGTAAATAAAAACAAGAAATTGGGAAAGTAGAATCATGTTTTTCAAATCTGCTCTTAAACTGTGAATAATTGGTGAAAATTATCTATATAAAAACGTTGCGCCTAGTCAATAGCTTTCCAATGACATATCATATGCATCAATCCGATAAACCGTTTGGAAATTAGACTTCAAAAACTGCACGAAATTAGTGAAATCCACGAAAATATTATTTTGTATATTCAAAATTATTTTTAAACAATAAAGAATTTGGAAAAATAATGAACACGAAAAAGATGCGGAATTACTATACGAATCCAACGGTATATTATATGCATCATTCCGATAAGCGATTTAAAGATTAAATTAAAAATATTGTTCGCATAAATATGTAATTCTAGTGTTCTGGAAAGTAGAATCATGTTTTTCAAATCTGCTCTTAAACTGTAAAGAATTAGGGAAAATGATCTATATAAAAAAGTTGCGCCTAGTCAACATCTTTCCAATGGCATATCATATGCATCAATCCGATGAACCGTTTGTAAATTAGACCTCAAAAACTGCACGGAGTTAGTGAAATCCGCGAAAATATTGTTTTATATATTCAAAATTATTTTTAAACAGTAGAGAATTTGTAAAAACAATGAACACGAAAAAGATGAGAAATTATTATACGAATCCAACAGTATATTATATGAATCATTCCGATAAGCGATACAAAGATTAAATTAAAAATACTGTCCACATAAACATGTAATTCTAGTGTTCCGGAGAGTAGAATCATGTTTGTTTTCAAATCTGCTCTTAAACTGTAAAGAATTAGGAAAAATTATCTATATGAAAAAGTTGCGCCTAGTCAACAACTTTCCAATGGCATATCATATGCATCAATCCGATGAACCGTTTAGAAATTAGACCTAAACAATTGCACGGAATTGCTGAAATCCGTGAAAATGCTGTTTTGTATATTCAAAATTATTTTTAAACAACAGAGAATTTGGAAAAACAATGAACAAAGAAAAGATGCGAAATTACTATACGAATCCAACGGTATATTATATGCATAATTCCGATAAGCGGTTTGAAAATCAACATGAAAATACTATCCGCACGAATATGTAATTTTGGTATTCCGTCGAGAAGTTCACTTGTGAAACACCCGGAAGTTCAAAAGTGGTTCGAAAATAGCTATTCTCGAACCGGTTTGATATATATATATATATATATACTTCCTATCCCTGGGTGTAGTTACACCCATATCTAATATACTACCATACGGAAGTATATACGATATTTTATCGGTTCGAGTATGTTCTTACATTATATCTAAGATATTACAAACCAAGTTTGGTGAAAAAAATATAAGTGAGCATGTAGTTTGCACTATATATATGAAATACATGCATGCATATACGTAAAAAATGAGTCTACGTAAAAAAATGTACATACTTCCTACAAAGTATTATACATACTACTAAAATAGTCTTATATACTTCATACTACATGTACATACTATCCGATATGATATATACTCTCTAGATTATGAGAAACACACGTGGGTGTAACTACACCCGGGTGTAGTATGAATATGTCATATATATATATATATAGGGTTGCACTATTTCGCAACCGGTGCTCAGAATATTATTCTGAGCACCATCCCACCCTATATTGGCGCGGAGCAGAACGAAAGGAAAAAAAACCCACCCGCTGCCCACGCACAGAACCCACCTGCCCCAGTTCGATCTAAAATTCCCCCACCGTGTCCCACGCCGGCCATCCCCCGCCGCCACCAGCCGCCCCCCGTCGCCGGCCACCCCGCCGCCGCCCGCCCCCGTCGCCGGCCACCCCGCCGCCTTGACCACCCCGCGCCTGCCGGCCCTGCCTCCCACGGCGGCGCGCCTCTGCTACCCTGCCGCTGGGGCACACCTGCCGCCCCGCCGGTAACCGTCGCCCTGCCGCGGGGAGCCGCCGCCCAGCCCGCCCCTCCGCCGGGAACCCACACAGCCACCTCCAGCGACGCCGGGAAGTACGGTCGCCTCCTCCCCAGACCCCGTCAAGCAAGACCACCCCTTCCCTGACGCACGCAAGCACGGCCGCCTCCTCCCCTTACTCCGGCAAGCGCCGCCGCATCCTCTGCGGTACCCGGCGAGCACCGCCCCCTCCTCCCTCGACCCCGGCAACCGCCGCAGCCGCTTGGAGAGCTCGCGCGCTGCAGCCTGGGAGGACCACCGGGCGGCCATCTCGAGGGCTCGACTCCGTCGCCTGGGAGGCCCGGGGCGCCGTCCTCAGGCAAGTCAGCGTCGCCCCAACCTGCCTCGCTCAACCCTCGCTGACGATTTCTGTTGCGGTTGAACTTACTTCCAAGGGGACTTGTACTTTTTTTCCACGGCGCATGTACTTCCGTAATTTTCTTATATTGTTTTGTTGTGATGGTAAACCGTGATGCATATAGTGCCTGCAAACTGTTGCTATCTCTCTTGGAGCTATGTTTTTCTATCTTAGTTTGTGGAACACTAAAATCTCTCTTTCTATAAGAAATTCGTAGTGCAAACTGTTGGAACGGGCAGTGCAAATTTCGTGTATGTAAAGATGGCCATCTTTAGTTTCAGTTTGGACTATAGTCAGTTCGTGTGCGTAAAGATGGCCAGTTTAATCTTGTCTCTGTTAGATGGCCAGTTTAGTCTTGTCTCTGTTAGACTTGTACGATGCTTCCACTGAACATCCACTACTTTCTAGATTTTTTTTCCTAGTTTTGCCTCTGTACTTTGTATGTGTGTGGCGAATTCTGCGGTTTTTATCCTTCATCGCTGCTGCCACCTCTCCGCTGGACCAGGAGCAAGGGAACGACAGCTGAAGCTCCCATCCAGCCACGAACACTAGCTGTCAGCTACTCTCGTGTGACCCAGGCTGGACCACGATGTGCTCACAAATTTAGGGAAGGAAAAAAGAAGGATTAATACACCCATTGATTCTTATGCATGCGATTATGTTTTCCATTTGTCCGACAAGTAAGAATTTGAGACATCGTGTGTTTATTTGCATGCCTAAGGGCATGTGTGCAATTGTGCCCGTCGATGCTAATGCCTAGCTCCAGAATAGAAACATCTTTTGTTAGCTGGTTAACATTTCTTGCTTTTAGATGTGAAATAGACACAGGCATGTGCACCATGGTGCATTTTCTTTTTTCCCATACTTCGTATTAAATTCAAGCCGCATCATTTGTTCAAGAAGCGCATATGGTTTGGAAAGTACACTCATTGAGCAGATGGTTCCCGGCCATGACAGGCTTCAATTTGATTCAATCCACTACGTGCTTTTCATGCTTATTTAATATCTCCATCTTTTTCTCTCGGTACAGATGGTTTCAGGGTAGAGGGCAGTGCAACTCTCTATAAGCGCGAAGTACAACCCGTTTATACAAGAAGTATAAGTGTTCTTCTCATGGATAAATATACCGTTCGAAACCAGGAAGTGCGGAAGTTTACATACCAGAGGTCTCATTCAGAACGGGGAAGTATAAGTGTTCTGCTCATACCAGAGGTCTGCACATATAAGCAATAGACATGAAACAAAAATAAAATCATGGGGAACTCATTAGGAAGTGGAGGATTTTTAAAAAAAATTATATTTCAAGAAGCATGAGATAGCAGAAGTACAAAACTTCCGATTAGCTTCCCGTCGTGGCCGACTACCATGACTACACCGCGCGTGCCCTTCCTATTTATTTCTCTGTATTGTCTGTGTATCAGCGAGAGGTACAACCAAAAACTTTTATTCCAATAAATACACATTCCCGGCAAGAATAAGTAAAACTAGTTGGTACAATCATTATAGTCTCGGCAGTACAATCGATTAGGTCCGAGTAATACACACCGAACATTCAAAAACCAAAAACTATTGTGGTGCACGTTCAAAGTACATCCAAATCGTGTACAAAATGTTGGTCAATTAGCGTCCAATTCTTTATTGTATAATTTAACTAATTTTTCATCGAGTTTCTAAAAACATGATTAAAATTCAACAACAAAAAGGCGACCATGAGGAAGTACACACATTTGCGACCGCAAAGTGGACACCTTGTTGTTGGAGTTAAGAAGTGTAGGAATAAATTAAAAGTAAAAAAATCGGTGACCCATGAATAAATTGCCACTGTATTGTACCATCATGTATCCTTCATTTTATTTGAATTATTTCATCTGCTTGACTTGTGTACCTCCTTGCATTTGGAAAAAATTACGAAAATAAACATGCATCGAGAAGTACATAAAGCAAACATCGGGAAGTACACAAATTCGACCGGTGCAACTTTTAATAGTATTGGAAGGTGCATAAATTTGATAGATACATAAAAGTTGCTCCGAGAAGTACACCAGTTCAGCTAGAGAAGTACAACTACTTTTCACAAAGAAGTACAGTTATTCGTCTCGGGGAGTAAAGAAAAACGTTGATTAGGCAGAACAACCATTATAGTCTAGGCAGTACAATCGTTAAGATCCGAGCAATACTCATCATTATAGTCTCGACAATACAACACTTTGTCCGAGATGCACAACACCTTGTCCGGGGAAGTGCAACAATATGACGTGAGCAGCACACCCATTTAATATAGGAAGTACAAGAAAACCGACAAAATCCAAATGTAAAAAAGGTAATAATTATGTCACCCGTGAGTAAGTTTAAATAATTTATTCTGAGAAGTACAACCATTCTACACGAGCAGTACACCCACTATATATATGAAGTAAGAAACCGAGTAAAACACAAATGTAGGAAAAATAAAATGATCCCATCATCGGTGAGGAAATTATCCGTGAGGAACTTCAAATACTTAATGCTGAGAAGTACAACCATTCGATAGGAGCAGTGCATGTACTTACTATAGGAAGTACAAGAAAATAGACAACATCAAAATGTAGAAAAACCAAAATAATCGCATCCCCCACGAAAAAGTTCAAATACTTGATGATGAGAAGTACAACTATTCGAAACGAGCAGCACAAGCACTTATTATAGGAAGTACAAGGAAACCGACAAAATCAAAATGTAGTGAAAACAAAATAATCTCGTCACCCCCAAGGATAGTTGATGTCAAGAAGTACAACGTTCGACACGAGCAGTACAAGCACCTATTATAGAAAGTATAAGAAAATCAAAAAAATCAAAATGTAAAAAAACGAAATAACCCCATCACCCAAGAGGAAATTCAAATAGTTGACGGAGAGAATTACAACCACTCGACAACAGCAGTACACCCACTTAATATAGGAAGTACAAGAAACTGACAAAATCCAAATGTAGAAAAAACAAAGTAATCCCATCATCCGTGAGGAAGTACAAGGAGTTATTCTGAGAAGTACAAGCGGAGACTACAAGAAGTACAAGCAGTAATTACAGGAACTACAAATTGTACAAAGAAAATACTCGCACATAAGTTCACATATCAATGTTGGGAAGTTCAAATATTAAGATCCAGGAAGTGCAGAATCTCTAAAATAGAGGCTAGGGAAAATCTAAAACTATCATTCCGAAACACATGTTTAATTATTGTAAAACAAACTAGTACAAAGACATGCCGTGAGAAGTTCAGGTGCGTATGGTTGTGCTGCACATGTTGTGTGGTGAAAATTATAGCTTTGTTTTACTGAACACTTTCGTGAAAACAGCGCCGAGAAGTACAACCACATTTCCCTCGAAGTGCAAGTTCATGTCGAGGGAAGTTCAATGCTCTGTTTTTACGGGGCGGAAATCTATTGTGCAAATCTCATCGATTTGATCACCAAACACTTCAATCATTGTCACCAAAAGCTTTATATGGTAGAGTATATGTGTAATTTCATTACCTACAACATTTTACAGCAAATAAATGGATCTAATCCACCAACTTAATATCGTTATCCCACAAAATATACCGGAAACATGATTCTAAAACTTATAAAATTAGTTTCAAACCATTCGGATTTGGAAAAATTGGTAGATACAAAAAAGATGCGCCATTTTAACACCTTTCCAACCATATATCATTCGCATTGTTTAAATATACCGCATGGAAATCGCGGGGAAAACCATTCGGTGCCCGTCACATAAAATGGGCAGATAGTAATTCGAGATATTCTCTTAAACTGTAAGGAATTAGAGAAAATAATTGGAATAAGAAAGTTGCGCCTAGTCCATAGCTTTCCAACGCCATATCATTTGCATCATTCCGACAAACGGTTGAAACAAATCATCCAAATTACCGTCCGCTCGTTTTTAAGTACGTCCGAATTTCGGTATTTTCAAAATTGTTCAAAAACTGTGAGGATTTTGAAAAAACGTAAAACATGAAAAAGTTGCGCAATTTCATTATCTATCCAACGGTATATCATTTGTACATTTCCGATAAGCGATTCGAAAATCAAACTAAAAGTTCGTTTTCTGGCCATATAGAAGCGTTTTCGTATTTTCAAAATTAAATTTAAACCATGCTGAATCTGCGAAAGTTGTGAACATGAAAAAGTTGTGGTTTTTCATTATCTATCCAACGGTATATCATTTGCATAGTTCCGACTAATGGTTGAGAAAATCGTAGTATAATCAGTTGCTCTGAAGAAAATGAGAAGTTCAGGTAAGTTCTGACAGAAAGGTCAACACTCTTATCCAGGAAGTTCAAGTCGGTGCTATATATATATACATATATACATATATATGTATATGTATATATATATATATATATATATATACTACCAAAATATTTTTATATACTTCATACTATATGTATATACTCTTCGGTATGATAGATACTACCTAGATTGTGTGAAACACACGTATATATATATATATATATATATATGTATATATATACTTCATACTATATGTATATACTCTTCGGTATGATAGATACTACCTAGATTGTGTGAAACACACGTATATATATACTACTTTATAGGTAGTATGTACACTTTTTTATGTACACTATTTCTTTACGTATAAATATACATGTATTATATATATAGTGCAAACTATGAGTGTATTTAATTTTTTTCCACCAAAATTGGTATGGAGTTTCTTAGATACAATATACGAACATACTCAAATTGATAAAGTATCATATATACTTTTGTATGATCGTATACGAGAGATGGGTGTAGTTACACCCAGAAATAGAAAGTATTTATCCTACCTATATCTATATATATATATATATATATATATATAGGTCTGCTATTCTCGAACCGGTTCGAGAATAACTATTCTCGAACCCTTTCTGAACTTCCGCGTGTTTTCCTAGTGAACTTCTCGACGGAATACCAGAATTGTATTTTCGTGCGGACAGTATTTTCATGATGATTTTCAAACCGCTTATCGGATTGATGCGTATAATATACCGTTGGATTCGCACGAAAATTTCGCAACTTTTTCGTGTTCATTGTTTTCCCAAATTCTACATTGATTAAAACTAATTTGAAATATACAAAACAACGTTTTCGCGGATTTCTCTATTTTTGTACAGTTTTGGGGTTCCAGTTTTCAAACCGTTTATCGGAATGATGCGTATGATATGCCGTTGGAAAGGTGCTGACTAGGCGCACCTTTTTCATGAAGAACAATTTTCTAAATTCTTTACAGTTTAAGAGCAGATTTGAAAATACGTGATTATGTTTTTCGAACTTCTCGGTTTTTCGAACTGTTTTTTGGGGCTAATTTTCGAACCACTTATCGGAATTTTCCAAATGATATTGCATTGAAAAGATATTGATTAGGCGAATCTTTTTCATGTTGAATGTTTTTCCAAATTCTAAATGATTTTAGTTTAATTTCAGAAATACATAAAACTGAAGATAACGCCGACACAAGAACATTTCGAAATTGGCTTATCTAGATTGATTAGGTGTGGCATTGCGTTATGTTGGAGTATTAGTAGAGTTATATTAGTGCTAATTGTAAGTTGAGTTGGTCGATTTGCGCAATCGGTGGTTGTACGGACGATTTCTATGCGTATGATTTCCGTCCAGAAAAACAGAGTGTATGAGGTGCTCGAATATAGAAGTGAACTTCCTTTATATCTGTTAGTGAACTTCCGATCGCGGTATAAAAGTTTCTGGCATGTAATAAAATTATAGCGAACTTCTGTGGATGTGAACTTCTTCTCCCCTGAATCTGAACTTCCCGACGGACTTCAATATTGTACAGGGCGAACTTCCAAAACTTTGGTCTAGTTTGAAGTGAACTTCAGAAAATATAGCGAACTACCGTCGCATCTGCACTATCTGAACTTCCCCTTCTCTGCATCTGAACTTCCAGACGGACCTCAACATTGTAAGAGTGAACTTCCATTTCAAATATGAACTTCTATACGGGGAGTGAATTTCCGTATGGAGGTAAATGAACTTCCCGGTGGTGGCAAGTGAACTTCTGAAAATATTGCGAACTTCCACATGTTTGAATTGAACTTCCGAGTTGTTTTGTCTTTTGTTCGAAGTGAACTTCCCAAAATAATGTGAACTTCTATATTTTTGTGTTCGAAGTGAACTTTTCGATTTTCATGTTTAGTTATGCAGCAGTCTTCTGAACTTCTGAATTCGGCGAAGTGAACTTCACCAATCTGCGAAAGTGAACATCTAAATTTAGGCGGATGTGAACTTCCCATTTTTGAACTCTAGAAAAAATTTCTAAACTTCTGAATTTTGCGAGTGTGAACTTCCAAGTCTTTGCAGATGTGAACTTCCTGATTTTTTGAAATCTGGAGAATTTCATAATTTTAAAAAATTTCGTGTATGTGAAACATCCAAGTTCCGTAGATGTGAACTACTGAGTCTTGTAGATGTGAACTTCTTGATTTTTTGTACTCTAGAGATTTTTTGTACTCTCGGTCTGGTTGGGCGCCGCCGAGGAGCTGGGAGCAGGGGCGGGAGGTAGACTCCCTGGGGCGACAGTGGCGCCTCCGACAGTTGGTGGGGACGGCGGGGGCTGTGCGCGTGGCAGGTGGTGGGGCGGTGGAGGTCGTGCGCGCTGCAGGTGACGGGGCGGCGGAAGCCTGCGCGCTGCAGGTGGTGGGGGCGGCGGTCGCCGGGGCGGCGCGACAGGTGGTGGGGGCGGCGGTCGCCGGGCGGCGCGGCAGGTGGTGGGGGCGGCGGTCGCCGGGGGCGCAGCAGGGTGGTGGGGCGGCGGTCGCCGGGGGCCGCAGCAGGTGGTGGGGGCGGCGGTCGCCGGGGCGCGCGGTGGTGTGGCGGCGGTCGCCGGGCGCGCGCAAAGCGGCAGCCGGGCGCGCGGCGGTGGTGGGAGGCGACGCGCGCGGCTGGTGGGGGGCGCGCGGGGCGGGAGGTGGGTTGCGCGCGGGGTGGGAGGTTCGCTTGCCGAGTTGGTTTGGGGGGGTTCTAGAATAGCTATTCTAGAACCACTCTTAAGGGGGGTTCGAGAATAGTTGGGCTCTATATATATATATATATATATATATATATATATATATATATATATATAATGGTGACACTATTTTGAAACCGGTGCTCAGAACATCTAACCATATAAGAAGGCGATCTAGCGGAAACCCGAAAAATCCTGAAAACTAGCCCCAATCCTTCTGACCCACGCGCGTGCCCAACCTCGCTGACCTCGCCCCACCTTCCCTGCCGCCGGCAGTCTCCCGCGCCGGCCCTTCCTTCTCCGCCGCCGGAAGCTCCTCACTCCGTCGCGTCCCTCCTCCCCCGGCGCTGGATCGTCTTCCCCGTTCTCGGCAGGCTCCCGCGGCGCCCGTCCTTCCTCACAGCCGCCGCCCCCCGCGTCCACCCTCCTTTCCCGTCTCCGGCAGGCCCCCGCGTCCCCATGCGCCGCCGCCCACGATCCCACCAAGGCGCCTCCCATCATGCTCTTTCTCCTGTCGGGCCCAACCGACTATCCGTCGCCGTTCTGCTCGTCTCTGCCTGACTACCTCCCGCCGCCGCCATGAACGATCCATGCACTGCCTAGGCCACCCCTCGAGCTCCAGCGCCAATGCTTCCGCTCGACTACCATGCGCCCACCAGCAAAGGAGGCTACCCGCCCAGATCTTGAGCTCCCCTAGGGTCCTCTCCGTCGTCGGTTGAAATTTGACCTCCCCCAAGTCTCCTCCGCCGCCTGCGTGACCTGCCCTTGCTCCCCATAGCTGCTGGCGGAGCCTCCCTCTGCAGCTCTGCTCCCCACCGCATCGACCTCTCCGGCCACGGCCTTTTCTAGCTCCACATCCACGCCATCCCGACCTTTCTGTTTATTCTGCTTTTCGTTGACCTGTACTGCTGGAGGGTAAAACGATAAACTGCTCGTTATTAAAAACTTGCACTGCCTATGATGCGATCCAAGTTTTTCTGCAGGTGTTGTATCAAATGCAGTTGAAGGCTTGCGAATTGAAGCCCATGCACTATAAGCTGTCACAATTGCAGATCAGTTTGCAATCGGAAGGCCAATCTTTGCAACTGACTGCCATGTCTTGAAGCAAGCTGTCACAGTTGCTGATCACAACTGCAGGAGCCAAATACAACGAGGCCAAAAGCTATCAGCTGGGATTGATGCCGGGGAACTCAGTGCGCATGGTCCGTCGCACAGAATGATAGAAAAGTTGGGCGCCGCCGGCCGGAACGTGCTTAGCTTGCGCCGCATGACCGCATCCCACAAAGCCCACTCTCGTTTCTCTTTGTATAAGACTGTAAATGAGTGCACTCACTTTTTTTTACGGGAGTAGAGGAGTGCACTTGAAAGCAGTGTGTGCACTTGAAGGCAGTGTACCTGTTCATCAAAGAGAAGTACAGGTAAATTACAAGTCGAGGACTTGATACATCCACCCTTTCAACCCTGTTGTCTGGAGCATGTCGAGAAAGAGCCAGGTGTGCACCTTCCTGCTTCTTCGCGCGGTGCCACATCTTTGCATCCCATCTCACGCAGAGCAGCATTCGCCGACCGGGCTGGCGCGTGGCTGCAGGCTGCCTGTTGGGGACGAGGCTCCAGTTCTTTGTTTTTTCTTTTTGGCAAAAATGATCATGTATTTGTTAATTGCCTTATTATTAGATTAAATCCGACATGGATTTGTTATACTAGCTGTACGGATGTGTTTTACATGATAAATCCATAAATCACATTCAATTTTCTTCCCGAAATTACACTGAGTGAAGCTAGGCAGCACAGATGCAGCATGGTACTCGTTAAGCCTCCTATGGCACTTGACCCCCTCCTTCCTCCTGCCACTGGCGTGCAAGCCTTGTTCTTCCGCCGCTGCTGCCATGGCTCCTCTCGCCGACGGCCAACGAAGCCGGTCAGCCGTGCCCCTTGGACAGAGACAGGGATGTCGACCGCCGGTGGGAAAATAGGACTGGCACTACCATCCATCGTCTCTGCAGCCACTACAAGAAAAGTTGCCATGGCCGACGAAGTTGAAGTCACGCCGTGGTTGCTGGTGTACCATGGCCGACGATTTTGGGTCTGTCCGTTGTGCATGTCAAAACGTTTTTTTTCTCGTTTTTGAGGCCACCTAGCCCGACGAAACCGGCCAAAACGTTGCGTATGGTGGCCCGTGACGTGGTGCATCTCGAATTCTCGGGTTCGCCGGCCGAGTCAACGCAAATCCGCACCGCCGAGGGATGTAGGGCCCAGATGGCAGCCTCTCTGGCATTTTTTTTTCTCGATCGCGCCATCTCGTTCAACGCTCTCCAATCGAGCCGTTTACGATGCAGGATCATGGGTCCCGCATGTCATCCTCTATGAACCAAAATTCTTTCTATTCTTGGATTTTTTTGACCCCCTGATTTCTGGCTACTTCCTTTTTCTTTTGATCCCTTGCCGCCTTGGAAACGTTGAAACCGCTGGTGCTAATTGGGACCCGCATGTCATCCTCTATGTACTATAAAACTTTCTTTTCTTGGAGTTTTTTTTGGCACCTCAAATTTGGTCACTTGCCTTTTTCTTTCAATCCCCTGCCGCCTCTCAAACGGTGATACCGCTGCTGCTAAATGGGACCCGCATGTCATCCTCTATGTACTATAAAACTTTCTTTTCTTAGATTTTTTTTGGCACCTCATATTTGGTCACTTACCTTTTTCTTTCGATCCCCTGCCGCCTCTCAAACGGTGATACCGCTGCTGCTAAATGGGACCCGCATGTCATCCTCTATGTACTATAAAACTTTCTTTTCTTGGATTTTTTTTGGCACCTCATATTTGGTCACTTACCTTTTTCTTTCGATCCCATGCCGCCTCTCAAACGGTGATACCACTGCTGCTAAATGGGACCCGCATGTCATCCTCTATGTACTATAAAACTTTCTTTTCTTGGATTTTTTTGGCACCTCATATTTGGTCACTTACCTTTTTCTTTCGATCCCCTGCCGCCTCTCAAACGGTGAGACCGCTGCTGCTAAATGGGACCCGCATGTCATCCTCTATGTACTATAAAACTTTTTTTTCTTGAATTATTTTTGGCTCCTGATATTTGGTCACTTGCCTTTTTCTTTCGATCTCATGCCACGTTTGAAACGTTGAGGAACCTGCTGGCTCATGGGACCCGCATGTCATCCTCTATATACTATAAAAGTTCATTTTCTTGGTTTTTTTTTCACCCTCTGATTTTTGGCTATTTCCTTTTTCTTTTGATCCCCTGCCGCCTTTGAAACGTTGAGGACTCTGCTGGCTCATAGGTCCCACATGTCAGCCTCTATGTACAATCAAGTTTCTTTTCTTGAATTATTTTTGGATCCTGATATTTGGTCACTTGCCTTTTTCTTTCGATCTCATGCCACGTTTGAAACGTTGAGCAACCTGCAGGCTCATGGGACCCGCATGTCATCCTCTATGTACTATAAAAGTTCATTTTCTTGGTTTTTTTTCACCCTCTGATTTTTGGCTATTTCCTTTTTCTTTTGATCCCCTGCCGCCTTTGAAACGTTGAGGACTCTGCTGGCTCATAGGTCCCACATGTCAGCCTGTATGAACCATAAAACTTTCCTTTCTTGGAGTTTTTTTTACCCCCTAATTTCTGGCTACTTTCTTTTTTCTTTTGATCTCAAGCCGCATTTGAAACGTTGGGACCGCTGCTGCAAAATGGGACCCGCATGTCATTCTCTATGTACAATAAAGTTTCTTTTCTTGGATTATCTTTGGCTCCTGATATTTTGTCACGTGCCTTTTTCTTTCGATCTCATGCCGCCTTTGAAACGTTGACTAAGCTGCTGGCTCATGGGTCCCGCATGTCATCCTCTACGAACAATAAAAGTTTCCTTTATTGTAGTTATTTTTTGACCCCTAATTTCTGGCATTTGCCTTTTTCTTTTGATCCCCTGCCCCTTTGAAACGATGAGGACGCTGTTGGCAGGTCGGTCCCACATGTCATCCTCTATGAACAATAAAAGTTTCCTTTGGTGGATTTATTTTTGACCCCTAATTAATTTCTGGCTATTTCCTTTTTTTTCTTCTTTTGATCCCCTGCCGCCTTTTTTTGCGAATTTTTTTTTGCGAATTATCCCCTGCCGCCTTGGAATCGTTGAGGATGTTGCTGCCTCATGGGTCCCGCATGTCATCCTCTCAGAACGGTAAATATTTCTTTACTTGGATTTCGTTTACCAACTGATTTTTGTCTTATTTTTCCTTTCGATCTCCTGCCGCCTTTAAAACGTTGTCGAGAGGCTGCTGGCTCACAGGTCCCACATGTCAGCCTCTATAAACAATAAACGTTGAGGATGCTGCCTCATGGGTCCCGCATGCCATCCTCTCAGAACGATAAATGTTTTATTTTCTTTGATTTTTTTACCAACTGATTTTTGGTTTTTTTTCATCCCCTGCCGCCTTTAAAACGTTGACGACGCTGCTGGCTCATGGGTCCCCGATGTCAGCCTCCCCGTACAAGAAACATGTGATATCTTGATTATTTTGCAGACAATAAACATTGTATTTCGCTCTGAGCTATTGCAAACGGATAAATTAAATATTTAATTTTACATAAACAAACTTATATGTTGAATCTCCTTGTTTTGTGTTTTTGCGAAGCATAGGACTTTCCTATTTTTTTTTAGATAAATCCGAACTTTCCTGTTTTGGAGTGGGCTGAAATTGTACGAGTCAAAAGGCCCAGCTGGATAGTTCGAAGGCCTAGATGTCCAGATGCAGCCAAATTGAAATCTTTCTTTTCTTGGATTTTTTTCACCCCCCCCTTTCTGGCTACTTCATTTTTCTTTTGGTCATGTGCTGCCTTGGAAACGTTGAGACCGCTGCTGCAAAATGGGACCCGCATGTCATCCTCTATGTACAATAAAATTTCTTTTCTTGGATTATTTTTTGCTCCTGATATTTGGTCACTTGCCTTTTTCTTTCAATCTCATGCCGAGTTTGAAACGTTGAGGAACCTGCTGGCTCATGGGTCCCGCATGTCATCCTCTATGAACAATAAAAGTTTCCTTTGTTGGATTTATTTTTTACCCCTAATTTCTGGCTATTTGCCTTTTTCTTTTGATCCCCTGCCCCCTTTGAAACGATGACGACGCAGCTGGCAGGTCGGTCCCACATGTCATCCTCTATGAACAATAAAGGTTTCCTTTGATAGATTTATTTTTTACCCTAATTAATCTCTGGCTATTTCCTTTTTTTATTTTGATCCCCTGCCACCTTGGAATAGTTGAGGATGCTGTTGCCTCATGGGTCCCGCATGTCATCCTCTCAGAAAGGTAAATGTTTCATTTCTTGGATTTTGTTTACCAACTGATTTTTGGCTTATTTTTTTTTGTTTCGATCTCCTGCCGCCTTTAAAACGTTGACGACGCTGCTGGCTCATGGGTCCCCAATGTCAGCCTCCCTGTACTGCTAATCCTCTTTCTGCAAAGGTTGTATTTCTAGCTAGATAGCTAAGGTGGATTCGAATCTGCCGTGGTTCAGGCAGCTCAGGTAAGCCTTCTTGCACTGATTAATGGAACTAGTGTATAGCAAGGTCAAGACATGTAGCTCGGTGTAATGAATCTATTTAAATCATGTTGTGGATTCAATCTGATAGTTCTCTAACAGGTCAGCCAAAATAGAAATTAAGTTTTTTTCTAAAACGGAAATGCAAATTAAGATGAACACAAACATTAGTTATCATAATAGCTGATCATACATACGTACTTGCTAAGAGCAAAAGCTTGCCAGAGTTTTACCACCCATACAATTAATTAGCAGTTCAGATAAGATAACCTTATATAAGTATAACTACAAATGCATTTGCTAAGGGCTCATGGGACAACAGAACTAGACAACCGCAAACTTTATGACCAGCATGTCACAGTGGCATCGAAAGATCTTGACCTTCAACTTTGATCCAATGCGAAGTTTGGCACCGCCAATGAACTTTTTCCACCTGGAAGTAACAGCCAAGCGGCCATCTGTGGGACTGACGGAGTACCGTCCCTCCACGGTGAGACCTTCACTCTCCATGACGAGGGAAATCTTGCCCCTTCGGCCAGCATTGAGATCCTTGGAGATACTTTTAGGCAATTTCTGATTCAAAGCAAGAGATACCACCAAAAATTAGTCAATGGCACCAATGCACTAAAGACTGAACCATGTGAGACTTTGAGCAGAGAAGGCATCAAGATAAGAGCAGTTATGCTGTCATATACTCACGAACATAGCCTTCAGATGCGTCCTGGTCACCACACGGGTGGCCACAGCAATGAGCTGAGACCTCGGTGATCTGGCTGGGGCAGGTGCAGGAGCAAGGGCTGGTACACGAGCTGGTGCTGATGCAGGAGACTGCTGGGCAGGTGCAATAAACGGTGCCTCTAGAGGAACCGGTGCTGATGCAGGAGACTGTTGGGCAGGTGCAGTAAATGGTGCAGCTAGAGGAACCAGTGCTGATGCAGAGGCTCTTTGGGCAGGTGTAGTATATGGGGCCTCGACAGGAACCAATGCTGATGTAGGGGCCTGCTGGGTAGATGCAGTAAACGGAGCTGGTACAGGAACCGGTGCTGATGCAGGAGAGTGGGAAGCCGGTGCCGGTGCTGGCGTGGGTGCCCTTTGTGATATCCGCTCCTGTTCCATCAGGGGATCTGCAGCTTTGATCATGTTAAACCCAGCAAGCTAGAACAGAGGGAATGGTTTAGAACAACTGCTCAGAATGCAGTAATCAAAGGATATGATTACAAAAAAGTTACATATTATATATTTGGAAGTGTCTCCAACTCTGTAAGCAGTTACGTATATCTGCCCGTTTGAGTTTCTAATCCTCAGCTCGTCGCCCTTCTTCAGACCGTAGTCAAAAGCAAACTTTCTCCAATCATGTCCATACAAATATGTGATGGCCTGCGTCTTGTAGACATACACCTCATAGACCGTGTAGGTGTTCATCAATTTGCCATTGCCATGCATAGTGAAAGACCCTTCATGCGGACACATCTGGTTAATCATTGGACGAAGTTCACAAGGTACAGTCTGCAGGTGAAATTGATACTAATGTAAGAAGCAGGAAGACTAAAAACAAGACTTTACTATATGCCAATTCATGCTAAACCACTGAGAATACATACCTGTAACTCTGTGAAGGAGTTATTAGAAAGGTAGATAGAGCCATAGGAGGTGTTATATGCGGGGTATGTACATGGGCCCGCCATATTCCCGCAAGCTCGGCATCGGGATGGTGAAGGAAACATGGGATGTACTACTGGTGCGTAGCGCTGAATGTAAGTGGAAGAATTAGGTTGTGTAAAGTGCATAGTTTAGAGCAATGCAAATGTTGACAAGCGAGTGCATAACACTATGTTACAAACTGAACAGTCAAAATTTAGTGTATGATGAATATAAGCATGCTAATTTGGCGTTTCCGATTTTTTTTTTCCAAAAAGCATTAGACAGAGCCGGTGATAATATCAGACATAAATCATGGCATGTATATGTGGCTTAAGAAAATATACCCGAACCCTTGGATGGTTACGGCCCGGCTGGTCCTTGGATTTGAGCTTATATAAGCATCCAGAAGGTGGGGCTGACAGTAACTTGGTGGCAGCCTCTGCAGATGCCTCATCAGCAGCAGTTGCAATCCTTTTGACCAATGAAGGCTTAGCAGTTTCAGTCTGCATATGAAAATTGAAGAGCAACAGACATCAGCAGTGATATATAAAATGAATCTATGATACACTGATGCATATAGTGCTGGATGTAAGTGGAAGAATAGGGTTGTGTGTGTTTATGAACTATTGGTAAGCATTAGACAAAGCCGGCAATAAACAGACAAATCAAATCATGTATGAGGATTAAGAAAATATACCTGCTTACTGAAAAGGATACCACCCAGCTGGCCCGTGGCCTTGTGCTTGAGGAGGTTTTTCAGAAGATGGTGGCGGCACCATCGTCTTCACAGCAGCCTCATCAGGATCATTTTTTTCCATTTGATTAGAGGCACAGAAGGTTCATCCTGCATATGAATAGCAACAGAACTCATCATTGATATTTAATAAATCTATGAGATAGACTGATGCAAGTAGTGCGGGATGTAAGTGGAAGAATAGGGTTGTGCATAGACAACAGTTGACAACAATGCAAATGATTACAAAAGAAGCCAACGGAACTCAACAGTTTATATACTGGATGAGACAGACTGAAAAGTGAAAAAATAGTGTATGATGATTATAAGCAAACGCAGTGTTTCTGAACCTTTGCTAAGCATTAGGCAAAGCCAACAGTAATTAAACAGATAATAATAAAATCATGTATGTGGATTAAGAAAATATACCAGATTCATTAAAAGGTCACCACCCAACTGGCCCATGGCCTCGTGCTTGTAGAGGTTTTCGGATGATGGTGCCGGCACCATCGTCCTCACAGCAGCCTCATCAGCCTCATTTTGCATCCACTTGAGTAAAGGCGCAGCAATTTCAGCCTGCATAAGAATGGGAACAGATCTCAGCAGTGATATTGAATGACTCTGAGACAGACTGATGCATATAGTGCTGGATGTAAGTGGAAGGGCATGGTTGTGTATGGACAATAGTTCACAACAATGCAAGGGTGTGTTCGGTTCTGAAACAGCGTGGAATGGAATGGAATGGTTCCATTTCAGAGGAATGGAATGGTTACATTTTTTTCGGATGGGAAAAATGGAGAGCAGAACAGATCGAGGTTAAACTAATCATTTGTCTCAAAATTGTAATTAGCAATTGCAAATGACATTTTAATCTCAAAGTCGTAATTGACAGCGCCTAATGGTGCTCTTTTAATCTAAAAATCGTAATTAACATCATTTTTTGTTGGGTTAGGGGAACTGGAGAGTAGATGAACATTACTGTATGATGATTGTAAGCAAACGAATTTGGTGTTTCTAAACTTTTGGCTTCGAGATCTTATGGGCTTCAACTCTAGCCTACCCCAGCTTGTTTGGGACTGAAAGGCTTGGTTGTTGTTGTTGTTGTTGTAAACTTTTGGCAAGCATTAGAAAAAACCGACAATAAACAGACAAAAATCAAGGCATGTTTTGTGGATTAAGAAAATATACCATATTCATTAAAAGATCACCACCCAGCGGACGCGTGGCCTTGTGCTTGTAGAGGCATTTAGAAGATGGGGGCGGCATCAACATACTGGCAGCCTGATCAGCCGCAGTTTTTATCTTCCTTTTGAGTAAAGGCCCTAAAGTTTGAGTCTGCATATGAATAGCAAAACAAAAGGCAGACCTCAGCAGTGATATTGAATTACTGTATGAGATAGACCGATGCATATAGTGGATGCTCTTAGCTTTTTGCACCATGAACACTAGCTATGGACAGACAAAAAAAACTAGTTGACTCAGCTTTGTCTAGATACCTCCATCCCAAAGCTTAAGGCTTATTTATTTTTGAGAAATCAAAACAAGTAAAGTTTGACCAAAATTTTAGAACATTCTATCAACAAATATAATATTGTGTAGATACCGTAGGAAAATATATTTCACAACCTATTTAATGATATTAATTTTGTATTTTGCATGTTAATGATTTTTGGTAAAAGCTTCGTCAAATATGGTATAGTTTGACTTTCTAAAAATAATATAAGCCCTAAGCTTTGGGATGGAGGTAGTAGTATCTAGAGCTAAAACACGTCTAGATACATCCGTATCTACAGATAGTTGAGTCAATTAATTTGGATCTGAGGGAGTATCAGATTCAGACTACATCATGGTAAGTTGGTTAAAAAAATTACCCCTGGGCGGTCCCTGCCCAGCTCGGCAGTGGCATTTCGCTTCTTGTGCTGCAGATCTGGCCCTGCTCCCGCAGCAGGTGGGGCGCTATCGTTCCCCATAGCCTCAGCACGGAACCTGGAGGTACCAACCTGATACAGAGAATATAGAGCATGGTGTCACAGAGGCTTTACGCACAAACAGCTGAATACATGTGCTACTTTAAGCATTTTTCCAGAACAGGAACAGATTGAGGATGCAGACAGACAGAGTGGATAAGCAAATGGAGTACCTGCTTTTCGGGGCTGGGGACGCAGCTCAGGCTCAGCCAACTGCCCACATGCGTGGTGGCCTTACGCTCCATTGCCCCCCACCACCACCACCGAGGTCTTCCCTTTCCTGTACAAGCTGACAAAAGATACAGTGAGGATCAGCAAAAACTACAAAGGTTGCAAATGTCGACAAATAAAGGAAGAACACCCCAATCCAAGCAAAGGTAGCCCCCGCCCCCATCCCCATCAATCACTCCCAGCGCGAGGGTGACCAGAAAGACACCCCTTCGCCCAGAATAGGAAATAGATGCGCAAGCTATCGAGGTGAGGAAAAAAGAACCGATCTCGAGAAAGGAAAGAACATTACTAGTACTACCTAATCCGCTTGGTCTAGATGCAGCTTGCCCCTCCAAGCTGGATGCCTGGACGGTGGAGGCGAAAGGAGGGGATCGAGCTAGCGGCTTGCATCCGTCGGCTGTCGGCACTCAATCGGGAGAGACAAGGGGGGCTACATAAAGGGGAGGGGTAACATATTTTATTACACAGTGAACTTACTGATGTGACTAGTCATTACATGTCTCACTGAAACTGGGGCACATAGTGTGGCACCCCAAATTCACTTGAACCTGCCCGCGGGACGCATTGGCGCGTCAAGAAAACCCCCGAATTGTAGCGGGGAAATGAAACATTTCACAAAAATTCGAAATTCAAGCACACTGCCACGCGCCAAGCACGCGGGTTGTTCCTTCCTCTTCCTCGGTTCCTCCTCCCCTATCCGAAAAAACCCCAAATCCCAAGCTCAAACAACAACAAAAAAAACCAAATCCCCCGGCCGCCATGCATGTCCTCGTTAACCCACTGGAGATCGTTCCCGGACGAGGCGGACCCCTCGCCCTGAGATCCCGAGTTCGTCCATTCCGTCCACCTCGAGGCACTGCGTGCTGTCTCGCAGCGGCGGCTTGAGGGCGCTGCAGAGGAAGTTCCGCCGGAAAGTGCTCATGGCAACCATGCAAGCTCACCGGCGTGCTGTATCCCGAGAGGAACTGGTCAAATCTTTGCTATTCACAAAAAAAAAAGCGGGCCAAGATCTGGTCAAAGCTTCGTCGATGGCTTGCCGTGAGAGGCTTGGAGTCCAGAGTCAATAAACTAGCTGCTCGAGGACTTGGGCGGTTTACACCGATTCATATTAACTGACTCAAGTTTGTTAGTCTAGTTAACAAATGCATCTAGATACATCCATATCTAGACAAAATTGAGTCAATTAATATGAATCAGCTGGGGAGTGCCTGAAAGTGTTTCATGCTACCAATTAATGCGCTGGCAGGACTGGCTGTAGAAGTAATTTTGCTACTACTCATACGATGAACTGATTGTGTGGGTGTCAAATTTTGCAACGCGGTCATCCACTGAATGCTTAATTATAGTTCTAGCGCCAAAGGGGTACAAATCATAACAAAGATAGTACATACTACAGCACCAGAACATAAGAGTAAGAATCATAAAGTAGGTCAACATTTTGCATCAGGGCTGGGTGGTCCTGAGACTACCGGGACGCCCCTGATGATCTCCGGGCGTGCATCCACTTCAACGCAAAGCTGTGTACTCGGTCCACGGCCTCCTTCTGTAGGCTGGATAATCTCAGGTGCAGGACCTTCGTCTATGAAAGGCTCGTCATCAGTACCATCCACAGGTGCATCAGGGCTGGGTGGTCTTGAGACTACCAGGACGCCCCTGATGATCTCTGGGCGTGCATCCACTTCAACGCAAAGCTGTGTACTCAGTCCACGGCCTCCTTCTGTAGGCTGGATAATCTCAGGTGCAGGACCTTCGTCTATGAAAGGCTTGTCATCAGTACCATCCACATGTGCATCAAACTGAGATTCATCTTCAAATCTCCCATCAAACTGAGAGACCTCTTCAACTCTATGCTTCTGCAATTAGTACATCAACAGATTAGACAAACATCTAAGGGATGCAACCTGAACAAATGCCGTTTTACATATTTACCTTCTCATCTGGCACAGCACATGTCCCAGAGCTGAAACCCGTTTCCTGAAGCAAGCGCTTTTTCTCTCCTTCCCGTCCATCCATCTGCAACAAGTTAAATTTGAGTACAGAACCTTGCACAGCAATGCAAACTATTGATCGAAACAGCGGCAGCATCAATATAAATAATTAACTACATATGCCAGCACACATACAGTATGAGCAAGATCTGCTTCTCCCGCTGAAGGATCATTATATGGTTCACCATGATAAACCCACCTAACGTATGTGCGGTCCATCCCAAAAATGTGTAAATGATCTTCCACTACATGGTGAGGCCTCTTCTCACCATTCATACATGTGCAGCGCGGGCAATACACGTCCAGGTTGTGACCTTCATGAGCTCTAATAAACCCCATAAAGGGTTGAACACCATTTATATATGAAGGGGAACATAAGTGTCCATGCAGTATCCAAGTTCTGTCCATCTGTTTAATTATGAGATACAATGGTTGGTGATTAATTTAAGGCGAAGTAGGAAATGTATATCCATCGAGTACAAAACTATACTAGTACATGATTATGCATTTCAGCAATCATGTCGAGTAGAAAAAAAAATTGCCCATCGACATTTTAGCAAACAGATCGTGTACAAAACTCTGCCATGGCATTTCAGCAAATTAACGGATCGAGTGCAGAACTGACTCTATATGCCCACGCAAATGAACAAATTGATCGAGGACAAATCGAGCGGAAAACTATAAAGTGCCAATTAGTTCGAGCATACTGACGATTTTTTTAAGCAGCATCAAGAAAATATAAATCGTTAGGCCGTCTTGCCCGATGCATGATTGAGATAGAGATAGCAGCCCTACCGTGGATCAACTTGACCACCGGTGCGTCTCGAGAAGAACGACGGGGAGGGGAAGCTTCTTCTTCGCACGGACGGGACGGGGAGGGGAAGCTCTTCGCACGGACGGGGATAAGTTGTGTAGCGGTGGGTGGGGGGTCATGCGGCCAGGCCGCCCGGTAGGTGGTGTTTAATGGAGTTGCGTGTGTAATTTGCCGTGCACAAGGTTGAGGAATAGGCGGTTCCCTTTGCCGCGTGCACAATTCAAACTATCCCGCCCATGTAGTTTAAATTCGCCCTATTTTCGTTAAATCGACATAAAGTCATGTGAGTGGGTGGAAATTAGCAAAGTTGCTTGAAAAATAGTAAAACTCTGGAATTATCCTTTAAATATGCTCTACTTCGTGTGAAAATCGGGGTGTGGAGGCATGTTGAGCTATTTTATTTGTACTTTCTTCGTTAAAATTCCCATTTTATGCACTTTGGATGGAAAGAAATCATTTGTGCATAAATTTTGACAACGCCATTTGCAAACATTAATTGTTTTACATGCCAAGATGCACCCATCCACCAAATATGGGGCAAAAGTTTATCACAATCTAGATATATATGTATAATTAGTGAGGGACCCCTTTTGATTTTGTGCAATTTCCACTAATTAGCTAGAGAGAAGGGGTCAATTAATTAGGCCATGTTAGGGGCTATGTGTTTAGGGTTGTGTGGATTCAAATACAACTTTTTTATTTGTGTTATCAGTACTTATATATATAATTAATTGAATTATCAGTACTTATTATATAATTAATGAATCCCAATAATGTCTATATATATATATATATATGATCGATATAGGCCATATATATTAATTGGGGTTATATAATCTAGGGTTTACTAGCTATATATAGCAAGGTTTTATTAGATTGGGTTATTAATTAGCTTGGGGCTATGTGTTTTAACGAGGGTTTGATTATCTAATTAAGGTTAGTTTTCTATATATATATATATATACGATTTAGGGTTTAGGGTTAATGGCACATATATTTAATTAGAGGACCGCGAGGACCCCTGGCCTGCTTGATGCGCAATTAAGGGTCGTCGTTGGCCTATAGCTAGCTATATAGGGTTTTATGGTTTATTTAATTAGAGGGTTTATGTGTTAGGGTTAATTATAACTTATTGTGAATTAAATTACTACTTTTTTTATTCAAAACTCTAGCTAGATCGATCGAGTGTGCACATACATGCACTATTAGAGGCACCCGCCTTTGCGCGTAAAGTGCAAGCATAATGTGTGTCGTTGCGCTGGCCACACCAATCGATAAAGAGAGAGATAGAGATGAGAGATTATTGAAATCGCCAAGAATGTTCAAATATATATATATATACATGCATGCATGGTAGGCCATGCATGCATGCACACTAATTATATATATATTTTTTGAGGCAACTTAATCAAATGTACGTGTTTTTCATTCGAAAACTTGTCAAAATTCAAGTTAATTAATTTATCAGCGCTAATTAGTTGGTCGCCTGCTTGATGCACAATTAAGTGTCGTTGGCCTATATATATGTAGGGTTTAATTAGGGTTTAGTGTTTAGTGTTTAGGGTGTTTAGGGTGTTTAGGGTGTACGTTTAGGGTTTAGGGTTTAGGGTGTTTAGGGATTAGGGTTTTAGGGTTGTATGGTTTAAGGTTTAGGGATCATCGATCGAGTGCACACACACATTATTATTAGAGGCACCCGCGCCTTTGCGCATAAAGTGCATGCGTATATAAGTGTGTTTTTTGGCCACCAACGATATATAGATCGAGAGAGAGAATGAACTATATATATATTCCCAAGAATATATTCAAATATATATATTGAAATATATGCACGAATGATATGCAAGCTAGGTATGCCATGCGCGCATGCACACTAATTATATATATATTATGAGACAACTTAATCAAATGTGTTTTCATTCGAGAGAACTTGTCAAAAATCAAGTTAATTAATTTATTAGCGCTAATTAGTTGGTCGCCTGCTTGATGCGCAATTAAGTGTCGTTGGCCTATATATGTAGGGTTTAATTATAGGGTTTAGGGTTTAGGGTTTAGTGTTTAGGGTTTAGGGTGTAGTGTTTAGGGTTTAGGGTTTAGTGTTTACATTGTTTAGGTTGTACGTTTAGGGTATAATTAAGGATTAGGGTTTTAGGGTTTAAGGTTTAATTAGGGATCATCGATCGAGTGCACACACACGTTATTAGAGGCACCCGCGCCTTTTCGCATAAAGTGCATGCGCCTATATATATAAGTGTGTTTCTTGGCCACCAACGATATATAGATCGAGAGAGAGAGATTGAAATATATATATATATATCCCCAAGAATATGTTCAGATAAATATTGAAATATATGCACGAATGATATGTGCAAGGTATGCCATGCGCGCATTCACACTAATTGTATATATATATTATGAGGCAACTTAATCAACTGTGTTTTCATTCGAGAGAACTTATCAAAATTCAAGTTAATTAATTTATCAGCGCTAATTAGTTGGTCGCTTGCTTGATGCGCAATTAAGTGCCGTTGGCCTATATATATATATATAGGGTTTAATTAGGGTTTAGGGTTAGCTAGCTAGGGTTTTAGGGTTAGGGTTAGGGTTAATTAGGGTTCAGGGTCTATATAGGGTTTAGGGTTTAGGGTTTGGGGTTTAGTGTTTGGGGTTTATATTAGGGTCTAGCTAGGGTTAGGGTTTAGGGTTTAGTGTTTAGGGTTTAGGGTTTAGGGTGTAGTGTTTAGGGTTTAGGGTCTAGGGTTTAGGGTTTAGGGTTTAGTGTTTAGTGTTTAGGGTTTAGGGTTTAGGGTTTAGGGTGTAGTGTTTAGGGTTTAGGGTCTAGGGTTTAGGGTTTAGGGTTTAGTGTTTAGGGTGTTTAGGGTGTACGTTTAGGGTATAATTAGGGATTAGGGTTTTCGGGTTTAAGGTTTAGGGATCATCGATCGAGTGCACACACACATTATTAGAGGCACCCGCGCCTTTGCGCATAAAGTGCATGCATATATATATATATGTGTGTTTCTTGGCCACCAACGATATATAGATCTAGAGAGAGATTGAAATATATTTAGGGTTTATGGTTTAGGGTTTAGTGTTTAGGGTGTATGTTTATTAGGGTATAATTAGGGATTAGGGATTAGGGTTAATTTAGGGTTTAAGGTTTAGGGATCATCGATCGAGTGCATACACACACTATTAGAGGCACCCGCGCCTTTGCGCATAAAGTGCATGCGTATATATAAGTCTATTTCTTGGCCATTAACGATATATAGATCGAGAGAGAGAGATTGAAATATATATATATCCCCAAGAATATGTCCAAATATATATTGAAATATATGCACGAATGATATGCAAGGTATGCCATGCGCGCATGCACACTAATTATATATATATTATGAGACTACTTAATCAAATGTGTTTTCATTCGAGATCGAGAACTTGTCAAAATTCAAGTTAATTAATTTATCAGCGCTAATTAGTTGGTCGCCTGCTTGATGCGCCTATAAGTGTCGTTGGCCTATATATGTAGGGTTTAATTAGGGCTAGGGTTAGGGTTAGTGTTAATTAGGGTATAGGGTCTAGGGTTTAGTGTTTAGGGTTTAGGGTTTAGGGTTTTTGGGTTTAGGGTTTAGGGTTTAGGGTTTAGGGTTTAGGGTTTAGTGTTTAGGGTGTTTAGGGATTAGGGGTTAGGGTTTTAGGGTTTTATGGTTTAAGGTTTAGGGATCATCGATCGAGTGCGCACACACATTATTAGAGGCACCCGCCTTAATTTGCGCATAAAGTGCATGCGTATATATATAAGTGTGTTTCTTGGCCACCAACGATATATAGATAGAGTGATAGAGATTGAAATCCCCAAGAATATGTTCAAATATACGCACACACATGAATTATTAGACGCACCCGCGCCTTTGCGCATAAAGTGCATGCGTATATATATAAGTGGGCTTCTTGGCCACCAACGATATATAGATCGAGAGAGAGATTGATATATATATCCCCAAGAATATGTTCAAATATATATTGAAATATATATATGCATGAATGATATGCAAGGTATGCCATGCGTGCATGCACACTAATTATATATATATTATGATACTACTTAATCAAATGTGTTTTTATTCGAGATCGAGAACTTGTCAAAATTCAAGTTAATTAATTTATCAGCGCTAATTAGTTGGTCGCCTGCTTGATGCGCAATTAAGTGTCGTTGGCCTATATATGTAGGGTTTAATTAGGGCTAGGGTTAGGGCTAGTGTTAATTAGGGTCTAGGGTCTAGGGTTTAGGGTTTAGTGTGTTTAGGGTTTAGGGTTTAGGGTTTAGTGTTTAGGGTTTGGGGGTTTAGGGTTTAGTGTTTAGGGTTTAGGGTGTTTAGGGATTAGGGATTAGGGTTTTAGGGTTTTATGGTTTAAGGTTTAGGGATCATCGATCGAGTGCGCACACACATTATTAGAGGACCCGCCTTAATTTGCGCATAAAGTGCATGCGTATATATATAAGTGTGTTTCTTGGCCACCAACGATATATAGATCGAGAGATAGAGATTGAAATCCCCAAGAATATGTTCAAATATATGCACACACATGAATTATTAGACGCACCCGCGCCTTTGCCCATAAAGTGCACGCGTATATATATATAAGTGTGCTTCTTGGCCACCAACGATATATAGATCGAGAGAGAGAGATTGATATATATATATATCCCCAAGAATATGTTCAAATATATATTGAAATATATGCATGAATGATATGCAAGGTATGCCATGCGCGCATGCACACTAATTATATATATTATGAGACTACTTAATAAAATGTGTTTTCATTCGAGATCGAGAACTTGTCAAAATTAAAGTTAATTAATTTATCAGCGCTAATTAGTTGGTCTCCTGCTTGATGCGCAATTAAGTGTCGTTGGCCTATATATATATATATATATGTAGGGTTTAATTAGGGTTTAGGGTTTAGGGTTAGCTAGCTAGGGTTTTAGGGTTAGGGTTAGGGTTAATTAGGGTTTAGGGTCTATATAGGGTTTAGGGTTTGGGGTTTAGTGTTTAGGGTTTAGGATCTAGCTAGGGTTAGGGATTAGGGTTTAGTGTTTAGGGTTTAGGGTGTAGTGTTTAGGGTTTAGGGTCTAGGGTTTAGGGTTTAGTGTTTAGGGTGTTTAGGGTGTACGTTTAGGGTATAATTAGGGATTAGGGATTAGGGTTTTAAGGTTTAGGGATCATCGATCGAGTGCACACACACATTATTAGAGGCACCCGCGCCTTTGCGCATAAAGTGCATGCGTATATATAAGTGTGTTTCTTGGCCACCAACGATATATAGATCTAGAGAGAGATTGAAATATATTTAGGGTTTATGGTTTAGAGTTTAGGGTTTATGGTCTAGGGTTAGGGTTTAGGGTTTAGGGTTTAGTGTTTAGGGTTTAGGGTTTAGGGTGTAGTGTTTAGGGTTTAGGGTTTAGGGTTTAGTGTTTAGGGTGTTTAGCTAGGGTGTACATTTAGGGTATAATTAGGGATTAGGGATTAGGGTTTTAGGGTCTAAGGTTTAGGGATCATCGATCGAGTGCACACACACATTATTATTAGAGGTACCTACGCCTTTGCGCATAAAGTGCATGCATATATATAAGTGTGTTTCTTGGCCACCAACGATATATAGATCGAGAGAGAGGGATTGATATATATACATATCCCCAAGAATATGTTCAAATATATATTGAAATATATGCACGAATGATATGCAAGGTATGCCATGCGCGCATGCACACTAATTATATATATATTATGAGACTACTTAATCAAATGTGTTTTCATTCGAGATCGAGAACTTGTCAAAATTCAAGTTAATTAATTTATCAGCGCTAATTACTTGGTCGCCTGCTTGATGCGCATTTAAGTATCATTGGCCTATATATATATGTAGGGTTTAATTAGGGCTAGGGTTAGGGTTAGTGTTAATTAGGGTATAGGGTCTAGGGTTTAGGGTTTAGTGTTTAGGGTTTAGTGTTTAGGGTTTAGGGTTTGGGGTTTTTGGGTTTAGGGTTTAGTGTTTAGGGTTTAGGGTGTTTAGGGATTAGGGATTAGGGTTTTAGGGTTTTATGGTTTAAGGTTTAGGGATCATCGATTGAGTGCGCACACACATTATTAGAGGCACCCGCCTTAATTTGCGCATAAAGTGCATGCGTATATATATAAGTGTGTTTCTTGGCCATCAACGATATATAGATCGAGAGATAGAGATTGAAATCCCCAAGAATATGTTCAAATATACGCACACACATGAATTATTAGACGCACCCACGCCTTTGCGCATAAAGTGCATGCGTATATATATATAAGTGTGCTTCTTGGCCACCAACGATATATAGATCGAGAGAGAGAGAGAGATTGATATATATACATATCCCCAAGAATATGTTCAAATATATATTGAAATATATGCACGAATGATATGCAAGGTATGCCATGCGCGCATGCACACTAATTATATATATATATATATTATGAGACTACTTAATCAAATGTGTTTTCATTCGAGATCGAGAACTTGTCAAAATTCAAGTTAATTAATTTATCAGCGCTAATTAGTTGGTCGCCTGCTTGATGCGCAATTAAGTGTCGTTGGCCTATATATGTAGGGTTTAATTAGGGCTAGGGTTAGGGTTAGTGTCAATTAGGGTATAGGGTCTAGGGTTTAGGGTTTAGTGTTTAGGGTTTAGTGTTTAGCTTTTAGGGTTTAGGGTTTAGTGTTTAGGGTTTTTGGGTTTAGGGTTTAGTGTTTAGGGTGATTAGGGATTAGGGTTTTAGGGTTTTATGGTTTAAGGTTTAGGGATCATCGATCGAGTGCGCACACACATTATTAGAGTCACCCGCCTTAATTTGCGCATAAAGTGCATGCGTATATATATAAGTGTGTTTCTTGGCCACCAACGATATATAGATCGAGAGATAGAGATTGAAATCCCCAAGAATATGTTCAAATATACGCACACACATGAATTATTAGAGGCACCCGCGCCTTTGCGCATAAAGTGCATGCATATGTGTGTTGTTCTGGCCACCAACGATAGATCGAGAGAGAGAGAGAGAGAGAGAGATTGAAATCCCCAAGAATTAGAGGACCCCTTTGCACAAGTGTTGGCCGTCTATATATAATATGAATCCCAATAATGTTCATACTTGATAGGGCATATGTGTGAAGCAATTTTATTTTGAGAACTTGTAAAGATTCAAATTTATCAGTGCTAATGGAAACTAGTGCACATTAGAGGGACCCCCTTGCATACGTGTTGGCCATCTATGTATAGTTTGAATCCCAATAATGTTCATACATGATAGGCTATATGTGAATCAATTTTTTCTTCCAAGAACTTGTCAAGATTCAAATTTATCGGTGCTAATGGAAACTAGTGCGCACTAGACGAGCCCCTTGCGCAAGTGCTGACCATTACATATAGTTTAAATCTCAAGAATGTTCATACATGATAGTCCATATGTGCAAAGGAATTTTTTTCCCCGTGAACTTGTCAAAATTCAAGTTTATCGGTGCAAATGGAAACTAGTCCAAAAAATTACATAGAGGTCCAAAAGAACTAGACACCAACTAATAAGACCTGCAACTTTACAAAAAGGACCCCAAAACATATAGAAGAAAATCAATCGAGTCCTTCTGGACCGCACATCAGATCTCTGCTCCGCATCCTTTCCAGCAACTCCGTCGCCGGGGACGCACCACTTGGGACGGTGTCGCCGGTAGTCGCCAGGACGAAGGAGAAGAAGGGCCTCAGCAACGGCATATTGGCTCTGAGAAGGGCCGCTGAAAGGCCAAGATGTTCACGGGCAAGATGGATGACGTCGTCGTATGCCCCGAGCTTGTGAACGTTAGCAACTTGACTTCCCCATTGGCCAGATCTGAAGCACTGACCAAAGCAAGCCTCACCGTTAGCGCCATCACCTTGATGGCACCAGATCGGGGTTTGGCCGGCAAGATCCGCCAGATCTGATCCGCCAGATTCACCATAGTCCAGATCTGAAGCCGATGACGAGATCCCCGACTCCATTGCGCCATTCTGCTCATGGGAAACACTGGATCTAAGCTTACAACAACACTAACTCCCTCAGATCCAAATTAGCTGACTCAACTTTGCTTATCTAAATATGGGTGTATCCACACATGTTTTTACTCTAGATACATACATGTCTAAGGATAGTTGAATCAATTAATTTAGTTCGGAGGGTGTGCGATATACAGAGAGAAGTCGGCCTCGTCTCCGGCCGGCGAGGCTGCCGGAGAGAAGGGCGAGAGGAGCTGGGGGAGTGGGAGAGACTCGAGAGAGAAAGAGAAGACGAAGAAATGAGAGCTCCCTGGGGAAGAACATTATTTTTGTCGTTCTGCTCGTAGCTTGAAACTAAAAATTTTGGCCGCGCGCCAAATCATCCCGCCACATCCATTCGAAAATCCTGTGACCAGTTTTACCCTTTTAACCCTGGTCCGGAAGCTACAACCCACCGACCATGGAGGGCTCTTTCGGTAACAACGAAATATCTTGCCTAGATCCCGAACCCTCCCCACAGGCCCACACCCACCCACCAACCATTCGCCCCATTAGCTCAAAAATACTCTCACACGCCAAAGCTCTGACTCTCTACAGTACTAGATCTGCTTCGCCGCCGGCATACTCCTCCATAGCGTAGCCTTGATCATGTTGGCTGTCCACCCACCTGATCCGCTCCCCCGCAGCCCTAGCCACCGAAGGATCTGTTTCACCGCCGACCTCGCCACCGACGGATCTGCTTCACCGCCGACCTCGCCACCGACGGATCTGCTTCACTGCCGACCTCGCCACCGACGGATCTGCTTCACCGCCGACCTCATCCACAACGTAGCAATCAACGCCTTTCCTGTCGACGCACCGGATCCTCTCCAACGGAACCGGGTCTACTTCACCGCGGCCCCCCCTCCACAGAAGCCGATCTATTCCACCGACTACCTCGGCGCAGCGGCTGTATCAACATCACCGAATCCTTTGCCAGCCAACTAGATCTGCTTCACTAACACGTACTTCTACTAAAACAGGGTCGACTCATCGTCTCCCGCGTTCGCCGCCACTGGAATGCAAGTTGCCGCCCCCGTCCACCCCGCCGCAGCTTGGTTAGTACGCTGGCCCGTTAGATCGCGGTGTTTCTTTAGCCATGTTTTGTGTAGTTATTTGCAGATCTCATGTGCCATTAAATTTCTTGATGTGTTACTTCGCATGAAGTTCGTTTAAATATTGTACAGTACAAAAGCATTATCCGGTCGCTACCATCCTGTTCATTCTACTGACACCTGTGTGCATCCAAATATTTATAGCCTTATACCCATTCATTTGCTGCCAACTGTTTTTGTACTGCATGCTATTCCTTTTATAGTCATGCTATGGGAATTTCCAATCTGGTTGTTCTTATACCACGTCATTAGCTCACCGCTAGCCGCTAGCTGTTTTCCCGTGCCTGCTGTTCTCACACTGCTTTTATAATCATGCTATGTGCATTTCCAATCTGCTTGCTCTTATACCTCGTCTTTAGCTTATAGCTATTTTTTTCCATGAATGCTCCTGTCGCACAGCTTGTATAGTTATTGCTGCGTGCATGTCTTGTCTTTGTATTATCGTTCACTAACTTGTCAATGTTATTTTTCCTAGGGATTGATCATGCGAACCACTTATTAGAAGATCCAACATTAACAGCGGGGACGCTAGGGAAGGTTGGAATCTAAGTTCTTGGTTGGTAACTCTGGCAGTTTACTTCCGTTATTATCTATAACCTATATGCATTGTTCCTTATGCAAGAGATTAACACTTGGAACCCTGCCATAGCAATGCCATCCATGCTTTACTATGTTTCTGCCTATTTGATATGCTTGTCTTGGAGCAACTGTGAAGGTGATTTGAACCTGACATTTGGTCATTCTTAATGCTAGTTTACTTTATGTGGAAAACCTTGGCATTACCCTACTCTAAATCTGAATGTCTGAAATTCGTATCTCATGCAAAGCAACATCTAGTTGGTTTTAATCTTATATCTGGTAAATATTGGCTTATTCATTTGGCAGCTCAAGTTTTTTGTTATTTGAAACCAGCTGACTTGGTCTTAAATGTGATATCTAAACACAGATTAAGGACAATGGAGCAGGAGGATTAGCATTTCACTTGATGGCTGAACCTAAAATGACAGGCATGTCGACCACGACTAGTGCATGCAAGAGAAGGACCTGCAGCGAGCCAGTATGTGCTTAGTACATGCATCTTATCTTATCTTGTGCTTATTTCTGCTACATGCTGTTATCTGATCTCTACATTGCGTAATACATTTTTGAATAGTTAATTGTTGTAACTATGTTTGCAATATTACCAGAATGCAGTTTTAGTGAAGTAGTCATCATTAGAAGATACTCGCCAAAGCGACCCTGTGCAACATTATGATGTAAGTCTGCTTAGTACAAGTTCCATACATTGTCTTATTTATGCAACTTGTTATTATCTTATATCTACATTGCATAATAAATGTTTGAATAGTTCACTGTTGTAACTATGTTTGGAATATTACTAGAATGCAGTTGTAATGAAGAAGTCCTTAGTAGAAGATAGAGCACAAAAAAGGTTCCGGGGTGAGCCTATGCAACGATATAATGTAAGTCTGTGCTTAGTACTTGTGACTATCTCATATCGACAATGCTTAATACATGTTTGTATATTTCAGCGTTTAACTCTTTTTGCATTATTATCAGAATGCAGTTGTGATGAAGCAATCTTCATCAGAAGAAAGGCCCACAAAAAGTTCTGATCTTTCTTCTGATGCATCCTCTCATAGCCGTCAACCTAGACCATTCTTTTCATCAAACAGTAAATATCTCAAGGCTGTACTTTATAAAAGACATGGTATTGCTGCTTTAAGATCTGTAGCTGATATGTTGACCAAGAGTACACAAGATTCAATCAAGGCGATTGCCAAATGTCAACGTGTTATTGATGATGCTAATAGAAGTCTTCTATGATTCTATGTAATTTTTTTTATTTGGGCACATTAATTGCCTTGTAATTTTCCTGTTATTTTATTTGTGTATGTAATTGTGTGTATCATTGATATCAGATTGTAGGCTCATGAAATTTAATGCAATTTGACTAGTCAAACAACCAGGGCCCTACAACAGATTGGGCCGGCCTATTTACAGTAGTGTGGGACCCACTTTCATTTTGGGTCGGCTCACTTACTTATTGGGCCACCCCGTTAACACGATAGTGGGCCCACCTGCTTATTGGGCCGACCCACTATCTTGTTGGGCCGGCCCACTTGCTATATGGTGGACCCCACATACAAAATGGGCCGGCCCTTTAACAGGCAAGTGGGACCCACCTGTGTTTTTGGCCCGGCCCACTTTCTTGTTGGGCCAGCCCACTGGCTATGTGGTGGACCCCACATATAAAATGGGCCGGCCCTTTAACAGGCAAGTGGGACCCACCTGTGTTTTTGGCCTAGCCCACTTTCTTGTTGGGCCAGCCCACTGGCTATGTGGTGGACCCCACATATTGAATGGGCCGGCCCTTTAACAGGAAACTGGGACCCACCTGTGTTTTTGGCCCGGCCTACTATCTTGCTGGGCCGGCCCACTGGCTATGTGGTGGACCCCACATACTAAATGGGCCGACCGTTTAACAGGAAAGTGGGACCCACCCCTGTTTTTGGCCCGGTCCACTATCTTGCTGGGCCGGCCCACTAGCAATGTGGTGGACCCCACATACTAAATGGGCCGACCCTTTAACAGGAATGTGGGACCCACCCATGTTTTTGGCCCGGCCCACTTTTTTGTTGGGCCAGCCCATTTGATCTATTGTGGACCCCACGTACTAAATGGGCCTGCCCGGTAGCAGGAAAGTGGGACCCACAGGCTAATTGGGCCGGCCCAATAACTTCTTGGGCCGGCCCACTTGCTTTAATGTGGACCCCACATGTAAAATGGGTCGGCCTGATAACAGGAAAGTGGGTCCCACATGTCTTGTGGGCCGGCCTTTTTGCCTGTTGACCGGTCAAACGAGTGCATTCGGCCCGGCCCACATGCTTAGTGGGCCGGCCCATTAATGTTTTGACCAGTCAACCTTAGAGGTTAGGCCCGGCCCACGTAACTAATGGTCCAGCCCAACTATATAGTTGTTATCACCAGAATTTGACCGGATCAGAGGTGGGCCGCGATCAAGATTGGGCTTGAAGAATATACATGGAAGAAATACGTAAACCGGCCTTGTACACGAAGTTTGGGCAGTCTGCCCTTGTATCTGTAAATATAGTAGGATACGTGTCGGTTAGTTAGAGTTTGGCTCGTGCACGGTTGGGATTATTCCCACATTAGAAAGTCTACAGACTATAAATATGTATCTAGGGTTATTGAGAAAAACAACAATCACGTTCATCACAAACCAATCTTGGCGCATCGCCGACCCCTTGTTTCGAGGGTTTCTTCCGGGTAAGCATCATGCTGCCTAGATCGCATCTTGCGATCTAGGGCGATAATGTTTATTCGTTCTTCATGCGTTGCTCGTGCTGAAGCCTTTTTGATGGCGAGCAACGTAGTTATCATAGATGTGTTAGGGTTAGCATTGTTTTCATCGTATCACATGCTTTCGTTCATGCAACCCTTAGACGTCTAGCCGCCCTTACACCTTTCTTAGGTGTAAGGGCGGCACCTTGCTTGATCATTGTTTAGTAGATCCGATCCGTTATGATTCTCCTTGATTCCTCAAGGATTAGTTTAATATCTGCATAGTTAGGCCTTACAAACGGATTGAATGATCCAGTAGCACGTAGGGTGTAGTTTGCTAACCCTAGACAAGATGTTCCGGGGATCAACTTAATGTTGGTTTTTAGGCCTTGTCTAGGGTTGGTTTATTATCACCGTGCGTGGCTGCCGTGCTCGATCCACGCGTAGGATGTTCCGATTATGTGGTGAGAACCCTAAATCGTCGTAGGTCGTTTTAGCTACATATTGATCAAGCAGGACCACCATGCAATCGTAAACCCCATACGAGTCATGGGTGGATCGACTCCTTGAGCCGATTCACGGGATAACCTGAGAGCCGATCGAGGCTCGTATTTAATGTTTACGTGTATGCCATGGAGGAAACTAAGCGAAGCAAATCCATCACCTTCCTGATCAGGTATAGATCAGGTGGCACGCCCATGCACCAGCATCGGGACGTGTGTACCAGGAGCTTTGCGGGCCGTCGCTCGGAGGGACCAGGGCCAGCCGCAGCCCTAGGTTGTTCCCGGCTCTTCGTGTTGCCAGCCGTAGCTCGCCGGTGGGTTTCGGACGCCAACACATTCTGGCACGCCTGGTGGGACCGTCTTCGACATCAACTGCATCGCCATCTACATCTGAGATGGCGGAAGGTACTCCAGTCACGTACGAGGATCTGCCCGAGGAGCTCAAGAAGAAGTATGACGATGTCAAAGCTATCCTCGAAGCCGACCTCATCGGCTCTTTCCACAGGACCCGCTCACACGGCATCAGGTGGAGAGGGTTCACACCTGAAGGCACGCTCGATGGAGTGGACATGTCCACCCCTTCAGAAGAACGCACCAGGTCCTTGCGTCAGGAGATCAATTTCATGGTAGCTCATTCGCTACACCGCCACTCCGAGAGCTTGGTGAACACTTTGGAGCGTGTCGCCCTTCGGGTGCTCCATGAAATCTTGAGGCATCAGTACTCTCCGTCAGGACCTGCTCTAGGGACTCACCAAGGAGAGCTAGCACTCCAGAGCCGACCACCGCTGCCGTTCGCGCTGGCAGCACCAGAGGTGCCGAGTACACCGGCATTCGTTGTCTACAAGATCGGTGGCGATCCTAGCGATTACCAGTTTTTGTACGAGGCGCCTAAGGAGATCCCTCACGGATACACGTGCACATACGTGCCGTACAGCGAATCGGGCACTCACGAACCAGGCCGCAACAAATGGGGACTTCCGGAACGACGGGAGGAGCCTCTGGATCAGATCTTGAGAAGCAGACGTGGCTAGCTAAGTATGCCACTCCGACGAACCTCCAGAGCTCAACTCCTGTAGCTAGCTCAGATCTTGAGAAGCAAGCGTGGCTAGCTAAGTATGCCACGCCAGCGAATCTTCAGAGCTCCACTCCTGCAGCTAGCACTGCGGATCAGATCAGCACGATCTTGAGAGACCAGTTCGGCATGGTGCCGAAAAGGAGGGCAATCGGCTATTCCAAGCCGTACCCCAACGACTACGATTTGATCCCACTACCACCCAAGTATCGGCTCCCTGAATTCTCCAAGTTTAGTGGGTCAGATGGCTCCAGCTCTATCGAGCATGTAAGCCGATATTTGGCGCAGCTGGGCACGATCTCAGCTGCAGATGCACTACGCGTGAGGTTCTTCGCACAGTCCCTCACAGGATCGGCTTTTGGGTGGTACACATCACTGCCACCAGATTCAATCCGGACTTGGAAGCAGTTGGAGGAACAATTCCACATGCAGTATCACTCAGAAGCTTCCGAGGCTGGCATTGCCGATCTAGCACAAGTACGTCAGAAGCGCGGAGAAACAGTGTCAGAATACATCCAGCGCTTCAGGGCCGTTAGGAACCGATGCTATTCGGCTCGTTTGACTGAAAAAGAAGCGGTTGAGTTGGCGGTGGTGGGTCTCGCATCACCTGTCAAGGATATGGCTTCCCAAGCAGACTACCCTTCACTGGCACACATGGTTCAGAAACTGTCATTATATGAACAGCGCCACCCAGAGCTGTACCAGGACAAATTCAAGCGTGCAGTAGTCCTGGTTGAGACAGAGGAAGATGAAGGGTCTGCGGGAGATCAAGAGGTAGCTGTGGCTGAATGGACTCGGGGGGCAACCCCCGTGTCCTGCAAGTGGGTTAAGCCACAAGGTCCGCCCAGAGGGTTTGATTTTGACGTAACTAAAGCTGAGGAAATTTTCGACCTCTTACTTAAGGAGAAGCAGCTGAAGTTACCCGAAGGCCTCAAAATCCCCACGGTACAGGAGCTGAACGGAAAGCCATACTGCAAATGGCATAACACGTTCTCCCATACCACCAACGACTGCAGGGTGTGGCGTCAGCAGATCCAAATGGCGATAGAACAAGGACGTCTAATTTTCAACCAGTACGCCATGAAAGTCGACACACACCCCTTCCCCGCCGTTAACACGGTGGAATACGCTTACCCCGAGGGGTGCCAACCAGGTTTCTCGTTAAGCATTAACATGGTCGAGCCTGGGCACCGCTCTGGTAAGAACAAAGGTGAGGGCAGCCGCTCTCGTAGCAAGGACAAGGAGGAAGCCGCTCCACGCGATCGGCTCCGGCACGATGGCAAACGCTACATCACTGAGGGAGAAGTGAAGAATGTGCGATATCAACGACCTCTCTCTGATCATCTCCTCAACAAATATGTAAGTCAGTACGACCAGCGCCGGCGGTACAACAGCGATGATGAAAGGGATCGTCTAGCTAGCAGGGACGCCAGGAGACATCGTCGGCATGATCGCGATGAGGAGAGATACGAGCGCCGTGCCAAGGAAAGGTCAAGAGAACAAGACGATGTGGACAAGCACTGGGACTATCCTTTCTTCAAGCACTGCTGGGATTCAGGAATGAGCCGATTGCCTACAATCGGCAACTGCCCAGAATGTAGACAGAAGAAGAAGGGTGCAACAGACGTGTCAGTGTTCAAACGTCTAGGGCCTCTCCCATCTAGGAACAAGCAAACTGAGTCCTCTCGGGAAGAAGACCTCGAGGAGTTAGAAGATGACTACGAAGAAGAAGAGGACAAGTACCACCGGCCAAGGTGGTGCCCTGATGCACTCAGCCGTTCCCAAAAGCGTAGGGTTCAGCGACTGCGTGGCTTGGAGGAAGCCGAAAGGTTATACCTGCACACGCTAAGGAAGGCGCGGCCTGATCTGGCCGCGAAAATTCAACGAACCCTGGACGAAGAGGGTCGACCACAAAAGATGGAGTGGCGCCCCAAGCAAAGGAAAGCCGATGATGAGACATCGGCTAGTACAAACATGGTGTTCATCCTTCCAGTGGAGTTTTGTGCTCCAGGATTGGACGAAGCGCCTGTGGCACAACTTGACTGCGGCCCACGATCGGTTATCTTTGAGAAGCCACGTGAAAGAAGCTACAGACACCTGAAGGCCCTGTACTTATGAGGTTATATCAATGGGCAGCCTGTCAATAGGATGCTGGTGGACACCGGAGCGGCAGTCAACATCATGCCATACTCCATGCTACGTCGGTTGGGACGCTCTAGCTCGGATCTGATCAAGACCAACGTTACACTGAGCGATTTCAACGGCCAAGCATCTGATGCACAAGGTGTTCTGAACGTGGATCTGACCGTAGGGAGGAAAACCATCCCTACGACATTCTTCATTGTCGATAGCAAGAGCACTTACGCTGTCCTGCTAGGGAGAGATTGGATCCATGCCAACTGTTGCATTCCATCTACGATGCACCAATGCCTAATACAGTGGGATGGAGATGAAGTAGAAGTCGTCCATGCAGACGATACAGCCGAGATTTCAACGGCTGACATGAACGTTTGGGAGACGGAAGGCCAAGAGCCACTCTCAGGCATCACTTTGGACGACTGCGAGTACATCGACGTGTCAAAAAACGGGGTGAGGCTGGTCTGATCCACTGGCCTGACCGTGTAACAAGAGCAAAGTCTATGAACGTACATGGGAAGGCCGATCCTTGTGATCGGCCCCAAAAAATAAAAAGTAATGATCTTGTCTCAAGCATGTCACGTAGTCATAGTGAAGCACGAACAAGATGTAAACCTCTTTTGAGCAATCCGATCAAGTTGGGGGCCGATTCCAGCAATCGGCCCATATTATCCTTGCCATGCGTTTTGCCTGTGTTCAGCGTCGATCTAACAGGTGACGGAAAGCTAGGGTATGGGTTTACATCGGCTGATGAGCTGGAAGAAGTCGACATTGGTCCTGGGGATAAGCCACGACCAACTTTCATCAGCAAGAAGTTAGATCCCCATCTCAGGAGCCAGATGATAGCTCTATTAAAAGAGTACCCAGATTGCTTTGCATGGGATTACACAGAGATGCCTGGGTTAGACAGGAGCATCATTGAGCATCGGCTCCCTCTCAAGAAAGGATTTCGGCCATTCCAACAATGAGCACGTCAGATGAAGGCCGAAATTCTCGAAGAAGTCAAGAAGGAGATCGAGAAAATGTTAGCCGCCGGGTTCATCAGGCCATGCAGGTATGCTGAATGGATCTCCAGTATTGTACCTGTGGAGAAAAAGGACGGCCGATGGCGTGTGGCTATAGATTTCCGAGATCTCAACAGAGCCACGCCAAAGGATGAATATCCAATGCCTATGGTAGAAACATTGATCAACGCAGCTGCTGGCCACAAGGTGTTGA
This sequence comes from Lolium perenne, assembly GCF_019359855.2. Classification (NCBI taxonomy): domain Eukaryota; kingdom Viridiplantae; phylum Streptophyta; class Magnoliopsida; order Poales; family Poaceae; genus Lolium; species Lolium perenne. Next base: position 121,534,696 of record NC_067248.2, on the reverse strand, counting down.
GTTTCATGGATGGCAATGCCGGCTACAACCAGATTTTCATGGCCCAAGAAGATATACACAAGACTGCATTCCGAGTACCAGGATCAGTGGGCTTGTTCGAATATGTGGTCATGACTTTTGGTTTGAAGAATGCCGGTGCAACGTACCAACGAGCCATGAATTATATTTTTCATGATCTGATTGGCAAGTTGGTGGAAATCTACATCGATGACGTGGTGGTCAAGTTTGTCTCCATGGAAGGACACTTGGATGATTTGCGACGCATCCTAGACCGAACTCGGAAGTTCAGACTCAGAATGAATCCAAAGAAGTGTGCCTTTGGTGTGACGGCCGGTCAGTTCCTAGGTTTTCTTGTTCATGAACGAGGAATTGAGATCGGCCTGAAAAGTCAGGAGGCAGTACGTACCATGCAGCCGCCTACCACGAAGAAGGAGCTCCAACGTCTGATCGGCAAGATCAATTTCGTCCGGCGATTCATCTCTAATCTCTCAGGACGAATTGAGCCGTTCATGGCGTTGGTCAAGATTAAATCTGATGACGAGTTTCACTGGGGGGCAGAACAACAGCAGGCGTTTGATGAGATTAAGCGGTATCTAACAACACCGCCTGTGATAGTTCCGCCTCAGCAGGACAGGCCGTTCTATATCTACCTATCGGTAGCTGACACGTCCATTGCTTCAGTGGTGGTGCAACTCTACGAGGGCGTTGAAAAGGTTGTATTCTACCTCAGCAGAAGGATGTTGGATGCAGAGACAAGGTATCCTGAGGTCGAGAAGTTATGCCTCTGCCTGTTCTTCACCTGCACCAAGCTCCATCACATCCTTTTGACAAAGAGAAATCATCGTCATATGCAAGTCAGACGTTGTCAAGCACATGCTGTCGGCTCCTGTTTTGAAAGGCCAACTTGGTAAGTGGATGTTTGCGTTATCGGAGTTTGATCTCCGGTATCAGCCTGCAAAAGCAGTCAAGGGACAAGCGTTGGCCGATCTCATAGCTGAACGGATCAATACTAATATAGCAGCACTATCTATACGTGCATGGGCTATGTTCTTCGATGGGTCGGCTTGTGATGATGGTTGTGGCATCGGCATTCTGCTCGTGTCGCCTCGGGGGGCAACATACTCCTTCTCCATCAGACTATCTACCCCTTGCACAAACAATGTCGCTGAGTATGAGGCAGTACGCAAGGGACTGGAGTTGCTGCTGGAAGCCGGGCAGAAGCGGTGGAGCTTTTTGGAGACTCGAAGTTGGTGATTTCCCAGCTCACGGACGAATACAAGTGCGAGAGTGAGTCGCTCTTCCCATATTGGATGGAATGTCGTGAGCTGATGACACATTTTCGGTACATCAATTTCAATTGGGTCCCAAGATCTCAGAATACCGATGCCAATGATCTCACGCAAATGGCGTCAGGGTACAAGGACATACCAGACGGGTCAGAAGTTCAGGTGCAGTTCCTGGAACAGGATGACTGGAGAGCTGATATCTTCAATTACTTGAAGGATTTGGCTCGGGGGCACCTAAACGGATAAGATACAAGGCTATGAAATATGTCCTTATAGGAGATGACATGTTCTACAGGACGTTGGAAGGGTTACTACTCAAGTGCCTGGGACCAACTAAGTCTAATCGGCTCTTACATGAGGTGCACGAAGGCGCCTGTGGAACTCACCAATCGGCTCATAAGATGAAGTGGCTGATTAGGCGATCAGGGTTTTATTGGCCCACTATGCTTGAAGATTGCTTCAAGTACTACAAGGGATGCCAAGTGTGTCAGGTGTTCGGGAAGATTCAGGTGGTACCCGCATCAGCAATGAATCCCATCATCAAGCCTTGGCCATTCCGAGGTTGGGGCATGGATATGATCGGCAAAATCCATCCTGCGTCGAGCAAAGGCCACGAGTGGATCCTAGCCATTACAGATTACTTCACCAAATGGGTGGAGGCCGTCCCTATGAAGAAGGTAAAATCAGAAGATGTTATCAAATTTGTCAAAGAACACGTCATTCATAGGTTCGGGATTCCCCAAACAATCACGACCGATGGGGGTTCGGTCTTTATTTCTAAAGAATTCAGAAGATTCTGTGATGACATGGGGATTAAGCTGATCCGATCATCTCCATACTATGCTCAAGCCAACGGGCAAGCTGAAGCGTCTAATCAGAGCCTGATCAAGCTGATCAAGAGGAAGATTGACGAGAACCCTAGGGTTTGGCATGAAACACTGTCAGAAGCTTTGTGGGCCTACCGCATGTCATGCCATGGAGCCATAAAGACTTCGCCTTACCAGCTCGTCTATGGGCAGGAAGCCGTATTGCCTTGGGAAATTACGGCTGGATCAAGACGTGTCACGTTTCAGAATGATCTAACAGCTGAAGAAAATGCAGCTTTGATGAGTGACACTATTGAGGATGCAACGGAACTTAGACTTTGGTCGTTGGAAAAGATTAAAGAGAATAAAGCTAGGGTAGCTCGTGCATACAATAAGAAGGTGAGATCAAAGGAGTTTCAAGTTGGTGATCTAGTATGGGAAGCTGTGTTGCCATTAGGAACCAAGGATAAAGCGTATGGTAAATGGTCTCCTAATTGGCACGGTCCATATAAAGTCGTCCAGGCATTGAAGGGTAATGCATACATGCTAGAGCAACTGGACGGCGCTAAGTTCCCAGTAGATGTCAATGGCCAACATCTCAAGAAATATTTCCCAAGCATGTGGGAGGACGAACGGTGAAATTTGGGGGCCGATTCATGAAATCGGCCAGTAAAAAAAAAATTTGTATACAAATCATAGCCGATGCGCAGACATCAACTTGAGAAATATGGATATCAGTACAGCCGATGCATAGACATCGACTTTAGAATAATGAAAAAGCCGATGCGTAGCCATCGACTCTAGAGGAACAAGCTCAATTAAGCAGGTTAACGGATTGATTTCATGCCAGAATTCATGGCATCTGAGGTAATTTTCCCGTGGATTTTGCTGAATCTGTGCGTTTGAAACCGGGAGATGACATGGACACGAATTGGATCTGTTGACCGTGTGAACAGGCAACTTTTATGGCCTTAGAGCATGTTTATGGCATAAGCCGATGCCCTGCCATCGGTTCTTTGTGCATCGACTTCGTTTGACAATCGGCAAAATCGACAAAGAAGCAAAATTAATTGGGATTTCTTACAAAGAAAGAGCCGATTGCTCAAGGGAGGAAGAACAAAAGAAAGGCCTATTGGCCGATCTACTACTACTGCTAGGCCTATGCTACTAGGTCCTAGTCTACGGGCCGTTGCTGCCCTCGTCGTCGTCGTCGGAGCTCTCGTCGGCGCTGCTGCCGGCGGGCTCCTCGTCGCTGCTCCAGCGGCCCCCATTGGGGGCCTCCTCGTCTTCATCATCGTCGTCGTCATCGTCTGACCCGGCGCAGAACCGCTTTGCCGGCGGGTAATCCTCGAGGGAGTCGTCGTCGTCGTCTGATGCGTGTGGTTGGCACGTCCGTTGGGAACCCCAAGAGGAAGGTGTGATGCGCACAGCGGCAAGTTTCCCTCAGTAAGAAACCAAGGTTTAATCAGACCAGTAGGAGTCAAGAAGCACGTTGAAGGTTGATGGCGGCGAGATGTAGTGCGGCGCAACACCAGTGATTCCGGCGCCAACGTGGAACCTGCACAACACAACCAAAGTACTTTGCCCCAACGAAACAGTGAGGTTGTCAATCTCACCGGCTTGCTGTAACAAAGAGTTAACCGTATTGTGTGGAAGATGATTGTTTGCAGAAAACAGTAGAACAAGTATTGCAGTAGATTGTATTTCAGTAAAGAGAATTGGACCGGGGTCCATAGTTCACTAGAGGTGTCTCTCCCATAAGACGAACAGCATGTTGGGTGAACAAATTACAGTTGGGCAATTGACAAATAAAGAGAGCATGACCATTGATACGTCTCCGACGTATCGATAATTTCTTATGTTCCATGCCACATTATTGATGTTATCTACATGTTTTATGCACACTTTATGTCATATTCGTGCATTTTCTGGAACTAACCTATTAACAAGATGCCGAAGTGCGATTCTTTGTTTCTGTTTTTGGTTTCAGAAATCCTAGTAAGGAAATATTCTCGGAATTGGATGAAATCAAAGCCCAGGGGCCTATTTTTCCACGAAGCTTCCAGAAGTCCGAAGGTGTGGTGACCCGGCATACCACTGCATGGTGTAGTATGCAAGTCTGATATAACACCAATGAAACACCGTTCCACTAGTATTATATCGCTCAGAGTGGTACAACAGAAACATATGCGGGTCCAAGGAATGTCTATAGAATTTACAACATTGACTCTTTACAAAAGATCCACACAGCCTCCTACTTTACAATGACGTAAATCTGCAAATAAACTCCAAAAGAACGACTCGTAGTCTAATCCTATCACGAACTCTATTTGTAGAGTATTTCACTAACTACAGAGGCTAAGAATAGACTCTAGCTAAATAGGAGCTAGGTTTAGGAAGCTAGTTCCCTTCTATGGCTAAACTAGGTTTTTTCCTTCTTGGAAGTGGTATGTGACTCCTCCGACAGGGTCCTGTCTCTTGAAGTAGTTGTTGACTCCTCGGCCTTTGAGTTGCACTGTAGATCCTCCGTTGATGCCTCCATACCTAAGCAGGGGATTTAAAAGTGGGATGAGTACGAGCGTACTCAACAAGTTCATTATAGGAAAGAGGTGTTTAATGCACTAGCTACGGCATTAGACCAGAAAGTCTAATACCAATGCAGGTTTTCATAATCATTTCTTCAAGAGGTTGCTTTTATTCAGAAGAACTATGTCCGTCAGCCTTCACCGGTTTACTAGAACTTCATGGAGCTCCTTTCCGGCCGCGTTCGCAGTTCCATATCCCGGAACAGGGAGTGACAGGTCACGGTTCTTTACACTCTGCAGAGGTGTGTTGCTTTACCCATAAGAGATCTTAACCTTGGTGCCAACCGGGAATGACCCGTCCACACTTCCTATGGTGTGAGGCCCGGTATAAGGTCTAGCCAATCATGTTCCTCCGCTACCTCGAACACCCACCCTTTGTTGCATACCCCGACCCTGGGTCCTCGTCGGTCCTCTTATACCACTTAAGGATGGACCCCGACCACGACAACAGTTTGGGATCGAACCAAACTCCTTCGCCGATAGCTGCAACCCATCATAGACCGCAATACCGTGGGGACTTTAGGCTTCCCCAGCCCACCGCTTGCACTTCGAGCGACAAGTGTCTACGGACTATGCCGTGGGGACTTAAGGCTTCCCCAGCCCACCGCTTGCCCTGACAGATACAAGTGTCTACGGTAAAGCGCATCCGTTGATGAACGAGAGGTGGAAACACTTTTGACTATTCCGTCCCACTCCGGATCTTATGGTTAACACGGATATTACGGCACAAGAATCACTGGCGACATTTGTTGTTTAATCCTAGATGGATATAAGCCCGTGCAATGGAACCTCCACCATATCAACACAATCCATGGTTCCATTGCCCACCACATAGTCATATTCATAGTTATGAAAGTAGTGGTTTTGATTTTTATGCAATAGTGATAACCATAATACTTTGCAAGTAATTTGATAGAAATACTCAAATGACATGAGCAAGTGATGAACTTGCCTTTCTTGACTGCAAGATTATGCAGACAAGGTCTTCTATACGCAATAACTCCAAATTCTGAAATAGCATCATCGTCCGGTAAGGACGATGTTTAAAAGATTGGCAAGGATGCAATAATGCATAAGAATGAGATGCAATCGCTCTAAGCGTGACCTAACCCTGATGATTTAGGATCAGTGAGTTGTAATGATTAGTTCAGGGTGTGTTGCACTTTTAGAGTGATTCACAAACAAGGTTCTTATTCAGGGTTGTGTTGTTTTAGGATTATAAGCAGGTAGCAAAATGAATAGTAACAATCATACACAACCAGGAATAGTAGATGTATAATAAGTAAAGAGCAGTTGTCAATTTTAAGTCCTGTAATACATGGTTGATGATTACTTATTATATAATTCAAAAGAATAACTTTTGAAGAACATGTTCTTAAATAAAGAACAAGTATGATAATTAGGTTGAGAGGGTTCTATGGTTGACTATGGTTTCAGTTAGTTTCTGGAGTAAGTATTTGATGGATCACAACCTAGGTGGATACCTCGGTTACTAGGCTTATATTGTTGAATTAAGCCTAAACATCTTAATTATCAATAGTTGCTATCAAGGTGGCATACCTTGTTGGTGATAGTTGGCTAGGGTTTATAGGTCCTTATAAGCAGGGTTGATGATGGTTCTTTATTTACTTCAAAAGAATAACTTTTGAAGAACATACTTCTTAATTAATAAGAAGTATATCAATTAGGGTTGAGGTTAACTAGGTTTTATTATTGGGTCCACTAAAATAGGAATGATGGTTTCCTAAATAGGATGCTTAATAATTATCTCATACTAGCAGGGTTTAGTGGAACAGGGTATGTAGTGCAAAATAATAGGTATGGTTACTATTAGGGTTCATCACCATGGTGTGATGATGATTATGGATATTTAAAGTTGTTGCCTTTAGGTATAGGAGCTAGGGTTGGTCCTATTTGATCATCTAGGTTGGATAGGTATGCCCACATGGACTACCAATTATTGATAATAGGGCTTCTACAATTTTATGTGGCATGGCAAGTATTTAGTTGCTACTATGGAGCTATGAATGAAAAGAAGATACCATGTTCACATGCTCTAACCTAGAGTTTAGGTTAGAAGTAATTTAGGTTTCATATTGATTATTGGAGCTAGGGTTTGGTGCATAATTGAATTTAGGGTTTTAGAGTTTCCCATGAAATGGTAGGATTGTAATATCATTCAAAATGGAATTAGGGGTTTCTAATTACCATATAGGTCTATGATTAATAACTTCAATTTAAAGTTGAAGTTATTAATAATTTTGAAATAAAAATAATATTGAATTTGGCATTTTATTATTTTTAAATAATTAATAATCAAGATAATTATTAATCAGGATTTAATTCCTATTAATAAAGATTTAATAAATTCTAAATAAAGAAAATTTGTTTTATTGTTTTCTATATTTATTTCACTGGTTTTTATTTATTTTATACCTTTTTCCTAATTATTGAATTGTAATTGAATTTAGAATTAAAATTAAAGGCTTAAATAACAAGTATTAATAATTAAATTTTTATTAAAAATAAAAATTTCATTTTATATTTTTATTGGATAGGATTTATCTTTATAAGAATTTTGATATCTTATAATTATTTTTCTGAGCTATATTGGATTTTCTACAATTTATCTAAGTTTCAGCAATTATTGGATTTGAAATAAAACAAAGGAAATGCTAATTGTACCCGGCCAGCCTACCCGCAGAGGCACTGACCTGTGGGCCAGAGGTCCACGTCGACTGCCACGCGAGCGTGGACTGGTCAACAAAGACGACATGGCCAGGGGAGCTCTTGGCCGGCGGCCAGTTGCCGACGACGGCGGCGAATCGAGACTCCCGTGGGGGCGTGTGCGTGTGCGTTTGAACGAGCGTGCCGAGGCGAACATAATGGTGGCGGCGCCGCCCCGGTTGGGTCACCGGAGTGTGGCCGGCGGCGATGGTCTGCGGCGGGGGCTACGGTCGATCGGCGAGGAGTATGCTACGGCAGGTATTTAAGCTCGGCGGGCATGCTAGGAGGCTTAGAATCTCACCAGGGTCACTCCAGGCTTGGCGGCGAGGTCGGAGCGGGCCTGAGTTGCCGGATTGAGCCATGACCGGCGTCGGAGAAGACGAGCTCGCCGGCGACGCTATGGGTCGCCCCTGCTCGATTCCTTTTGCGGGCAGAACAAGTCGAGGGTGGCGGTGTCGATGGAACCAACGGCGGTTCCAGGGGAAGCTCCAAACGGCGGCGATGGTCGACAGCCGGTCGACTAGGGTTTCGGGATTGGGCAGAATTGGAGCAGAGAGAGAAGAAAATCGGGCTAGGGTTCGTCCAGGGGCTTTATACGGCTCGGAAACACGCCTTGTCACGCAGCTGAGCGAGGAGATGTCGACAGCGATGAGGAGAAGCTCGCCACGGCGTCGTGCTGTCCACCATGCGCGACGAAGAGATGAGGACGACCCTCTCTCTGTTTTTAACTCGACGAAGGGGTATCTTGGGCTGGTTCTGTGGTGGTCTGGGCCGAGTGTTGGGCTGCTGCTGGGCTGGTGCGGCTGGGCTGCTTGGTGGGCTACTTCACGGGCTGCACGGCCAGGTAAGGTCTGTTAAGTCTTTCTCCATTTTTTTCTGTTTTCTGTTTTCTTTCTTATTTTCTGTTTTACAATTTTGTTTTGAATTCAAATTCGAACTCATTATTATTTTGCAGGTCTTATTCATGTGAACCATACAAGAATTATTCCAAGGTACTGCAAATTCTTTAGTGGTGTATTAGAAGATTTAATATGGATACTAAAATATGGATTTATTAATTACTATTGGAATTTGAGCTAAATAGCCATATAGGCATGAATTTAGATATGGCCTTTGGAAATAGTTAAATTATTTTCCAAATGATAGTTTTTCTTACTTGTGATATGTAGAGTTTTGTTTGGTATTACTTTGCAAGAAACAATTTCAAAGTAATATTTAATCATGGAATTCTAATAAGAATTGATTTAATGGCATGGGTTCATGTGCTAAAATATCTCTAAGGACTTGATCACAATTTTGAGTATTTGGTTACTTGCACATGATTTTATGTGAACACTCATTTCTTAAGACCTTGTAATGTTTATCCTAATCCTATTCCAAGGTTACTTCTAGTATTATATTTTAATAGCACCTTGATATACCTAGAGTGGGTACTATTCTCATCATAGTTTGGTCTTGGTTATAGTGATAAATGGTTAATCACCACCAGGGTTTAATTATAGGGCTTAGCACTAGGTTATTCTTAAGATCCATAGTTGGAGCATAAGATACCACTAGTGAACAATTCTAGGACCCAATTCTATTCACCTAATGGCACTTGATTTGAATCTCAAATATGGCCTAGATTTATATTAGGATCATCATAGTGATGCATAAACTAGGGTTGAAATATAATTCTAGTTTATAGAGTTGAGACGACACCATATTGTATTTGCTAGGGTTTAATCTCCCCTAACCAAGGTAATATGGTTAGTTGCTTAATTGTTTCTATTCTCCTTTAATTACTAAGGACTTAAGAATTGGTTTTATCTTTTACCAATAGATTTCTATTATATCCTAAATCTATTGTTCCAGTATCTAGAGTAGTTATATTTCTTTTTATAGTTAACTTTGGTTGAAATGATGAATGGTTTCTCACCATATAAATTAAAGGCTTTAACTCAAAGCTTTTCTTATATGCTTATATCCTCTACTCCAAGTTCTTAGGTTTATAGTCATTACTCAATCTATAATGATCAAGGTTTGGCTTCCTAAAGTATCTCTCATTAATTAGGTTTCTCTCTTCTAAGATCAAGCATTGTCTTGATCAACTAGGGAATAGTGCTTCTAGTTTACCTTCTTGAATGGGACTACTATGGTTGACTTTAAAGCTTATATCCCAGGAAAATGCCTGAGATCTTCTGTTAGGGTTCCACTTAATTAATGTTGATATTATCATCTGGGTGTATGGGTAGTTCTCTCCCTCACATTCAAGTGTTGGCTTTAACTTTCTTGAGTGTAACACCTTAGCTTGGGCTCTCTTATAAAGGAATGGTTTATTCTAGGGTTTATGGTGTATTCACTATATCTCAATAGATATCAAGTCTAAAACTCCACTTGGCTATCTTGGTTGAATTAATCTCCTCCTTACTTTATCAATTCATGGATATGTTATTATTCCATGTGATACTAGGTTGTCTCACCACTCCAAGATGTAATGGTTAATCTCCTAATACTTTTAGTTCACAGGTTGTCCTTTATTCTTAATTAGGTAAAGCTAGGATTGATATGAATGGACTCTCTCATTTGGAAAGGACTTCAATGCTAACCTAAGGTTATTCTCCAAAGATAATGATGTGGTCACCAATATCTATGGTTAACATAAATGGGTCCTCTCTCTAGGAAATGTCTTCAATAATATCCTAGGGTTTCTCTGAGATGATGATTTGAATACATGGATGTATATTCAAGGTTTAGTTCAAGGTTTATCATTGATCCTCTAATAAGTAACCTAGAACTCTCACTTCTCTAGGTTTGATGTATATTAATATGTAGTAGAGAGGATTATATATTTCTAGAGTTTATCTCCTTGTCTTGCTTCCAAGAATGAAGTAAAATAAATACCAAGAGATTCATGGTAGGATCATGGATTAGTTTAAGACATGGAGAAGATAAGTGGAGAATAGTTTCTTCAATTATTGTTACTTGATTTCCAATTACATGGATGTTCACATGTTATGGCTAGGAATATCATGTTGTGATATTTAATAAGATCAGGTAGTTGATCATTGAGTAAAGTGTTGTTGTGTTGATTATTAGTTCCATTTGATCTAACCCCTTAGATCAAATTATCTCTATCCAAAACAAAGTTTTAACAAAGTCACTTTGAGGTTTATAGCGCTTGACTTGATGAGCTACTTCAATTCCACCAAGGTCAAGTGAAATTTCAGTTACTGTGACTGTTTTACTTTAAAGCGCGAAAATTCCCCAGATTTTCTATGCATGAATGCAATGCACACATCTGTTTCCTCTATTTTTGTAACCCCATTACCTGGGATATTACAGTCTCTACCCCTTAAACTAAACTTCGTCCTCGAAGTTTGGTATCTCTCACGTTTCGGAGAGTGGATCTGTCTTGTGCAGACTACATCTTTTCTCAAACTCCTTGGTGATCTCACTGGATATAATTGAATATATCCCTTGTCCAGATTCTTCCTGGAATCCATTAATACCTGTCTCTGAACCATGGCTCTTACTTTGATTCATTGAGTTCTTCCAACTATTATAATCTGGTTTCCTTTCTCATTGAATATTCAATGATTAGGACTTCTTCTGGTCCTGACAGTCTTAATTGAGGACTAATTGGATAACAATCTCCTATTTGTAAAAATAGGTCTTTGTTTTTCCATTACTACCAGAACTGCAACAATGGTACTAGTAAGGTATTTATCATGGGAATGTTCGTGATGGTTTATTTCCCTAGGAATGGATTAGACTCATTTAGTCCATCCAATCATGGTTTATAGTTAATACCTATAACTATTTTGGGTTATTTAGGTTCCATGAAAGGAATCATTCAAATGGACTTAAGTTTTGGTATAGTCAATCTCTTTTGGTCTTTGGCCTTCTAGAGCTGTATTTGGTCTACGATATTTCCTTCGTTCAACTTTATTAACCTTAGTTTACTTGAGCTTCCGTACTTCTGAGTAACTATTACTCACTTTCTCAAGTTATAGTCCACTTCTTACTTCCTCGAGGTATGAACCTCGGCTTCTGGTCTGACTTCCCTCTGAAAGTAGTGTTCAATAATCTTATGAAAATAAGATCGAACTTCCTCTCAGTTCAGACCTTTTGCTTCTATCAAGCTTAAAGTATTGAGTTATTGTATATCTAACTCAATGTTTACTCTACCCCTTAGAGTTTTCTTATGGTCTTCAACTCCTTTTCTTCCAACCATTGGATTGATGGTTAGAATATTGGTTTAGGTGTAGTTCATGGGTCATATTCTTATAAGTTCTCGCGAAGAATATATGTAGTGTATCCACTCAATTGTGGACATCCAATATGAATCCTTCGACTAAATGATTATAGATCATAGTTATTTGGCTGATAGGATTTGTATTTGTTCACGAACTTTTGTTACAACTGATTAAATCATGGACTATTTGTAATACTAACTGATACCAGCTGTGGTTATTATACCAACTGTGGCTATTTGATATCTAAAAAATGGATTCTAGTATAGGTTCTGATCAACTGGACGAGATATCTTTTACTCTATCTTCCAGTATTGATCCTATATCAATTGTGGTATTCTGATATCAACTATGGTCTTCTTATATTTGCTATGATTTCCTAGATCATCTTCCTTTCTTCGAGGGTTTATTGTTGCAAGAAAACCACTAGCTGACACTATGATTATAGTATTTGAAGTGATTTCCCATGCATTCCCTCTTCTATGTTGACTATGGATCTGCTTGAGCTTCACCATAATCACCAGATTTCTCATCTTCATGCTTCTTATGTACTAAAGTACTCCTCTGTGGAGGTAAAGCATGAATGTTGATTGGTACTACCTTCTGAATATTGTGGTTGCTTCCCACAACTTTGTTTCCTTTCTTCTAATGAACCTTCATCTTGTTTTCCGAATCTTCCAGAATTCGTCGATTCCTCACACGAATACTATTACCCTCTAGATCTATAGCATCAAGTAAGGACTTGATATTGCAACATGCACTTGCATATCAAAGTCAAACTTCATGTATGGATCTAGTCAGACAATGAAAATCCAATAAGATCCAAGAAGATTCAGCTTTATGCATATAATACACACCATCATAAGCCTGAATATAATAGTTGAGTAAGACATCTCTAAACATCAGGCTCTGATGTGTAGTATAAAACACCACATAAGATCGGTTGATACCGTGATACTTAGCACGAATATATTGGATTCTACTATTTGTCTCAACATTTACCTGAATTGCACATTTGCAATGAGATAAACTTGAAGCAAAGTGGTTTAGGATAGTTAAGGTTAACCTATTTTTCTTTGGAAGTACTAATTTAGCTTCCATGTTGTTGAGAACTACTTCACATTTGTTTCCAGGTTCTATGTGGCTACTCTAAACACCTATTTATTAGGATATAGCTCCTATATTTTCAAGTGTTTCTATCATAAACCTATGGTCATGATGTGCTTGGCACACTTCCCATAGTGTTGGGAACACAATTCTTGCACTATTGTTTAGCACTTGGCTTCTTATTGTATTCCTCCTAAATACTGTAGATGTTCATCATCCATCACATAACGATTCTCAGGTGAATGTTATATGATTACTATCCCTACCATATATGTAAACATATTTTATTCCAATCACTCTTCCTTACCTCCCATGTTTGACTCAACATGGTTTATACTAGCTCATATGACTCATAGTTATCACTTATTATCAATTGTTTCACATGTCTAGATAATTTTTTACTTACTCATTACTTAACTTGGTCTACATCTTCTATTAGGATATCTTAATTACCTTAATCTTTTGACATACCTCCTATTACAGTTCTGGATAACTCTTACTTAATTATAACATATATTGGTACACATCTTCCAATAGGATAGCTTCCTTATGGTTGTATCCTCTCTTTGGACTACCATGTATTGTATACCAACTGTGATCTACCCATCTTTTGTTTTAAGGACTTATTGATGTTCTACATACTTGGAATTGGCTATTTAACTTAACTTAGGAAAGATAGGTAAGAAATGTTGACTCAAGTGTGTCAGGATTATTCTCAAGTGAATATCCATCTCAAGTCATAAGAATATTTAGTTTAACTAAGAAAACTTCCTATAGACACTACCAATCCTATAGGTCTCCTTTAAAGGGTTTTAATCCTAGGTCAAAGCATTGCTCTGATACCAACTGTGGTGACCCGGCATACCACTGCATGGTGTAGTATGCAAGTCTGATATAACACCAATGAAACACCGTTCCACTAGTATTATATCGCTCAGAGTGGTACAACAGAAACATATGCGGGTCCAAGGAATGTCTATAGAATTTACAACATTGACTCTTTACAAAAGATCCACACAGCCTCCTACTTTACAATGACGTAAATCTGCAAATAAACTCCAAAAGAACGACTCGTAGTCTAATCCTATCACGAACTCTATTTGTAGAGTATTTCACTAACTACAGAGGCTAAGAATAGACTCTAGCTAAATAGGAGCTAGGTTTAGGAAGCTAGTTCCCTTCTATGGCTAAACTAGGTTTTTTCCTTCTTGGAAGTGGTATGTGACTCCTCCGACAGGGTCCTGTCTCTTGAAGTAGTTGTTGACTCCTCGGCCTTTGAGTTGCACTGTAGATCCTCCGTTGATGCCTCCATACCTAAGCAGGGGATTTAAAAGTGGGATGAGTACGAGCGTACTCAACAAGTTCATTATAGGAAAGAGGTGTTTAATGCACTAGCTACGGCATTAGACCAGAAAGTCTAATACCAATGCAGGTTTTCATAATCATTTCTTCAAGAGGTTGCTTTTATTCAGAAGAACTATGTCCGTCAGCCTTCACCGGTTTACTAGAACTTCATGGAGCTCCTTTCCGGCCGCGTTCGCAGTTCCATATCCCGGAACAGGGAGTGACAGGTCACGGTTCTTTACACTCTGCAGAGGTGTGTTGCTTTACCCATAAGAGATCTTAACCTTGGTGCCAACCGGGAATGACCCGTCCACACTTCCTATGGTGTGAGGCCCGGTATAAGGTCTAGCCAATCATGTTCCTCCGCTACCTCGAACACCCACCCTTTGTTGCATACCCCGACCCTGGGTCCTCATCGGTCCTCTTATACCACTTAAGGATGGACCCCGACCACGACAACAGTTTGGGATCGAACCAAACTCCTTCGCCGGTAGCTGCAACCCATCATAGACCGCAATACCGTGGGGACTTTAGGCTTCCCCAGCCCACCGCTTGCACTTCGAGCGACAAGTGTCTACGGACTATGCCGTGGGGACTTAAGGCTTCCCCAGCCCACCGCTTGCCCTGACAGATACAAGTGTCTACGGTAAAGCGCATCCGTTGATGAACGAGAGGTGGAAACACTTTTGACTATTCCGTCCCACTCCGGATCTTATGGTTAACACGGATATTACGGCACAAGAATCACTGGCGACATTTGTTGTTTAATCCTAGATGGATATAAGCCCGTGAAATGGAACCTCCACCATATCAACACAATCCATGGTTCCATTGCCCACCACATAGTCATATTCATAGTTATGAAAGTAGTGGTTTTGATTTTTATGCAATAGTGATAACCATAATACTTTGCAAGTAATTTGATAGAAATACTCAAATGACATGAGCAAGTGATGAACTTGCCTTTCTTGACTGCAAGATTATGCAGACAAGGTCTTCTATACGCAATAACTCCAAATTCTGAAATAGCATCATCGTCCGGTAAGGACGATGTTTAAAAGATTGGCAAGGATGCAATAATGCATAAGAATGAGATGCAATCGCTCTAAGCGTGACCTAACCCTGATGATTTAGGATCAGTGAGTTGTAATGATTAGTTCAGGGTGTGTTGCACTTTTAGAGTGATTCACAAACAAGGTTCTTATTCAGGGTTGTGTTGTTTTAGGATTATAAGCAGGTAGCAAAATGAATAGTAACAATCATACACAACCAGGAATAGTAGATGTATAATAAGTAAAGAGCAGTTGTCAATTTTAAGTCCTGTAATACATGGTTGATGATTACTTATTATATAATTCAAAAGAATAACTTTTGAAGAACATGTTCTTAAATAAAGAACAAGTATGATAATTAGGTTGAGAGGGTTCTATGGTTGACTATGGTTTCAGTTAGTTTCTGGAGTAAGTATTTGATGGATCACAACCTAGGTGGATACCTCGGTTACTAGGCTTATATTGTTGCATTAAGCCTAAACATCTTAATTATCAATAGTTGCTATCAAGGTGGCATACCTTGTTGGTGATAGTTGGCTAGGGTTTATAGGTCCTTATAAGCAGGGTTGATGATGGTTCTTTATTTACTTCAAAAGAATAACTTTTGAAGAACATACTTCTTAATTAATAAGAAGTATATCAATTAGGGTTGAGGTTAACTAGGTTTTATTATTGGGTCCACTAAAATAGGAATGATGGTTTCCTAAATAGGATGCTTAATAATTATCTCATACTAGCAGGGTTTAGTGGAACAGGGTATGTAGTGCAAAATAATAGGTATGGTTACTATTAGGGTTCATCACCATGGTGTGATGATGATTATGGATATTTAAAGTTGTTGCCTTTAGGTATAGGAGCTAGGGTTGGTCCTATTTGATCATCTAGGTTGGATAGGTATGCCCACATGGACTACCAATTATTGATAATAGGGCTTCTACAATTTTATGTGGCATGGCAAGTATTTAGTTGCTACTATGGAGCTATGAATGAAAAGAAGATACCATGTTCACATGCTCTAACCTAGAGTTTAGGTTAGAAGTAATTTAGGTTTCATATTGATTATTGGAGCTAGGGTTTGGTGCATAATTGAATTTAGGGTTTTAGAGTTTCCCATGAAATGGTAGGATTGTAATATCATTCAAAATGGAATTAGGGTTTTCTAATTACCATATAGGTCTATGATTAATAACTTCAATTTAAAGTTGAAGTTATTAATAATTTTGAAATAAAAATAATATTGAATTTGGCATTTTATTATTTTTAAATAATTAATAATCAAGATAATTATTAATCAGGATTTAATTCCTATTAATAAAGATTTAATAAATTCTAAATAAAGAAAATTTGTTTTATTGTTTTCTATATTTATTTCACTGGTTTTTATTTATTTTATACCTTTTTCCTAATTATTGAATTGTAATTGAATTTAGAATTAAAATTAAAGGCTTAAATAACAAGTATTAATAATTAAATTTTTATTAAAAATAAAAATTTCATTTTATATTTTTATTGGATAGGATTTATCTTTATAAGAATTTTGATATCTTATAATTATTTTTCTGAGCTATATTGGATTTTCTACAATTTATCTAAGTTTCAGCAATTATTGGATTTGAAATAAAACAAAGGAAATGCTAATTGTACCCGGCCAGCCTACCCGCAGAGGCACTGACCTGTGGGCTAGAGGTCCACGTCGACTGCCACGCGAGCGTGGACTGGTCAACAAAGACGACGTGGCCAGGGGAGCTCCTGGCCGGCGGCCAGTTGCCGACGACGGCGGCGAATCGAGACTCCCGTGGGGGCGTGTGCGTGTGCGTTTGAACGAGCGTGCCGAGGCGAACATAATGGTGGCGGCGCCGCCCCGGTTGGGTCACCGGAGTGTGGCCGGCGGCGATGGTCTGCGGCGGGGGCTACGGTCGATCGGCGAGGAGTATGCTACGGCAGGTATTTAAGCTCGGCGGGCATGCTAGGAGGCTTAGAATCTCACCAGGGTCACTCCAGGCTTGGCGGCGAGGTCGGAGCGGGCCTGAGTTGCCGGATTGAGCCATGACCGGCGTCGGAGAAGACGAGCTCGCCGGCGACGCTATGGGTCGCCCCTGCTCGATTCCTTTTGCGGGCAGAACAAGTCGAGGGTGGCGGTGTCGATGGAACCAACGGCGGTTCCAGGGGAAGCTCCAAACGGCGGCGATGGTCGACGGCCGGTCGACTAGGGTTTCGGGATTGGGCGGAATTGGAGCAGAGAGAGAAGAAAATCGGGCTAGGGTTCGTCCAGGGGCTTTATACGGCTCGGAAACACGCCTTGTCACGCAGCTGAGCGAGGAGATGTCGACAGCGATGAGGAGAAGCTCGCCACGGCGTCGTGCTGTCCACCATGCGCGACGAAGAGATGAGGACGACCCTCTCTCTGTTTTTAACTCGACGAAGGGGTATCTTGGGCTGGTTCTGTGGTGGTCTGGGCCGAGTGTTGGGCTGCTGCTGGGCTGGTGCGGCTGGGCTGCTTGGTGGGCTACTTCACGGGCTGCACGGCCAGGTAAGGTCTGTTAAGTCTTTCTCCATTTTTTTCTGTTTTCTGTTTTCTTTCTTATTTTCTGTTTTACAATTTTGTTTTGAATTCAAATTCGAACTCATTATTATTTTGCAGGTCTTATTCATGTGAACCATACAAGAATTATTCCAAGGTACTGCAAATTCTTTAGTGGTGTATTAGAAGATTTAATATGGATACTAAAATATGGATTTATTAATTACTATTGGAATTTGAGCTAAATAGCCATATAGGCATGAATTTAGATATGGCCTTTGGAAATAGTTAAATTATTTTCCAAATGATAGTTTTTCTTACTTGTGATATGTAGAGTTTTGTTTGGTATTACTTTGCAAGAAACAATTTCAAAGTAATATTTAATCATGGAATTCTAATAAGAATTGATTTAATGGCATGGGTTCATGTGCTAAAATATCTCTAAGGACTTGATCACAATTTTGAGTATTTGGTTACTTGCACATGATTTTATGTGAACACTCATTTCTTAAGACCTTGTAATGTTTATCCTAATCCTATTCCAAGGTTACTTCTAGTATTATATTTTAATAGCACCTTGATATACCTAGAGTGGGTACTATTCTCATCATAGTTTGGTCTTGGTTATAGTGATAAATGGTTAATCACCACCAGGGTTTAATTATAGGGCTTAGCACTAGGTTATTCTTAAGATCCATAGTTGGAGCATAAGATACCACTAGTGAACAATTCTAGGACCCAATTCTATTCACCTAATGGCACTTGATTTGAATCTCAAATATGGCCTAGATTTATATTAGGATCATCATAGTGATGCATAAACTAGGGTTGAAATATAATTCTAGTTTATAGAGTTGAGACGACACCATATTGTATTTGCTAGGGTTTAATCTCCCCTAACCAAGGTAATATGGTTAGTTGCTTAATTGTTTCTATTCTCCTTTAATTACTAAGGACTTAAGAATTGGTTTTATCTTTTACCAATAGATTTCTATTATATCCTAAATCTATTGTTCCAGTATCTAGAGTAGTTATATTTCTTTTTATAGTTAACTTTGGTTGAAATGATGAATGGTTTCTCACCATATAAATTAAAGGCTTTAACTCAAAGCTTTTCTTATATGCTTATATCCTCTACTCCAAGTTCTTAGGTTTATAGTCATTACTCAATCTATAATGATCAAGGTTTGGCTTCCTAAAGTATCTCTCATTAATTAGGTTTCTCTCTTCTAAGATCAAGCATTGTCTTGATCAACTAGGGAATAGTGCTTCTAGTTTACCTTCTTGAATGGGACTACTATGGTTGACTTTAAAGCTTATATCCCAGGAAAATGCCTGAGATCTTCAGTTAGGGTTCCACTTAATTAATGTTGATATTATCATCTGGGTGTATGGGTAGTTCTCTCCCTCACATTCAAGTGTTGGCTTTAACTTTCTTGAGTGTAACACCTTAGCTTGGGCTCTCTTATAAAGGAATGGTTTATTCTAGGGTTTATGGTGTATTCACTATATCTCAATAGATATCAAGTCTAAAACTCCACTTGGCTATCTTGGTTGAATTAATCTCCTCCTTACTTTATCAATTCATGGATATGTTATTATTCCATGTGATACTAGGTTGTCTCACCACTCCAAGATGTAATGGTTAATCTCCTAATACTTTTAGTTCACAGGTTGTCCTTTATTCTTAATTAGGTAAAGCTAGGATTGATATGAATGGACTCTCTCATTTGGAAAGGACTTCAATGCTAACCTAAGGTTATTCTCCAAAGATAATGATGTGGTCACCAATATCTATGGTTAACATAAATGGGTCCTCTCTCTAGGAAATGTCTTCAATAATATCCTAGGGTTTCTCTGAGATGATGATTTGAATACATGGATGTATATTCAAGGTTTAGTTCAAGGTTTATCATTGATCCTCTAATAAGTAACCTAGAACTCTCACTTCTCTAGGTTTGATGTATATTAATATGTAGTAGAGAGGATTATATATTTCTAGAGTTTATCTCCTTGTCTTGCTTCCAAGAATGAAGTAAAATAAATACCAAGAGATTCATGGTAGGATCATGGATTAGTTTAAGACATGGAGAAGATAAGTGGAGAATAGTTTCTTCAATTATTGTTACTTGATTTCCAATTACATGGATGTTCACATGTTATGGCTAGGAATATCATGTTGTGATATTTAATAAGATCAGGTAGTTGATCATTGAGTAAAGTGTTGTTGTGTTGATTATTAGTTCCATTTGATCTAACCCCTTAGATCAAATTATCTCTATCCAAAACAAAGTTTTAACAAAGTCACTTTGAGGTTTATAGCGCTTGACTTGATGAGCTACTTCAATTCCACCAAGGTCAAGTGAAATTTCAGTTACTGTGACTGTTTTACTTTAAAGCGCGAAAATTCCCTAGATTTTCTATGCATGAATGCAATGCACACATCTGTTTCCTCTATTTTTGTAACCCCATTACCTGGGATATTACAGAAGGAGAGACGAAGAGGGGCGACGAGGGGGCCACACCCTAGGGCGGCGCGGCCCCCCCCCTTGGCCGCGCCGGCCTGTGGTGTGGGGCCCCCGTGCCGCCTCTTGACCTGCCCTTCCGCCTATAAAAAGTCTCCGTGACGAAACCCCCAGTACCGAGAGCCACGATACGGAAAACCTTCCAGAGACGCCGCCGCCGCCGATCCCATCTCGGGGATCCAGAGATCGCCTCGGCACCTGCCGAGAGGGGAATCATCTCCCGGAGGACTCTACGCCGCCATGGTCGCCTCCGGTGTGATGTGTGAGTAGTCTACCCCTGGACTATGGGTCCATAGCAGTAGCTAGATGGTTGTCTTCTCCCCATTGTGCTATCATTGTCGGATCTTGTGAGCTGCCTAACATGATCAAGATCATCTATCTGTAATTCTATATGTTGCGTTTGTTGGGATCCGATGAATAGAGAATACTTGTTATGTTGATTATCAAAGTTATGCTATGTGTTGTTTATGATCTTGCATGCTCTCCGTTACTAGTAGATGCTCTGGCCAAGTAGATGCTTGTAACTCCAAGAGGGAGTACTTATGCTCGATAGTGGGTTCATGCCTGCATTGACACCGGGACAAAGGATGTAAAGTTCTAAGGTTGTGTTGTGCTGTTGCCACTAGGGATAAAACATTAGTGCTATGTTCAAGGATGTAGTCACTAGTTACATTACGCACCATACTTAATGCAATTGTCTCGTTGTTTGCAACTTAATACCGGAGGGGTTCGGATGATAACCTGAAGGTGGACTTTTTAGGCATAGATGCAGTTGGATGACGGTCTATGTACTTTGTCGTAATGCCCAATTAAATCTCACTATACTCATCATGATATGTATGTGCATGGTCATGCTCTCTTTATTTGTCAATTGCCCAACTGTAATTTGTTCACCCAACATGCTGTTCGTCTTATGGGAGAGACACCTCTAGTGAACTGTGGACCCCGGTCCAATTCTCTTTACTGAAATACAATCTACTACAATACTTGTTCTACTGTTTTCTGCAAACAATCATCTTCCACACAATACGGTTAACTCTTTGTTACAGCAAGCCGGTGAGATTGACAACCTCACTGTTTCGTTGGGGCAAAGTACTTTGGTTGTGTTGTGCAGGTTCCACGTTGGCGCCGGAATCACTGGTGTTGCGCCGCACTACATCTCGCCGCCATCAACCTTCAACGTGCTTCTTGACTCCTACTGGTCCGATTAAACCTTGGTTTCTTACTGAGGGAAACTTGCCGCTGTGCGCATCACACCTTCCTCTTGGGGTTCCCAACGGACGTGCCAACCACACGCATCAAGCAAATTTCTGGCGCCATTGCCGGGGAGATCAAGACACGCTGCAAGGGGAGTCTCCACTTCTCAATCTCTTTACTTTGTTTTTGTCTTGCTTAGTTTTATTTACTACTTTGTTTGCTGCACTAAATCAAAATACAAAAAAATTAGTTGCTAGTTTTACTTTATTTGCTATCTTGTTTGCTATATCTAAAACACACAAAAATTAGTTTACTTGCATTTACTTTATCTAGTTTGCTTTATTTACTGTTGCTAAAATGGCCAACGCTGAAAACACTAAGTTGTGTGACTTCACAACCACAAATAATAATGATTTCTTATGCACACCTATTGCTCCACCTGCTACTACAAGCAGAATTCTTTGAAATTAAACCTCGCTTTATCGAATCTTGTTATGCGAGAGCAATTTTCTCGCAGTGTTAGTTCTGATGATGCTGCTGCCCATCTTAATAATTTTGTTGAACTATGTGAAATGCAAAAATATAAAGATGTAGATGGTGATATTATTAAACTAAAATTGTTCCCTTTCTCATTAAGAGGAAGAGCTAAAGATTGGTTGCTATCTCTGCCTAAGAATAGTATTGATTCATGGACTAAATGCAAGGATGCTTTTATTGGTAGATATTATCCCCCTGCTAAAATTATATCTTTGAGGAGTAGCATAATGAATTTTAAACAATTAGATACTGAACATGTTGCTCAAGCTTGGGAAAGAATGAAATCTTTGGTTAAAAATTGCCCAACCCATGGACTGAATACTTGGATGATCATCCAAACCTTCTATGCAGGACTAAATTTTTCTTCACGGAATTTATTGGATTCAGCTGCTGGAGGTACCTTTATGTCCATCACTCTTGGTGAAGCAACAAAGCTTCTTGATAATATGATGATCAATTACTCTGAATGGCACACGGAAAGAGCTCCACAAGGTAAGAAGGTAAATTCTATCGAAGAAACCTCTTCCTTGAGTGATAAGATTGATGCTATTATGTCTATGCTTGTGAATGATAGGACTAATATTGATCCTAATAATGTTCCATTAGCTTCATTGGTTGCACAAGAAGAACATGTTGATGTAAACTTCATTAAAAATAATAATTTCAACAACAATGCTTACCGGAACAATTCTAGTAACAACTATAGACCATATCCTTATAATAATGGCAACGGCTATGGTAATTCTTATGGGAATTCTTACAAAAATAATAGGAGTTCACCCCCTGGACTTGAAGCCATGCTTAAAGAATTTATTAGTACACAAACTGCTTTTAACAAATCTGTTGAAGAAAAGCTTGGGAAAATTGATATACTTGCTTCTAAAGTCGATAGTCTTGCTGCTGATGTTGATCTTTTAAAATCAAAAGTTTTGCCTAATGAGAATCATCATAATAAAATTGTTACTACAGCAAATGCCATTCAAGTTAGAATTAATGAGAATATAAGATTAATGGCTGAACTGCGTGCTAGGTGGGATAGAGAAGAAAATGAAAAACTAGCTAAAGAAAAGAATATAGCTAAAGTTTGGACTATTACCACCACTAGTAATGCTAATGCTACACATGTTGCTGCACCTCCTACTCATACTAATAAAAGAATTGGTGTTAGCAATGTTTCCACTTCTAATGCAAAGCGCGAAAAACTGCACTGAAATCGCTAAATCTGCTGAAATCGCCTTTGATAAAGTCAGAAATTTTTTCCAACATTGGGGATGATGATCCCATTGCTTTAGATTATAATGGTTTGAATTTTGATGATTGCCACATCTCTGAAGTTATAAAGTTCCTGCAAAAACTTGCTAAAAGTCCTAATGCTAGTGCTATAAATTTGGCTTTTACACATCATATTACAAATGCTCTTATAAAAGCTAGAGAAGAGAAACTAGAGCGCGAAGCCTCTATTCCTAAAAAGCTAGAGGATGGTTGGGAGCCCATCATTAAGATGAAGGTTAAAGATTTTGATTGTAATGCTTTATGTGATCTTGGTGCAAGTATTTCTGTTATGCCTAAGAAAATTTATAATATGCTTGACTTGCCACCGCTGAAAAATTGTTATTTGGATGTTAATCTTGCTGATCATTCTACAAAGAAACCTTTGGGTAAAGTTGATAATGTTCGCATTACCGTTAACAATAACCTTGTTCCCGTTGATTTTGTTGTCTTGGATATTGAATGCAATGCATCTTGTCCCATTATATTGGGAAGACCTTTTCTTCGAACTGTTGGTGCTGTTATTGATATGAAGGAAGGTAATATAAAATATCAATTTCCTCTCAAGAAAGGTATGGAACACTTCCCTAGAAAGAGAATGAAGGTACCTTTTGATTCCATTATGAGAACAAATTATGATGTTGACACTTCGTCTCTTGATAATACTTGATACACACTTTCTGCGCCTAGCTGAAAGGCGTTAAAGAAAAGCGCTTATGGGAGACAACCCATGTTTTTACCTACAGTACTTTGTTTTTATTTTGTGTCTTGGAAGTTGTTTACTACTTTAGCAACCTCTCCTTATCTTAGTTTTGTGTTTTGTTGTGCCAAGTTAAGCCGTTGATAGAAAAGTAAGTACTAGATTTGGATTACTGCACAGTTCCAGATTTCTTTGCTGTCACGAATCTGAGTCCACCTCCCTGTAGGTAGCTCAGAAAATTAAGCCAATTTACGTGCATGATCCTCAGATATGTACGCAACTTTCATTCAATTTGAGCATTTTCATTTGAGCAAGTCTGGTGCCATTTTAAAATTCGTCAATACGAACTGTTCTGTTTTGACAGATTCTGCCTTTTATTTCGCATTGCCTCTTTCGCTATGTTGGATGAATTTCTTTGATCCATTAATGTCCAGTAGCATTATGCAATGTCCAGAAGTGTTAAGAATGATTGTGTCACCTCTGAATATGTCAATTTATATTGTGCACTAACCCTCTAATGAGTTGTTTCGAGTTTGGTGTGGAGGAAGTTTTCAAGGATCAAGAGAGGAGTATGATGCAACATGATCAAGGAGAGTGAAAGCTCTAAGCTTGGGGATGCACCCGGTGGTTCACCCCTGCATATATCAGGAAGACTCAAGCGTCTAAGCTTGGGGATGCCCAAGGCATCCCCTTCTTCATCGACAACATTATCAGGTTCCTCCCCTGAAACTATATTTTTATTCCATCACATCTTATGTGCTTTTTCTTGGAGCGTCGGTTTGTTTTTGTTTTTGTTTTGTTTGAATAAAATGGATCCTAGCATTCACTTTATGGGAGAGAGACACGCTCCGCTGTAGCATATGGACAAGTATGTCCTTGGTTTCTACTCATAGTATTCATGGCGAAGTTTCTCCTTCGTTAAATTGTTATATGGTTGGAATTGGAAAATGATACATGTAGTAATTGCTATTAATGTCTTGGGTAATGTGATACTTGGCAATTGTTGTGCTCATGATTAAGCTCTTGCATCATATGCTTTGCCCCCATTAATGAAGAAATACATAGAGCATGCTAAAATTTGGTTTGCATATTTGGTTTCTCTAAGGTCTAGATAATTTCTAGTATTGAATTTGAACAACAAGGAAGACGGTGTAGAGTCTTATAATGTTTTCAATATGTCTTTTATGTGAGTTTTGCTGCACCGGTTCATCCTTGTGTTTGTTTCAAATAAACCTTGCTAGCCTAAACCTTGTATCGAGAGGGAATACTTCTCATGCATCCAAAATACTTGAGCCAACCACTATGCCATTTGTGTCCACCATACCTACCTACTACATGGTATTTTCTGCCATTCCAAAGTATATTGCTTGAGTGCTACCTTTAAAATTCCATCATTCACCTTTGCAATATATAGCTCATGGGACAAATAGCTTAAAAACTATTGTGGTATTGAATATGTAATTATGCACTTTATCTCTTATTAAGTTGCTTGTTGTGCGATAACCATGTTCACTGGGGACGCCATCAACTTTTCATTGTTGAATTTCATGTGAGTTGCTATGCATGTTCGTCTTGTCTGAAGTAAGAGAGATCTACCACCATATGGTTAAGCATGCATATGTTAGAGAAGAACATTGGGCCGCTAACTAAAGCCATGCTCCATGGTGGAAGTTTCAGTTTTGGACAACAATCCTCAAATCTCAAATGAGAAAATTATTAATTGTTGGTATATGCTTATGCATAAAAGAGGAGTCCATTATCTGTTGTCTATGTTGTCCCGGTATGGATGTCTAAGTTGAAGAATAATCAATAGCGAGAAATCCAATGCGAGCTTTCTCCTTAGACCTTTGTACAGGCGGCATAGAGGTACCTTTGTGACACTTGGTAAAAACAATGCATTGTGATGATCCGGTAGTCCAAGCTAATTAGGACAAGGTGCGGGCACTATTAGTACGCTATGCATGAGGCTTGCAACTTATAAGATATAATTTACATGATGCATATGCTTTATTACTACCGTTGACAAAATTGTTTCATGTTTTCAAAATCAAAGCTCTAGCACAAATATAGCAATCGATGCTTTTCCTCTATGGAGGACCATTCTTTTACTTTCAATGTTGAGTCAGTTCACCTATTTCTCTCCACCTCAAGAAGCAAATACTTGTGTGAACTGTGCATTGATTCTTACATACTTGCTTATTGCACTTATTATATTACTCTATGTTGACAATATCCATGAGATATACATGTTACAAGTTGAAAGCAACCGCTGAAACTTAATCTTCTTTTGTGTTGCTTCAATGCCTTTACTTTGAATTATTGCTTTATGAGTTAACTCTTATGCAAGACTTATTGATGCTTGTCTTGAAGTGCTATTCATGAAAAGTCTTTGCTATATGATTCACTTGTTTACTCATGTCATATACATTGTTTCGATCGCTGCATTCACTACATATGCTTTACAAATAGTATGATCAAGATTATGATGGCATGTCACTCCAGAAATTATCTGTGTTATCGTTTTACACCTTCGGGACGAGCAGAACTAAGCTTGGGGATGCTGATACGTCTCCGACGTATCGATAATTTCTTATGTTCCATGCCACATTATTGATGTTATCTACATGTTTTATGCACACTTTATGTCAAATTCGTGCATTTTCTGGAACTAACCTATTAACAAGATGCCGAAGTGCCGATTCTTTGTTTCATTGTTTTTGGTTTCAGAAATCCTAGTAAGGAAATATTCTCGGAATTGGACGAAATCAAAGCCCAGGGGCCTATTTTTCCACGAAGCTTCCAGAAGTCCGAAGGAGAGACGAAGAGGGGCGACGAGGGGGCCACACCCTAGGGCGGCGCGGCCCCCCCTTGGCCGCGCCGGCCTGTGGTGTGGGGCCCCCGTGCCGCCTCTTGACCTGCCCTTCCGCCTATAAAAAGTCTCCGTGACGAAACCCCCAGGCCCGAGAGCCACGATACGGAAAACCTTCCAGAGACGTCGCCGCCGCCGATCCCATCTCGGGGGATCCAGGAGATCGCCTCCGGCACCCTGCCGGAGAGGGGAATCATCTCCCGGAGGACTCTACGCCGCCATGGTCGCCTCCGGTGTGATGTGTGAGTAGTCTACCCCTGGACTATGGGTCCATAGCAGTAGCTAGATGGTTGTCTTCTCCCCATTGTGCTATCATTGTCGGATCTTGTGAGCTGCCTAACATGATCAAGATCATCTATCTGTAATTCTATCTGTTGCGTTTGTTGGGATCCGATGAATAGAGAATACTTGTTATGTTGATTATCAAAGTTATGCTATGTGTTGTTTATGATCTTGCATGCTCTCCGTTACTAGTAGATGCTCTGGCCAAGTAGATGCTTGTAACTCCAAGAGGGAGTACTTATGCTCGATAGTGGGTTCATGCTCGCATTGACACTGGGACAAGGATGAGAAATTTCTAAGGATGAGTTGTGCTGTAGCCACTATTTATAAAACATTAGTCCTATGTACAAGCATGTAGACACTAGTTAAATTACGCACAATACTTAATGAAATAGTCTGTAGTTTGCAACTTAATACTGGAGGGGGTTCGGATGATAACCTGAAGGTGGACTTTTTAGGCATAGATGCAGTTGGATGACGGTCTATGTACTTTGTCGTAATGCCCAATTAAATCTCACTATACTCATCATGATATGTATGTGCATGGTCATGCTCTCTTTATTTGTCAATTGCCCAACTGTAATTTGTTCACCCAACATGCTGTTCGTCTTATGGGAGAGACACCTCTAGTGAACTGTGGACCCCGGTCCAATTCTCTTTACTGAAATACAATCTACTGCAATACTTGTTCTACTGTTTTCTGCAAACAATCATCTTCCACACAATACGGTTAACTCTTTGTTACAGCAAGCCGGTGAGATTGACAACCTCACTGTTTCGTTGGGGCAAAGTACTTTGGTTGTGTTGTGCAGGTTCCACGTTGGCGCCGGAATCACTGGTGTTGCGCCGCACTACATCTCGCCGCCATCAACCTTCAACGTGCTTCTTGACTCCTACTGGTCCGATTAAACCTTGGTTTCTTACTGAGGGAAACTTGCCGCTGTGCGCATCACACCTTCCTCTTGGGGTTCCCAACGGACGTGCCAACCACACGCATCAACCATGCACATACATATCATGATGAGTATAGTGAGATTTAATTGGGCATTACGACAAAGTACATAGACCGTCATCCAACTGCATCTATGCCTAAAAAGTCCACCTTCAGGTTATCATCCGAACCCCCTCCAGTATTAAGTTGCAAACAACAGACAATTGCATTAAGTATGGTGCGTAATGTAACTAGTGACTACATCCTTGAACATAGCACTAATGTTTTATCCCTAGTGGCAACAGCACAACACAACCTTAGAACTTTCTCACATCGTCCTGTGTCAATGCAGGCATGAACCCACTATCGAGCATAAGTACTCCCTCTTGGAGTTACAAGCATCTACTTGGCCAGAGCATCTACTAGTAACGGAGAGCATGCAAGATCATAAACAACACATAGCATAACTTTGATAATCAACATAACAAGTATTCTCTATTCATCGGATCCCAACAAACGCAACATATAGAATTACAGATAGATGATCTTGATCATGTTAGGCAGCTCACAAGATCCGACAATGATAGCACAATGGGGAGAAGACAACCATCTAGCTACTGCTATGGACCCATAGTCCAGGGGTAGACTACTCACACATCACACCGGAGGCGACCATGGCGGCGTAGAGTCCTCCGGGAGATGATTCCCCTCTCCGGCAGGGTGCCGGAGGCGATCTCTGGATCCCCGAGATGGGATCGGCGGCGGCGACGTCTCCGGAAGGTTTTCCGTATCGTGGCTCTCGCATCGGGGTTTCGTCACGGAGACTTTTTATAGGCGGAAGGGCAGGTCAAGAGGCGGCACGGGGGCCCCACACCATAGGCCGGCGCAGCCAAGGGGGGGCCGCGCCGCCCTAGGGTGTGGCCCCCTCGTCGCCCCTCTTCGTCTCTCCTTCGGACTTCTGGAAGCTTCGTGGAAAAATAGGCCCCTGGGCTTTGATTTCGTCCAATTCCGAGAATATTTCCTTACTAGGATTTCTGAAACCAAAAACAGCAGAAAACAAAGAATCGGCACTTCGGCATCTTGTTAATAGGTTAGTTCCAGAAAATGCACGAATATGACATAAAGTGTGCATAAAACATGTAGATAACATCAATAATGTGGCATGGAACATAAGAAATTATCGATACGTCGGAGATGTATCAGCATCCCCAAGCTTAGTTACTGCTCGTCCCGAGCGGTGTAAAACGATAACACGTATAATTTCTCGGAGTGACATGCCATCATAATCTTGATCATACTATTTGTAAAGCATATGTAGTGAATGCAGCGATCGAAACAATGTATATGACATGAGTAAACAAGTGAATCATATAGCAAAGACTTTTCATGAATAGCACTTCAAGACAAGCATCAATAAGTCTTGCATAAGAGTTAACTCATAAAGCAATAATTCAAAGTAAAGGCATTGAAGCAACACAAAAGAAGATTAAGTTTCAGCGGTTGCTTTCAACTTGTAACATGTATATCTCATGGATATTGTCAACATAGAGTAATATAATAAGTGCAATAAGCAAGTATGTAGGAATCAATGCACAGTTCACACAAGTGTTTGCTTCTTGAGGTGGAGAGAAATAGGTGAACTGACTCAACATTGAAAGTAAAAGAATAGTCCTCCATAGAGGAAAAGCATCGATTGCTATATTTGTGCTAGAGCTTTGATTTTGAAAACATGAAACAATTTTGTCAACGGTAGTAATAAAGCATATGCATCATGTAAATTATATCTTATAAGTTGCAAGCCTCATGCATAGCGTACTAATAGTACCCGCACCTTGTCCTAATTAGCTTGGACTACCGGGTCATCACAATGCATTGTTTTTACCAAGTGTCACAAAGGGGTACCTCTATGCCGCCTGTACAAAGGTCTAAGGAGAAAGCTCGCATTGGATTTCTCGCTATTGATTATTCTTCAACTTAGACATCCATACCGGGACAACATAGACAACAGATAATGGACTCCTCTTTTATGCATAAGCATATACCAACAATTAATAATTTTCTCATTTGAGATTTGAGGATTGTTGTCCAAAACTGAAACTTCCACCATGGAGCATGGCTTTAGTTAGCGGCCCAATGTTCTTCTCTAACATATGCATGCTTAACCATATGGTGGTAGATCTCTCTTACTTCAGACAAGACGGACATGCATAGCAACTCACATGAAATTCAACAATGAAAAGTTGATGGCGTCCCCAGTTAACATGGTTATCGCACAACAAGCAACTTAATAAGAGATAAAGTGCATAATTACATATTCAATACCACAATAGTTTTTAAGCTATTTGTCCCATGAGCTATATATTGCAAAGGTGAATGATGGAATTTTAAAGGTAGCACTCAAGCAATATACTTTGGAATGGCAGAAAATACCATGTAGTAGGTAGGTATGGTGGACACAAATGGCATAGTGGTTGGCTCAAGTATTCTGGATGCATGAGAAGTATTCCCTCTCGATACAAGGTTTAGGCTAGCAAGGCTTATTTGAAACAAACACAAGGATGAACCGGTGCAGCAAAACTCACATAAAAGACATATTGAAAACATTATAAGACTCTACACCGTCTTCCTTGTTGTTCAAACTCAATACTAGAAATTATCTAGACCTTAGAGAAACCAAATATGCAAACCAAATTTTAGCATGCTCTATGTATTTCTTCATTAATGGGTGCAAAGCATATGATGCAAGAGCTTAATCATGAGCACAACAATTGCCAAGTATCACATTACCCAAGACATTAATAGCAATTACTACATGTATCATTTTCCAATTCCAACCATATAACAATTTAACGAAGGAGAAACTTCGCCATGAATACTATGAGTAGAAACCAAGGACATACTTGTCCATATGCTACAGCGGAGCGTGTCTCTCTCCCATAAAGTGAATGCTAGGATCCATTTTATTCAAACAAAACAAAAAACAAAAACAAACCGACGCTCCAAGGAAAAGCACATAAGATGTGATGGAATAAAAATATAGTTTCAGGGGAGGAACCTGATAATGTTGTCGATGAAGAAGGGGATGCCTTGGGCATCCCCAAGCTTAGACGCTTGAGTCTTCTTAGAATATGCAGGGGTGAACCACCGGGGCATCCCCAAGCTTAGAGCTTTCACTCTCCTTGATCATGTTGCATCATACTCCTCTCTTGATCCTTGAAAACTTCCTCCACAACAAACTCGAAACAACTCATTAGAGGGTTAGTGCACAATATAAATTGACATATTCAGAGGTGACACAATCATTCTTAACACTTCTGGACATTGCATAATGCTACTGGACATTAATGGATCAAAGAAATTCATCCAACATAGCGAAAGAGGCAATGCGAAATAAAAGGCAGAATCTGTCAAAACAGAACAGTTCGTATTGACGAATTTTAAAATGGCACCAGACTTGCTCAAATGAAAATGCTCAAATTGAATGAAAGTTGCGTACATATCTGAGGATCATGCACGTAAATTGGCTTAATTTTCTGAGCTACCTACAGGGAGGTGGACCCAGATTCGTGACAGCAAAGAAATCTGGAACTGTGCAGTAATCCAAATCTAGTACTTACTTTTCTATCAACGGCTTAACTTGGCACAACAAAACACAAAACTAAGATAAGGAGAGGTTGCTACAGTAGTAAACAACTTCCAAGACACAAAATAAAAACAAAGTACTGTAGGTAAAAACATGGGTTGTCTCCCATAAGCGCTTTTCTTTAACGCCTTTCAGCTAGGCGCAGTAAGTGTGTATCAAGTATTATCAAGAGACGAAGTGTCAACATCATAATTTGTTCTCATAATGGAATCAAAAGGTACCTTCATTCTCTTTCTAGGGAAGTGTTCCATACCTTTCTTGAGAGGAAATTGATATTTTATATTACCTTCCTTCATATCAATAACAGCACCAACAGTCGAAGAAAAGGTCTTCCCAATATAATGGGACAAGATGCATTGCATTCAATATCCAAGACAACAAAATCAACGGGAACAAGGTTATTGTTAACGGTAATGCGAACATTATCAACTTTACCCAAAGGTTTCTTTGTAGAATGATCAGCAAGATTAACATCCAAATAACAATTTTTCAGCGGTGGCAAGTCAAGCATATTATAAATTTTCTTAGGCATAACAGAAATACTTGCACCAAGATCACATAAAGCATTACAATCAAAATCTTTAACCTTCATCTTAATGATGGGCTCCCAACCATCCTCTAGCTTTTTAGGAATAGAGGCTTCGCGCTCTAGTTTCTCTTCTCTAGCTTTTATAAGAGCATTTGTAATATGATGTGTAAAAGCCAAATTTATAGCACTAGCATTAGGACTTTTAGCAAGTTTTTGCAAGAACTTTATAACTTCAGAGATGTGGCAATCATCAAAATTCAAACCATTATAATCTAAAGCAATGGGATCATCATCCCCAATGTTGGAAAAAATTTCAGCAGCTTTATCAAAGGCAGTTTCAAAGTAGCTTTTAGCAAGCTTTCAGCAGCTTTTTCGCGCTTTGCATTAGAAGTGGAAACATTGCTAACACCAATTCTTTTATTAGTATGAGTAGGAGGTGCAGCAACATGTGTAGCATTAGCATTACTAGTGGTGGTAATAGTCCAAACTTTAGCTATATTCTTTTCTTTAGCTAGTTTTTCATTTTCTTCTCTATCCCACCTAGCACGCAGCTTCAGCCATTAATCTTATATTCTCATTAATTCTAACTTGAATGGCATTTGCTGTAGTAACAATTTTATTATGATGATTCTCATTAGGCAAAACTTTTGATTTTAAAAGATCAACATCAGCAGCAAGACTATCGACTTTAGAAGCAAGTATATCAATTTTCCCAAGCTTTTCTTCAACAGATTTGTTAAAAGCAGTTTGTGTACTAATAAATTCTTTAAGCATGGCTTCAAGTCCAGGGGGTGAACTCCTATTATTGTTGTAAGAATTCCCATAAGAATTACCATAGCCGTTGCCATTATTATAAGGATATGGTCTATAGTTGTTACTAGAATTGTTCCGGTAAGCATTGTTGTTGAAATTATTATTTTTAATGAAGTTTACATCAACATGTTCTTCTTGTGCAACCAATGAAGCTAATGGAACATTATTAGGATCAATATTAGTCCTATCATTCACAAGCATAGACATAATAGCATCAATCTTATCACTCAAGGAAGAGGTTTCTTCGACGAATTTACCTTCTTACCTTGTGGAGCTCTTTCCGTGTGCCATTCAGAGTAATTGATCATCATATTATCAAGAAGATTTGTTGCTTCACCAAGAGTGATGGACATAAAGGTACCTCCAGCAGCTGAATCCAATAAATTCCGCGAAGAAAAATTTAGTCCTGCATAGAAGGTTTGGATGATCATCCAAGTAGTCAGTCCATGGGTTGGGCAATTTTTAACCAAAGATTTCATTCTTTCCCAAGCTTGAGCAACATGTTCAGTATCTAATTGTTTAAAATTCATTATGCTACTCCTCAAAGATATAATTTTAGCAGGGGGATAATATCTACCAATAAAAGCATCCTTGCATTTAGTCCATGAATCAATACTATTCTTAGGCAGAGATAGCAACCAATCTTTAGCTCTTCCTCTTAATGAGAAAGGGAACAATTTTAGTTTAATAATATCACCATCTACATCTTTATATTTTTGCATTTCACATAGTTCAACAAAATTATTAAGATGGGCAGCAGCATCATCAGAACTAACACCAGAAAATTGCTCTCGCATAACAAGATTCAAGAAAGCAGGTTTAATTTCAAAGAATTCTGCTGTAGTAGCAGGTGGAGCAATAGGTGTGCATAAGAAATCATTATTATTTGTGGTTGTGAAGTCACACAACTTAGTGTTTTCAGCGTTGGCCATTTTAGCAACAGTAAATAAAGCAAACTAGATAAAGTAAATGCAAGTAAACTAATTTTTTGTGTGTTTTAGATATAGCAAACAAGATAGCAAATAAAGTAAAACTAGCAACTAATTTTTTTGTATTTTGATTTAGTGCAGCAAACAAAGTAGTAAATAAAACTAAGCAAGACAAAAACAAAGTAAAGAGATTGAGAAGTGGAGACTCCCTTGCAGCGTGTCTTGATCTCCCAGCAGCGGCGCCAGAAATTTGCTTGATGCGTGTGGTTGGCACGTCCGTTGGGAACCCCAAGAGGAAGGTGTGATGCGCACAGCGGCAAGTTTCCTCAGTAAGAAACCAAGGTTTAATCGGACCAGTAGGAGTCAAGAAGCACGTTGAAGGTTGATGGCGGCGAGATGTAGTGCGGCGCAACACCAAGTGATTCCGGCGCCAACGTGGAACCTCGCACAACACAACCAAAGTACTTTGCCCCAACGAAACAAAGTGAGGTTGTCAATCTCACCGCTTGCTGTAACAAAGAGTTAACCGTATTGTGTGGAAGATGATTGTTTGCAGAAAACAGTAGAACAAGTATTGCAAAGAGATTGTATTTCAAGAAAGAGAATTGGACCGGGTCCACAGCTCACTAGAGGTGTCTCTCCCATAAGACGAACAGCATGTTGGGTGAACAAATTACAGTTGGGCAATTGACAAATAAAGAGAGCATGACCATGCACATACATATCATGATGAGTATAGTGAGATTTAATTGGGCATTACGACAAAGTACATAGACCGTCATCCAACTGCATCTATGCCTAAAAAGTCCACCTTCAGGTTATCATCCGAACCCCCTCCAGTATTAAGTTGCAAACAACAGACAATTGCATTAAGTATGGTGCGTAATGTAACTAGTGACTACATCCTTGAACATAGCACTAATGTTTTATCCCTAGTGGCAACAGCACAACACAACCTTAGAACTTTCTCACATCGTCCCGGTGTCAATGCGGGCATGAACCCACTATCGAGCATAAGTACTCCCTCTTGGAGTTACAAGCATCTACTTGGCCAGAGCATCTACTAGTAACGGAGAGCATGCAAGATCATAAACAACACATAGCATAACTTTGATAATCAACATAACAAGTATTCTCTATTCATCGGATCCCAACAAACGCAACATATAGAATTACAGATAGATGATCTTGATCATGTTAGGCAGCTCACAAGATCCGACAATGATAGCACAATGGGGAGAAGACAACCATCTAGCTACTGCTATGGACCCATAGTCCAGGGGTAGACTACTCACACATCACACCGGAGGCGACCATGGCGGCGTAGAGTCCTCCGGGAGATGATTCCCCTCTCCGGCAGGGTGCCGGAGGCGATCTCCCTGGATCCCGAGATGGGATCGGCGGCGGCGGCGTCTCCGGAAGGTTTTCCGTATCGTGGCTCTCGGTGCGGGGGTTTCGTCACGGAGGCTTTTATAGGCGGAAGGGCAGGTCAAGAGGCGGCACGGGGGCCCACACCACAGGGCCGCGCGGCCAAGGGGGGGCCGCGCCGCCCTAGGGTGTGGCCCCCTCGTCGCCCCTCTTCGTCTCTCCTTCGGACTTCTGGAAGCTTCGTGGAAAAATAGGCCCCTGGGCTTTGATTTCGTCCAATTCCGAGAATATTTCCTTACTAGGATTTCTGAAACCAAAAACAGCAGAAAACAGCAACTGGCACTTCGGCATCTTGTTAATAGGTTAGTTCCAGAAAATGCACGAATATGACATAAAGTGTGCATAAAACATGTAGATAACATCAATAATGTGGCATGGAACATAAGAAATTATCGATACGTCGGAGACGTATCATTGTCTTCCTCCTCCTCTTCCTCGGAGGAGGTGTAGCCGTCCCAGGAGAACGAGTCATCCTCGCTCTCCGATCCCAGTTCCCCATCGGCGAGGAACTGGAGCTCTTCGTCTCCGCTGGTGAAGGACTTGTCGTCCTCGGACCAGACGGAGGAGGCGTGGTCCTCCTGGTCCCACTCCTCTGGGGAGCGCTCGTTGTGCGCCGCCATCTGAGCCGCCATCGGGTCCCACTCTGGCGTCGGCTCGCGGGAGGAGGAAGAAGAGGAGGAGTAGGACTGGGAGGAGAGATCCGACGAGGCGGAAGAGGAAGAGGAAGAAGACATTGCTCTGGATTGGGGTTTTTTGGGTGCCGATGGCCAGAACAGAGCAAGGGGATGAAGAGGCGAACTGTTCGGCGCGGTTAAATAAAGGGGATATAATGGAGATTCAATGCCACAGCAGTTTCCGAGGAGGTGGTGCCCAAAGAAAAAAAAAACAACGGTCAAATCACGCGAAGAAGTTGAGAAGGCGAGGCATCATGATGAAGGATACTGCGACGGTTTTGCTCTGCCACGACATGACCCGACGAAGAAAAAGCAGAGTGATTTTGGAATTATCAATTCCAAAACCAGGGGGGCATGTGTTATCACCAGAATTTGACCGGATCAGAGGTGGGCCACGATCAAGATTGGGCTTGAAGAATATACATGGAAGAAATACGTAAACCGGCCTTGTACACGAAGTTTGGGCAGTTTGCCCTTGTATCTGTAAATATAGTAGGATACGTGTCGGTTAGTTAGAGTTTGGCTCGTGCACGGTTGGGATTATTCCCACATTAGAAACTCTACGGACTATAAATATGTATCTAGGGTTATTGAGAAAAACAACAATCACGTTCATCACAAACCAATCTTGGCGCATCGCCGACCCCTTGTTTCGAGGGTTTCTTCCGGGTAAGAATCATGCTGCCTAGATCGCATCTTGCGATCTAGGCAGTATACGTTTATTCGTTGTTCATGCGTTGCTCGTGCTGAAGCCTTTTTGATGGCGAGCAACGTAGTTATCATAGATGTGTTAGGGTTAGCATTGTTTTCATCGTATCACATGCTTTCGTTCATGCAACCCTTAGACGTCTAGCCGCCCTTACACCTTTCTTAGGTGTAAGGGCGGCACCTTGCTTGATCATTGTTTAGTAGATCCGATCCGTTATGATTCTCCTTGATTCCTCAAGGATTAGTTTAATATCTGCATAGTTAGGCCTTACAAACGGATTGAATGATCCAGTAGCACGTAGGGTGTAGTTTGCTAACCCTAGACAAGATGTTCCGGGGATCAACTTAATGTTGGTTTTTAGGCCTTGTCTAGGGTTGGTTTATTATCACCGTGCGTGGCTGCCAGGCTCAGTCACGCGTAGGATGTTCTGATTATGTGGTGAGAACCCTAAATCGTCGTAGGTCGTTTTAGCTACATATTGATCAAGCAGGACCACCATGCAATCGTAAACCCCATACGAGTCATGGGTGGATCGGCTCCTTGAGCCGATTCACGGGATAACCTGAGAGCCGATCGAGGCTCGTATTTAATGTTTACGTGTATGCCATGCAGGAAACTAAGCGAAGCAAATCCATCACCTTCCTGATCAGGTATAGATCAGGTGGCACGCCCTTGCACCAGCATCGGGACGTGTGTACCAGGAGCTTTGCGGGCCGTCGCTCGGAGGGACCAGGGCCAGCCGCAGCCCTAGGTTGTTCCTGGCTCTTCGTGTTGCCAGCCGTAGCTCGCCGGTGGGTTTCGGACGCCAACAATAGTTGACCGGTCAAACTAAGTCAGCTGGCCCGGCCCGCAAACTTAATGGGCCGGCCCGCTTAAGATTTGGCAGGCCTCGTGTGGGCCTACCATCTACCACGGGATTTCAGTCGGTTAACGCCGTTAACTGCCAGTTAACGGCGTCTGCCACGTAGCAGTTTGCATGACGTCAGCAGTCAACGGGCTCCCGGAACCACTTCTGCAACGGTCCAATTTTCCGTGGCGGAAGGGCGCCCAAGCGCGACGGGCCGAAAAAAACGTGGTAGGAATTTGCCTGACGCAGTTTCGACAACAGAACCCATATCGTCGGGTTAGACCCATAGGCGGCGAAAAATACCCCTTAGCGGACGATTTTGGGACGTTGCCTATCAGAACTTTTCTTGTAGTTAGCGCCCGCTTCCTCTCACAATGTTTTTCTTAGTTCGGCAGTACAAGCAAGTTTAGAACAGAAGTGTACTCGTCTACAGCATAAGTACACACGTATAGTGCTTGGGTGATTGTAGGATTTCATTTTTTTTGCTGTTCTTCGTGATCGATGCATTTGCCTTTATGTAACTTGCGAAGCAGGACATGTTCTACCATCTAGAAACAGTTGGGATGTACACTTAGAACATGCAAAAACTTTCAGATAAGTGCATATTAGCAGAACCACACCCTCGCCTGTTACTGTCATCGGCTTCCTCCGCTCTGTATCCACGCAACACAGCAGTACACCTTGCTCCTCGCAGGCTCTTCCCCATCGATAGCTCCTGCCGGCGAGATTCAAGGCGAGCCGCCCCTCGTGGCCACCCACTCCTTCGCCCGCCCCCATCCTCGGTTCCCCTTCACGAGGAAGTGCAAGAAAACTAAGATAATCCAAATGTACAAAAAAAATCTCACCATCCACGAGGAAGCTAAAATACTTGTCGACGAGAAGTACAACATTTCGATGCAAGCAGTACACCCACTTAATATAGGAAGTAAAAGAAAACCCACAAAATCCAAATGTAGAAAATACAAAAATAATCCCGTCATCTGCGAGGGAGTTCAAATACTTGATGCTGAGAAGTAGAACCATTCGACACGATAAGTACAACAACTTAATACAGGAAGTACAAGAAATCTGACAAAATCTAAATGTAAAAAAACAAAATAATCCTATCATCTGCGGGGAAGTACAACCAACGATTCCAAGAAGTACAAGCGGTAACTATAGGAAGTACAAGCGGTAAATAGGGGAAGTACAAAGTGTTCACATAAAATTTTATCGGTTTTTCTGAACAGTTTTGTGAAACTGCAGCGAGAAGTACAACCGTATTGCCCGGAAAGTACAGGCTCATGTCGAGGAAAGTTCAATGCTCTATTTTTGTGAACGACCAAAAACCAAATATAGAAAAAATAAAATAATCCTGTCATCCCGTGAGGAAGTTCAAATAATCGATGATGAGAAGTACAACCATTCGACACAAGCAGTACGTACACTGATAGGAAGTACAGGAAAACCGACAAAATCCAAATGAAAAAAAAACAAAATAATCCCGTCATCCGTGAGAAATTTCAAATACTTGACGATGATATGTACAACTATTCCACACGAGCAGTACAAGTGCTTATTATAGGAAGTACAAGAAAACCGACAAAATCCAAATGTAGTAAAAACGAAATAATCCCGTCACCCCCAAGGAAGTTCAAATAGTTGATGACGAGAAGTGCAACAATTCTACATGAGCAGTACAATCACCTATTACAGGAAGTACAAGAAAACCGACAAAATCCCAATGTAAAAATGAAATAATCCCGTCACCCTAGGGGAAGTATAATTAGTTGATAGAGAGAAGTACAACCATTTGACACCAGTAGTACACCCACTTAATATAGGAAGTACAAGAAGACAGACAAAATCCAAATGTATAAAAAACAATAATTATCCCATCACCCGTAACGAAGTTGATATATTTATCAATGAGAAGTACAACCATTCGACACGAGCAATAAACCCACTTAATATAGGAAGTACAAGAAACCCGATATAGTCCAAATTTAGAAAAAACAAAATAATCACATCATCTACGAGGAAGTACGAGCACTGATTCCGAGAAGTACATGCGGACACAACAGTAAGTACAAGCGGTAATTACATCAAGAAAATACCCCCCACATAAGTTCACATAGCAACGTTGTGAAGTTCAAATATTAGGATCCAGGAAGTACATAATCTCTTAAATAGAATATAGGGACAATCTAAAATTATCATTTCGAAGCACACATGCTAGTTTTTGTAAAACGCACTAGCATCAAAACATTTCCAGGAAGTACAATCACGAAGGCCAGGAAGTACAAGGACATGTCACGGGAAGTTCAGATGCGCGTGGTTGTGTTGAGCATTTTGTGTGGTGAAAATTATAGCTCTATTTTACAGAATACTTTCATGAAACCGCACAAAGAAGTACAACCCTATTTCCCGGTAAGTACAAGTTCACGTCGAGAGAAGTTTAACGCTCTGTTTTTACGGGGCGGAAATCTATTGTCCAAATCTCATCGATTTGATCACCAACCACTTCAATCATTGTCACCAAAAGCTTTATATGGTAGAGTATATGTCTAATTTCATTACCTACAACATTTACAACAAATAAATGGATCTAAGCCATCAAATTCAAACCGTTATCCCACAAAATATACCGGAAACAAGATTTCAAAACTTCTAAAATTAGTTTTAAACCGTTCGGATTTGGAAAAAATGGTAAATACAAAAAAGATGCGCCATTTTGACAGCTTTCCAACCGTATATCATTTCCATTGTTTAAATATTCCGAATGGAAATCGCGGGGAAATCATTCGGTGCCCATCACATAAAATGGGCGGACAGTAATTCAAGTTATTCTCTTAAACTGTAAGGAATTAGAGAAAATAATTCGAATAAGAAAGTTGCGCCTAGTCCATAGCTTTCCAACAACATATCATCTGTATCATTCCGACAAACGGTTGAAAAAATTCATCCAAATTACTGTCTGCTCGTTTTTGAGTACGTCCGAATTTTGGTATTTTCAAAATTGTTTAAAAACTGTGAGGATTTTGAAAAAAAACTTAAAACATGAAAAAGTTGCGCAATTTCATTATCTTTCCAACGGTATATCATTTGCACAGTTTCAACAAGCGAGTCGAAAATCGAACTAAAAGTTCGTTTTCTGGCCATATAGAAGCGTTTTCGTATTTTCAAAATTAAATTTAAACCGTGCAAAATCTGTGAAAAGTGTGAACATGAAAAAGTTGCGATTTTTCATTATCTATCCAACGGTATATCATTTGCATGGTTCCAACAAATGGTTGAGAAACTCGAGGTATAATCAGTACCTCTGAAGAAAACGAGAAGTTCAGGTAAGTTCGACCGAAAGTTGAACCCTGTTATCCAGGAAATACAACCTTGTGTCCAGGAAAGTACAAGTCGGTGCTCAGAATATTATTCTGCAACCGGTTGCAGAATAGTGCTGTATATATATATTATGATAAGCTTTAAACCTTGATTCCATATCAGATATTACGACAGCTCCCCCATAATGTGTGCACTTGGAGAATTTGCGTTTGAATGCAAAGTTCACCATTTGTGGAATATGAGAAGCTCCCCCAATATCTTTAGGAAACAAGCATGGTATGTACACGTATATCAAGATATATAACAATAGAGCATGATCATCCTACTAGAGTGATTAAGCATACAAATATTTGTCCATACACGAATTATTCAAAGTAGCAAATGGTTCTTGAGAAAGCAAAGCAAATAAGCACAAGCCAAATAAGAAGCAAATAAAGTAACAACAACCATGGCTTGTGCCAACCAAGGAACCCGTGATCCTAGACTCTACTCTCTTCTCCCCCTTTGGCATCGGTACACCAAAAAGGCGAAGAAAAGAGTAGGGATGCTAGCGCTCCCATCAGTAGAAGTGGGTCCCTGAGGGTGGAGAGCCATCGCCATCACCCTCGTCATCATCTTCATCATGAGACTCTTCATTCTCTTCATCATCATCATCATCATCAGCAGCAGCAGGGGCACGAGCAGGTCTAGGGGGAAGACCACCATGAGCATACATAGAGAAGTCAAAGTTCTGGAACATCTCATCAATAATGGGAGGCATCTCCCAAGCTGGTGCAATCACAGGCTCCATCTCAGGTCCAGAAGGAGGAACAGGGACATTCCTTGAAGCCATGAACTCATTTTGGCGCCTCCTGGTCTCTTGGTTCAAGGCAAGACTTTGATGTGCCACATCATTAGTATTCTTGCACATCTGCCACAGGCTGGTGAGGAAGCGAGAGGCACCGCACTTGGGGCGCCTAGAGTAGCTGGAGCTAGCTGCATGATCATGTCTTTCCTTGGAACGACGCTTAGAGGGTATCATGGCTGGGATTTCCGGTCGAGTGTCCTGAGTGGGGAACTTGAATGGTTCTATCTTGACCATTTGATCTTGCTTATTGTGGGGAGGAGGGACCACCTTATTGATGAGCCGCTGAATGTACTGAGCATAGTTTGGAGTCATGCGGCCCCGAACAAAATGCCTCAGTTCACAGTAAATGAGATCACAACCATCAATTGCCCTTATGTTCTCAGGGCGGCAATAGTACATCAGATTCAGGTGGTAGTTGCGGCATCCACTGGAGTCACCTGACTTGCTGATGAGATTCTCACGGAACATCTCGGCAAGCACAAGATAGGAGTAATACATCCCAGAGATAGTGGGAGCACCAGCTGTAGGTTGCGAGGGATAGCAGAAGGAAATGTCACCTTTAGTGAACTTATCCCGAGAATGAATCTTGAACCCACGAGCACGGCCACCACCAAAACCCATGGCTTTACAGAAATCAGTATATTTGCATGAGTACTTCTCTTTGACAGTCATCCAGGTCATGGTGCAATCATAATCATCATGAAAGAACACAGTGCAATGGAATTGACGGACGAGAATTGGACAATAGCGCCTTCTCCCTTTTCATCACCGGCCTTCAAGCACACAAGATCATACAGCGCCATGCCCTTCAAGTTATCAACCACAAAGCGATACTTGGTGGCTTCATGCAAGGCAAGCTCTTCCGTGTTGATGGCCTTGGGCATCACAATGGTACCATTCTTCATACACTCTCTAGAGTTGTAGAAATCTTCCCATATACTTGCTTGAGTGTTGGTCCATAAAAACCTGTCCCCACCAGTGTAAGTCCGTTCCTCAAAGCGGTACGGATTTTCCTCCCTAACACTTCCCAATCACCAAGATGTGTTATGCCCACATTGAATTGTGGCACCCTCTCAATAAGATCATCCTCTTGAGATGCATGCTTGTATTTATTTTTATGACCAACTTTCTTGCCTCTTCCTCCAGATGAACTCCTTGGTCCAGTATCTTGAGGTGCTCAAGATACTCTGGGGCCGGGTGCTGTCGATTTGTTAGATTTTCCCAGAAATTCAACCACAAAATCATG
This sequence comes from Lolium perenne, assembly GCF_019359855.2. NCBI lineage: Eukaryota > Viridiplantae > Streptophyta > Magnoliopsida > Poales > Poaceae > Lolium > Lolium perenne. Next base: position 121,491,740 of record NC_067248.2, on the reverse strand, counting down.
CAAAAACTCATAAACTTGAACATATACTATAGCAGTAGAGTGGAAAATGTGCATAGTGGTGTGAGACACTCTAATTGCATGAGGACTTACAAACCCTAACCCTAACCCTAAATTTTCTCAACTTTTCCTCAAGAGTATGCAATGGGTGAGGAGGACATAGAGATAGAGGGAAAGGGAGAGGAATTTACCCGAAGACATGGTCCTCCTTGCTCAAAGGAACAAAGAGAACACCTAGGGAGGGCTTGAGAACCAAATCCTCAAGATCTCCAAATTTATGTTGAGAGGGACCAAATCCTTTGGTGGAGATGATGCAAGTGTCCCGATCTATGATTTGGTGAAGTTTGAGAGGATTCTAGTGGTGGGAAGGCCCTAGGAAGATGTGGGGATGATGGAGGCGGTGCCCATGGAGTTTATGGTGGAGGGGGGAGTGAGGAAGAAGACCCCAAGGGGTAACCTCCTCCTCCCCACTTAACCAGCCGCACGACCGGCGCACGGCCCGGTCGACCGGGTCTGGGATCGGGCGGCCCGACGCAGACGCCGGTCCAATCGGGCCATAGACCGGCCAGAGTGTTTTGCCACGTTTCGTCTCGTTTTGCCTCGTTTTGCCCCTATTCTTTGTGTAAATGTGTATGAATGCTCAGATGATGACATGTACATATAGATATATAGATGATGATGAGATAAGCATAGACATGGGGTTGGAAACACAAGGTTCTCTAGGAATACCCATTGGAGTGAAAATCCAAACAAGATGTAAATAGCAACAATGGGCATGATTCGAAATATATCAAGAATCATAAATCATTTTCGAAGTGTTTTTTGCAATAAGATCATTTAGCCTTATATAATAAAGTCAATTTGCAATTGAGTCTTAATGAGGGGCGGGGGATTACTCCCCCTATATTAAAGAGCAAATGTCATGAGACCTCGAAGATACATGCTTGGGTTCATATAATGACATTGGGTCTATTTATGTTGCACACATAGGTATGCATCATACCTAGATATGGTAAGATGACTATCCCCATATGTGTTGTGCCTCTAAGCTAGATAGCAAGATAAATGCAAGAATATAGTGCAAGAAGTTATTCAATCTAAGTTTTTAGGATCAAGAATACCAAGTTCTCCTCTCAAGTTTACAAACCGGGCTTCATCCAAAGGCTTAGTGAAAATATCCGCTAATTGGTATGTTGTTCCCACATGAGTGAGATCAATGTCCACATTGGCAACATGGTCACATAGGAAGTGATGGCGAATGTCAATGTGTTTGGTGCGACAATGTTGAACCGGGTTATTGGCGATCTTTATTGCACTTTCTTTGTCACATAGAAGAGGCACCGTACCAAGAGACATACCATAGTCTTTCAAGGTTTGCTTCATCCATAACAACTGAGTGCAACAAGATGCCGCGGATATATATTCGGCTTCGGCGGTGGATAAAGCGGTGGAGTTTTGTTTCTTGGATGACCAACTCACCTGTCGTTGCCTATTCGATGGTGCCTCGGAGGAGGGATCCTCACGAGGGGGAGAAGAAGTAGGGGCCATAGGGCGGAGTGCACACGGGATGGTGGTACGCGATTTACCCAGCTTCGGAACACCTGCATGATGACAGGGCCTACTGCTGCTTTTCTGGAATTATCTGGGCGCTTTCGCGTTGTTACAATGAGTTGTGGTTGTGCCTCTAGGGCTCCCGGGATCCGGCTTATAAAGGCGCACAGATCTAGGGTTTACATGGAGAGTCCTAGCCGGAATACAAGTTTCCTAACTACGGTACAATATATTGCCGTGTACGTCAAGGATCCGCCTCCCCCTAAGTACGTGTTGGATCCGGATACTTCATGGGCCTTCACGGATCCGGCCTCCTTCGTAGGTCGGTTGGGATCCGGCTTCCTGCTCCTGGGCTGGACTTCATCCTTCAGGATCTACAGCAACTGGGCCGCCCGATGGGCCACATGCCACATCACCGTCTATGGGCCACCCGGGCTTGCCAGATCTAGGCCATGCCGTTGATATACCCATAAAGTATACCCACAACAGTAGCCCCCAAAGTTCTCCGAGATTCATCATTCCTCCGACTTCATTCAGCTCGGATCCGAAGAGAATCTTGAAGAGCTTCAAACCTTTACTTGTTTCCGGCTTCATCTGTTCGGAAATCTTCTTTTCTTCTGAATTGGCAATGCAACGGAGATTCCACTTTTCCCGCGCACAACTTCCTCTTTTCCCGCGCTAAATTTTTGGAGATGCGAATCTTTAGCCGGAAATTTCGGGAGCGCACAGTCAAGTTACCTCCACGTCATTTTACCGCTTTTGACCTAAGACACGTGTCGATCATCTGACGGTGTGACCGTTCCATTCCCACCGTTGGATCCGAATCACGAATCTCCGCGCGAGGTCTATAAATACCCCCAAGCACGGTAACTTTGCATTCTTTTCACCTTCTCACCACACTGTCTTCCTCCTCGCGCCGCGCCGCCCATCGGATCTCGACTCCGGCGAGCTCTCTCCACGGGAAGCTTCTTGCGCCGCCGTTCCAAGCCTCCTTCCGCACCAAGATTGCCACGGTTGATCGGGAATTTCTCCCTGCCGTCGATTCGTGGTCAAAGTGCAAAGTTTGCTCCAAGTTCGGCGACCTTCATTTCACCGGAGCCTCGCCGGACCGCCGCGCCATTAACGGTACATGCACCGGCCTTGTAGAAGAAGAAGTAGATTAGTGTAGATTCCGGTTACTCAACTAGTTTGCATGGGTGCAGCCGGAAGCATGCCGCATGGTTCACCGCATTGTACTGGTAGTTCTCCGAATAGCCCGGAACCCAGCACTGTAGAACCAATCTGCCCGGATCCCATTGCATATCTACCACCATACGTTTCCGACATTAGGCTTGCTCAACCATTCTCCGCCTCTTCCAGTACCGTACTAGGCCGGATTCCAACTGCTCAAGAACTTCGAGAAGAACTTCAAGGCCAAGCTAGAATGGCAGCCAAGGTTCAGGAAGCGGAAAATAAGAAGGCTGCCAAGGCCCGGATCCGCGAAGGCGTGAGGGGTCAATGGTGGCCCTGCGAGACCACTGACGCGGAGCTTAGAGAGATCCAGAACGAGGGCATAATCTCCGAGCACTGGAGCTTCATGCGCGACTCCGACGTCCCCAAACCCGATGCGGACGAACCAGTCATGACCAAGGCATGGGTTGAGCGCGGTCTGTCGTTCCCCTGTTCGGAGTTTTTCCTCTCCATCCTCGACACCTACGGGCTCCAACCCCACAACATCTGCCCTAACTCATACCTCCTTCTCTCCAACTTCGCAACTCTCTGCGAATGGCATCTTGGGATCCGACCAGAGTCAAACTGTGGCAGTTGTTTTTCCGAGTGAGGAAAGAGACGAAGGACAAGGCCATGTTGAACTGCGGGAGCATGAATTTCATGCTCCGACCTGGCCGCATGTATCCGCCTCACGATTCCCACTAGTCCGTCCGGTACTGGAACGCCGGATGGTTCTACGTGAAGAAAGTATCAGTTCCGAATGTCCACGATAGACTCCCCACCTTCAACAACAAGCCTCCAGAAGAACTGGCTAGCTGGAGCTTCATCCCCACGCTTGCCCAAACTCCGATACTGGATAAGGCAGCCCGGAGGATTTCTTGGTTGGTCCACGATGGACTAACCGGAGCCCAGCTGACTCTAAGCTGGTTTTCCCGAAGAATCCAGTCGCTAAGCTACAACGCACGCATGATGTGCGCGTATACTGGGGCGGACGATCCTCTCCGGGTAACGCGCCACGATCTTCCGGCTGACTCTCTCAAAAGGAGATTCAAGACGCTGGTGAAGATAGGCCGGGGTCAACCGGTCCCGGAACTGATCAAGGATATCAACACGAACGACCAGTGTCCTCCGGTAAGCACTTGCTCCTTCGTTGTTCTTCAACTTCTCAAATCTTCAAAGTGTTTTAACTTTTTCTTCTAACCCTTCTCGCAGCTCGATACTTTGGCGGAGGAGGATCTGCACAACATACTTCGAGTCCCTGTCAGCGGCGACGCGGCGGAGGAGGATCCGGAGGACCTTGAGGAGGAAGAGGAGCGAGCTCCCCGAAAGGCTGCCCCTCGACCTTCGAAGCGTCCCCGCGCCAAAGCTTCCGGCTCTGAAGTCGGAGCCAGCGGCGAGGCCTCCGCCAAGAAACCCAAGGTGACCAAGCCGCCTCCGCTTGATTCCAAGAAGGCGGAGCGCGAGCATCTTAAACTGCTGACGACAGCAGGAAAGGGCTCGCGTCCCAACATTCCGGGCGCGACGTAAGTTTCCGAGTATCATGCGTTTTTTTATCTTGATAAGCTTTGTTACTTATGTTTTTGCTTTGCATGCTTGCAGGTATCCGAGCACCACCACCACGCGGACCAACGTGCAAGAACCCATCACGAAATATATGGAGAATTCTCCGGCCGTTGGTCCTGCCACTCCCGCTCCGCCAAGCGCCCCCCAAGATACCCCATAGCCATCTCCTGCTCCCGCGGATCAATCTCCCGCTCCTGCTACAACCACTCTACCGGAAATAATTTCGGTTAGCAGCGAGAAAGTGGGCGGAGAAAACTCCGGCGGCAAGGGCCCTGCCCCTGAAGAAACTGAAGTACAAGGCCGTGAGGAAGCAGAAGTCAACTCCTCCGGCAAAGCTGAAGCTGCAACAAGCGACATGGTCGTTTTCCCCAAGAACTTTGGAGATCCGGCTGACCTTACCTCCACCCCTAAAGCCTATGCCACAAAGTTTTTCAACAAACTCACAGAGGCGGAAAAATGGGAGCTGGAGCAAGATCTGCTCAACTCTATGCTGAACAATGCCTGGGGTAAACCTGACGCCGAGACGTCGGAGATCCAGGACTTCAAAAGGGAAACTGGCCAGTTCTTGGACAAGCTCATCTGCAAGCGAAAGGTAACTCCCCAGTAGCCCCCAAGTATTTAGGCGGAAACTAGTGTAGTTAGTGTCTAGATACTTAGAGAAAACTCAAACTGAAGGAAGATCTAAATTCGTGGTAGCCCCCAAGCATTATGGCGGAAATATTTCCGGCAACAATGCTTTAGAAAGACGTAACCATAAGAATATTCGTGGAACTTACTCCTGCACTGACTGGATTTTCAGGAACAGCAGGCTCTGCATTTCAAGCTACATAAGAATATTGCCCTTCAGCGCCGTGTTACCCTCAGTCAGGCGGAAAAAATCCAACATTTCAAAGAGGAGAATGCGGATCTGAAGAAGCAGCTGTCAGAAGCCCAAGGTTGGTTTCCGACTCTTTTTTGTCTGTAGGTTATGTTACGCATCTCAAATTTGATGTTTACATATCTTTTGAATAGGTGCATCCTCATCCCTTGCTGCAGCCTCCTCCGAGCTGGAAACTCTGCGCTCCTCCCAGAAAACTCTTGAGGCAAAACTTGCCGAGGCGGAGAAAAAGCTTGCTGAGAAAAGCTCGGAGCTCATCCGCAAAGAGGGCGAATTCCAGCTCAAGAGGAAAACTGGCAGTGAGACCATCAAGGAGCAGCAAAAAGAGCTGGGGGGACTCCGGAAATACATGGAGACAGCGGAGAATTGCTGGGACCTGCTGAACTCCAACTTCATGGGTATGTCCTCGAAGCTCATAAAGTAGTGCATATGTTGCGCTTAATTTTGTTATACTTAGCAAAAATTGCGTCTTCCACATCCGCTTGGATATGATGAAGAACGTCAGAGCCAGTTCCCGCGCGATGATCTACTTTAGCTAGCCGGAGAAGATTGCAAGGATCTCATCTCCGCCTCCAGGAAGATCTGCCACAATTTATCCATCAAGAAGAGCCGAACCTGCGACGTGTGCAAGCTTATCAAGAGGATGGACATGCTTCCGGAGTTGGTAGTGGATCTTCAAGCATCTTCTGCTCGAGGCGCGACTGCCATGTCCTTGGCCATGTGCTTGGCGCACAACCCGGATCTGGATATCGACAGAGTGACTGCTGGTGTTCCTCCGGACGCGGACGTCAACGCACTTCTAGATGCAGTTAGTGGCTATGACACCCGCATTGCCCGGAGAATTCGCCACGATGAATTTTACGACAAGGTGGTGCTTCCAGCCGACGAGCCCCTCGAAGCTGAGCTTCTTAAAGAACGCGAGGCGGAATCCAGGCCTGCGCAATTCGAAGCCAGTACACCTGGACAAGCTCCAAGAACCAAGGTGGAGCTGCATCTCCGGCTGCAGAAGAAGAAGAAAATGACGATGATGTCTCCTCTCCTGCAAAGGGTGAAGATAAAGATGCTCCGGCGGCTGATGTCGATGTGGAAACTTCTCCGGCTAAGGAGAAGTAAAAAACTTATTCCTGCGGAAAGATGGAAAAACAACACATCATTTTGGCCCCTAGAGGGTTTGTAATATAACTTTTAAATTCTTAAGTAGTTAGGGACGAAACACGTGTGCATGGGCGGAAACAACTTATCCTGCTATCCGTTAATATTATTTGCATGTTTCGTTTTGTTGGAAAGCAAGTGCTGATTTCTATGTTTTCCGGCTTACTCATTTGACCTTCCGCGAGCCGGAAGACCTTTAGCCGGAAACGCTCGCCAGTGGCGACGAAGCCCAATGGCAATCCCAATAACCGCGGAAACAAGCCCCCAGCCAAGGTGCCGGAAATTGGTACTAGGAATCCACGAGTTTGCAACAGAAAATATTTCCACCGGAAAACTTAAGCTTACGTCCTAAAGGACGATTTTTTGAAAATCACAACATTCATACACGCCTAGGCGGAAATATCCAGCTCTGCAGTTTTAGTTGGAAAACATACACGATCTAAAAATGAACAAGTAAAGGAGGTAAAAGACTCAAATAGTGAACCAAAAGCTTTATTTCATTGATAATGTATAACTATTACAGAGTATGTAACTCGGAAAATTTCGCTAAGTTTGGAAAGGACGTAGCTGTGCAATGTTCCAAGGGCGATCTGTTTCGTCGTAGATGTCGTTCGGATCCTCTCTCTTGCGTTTCCGGTGCCAATTAGCTGGTATGTCTTTTAACTCCCGGAAATCAACAAGGTAGTATGATCCATTGTGAAGTACTTTGCTAACAACAAAGGGTCATTCCCATGGAGATTGCAGCTTATGGTCTTTCACCTGACGAAGGCGGAGGACCAAGTCTCCGGCCATGAATGAGCGATTCCGGACTCGACGGCTATGATAGCGTTGGAGCTTCTGCTAGTATATAGTGGAGCGTTGGTCAGCTAGATTCCGAGCTTCTTCTATCAGGTCCACAGATAGCTGTCTGGCCTCGTCAGCAGTTTCTTCATTATAGGCGGAAACTCGTGGGGAATCGTGGATGATGTCGGAGGGGAGGACGGCTTCAGATCCGTATACCAGGAAGAACGGAGTGAATCCAGTTGACCTGTTAGGGGTAGTTCGTAAACTCCACAAGACAGAATCTAACTCATCAGCCCAAGCTCCAGCTGCGCGTCGCAGCGGTTCTTCAAGGCGTGGTTTAATTCCTGATAATATGAGACCGTTGGCCCTTTCGACCTGACCATTGGATTGTGGATGGTTCACAGAGGCAAGGTCAAGCCTGATCCCTACGTCATCACAGTAATCTTTCAATTCTCCCTGTGCAAAGTTTGTGCCATTATCAGTGATTATGCTGTGTGGGATGCCGTATCTCACAACGAGGCTACAGATGAATTTTAGTGCCGTAGCACCATCGGCTTTTCTCACTGGCTTTGCCTCGATCCACTTACTGAACTTGTCAACAGCGACCAGGAGGTACTCAAAACCGCCAGGAGATGATTTCTTTAGTTTACCAACCATATCGAGCCCCCAGACCGCAAATGGCCAGGTGATAGGGATGGTCTTCAGCTCTTGGGCTGGAGCGTTTGGTTGAGTAGCGTAGTACTGACAACCTCGGCAGGTCTTTACTAGCTTGTCAGCATCTTCTTTACCTGTGAGCCAGTAAAATCCAAGCCGAAAAGCTTTTGCAACGAGTGACCTGGGGGCGGCGTGATGCCCGCAGTCCCCTGCGTGGATCTCTCTGAGGATTTCAATGCCATCTTGATTGGAGACGCATTTGAGAAATACTCATGTTGCGCTTCGTTTGTAGAGTTGTCCATTAACGATTGTGTAGGATCTTGCTCGTCTGATGATTTGTCGTGCGAGGACCTCGTCCTCTGGCAACTTCTGATCGATGAGGTAGTCCAGGAAAGGCTGTGTCCAGGCCGGAATGATAGCCATCACTTCTCTCGCCGGAGATATGGCCACATCTGGTTTTTCCGAGTTAGCGCCCTTTACCGAGGGTATCCATAGATGCTCAGGAAAATACCAGGCGGAATTGGTTTCCTGCCGGATCCGAGTTTGGACAGCATATCTGCCGCTGCGTTGTCATCTCTCCTGACGTACTTGACTTCGTATCCGAGGAAGCATTTGGCGATCTCATCAACTTCATCTCTGTAAGCCGCCATGACGGAGTTTTTGGCGTTCCAGGTTCCGGCTACTTGCTGTGCCACCAGGTCGGAATCTCCGCAGCAAATAATGTGCTTGATCCCTATCTCCTTAGCGATGCGCAGTCCGTGTAGTAGAGCCTCGTATTCCGCCATGTTGTTTGTAGCTTCGAAGTGGATCTGCAGAACGTACTGCAGTTCTTCTCCGGTAGGAGACTTCAGGGTGACTCCGGCTCCCGAGCCTTGATGCTGTTTGGATCCGTCGAAGTGCATAACCCATGTCTCTGGTTCCGGCTCCAGATTTATATCCGGAGCTTCTGTCCAATCTGCGACAAAATCTGCCAAGATCTGGGACTTGATCGCAGTCCTGGCTTTGTAGTTGATGTCGAAGGCGGATAATTCAATGCCCCATTTGTTGTGCGTCATGTTGCGTTAGCGTTATTGAGAATCATTGACAGCGGAGCTTTGCTCACAACTGTTACTGGATGCTCCTGGAAGTAGTGTCTCAGCTTCCTGCTACCTAGAAACACTCCATAGGCTAGCTTTTGGAAGTGAGGATATCTCTGTTTGGATTCCGTAAGCACTTCGCTAATGTAGTATACTGGTCTTTGGACTCCATACTCGTGTCCTTCTTCCTGTCGCTCCACCACGATGACGAGGCTGATGACTCTGTTGGTAGCTGCCAGGTAAAGGAGCATGGGCTCTAACTCTTCTGGCGCTGCTAGGATAGGTGGGGAGGTAAGTATTTCCTTCAACCCTAGAAGTGCTGCATCCGTTGCATCGTCCCAGACAAATTTGTCTGTCTTCTTCAATAGCTTGTACAGGGGTAGCGCCTTCTCGCCAAGACGGCTAACAAATCTGTTGATTGCTGCAACACAACCAGTTAGTCGTTGCACATCTTTGAGACAAGTTGGCCTTTTGATGCACAGGATTGCCTTGATTTTCTCCGGGTTAACTTCAATGCCCCTGTTAGAGACAATGAAGCCAAGGAGTTTTCCGGCTGGGACGCCAAAGACGCACTTCAGCGGATTCAACATCATCTTGTACCGTCGGAGATTCTCAAAGGTTTCTGTGAGATCGCTGATCAAGTCGGATCCTTTCCGGGTCATGATCGCGATGTCGTCGACGTAAGCGTGTCCATTCCGGCCAATTTGGTCCTTCAGGCACCGCTGCATCGTACGTTGGTAAGTTGCGCCTGCGTTTTTCAAACCAAAAGGCATGGTAACATAGCAGTAAGTGCCAAATGGGGTGATGAACGAGGTCGCCTTTTGGTCGGACTTCTTCATCCGGATCTGATGATACCCGGAATATGCGTCAAGAAAACACATAAGTTCCGCCCCTGCCGTCGAATCAATGACTTGGTCAATGCGCGGCAGGGGAAACGGATCCTTCGGACAATGCTTATTCAAGCCGGAGTAATCGATGCACATTCTTAGTATTTCAGAATTTTTTTTGGGTACAAGGACGGGATTTGCGACCCAATCAGTGTGGATAACTTCTATTACAAAACCTGCCTCTAGTAACTTTGCTAATTCCATTCCTATGGCGCGACGCTTCTTATCTCCAAAGGGTCGCATAGCTTGCTTCACCGGTTTAGCCCCCGGGTTTATGTTGAGGTAGTGCTCGGCGAGTTCCCTAGGTACTCCGGACATGTCAGAAGGTTGCCATGCGAAGTTATCCATGTTAGTGTGGAGGAACTCGACGAGCGCGTCTTCCTATTTGGGGTCCATGTTGGCTCCGACCGAGACCTGCTTGGTAGCATCCCCTTCCTTGAAGTTGACTTTCTTGGTCTCTATCGCGGCCTTGAAGGAATTTTTCTGTTCGGAGATCTGTTTCTTGGTGGTCTGCATCTCAGTCGGATCCACCGCGGCTCTGTAGCCTTTCAGCTCCTCTCCAGATATCACGGACTCTGCGAAGGCGGCTTCGCCCAACTCACACTCATGAGCCTTTTTGTAGTCTCCGGATACGGTAATCATACCATTGGGACCCGGAATCTTGAGTTTGTTGTAGATGTAGCACGCTCTTGCATGGAACTTGTGGTAGGTGGGCCTGCTGAAGATGACGTGGTAGGAGCTCTTGAAGGGCACGACCTCAAACGTGATCATTTCTTCGTGGAAATTATTAACATCGCCGAAGGCCACGGGAAGTCTGATGCTGCCGAGGGAATTCGCCTTTTTACCCGGAACCACGCCATGAAACTCAGTGTTGCTATGTTTGAGCTGTTCCTTGGTAAGGTTCATCCGCTCCAGAGTTTCCAGGTACATGATGTTCAAGCTGGCTCCGCCATCCATGAGGCACTTGGAGAAGTCAAAGCCGTCAATGCGGGGACTTACAACCAAGGCGTAGCACTCTTTTGGCACAATGGTAGGATGATCCTGCCTATCAAATGTGCATGGAACTTCTGACCACCTGACATACTGCGGCACAGCCAGAACTGTGGCGTTCAGGATCCGGAAGGCTGACTTGCTGGCGCTAACTGTTGGGGTTCCGAGGAAAGTGTGGTAAGCGCCTACGCTCTTTTTGACGAAGGGGTTGGGTTTAGCTGCGTATCCTTCCTTGGGATCCAACGAAGCATCATCCTCATCCATCGCCTCGGAACTGTCCTCTTCTTTGTCCTTGTTCTTGCCCTTGCCTCCTTTGCCGCGTGGGCGGTGCTTCCGTGCTCGCTTGTATCCTGCTTCCGGGTCGTTTTTCAGATCATTGACCCACTTGCAGTTGCGGTTAGTGTGAGTGGACTTCCCCGTAGCCGGATACAGATGGGCCAGGCAGGGCATGTCTCTGTACTCTCCGTAGGTTTGGGGGGCGCGGGTTCCGGCAGCGGTGACTTCATCACCACGCTGCTGGCCTCTGCCAGCTCCGCCTCCGCGGCCGCGGCCTCTTCCACCTCCTTGACCTCCGCGCTGAAAAGCCATGGCGACCATCTCGGATCCGCCACTCTTCTGGTCATCAGGGGGATTTTTCCGCTTATTGCCGCTGCTGTTACCGTTATCACGGTTCTTCTTCTGCTGATTTAGGGGAATTGCTGTAGCTGGGAGATCTCCGCCTGCGTCGTCATCGGCGGCGGTGTGATCGCTGGCAATGGTGATCATGTCATCCAAAGTCAGTTTATTTGCGTTGACCATGCAAGTGAGCTTGTGTCGCGGCAGTCCTCCTCTCTGCAATCCACCTATGAAGGCGTGCATGGCTGTACGATTGTCGACATTTCCGCACTCATTCCTGCATGCCAACCATCGTGTGAGGAAGTGTCTTGAAGTTTCTCCCTTCTTCTGGATACATGCTTGCAAGTCGCTTGTTGTGGCAGGCCTTTTGTAGGTGCCCCTGAAGTGCTTTTCGAAGGCGGTCTTCAGGTCAAACCAGCAAAAGATGGAGTTCTTCTCGAGGTCGCTGAGCCAGATCCAGGCTGAACCTACAAGGTACAGCTGAAGCATGCGGAAGGCGATATTAGGGGTTCCTCCGGCAAAGGTTACTGCATTATAGTAATCCTCAATCCAGGTATCCGGCCTTTCCGTGCCATCATAATTCTTCAGGTTTCCGGGTAGCTTGAGGTTCATCCTTGGTTTTGGTTCCTCTCGAATCATCCTGCCAAAGCACTTTGGGCCAATGTAGTCAGTCTTGTATTCATTGAGACGTTCCCGTGCGTCACGCGAGCCATTGCAGGGGGATTTTGAGGGTGAGCGAGATCTCCGGCCATCACCTCCGCCTCCATCTCCGCCTCCACCGCTAAGTGGTGGTGAGGGAGATCTGCGAGGGGGCTGATGCGACCTTTTGCTTCCGCCTTCTGATTCTCCCCGCCCTTCGCGATGCTGACTCCGGCTTCTATGGCTGCACTCACCTTGGTGCTGGCTGCTTTGGCCGTTCCGGCTTTTGCGAGGCTCCGGGTCGCGTTCTTCGTTCCGACTCCTCCTGGGCTCAGGCTCGCGATCATTGATCTGGCTCCGGCGAGGTTCCGGCGTTCGCTCCCTGTTCCTGTTCCTTGAGGGCAGCACGTTGTCGCGGATATTGATTCCACCAGGCCCATGGGGTCTGGTGTTTCTGGCTGGACTACGGCAGCGAGGAGGTGGAGGACGCGGATATCCGTTAGGCGGAGGTGAGGGATTTCGGTACTTGTCCTTACAAGTGTACATTGCGTCCTTTCCCTTCATCGGATCTGACGGAGGCGTCTTTGATGGTACAGGGATTGGATTTGGGTGTTCTCTGGTTTTCCTTCTGCGTTCCGAGGATCTGGTTCGTGATTCATCATCATGATGGCGATTGTCGTAGGCGTCCTGCTGCGCGGTAGAGATGCAATGTTCCGGGTTGGATTCCAACTTGCGCGAAGTATCTGCCTTGCTCTGTTGCTTCATTGCTGAAGCAACGAGCGTACGGACGTAGTCGATGTCGATCTCCTCGTATTTTTTCTTCAAGATCTCCGCAGCCTTCTTCATGTTATCCTTCGGAGTGGTGTACGGCTGCTGCTCGGTCGGAGTTGCGAAGGTGATCTTACGGGGAGCAATAGTTTCTTGCCGGATCTTATCGACCTCCTGTTGAGCCTCAATGATCTTGTCCTCCCAATGCTTCCGGAGTTGCTTGACTTTCACCAGTGATTCGTCCACCTCACGCTCTCTCTTGAGAAAATTTTCCACGAAGTTCGCGGCTTCCTTCCTCTCGTCAATCATTGCGGCTGCGGTTTGGGCAAACTTTTTGGCTGTGGCCAGCATCTCCTGTCTTTTGGCTTCTAGAGCCTCTGCATTTGCTGCGTCTTCGGGAGTAATAGGTTTTTTAAGGATATCCGAGTGTGCGATTGCATCCATGCCTGCTTGCTCAACCAGTTCTTCTGGGGACAAGACTTCCTTATGCGGTCGTTCCCGCGAGAGCGGAGATCCTGCATGGGATGGCTGTGGACCGGAGTGGGTGTTTTCATCCTCTGATTCCCGTTGATCCAGCGCCGCCAAGGTTGCGAGAACCTGTTTAGGCTGGTCGGATTCAACTTCAGGCTGATCCCCGTACCCATATTCCTTCACCTTGCGATCGAACTCTTCAGTATACGTGGAGGGGGTTGATACGTCTCCAACGTATCTATAATTTCTGATGTTCCATGCTTGTTTTATGACAATACCTACATGTTTTGTTCATACTTTATGATGATTTTATGCGTTTTCCGGAACTAACCTATTGACAAGATGCCAAAGTGCCAGTTCCTGTTTTCTGCTGTTTTTGGTTTCAGAAATCCTAGTAAGGAAATATTCTCGGAATTGGACGAAATCAACGCCCAGGATCTTAAAATTCCACGAAGCTTCCAGAACACCCGAGAGGCACCAGAGGGGATCCCTGGGGGCCCCACACGCCAGGTCGGCGCGGCCAGAGGGGGGGCCGCGCCACCCTATTGTGTGGCCCCACCAGGGACCCTCCGAGGCTGCCCTTCTGCCTACTTAAGGACTCCATCGCGAAAACCCTATACGAATAAGCCACGGTACGAGAAAACTTCCAGAGCCGCCGCCATCGCGAAGCCAAGATCTGGGGGACAGGAGTCTCTGTTCCGGCACGCCGCTGGGACGGGGAAGTGCCCCCGGAAGGCATCTCCATCGACACCACCGCCATCTTCATCACCGCTGCTGTCTCCCATGAGGAGGGAGTAGTTCTCCATCGAGGCTAAGGGCTGTACCGGTAGCTATGTGGTTAATCTCTCTCCTATGTACTTCAATACAATGATCTCATGAGCTGCCTTACATGATTGAGATTCATATGAGCTTTGTATCACTATTCATCTATGTGCTACTCTAGTGATGTTATTAAAGTACTCTATTCCTCCTCCATGATGTAATGGTGACAGTGTGTGCATCATGTAGTACTTGGCGTAGTTTAAGATTGTGATCTCTTGTAGATTATGAAGTTAACTATTACTATGATGGTATTGATGTGATCTATTCCTCCTTTCATAGTGTGATGGTGACAGTGTGCATGCTATGTTAGTACTTGGTATAGTTGTGTTGATCTATCATGCACTCTAAGGTTATTTAAATATGAATATCGAATGTTGTGGAGCTTGTTAACTCCGGCATTGAGGTGCTCTTGTAGCCCTACACAATTAATGGTGTTCATCATCCAACAAGAGTGTGTAGAGTATAGCATTTACCTATTCAGTTATGTGATCAATGTTGAGAGTGTCCACTAGTGAAAGTATGATCCCTAGGCCTTGTTTCCAAATACTGCAGTCATCGCTTGTTTACTGTTCTACTGCATCTGTACTTCCTGCAATATTCCCACCATCAACTGCACGCCAGTTATAGACAGCAAGCTATTTTCTGGCGCCGTTACTACTGCTCATATACATTCATACCACCTGTATTTCACTATCTCTTCGCCGAACTAGTGCACCTATACATCTGACAAGTGTATTGGGTGTGTTGGGGACACAAGAGACTTCTTGCATTGTGATCGCAGGGTTGCTTGAGAGGGATATCTTTGACCTCTTCCTCCCTGAGTTCGATAAACCTTGGGTGATCCACTTAAGGGAAAACTTGCTGCTGTTCTACAAACCTCTGCTCTTGGAGGCCCAACACTGTCTACAGGAAAAGGAGTGTGCGTAGACATCAAGCTATTTTCTGGCGCCGTTGCCGGGGAACGAAAAGCTACACAACAGAGATTTCCTCCCTCGTCAACCACGCGCCAGTCCTGGACAGCATCAAGTATTTTCTGGCGCCGTTGCGGGGAGGAAAGGTAAAAGGCACTCACACTCCGGTTCCTGGCAACTAAGCTATTTTCTAGGTGAGTGCTCGAAGCTATTTCCTTTAGATCCTGCAATTGCATCTTTTTGTTTCTTGTTAAACACTAGTAAGGCATAATGAAAAACAACTGTGAGCTTTTTAATCTATTTCCTGAGTTAAGACATAAATGGTGTGTTGCAAAAATTAAAAAACCTATGGAACCTTATTTGCATGCTAATGGCGATGTTATTAGTATGAATACTTTGAACACCATTGTTGCTAATGATATGGAAAATTCTAAGCTTGGGGAAGCTGGTTTTGATGAGCATGATATTTTTAGTCCCCCAAGCATTGAGGAGAAATTTTTCTTTGATGATACTTTGCCTCCTATTTATGATGATTATAATGATAGTAGTCTTTTGGTGCCGCCTACTATGGAGGATAAATTTGATTATGATTACAATATGCCTCCTATATTTGATGATAGCTACTTTGTTGAATTTGCTCCCACTACATTTAATAAGAATGACTATGCTTATGTTGGGAGTAGTAATAATTTTATGCATGAGACTCATGATAAGGATGCTTTATGTGATAATTATATTGTTGAGTTTGCTCATGATGCTACTGGATATTATTATGAGAGAGGAAAATATGGTTGTAGGGATTTTCATGTTACTAAAACACCTCTCTATATGCTGAAAATCTTGAAGTTGAGCTTGTCTAGTTTTCCTATGCTTGTTGCATTATGCTTAAATGACTTGTTTATTTATAAGATTCCTTTTCATAGGAAGCATGTTAGGCTTAAATTTGTTTTGAATTTTCCTCTTGATGCTCTCTTTTGCTTCAAATACTATTTCTTGCGAGTGCATCATTAAAATTGCTGAGCCCATCTTACTGGCTATAAAGAAAGAACTTCTTGGGAGATAACCCATGTGTTTATTTTACTACAGCAATTTTGTTTTATATTTGTGTCTTGGAAGTTGTTACTACTGTAGCAACCTCTCCTTATATTTATTTTATTGCATTGTTGTGCCAAGTAAAGTCTTTGATAGCAAGGTTGATACTAGATTTGGATTACTGCGCAAAAACAGATTTCTGTCTGTCACGAATTTGGGCAGGGTTCTCTGTAGGTAACTCAGAAAAATCTGCAAATTTACGTGAGTGATCCTCAGATATGTACGCAACTTTCATTCAATTTGAGCATTTTCATTTGAGCAAGTCTGGTGCCTCTTAGAAATTCGTCTTTACGGACTGTTCTATTTTGACAGATTCTGCCTTTTCTTTCGCATTGCTTCTTTTGCTATGTTGGATGGATTTCTTTGTTCCATTGACTTCCAGTAGCTTTGAGCAATGTCCAGAAGTGTTAAGAATGATTGTGTCACCTCTGAACATGTGAATTTTTGATTATGCACTAACCCTCTAATGAGTTTGTTTTGAGTTTGGTGTGGAGGAAGTTTTCAAGGGTCAAGAGAGGAGGATGATACAATATGATCAAGAAGAGTGCAAGCTCTAAGCTTGGGGATGCCCCAGTGGTTCATCCCTGCATATTTCAAGAAGACTCAAGCATCTAAGCTTGGGGATGCCCAAGGCATCCCCTTCTTCATCGACAAATTATCAGGTTCCTTCTCTTGAAACTATATTTTTATTCGGTCACATCTTATGTACTTTACTTGGAGCGTCCGTATGTTTTTGTTTTTGTTTTTGTTTGAATAAATGCTTGTGTGGGAGAGAGACACGCTCCGCTGGTTCATATGAACACATGTGTTCTTAGCTTTTAATTTTCATGGCGAAGGTTGAAACTTCTTCGTTAATTGTTACATGGTTGGAAACAGAAAATGCTACATGTAGTAATTGGTATGATGTCTTGAATAATGTGATACTTGGCAATTGTTGTGCTCATGTTTAAGCTCTTGCATCATATACTTTGCACCTATTAATGAAGAAATACATAGAGCTTGCTAAAATTTGGTTTGCGTGATTGGTCTCTCTAAGGTCTAGATATTTTCTAGTAAGGGTTTGAACAACAAGGAAGACAGTGTAGAGTCTTATAATGCTTGCAATATGTTCTTATGTAAGTTTTGCTGTACCGGTTCATACTTGTGTTTGCTTCAAATAACCTTGCTAGCCAAAGCCTTGTACTGAGAGGGAATGCTTCTCGTGCATCCAAAACCTTGAGCCAAAACCTATGCCATGTGTGTCCACCATACCTACCTACTATGTGGTATTTCCTGCCATTCCAAGTAAATACTTCATGTGCTACCTTTAAACCTTCAAAATGCTTCTCAATTTGTGTCAATGTTTTATAGCTCATGAGGAAGTATGTGGTGTTTATCTTTCAACCTTGTCATTTACTCTTGACAGACTTTCATAATGGACTAGTGGCACATCCGCTTATCCAATAATTTTGCAAAAAGAGCTCGCAACGGGGTTCCCAGCCCCGATTAATCAAACTTCATTAATAATTCTCTTCACATGTTTTGCTCTGATTCATCAGTAAGCAACTTAATTTTGCAAATAGACACTCCTCCATGGTATGAGATTGATGGAAGGCACCCGGGGATTCGGTTAGCCATGGCTTGTGTAAGCAAAGGTTGGGGGGAGTGTCACCCATAATAAAACTAAATTACATGTGTAAACAAAAGAGAAGAGGGATGATCTACCTTGCTGGTAGAGATAACGTCCTTCATGGGAGCCGCTCTTGAAAGTCTGGTTGGTGAGGTAGTTGGAGTACCCATTACCATTCGTTGACAACAACAAACGCCTCTCAAAACTTTACTTTTATGCTCTCTATATGATTTCAAAACTTAAAAAGCTCTAGCACATGATTTAATCCCTGCTTCCCTCTGCGAAGGGCCATTCTTTTACTTTATGTTGAGTCAGTTTACCCACTTCTTTCTGTCTTAGAAGCAAACACTTGTGTCAACTGTGCATTGATTCTTACATACTTGCATATTTGCATTCATCATATTACTTTATGTTGACAATATCCATGAGATATACATGTTACAAGTTGAAAGCAACCGCTGAAACTTAATCTTCCTTTGTGTTGCTTCAATGCCTTTACTTTGAATTTATTGCTTTATGAGTTAACTCTTATGCAAGACTTATTGATGCTTGTCTTGAAAGTACTATTCATGAAAAGTCTTTGCTATATGGTTCAGTTGTTTAATCATTATCTTTACCATTGCTTTGAATCACTTCATTCATCTCATATGCTTTACAATAGTATGATCAAGATTATGTTGGTAGCATGTCACTTCAGAAATTATCTTTTATCGTTTACCTACTCGAGGACGAGTAGGAACTAAGCTTGGGGATGCTGATACGTCTCCAACGTATCTATAATTTCTGATGTTCCATGCTTGTTTTATGACAATACCTACATGTTTTGTTCACACTTTATGATGATTTTATGCGTTTTCCTGAACTAACCTATTGACAAGATGCCGAAGTGCCAGTTCCTGTTTTCTGCTGTTTTTGGTTTCAGAAATTCTAGTAAGGAAATATTCTCGGAATTGGACGAAATCAACGCCCAGGATCTTAAAATTCCACGAAGCTTCCAGAACACCCGAGAGGCACCAGAGGGGAGCCCTGGGGGCCCCACACGCCAGGTCGGCGCGGCCAGAGGGGGGGCCGCGCCACCCTATTATGTGGCCCCACCAGGGACCCTCCGAGGCTGCCCTTCCGCCTACTTAAGGACTCCGTCGCGAAAACCCTATACGAATAAGCCACGGTACAAGAAACCTTCCAGAGCCGCCGCCATCGCGAAGCCAAGATCTGGGGGACATGAGTCTCTGTTTCGGCACACCGCCAGGACGGGGAAGTGCCCCCGGAAGGCATCTCCATCGACACCACCGCCATCTTCATCACCGCTGCTGTCTCCCATGAGGAGGGAGTAGTTCTCCATCGAGGCTAAGGGCTGTACCGGTAGCTATGTGGTTAATCTCTCTCCTATGTACTTCAATACAATGATCTCATGAGCTGCCTTACATGATTGAGATTCATATGAGCTTTGTCTCACTATTCATCTATGTGCTACTCTAGTGATGTTATTAAAGTACTCTATTCCTCCTCCATGATGTAATGGTGACAGTGTGTGCATCATGTAGTACTTGGCGTAGTTTATGATTGTGATCTCTTGTAGATTATGAAGTTAACTATTACTATGATGGTATTGATGTGATCTATTCCTCCTTTCATAGTGTGATGGTAACAGTGTGCATGCTATGTTAGTACTTGGTATAGTTGTGTTGATCTATCATGCACTCTAAGGTTATTTAAATATGAATATCGAATGTTGTAGAGCTTGTTAACTCCGGCATTGAGGTGCTCTTGTAGCCCTACACAATTAATGGTGTTCATCATCCAACAAGAGAGTGTAGAGTATAGCATTTACCTATTCAGTTATGTGATCAATGTTGAGAGTGTCCACTAGTGAAAGTATGATCCCTAGGCCTTGTTTCCAAATACTGCAGTCATCGCTTGTTTACTGTTCTACTGCATCTGTACTTCCTGCAATATTCCCACCATCAACTGCACGCCAGTTATAGACAGCAAGCTATTTTCTGGCGCCGTTACTACTGCTCATATACATTCATACCACCTGTATTTCACTATCTCTTCGCCGAACTAGTGCACCTATACATCTGACAAGTGTATTGGGTGTGTTGGGGACACAAGAGACTTCTTGCATTGTGATCGCAGGGTTGCTTGAGAGGGATATCTTTGACCTCTTCCTCCCTGAGTTCGATAAACCTTGGGTGATCCACTTAAGGGAAAACTTGTTGCTGTTCTACAAACCTCTGCTCTTGGAGGCCCAACACTGTCTACAGGAAAAGGAGTGTGCGTAGACATCAAGCTATTTTCTGGCGCCGTTGCCGGGGAACGAAAAGCTACACAACAGAGATTTCCTCCCTCGTCAACCACGCGCCAGTCCTGGACAGCATCAGGGGTATCCCCAGAAATTGGGCTTAGGTTGCCCAGGATCGATTCTTCAGCTGGAGCGCTGCTTTCTCCGATAGCCTCCTGCTGATCCGGAGCAGCGTTGTTTTCCGGAGCCTCAACCTGCTCGGGACCAGCTCCGGCTTCTTGAGGGGCGGTTCCGGCGGTATGGGCCAAGAAGTGTACGAAGTGACACCTTTGCTTCTCTAACACCTGGGAGACCCAGGCGGATCTGCATTGGTCTTCCACCTTTATTTCCTGCTCAGGGGAGGATTGGGTGGGTTTTGATTTTTCCAGATCCAAGGCGGAATCTTCCTTGGGAAGCTCCTGCATCTCAGATCGGATCTTCGCGACTGCGTCCTTCTCAGCGGTGGTCGCGTCAGCGTTACTTACAAGAGTGTTTCCGTCGGAATCGACGGTTTCGCCGATGAAGATGTGTATGCCACCGACTGGGACGATGGAGAGCTTGACGGGGTTTGGTTTAGCTGGAATCCAGCACTCATCCGGAGGGACGATCGGAAGATTTCCGGCGTAGAGGACGCGCCCCACAGCGATGGTGTCATCGTAGCTTCCCATGGCGGAACCCTCCCGGTTCCGGCCTCCAGACGCCGCTGGCCCCACGGTGGGCGCCAACTGTCGTTGCCTATTCGACAGTGCCTCGGAGGAGGGATCCTCACGAGGGGGAGAAGAAGTAGGGGCCATAGGGCGGAGTGCACACGGGACGGTGGTACGCGATTTACCCAGCTTCGGAACACCTGCATGATGACAGGGCCCACTGCTGCTTGTCTGGAGTTATTTGGGCGCTTTTGCGTTGTTACAATGAGTTGTGGTTGTGCCTCTAGGGCTCCCGGGATCCAGCTTATAAAGGTGCACGGATCTAGGGTTTACATGGAGAGTCCTAGCCGGAATACAAGTTGCCTAACTACGGTACAATATCTTGCCGTGTACGTCAAGGATCCGCCTCCCCCTAAGTACGTGTTGGATCCGGATACTTCATGGGCCTTCACGGATCCGGTCTCCTTCGTAGGTCGGTTGGGATCCAGCTTCCTGCTCCTGGGCTGGACTTCATCCTTCAGGATCTACAGCAACTGGGCCGCCCGATGGGCCACATGCCACATCACCGTCTATGGGCCACCCAGGCTTGCCGGATCTAGGCCATGCCGTTAATATACCCATAAAGTATACCCACAACATCACCAATGACCGGCCAATAAATTGGCAAGCCCCGGAGGTAGACTTCCGGTCAACCTTATCACCGGCCCAATCGGAATCATAATAGCCAGTGAGTTCAAAGGTTGACCCTTTGGATACCATAGCCCGAGAGTAGGCATAAGAACAAGGTATCTTAGAATCCGTTTGACTGCCATCAAATGGCTCTCCATAGGAGCAGATTGAAAACGAGCACACATCCCTACACTTAGCATGGTATCCGACCTAGAGGCACAAAGGTAGAGCAAGGATCCTATCATGGAACGGTATACCTTTATATCCACATCCTTCTCGCCATCACATGAGCCAAGTTTCCCCTTTACGGGCATGGGTGTCTTCATTGGGCTTGCATTGGTCATGTTGAACTTCTTGAGCATGTCCTTCACATACTTTTCTTGAGAGATGAAGGTGCCTTTTGCAAGTTGCTTCACTTGGAAGCCTAGAAAGAACTTCAACTCTCCCATCATGGACATCTCAAATTTCCTAGTCATCAATAGCTCAAAAGCTTTGTTATGATTGGGTTTAGTTCTACCAAATATAATATCATCAACATATATTTGACATACAAATAAGCCACCCCCTTTCACCCGTTTGGTGAAAAGGGTGGAATCGACCGTACCCATGCAAAACCCATCATGTAGTAAGAAATCCCTAAGGAACTCATACCAAGCGCGTGGAGTTTGCTTGAGACCGTAGAGTGTCTTATGGAGTAAATACATGTGGTTGGGTCGGCGTGGGTCTTCGAAACCCGGGGGTTGAGCCACATAAGCGGTTTCTTTTAAGGGACCATTCAAAAATGCACTTTTCACATCCATTTGATATAATTTGAAATTGTGGAAATATGCAAATGCAAGCAAAAGGCAAATAGCTTGAAGACAGGCTACCGGCGCAAAGGTATCCTCAAAATCCATACCTTCTATTTGGTCAAACCCTTGCGCCACTAACCTTGCTTTATTTCTTATGACACTATGCCATTCTCATCTTGCTTGTTCTTGAATACCCATTTGGTCCCAATAACATTGATGTGATGATCCTTGGGTCTCTCAACTAGAGACCATACTTCATTACGAGTGAAACAATCCAATTCTTCTTGCATGGCAATTACCCAATCCGGATCAACCAAGGCTTCATGTACCTTGAGTGGTTCAAAACTAGACACAAAAGCATGGTGTTAACAATAAGTGATAAGTAATGCATGGTGTCTACGAGTTACCACTCCTTTTGAGATGCTACCAAGGACTTGATCTACTTTCATGTCACTTGCCCTTGTAGCAGCCTTGATCTTTCAAATGGTTCCTTCATGATCAATGAACTCATCTCTTGCTAGTACTTGATCATGAGGGACCACTTGAGCTTGATCATGAGTTGAGGATGTTTCTTTATCATCATCATGGTCTTGCTCAGTGGGATGAGGACTTTCTTCTTGTTCTTCAGAATGTGACTCAACTTGAGTGGAGGATGGTTCTTGAGTTGCACTTGATGGTTCAGCTTGAGTTTAGCTAGGCTCCACTTAGGCTGTGTTTGATACTTCTACTTCATCACTTTGATCATCAGTATGAACTTCTGTGGGTCGGATGTGTCCAATGCCCATAAGCTTGATGGCATTAGAAGGATCATCATTACCTGCAACACATGGAACAAGTTGCTCCACTTGGGAGCCATTATCCTCCAAGAACAACATGTCACAAGATACTTCAATAGCCCCTGCGGACTTTTTGTAGTATCTATAGGCGTGGGAGTTCTCCGCATATACAACAAATGTGCCCTCAATAGTTCTAGTTTCAAATTTACCGATCTTCCCTTTATTGTTCTTAACAAGACATTTGCATCCAAAGACATGAATGTACATGATATTAGGCTTGTTACCTGTGAGAAGCTCGTATGGAGTTTTGTTATGGAGAGGGCGGAGGAAGAGCCGGTTGGAGTAGTGGACAGCAGTAGAGATGGCTTCTCCCCAAAAGTTGTGGGGTGAGTTGAATTCACTCAACATGGTTCTTGCCATCTCAATGATAGTTCGGTTCTTCCTTTCAACAACACCATTTTGTTGAGGGGTGTATGGAGTTGAAAACTCATGCTTGATGCCCTCATCATCAACAAACTCTTGCATTGTGTAGTTCTTGAACTCGGTGCCATTGTCGGTCCTAATCGCCTTGATCTCGGATTCATACATACGTTGAGCCTTCTTGGCGAAGATGATGAACTCTCTATAGGTCTCATCCTTAGACTTAAGGAGAAAGACACAAGAGTATATTGAGTAATCATCAACAATGACAAGTCCAAACTTGCTCCCACCAAGAGTATCATAATGTGATGGACAAAGAGATCCTAATGAAGGAGCTCCAAAGGCCTAGATGTGGTGACGATGCTCTTCATAGGATGTTTCTTCTTGAGTTTCTTTCTAGCTACACATGCATTGCATACACGATCTTTCTCAAAAGCCGGTTAGTCCAACAATGTGCTCACACTTTAGGAGTTGTTTAAGATTTCTCATGTTAACATGACCAAGGCGGCGATGCCACAACCAACCTTCGTCATGTTTGGCCGCCATTAGACATGTGGAGGGAGAGGGGCTCTCTTTCGAGAGGTCAACCACATAAAGGTTGTTCTCCACATATCCAACAAGGACCAATTTGAGATTGTCACTCCTAAAGTCTTTCACACAATAATTAGTAAAATATGAATTATAACCGGCATCCTCAAGGTGAAATATAGAAAGAAAATTATAGCCAAGGGATTCAACAAGCATGACCATCTCAAGGCACAAGTCCTTAGAGATTGCCACCTTGCCATACCCAAGTACCTTTCCCTTCGAATTGTCACCAAAGGTGATGCTTGAATTCTTGTTTATATCTTCAATGAATTGTTCAAGCACACCTCTTCCTCCGGTCATATGATTGGTGCATCCACTATCAAACACCCATTTTGGACCACCGGAGGAATACCCCTACAAAACCAAGTAGAGGATTTAGGAACCCATCGATTAATGGGTTCCCTAGTCATGGCAACAAGATCTTTTTGTACCCAAATTGAGTACCCTCGATAAGCATAGCCATCGCGAGGTCCAACATAGTTAGCATAAACATCACCATAATAATCAATAAGTAAAGCATAGTGATTGTTTGACCCCGTGCGGTCACCACTAATGGCTTTGCCCTTTGAGGCTTTGCAATCATTAGTGACCTTCTTGTTCTTTTCTTGAGTGGGCTTCTCCTTCTTGTAGTTGTTCTTCTTGTAGGACTTGGGAACATATCCAAGTCCAAACTTTTGATTGTTTGACCTTTGCTTACTCAAGAGGTCATCCAATCCCATCTTATTCATGGCGGTGGTGAACTTTGCAAGTTCCTTTGTTAATCTAACATTTTCCTCAAGAATAGTTGCTTGCTCACAAGAAGATTAATCAGGATGATAGTAGAGACAATATTTGGTCACCAAGGATTCAAGATATGCATTGGTCTCATCATGCAAAGATAATTCCTCTTGTAAACGAACATGCCCCTCTACAAGTTTAGCATGCTCATGAGTAAATGAGGTGGAGGAACTAGCAACATCTTTAGCAACAATGGGATAATTCATTGATCCAAGAGCCTTTTTGTAGGTTTCTTGAAGTAGGTCATGGTTCTCTCCAAGTTTCTTGAGCTCATCCTTAGCAAGCTTATTAGTTCTTTCAAGATGGTCAAGATCCCTAGTGAGAGAAGCATGAGCAACTTCAAGCTCCTTCTGTCGAGGGTACTCCTCGGCAATGCCCTCCGATTGGGGCTTAGGGTTGATGGAATCCTGTAAGCTGACACGAGACATCGGTTCACAGACAAGTGGGGAGAGCGATTTACCCAGGTTTGGGGCCCTCGATGAGGTAAAACCCTTACATCCTGCCTGTCTGATCTTGATTATGAAAATACTGGGTTACAATGGGGTGTCGAAGGGTTCGGCTGAGATCTCGTCGAGAGGCTAAGTACTGCGGCGACCTAGCTCTAGACTTCTGGTGGATAAGATTGCTAAGATTGATCATGTCCCTCGGAAGCCCCTCTCCTGGCCTTTATATATAGGTGGCCAGGTCTCAAGAGGTCTAACCGAGTAAGTCTAGGTTTACAGTAGTCCTAGCTCTAAACTTTCCTTATTCGGCTCCTTCCTTGTCTTGTCCGCCAAGGAATCTTCTGCTGCACCATCCAAGTGGCCTGCCTTACCATCGAGTGCCTTCATGGCCTCCAGTTAGATTGTACAGGATAGGGCAATGTCGGTTACCCGAAGGGTAATGCCCACGTCAGTAGCCCCCGAGTGTCTAGCCGAAGATAGTTCGAGTAGAGACTAAAGCATGTCTCCAGCTAATGTTCTTCTCCTTGGCTGTTCTTGTCCATCTTGTATCGGCATCATCTTCTTCTATCGGGTGCGCGTCCAGCGCTCCCGATGGGAGTAGCCCCCGAGTCTAGGTACGGATGCTTGCAGTCCGTGCGTAGACTCAAGTTGTACCACTCGAACGTTTTGCTCTGCCAAAGTTTTTCTGCAAGTCTTCATGGGTCATCTGATATTTTTGTACTAAGGCTTGTATTCTTCGATAAGTTCTCAACGCGTAAGGGATAACGAGTAACGTGCCCAACTTTTGCTGGTTAACTGCCGATGGAAAAACAACGTCACCCTACTCAGAATCACGTCCCCGGGCATGATCCTGGAATGCAAAAAAGTTCTATCGGGTGCGCGTCAAGCGCTCCCGATGGGAGTAGCCCCCTAGTCTGGATACGGGCGCTTGCAACCGAGTGCAGACTCGAGCTGAGCATTCCATCCTTTTCTTCGATTGTTTCTTCACACCAATATCTTCGAGTCCTCAAGTTATCGGGTGCGCGTCCAGCGCTCCCGATGGGAGTAGCCCCCGAGTCTAGGTGCGGATGCTCGCAATCCGTACGTAGACTCAAGTCGATCATCCGATACCTTTTATATTCCTTCGAATGCTTTGAGCGATCTTTACGACGTCACTGATGACGTTATTGTTGACTGCCAAAACCCACCGGCGGGCAGCGACGGTCAACACGGTAGAGCCGGGAAGAGCCTAGAGCTGCGGCTGGCTGAGACCCCTCCGAGCGACGGCCCGCAATGCTCTTCTGGTCACACGTCCGATGCGAAGTGCAAGGGCGTGCCACCTGACCTATACCTGGTCAGGAAGGTGATGGGGATGCCTCGCTTAGTTTCCTGCATGGCATACACGTAAACATTAAATACGAGCCTCGATCGGCTCTCAGGTTATCCTGTGAATCGGCTCAAAGAGCCGATCCACCCATGATTCGTACGGGGTGCACGAATATATGGTGATCCTGCTTGATCAAGATAAAGCTAATGAGATCTCCGATGATTTAGGGTTTTCACCGCATAATCGGATCATCCTACTCCAGGTTGGGCCTCGCGGCCACGCACGGTGATCGTAAGCCGATCCTAAACAAGGCCTAAAAACCAACATGAAGTTGATCCTCGGAACATCCTGTTTAGGACTTGCGAACGCCACCCTACGTGCCACTGGATCCTCCCCCCCTTTGTAAGGCCTAACTATTGCAGATATTAAACTAATCCTTGCAGAACAAGGAGCAATCGTAACGGATCAGATCTACTAAATAATGATCAAGCGGGGTGCCGCCCCCACACCTGAGATAGGTGTGAGGGCGGCTAGATATGCAAGGGTTGCACTACGTAAGCATGTTATACGAAGAACTATGCTAACCCTAACACATCTATGATAACTACGTTGCTCGCCATCAAAGACACTTCAGTACGAGCAACGCATGAACAACGTGGAGCTTGTGCTGCCTAGATCGCAAGATGCGATCTAGGCAGCATGTCGCTTACCTGATAGAAACCCTCGAGACGAAGGAGTTGGCGATGCGCCGAGATTGGTTTGTTTTGGGTTGAACGTGAGTTGTTGTTTATTCCATAAACCCTAGATACATATTTATAGTCCAAGGGACTTTCTAATTCAGGCGTGCACCTAACCGTGCACGGGTAAAATTCTAACTTTTAATCTAAGATGCGATCTACTATATTACAGATACATGGGCAATTCAGCCCAACATCGTGTATAAGGCCAATTCTTGTTCTTCCTTCCATGTATATCTTCAAGTCTACCTCAATCGTGGCCCACCTCTGACTCGGTCAAATTCTGGTGATAACACATGCCCCCCTGGTTTTGGAATTGGTAATTCCAAAATCACTCTGTTTTCCTTTGTCGGGTCATGTCGTGGCAGAACCGTTGCAGTATCCTTCATCATGATGCCCTGCCTTCTCAACTTCTCCGCGTGATCTGGCAGTTTTTTTTTTTTAGGCACCACTTCCTCGGAAACTGCTGTGGCATTGAATTTCCACTATATCCCCTTTTATTTAACCGCTACGAACAGTTCTCCTCTGCATCTCCTTCGCATTAGCACTCCAAAAGCCCTCCTGCCACCATGTCTTCTTCCTCCTCTGCTCCATCGGATCCTTCCAGCCAGTCCTCCACATCCCGTGAGCCGACGCCGGAGTACAACCCAGCAGAGGTCCACGCGGCGAACATCCGCCGCGCCATTGTGGCCGGGGAGGAGTCAGACCATGACTTCTCCATCTGGTCCGAGGACGACCAGTCCTCGACGGACGGGGAGAGCGACCTCCGCTTCCTCGCCAACGGGGAATCGGAGGAGGAGAGCGATGACGATCGCTTCTCCTGGGATGACTTCACCTCCTCCGAGGGGGTGGAGGAGGAGGAAGAGGAGGAGGAGGACGACGACGACAGCTCCTCCGACGAGCCGCCGGCCAAGCGGTTCTGCCCTTGGCCGGGCAACCTTAGCGACTTCGACAGCGACGAGGACGACGCTGACGAAGAAGATGAAGACAACGAGGGCCCGGTCGGCGGCCATTGGAGCGACGACGAGCCCGCCGGGAGCAGCGCCGACAGCGGCGACGACGGCAACGACGAGGGCAGTGATGGCCCGTAGATAGGACCTCTAGAATAGGGCCAGCAGTAGTAGATGGGGCAATGTATCCCCTAATATTTCCTTTTGAGAGCAATTAGCTCTTTATGTAAGAAATCTCGCCTATCAATGAAGAACTTTTCCCCAATTTGATTTTGCCGATTTCTTCTGAGTTTAATTGAGCCGATTCCCTCTTCTACTGACCTTGCCGATTCGTCCCCTTTGCCAATGCGTATTGAGCCGATAGCACCGCATCGGTTCTTTGAAATCCACCCTTCCCTTCTTCAACTGATGATTTTCTAAATCTGGTGGAAAATGCAGGATCTTCAGGGAAACCTTTGAACTTTTCCAACCAAATCCAATAATCCTCTTCAGTACTCATCATTGTGAAGAAGGTTGCAATGAAGGAGCAGCCGATGGTATCCCCATCGGCTCTTTAAACAGAGTAAAACAGAGCATCCACCAGGCCTGCTGCCCCCCGAGCCTTACTCGAGCCTGCTGCCCCCCGAGCCTTACTCGAGGCGAGAATGTCAGAGAGAATGCGCCAAAGCCGATCCTCTTTCTTCCTCAGACAGCCGATAATCTTCCGTTTCAGCTGAACTAGCCCCAAAGATTGGAAATCCTCGACAAAAAGGTTCAGGAACCCGGATCGGCTCGAAGCAGCTGAAGAAATTTCCATTGTTTTATTCCCTCGAAGCAACAGAAGGCACCACCGCTGGCCTGGATTTGGTGGAGACTCGATAAACATCGCATAATTCCACTAGAGTCGATGGCTGCGCATCGGCTGTTTCTCAATTCTAAAGTCGATGCCCTTGCATCGGCTATAAAAAATTTTTTACTGGCCGATTTTCTCCTATCGGCCCCCCAGTATTTCATTGCACACATGTACCCCTGCATCCATTCCCATGTTTAGGTGCCCCCCGAGCCGAATCTGTCAAAGAATGGCAGATATCGGCTCTGTAATTCGCACGTCGGCTCCTGATAGGGTCAAGGGCGAACACAAGCAGAGCATGTGGTGAGGATAATTTTTGGCCGATTGCTGGGACCGGCCTCCATAATGATTGGAGCGCTGACTGAAAGTTCTGTAATGTCCCTTCATAGACCTTTGGGGCCGATCACAAGGATCAGCCTCGCCAAGTTGCACATCGCTTTGCTTCAACTACATGGTCAGGCCAGTGGATAAAACCAGCTTAACCCTTCCCTTTGTCACATCGATGCGCTCGCAGTCGTCCAAGTTGATGCCTGAGAGGGGTTCTTGGCCTGCTGCTTCCCATGCGTTCATGCCAGCCGTTGAAATTTCGGCTGAGTCATCGGCCTGGACGACCTCTACCTCATCTCCATCCCACTGTATTATGCATTGGTGCATCGTGGAGGGAATACAGCAGTTGGCGTGGATCCAATCTCTTCCCAGCAGCACAGCATAACTGCCCGTGCTATCAACGATGAAGAACGTTGTAGGGATAGTTTTCCTTCCCACGGTCAGATCCACGTTCAGAACTCCTTGTGCCTCAGACGCTTGGCCGTTGAAATCGCTCAATGTCACGTTGGTCTTGATTAGATCCGAACTAGAGCGTCCCAGCCGACGTAGCATAGAATACGGCATGATGTTAACTGCCGCTCCGGTGTCCACCAGCATCTTATTTACAGGCCTCCCATCAATATATCCTCGCAAGTACAGGGCCTTCAGATGCCTGTAGCTCTTTTCTCGCGGCTTCTCAAAGATAACCGGCCGTGGGCCGCAGTCAAGTTGTGCCACGGATATCTCATCTAACCCTGGAGCACTGAACTCCGAAGGGAGGATGAACACCATATTTGTGCCAGCCGATGTTTCATCATCGGCTCTCCTTTGTTTGGGGCGCCACTCCATTTTCCGTGGGCGACCCTCTTCGTCCAGGGTTCGCTGAACTTTCGCAGCCAGATCAGGTCGTGCCTTCCTTAGCGTATGCAGGTATAACCTTTCGGCTTCCTCCAGGCCGCGCAACCGCTGAACCCTGCGTTTTTGTGAACGGCTGAGTCCGTCAGGGCACCACCTTGGACGGTGGTACCTGTCTTCTTCTTCTTCTAGTCCCTCGTCCTCGGAATCCTCAAGATCTGCCCACCGAGGGGACTCAGCACGTTTGCTCTGTGGCGGGAGAGGCCCTAAGCGCTCGAACACAGACACGTTGGCTGCCTCCTTCTTCTTCTTGTTGCATTCTGGGCAATTGCCGATTGTGGGCAATCGGCTCATTCCTGAATCCCAGCAGTGTCTGAAGAAAGGGCAGTCCCAGTGTCTGGCGTTGTCATCTTGCTCCCTTGACCCGTCCGTGGCACGGCGCTCGTGCTCCTCCTTATCGCGATCATGCCGACGATGTCTTCTGGCTTCTCTAGCCAGACGATCTCCTCCATCATCATAGTTGGACCGTCGGCGTTGGTCATACTGACTCACATATTTGTTGAGGAGGTGATCAGAGAGGGGTCGTTGATATCTTATGTTCTTCACTTCTCCCTCTGTGACGTAGCGCTTGCCATCATGATGGAGCCGATCGCGTGGAGCGGCCTCCTCTGTATCCTTGCTATGAGAGCAGCTGCCCTCATCTCCATCTTTGCCAGAGTGGTTCCCAGGTCCTACCATGTTGATGCTGAACGAGGGACCTGGCTGGCAACCCTCAGGGTAGGTGACTTCCACCATGTTAACGGCGGGGAAGGGTTGGGTGTCGACCTTCATGGCGTACTGGTTGAAAATTAGACGCCCCTTCTCTATCGCCGCTTGGATGTGCTGACGCCACACCCTGCAGTCGTTGGTGGCATGGGAGAGCGAGTTGTGGAATTTGCAGTATGGCTTTCCGTTCAGCTCTTGCGCCGTGGGGAACTTGAGACCTTCAGGAATCGTCAACTGTTTCTCCTTGAGCAGGAGGTCGAAGATTTGTTCAGTCTTGGTCACGTCAAAATCAAATCCCCTCAGCGGCCCTGGCGGCTTTACCCATTTGCAGGACACGGGGGTTCCTCCCCGAGTCCACTCAGCCACTGCTACTTCTTGGTCTCCCGCAGGAACTCCTCTGCATCGACCAGGACTACTGCACGCTTGAACTTGTCTTGGTACAGGTCCGGGTGGCGCTGTTCATATGCTGATAGTTTCTGAACCATGTGCGCCAGCGAGGGATAATCTGCTTGGGAGGCCATGTCCTTGAGCTGTGTTGCAAGGCCAGCTACTGCCAACTCGACTGCTTCCTTTTCAGTTATACGAACCGAATAACATCGGTTCCTAAGATTCCTGAAGCGCTGGATGTACTCTGTCACCGTTTCTCCGCGCTTCTGACGTAGTTGTGCTAGATCGGCAATGCTGGACTCGGAAGCTTCTGAATGGTATTGCATATGGAACTGTTCTTCCAATTGCTTCCAAGACCGGATGGAGTTTGCTGGCAAAGAGGTGTACCATCCGAAAGCCGATCCCGTGAGGGACTGTGAGAAGAGCCTCACGCGTAGCTGATCCGACACTGAAGCCGGTCCTAGTTGCGCCAAATATCGGCCGACGTGCTCGATGGAGCTGGAGCCATCTGATCCACTGAATTTGGAGAAGTCAGGGAGCCGATATTTAGGTGGCAGCGGGATCATCTCGTACTCGTCGGGGTACGGCTTGGAATAGCCGATTGCCCTTCTTTTCGGCACCATGCCGAACTGGTCTCTCAGTATGGTACTGATCTGATCCGCTGTGCTGGCTGCAGGAGTTGCACTCTGAAGATTCGCCGGGGTGGCGTACTTAGCCAGCCATGTTTGCTTTTCCAGCTCTGAGCCAACTGCAGGAGCTGGGCTCTGGAGTTTCGTCGGGGTGGCGTACTTAGTTAGCCACGCCTGCTTCTCAAGCTCTGTCGCTGACGTTCCTCCTGTTTTCGCCGGAGTCCCTGACGTTGTGGCCTGGTTTGAGAGTGCCCAGTTGCCACAATCTGGCACGTAAGTGCACGCGTATCCTTGAGGGATCTCTTTAGGCGCCTCAGCCAAGAACTGGTAGTCACTAGGGTCACCACCGATCTTGTAGACGACGAATGCCGGTGTAGCCGGCACTTCAGCTGGTGCTGCCAACGCATACGGCAGCGGTGGACGGGACTGGAGTGGCAACTCTCCTTGATGCGTCCCGAGAGCTGGTCCTGACGGCGAGTACTGGTGGCTCATGATCTCCTGGATCACGCGCAGAGCGACACGCTCCAACATGTTGACCAGGTTTTCAGAGTGGCGGTGTAGCGAGTGAGCCACCAAGTAGTTGATCTCCTGCCGCAGGCCCCTGGTGCGTTCCTCCGACGGGGCAGAGAGGTCTATCCCATCGAGTGCACCTTGCGGTGAGAATCCCTTCCATCTGATGCCATGGGAACGGGTTCTCTGAAAAGAGCCGATGAGGTCGGCTTCGAGGGTGACCTTGATCTCGTCATATCTCTTCTTGAGTTCGTCAGGCAGCTCCTCGTAGGTGACTGGCGTGCCGTCCGCCATCTCAGATGTAGATGGCGATGTGGTTGATGTAGACGATTGTCCCACCGGGCGTGCCAGAATGTGTTGACTGCCAAAACCCACCGGCGGGCAGCGACGGTCAACACGGTAGAGCCGGGAAGAGCCTAGAGCTGCGGCTGGCTGAGACCCCTCCGAGCGACGGCCCGCAATGCTCTTCTGGTCACACGTCCGATGCGAAGTGCAAGGGCGTGCCACCTGACCTATACCTGGTCAGGAAGGTGATGGGGATGCCTCGCTTAGTTTCCTGCATGGCATACACGTAAACATTAAATACGAGCCTCGATCGGCTCTCAGGTTATCCTGTGAATCGGCTCAAAGAGCCGATCCACCCATGATTCGTACGGGGTGCACGAATATATGGTGATCCTGCTTGATCAAGATAAAGCTAATGAGATCTACGACGATTTAGGGTTTTCACCGCATAATCGGATCATCCTACTCCAGGTTGGGCCTCGCGGCCACGCACGGTGATCGTAAGCCGATCCTAAACAAGGCCTAAAAACCAACATGAAGTTGATCCTCGGAACATCCTGTTTAGGACTTGCGAACGCCACCCTACGTGCCGCTGGATCCTCCCCCCCTTTGTAAGGCCTAACTATTGCAGATATTAAACTAATCCTTGCAGAACAAGGAGCAATCGTAACGGATCAGATCTACTAAATAATGATCAAGCGGGGTGCCGCCCCCACACCTGAGATAGGTGTGAGGGCGGCTAGATATGCAAGGGTTGCACTACGTAAGCATGTTATACGAAGAACTATGCTAACCCTAACACATCTATGATAACTACGTTGCTCGCCATCAAAGACGCTTCAGTACGAGCAACGCATGAACAACGTGGAGCTTGTGCTGCCTAGATCGCAAGATGCGATCTAGGCAGCATGTCGCTTACCTGATAGAAACCCTCGAGACGAAGGAGTTGGCGATGCGCCGAGATTGGTTTGTTTTGGGTTGAACGTGAGTTGTTGTTTATTCCATAAACCCTAGATACATATTTATAGTCCAAGGGACTTTCTAATTCAGGCGTGCACCTAACCGTGCACGGGTAAAATTCTAACTTTTAATCTAAGATGCGATCTACTATATTACAGATACATGGGCAATTCAGCCCAACTTCGTGTATAAGGCCAATTCTTGTTCTTCCTTCCATGTATATCTTCAAGTCTACCTCAATCGTGGCCCACCTCTGACTCGGTCAAATTCTGGTGATAACAGTTATTGACACTTTGATTTTGACTGACAGGACACGACCCATTGGGCCCATCCTACCTCTGCTTTGCTCTGTTTTTAAGTAATATCCTCCTTTCTCGCACGGTTACCAAAGCGCCTCCTTGATTCCCGCGATCAACAACAGAAAAAAGGGTCCTCTTAAAGAACTGGAAACAACGACACGTGCCCACGCACTCCTCAAGTTCTCCCCTTCTTAAAATCTCTCAGGACAAAATCCTTAGCATTCTCTCATATCCATCGTAGCATCCTCCTGTTCTTCTCCCACCTTTCTCTTTCACAACCGCTGCGCCACCACCGCCGTTTTTAGATCTTCTCCAGATCTTGCGATGGTGAAGAAGAAGAACCTTGCTACCGCCGCCAGCTCCACAAGCGGTGGCGCCGCCGCCAAGGCCTCCTGGAGTCTTCCGAAGAGGAGCGCTCCAGATGCCCCTCCCCCAGCTCCGGCGCCGCCAGCGCCGCCAAGCTCGGTAGTCGCAACCAAACCTGGAGACTGGCTAGCGTCCTCCATCACAAAGCGTGATGAGAAGAGGGCCCGAAGCCTTGGGCTAATCTCCTTCAATGAGGGGAATGTGATTCTCCCAGGTGCGATCTCTTGGCCCAATCCTCCTGCTGGTTTTACCGTGATGTTCCTGTCATTCTTGTATCGGGGTCTCTCGCTTCCTGCTCACGAGTTCCTTCATCGTCTTCTGCGGACTTACGAAATCCAACTGTGGCAACTCACCCCTAACTCAATCCTCCATGTTGCTATGTTCATTACCCTCTGCGAGGCGTTCTTGGGCATCGAGCCCCACTTTGGGTTGTGGAAGAAAATTTTCTTCGTAAAGAGATACAGCAGTAGCAATGGACCCTTTGTCATTGGGGGAGTGGGGTTTGTTGTCCATTCGGAAGTCAACTATTTCAGTTTCCCAATGAGAGAATCCGTGCAAGGATGGAGACTGAAATGGTTTTATGTTAAGGATTCCTCAACAACCGAGTCCCAGCTTCCTTGCTTTGCCGACGTCCTTGAAGCCAAGCCTAAGCATTCTTGGAAGAACATCCTCTCTCCCGACGAAAGGACAGCAGCCGATGAGTTATTTGCCAAATTTCTTCGGATCAAGGAAACTGATGGCCAAACCATGATCGGCACAGAGGTGGTCGTGGTGTTCTTGAAGCGTCGAGTCCAGCCAGTCATGGATAGGATTCGCCCGATGTGGTTGTATTCGGGTTCAAAGGATGAAACCAGGATAAACATCGCTGAACTATCGGAAAAGGAGCTGCTTGATGAAGTTCTTCGCCTCACTCTCTTTAGTCAGGAAGACTCGATCCCGTTGATATCTTCTTATTCTCCTCTTGATGCCGATCATCCGCTGACAGAGGTAAATTTTCCTTCTCATACTCTTATTACCCTGTTCCACTTTGACGACACAACTACTATTGTTCTTATTTGTTCTTTTCTTCAACAGATCCCCATAGTTTCTGAAAACTTGCATGATTTACCAAATGACACTTCCGAGGGAAGAGGTTCCTCAGACCCTGTTGATTTTCATACTGCCGAGTACACGAGCTCAAAGAATGAACACGATGACCCGATAGATTTCGAGGCTATCTACACCGATCTTCCTCCCCCAACCAATGATACTTGCGACACAGCAGGATCAATGCGTGATGAAGACGCTGATCATGATGCCTTTGTTAATGCAGCTGTGGAGGAGGTCAAAGCTTCACCCGCGAAGAGATCAACCGGCGACTTTGCCGACGAAGACGATCTCTTCGACATGTAAGCGCCTTTTTCCTAGGATTTGTATTCTGCTTCCATCATTCTCCTTTCCTTCTTAACTTTTGCCAACCATTTCCTTTCATAGTGACGAAGGTTTTATTGAGCCACCGTCTAAGAAGTCCAAGTCTGGCGCCGTTTTGCTGGATGTCGCGGCTTCCGAAGCTTCGGCTCCTACGGTAGCCCCCGCAGCTCAAGTATCGACCGCCTCCTCCCTTTCTAGGGGGAAGGATATTCCTTCGACTGCTACCGCCACGACCCTTCCTTCAGGGAAACCTGTAAGTCTTTCTCGATCATAACGCAAACCTTCCTGAAGATGTCTTGATTAACGATTCTTCATCAACATCTAACTCCCCTTTCCTAAAGGATCTGCGTGGCGTTGTATTTTCTTTGGAGGCCTTCGCCTCCCAATTTACTTCCCTAGAAGCAGACAAGGCTCGGCTGCAGAAGGAAGTTAAATCTTCTTCTTCAAAATTTGAAGGCGCAATCAAAATAGCCGCCGAAGCTCGCCAAGAAGTCGACTCCCTGAAGGAGGAACTTGGCAAGCTAAAGGAAAAGCTGAAGGAGGAGGAGGCGTCCAGGCTGGTCGCTGAAGCTTGGGCGGTCGAAAAAGATGATCTTCTTCGTCAGTCTTCCTTGGCTTTGCCTGGTAATTCCTGTTTATGCTTCCCTGTCGAATATTACTTTATGAATTCGATTCTTTGTTAGTAATCTTTTCTATTTCATTCTCTTGCAGAGGCCGCTGACATCCCTGCTGATGCCTTGGATAAGATTCCAAACAACTCTCCGGCAAACGGTGTATCGATGACTCTTGCCTCCCACCAGCTTACACGGGAGCTCCTTGAAAAGGGCAAAGGTGCCATGGCGCGGATGCACTCGATGATCTTCCCCAAGATCAATCAAAACAAGACTCTGGGGCAGCTGATCGATGCCTTCGCAGTCGACACCAAGGAGGTTATCGAGGTATTCAAACGCACTTCGCGTACCTATGGTGCCCTCCTAGCCTTCCAACTTATGATGGGTCATGGCTTCAAGGCCGATATCGAAGAGATGTCTAGAAAGCTGCCGAAAGAGCAAGATGGGCGGTTCATTGATTTAAGCATCTTCAAAACGTCAGCCCTTAGATGTGCACGCCAGCTCCTTGAGCTGGTTTCATCAAGGAAAACATCGGCTGGCCCCAGTTTATCGACCCAGACCCAAGCCCCTTGATTTTTGTAACAAACTTCTCTTTGAATTGATGTGAAACGATGTTCTGTCGCAAAACTTGTGGTTGTAATAAACTCCATGCTAGCAATGTTGCTAGTACACCCTTGCTATGACATTTTTACTTGTACTCTCCCGATGGGAGTAATTTCCGATGCTAAAACGATGCGATCCGTCATGCCTTTGACGCTGTTCTTTGCAGGTTTTCCCAGTGCTTGCGTTTGTCGATGATTCTTCGGGTGCTCTTTCTGAGGATGATCGAATCTAGTGTATGAAGAATCGGGTCACGCAGCTGGAAAAGGACTTGCGCAATACCTATGCCTTGGCTGCCATTATCAATAAGAAGGGCGAGATTGCAGCCGACGTAGAGCGATATGCCCTTACGGAGCTGCATAAGGCCACCGAAAGCTTGAACTGTAAGTTCTCTGGTCCTTGTGCTTATTACTCTTTGTCAGAAATGCGTTGTCTGATCTTCCGCTGATTCCTTTGCTAGTCATAGCTCTGAACCGTGCTGAAGAGAACAAGCGAATTCATGAGCGCGTTAACGCATTAACCCAGCTGTCATCAGCCGAGGAGATTTTCTGGAGGGAGCACTCGAAAGCTTCGGCTGTCGCACAGTTCCAAGATCGGGTCTGATGTCTACTCATGCTTCTTTTCCTGTAGACAGTGTTGGGCCTCCAAGAGCAGAGGTTTGTAGAACAGCAGCAAGTTTTCCCTTAAGTGGATCACCCAAGGTTTATCGAACTCAGGGAGGAAGAGGTCAAAGATATCCCTCTCAAGCAACCCTGCGATCACAATGCAAGAAGTCTCTTGTGTCCCCAACACACCCAATACACTTGTCAGATGTATAGGTGCACTAGTTCGACGAAGAGATAGTGAGATGCAAGTGGTATGAATGTATTTGAGCAGTAGTAACGGCGCCAGAAAATACTTGATGCTACAACTGGCATGTGGTTGATGGTGGTAATATTGCAGGAAGTACAGATGCAGTAGAACAGTAAACAAGCGATGATTGCAGTATTTGGGAACAAGGCCTAGGGATCATACTTTCACTAGTGGACACTCTCAACATTGATCACATAACTGAATAGATAAATGCTATACTCTACACTCTCTTGTTGGATGATGAACACCACTAATTGTGTAGGGCTACAAGAGCACCTCAATGCCGGAGTTAACAAGCTCCACAACATTCGATATTCATATTTAAATAACCATAGAGTGCATGATAGATCAACACAACTATACCAAGTACTAACATAGCATGCACACTGTCACCATCACACTATGAAAGGAGGAATAGATCACATCAATACTATCATAGTAATAGTTAACTTCATAATCTACAGGAGATCACAATCTTAAACTACGCCAAGTACTACATGATGCACACACTGTCACCATTACATCATGAAGGAGGAATAGAGTACTTTAATAACATCACTAGAGTAGCACATAGATTAATAGTGATACAAAGCTCATTGCAATCATAAAGGAATATAAATAAGCACTTCACTATGCTATTCTGAATTACTCTCTCGCAAGATAACATCTAACTCAAATCATAACTCAGTGAATAAGTATTCTGTGAAATATAGCCTAAGAGACCCACACGGTGCACACACTGTCACCTTTACACACATGGGACAAGGAGTCTCCGGAGATCACATAAGTAAAATCCACTTGAATAGCATAACGACATCTAGATTACAAAGCTCATCATATGGATCTCAATCATGTAAGGCATCTCATGAGATCATTGTATTGAAGTACATGGAGAGAGAGAGATTAACCACATAGCTACCGGTACAGCCCCTTAGCCTCGATGGAGAACTACTCCCTCCTCATGGGAGACAGCAGCGGTGATGAATATGGCGGTGGTGTCGATGGAGATGCCTTCCGGGGGCACTTCCCCGTCCCGGCGGCGTGCCGGAACAGAGACTCCTATCCCCCAGATCTTGGCTTCGCGATGGCAGCGGCTCTGGAAGGTTTCTCGTACCGTGGCTTTTCCGTATCGAAGATTTAGGTCAGGGACCTTTAAATAGGCGAAGAGGCGGAGTCGGAAGGCTGACGGGGCCGCCACACAATAGGGGGGCGCGGCCCCCCCTCTGGCCGCGCTAGCCTGGCGTCTGGTGGCCCTGTGGCCCCCCTCTGGTGCCTCTCGGGTGTTGATTTCGTCCAATTCCGAGAATATTTCCTTACTAGGATTTCTGAAACCAAAAACAGCAGAAAACAGGAACTGGCACTTCGGCATCTCGTCAATAGGTTAGTTCCGGAAAACGCATAAAATCATCATAAAGTGTGAACAAAACATGTAGGTTTTGTTACAAAACAAGCATGGAACATAAGAAATTATCGATACGTTGGAGACGTATCAGCATCCCCAAGCTTAGTTCCTACTCGTCCTCGAGTAGGTAAACGATAAAAGAATAATTTCTGAAGTGACATCCTACCAACATAATCTTAATCATACTATTGTAAAGCATATGAGATGAATGAAGTGATTCAAAGCAATGATAAAGACAATGATTAAACAACTGAATCATATGGCAAAAACTTTTCATGAATAGTACTTTCGAGACAGGCATCAATAAGTCTTGCATAAGAGTTAACTCATAAAGCAATAAATTCAAAGTAAAGGTATTGAAGCAACACAAAGGAAGATTAAGTTCCAGCGGTTGCTTTCAACTTGTAACATGTATATCTCATGGATAGTTGTCAATGCAAAGTAATATAATAAGTGCAATAAGCAAGTATGTAGGAATCAATGCACAGTTAACACAAGTGTTTGCTTCTAAGATAGAAGGAAATGGGTAAACTGACTCAACATAAAAGTAGAAGAATGACCCTTCGCAGAGGGAAGCATTGATTGCTATGTTTGTGCTAGAGCTTTTATTTTGAAAACAAGAAACAATTTTGTCAACGGTAGTAATAAAGCATATGTATTATGTAAATTATATCCTACAAATTGCAAGCCTCATGCATAGTATACCAATAGTGCCCGCACCTTGTCCTAATTAGCTCGGATTACCTGGATTATCATTGCAATACATATGTTTTAACCAAGTATCACAAAGGGGTACCTCTATGCCGCCTGTACAAAGGTCTAAGGAGAAAGCTCGCATTGGATTTCTCGCTTTTGATTATTCCCAACTTAGACATCCATACCGGGACAACATAGACAACAGATAATGGACTCCTCTTTTATGCATAAGCATTCAACAAATAATATTCTCATAAGAGATTGATGATTGTTGTCCAAAACTGAAACTTCCACCATGGATCATGGCTTTAGTTAGCGGCCCAATATTCTTCTCTAACAATATGCATGCTCAAACCATTCAACTCATGGTAAATCGCCCTTACTTCAGACAAGACGAACATGCATAGCAACTCATATGATATTCAACAAAGGTAGTTGATGGCGTCCCCAGGAACATGATTATCACTCAACAAGCAACTTATAAGAAATAAGATACATAAGTACATATTCAATACCACAATAGTTTTTAGGCTATTTGTCCCATGAGCTATATATTGCAAAGGCAAAGAATGGAAATTTAAAGGTAGCACTCAAGCAATTTACTTTGGAATGGCGGAGAAATACCATGTAGTAGGTAGGTATGGTGGACACAAGTGGTATAGTGTTTGGCTCAAGGATTTTGGATGCATGAGAAGTATTCCCTCTCGATACAAGGTTTAGGCTAGCAAGGTTGTTTAAAGCAAACACAAGTATGAACCGGTACAGCAAAACTCACATAAAAGACATATTGCAAGCATTATAAGACTCTACACCGTCTTCCTTGTTGTTCGACCCTTACTAGAAAATATCTAGACCTTAGAGAGACCAATCATGCAAACCAAATTTTAGCAAGCTCTATGTATTTCTTCATTAATAGGTGCAAAGTATATGATGCAAGAGCTTAAACATGAGCACAACAATTGCGAAGTATCAAGTTATTCAAGACATCATACCAATTACTACATGTAGCATTTCCCATTTCCAACCATATAACAATTAACGAAGCAGTTTCAACCTTCGCCATGAACATTAAAAGCTAAGAACACATGTGTTCATATGAACCAGCGGAGCGTGTCTCTCTCCCACACAAGCATTTATTCAAACAAAAACAAAAACAAAAACATACAGACGCTCCAAGTAAAGTACATAAGATGTGACCGAATAAAAATATAGTTTCAAGAGAAGTGACCTGATAATTTTGTCGATGAAGAAGGGGATGCCTTGGGCATCCCCAAGCTTAAATGCTTGCGTCTTCTTGAAATATGCAGGGATGAACCACCGGGGCATCCCCAAGCTTAGAGCTTTCACTCTTCTTGATCATATTGTATCATCCTCCTCTCTTGACCCTTGAAAACTTCCTCCACACCAAACTCAAAACAAACTCATTAGAGGGTTAGTGCATAATCAAAAATTCACATGTTCATAGGTGACACAATTATTCTTAACACTTCTGGACATTGCTCAAAGCTACTGGAAGTCAATGGAACAAAGAAATCCATCCAACATAGCAAAAGAAGCAATGCGAAAGAAAAGGCAGAATCTGTCAAAACAGAACAGTCCGTAAAGACGAATTTTATAGGTGCACCAGACTTGATCAAATGAAAATTCTCAAATTGAATGAAAGTTGTGTACATATCTGAGGATCCCTCACAAAAATTGGCAGATTTTTCTGAGTTACCTACAGAGAACCCTGCCCAACTTCGTGATAGACAGAAATCTGTTTCTGCGCAGTAATCCAAATCTAGTATCAACCTTGCTATCAAAGACTTTACTTGGCACAACAATGCAATAAAGTAAAGATAAGGATAGGTTGCTACAGTAGTAACAACTTCCAAGACACAAATATAAAACAAAATTGCTGTAGTAAAACAAAAACATGGGTTATCTCCCAAGAAGTGCTTTCTTTATAGCCATTAAGATGGGCTCAGCAGTTTAAATGATGCACTCATAAAGATGAGAGTTGAAGAAAAAGAGAGCATCAAGAAGCAAATTCAAAACACATTTAAGTCTAACATGCTTCCTATGAAAAGGAATCTTGTAAATAAACAAG
Organism: Lolium perenne; assembly: GCF_019359855.2. Classification (NCBI taxonomy): domain Eukaryota; kingdom Viridiplantae; phylum Streptophyta; class Magnoliopsida; order Poales; family Poaceae; genus Lolium; species Lolium perenne. The sequence goes on along the minus strand of NC_067248.2, from coordinate 121,449,835 downwards.
TTATGTAGGCATAATGCAATAAGCATAGGAAAACTAGACAAGCTCAACTTCAAGATTTTCAGCATATAGAGAGGTGTTTTAGTAACATGAAAACTTCTACAACCATATTTTCCTCTCTCATAATAATATCCAGTAGCATCATGAACAAACTCAACAATATAACTATCAAATGAAACATTCCTATCATGAGTCTCATGCATAAAATTATTACTCTCCACATAAGCATAATCAATTTTATTAGTTGTAGTGGGAGCAAATTCAACAAAGTAGCTATCATTATCAAGTGTAGGAGGCATAGTATAATCATAATAAAATTTACTCTCCATAGTAGGCGGCACCAAAAGACTACTATCATTATAATCATCATAAATAGGAGGCAAAGTATCATCAAAGAAATTTTTCTCCGCAATGCTTGGGGGACTAAAAATATCAAGCTCGTCAAAACCAGCTTCCCCAAGCTTAGAATTTTCCATATCATTAGCAACAATGGTGTTCAAAGCGTTCATACTAATATGTTCCATGGGTTTTTTAATTTTCGCATCAAACCATCCATGTCTTAACTCAGGAAATAGTTTTAAAAGCTCACTGTTGCTTTCCATTATGCCTTACTAGTGTAAAACAAGAAAAAAAAAGATGCAATTGCAGGATCTAAAGGAAATAGCTTTGAGCACTTACAACGGCGCCGGAAAATAGCTTAGTAGCCGAGATCCGGAGTGTGAGTACCTTTTACCTTTCCTCCCCGGCAACGGCGCCAGAAAATAGCTTGATGTCTACTCACGCTTCTTTTCCTGTAGACAGTGTTGGGCCTCCAAGAGCAGAGGTTTGTAGAACAGCAGCAAGTTTTCCCTTAAGTGGATCACCCAAGGTTTATCGAACTCAGGGAGGAAGAGGTCAAAGATATCCCTCTCAAGCAACCCTGCGATCACAATGCAAGAAGTCTCTTGTGTACCCAACACACCCAATACACTTGTCAGATGTATAGGTGCACTAGTTAGGCGAAGAGATAGTGAGATGCAAGTGGTATGAATGTATATGAGCAGTAGTAACGGCGCCAGAAAATACTTGATGCTACAACTGGCGTGTGGTAGATGGTGGTAATATTGCAGGAAGTACAGATGCAGTAGAACAGTAAACAAGCGATGATTGCAGTATTTGGGAACAAGGCCTAGGGATCATACTTTCACTTGTGGACACTCTCAACATTGATCACATAACTGAATAGATAAATGCTATACTCTACACTCTCTTGTTGGATGATGAACACCACTAATTGTGTAGGGCTACAAGAGCACCTCAATGCCGGAGTTAACAAGCTCCACAACATTCGATATTCATATTTAAATAACCTTAGAGTGCATGATAGATCAACACAACTATACCAAGTACTAACATAGCATGCACACTGTCACCATCACACTATGAAAGGAGGAATAGATCACATCAATACTATCATAGTAATAGTTAACTTTATAATCTACAGGAGATCACAATCATAAACTACGCCAAGTACTACATGATGCACACACTGTCACCATTACATCATGAAGGAGGAATAGAGTACTTTAATAACATCACTAGAGTAGCACATAGATTAATAGTGATACAAAGCTCATTGCAATCATAAAGGAATATGAATAAGCACTTCACTATGCTATTCTGAATTACTCTCTGGCAAGATAACATCTAACTCAAATCATAACTCAGTGAATAAGTATTCTGTGAAATATAGCCTAAGAGACCCACACGGTGCACACACTGTCACCTTTACACACGTGGGACAAGGAGTCTCCGGAGATCACATAAGTAAAATCCACTTGAATAGCATAACAACATCTAGATTACAAAGCTCATTATATGGATCTCAATCATGTAAGGCAGCTCATGAGATCATTGTATTGAAGTACATCGAGAGAGAGAGAGATTAACCACATAGCTACCGGTACAGCCCCTTAGCCTCGATGGAGAACTATTCCCTCCTCATGGGAGACAGCTGCGGTGATGAAGATGGCGGTGGTGTCGATGGAGATGCCTTCCGGGGGCACTTCCCCATCCCGGCGGCGTGCCGGAACAGAGACTCCTGTCCCCCAGATCTTGGCTTCGCGATGGCGGCGGCTCTGGAAGGTTTCTCGTACCGTGGCTTTTCCGTATCGAAGATTTAGGTCAGGGACCTTTAAATAGGCGAAGAGGCGGAGTCGGAAGGCTGACGGGGCCGCCACACAATAGGGGGCGCGGCCCCCCTCTGGCCGCGCCAGCCTGGCGTCTGGTGGCCCTGTGGCCCCCCTCTGGTGCCTCTCGGGTGTTCTGGAAGCTTCGTGGAATTATAAGATGCTGGGCGTTGATTTCGTCCAATTCCGAGAATATTTCCTTACTAGGATTTCTGAAACCAAAAACAGCAGAAAACAGGAACTGGCACTTCGGCATCTCGTCAATAGGTTAGTTTCGGAAAACGCATAAAATCATCATAAAGTGTGAACAAAACATGTAGGTTTTGTTATAAAACAAGCATGGAACATAAGAAATTATCGATACGTTGGAGACGTATCAGGGTCCAGCAGGTCCACCATTTCTTCGACAAGTGCTACAAAGCCCTAAGGGTAATTTGGAGGACGATGTTCCACTTGAACGCGGTCCCTCCTACGCTGTTGACTCTGATGTCTGAGTTTGGGAATACCAAGAAAATTCGAGACTTGGTGCGAGCTCAGGTTTTTGCAGGGGCCAGATTCACACTTGCCCTCGTCCTTGCACGTTATCCTTCGGCAAATCTGCTGACTATCGCCAACGCGGTTGGTGATTTGGAGATGCTGTACCCGAAGGTAGTGTTGCCCGCTAATATAATTGTCAACAAGCTTGAAAAGGATTCGAAGGTACCTGAAGAAAGAGAAACTCCGCAAGAGTAATTCAGGGTTAAGTTCTTATTGTAAATAGGTAATTTGGCTACTTCATCCAATCGTTTGGATTGCGCAGTTGAAACTTTTTGTTCGGTAGATACATGTATATGTACTTTTACCGTGTTAATGCCGTTGGCAAATTTTGAAGGAGCAAATCTTAATTGCCCGTTTAAACGTATGTGTATTCGTTGGTCAGCAAATTGTTTGAGTGATCAGTTTGTGTTGCAGGTCTTGCTAAACCCGTTGTATGTTCAACTTTTCTTTCAACCGATGTATGTTCTGACAGCAGCTCCCGAATATATCGGGAGCATTAACTCTGCCGATGAGCCCGTTGTTATTTGATATTTCCATAAGTGAAACATCGAACGTGGGTTGTATTATATGTATTTCCAAACTCTTGCTATTTACAGCGCTCGTAGAGGCATCTATAGCAGAGGGAAAGGTTAGCACCCTTGTTTATTTTGCATCCTTTAGCACTCGTATGGGCTTTTTCGGAGCACGGTCTTTTGCCGCGTACTACGTTGCACCGTCGTTCTCCAAGGGGCGTAAGCGAGGTTTACGATGATACGGTTTGAGTGCTCCGAATTACTGCAATGTTTTTCAAGGAATCAAAACTTAAGTTCTCATTAATAAAAGAAACACGGGACTAAGGGCGAAAAAAGGAGGGCCCTGTTGAAAAGAAAGGGAAAACTAAACACTGTTGAACCGCTTAAACAAGGAAAGGGTTCTTCTTATCTTCCGGCTTGTCCACCACGTTAGCGGTTATCGAAGCGTCGTTAATTTCACTAGGGGTCTCGACAGCGATTGCCAGTGTTTTGCTGTCTCCTATGACTGTTGTGCCATCAACTGTCGAAGCTTTTGCTGCTGAAGCTTCTGGAGCAAGGTCGGCTGGCTTCTTCTTCATTTCCCTGACGTGTTTTTCTTCCCTATTATCGCGTGATGATGACTTGGGGTGGAGATCGGTGATTTCCTGTTTTAACCCAAACTTTGCAGCAATCCTCTGAAAGTCGCGATCACAATTTTCCGAGCGTGAGAAACTTCCGTAGACTGTGATGTTTGTCCCGTTGCTCCCAGGCATTTTCATCTTGAGGTATGCGTAGTGCGGTACGGCCATGAACTTGGCATAAGCTGGTCTTCTGAGTATAACGTGATACTGTGATTCCCAGTTCACGACTTCAAACTCGATCTTTTCCTACCTGAAGTTGTCGGGTTTGCCGAAGACGACGTTCAGGTAAACTTTGCCAAGAGAGTATGCCGGTGAAGTGGGGAGAATCCCATGAAAACAGGTGTCTGTTTCTTCCAGCATTCTCATGGTGATCCCCATACTTTTGATTGTGTCGACGAATATCAAGTTTAGTCCGCTTCCACCATCCATGAAGACTTTGCTCATCTTGAACCCCCCGATTTGTGCCTCGACTACTAAGGCAGCGTGTCCTGGTTTTGGTATGGTCATCGGGTGGTCTGCTCGGCTGAACGTAATGTTCTGAGACGACCACTCGACATACTCAGGGATGTTTGCCATGATACTTTCTGCAAAATTGATTTCTCGGGTGAGCTTCTTCATTTCTCTTCTTGAAACACCTGTCCTGTGGATCATGCTCATCTGCCCACGTGGTGGTGGAAACGCCTCATTAGGTTGGTGAGGCTAAGCCTGCTGGACCTGGTGTTGCGGTGGTGGTGGTGGTGGTGGCGGCTGTTGCTGCTGCTGGATGAGTTTCTGCATGTCAATGAACTTCCTACAATCTCTGAGCGGGTGGCTTGACTTTGTTTTGTTGTCTTTAGAATCGACATACGAGTGCAAGTAGCAAGGAGTGTTGATCTGTTCGGCGAAGGGCAGCTCGGGAGTCCTCTGTGGTCGTGGTTTGTAGTTGCCGCGGTCCCCAGAGTTGTTCCGATTGTTGTCCTACCGATCGTCTCGTCTGTCGTCATACCGATCGTCCTGCCGATCAGAGTATCCTGCGGCTACCAAGTTACTATCGTCGTAACTGCGGTTTTTCCTTTTCTTGTGGCAATCCCTTCGTCCACCCGAGTCGTGCTTCGGCTGGTCGTCGTCTTCGTCGTCACTGCGCGGTCGCGGCTTTCGTACGTCGTCCTCGCCGTCAGCCCAACTGTTGGTGATTTCCATTAACTTGGTTATAGTTTTTGGCTTTTTGCGCCCGAGTTCCTCTATGTAGCTTTCACGTCGGATGCCATCGCTGAAGGCATCAATTGCTCTCTCGACAGAAACATCTTCGGCAGCGTTTAAGAGCTTGATGAATCTCCCGATGTATGCGCGCATCGATTCCTTCTGCTTTTGCTAGTAGTGACGTAATTCCTCAATCCTGATGGGCCTTTTGTACGTTGCTTGGAAATTGGCAACGAAAGCGTCTACTAGGTCATCCCATGATTTGATGGAACCCTTCGGCAGGCCTCTTAACCAAGCTCGTGCTGAATCCTTTAGGTAAAGTTGCAAGCATAGCATTGCTGCTATCTGATTTCCTTTGTGCAGAATCACAGTCTGCAAGTAGTCGTCTATCCAGGACCTCGGCTCCTGCTGTCCATCGTATTTTGCAGCGTCAGTAGGGGTAGGTTTGAACTTCCTGGGTGGCATCGCCTCGCCGATTTTGTAGCTTAAACAATCGGCCCCCCTTAGCTCGCCGTCGTTCTCCTGTCTCTCATCCGAAGAATCACTGTCATATTCCTCCCTAGCGGCGCGTCATCGCCTTGCTTTGTCGATTCTGCTCTGGGTGATTTCATCTCGAGCGTCTCTCGCATGATGCTTTGAGCCGCTAGCCTATAACGTGGTCTTTTCCTTCCGCGGGACCAGGTTGTCTCCCAATATTGCGAGACTTTCTAGGGCACCTCGATGGTCTTGGGCCATAGAACCTTCAGGGCACTGATTGATGAGGTATGCTGCGAGATTGGCAGTTGCTCCCGCGACGGTTGTTGGCCGTGGCATGCCCATGGTATCCGTGGTCATGAAGGACTTGGTCAGATTCGACGTTATTTCTCTGGCGTCATCTTCCGAGAGTCTGGATAACCTTGATCGGTGCTTGCCTGCCCCTTGAGTGCTTCGAGAGGCACTTCCTCGCGAGCCTCTCCGTCGTTCGCTAGATTGGTCTGCAGCAGATAGGCGTCTCTCGAGGGTGGCTTGATCTTTCGATAGGCGCTCCCGGTTTTTCTCCAATATAGAGCGATAAGCGTTGAGGGTTCCAACCGAGGTTCCTGCGGGGAGCGGTGTGTTGTTAAGCATGGCTGCCTTGGCTGCTGCCCACTCCTCCTCTGCGATGGTGTAATCGCTGTTGTTGTTACTGACGCTATTTCCAAAACTTGCTCGTCACCTGGAGCGGGGGGTGTGATCTCCGTCCCCCCTGTTCCTTGTGTTTCCCGTGTTATTGGCAACATAAACCTGGTGATGTGCCGTTCTTCGGGTGGCACCTTGGAAGATGTTGTCGACACTGTCCTCTCTCGATGAGTACTGGGCATTGCAGATGAACGGTATGTCGCTTGATCCTAGCCCATGCCTGGTATCGCAGTTCAAGCAGTAGTACGAGGTCATCTCCGAAGATGTGGGATTGTCAGATCCAACCGACATGGAAGACGTCGAATGAGGAGTCGATGGCGCGGGCGAGTTTGTTGAGTCCGTCAGACCAGCTGAAAGGTCGATTGATGACGACGTGCTTGGACCTGTCGATCTGGAGGCGAGTGGTTCCAGCAGTCGAAGGACTCCTTCTGAGTTGACGTTGTAGTGGACGCTGCCGAAGGTCATCTCCATGTTTCCTTGTAGATCGGAAAAGGTCGAGCGAGACGAGTCGTTGTGTGGGGTGAATTCATAGGAGCCGAATTGAATCGGGCTTCCCAGACTTGGCGATGATGGTGTCGATGAAGCTGCCGATGACATGACTAGATCTGTCGATGACCGATCTTGTGCCGACAGGGTTCCCACAGACGGCGCAAATTGTCGAGGGTACTCCTCGGCAATGCCCTCCGATTGGGGCTTAGGGTTGATAGAATCCTGTAAGCTGACACGAGACATCGGTTCACAGACAAGCGGGGAGAGCGGTTTACCCAGGTTCGGGGCCCTCGATGAGGTAAAACCCTTACGTCTTGCCTGTCTGATCTTGATTATGAAAATACTGGGTTACAATGGGGTGCCGAAGGGTTCGGCTGAGATCTCGTCGAGAGGCTAAGTACTGCGGCGACCTAGCTCTAGACTTCTGGTGGCTAAGATCGCTAACATTGATCGTGTCCCTCGGCATCCCCTCTCCTGGCCTTTATATATAGGTGGCCAGGTCTCAAGAGGTCTAACCGAGTACGTCTAGGTTTACAGTAGTCCTAGCTCTAAACTTTCCTTGTTCGGCTCCTTCCTTGTCTTGTCCACCAAGGAATCTTCTGCTGCACCATCCAAGTGGCCTGCCTTGCCATCGAGTGCCTTCATGGGCCTCCAGTTAGATTGTACAGGATAGGGCAATGTCGGTTACCCGAAGGGTAATGCCCACGTCACCTTCTTTGAAGCGTCGAGCTCTTGGGCCAATAATTGAGCTCTTTCAATAGTTTCAAGATCCTTAACTTTATCTAGCTCATATGTTTCAATTTGTTGCTTAAGACCTTTAGATATGCACCTTTCGGTTTTTAGCTCTTGTCTTAGGAGATTGAATCTCCGTTCTTTATCATTCAAATGATATTCTAATTCCTCAATGGACTCATCCTTTTCTTTGAGGGAGTCCATCAAGAAATCAAACTTGACAAGAGCTTCACCACGAAGGGTGCATCTAACTTTGTAAAGTTCCTTAAGCATAGCTAACTCTTCTTTATTTTCAGTTTCATCATCAAGAACACTAGATAAGGAAGGTGGGGATTCCATTACCTTTGTTTCTCTTGCCATTAGACAAGAGCCAACGATTGTAGAGGAGGGAGAGTCATCGGAGTCATCATCTTGAGTTGTTCTTTCCATGAAGGAAGAACCACCATCATTCTCCGTGGAGTAATCCTTGGAGTAGTCATATGTGAAGAGTGACCCGGGCTTGGAGAAAGCCAAACCGGCCACTCCGGCCTCCTTCTCCTCATCTTCCTCTTCTTCATCGGACATGTACTCGGCCCAAACAAAGGCTCTTCCCTTGTTCTTCTTGTATCGATCGTTGATTGGGTTTGGCTTCAATCTTGGCTTGATCCCTTTGACAAACTTTGACTTGTCTACCCTTTTCTCATAAGGGCACTCATTTGCAAAGTGGCTATCTTCATCACAGTTGTAGAAGGTTCTCTTCTTCTTCTCATTGAGGAGCATTGGAAACTTTGCCTTGTATTTCTTGGCAAAGAAAGCAAAGTCTGTAGCAATGTCACTAGTTGAAGTCATCTCTTCATCTTCTTCAATTTCATAGACTTCTTCTCTTCCATGGTCAGCTCTAGATTTGAGGGAAAGGTTGTGTGAGGCTTCATGGTTGTGTGAGGCTTCATCAACACGGTTCATTGCCATGAGCCTTTCTCCTGTCTTGGCCATGTTCTCATTGGCAGCCACATAGGAGACTAGATCATCTGCGTTCAGATCGACACTCTTGGTAATGATTTGCAAGTTGAGTGCAAGGTTGGTGTCTTTTTGCTTGACGGCAATCATGGCAATGACCTTGGACTTTATGAATCCTTCATTCATCTCAAAGCCGTCATTGTATTTCTCACATCCTAGTCCCTTGACCTTCACTCTAAGAGCACCAAGCCTTGCATAGGCATCGGCCACGGATTCTCCTTCTCTAATCATGAACATAGTGGCCTCTTGCTTTGCGGACCTTGTAAAGAGCTAATTGGATCAAATCGGTTCCCTCTTGGAGTACTACGATTCGATCCCACAAATCTTTAGCGGAGTCAATGTCATTGACTTGATCAAGGAGCTTGCAGTTGAGGCCACTCCTAATCTTGTCACGTGCGGAGGCATTGAGTTCACGGTTGTAGAATTTGGTGGAGGACAACCGAGCGGGATCTTGTGGTTTCCGGTATTCATCAACAATGATCTCTCATAACTCCACACTACAGCTGTGAATATGAGCTTCCATAGAAGATTTCCAAAAAGGAAAGTGAGTTCCATCAAAATGGGGAACATTCCCACTATGGTTTATATGAGGCATGGGTGAAGTGTTTTTGGGATAGTCATGATTGAGTTGATGGAAACCTTCCGGAGGAACCGAAGTCCCACTAGAGGTTCCACTAGTCAGGCTCTTAAGCATGGCAGTCATTTGTGCCATTTGGCTTTGGACCTCATCCTCCTTTTTCTTTTTCTCAGCATCATATGCCAAGAATCTGGATTTCATCTCCTTAACCGAAAGGTTAGAATTTTCATCCAGACCCTCGAATAGTTTATCCATCTCACTCTTAAGGCTGTGAGGCCCTTGAAAAGAGTCCAGGCTCTGATACCAATTGAAAGTTCAGAGATGGTAAACCTAGAGGGGGGTGAATAGGTTTCTACAAATTTTAATTCTTTCTTTGCAATATTAGGCTTTGCGGAATATAACGATGAGCCTAATGCAAACTAGGTGAAGCAACCTATATGAGGATACAAGTAACTCAAGCACGAAGGATCTCACATGTAGTTATATCACAAGTAAGGAGTTCGGTTAGAGATAACTGATAGCACGCAGAGACGAGGGTTTATTCCCGTGTTCCCTTCCTTTGCAAGAAGGTACGTCACGTTTGGAGGGGTGGAGGTCCCACGAAGGATTCCCCACGCCACGAAGGATCACCCTATTCTCCGGAGCCTATCCCACGAACAAATAGCTCACTCACTTGTGGTAGACTTTGAGGTAGCCTCCAAACCTTCACAATCTTGTAAGAAGCAAATCCACAGCCCGGATGCTTCTGGACCTCTCTTGCCCACCTAGGGTTTCCAAGGAACCCTAGAGAGCAAGTTTCTTGATAAATACAAGGGGGAATAAGATTTGGCTTGGTAGAACAGTAGATCGGGTCCTCCTCTATCGTTTCCCCGGAGGGATTTGAGTTTGGGTGGAGGAGGAGGGAGATCTGAGGCTTTTGGTGTTTCTAACAATGGAGTATGAGAGAGAGAGAGCTCAAGAACAACTTGTAGTGTAGTGCCTACCCCTTCAGAGGTAGAAGAAGGGGTATATATAGTGTCACTTGAAATATAGCCGTTGACCACTTGCCACCTCAGCTTTTTCCCCGAGGAACCCGGTCAACCGGACCAGGGACCGGGCCGTCCAGCGCAGGGCCCGGTCAGACCGGGCCAGGGACCGGACCAGCCGGTCCAAACCGGAGTGTGGGCCAGACCGAGACCGGATCAGGGAATTGTCTCGTAGTAGTCCTCCCGGATGGCAACAGTGCAGGAGCCGGTTGGCGCCGGGGCACCCGGCCCTGCACCCGGTTCGACTGGGCGCTTGACCGGAACCGGCCGGTCCAAACCGGGCGGCTGACCGGGCCGTGACCGGGGCAGATCAATATCCTGCAGTAGTCCTCCCGGATGGCATTAGCGCAGGAGCCGGTTGGCGCCGGGGCGCCCGGCCCTTCACCCGGTCCGACCGGGCGACTGACCGGAACTGGCCGGCGCAGGGGCCGGTCCGACCGGGTGTCTGACCGGCAGGATGCAGTAGACCCCTTTTTGATTGTTGTCGAAGTGGGGAGGGGGTCTCCTTTAGCCTTCTTGTTCCATTGATACACCATTTATGCCTCTTTGGCTAATACCTGGGATGAACCTTATAAACATGTATTAGAACAAACACTCTAGCACGGTGTCATTGTTACCAAAATAATGGATAAGGGTAAAATACCCTTACATCGCGACACATGTGTTCGACGAAATGACACAAGTGTTCACGATGACAATGCGAGGCAAAAAAGGTACCGGCAATGCAAATCAATGAAGATCAAGCCGACAGCAAGTTGTTGACGCCACCATCACCACCATTCGCCGTTGCAGCTGCCGCCGTCGACGCCGCCTCCTCCCAAGCAGCTCGAGCCACCGCCGCTGCTCTCCTTCTTGCCAAGATCTCCATCCTTGACAAGTCCCACCATTCCTTGGTGAAGGCATCCATGGTGGATGGATCCATCATCATCACTTTGTTCTCCTGTGCGATGAGCTCGGCCATGGCACGATTCTCCTCGGCCATAGCCCTCTTCTCCTCCACGGATGTCTTACGCATCTCATCTTGTCGAAGGATATCCCACTTGGCTTGCTTCTCTTGGCTCTTCATCTCGGCTATAGCCCTCTTCTCCGCCAAGGAATTGTTCACGAGCAGCTCCTTGGACCTCAGCATCTCTTCGATCTTGTCTCTCAAACCGGCGGCCTCGGCTTCCTTCCTCAACTTGTCTTTAGCCCTCTTGTTTCCATCCGGCCTCCCCGAGTTTCTCTTAGTTGCGATCACATCATCCTCGTCATCATCCAATCGCTCAAGGTCTCCCCTCGCCGGTGGTGCTTCCTTGTCCCGCAGCTTCCACTTCTCGCTATGCTCGAGCAGCTTCCAGCAATGGTGTAGCGAGAACGCCTTTCCTTTTGATGCCGGCATCTGCTTGTACCTCTCCATTGCAATGGCATCCCAATCATCGACGTCGGTGCCGCTTGGAGGAGCATTCCTCACTTGCTCCAGGCAGTCACTCCAACGGCTCACCGTGTTCTCGATGGCGTCCCATCGACCTTGCAAAGATCGGTAGGTGCGCGATGCCGTCAATGCATTGGGCGGCATGTTCTGGAAGAACGCATCCTCAATCTTGTGCCAGTACCGCTTGCCGGTCTGATCGGTGCCGGTCACGGCATCGATTGACACCGACTCCCACGCCCTAATCAGAGATGTGTCTTCCACCTCGCTGTAGTTGGCCGTGCAGATCGAGACCTTCTTCGGGGCAGGGGCGGGGTTGATCAACACATCGGCATCTTCCTCTTGAGTGATCTCCTCCGCAGCTTCCTCCTCGCACCCTTCTGCGGCTTCCTCCTCGTCGGACTCGGGCCTCATCTCGTAGTCCATCGCGGCCTCGTCGTACTCATCACCGCCGAGTGGTGTCGTGTCGATGTCGATCGTCGCCGAGTTGAGCATGTCGACGAACGACTCGTTCGCCGCGCGGCTGCGAGGGGGAGTGTCAGCTGCCGCGTGTTCACCGCCGCCGGCAAGTTGAAAGAGGGAAAAAAATTTACCTTGTCATGTCGTTGCCATCGGCTGGCGGATGAGTGGGGCCGCTGGCGCAGTCATCAAGGCCGCCATCGAAGCCTTCTTCTTCAGCGGCGGCTTCTTGGCAGCGGCCTTCTTTGGCGCGGGCTTCTTGCTGGGGGCCTTCCTCACCGCGGTCCTTGGTGGGGGAGCGAGCTTGGCGGCGGCTGACGACGCGAGGACATGTGTGGCCAGCCGCTTGCGCTTGGCCGCTTCCTCCACGGCGCGGGGAGCGAGCTGGGCGACGGCGGTGGATCTGGCGGTAGGGTTCGCGGCGGCAGTCGATTCGCCCTGCGCAGCGGAGAGGGGCACGCTCCCAGAGGTAGGTGCCGCCATGGCTGCGCTAGCAAGCCACGGCGAGGTGGAATCCGGCGGCAACGACGACGCGCGGGAAGAAAGGAGAGGGGGATTTTCCTTCGCGCTAACGCCTTGCACGCGATGCAGATCGATCTGCATCCGGCCGCGAAACCTACATATATGTAGGTTTGGCGAGCGCGGAAGCCGGCGCCTGGAAAAATATTTGCAGGTTTGGTCGATATGCGGGATCTACTCGGAGTGTTTTTTTAGCCCTAAACTGCATACGGGCGGTTATTATGCAGTTTTGGCAAATATGCCGTATCTGCTTGAGATGCTGTTAGGGTTGTTATTTGTGACACCAAGGATTAGTTCATGACGGCATGTAATGCCAAGATTAAACATGTGGTGGATGCAGTGTCAGCTGAAGCCCATGCACTAAAGCAAGGCTTGAGTCTTGCACAATCTGTTGGTTCCAACAGACTAATAATCATGCCAGATTGCTCATAGGTGGTGGAAACTATTAAAAACGAAGCTATCAACCACGAAGTGGCAGCTGTGGTTTTTGATGACGGCTACCATACTGCATGTGATTTTAATAAAATCTCTTTTTGTCTTGTTTCGAGAGATGCAAATGTAGTGGCATGTGAACTAGCTAGAGAGGCCAGGGCATCTTCTTCGTCTGTTTAATTTTTTGCTAGAGGATGTAACATTAGTTTGCAATGAATAAAATTTGTTTAAGTTGTTAAAAAAAGTATTCGAGTCGATAGTGCTAGCGCACATCCCTGTTTTCATTACTCGGTGAGTCAGAATTGTTTTTTCTCTGGGTTCTTGAACTGAATCTTATAAAGATCTGGCAATTATCCAGGACTGGCCGTGGGAGGAAGGAACATGATGCGCATTGCGCAAGGCTGTAAACTCGAAATGGGACATTTATATATACTTCAATAATCCTCAAAGGTCGTAATCATCCAGTCAACCGTCAATGAATCCTCAAGAATGTAATCAATATTCAATGATAGTGAAACAATCCTAAATGAACAATCAAACACATCCCACGAACACTACGAATATTTGCAGAAATCAAACCAACATGAATCTGGGACACCGAGGGATCTCCGAGCAAGACGACTCCAGCGAGAGGAGGAAGTGCACACGAAGCTTCGATCAGTACTTGACGCTGCAGCGGTGGGCGGAGTCGAGGGCGCCGCCGACGCTGCCGCTGCTGCTGCCCTCCGGCTTGACATTTACCGTCAGCGCGCACCAAATCTTGGGCTTCTGCCGAATCTTGATGCTGGCGAACCTGTACCGCACCCGCCCATCCACCGCCACCTCAAAGCTCACCGCCCCGGAGCCCGCCTCCTTCTTCAGCTGCCCGGCGACGTCGCTGGGGACGCCAACGCCGGTGGTCCCGTCGAACTCCAGGCTGACGGTGTCGCGGCTCTTCCGACGCTGCAAGAACTCGGCCGGGGAAGAGGTGGCTGGGCCGCCGAGGGAGGCGCCGCCGCGGGCGCGGAGCTCGGGTTCGAGGGAGTCGTAGTAGATGCCGACGCGGAGGCTGGGGTTGTAGAGGTCGAGGGTGACGGCGAGGCGGTAGGAGACGGTGGCGTTGTTGGCGGCCACGGTGAGGTTGGTGAGCGCGGCGGAGACGACCGTGGCGCGGATGTGGTGGGGCTGGAAGATGGCCCAGTAGATGAGGATGACGAAGCCGACGCCGATGATGAAGGTGAACAGGCTGCCGCAGCAGGACTTCTCTTTGGACATGGCTGGCCGGAGGAGGAGGTCGCCGTGGGTCAACGGGTAGAGGGAGGGAGGTGAGGGACAGCCGTTGGGGCGCTTATATTTCGTCTTTTGGGCCGTGTGGGGGCTCGTTGGAAGCATCAGGGAACAAACATAAACCGCGTGTACACGGCAATGAGCCAGAATATAAAATTTCTTCCTAGCGAAGACTTGGCGATTGACTTGCCCTCAAGTCATTGTCTATGCCTCGACCTCGAGCATTGCTGTCAACAACGTGATACCATAATCATAATGCAGGACGATATTCTTTCTTCAGACAAATGCAATGTAATGTGCAAGAATCAAAAGTTGTGCAAGAATGGAAAAGAAAGCCAGGTGGTGCCTTGAGTTGACTGGAACGTTTCCCTATTGTTCTTCAAACATTTGTGTTCCACATATTTTTACTATCATAGGTATTATATTTGTGGATTACAAAGAACCTAACGAGTACATATCGGTGGGTTTTCATAATTATGACAATCTTTCCATTTTTTCAAATTATGTCGAATTCTATGCATTATGTCAAATTATGGAAAACAATAGTGGCAGCTTCGCATGGAATTGGACGTTTTTCATCCCAGCAGCTACAAAGCCACACATATCATAAGGGAGCGCCTAGATATCAGGCGACTGATTCTTATTAAGTCTAAGTTGATTTCTTAGCTATTTAATTTGCATATGTAACTAAGAAAATACAAGTTGCAACCCATACGCAACTGAGAAAATATGAACGCATATGTAACTGAGAAAAATTAAAAAATATTAGTTACAACTTACGCGCAACTGAGAAAATATCAGTTGCAACTAGCACGCAAGTGAGAAAATACCAATTACAGCCATGCGCAACCTGAAAAAATACAAGTTGCAATATATGCGCAACTAGGAAAATATCAGTTGCAACCCACGCGAATATCAGTTGCAACCTATATGCAACTAAAAAAATATTAGTTGCAACCCGTGTGTAATTGAGAAAATATGAGTTGCAACTCATGCGCAACTAAGAAATGCCAGCTGAAATCCACTTGCACTTCCCAAAATCAGATGGCTAAAAAATCGACTTAAACTTAATAAAAATTAGGCGCCTGATTTCTACCAAAACCGATATCATAAAATAGGATTAAACTTGTCACAATATCGTAACCAAGGGAGTAAATATGCAAATTATTTTTTGAAATATAGTGTTTAAAAGAGCAGGTTTTGCGCAACAACAAGACGGTAAGGGCAAGGCCGGTAAGTGTCGCGGAGCTGACGGCGGTGTGGATTTGGTGGGGTTGGTAGACTGCCCCGTAGATGAGGATGGTGATGACCAAAGGAAGAGGAATACGAAGAGGCTAACGAAGAAGCCGCAATAGCACTTGAGTCAGCTGCTGCAGCAAGACTACAAGAGGAGGAATAGGACATGACAGACTCAGTGTGGATCTCTGATTTTGGTCAATGTGGTGACTTGTGGGTTTATGATAAACCTTGTCATTTTGAACGTTGGAGTGTGTGATCGAGGAGCTTTTTTTTGAATGGGGAATCTCACCAGCCTCTACATCAGTTGATACATATGACCTTTATTAAATTATTCATCAAAGTATTTAGTACAAATCACGGATCACAAAGTGTTTCAGCTTGTATCAGCCACCTAAAAAGTTAAAGACAGGCCATCAAAACAAGATTTTAGCAATCTATCCCCTTAACATGTCGCCATCCAAACTGGTTGCACAAATCTCGTAAAACCATGTTCAAATGGTTGCACCGCGAAACCATGTCCTCCCTCCACTCCACCGGCTGGAGAAAAGACCACATACCGACCCAATATGTTGCCAACGGGATAACCTCCAAAAAGGAAGAAGTATTCGGTTTGTTAAAAGTAAAATCATTCCTCATATTCCATATTTCCCATAATAAAGCACACACCCCCCCCCCCCCCCCCCACACACACACACACACTCGAATATAAACTTTATCCTTCTTGCATAGCTCAAACAACCAATTACCAAAGAAATTCGTTATATTAGGTAAATGTTATGTAGACAATACACAAAACCATCTAGGCATGAGCACATTCAAAAAACAAGTGTTGGATTGTTTCGTCCTTCTCACAAAACAACACTTCAAACTACCTTGCCAGTTCCATTTAGAAAGGTTTTATTTTGTTAGAATAACTTTAAGATTTAAGAATCACATAAAAATCATAATTTTCAGCGGTATCTTCATTTTTCAAATATACTTGCGTAAATAAATTGAATGACCATTCATATAATATAGATACATGGATCTTACGGTGATCAAACCTGATGATATAAGATCCCACACAAACACATCCCTATTACTCCCTCTAATCCTAAATATAGGCCGTATAATTTTTGGCACGAATATTAAAGAACTGACTTGGAGGAAAAGCTAGAGAAGATTCGGGCAAAATTACTCCCGACTAATTGATGTGAGAAAATAGAGGAGTTCACATTAGATAAGTAACCACAATAAAATTTCTAAAAAATTATCCATACAAGTGGTACAATGGAATATACCTTATATTTCTGTTTTTTTTCTCAAAAAACTATATAGCTTATATGAAGAAGTGGATGGGGTATTATTCAAGTGAATATCCATCAGCTGTCGGACGAATGAAAGCAAATCTCCCATTTGGCCTCATTTAAGGTAAGTCTAAGCACTATATTCAATGGATTTTGAGACAAAACATCAGCCACTGAAACTTCTTTTCATTGGACTTTGTTATAAAGCATCGGATATTGATGTAGGATAACGTTGCATAGAAAACAAAAAATTTCCTACCGCGAACACGCAATCCAAGCCAAGATGCAATCTAGAAGACGGTAGCAACGAGGGGATTATCGAGTCTCACCCTTGAAGAGATTCCAAAGCCTACAAGATGAGGCTCTTGTTGCTGCGGTAGACGTTCACTTGCCGCTTGCAAAAGCGCGTAGAAGATCTTGATCACGGCGCCACGAACGGGCAGCACCTCCGTACTCGGTCACACGTTCGGTTGTTGATGAAGACGACGTCCACCTCCCCGTTCCAGCGGGCAGCGGAAGTAGTAGCTCCTCTTGAATCCGACAGCACGACGGCGTGGTGTCGGTGGTGGTGGAGTAATCCGGCGGAGCTTCGCTAAGCGTGCGGGAAGTGGAGGAGCGGGGCGGCTAGGGTTTGGGGAGAAGGGGCGCCGGCCATCTAGGGGGTGCGGCCACCTTGGTGGTTCTTGGGGTGGCCGGCCCCCTCCCCTTGTCCCTCATTATATAGGTGGAAGCCCCAAGTGTTGGACTACAAGTCTCCGAATAAGACCCGAACCCAAAACCTTCCATGTGATAGGGAAACCTACCCAAGGTGGGAATCCCACTTGAGGTGGGATTCCCCCCTTCCATGTGGGGGGGTGGCCGGCCCCCATAGGGGGAGTCCACTTGGGACTCCTCCCCCTCTAGGGTTGGCCGGCCATGGAGGTGGAGTCCCTTTGGGACTCCGCCTTCCATAGTGGTTTCTTCCGGACTTTTCTAGAACCTTCTAGAACCTTCCATAGAACCTTCCGGATCATTTTAAATCTCATAAAATGACTTCCTATATATGAATCTTATTCTAGGACCATTCCGAACTCCTCGTGATGTCCGGGATCTCATCCAGGACTCCGAACAAATATTCGAACTCCATTCCATATTCAAGTTCTACCATTTCAACATCCAACTTTAAGTGTGTCACCCTACGGTTCGCGAACTATGCGGACATGGTTGAGTACTCACTCCGACCAATAACCAATAGCGGGATCTGGAGATCCATAATGGCTCCCACATATTCAACGATGACTTTAGTGATCGAATGAACCATTCACATACGATACCAATTCCCTTTGTCACGCGATATTTTACTTGTCCGAGGTTTGATCATCGGTATCACTTCATACCTTGTTCAACCTCGTCTCCTGACAAGTACTCTTTACTCGTACCGTGGTATGTGGTCTCTTATGAACTCATTCATATGCTTGCAAGACATTAGACGACATTCCACCGAGAGGGCCCAGAGTATATCTATCCGTCATCGGGATGGACAAATCCCACTGTTGATCCATATGCATCAACTCATACTTTCCGGATACTTAATCCCACCTTTATAACCACCCATTTACGCAGTGGCGTTTGGTGTAATCAAAGTACCTTTCCGGTATAAGTGATTTACATGATCTCATGGTCATAAGGACTAGGTAACTATGTATCGAAAGCTTATAGCAAATAACTTAATGACGTGATCTTATGCTACGCTTAATTGGGTGTGTCCATTACATCATTCATATAATGACATAACCTTGTTATTAATAACATCCAATGTTCATGATTATGAAACTAATCATCCATTAATCAACAAGCTAGTTAAGAGGCATACTAGGGACTCTTTGTTGTTTACATATCACACATGTACTAATGTTTCGGTTAATACAATTATAGCATGATATATAAACATTTATCATAAACATAAATATATATAATAACCACTTTTATTATTGCCTCTTGGGCATATCTCCTTCAGTCTCCCACTTGCACTAGAGTCAATAATCTAGATTACATTGTAATATACCTAACACCCATGGCATTCTGGTGTTGGTCATGCTTTGCCCTAGGGAGAGCTTTAGTCAACGGATCTACTACATTCAGATCAGTGTGTACTTTGCAAATCTTTACTTCTCCATCTTCGATGTACTCGCGAATCGAGTGGTAATGCAACTTGATATGCTTCAGTCTCTTGTGTGACCTTGGCTCTTGTGCATTGGCGATGGCACCCATGTTATCATAGTAAATGATTAATGGGTCCAATGCACTAGGAACCACACCGAGCTCTACAATGAACCTCTTCATCCATACCGCTTCTGATGAAGCCTCTGAAGCCGCTATGTACTCTGATTCTGTTGAAGACTTCGCCACCGTGCACTGCTTTGAGCTTGCCCAGCTTACTGCAGCACCATTCAATATAAACACGTACCCAGACTGTGACTTAGAGTCATCAGGATCAGTGTTCCAACTTGCATCGGTGTAACCGTTTACAACGAGCTCTTGGTCACCTTCATAACAAAGAAACATATCCTTAGTTCTTTTCAAGTACTTCAGGATATTCTTGACCGCTGTCCAGTGTTCCATTCCTGGATCACTTTGATATCTGCTAGTCAAACTAACATCATGTGCTATATCCGGTCTAGTACATAGCATGGCATACATGATAGATCCTACTGCCGAGGCATAGGGGATATTACTCATCCTTTCTCTTTCTTCTGCCGTAGCCGGTCCTTGAGTCTTACTCAAGACCTTGCCTGGTAACATAGGTAAAAACCCTTTCTTGCTTTCCTCCATTCTAAACTTCTTTAGAATCTTGTCCAGGTATGTACTCTATGATAGCCCTATTAGGCGTCTTGATCTATCTCTATAAATCTTGATGCCTAATATATACGATGCTTCACCAAGGTCTTTCATTGAAAAACTATTATTCAAATAACCTTTTACACTGCTTAATAGTTCTATATCATTACCAATCAATAATATGTCATCTACATATAATATCAGGAATGCTACAGAGCTCCCACTCACTTTCTTGTAAATACAGGCCTCTCCATGACACTGTATAAATCCGAAGTCTTTGATCACCTTATCAAAGCGTCGGTTCCAACTTCTTGATGGTTGCTTCAGTCCATAGATTGAACGCTGAAGTTTGCATACTTTGTCAGCATTTTTAGGATCGACAAAACCTTTGGGTTGTACCATATACAACTCTTCCTCAATGTCTCCATTAAGGAATGCCGTTTTGACATCCATCTGCCAAATCTCATAATCGAAAAATGCAGCTATTGCTAACAAAATCCTCACAGATTTTAGCTTCGCTACAGGTGAGAAAGTCTCATCGTAGTCAACTCCTTGAATTTGTCGGAAACCCTTTGCGACAAGTCGAGCTTTATAGACAGTAATATTACCATCAGCATCTGTTTTTCTCTTGAAGATCCATTTATTCTCGATGACCTTTCGGCTATCAGGTAAGTCTACCAAAGTCCATACTTTGTTATCATACATGGATCCCATTTCGGATTTCATGGCTTCTTGCCATTTGTTGGAATCTGGGCTCATCATCGCTTCTTCATACGTCGCAGGGTCCTCATCATTGTTATCCACAATCATGACATTTAGACAAGGATCATACCAATCAGGAGTGGCACGTTCCCTTGTCGATCTGCGAGGTTCGATGGTTTCCTCGTTCGAAGTTTCATGATCATTATCGGTAGCTTCCTCTGTTGCCGGTGTAGGCGATGCAGTACAACTTCCTGATCGCGCTACTCTGATCAGTGAGTATAGATTCATCAATCTCATCGAGTTCTACTTTTCTTCCAGTCACTTCTTTAGTGAGAAATTCTTTCTCAAGAAAGGTTCCGTTCTTAGCAACAAATATTTTGCCTTCGGATTTGCGATAGAAAGTGTACCCTATAGTTTCCTTAGGGTATCCTATGAAGACGCATTTCTCCGCTTTGGGTTCTAGCTTGTCTGGTTGTAACTTCTTTACATAGGCTTCGCAACCCCAAACTTTAAGGAACGACAGCTTAGGTTTCTTATTAAACCATAATTCATACGGTGTCGTTTCTACGGATTTTGATGGTGCTCTATTTAAAGTGAATGCAGCTGTCTCTAATGCATAACTCCAAAAAGATAACGGCAAATCAGTAAGAGACATCATAGAACGAACCATATCTAAGAGAGTTCGATTACGACGTTCGGACACACCATTTCGTTGTGGTGTTCCCGGCGGTGTCAATTGTGAAAGTATTCCGCATTTCTTTAAATGCATGCCAAACTCATAACTTAGATATTCACCTCCACGATCAGATCTAGAAATTTAATCTTCTTGTTACGTTGATTTTCTACTTCACTTTGGAATTCCTTAAACTTCTCGAAAGTTTCGGATTTATGTTTCATGAAATAGATATACCCATATCTACTCAGATCATCTGTGAAGGTTAGAACATAACAATAACCACCGCGCGATGCTACACTCATTGGTCCGCACACATCGGTATGTATGATTTCCAATATGTCAGTAGCTCACTCCATCATACCAGAAAATGGAGTCTTAGTCATTTTTCCCATTAGAGATGCTTCGCATCTATCAAGTGACTCAAAGTCAAGTGATTCAAGTAATCTATCAGTATGGAGTTTCTTCATGCGTTTCACTCCAATATGACCAAGACGACAGTGCCACATATAAGTAGAATTATCATTCAATTTAATTCGCTTAGCATCAATGTTATGTATATGCGTATCACTACTATCGAGATCTAACAGAAATAAGCCAGTCTTTTCAGGTGCTCGACCATAAAAGATATTATTCATAAAAATAGAACAACCATTATTCTCAGACTTGAATGAATAACCGTCTTGCATTAAACAAGATCCAGATATAATGTTCATGCTCAACGCGGGTACAAAATAACAATTATTTAGGCTTAAAACTAATCCCGAAGGTAGATGTAGAGGAAGTGTGCCGACAGCGATCACATCGACTTTGGATCCGTTTCCAACGCGCATCGTCACTTCATCTTTCAGTAGTCTTCGTTTATTCTTTAGTTCTGTTTGAGTTACAAATATGAGCAACCGAACCAAAGATCAAATACCCAGTACTAGAACGAGAACCAGTGAGATAAACATCTATAGCATGTATATCGGATATACCTTCTTTCTTCTTCTTGACAAGGCCGCTCTTCAGATCAGCCAGATACTTGGAGCAATTACGCTTCCGGTTGTCCCTTCTCCTTGCAAGAATAGCACTCAAAGATCGGGCTTAGGGCCGTTCTTAGGTTTCACGGGAGGCGTGGCAGCTTTCTTGCCACCCTTCTTGAATTTTCCCTTAGACTTGCCCTGTTTCTTGAAATCGGTGGTCTTGTTGACCATCAACACTTGGTGCTCTTTCTTGATCTCAATCTCAGTGACTTTTAGCATGCCAAAGAGTTCGAGTAACTCCTTGTTCATGTTCTGCATATTGTAGTTCATCACAAAGTTCTTGTAACTTGGTGGCGGTGATTGAAGGACACGATTAATCCCGATCTGTTAGGAATCACTATTCCCAAGTCACCGAGTTTCTTCGCATGCCGGTCATGGCGAGCATGTGCTCACTAACGGAGCTGCCTTCTTCCATCATACTGTTTGAAGAAATGTTTCGATGCTTCATAGCATTCCACGGCCGCATGAGTCTCAAATATTGCTTTCACTCATTCATCAACTCATGAGGATCGTGGTGCTCGTTTTGAAGATCGGATTCAGATCGCACAGGATGGCACACCGAACTTGAGAGTACCGAGTTTTCCGATTTGCGTAAACGACTTTTACTTCATCGGTTTCGGTTTACAGGAGGTTCACCTAGCGGTGCATCAAGCACATATTGCAGATTTCCGCCAGAGAGGAAGATCCTCACATGACGGAACCAGTCGGTGAAGTTGCTACCGTTGCTCTTAAGTTTTTCTTTCTCTAGGAACTGGTTAAAATTGATTGGGGACGCCATCTCTACAACATATATTTGCAAAAGTTTAGACTAAGTTTATGACAAAATTGAGTTCAAATTTTAATTCAACATAATTAAAAATCTAGGTGAACTCCCACTCAAAACAATATCCCTCGCATTGTCTTAGTGATCACACGAACCAAATCCACCGCACCTAAGTCCGATCATCACGAGACAAGGTGTGATTTCAATGGCGAACACTCAAAGTGTTCATCATATCAACCATATGATTCATGCTCTACCTTTCGGTATCACGTGTTCCGAGACCATGTCTGTACATGCTAGGCTCGTCAAGGCCACCTTAGTATCCGCATGTGCAAAACTGTCTTGCACCCGTTGTATGCACTTGTTGATTCTATCACACCCGATCATCACGAGATGCTTCGAAACGACAAGTCTTGGCAACGGTGCTACTAAGGATGAACACTTTATTATCTTGAGATTTTAGTGAGGGATCATCTTATAATGCTACCGTCGCGGTCTAAGCAAAATAAGATGCATAAAAGGATTAACATCACATGTAGTTCATATGTGATATGATATGGCCCTTTTGTCTTTGCGCCTTTCATCTTCATCTCCAAAGCACGGACATGATCTCCATCATCTTCTGGCATGATCTCCATCATCGTCGGCGTAGCGTCAAGGTCAATGGCGCCGTCTTCATGATTGTCCTCCATGTAGCAACTATTACAACTACTTTGAAATACTACTCAACATGAAATTTAAAGACAACCATAAGGCTCCTGCCGGTTGCCACAATACAATAATGATCATCTCATACATATTCATCATCACATTATGGCCATATCACATCACCAAACCCTGCAAAAACAAGTTAGACGTCTCTAATTTGGTTGCATATTTTACGTGGTTTAGGGTTTTCGAGAGAGATCTAATCTACCTACGAACATGAACCACAACGTTGATACTAATGTTGTCAATAGAAGAGTAAATTAAATCTTCACTATAGTAGGAGAGACAGACACCCGCAAAGCCTCTTATGCAATACAAGTTGCATGTCGAACGAGGAACAAGTCTCATGAACGCGGTCATGTAAAGTTAGTCCGAGCCGCTTCATCCCACTATGCCACAAAGATGCAAAGTACTCAAACTAAAGATAACAAGAGCATCAACGCCCACAAAACCATTGTTCTCTACTCGTGCAACCATCTATGCATAGACACGGCTCTGATACCACTGTAGGATAACGTTGCATAGAAAACAAAAAATTTCCTACCGCGAACACGCAATCCAATCCAAGATGCAATCTAGAAGACGGTAGCAACGAGGGGATTATCGAGTCTCACCCTTGAAGAGATTCCAAAGCCTACAAGATGAGGCTCTTGTTGCTGCGGTAGACGTTCACTTGCCGCTTGCAAAAGCGCGTAGAAGATCTTGATCACGGTGCCACGAACGGGCAGCACCTCCGTACTCGGTCACACATTCGGTTGTTGATGAAGACGACGTCCACCTCCCCGTTCCAGCGGGAAGCGGAAGTAGTTGCTCCTCTTGAATCCGACAGCACGACGGCATGGTGTCGGTGGTGGTGGACAAATCCGGCGGAGCTTCGCTAAGCGTGCGGGAAGTGGAGGAGCGGGGCGGCTAGGGTTTGGGGAGAGGGGGCGCCGGCCATCTAGGGGGTGCGGCCACCTTGGTGGTTCTTGGGGTGGCCGGCCCCCTCCCCTTGTCCCTCATTATATAGGTGGAAGCCCCAAGTGTTGGACTACAAGGCTCCGAATAAGACCCGAACCCAAAACCTTCCATGTGATAGGGAAACCTACCCAAGGTGGGAATCCCACTTGAGGTGGGATTCCCCCCTTCCATGTGGGGGGGTGGCCGGCCCCCATAGGGGGAGTCCACTTGGGACTCCTCCCCCTCTAGGGTTGGCCGCCCATGGAGGTGGAGTCCCTTTGGGACTCCGCCTTCCATAGTGGTTTCTTAGGACTTTTCTAGAACCTTCCATAGAACCTTCCGATCATTTTAAATCTCATAAAATGACTTCCTATATATGAATCTTATTCTCAGGACCATTAGGAACTCCTCGTGATGTCCGGGATCTCATCCGGGACTCCGAACAAATATTCGAACTCCATTCCATATTCAAGTTCTACCATTTCAACATCCAACTTTAAGTGTGTCACCCTACGGTTCGCGAACTATGCGGACATGGTTGAGTACTCACTCCGACCAATAACCAATAGCGGGATCTGGAGATCCATAATGGCTCCCACATATTCAACGATGACTTTAGTGATCGAATGAACCATTCACATACGATACCAATTCCCTTTGTCACGCGATATTTTACTTGTCCGAGGTTTGATCATCGGTATCACTTCATACCTTGTTCAACCTCGTCTCCTGACAAGTACTCTTTACTCGTACCGTGGTATGTGGTCTCTTATGAACTCATTCATATGCTTGCAAGACATTAGACGACATTCCACCGAGAGGGCCCAGAGTATATCTATCCGTCATCGGGATGGACAAATCCCACTGTTGATCCATATGCCTCAACTCATACTTTCCGGATACTTAATCCCACCTTTATAACCACCCATTTACGCAGTGGCGTTTGGTGTAATCAAAGTACCTTTCCGGTATAAGTGATTTACATGATCTCATGGTCATAAGGACTAGGTAACTATGTATCGAAAGCTTATAGCAAATAACTTAATGACGTGATGTGACGCCCCGGAACCGGTACCATGAGGATTCCAGCGATCCCGCCGAAATCCGCACGATATCGATTCAGAGACGCCCTCCGACACGACGTGCGCGAAGAATCACACACGTGATGCCAGAGGAATTAACACGAGCGGTAACATTACAACAGGATTACAATAGAGCCCACAAGATACATATATTACAACAATGACTCCAACGAGTCAAGATACAAATATACAATACAAAGATCCAAATCATACAGAAGATCGAATACATCCGAGTACGGACAAGATACAAATTGGACTAAGAGTCCTGAAGATAACCAGTGGCGTCCATAACCCTGCCCAGGCCAAGCCGGAAGGGTAACCTTGCTAACGTCGTCATCTCGTACCTATCAAAGTCGGGCCATCGGTTGCCGACAAGAGGGAGGAAGCAAAAGAGAAAGGGGAAAAGGCGAGAGTAAGTACCAAGGAACGAACTCCGGCACGTACTTAGCGAGACTAGAAATGGCTATGCTCGCCGAGCGGGTATAATATATATATCGCCGGGGGCTATATGGTAGGTTTAGCGGCAGCAAAACTATAACCAATAGAGACACGCTACAACATCCGTCTAATCAGATAAGATAAGAGAGCGCACAAGGTGACAGATAAAATACTACACAAACATAACCCAGCCGATTACACATATCCGCTCCAACAATTGCGAAGAGGCAATGTAAAAGGCACTCAACGGTGGACAAGTTTTATTAGGTATCGGTTGTAGTAATGCTATATTACTACGCAAGTTATTATCAGATTATTAACAACAAGTATAAGGTGTAAGTTGTTCTATGATCAAGCTATACAATTCCAAGTCGTCCATAACCGCGGACACGGCTTATCGATAAGATGTACACCACTGCAGGATTGCCCAAATGTAACCATACGCATGCTCGACCCGCTTCTTACGAGTGATGTCTCACAACAAGACCGTTCCGATTCAACAAGAAAGTCTAGGGGGCCACCCGACTAAGCTACCCGTAACGAAGTCCGGCCGTACTCGGCGGACTCGGGGTTTGCGTTAACGGCTAGGCGTGCAAACCACACGCTTCGCTAAACGTTCCGCGAGGGTACGATGACAGAATATAAACACCCGAAGGCAACAGAAGTAAACACCCGAAGGCAACAGTATATAAACATGCATGCGCCAAATAAAACCAAGGTTGTGGCCCCCTTTTCAACTGACTTGAGAAAAGGTAATGGGTGAGGGGGGGTCCCAATAATCGTCCCCACGCATGGGTAGAGCGCTCAATCTCGGAACAGATAACAAGAACTCGGGTCCTAGGGGACATTAGCGAGTCAAAGTTAGATGCTTTCGCAAAGGGGCTCTGAGATGCCTCTGCTTACAATTTTAGTTGTTAACAATTAAGTAAAGCATGTGTATCTCCAACAACTGATATAGCATGTGATAACCTCCCAACAACCCATCATATCCCGATAACAGATCGAGATAAACAACAGAGCCTAAACACGCCTACGACTCGCAAGGCTCAAACATCAAGCAACGGCTATGGGTAAGGAAGGATACATATAGGATTATTATGGTAAACAAGTGGAATAGGACACGTGACTCGATAAAGAATCGCTACATAAGGATAGCGGTAAGAGGGAGAGAGTAAAATAGGTGAAGAGAGAGGGCTACTTTGTGAAAAGTTGCGAAGAACTTGTCGAACAACTCATCATGTCTCGCAACACCACTTCGTGATCCTATCCGAGAAGAAGCAAATGCTACAACAAACAACAGATACAAATCTTACAACTACGGAGAAGAATCGGCATGCTCAAGATGATATGCATGGCATGGCAAATACGGTGCAATGCAACTTACCCAATTTAAGCGGAATTGAAATCCCGACACATAATTATTAAGTTCGAGTTAATTTCCTACCGCGCAATTTAAATATTGATTAGCATGGCAAGACATGGCATGGTGAGCTAATTCAAATTTAAACGGAGCGGGGAACCATATATTGCAATTCCCAAATACTCCGCCCTTATATATTAGGTGATATGCACAAACTAACACAGTTCGACATGATGCAATATGCAAACATGTATATGGATGACAATTTATTAATCTATGCCTTCCTCTGATAAAGGTAGACATATTGCTTGCAGCAATTGGATTTGTAGAACAAAAAATATATATGATAAACAAGTTTTGCAAAGTAAAGATAATTGGAGGCAGGAAGGGTGGATTTAATCCTCCGGTGCTGATATTTGATCCCAGGTTTGGGCTGGTTCGCTGGCTTGAAAAGATGCAGATATTACTACAGGAATTGTTAACTGAATTTTTATCAGAGGTGTTATCTGAAACTGCAGAGCAGCCAACGGAAGAGAGAGACGTTTTGCTGTTCCTGGGATTTGATCTGGTTCTGCTGTCACGTGAACCACTTCGGCTATGCATGGATCGTTTAGTAAGACAGAGTGCAAAATTGTTTGAGTAAAATCAGAGAAAGCTAGCTAGTCAAATACGTAGCAAGTAAGCAGACTGTTAGATCGACTTGCTGCCGTTCCTAGCTAGCTTAAAACAAGCTGCTGGATCAATTCATAAGCTAGCTAGCTTAAGCAAGCAAGCAAGTTGCTGAATTGATTCAGTAGCTAGCTGCACTGGGGCATGACCGTGAGTGTGTCGTGAGGCGCAGTGAGGCGCGGGGTGTTGTGCGAGTGTGCGACCTGGAAGGCAACAGTGATAGATGCAGTTAACTGAATATAACTGAAAGCTGAAACGGAAACAGAGGAGATCACTCCCGCGGAGATTAAACGACGAAGATGACGAACCCAGGCGGGGCGAAAGGGTGGGAACAGAGGCGACGCTCACCAGGAGGCGCGTAGGCGAACGGAAAGGCTCGAGGACGCGAGGCGACGCCGGGATCGATGAAGATGTGCACGGTCACCATGGCGGACGCGCGTCGGAGACGAGGACAAGCGCGCCGTTTCAGAGCTTCTCCAGTTCCAGGAAGAATACAACGATGAAGAGTAGACCATGGAGGTTCCATCCCACTGCGCGGCGATGCAAACAGCGGCGAGTTTCTCGTGCTCCCGTCCATGGCGGAGGTGTCCTCGGACAGAAACAGCCGTCAGTTTCGTCAGTCGAGGGCGTCGATGTGCGGTGATGGAAAGGGACGAGGAAGATGGGGAAAAGGTGCGCTAGCTCACCAGGAAGTCGAGGGCAGTGTCCGTGGCGCCGGAAGATGGCCGTAGCGTTCGGAAATTTCGCCGGAGCGCGGCGGCCGGAGATGAAGATGGTGACCTTGACGTCGATTTGAAGGGGGTCCCGACGAAGCACTTGTATGTGGAGAACGAGGAGAGGGAGGCGAAGCTGCTGCTGCTCTCAGATCATCTGGGGGTGGCCGGAGTTGGCGGAACGACGGCGAGAGGTTGGCGATGGGTTTCTCGGTGTCTGAAAGATAGTGGTCTTTGATTGTTGGCGTGGAGAGGAGGAAAGAAAGGGAGCAGGTGGAGCTGGAGACTTGGACCACATCCAGAAGATAAGGTGGAGGACCATGCTAGGAGGAGAGAAAGAGAGATGGCGTGGAGGAGCGACAGTGAGACGAGCAAGGTGACTTGGTCTGATCGTTTTGGTTCCCTGCATCTTTCTTTCTGCTTCTTCCGAAATGCTTCTCCCTTCTTTTCTTTTTCTTGTTGAATTTCTTGCAGAAAGAGGAGGATGAGAGGAGGATTTGCAGAAGATTTGAAAAGCTTTGTTTTTATTGTAAAACAATTTTGCACGGCTTCAAAATATTTATTTTTCTTTGGGATTTTAAATACAATAAGAACTAGAGGGTTTTGTTAAATTAGCAAAGATTAAAAGAGGGCTCTTATAGAACCATATAAGAGGGAAAAACTGAAATAGGATTTATAAAAATAATTTTATTTTGCTAAAACATGAATGAGATGATGCATATGCCATGATGATACGTAAAATAAAAAGAACAAACAAATCTAATAGAGGTACTACCCGGGGCCGTTACAATCGACACCACTAACAAGGGATCGCGCCCCGAGATCCCACCTCAAGGTACGGGGGAGAGAGGTGAACTATCGGGTCTTCAGGCGACGTGTCGATCTCCTCGACACCACTAACAAGAAGTCTTGCTCCAGCTTGGGTCGACACCACCAACAAGAAGTCGTTGTTCCGATGACGATGATGACTCCGGAGAAACAAAGGAAGGAGTAACAGTCACACAGATCCACCAGTTCAAGTAACAAGAGCGAATAATAAGAGTAGTCGGTATGGTCATGACTCCATCCCGCACTCAAAGTATTACTCTGCACATGAATAGGAGAGTCGTCTAACAGCTCCCAGAATTCTGATTGACGACATCGTCAAGCATTGTCAGCGAAGATTTGACGGAGCCGATAAACAAAGAATTGTAGAAAGATCAGAGAGGCATAGATGACATCAATGGAGAAGACGAAGGTTAGCCGCCGGTGATGTTCTTCTGTCAGAAAGTCTTCAGAGATCGGTCCTATTAGGTTAAGGCAGAGATCGTCCAACCCACGTCGGAACCTAAGACTCAGAGAAACAGATAAGAGAAGATCCAAAACTCGCAAAGGTAAGATGAGAAGGAATTTAGATAAGGAGAAAAATCAGAGCTAATCAGATCTATCCAACGAATTTTTAGAACATAGGTTTGACACGCTAAACTGAACGACCATTGGCAAGGCTATCCTACAGGCTGGACTAGTGGGGTACCGTCAACCTGAGCTCTGATACCAACTTGTGACGCCCCGGAACCGGTACCATGAGGATTCCAGCGATCCCGCCGAAATCCGCACGATATCGATTCAGAGACGCCCTCCGACACGACGTGCGCGAAGAATCACACACGTGATGCCAGAGGAATTAACACGAGCGGTAACATTACAACAGGATTACAATAGAGCCCACAAGATACATATATTACAACAATGACTCCAACGAGTCAAGATACAAATATACAATACAAAGATCCAAATCATACAGAAGATCGAATACATCCGAGTACGGACAAGATACAAATTGGACTAAGAGTCCTGAAGATAACCAGTGGCGTCCATAACCCTGCCCAGGCCAAGCCGGAAGGGTAACCTTGCTAACGTCGTCATCTCGTACCTATCAAAGTCGGGCCATCGGTTGCCGACAAGAGGGAGGAAGCAAAAGAGAAAGGGGAAAAGGCGAGAGTAAGTACCAAGGAACGAACTCCGGCACGTACTTAGCGAGACTAGAAATGGCTATGCTCGCCGAGCGGGTATAATATATATATCGCCGGGGGCTATATGGTAGGTTTAGCTACAAAAACTATAACCAATAGAGACACGCTACAACATCCGTCTAATCAGATAAGATAAGAGAGCGCACAAGGTGACAGATAAAATACTACACAAACATAACCCAGCCGATTACACATATCCGCTCCAACAATTGCGAAGAGGCAATGTAAAAGGCACTCAACGGTGGACAAGTTTTATTAGGTATCGGTTGTAGTAATGCTATATTACTACGCAAGTTATTATCAGATTATTAACAACAAGTATAAGGTGTAAGTTGTTCTATGATCAAGCTATACAATTCCAAGTCGTCCATAACCGCGGACACGGCTTATCGATAAGATGTACACCCTGCAGGGATTGCCCAAATGTAACCATACGCATGCTCGACCCGCTTCTTACAGGCGATGTCTCACAACAAGACCGTTCCCAGTTCAACAAGAAAGTCTAGGGGGGCCACCCGACTAAGCTACCCGTAACGAAGTCCGGCCGTACTCCGAAGCGGACTCAGGGTTTGCGTTAACGGCTAGGCGTGCAAACCACACGCTTCGCTAAACGTTCCGCGGGGTACGATGCGAATATAAACACCGAAGGCAACAGAAGTAAACACCCGAAGGCAACAAGATATAAACATGCATGCGCCAAATAAAACCAAGGTTGTGGCCCCCTTTTCAACTGACTTGAGAAAAGGTAATGGGTGAGGGGGGGTCCCAATAATCGTCCCCACGCATGGGTAGAGCGCTCAATCTCGGAACAGATAACAAGAACTCGGGTCCTAGGGGACATTAGCGAGTCAAAGTTCCGATGCTTTCGCAAAGGGGCTCACAGATGCCTCTGCTTACAATTTTAGTTGTTAACAATTAAGTAAAGCATGTGTATCTCCAACAACTGATATAGCATGTGATAACCTCCCAACAACCCATCATATCCCGATAACAGATCGAGATAAACAACAGAGCCTAAACACGCCTACGACTCGCAAGGCTCAAACATCAAGCAACGGCTATGGGTAAGGAAGGATACATATAGGATTATTATGGTAAACAAGTGGAATAGGACACGTGACTCGATAAAGAATCGCAACATAAGGATAGCAGTGCGAGGGAGAGAGTAAAATAGGTGAAGAGAGAGGGCTACTTTGTGAAAAGTTGCAGAAGAACTTGTCGAACAACTCATCATGTCTCGCAACACCACTTCGTGATCCTATCCGAGAAGAAGCAAATGCTACAACAAACAACAGATACAAATCTTACAACTACGGAGAAGAATCGGCATGCTCAAGATGATATGCATGGCATGGCAAATATGGTGCAATGCAACTTACCCAATTTAAGCGGAATTGAAATCCCGACACATAATTATTAAGTTCGAGTTAATTTCCTACCGCGCAATTTAAATATTGATTAGCATGGCAAGACATGGCATGGTGAGCTAATTCAAATTTAAACGGAGCGGGGAACCATATATTGCAATTCCCAAATACTCCGCCCTTATATATTAGGTGATATGCACAAACTAACACAGTTCGACATGATGCAATATGCAAACATGTATATGGATGACAATTTATTAATCTATGCCTTCCTCTGATAAAGGTAGACATATTGCTTGCAGCAATTGGATTTGTAGAACAAAAAATATATATGATAAACAAGTTTTGCAAAGTAAAGATAATTGGAGGCAGGAAGGGTGGATTTAATCCTCCGGTGCTGATATTTGATCCCAGGTTTGGGCTGGTTCGCTGGCTTGAAAAGATGCAGATATTACTACAGGAATTGTTAACTGAATTTTTATCAGAGGTGTTATCTGAAACTGCAGAGCAGCGAACGGAAGAGAGAGACGTTTTGCTGTTCCTGGGATTTGATCTGGTTCTGCTGTCACGTGAACCACTTCGGCTATGCATGGATCGTTTAGTAAGACAGAGTGCAAAATTGTTTGAGTAAAATCAGAGAAAGCTAGCTAGTCAAATACGTAGCAAGTAAGCAGACTGTTAGATCGACTTGCTGCCGTTCCTAGCTAGCTTAAAACAAGCTGCTGGATCAATTCATAAGCTAGCTAGCTTAAGCAAGCAAGCAAGTTGCTGAATTGATTCAGTAGCTAGCTGCACTGGGGCATGACCGTGAGTGTGTCGTGAGGCGCAGTGAGGCGCGGGGTGTTGTGCGAGTGTGCGACCTGGAAGGCAACAGTGATAGATGCAGTTAACTGAATATAACTGAAAGCTGAAACGGAAACAGAGGAGATCACTCCCGCGGAGATTAAACGACGAAGATGACGAACCCAGGCGGGGCGAAAGGGTGGGAACAGAGGCGACGCTCACCAGGAGGCGCGTAGGCGAACGGAAAGGCTCGAGGACGCGAGGCGACGCCGGGATCGATGAAGATGTGCACGGTCACCATGGCGGACGCGCGTCGGAGACGAGGACAAGCGCGCCGTTTCAGAGCTTCTCCAGTTCCAGGAAGAATACAACGATGAAGAGTAGACCATGGAGGTTCCATCCCACTGCGCGGCGATGCAAACAGCGGCGAGTTTCTCGTGCTCCCGTCCATGGCGGAGGTGTCCTCGGACAGAAACAGCCGTCAGTTTCGTCAGTCGAGGGCGTCGATGTGCGGTGATGGAAAGGGACGAGGAAGATGGGGAAAAGGTGCGCTAGCTCACCAGGAAGTCGAGGGCAGTGTCCGTGGCGCCGGAAGATGGCCGTAGCGTTCGGAAATTTCGCCGGAGCGCGGCGGCCGGAGATGAAGATGGTGACCTTGACGTCGATTTGAAGGGGGTCCCGACGAAGCACTTGTATGTGGAGAACGAGGAGAGGGAGGCGAAGCTGCTGCTGCTCTCAGATCATCTGGGGGTGGCCGGAGTTGGCGGAACGACGGCGAGAGGTTGGCGATGGGTTTCTCGGTGTCTGAAAGATAGTGGTCTTTGATTGTTGGCGTGGAGAGGAGGAAAGAAAGGGAGCAGGTGGAGCTGGAGACTTGGCGTAGAGAAGACGCGCACCACATCCAGAAGATAAGGTGGAGGACCATGCTAGGAGGAGAGAAAGAGAGATGGCGTGGAGGAGCGACAGTGAGACGAGCAAGGTGACTTGGTCTGATCGTTTTGGTTCCCTGCATCTTTCTTTCTGCTTCTTCCGAAATGCTTCTCCCTTCTTTTCTTTTTCTTGTTGAATTTCTTGCAGAAAGAGGAGGATGAGAGGAGGATTTGCAGAAGATTTGAAAAGCTTTGTTTTTATTGTAAAACAATTTTGCACGGCTTCAAAATATTTATTTTTCTTTGGGATTTTAAATACAATAAGAACTAGAGGGTTTTGTTAAATTAGCAAAGATTAAAAGAGGGCTCTTATAGAACCATATAAGAGGGAAAAACTGAAATAGGATTTATAAAAATAATTTTATTTTGCTAAAACATGAATGAGATGATGCATATGCCATGATGATACGTAAAATAAAAAGAACAAACAAATCTAATAGAGGTACTACCCGGGGCCGTTACACGTGATCTTATGCTACGCTTAATTGGGTGTGTCCATTACATCATTCATATAATGACATAACCTTGTTATTAATAACATCCAATGTTCATGATTATGAAACTAATCATCCATTAATCAACAAGCTAGTTAAGAGGCATACTAGGGACTCTTTGTTGTTTACATATCACACATGTACTAATGTTTCGGTTAATACAATTATAGCATGACATATAAACATTTATCATAAACATAAAGATATATAATAACCACTTTTATTATTGCCTCTTGGGCATATCTCCTTCAATTGACTAGCTAAGGGTGCATCCCCAGCCATGTATATTCCCAAAACCTAGTTGTCGGGCCATTTTCCGACTTAAAATGATCTCTACGGAAGAAGTCATCTTGAACTCTTAATAAACACTTCTAAAACTGAGAGTCGTAAGCATTTGGCCTTACCTGTGCTAAAGTTTTTGAGTGTAGGTACTTATTCTTTGTAAGTTCCTGTCACACACTATCTTCATTTAAAACCTTGAATAACCATTTAAACAACAACCATTTGTTTTTATATGTAGAACTTCACCACCAAGACCACCTTGGCCTTTTGGTCTACACATGATATTCCACTTTGTCAAATGATACTTCTTTTTATGACCATCACTTTGCCAGAAAAAACATGATCAAAAGAAATCCATTATCTTTCTTACCCGTTTAGGTAGTTCATAGAATGGAAGCATGAACATAGGCAAACTAGTGAGCATCGAATTAATAAGCACAAGCCTATCACCAAAATAAAGTAATTTTCCTAACCAGCTAGCAAGCTCTCTCTCAAAGCGATCCTCGACCGGTTTCCATTCTCCAATCACGAGTTTACGAAAGTGGATAGGAATTCCCAAGTATTTGAATGGAAATGAGCCAGACTCATCCAAACAAATTACAATATTGTTGCAAGCTTTCTTTAGCTTCCACCAAAAAAAACCTCCCTCTTGTGGAAGTTAATTTTCGGGCCCAAAAGTTGCTAAAAATGTTTAGAATTAACTTCATATTAAGGGCTTTGTGAAGATTATGCTCCATAAAAATAATAGTGTCATTGGCGTATTGTAGAATAGACACTCCACCATCAACCAAGTGAGGGATGAGTCCTTCTACCTGGCCATGCTCCTTAGCCCTATCTATCATTATTGCCAACACGTCTGCAATAAAATTAAAAAGAATAGGGGAAAACAGATCCCCTTGCCTAAGCCTTTTTTGAGTTTGAAAGTGATGACCAACATCATCATTTACTCTAATACTCACTCTCCCACGGCTAATAAAGTTGGTAATCCATTGATACCACTTTGGATCAAAGTCCTTAGGCTGAAGAACTTGTTGAAGGAAAGGCCATCTAACCTTATAATACACTTTTTCAAAATCTAAATTTCAACAAAACCCTTCCTATGTAAGTCATGGACTCATGCAAAATCCGCACCCCCTCGAGAATATGGCAGCCGGGCATAAATGTCATTTGTGTAGGCTTAATTACCTTTTTAGCAGTATGTGTAAGCCTATTTGTCCCCACCTTAATGAAAATTTTAAAGCTTGCATTAAGTAAATAAATTGGTCTATACTGTTGGATCTGAATTGCATTTTCTTTTGTTGGAAGAAGAATGATAGTATCAAAATTCAAGTGGAACAGCTGTAATTCCTCTTGTTGAAAATTTTCAAACATATTCATAAGATCCACCCTAATGACATCCCAAAATGTTTGAAAAAAAAAATCGACTGGAAAACCGTCTGGCCCAGGTGCCTTGGTTTTTTCTACTTGCATAATAGCCTCATGAACTTCCTCCTCTGTGAAGTTAGCTATAAGAATATTATTGTCTTGTTCCGACAACTGCGGAACATCATCATGTTGGAACTCTATTAAGGTAAAATAGTTTGGTTCTGGTGCCCCAAACAAATTTTTGTAGCACTCTGTGATGAAGTGCTTAAGATTCTCATGACAAACAATCCTACCCTCGCCTTGTTTAAGTTGGAAATTTTTCTTACTCCTATACCTCACATTGGCCACAAGATGGAAGTACTTAGTAGTATTACCCCCTTCTTGCGTGATTGAGGAGCTGGAACTAAATTTTTTTTCCACACGATCCACCAGGGGGGTCGAATTTCCATTATCAGAAGATAACGAAAATACAGCAGTAGTTCCAGCATAAAAGTAAAAAAGCAAGGGGAGAGCGCCGCCTAATGCTAACGTTTTAGAGAAGTTTTAGATACAAGCCCAGATCAAAACAACTCCCAGCACACAGCAAGGAAGCTAGGTAACAAGCTATAACAAAAGCCATCAGACCAGCAAGAACTTCTCATCAGCTTTGCAACTTCCCATCAAGAAGTTAGGAGTTGGGACTAGTGGAATGTGTATACTCGTTAGTTGACGTTGACTAATCAAGTAGTCCCATAGTCTATGCGCGGAAGAGGTGTCTCTTGGCTCGTCGGAAGCATCGGAGAGCAAGTTGTACAAACCGCGTGTGTCAACTCGATCATGTTCCGTCTGATATCTTGAGCCATGTCGTTTTGCGACCACTTGGATACTTATTAGGTAGGTAGGTCATTGTGCATGGCTGGAGCGTTGCTGTGAAAGTGGCATCTGTCTCATTATTTAGCTACCTGTTTCCCTCTGCTAGTATCTTAATCAACGGGCGAGACGATTGAACAAGTTTGAGTTCCTCTGAGTTTCGGATTCCGAGAGCAGTTTGAGTTCCTCTGAGTTTCGGATTCCGAGAGCAGCCATAGTGGCCTGCGTCAAGCGTCAGACCGTTCGGGCCTTCGGGGACTCGTGACGGGCGAGTGACTGCAACTGCGCTTGTCGTCGGCCTGCTCATCCTGCACCCTGGGTACGGGATGCACCCCGATTCCGGGCCGCCGCAGCTTTGCATGGAAGCTACGGCCGGCGTGAGAGGTTGATCGGGCCGAAAGCTAGCCCATTCTAAAATCCAGTCGCTGGGCTTGTTATGCGATCCTAATATCTTTTCTCCGAGGCCGAGCAGCCAGGAGAAGAGTGTGAATTCTCAAGTTCTGTCGCTCAGAAAAAACGGGCGGCAAACCCTAGGCTGGTTACCGGCGGCGATGGAGTCGGAGCTTGGCGGAGACTGCCTCGGCCACAAGAGGGTGGATCCGGAGGGAGGCTCTAGCGGCGGGAATGTCCGCGAGGGGAAAAACGGCCTCCACAGCTCCTCCATGGAGATGGAAGACGACGAGGACTGGGAGCCGGAACCGAATCCTCTCGACCTCTACCGGGAATGCTGGATTGAGAGCTATGGCTGTCACGGCATCTCCTTCGAGGACGAGAGTACGTTCCTTCATTGCGGATCTCCTTCTCTTTATTTTTTTCTTATCAGGCATCTCCATGTCAGACCGTAGATATGTTCATTAGTTAATTGTGTCCTCTGGCTTTGGTCAATTTTGCAGCTGAACGTCCCCCCATGCGCAACACCGACGGGCCCATAATTTCCAACAGCTGTGCGCCCATGTCAACCATGCAGGTCTTGTACGTGAAGGTGACCCGGATTACTGAATCCCTGCAGTGGCCTCTCCATGTGTATGGCGTCATCGCCGTGCGCGACTCCATGGATCACAAGCGCAACTTCCTCTTTCGCCGCAGCAGGGACCAGTGCCAAGCCCTCGCCTCGCTGCAGGTTCACTTTCTTTACCAAAGTGTTGTCTTAATCGATATATCGACTTTACTCTAGTTCAATACAACTCTACTGTCATTGTTTAACATAGGTGTTAACTGTTAAGACAAACTAAATCCACATGTACTGATACAACTAAATAGGGCTGTTCTCTGTGAGCTCAGTATTGGTTAGTTGCTACCCATTGTCCATAGCAATGATACCTCTTTGGTTTGGTATCTGGATGCTGGTTGGATTGTCATTAAATTGGGCCGAGCCATGTTCTTCAGTGTGTCAGGCCTGCATGCTTTAAGAGTTTCAGTATGATCAAACAGTCTTTAATTTCGTTGCCTAATATGCTCTCGCATTGAGGTTGTGCCGTTCTACGGAGTACGTATTTTCTTTTGCCAGATTGTACATACTTTTTAGCGCAGTGAAATCTGTCTATTTCCATCTACGCCCTAGTTAACATTTTGTTTTTGCTAATATTTTGTACAGCATGCATGGCCTGAGGAGCTGGACTCATGCCTATGATTCTCCTATGCTTACAGGATGCAGTCTTGGAACTTACAGGTCCCAGCCGTGCAGTTCTGCTGATAGACCCCCATGCTTTTGAGATCGACCTCAAAGTTAGAGGTGGAGAATCATCATCTGAAGACAAGACTTTGAGCTACAACGCCTTTATATACAACAATATTGCTCACTGGAGCAAGGCCAGTTATGCCAGAACAGAAGTGGTGCCGGACCAGAACAGCACCATTGAGGTCAGGTTTGCACATCTCGCTGAAGCTGTGGAAGCAACCATCGAAGTCATTGTCGTCAGCGGATCGCGTGATTTCAAGGCGCGTTTCACAGCTCGCACTGCGAGCATTGATGAGGACATGGTTCTCCTGGATTCCTATGGTGAAAAGGTGGATGTCACTGACAATGGGAAAGTTGTGTTGAAGCGCCGGATTGTCACCGTGGATGAGAGGGGCAAGCTTCTTCTTGGTGTCGAGGCTGCAGAGAGCAACGGTGTTGTTGTGCAGAATCAGATAAAGTTGACACCGAGGTCTGCCTTGAGAAGCCAGGGCTATTTTGAGCTTGGCTTCAGCAGGCTGCGCTTGACTGTCGCCTGGTCGTTGCTTCCGTAGGTAAGGTGTTTGAAGATGCCAATTAGTACCCTTCATGGCTTCATAAACTAGGTACCTAGTGTGATCTGCTAACTAATTAAGTTGTGCTTTTTTTGCGGGGAAATTTGAGAGCTTTATTGATCTAGCACAGCACCTGATCGATCAAAATGAATGATGATGACTAGAAAATCTGGAATACAATCAAGCCAGCTATTCGTACCCTTGAGTGTACAAGCAAGCTTTGCACATAGATGGGCCGAATGATTAGCTAATCTTGTTACATGCTGAATAACAGCTCTCCTATTTCTTGCAGAATGAGAGCCGTGACGAGTGTTCCAGAGGTTAACAACCTCCAGGCAATCCGTCGGCAATCCGTCTCCAGGACTACTTTTTGGAAACCTCGAAGATTAGCAACAATGACACCCTCTCGCAATTAAGTTGTGCTTCCTTCTGATGGAGCTATGCACTACTTGTACTAAGTCATGAATATTTCGAACCGAGGCTTTGTTGATGTTTGTCTTTCGAAACTGTTGACTTCGTACGGTTCTGTTATGTAGGGTACAGCATTTGTGTGCTCGTTATCACGTCGGGTCGTCATCAGCACAAACTAGTTGATATATGTTGCCTACTTGCCGTTAAACCGCTACAAATTATACTTTTTTTTCCTGAACTCACATAAATGCATGTATAGCTAGATCCTAAACAAATTTAGACTATCAACCCATTATTATATCCAAAATAGCATATTAGCCGTATATTCTGAACCGATTTAGTATATCGAACAGAAGTAATATGTATCCAAAGTAGACATGGTCCTAGATGCTAGACAGATTTAACATATCAACCTTTTATTTTGAACATATTTAGAATACAACCCTAGATTACCTCTAACGGGGCGCTAGGAGCTAAAAGCCCAAAGAGAAGGAAAAGTCGGAAGACTGCTCCAATGCTTTCACACCATCTGTGGCTATCGTGGATATGCTAACTAGCTATATCAGGGTAGGGCTATGATTTCGGCAAGTCTGGGTGGCCCGCAGATGGTGGTGAGGCCTATGATCCAACCGAACGGCCCATTTTATTAGAAAATAGTGAAGGTGGGATTCTTTCTGTAGACAAGGTGCTGGATCCGGCCTCTGGTGAAGGTCGAGTAGATCCGCGACGTGCACGACAAGGAATACATACCGTAGTCTAGGTTTAGGCGTATCTGGTAGGATCTCTACCCATGTAACCTGGAGCCTTTATAAACCGGATTCTGGGAGCACTTGAGGCGGAACCAATCCTCTCATCGTAATCGCGCACATGTTGCCTTATAGTGAATTATAGAATCAAGTAGCATTTCGTCACAGTTGCGAGATCTAAAGCTCGGTATCTCGTGTGACCCCGTCCCAGTGAATCCTCGCCCTACGGCTCCCTCTCTCTCCCTCCGTGGAGTACCGTCGAATACGCAACGAAATTTGGGGACCACCGTGGGGCCAGTAGCGTCGGGAGGCTGGATCCGAGCGGGATCTGACTTCGCAGGCATCGGCGAGACCGTCGCCAACGGACACGTCCTCTACGACGACAACATCCCCATCGTCCCCAACGACGAGTATTGTATTTCAGCTAAGGAGAACGTCGTCCACTGCTCTGTCATCCCCTTTGGAGGAATTCACATCTTCGTCAGCAAAACTAGCCGTTCCGGTAGGTTTGCCGG
The DNA here is from genome assembly GCF_019359855.2 of Lolium perenne. NCBI lineage: Eukaryota > Viridiplantae > Streptophyta > Magnoliopsida > Poales > Poaceae > Lolium > Lolium perenne. The sequence continues at coordinate 121,409,365 of NC_067248.2, read as the reverse complement.
ATCAAACCCCACACAGACCGACATTGAGCAGGACACGCTCGCGGAAGATCTATTAGGACAGGATCCACCTTTAGCCAGATCCACCTCAGATCGGAAAAATTAAAGGCCCACCCAAACCACCCCTGTGGTGAACATGACGATGGAGAACAATGCATATCCGCATAGGCTTCCTCGGTGTTAGAGAAGCAAAGGTGTTCCGGATCCGCGCTCCCGATGGGACCGCACAATCCGACGAGCCAATCGTATAGGTCGAAAATGATGAATCTATTCTGGATGCTCTCGGCCCTATACTCGACGACGTCTCGCCGATGAGTTCACAGGAGTACGAGGCAGCCACTAAGGAATATGATGAAGAACTGACGATTGTTGACCAACCTCCGGCCGCCCCAGAGGTTAGGTAAGGAATCACCAACGTGCCACCCAACCCGGAAGTGGAACAAGCAGCAAGCCAGGAGAATGCGATCATGGATGAAGCTAGAAGGAACAATCCTCCGCCACCACATAACCAGCTCCCACCACAGCAGGATGTGTTCCCACCTGAAACCGCACGCTGTACTACTCCGTGGTGATCCTGACAAATACCGAGATCTCCTGGTCACACCCATCACGCTAGATCGTGTAAGGGAGGTAACCAGGCTTGATGGCATGCGCGAGGAACTCCTCATGGAAGCCAAGAAAATTGGGAAATCCTCACAGGAAACTGTGGAGCTGCAAAAAAAAAACCTGCTAGCTTACAAGTCAGCCCGAGAGCATCAGAAGAAGCTCATGGCGGAGTACAGGGAAGTACAAGAGCAAAAGAAGAAGAGGCATTATGATAATATCACCCCTCGTTACCTCAACTTTGATACCACCCGGCCCAAGCCCCAAAACAACCGACTGGTATGTAGACAAGAATGGGCGGGAGGTAATGGCAACATCTAAGGACAATCTACTGCTGAAAAACACCTCTTGGACGAGTACGACGATTTGGCTGCAGTAGAAAATACCACATACATCCTAGCCAAAGCACTGGATCAGTAGCAAAATGCGGATACTTCCTAGAAGCTCGCTTCCGACCCCTACGCTTGCTTGTCTAGCGCAAACAAGCCGGATCCAAAGGACAGCCAGTCGCGGACCGGATCTTCAAAACTCGGAGGAGAGAAGCCAAGAATTGCAAGGATCCTATTCTGGTATCCTCCACTCCGGGGGACAAAGGAAAAGGGCTCCATGCATAAAGGTGCCGACAAATACTGCAATCCCTCTCCGCCACCACGTCTCTCAAATATTCCACCCCCTAGGCACCATGGCCAAGACAGAAACGCCCAGCCTCATGTCCCGAGCGGAATAAACATCCGCGAAAACATGGAACCAAGGGGTGAAAGAGACAACGGTCGCTGCGAGCACGTTGGAAGAAGCCATAGCAACGATGGCAAAAACAATCAGCAAGGTGATGGCCAGTGACATAGGCATCCCCAATGGGCATGCCGAAGATGGTACCCGGGGTTTTACTAAAAGCCCACGACCCAAAGATTGTAAAGCTCGGAAGCCCAGTTAGGAGAGAGTTTGGAAAGATAGAATTGTATTAGGAATATCGACTTGTAATTACTACAGGACGGACTCAGATTGTCTCCCGAACTCTGTAACTTGTTTATCACGAAACCCTCGGCTCCGCCTCCTATATAAGGGGGGGTCGAGGGACGAAGAGAGGATCGATTCATTGTCAACATAACCCTAGTTTTCTAGTAGTCGAATACTTTTTCGGCTGAAACCCTCGAGATCTACTTGCCCTCTACTTCCAACTAAACCCTAGTCTACAATTCGTAGGCATTGACAAGTTAATCCCTTGTCAATTGGCGCCGTCTGTGGGAATTAGAGGCGATAAGGAGCTGATCTCGATGGCACGTTCAGGATCGTCGACTTCTTCGGTAGCAAGCAACGCGATGGATAGAGGTAAACGGATCGAAACTAATCTAGTCGATTTTGTTATACCAGGGAAGTCAGCAAAATAGTAGTCGACAAATGTTAAAAATTCGGGAGGACAAAAGAAGTTTACCTTGGGGAGGGCGTTGGTGCCGCTATACGGCTCCACGCGATAGGAGGATGGAATGGCGTCTTTCTTGCTTAGCGACGACATCCTCCGAACAAGCTTCTCTAGGTCTTTAACTGGAAGATCCTTGGAGAAGCGGACCACATCTTTGTCGCCAGCATACATCCAGAGAGGGTTCTTGCGATCATGTTGATGACGCGTAAATCACACGCCCGTTGGGAACCCCGAGTGGAAGGTGTGATGCTTACAACAGCAAGTTTCCCTCAGTAAGAAACCAAGGTTTATCGAACCAGTAGGAGTCAAGGGTCACGTGAAGGTTGTTGGCGGAGGAGTGTAGTGCGGTGCAAACCAGGGATTCCGGCGCCAACGTGGAACCTGCACAACACAATCAAAATACTTTGCCCCAACGTAACAGTGAGGTTGTCAATCTCACTGGCTTGCTGTAAACAAAGAATTAAATGTATGGTGTGGAAAATGATGTTTGTTTGCGAAGAACAGTAGAGAACAATGATTGCAGTAGATTGTATTCAGATGTAAAAGAATGGACCGGGGTCCACAGTTCACTAGTGGTGTCTCTCCAATAAGAAATAGCATGTTGGGTGAACAAATTACAGTTGGGCAATTGACAAATAGAGAGGGCATAACAATGCACATACATATCATGATGACTACTATGAGATTTACTTAGGGCATTACGACAAAGTACATAGACCGCTATCCAGCATGCATCTATGCCTAAAAAGTCCACCTTCGGGTTAACATCCGCACCCCTTCCAGTATTAAGTTGCAAACAACAGACAATTGCATTAAGTATGGTGCGTAATGTAATCAACACAAATATCCTTAGACAAAGCATTGATGTTTCATCCCTAGTGGCAACAGCACATCCACAACCTTAGAACTTTCTGTCACTGTCCCAGATTCAATGGAGGCATGAACTCACTATCGAGCATAAATACTCCCTCTTGGAGTCACAAGTATCAACTTGGCCAGAGCCTCTACTAGCAACGGAGAGCATGCAAGATCATAAACAACACATGATAGATTGATAATCAACTTGACATAGTATTCCATATTCATCGGATCCCAACAAACACAACATGTAGCATTACAAATAGATGATCTTGATCATGATAGGCAGCTCACAAGATCTAACATGATAGCACAATGAGGAGAAGACAACCATCTAGCTACTGCTATGGACCCATAGTCCAAGGATGAACTACTCACACATCAGTCCGGAGGCGATCATGGTGATGTAGAGTCCTCCGGGATATGATTCCCTTCTCCGGCAGGGTGCCGGAGGCGATCTCCTGAATCCCCCAAGATGGGATTGGCGGCGGCGGCGTCTCTAGAACTATTTCCGTATCGTGGCTCTCGGTAATAGGGTTTTCGCGACGGAGAGTTTAAGTAGGCGGAAGGGCAGAGTCGGAAGAGGCACGAGGGGCCGACACCATAGGCCGGTGCGGGCCCCATCCAGGCCGCGCCGCCCTGTGGTTTGGCCACCTCGTGGCCCCACTTCGTATCCACTTCGGTCTTCTGGAGGCTCCGTGGAAAAATAAGACCCTGGGTGTTGATTTCGTCCAATTCCGAGAATATTTCCTTTGTAGGATTTCTGAAACCAAAAACAGCACAAAACAGGAACTGGCGCTTCGGCATCTTGTCAATAGGTTAGTGCCGGAAAATGCATAATAATGATGTAAAGTGTATATAAAACATGTGATTATTGTCATAAAAGTAGCATGGAACATAAGAAATTATAGATACATTTGAGACGTATCAAGCATCCCCAAGCTTAGTTCCTACTCGCCCTCGAGTAGGTAAACGATAACAAGGATAATTTCTGAAGTGACATGCTATCATAATCTTGATCAATACTATTGTAAAGCATATGAGATGAATGAAGTGATTCGAAGCAATGGTAAAGACAATGATTAAACAACTGAATCATATAACAAAGACTTTTCATGAATAGTACTTTCAAGACAAGAATCAATAAGACTTGCATAGGAGTTAACTCATAAAGCAATAAATTCTTAGTAGAAAGTTTTGAAGCAACACAAAGGAAGATATAAGTTTCAGCAGTTGCTTTCAACTTCAACATGTATATCTCATGGATAATTGTCAACACAAAGTAATATGATGAATGCAAATAAGAAAATATGTAGGAATCAATGCACACAGTTGACACAAGTGTTTGCTTCTAAGATAGTAAGAAGTTGGTAAACTGACTCAACATAAAGTAAAAGAAAGGCCCTTCGCAGAGGGAAGCATGGATTACTATTTTTGTGCTAGAGCTTTTAATTTTGAAAACATAGAAACAATTTTGTCAACGGTAGTAATAATTCATATGTGTTATGCATAAGACATCCTATAAGTTGCAAGCCTCATGCATAGAATACCAATAGTGCTCGCACCTTGTCCTAATTAGCTTGGATTTACATGGATTATCATTGCATAACATATGTTTCAACCAAGTGTCACAAAGGGGTACCTCTATGCCGCCTGTACAAAGGTCCAAGGAGATAGATCGCATTTGATTTCTCGTTTTTGATAGATCTCAACTAAGGACATCCATACCGGGACAACATAGAAGACAGATAATGGACTCCTCTTTAATGCATAAGCATTCAACAACAGATAATATTCTCATAAGAGATTGAGGATTGATTGTCCAAACTGAAACTTCCACCATGATACATGGCTTGAGTTAGCGGCCCAATGTTCTTCTCTAGCAATATGCATACTCAAACCATTTGATCATGATAAATCACCCTTACTTCAACAAAGGTGTAACAGTTGATGGCGTCCCCAGAAACATGGTTACCGCTCAACAAGTAACTTATAAGAAATAAGATACATAAGCTACATATTCTTTACCACAATAGTTTTTAAGGCTATTTTCCCATGAGCTATATATTGCAAAGACAATGAATGAAATTTTAAAGGTAGCACTCAAGTAATTTACTTTGGAATGGCAGAGAAATACCATGTAGTAGGTAGGTATGGTGGACACAAATGGCATAGTTTTTTGGCTCAAGGATTTGGATGCACGAGAAGAATTCCCTCTCAGTACAAGGCTTTGGCTAGCAAGGTTGTTTGAAGCAAACACAAGTATGAACCGGCACAGCAAAACTTACATAAGAAAATATTGCAAGCATTATAAGACTCTACACTGTCTTCCTTGTTGTTCAAACACCTCACCAGAAAATATCTAGACTTTAGAGAGACCAATCATGCAAACCAAATTTCAACAAGCTCTATGGTAATTCTTCATTAATAGGTACAAAGTACATGATGCAAGAGCTTAAACATGATCTATTTGAGCACAACAATTGCCAAGTATCAAATTATTCAAGACATTATACCAATTACCACATGAAGCATTTTCTGTTTCCAACCATATAACAATGAACGAAGCAGTTTCAACCTTCGCCATGAACATTAAAAGTAAAGCTAAGAACACCAGTGTTCATATGAAACAGCGGAGCGTGTCTCTCTCCCAAACAAAGAATGCTAGGATCCGATTTTATTCAAACACAAACAAAAATAAAAACATACAGACGCTCCAAGTAAAGCACATAAGATGTGACGGAATAAAAATATAGTTTCACTAGAGGTGACCTAATAAGTTGTCGATGAAGAAGGGATGCCTTGGGCATCCCCAAGCTTAGATGCTTGAGTCTTCTTGAAATATGCAGGGATGAACCACGGGGGCATCCCCAAGCTTAGACTTTTCACTCTTCTTGATCATATTGTATCATCCTCCTCTCTTGACCCTTGAAAACTTCCTCCACACCAAACTCAAAACAAACTCATTAGAGGATTAGTGCATAATAAAAATTTCACATATTCAGAGGTGACATAATCATTCTTAACACTTCTGGACATTGCACAAAGCTACTGAAGTTAATGGAACAAAGAAATCCATCCAACATAGCAAAAGAGGCAATGCGAAATAAAAGGCAGAATCTGTCAAAACAGAACAGTCCGTAAAGACGAATTTTTCAGGGGCACTTAACTTGCTCAGATGAAAAAGCTCAAATTGAATGAAAGTTGCGTACATATCTGAGGATGACGCACGTAAATTGGAAGATTTTTCTGAGTTACCTACAGAGGGGGCTACTCAATTTCGTGACAGCAAGAAATCTGTTTCTGCGCAGTAATCCAAATCTAGTATCAAACCTACTATCAAAGACTTTACTTGGCACAACAATGCAATAAAATAAAGATAAGAAGAGGTTGCTACAGTAGTAACAACTTCCAAGACTCAAATATAAAACAAAAGTGCAGAAGTAAAATAATGGGTTGTCTCCCATAAGCGCTTTTCTTTAACGCCTTTCAGCTAGGCGCAGCAAGTGTGATTCAAGTATTATCAAGAGACGAAGCATCAACACCATAATTTGTTATAATGATAGAATCAAAAGGTAACTTCATTATCTTTCTAGGGAAGTGTTCCATACCTTTCTTGAGAGGAAATTGATACTTAATATTCCCTTCCTTCATATCAATAATAGCACCAACAGTTCGAAGAAAAGGTCTTCCCAAAATAATGGGACAAGATGCATTGCATTCAATATCCAAGACAACAAAATCAACGGGGACAAGGTTATTGTTAACCATAATGCGAACATTACCTATACTCCCCAAAGATTTCTTCATAGAGTTATCAGCAAGATTAACATCCAAATAAATTTTTTTCAATGGTGGCAAGTCAAGCATATCATAGATTTTCTTAGGCATAACAGAAATACTTGCACCAAGATCACATAAAGCATTACAATCAAAATCATTGACCTTCATCTTAATGATGGGCTCCCAACCATCTTAAAACTTCCTAGGAATAGAAGTTTCAAGTTTTAATTTCTCTTCTCTAGCTTTTATGAGAGCATTTGTAATATGTTTTGTAAAGGCCAAATTTATAGCACTAGCATTGGGACTTCTAGAAAGTTTTTGTAAGAACTTAATAACTTCAGAGATATGAAAATCATCAAAATCTAAACCATTATGATCTACAGCAATGGGATCATTGTCCCAAATATTTCGAAAAATTTCAGCAGTTTTATCACAAACAATTTCAACAGTTTTAGCAGTTTCAGGCAGTTTTGCACGCTTTGCATTAGGAGTAGAAACATTGCCAACACCAATTATTTTACCATTGATAGTAGGGGGTTTAGAAACATGTGAAGCATCAACATTACTAGTGGTGGTAATAGTCCAAACTTTAGTTACATTATTCTCTTTAGCAATTTTTTCCTCTTTTTCCCACCTAGCATGCAATTCAGCCATCAGTCTAATATTTTTATTAATTCGAACTTGGATAGCGTTTGCTGTAGAAAATGACTTAATATCTTTAGTTTCATTAGGCATAGCATTAAATTTAAAAGATCAACATCAGCAGCAAGACTATCAACTTTAGAAGCAAGAACATCAATTTTACCAAGCTTTTCTTCAACAGATTTGTTAAAAGCAGTTTGTATACTAATAAATTCTTTAAGCATGGCTTCAAGACCAGGGGGTACACTCCTATTATTGTTGTAAGAATTACCATGACCATTACTATTATTAGAAGGATATGACCTATAGTTGTTACCAAAATTATTCCTATAAGCATTGTTGTTGAAATTATAATTTTTAATGAAGTTCACATCAACATGATCTTCTTGGGCAACCAATGAAGCTAAAGGAACATTATTCGGATCAACATTAGATCTACCATTCAGAAGCATAGACATAATAACATCAATCTTATCACTCAAGGAGGAGGTTTCTTCAACAGAATTTACCTTCTTACCTTGTGGAGTCCTTTCAGTGTGCCATTCAGAGTAGTTGATCATCATATTATCAAGAAGCTTTGTTGCGGCGCCTAAGGTTATGGACATAAAAGTACCTCCAGCAGCTGAATCCAATAGGTTCCGCGAGGAAAAATTCAGTCCTGCATAAAAGGTTTGGATGATCATCCAAGTAGTCAGTCCATGGGTAGGGCAATTCTTTACCAAAGATTTCATTCTTTCCCATGCTTGGGCAACATGCTCATTATCCAATTGCTTAAAATTCATTATGCTACTTCTCAAAGATATAATTTTAGCAGGAGGATAATATCTACCAATGAAAGCATCCTTACATTTAGTCCAAGAATCAATACTATTTTTAGGCAAAGATAGCAACCAATCTTTAGCTCTTCCTCTTAAGGCGAAAGGAAACAATTTCAATTTTATAATGTCACCATCTACATCCTTATACTTTTGCATTTCACAAAGTTCAACACAATTATTAAGATGGGCAGCAGCATCATCAGAACTAACACCAGAAAATTGCTCTCTCATAACAAGATTCAGTAAAGCACGTTTAATTTCATAAAATTCTGCTGTAGTAGCAGGTGGAGCAATAGGTGTGCATATGAAATCATTATTATTTGTGCTAGTGAAGTCACACAACTTAGTATTCTCAGGAGTACCCATTTTAGCAATTGTAAATAAAGCAAACTAAATAAAGTAAATGCAAGTAACTATTTTTTTTTGTGTTTTTGATATAGAGAACGCAAACAAGACAGTAAATAAAGTAATGCAAGTAACTAATTTTTTTTTGTGTTTTTAATATAGAAAGCAAACAAAGCAGTAAATAAAGTAAAGTAAAGCAAGACAAAAACAAAGTAAAGAGATTGGATGTGGGAGACTCCCCTTGCAGCGTGTCTTGATCTCCCCGGCAACGGCGCCAGAAATTTAGCTTGATGACGCGTAAAGCACACGCCTGTTGGGAACCCCAAGTGGAAGGTGTGATCCGTACAGCAGCAAGTTTCCCTCAGTAAGAAACCAAGGTTTATCAAACCAGTAGGAGTCAAGGGTCACGTGAAGGTTGTTGGCGGAGGAGTGTAGTGCAGCGCAACACCAGGGATTCCGGCGCCAATGTGGAACCTGCACAACACAATCAAAATACTTTGCCCCAACGTAACAGTGAGGTTGTAAATCTCACCGGCTTGCTGTAAACAAAGGATTAAATGTATAGTGTGGACAATGATGTTTGTTTGCGAAGAACAGTAGAGAACAATGATTGCAGTAGATTGTATTCAGATGTAAAAGAATGGACCGGGGTCCACAGTGATGCAGGGTGGCCTTCGGACACCTCCACACCAAGACCAACAAGTCCCCCAAGTGGACCAATGACGCGAGCCCAAGTTAAAGCTCTACATGATGAGGTGAACTCGCTCCTCACCACCCTTGATCTCGGTATCCCTTTGGATGGAATGCTACCTTATGCCGATGTGCTATGTGTCATTAGGTACAAGGCGCATCAAGACCCCGGAGAGGAGGACACGCCAAGGTCAAGGGAAGGAGAGGAGCAGCGGGACATGGAGATGATCACGAAGCTGGACACGACGTCACTCGAAGCGCTCAAAGGAAGAGAGGAACGCTGGCCGGTCCAGGACCCGGTCGGATCGGACCCACAACCGGATCACCCGGTCCCTGGCCCGGTCAACCGAGCGCCCAACCGGGTGCAGCTCCATCGTACCGGAAGGAAACCGGAAACTTCGCAAGTTCCCGGTTGGCGCCCGGTCGACCGGACCCAGGACCGGACCACCCGGTCATAGGCCCGGTCTGACCGGATTCCAAACCGGATTTGACGAGAATGCCCCACCAAACTGCCTAAGTTATCGCTTCGCGTACCTTTTCGCCTTGCTGGCCATGTATGCCTATATAAGTAGCCTGGACCCCTCCTTTACCCCTCAGACTTGTTTTGAACTCAAACATAACTTTGAGCTTAGTCTCCCTAGGGTTACCATCCCTCTGTAATCAAGGCATCCTGGTTGTTGATTTGGATATTGTTGAGTGAGATTCTAGTACAAGCTACTCTCTCTCCCTCATTAATCTCTTCTTCTCCAACCCCAATCTCTCTCCGGGAATTCTGCCGCGTGCCTCTTCCAGGAGATTCTATTGGCGTGGTCCATCGAGCCACGGGGGTAAGTGTCGGGTGTATCGGGTTGGTGTGCGTGCATGAGTACCGGCGTTCTTCGTGTTCTTCGTGTTCCTCGCGTTCTCCCACCTCTTCCCTTGGTCTTCGGGATCAAATCGCGAGATCGGGCCACTCCCGGGATCTTAGATCTCATCATATGGTATCAGAAGCTCTTGGTTACCGCGATTTTGACCCTCCACCCACCCGATTTCGTTTCTAGAAAATTTTCCACAAAATCCCCAAAAATAGCCCCAAAGTGCCTCTTGACCGATCTGTGATTTGGTTGCGTTTTGAGTGGTTTTGGTCCGTGGATCTGGTGTTGTTGTGCTTGATCTACTACTTCCCCAACTTTGAGCCTCCAATTCCATCGTTTCCCATCGATTTGCTCTTTTGGTTTTGGTTTGGGGAAGAACAGGAGAGAGAAACGTGAAACCCGGTTGAGAAACTCGGTCAACCGGACCCCAGACCGGACCAGCCGGCCCAGCACCCGGTCAACCGGGCGCCAACCGGATCCGCCGGTCCAAAATCCGGTCAAACCGGATCCAAACCGGGCGCAGCTCCGCGCCCTTCTCCGAGCTCGATTTCGGCTACCACCACCACCACCACCATCATCGCAGGTATAACTTGCAGTTTTCCTTTGTAACCCTCTTCCTTTTGCGATCTATCCCATCGAGCATTGCTTGTTTAGTGTTGCGAGACATTGCACGTGGCCCCGCATTGTGAGGTGTGTGTGTCGTGTTGAGTAAAGCATCCAAGCAAACACTCGTGTGGCAAGATAGCAAAAGCGAGGCTAACGCTAACATAGTGTGTGAAAAAGCCCCAAAAACACAAAAAGAGTGCAAGTCGCACCATACGTCCATACATACAAAAGTGTGAGAGTGCCACCATAGATACAAAAGAGTGCAAGTGCCACCGTGTACAGAAGTGTCATAAGCTTTTAAGCAAAAGAGAGATAAGAGAAGAGAGGCCGCGTGTGAATCTTGTTGTCTCTTTCTTTGCAACCAAAGCTTTGGCTCTCCTTGTGTTAGTGTGACACCGAGCACCTTTACATACACTTTTCCGCTCACTTTTGGTTGCACTAACCCCGCTTGTCTCGTGTGTGTGTTCCAGAACTTTTCCGTGTTCATAGTGATCTTCACATTGACATTTGGATTTTTGGACCTCACCCACTTTTAACAACATACTCGATCTTGGATTTGTCTTTTGGCTTTCCACAACACTCGCCTAACACCATATTTGCTAGCTTTTGCGTGTGGTTTTGCGTGTGTCCCCGATACACTTGATCTTGCTTTTGGCTTGGTTGATTGCCTCAATACTATCTTACCTTGGTAAGAGTGCGAGGTAGTCTCCTTCCACTAACATACACAACATAGTTCTTGTCTTTCCATCATGGATAGGAACGGAGATGACTCAAGGGATGGAGAAGTCCTCCGCAACACCGAGAGGTTGGCTACTCAACACAACCTATGGACACAACGCCAAGAGTTCAAGGAGCAACTCGCCCTCTTCGAGACGCGCATCGATGAGCAATACGATGAAGTGGCTCACAACTTCTTCGCCGTGAACCAAGACTTGGCTCTTCTTCGTGAAGCTACGGACAACTTGAATGGCCAAATGGCGGCCAATGATGCAAACATGGAGCGGCGCATGGATAGCCTTGAGCGCGCCATCACCAACTTGGGTCGCCATCGCCGACACCGCTCTACGTCATCATCCTCAAGCTCGCCACAAGATTACTACTCTCGTGGTGGCCTTTCGTCCTCAAGCTCTTCCTCGAGGCATGAAGACCATCATCGACCTCATCGCCCACATGCTCGTCATGAAGACTCTCGCTCCAACTCTAGGCGAGGAGAAATACATCGCCATGCTCGCCCAAATGAGCGTCCTCCACAAGACCAAGTCCTACAACAAGATCGTCACCAAGCGGATCGCCATGCCCACCATGGGCGTGACGACCAACCCCAAGACCAAGGTCTTCAAGATCCACCTCGGCGAGATCTCCGACGTCACCCTCTCCATGACCAACGTGGAAGAGGAAACCCACAACATGATCAAGATGAAAGGGCCAACAATGAGCCTCATCACCAACCTCGACAAGATCTTCAACAACATCCTCACCGTGAACCAAGTGAAGCTAGTGTCCACCTTCAACGCCAACCCAATGCTATGGTTGGCCGCAGAAGACCTCCTATGCCTCCTCAAGCCGCAAGAGATGACGGCGCCCCTCCTCGTCGAAGAAACTTGGAGGATGAAGAAAACATGTTTGGAAGGCTCAAGTTCACCATGCCGAAGTTCAAGGGTGAAGAAGATGCCGAGGCCTACCTCTCATGGGCACTCAAGGTTGACAAGATATTCCGCATCCACAACTACTCTGGTGCCAAGAAAGTGGCTATGGCATCGCTTGAGTTTGAGGATTATGCCAACACTTGGTGGGAACAAGTCCTCACTCTAAGGGAAGAAAAGGGTGAACCTCCAATTGACACTTGGGAAGAGATGAAGAAAGAGATGCATGCTCGCTTTGTCCCAACACACTACATGACCGACCTCTTCAACAAGCTACAACAATTGAAGCAACGAACCAAGACCGTTGAGGAGTTCTTCAAGGAGATGGAGCTCACTATGATGCGAGCCAACATCCAAGAGTCCGAGGAACAAACCATTGCTCGTTTCTTCAATGGCCTCAACTACCCCATCAAGAGAATTGTGGAGTTCCAACCATACTCCAACTTGGTTGAGTTGGTCCACCAAGCATCCAAGGCCGAGCGCCAAGTGATTGAGGACATCAAGTACTCCAAGCCCAAGACGTACTTCGCCTCCAAGCTCGCGACCTCAACTCCTCCTAGTACAAGTGTCAAGCCCGACGCGTCCTCTACATCATCCAAGAAACCGACTATCCAAAGTCGCATGAAGCAAACGGTGTCCTCCACCGCCTCCTCTAAGGCATCTACGGGACCCTCTAATGTAACTTGCTTCAAGTGTGGCACCCAAGGCCACAAATCGTTTGAGTGCAAGAACACCAAGGTTATGATAACTATGGAGAATGGTGACATTGAGACACTAGATGAGGATGAATACGAGGCCCTTGTGCAAGCCGCCGTGGAACGTGAAGAAGCTTATGAGGAAGAAAGTGGAGAAGACCCTCTCTTATGCGAGCATGACCCAAGTCCCTGATACGTCCAATTTGCATCACTATTTTATATCATAATTTGCTGTTATTCATTGATATATTTCATATTGGGACACAATACTTATGTTATTTCATCTATTTTGCATGTTTCATCATTATTGGAGGATCGAACACCGGAGCCCGAGGATTCGCCTGGAAAAAGCGCCGTCGAACGCAATATTTCGGAAGATCAACTACGGAAGGAAATTATACCAAAAATCCTATTTTTCAAGATGACGAAGGAAGCCGGAAGGAGGAGCCGGAGCAGCCAGGGTGGGCCCACACCCTAGGGCGGCGCGGCCCAGGCCCCGGCCGCGCCGGCCTATGGTCCTGGGGCCCACGACCCTTTTCGCCTCCTTTTCTTCGCCAAACCCTTCGTCCCGAAGACCTAAGCCACAGAGGGTACCTCGCGAAGAGTTACAGCCGCCTCTGCGGGGCGGAGAACACCAGAGAGAAAAGAGCTCTCCGGCGGGCAGGAATCCGCCGAGGAAATTCCCTCCGGGAGGGGGAAATCGACGCCATCGACACCGTCATCGAGCTGGACATCATCGCCATCACAATCATCATCATCTCCACCATCATCACCGCCGTCATCACCGCTGGACACCGCCACCGCCGTAGCAATTTGGGTTTGATCTTGATTGTTTGATAGGGGAAACTCTCCCGGTATCGATTCCTACTTGTTGTTGATGCTATTGAGTGAAACCATTGAACCAAGTTTATGTTCAGATTGTTATTCATCATCATATCACCTCTGATCATGTTCCGTATGATGTCTCGTGAGTAGTTCATTTAGTTCTTGAGGACATGGGTGAAGTCTAAATGTTAGTAGTGAACTATGGTTGAGTAATATTCAATGGTGTGATATTTAAGTTGTGGTGTTATTCTTCTAGTGGTGTCATGTGAACGTCGACTACATGACACTTCACCATTTATGGGCCTAGGGGAATGCATCTTGTACTCGTTTGCCAATTGCGGGGTTGCCGGAGTGACAGAAACCTAAACCCCCGTTGGTATATCGATGCAGGAGGGATCGCAGGATCTCAGAGTTTAAGGCTGTGGTTAGATTTAATTCTTAATTACTTTCTTGTAGTTGCGGATGCTTGCAAGGGGTATAATCACAAGTATGTATTAGTCCTAGGAAGGGCGGTACATTAGCATAGGTTCACCCACACAACACTTATCACAACAATGAAGATTATTTAGCCGTATGTAGCGAAAGCACTAGACTAAAATCCCGTGTGTCCTCGAGAACGTTTAGTCATTATAAGTAAACAAACCGGCTTGTCCTTTGTGCTAAAAAGGATTGGGCCACTCGCTGCAATTATTACTCTCGCACTTTACATACTCGTACTTTATTCAACTGTTACATCAAACCCCCCTGAATACTTGTCTGTGAGCATTTACAAGTGAATCCTTCATCGAAACTGCTTGTCAACACCTTCTCGCTCCTCGTTGGGATCGACATTCTTACTTATCGAAGATACTACGATACACCCCCTATACTTGTGGGTCATCAAGACTATTTTAAGGCGCCGTTGCCGGGGAGTGAAGCGCTATTGGTAAGTGGAATTGGTAAGGAAAACCTTCTTGTTGTGCTGATTTTATTTCTGCCTGCTGCTATAAGTCATTATGGAGAGATCTTCTCTTCAATTTCTATTTGGGAAATCTACTACTACTGCAACGGTAGTGGATGAGGCGCCAGGTGAGGAAGTAATACCATATAAAATACCTATGAAAATTATTGAACGTGTTATGGATAACCGCTATGAAGGGGATGGAACTGTCCATCCCGGTGATCATTTACTGTTTTTGCATGAATTATGCGGGTTATTCAAATGTGCAGGTATTGCTATGGATGAAGTGAGGAAGAAACTATTCTCTTTGTCGCTGTCCCAGAAGGCGGCGCATTGGTATAAATTCTTGGATAATGGGGATTCTCTTGAATGGAATGATATTGTGCCCGGTTTTATTCTAAGTTCTATCCTCCAAGTGAAATTCATAAGGATCGGAATCGCATATATAATTTTTGGCCTCATGATGGAGAGAGTATTGCCCAAGCTTGGGGGAGATTGAAGTCTTTAATGCTCAAATGCCCCATTCATGAGCTTCCTGGTAATGTTATTATTGATAATTTCTATGCAAGACTTTCTTTTCAAGACAAGACCTTGCTGGATACTTCTTGTTCTGGATCATTTACACGCAACAAAGAAGAGTTTAAAAGGGACCTTCTTGATCGGATCCAAGAAAATACTGAAGGTTGGGAGAACGACAAGGATAGAGAATCAGGTATAATTTATGATTATAAATGCATTGAAGCTTTTATGGATACTGATAAATTTCGTAATATGAGTGCTATATATGGTCTTGATTCTCAAGTTGCTGTAAATCTTTATAAAGCTTTTGCCTCTCATTATGAATTGCCAAAGAAGAATTTTGATAAGTATCATGAACCGTATAAAGATAAAATTGATTCATCTATTAATAAATGCGTTGTAGTTGAAACTGCTGATCGTGTTATTCCTGAAGCTTATATTGAAAAAACTCATTTCCCTGCTAAAATGAAAGAGTACTCTGTTATAAATAGTGCGGTTCATAAAAGTGAAAAGAAACCTGTAGAACCTGAAGAACAAATAAAAGTTGAACCTACTGTTGCAATAGTTAAAGATCTTGTGACTGAAAATGTGGAGGATGGTCATATTATTTTCTGTGAAGATGCTTCTAATATTGTTTCACATCCTAATAAACCCAAACAAGCTAGTGTTCCTATGATATCTGTTAAAATTGGTGATCATTGTTATTATGGATTATGTGATATTGGTGCAAGTGTTAGTGCTATTCCGTATGAGCTTTACACGGAGATTATGCACGAAATTGATTCTTGTGAACTTGAAGATATTGATGTGGTTATTCAGCTGGCTAATAGAGAAACTATTTCTCCAATTGGTATTGTTCGAGATGTGGAAGTTTTATGCGGTAAGATTAAATATCCAGCTGACTTTTTGGTACTTGGTTCTGCTGCTAGTGATTATTGTCCAATTATTTTTGGTAGACCTTTTCTAAATACTTGTGGAGCTATTATAGATTGCAAGAAAGAGAAAATTTTGACTAAATTCACTGGTGAATCTTATGAGTTTAACTTCTCTAAATTTACTAAAACTCCTTATAAAGCTGATTTGCCTAGTAATGATTTTAAAATGGAGCAATGTGCATCTATTGTTCTTGTTCCTAATAATCCTTTGCAGCAACATTTGGAGGATAGCGAGAGCGAAATTTTTAGGAAAGAAAGAGATGAGCTTGAGGAAATTTTTCTTCGCCAACCTATTCTCAAGCATGATTTACCGGTGGAAGATTTGGGTACAACACCGCCACCAAAGGAAGATCCTGTTTTTGATTTAAAGCCTTTACCTGATAATCTTAAATATGCTCATATTGATGATAAGAAAATATATCCTGTTATTATTAGTTCTAAGCTTTCAGAGATTGAGGAAGAAAGGTTATTGGAAATATTGAAGAAGCATCGAGGCGCTATTGGCTACACTCTTGATGATTTGAAGGGGATTTCTCCGTCTATATGCCAACATGCTATTAATATGGAAGATGATGCAAAGCCTGTTGTTGAACCTCAGCGTCGTCTAATTCCGAAGATGAAGGAAGTGGTAAGGAATGAGGTATTACGACTTCTTGAAGCTGGTATTATATATCCTATTGCTGATAGTAGATGGGTTAGTCCTGTGCATTGCGTTCCCAAGAAAGGAGGTATGACTGTTGTGCCTAATGATAATGATGAGCTCATTCCTCAAAGAGTAGTTGTAGGGTATAGAATGTGCATTGATTTTCGAAAAGTTAATAAAGTTACTAAGAAAGATCATTACCCTTTACCATTTATTGATCAAATGCTAGAAAGATTGTCTAAAAATACTCATTTTTGCTTTCTTGATGGTTATTCGGTTTTCACAAATTGCTGTTAAAGCTAAAGATCAAGAGAAAACCACCTTTACTTGTCCTTATGGAACTTATGCTTATAGACGCATGCCTTTTGGTTTATGTAATGCTCCCGCTACTTTTCAAAGATGCATGTCTGCTATTTTTCATGGTTTTTGTGAAAGTATTGTAGAGGTATTCATGGATGATTTTTCCGTCTATGGGAATTCTTTTGATAGTTGCTTGCGAAACCTTGATAAAGTTTTGCAGAGATGTGAAGAAACTAACCTTGTTCTTAATTGGGAGAAATGCCACTTTATGGTTAATGAAGGAATTGTATTGGGACATAAAATTTCTGAGAGAGGTATTGAAGTTGATAGAGCTAAAGTTGAAGCAATTGAGAAGATGCCCTATCCGAGGGATGTTAAAGGTATTCGTAGTGTTCTTGGTCATCTTTGGGTTTTATAGGAGATTTATTAAAGATTTCTCCAAGATTTCAAAGCCTCTTACTAATCTTCTTCAAAAAGATGTACCATTTGTTTTTGATGATGATTGTAAGGAAGCTTTTGAAACTCTTAAGAAAGCCTTAACAACTGCTCCTATAGTTGAACCTCCTGATTGGAACTTACCATTTGAAATTATGTGTGATGCTAGTGATTTTCTTGTAGGCGCTTGTTCTTGGACAGCGAGTAGATAAAAAACTGAATGTTATTCATTATGCTAGTAAAACTCTTGATGCTGCTCAAAGAAATTATGCTACAACTGAAAAGGAATTATTAGCTGTAGTCTTTGCTTGTGATAAATTTAGATCTTATATTGTTGATTCAAAAGTTACTATTCATACTGATCATGCTGCAATTAGATACCTAATGACAAAGAAAGATGCTAAGCCGAGGCTTATTAGATGGGTACTTCTTTTGCAAGAATTTGATTTACATATTGTAGATAGGAAAGGTGCTGATAATCCTGTTGCTGATAATTTGTCTAGATTGGAAAATATTGCTTATGATCCTGCTCTCGTTAATGATAGTTTTCCAAATGAACAATTGGCTGTAATAAAGGTGAGCTCATGAGACAGGTCCTTGGTATGCTGATTATGCTAACTTTATTGTTTCCAAGTACTTGCCTCCAACCTTTTTAGCTCAGCAAAGGAGGAAATTCTTTTATGACTTGAGGCATTATTTCTGGGATGACCCACACTTATATAAAGAAGGAGTGGATGGTATTATGCGAAGATGTGTTCCTGAGTATGAACAACAAGAAATATTGAGTAAATGTCATGGTAGTGCTTATGGAGGACATCACGCTATTTGGAGAAAGAACCGCGCAAAAGGTTTTACAATCAGGTTTTTATTGGCCAACTCTCTTCAAGGATGCGAGAAAGTTTATTTTATCTTGTGATGAATGCCAAAGGGTTGGTAATATCTCCAGACGCAATGAAATGCCTATGAATTATACTCTTGTTGTTGAACCGTTTGATTGTTGGGGATTTGACTTCATGGGACCTTTTCCGTCTTCGGAAGGTAACACTCATATACTTGTTGCTGTTGATTATGTTACTAAATGGGTGGAAGCTATACCTACGAAAAGTGCTGATGGTGAGACCTCTTTAAGAATGCTCTTAGATATTATTTTTCCTAGATTTGGAGTACCTTATATTATGACTGATGGAGGTTCTCATTTTATTCATGGAGGTTTTAGAAAAACTCTTGCTAAGTATGGTATTAATCATAGAATTGCTTCTGCTTATCATCCTCAAACTAGTGGTCAAGTAGAATTATCAAATAGAGAGATTAAATCTATTTTGGGAAAGACCGTTAATAAAACTAGAAAGAATTGGGCTAGTAAATTGAAGGATGCACTTTGGGCTTATAGAACTGCTTATAAAAATCCCATGGGAATGTCACCTTATAAAATGGTTTATGGGAAAGCTTGTCATTTACCTCTAGAACTAGAGCACAAAGCTTATTGGGCTGTTAGAGAATTAAATAAAGATCCTAAACTTGCCGGTGATAAGAGGTTGTTGCAATTGAGTTCTCTAGATGAATGGAGAAGTGAAGCATATGAAAATGCTAAACTCTTTAAAGAGAAAGTTAAAAAATGGCATGATAGGAGGATTATCAAAAGAGAATTTAATATTGGGGATAAAGTCCTATTGTATCGGTCTCGTCTCAGATTCTTTGCAGGGAAATTACTCTCGAAATGGGAAGGACCATATGTTGTCGAGGAGGTGTATCGTTCGGGAGCAATCAAAATTAGCTCTCTCCAAGGCAATGCTACGCAAGTGGTGAATGGACAAAGACTCAAGCATTATATCTCGGGTGATTCTTATAATGTTGATGTTGATATTATTCAAGTGGAAACACCGGAGGCCTACATCAAAGGGCAAATTGACAGTCCGCCAGAACTCGACTTCAAATAGGTAACAGTACTGGTAATGAAAAGTACGCAATTTACTTTCCGAACTATATTTTTGCTGTTTTTGGAAAATATGAGAAATTACGAGTTCGAAACGGAGTGGAAAGGACGCACGAGGGGGTGCCACCATAGGGCGGCGCGGCCTGACCTGGGCCCGCGCCGGCCTATGGTTTGGCCGCCTCGTCGCCCCTTTCCGACTCTGGTTCGATCTGGTGCTTTCCGTTTGTCGAGAAAAATTTTGCTATATAATCCCCCGGACCCACGGAGGTCCGTATATCGTTTTCTCGACGTGTTTTGTTTCGAGCTGTTTCGCCGGGATCTGTTTTCGGTTTAGAAGCACCATGGCCTCCAACAACAAGGGCAAGGGGCTTTTGGAGGAAGAGAAGGAGGTGCCATCAAGACAAGAGCAGCAAGCCGGAGGAAGCAAGCAAATCTTGGTGGGATCTGTTGACACTCGACGTTCTTTTTCTCATAACCTACAGGGACCTTTACCACCCGCTCTTAGCCTCGACTCTTTCCCCATGATGGAAGAAGTGATACGGATTACCGATGAGTTTTGTGATCAATATCGGGCTCTACGAAGAGAAGTGGAGATACTCCAGGAGGAGAATTGCCGTCTCCGAAGAATGATTGAATACCACTCGATTCGCGTCACAAGGTCGTCATCGCCAACCGGATAACAATGAATCTCTTCGAATCTTAGTGCAGAATTGTCAAGCTGAGAAACTGAAGACGAAGGAGCTTATTAAGAAGCTCGGGAGGAGTTCATCACCATCATCGCCAAAGGAGTAATTCATCATCGGTATTGGCATCCCCTTGGTTTGTTCCAATCTTGGGGGAGTGCCGCGGTATCACATTATCACTACCTTTTACTTTTATTGTCAAGTAGTATCATATCATGAGTAGGGAAGTTATCATATAAGATGGGTTGCGTTTGGAAGTATCTCTCCTTTATTTGGTTATCTATGTATCCCTTGGTGTGAGTTATCGTTATGGAATATTAATGAGAAGTCTTATCATTTACATATTGCACATCTTATTTTAGTTTGCAATCTCTACTATATGATTCACCTTGTTGTTAGTATTGGTATCACTTTGGGAGCATTGAATAAATCTATTTGGTTTTGGCAAACTTAGCATTGGTCAGTAGCAACAACACTTTGAGGTTTAAATAGAAAAGAGAAATACATGTAGATGTTTCATTGTCTTTCTTGTTAGCTCATAGCTTATTATTCTGAAGTTAAAATTGTTTGTACTTACAAGGAAGATGCATGATTGTTTCTATCACATGTATATTTGTTTGTTTCCCTCGACTCTTATGCTTGCTAATTAACCTTGCTAGCCAAAGACCCGTGCGAGAGGGAATACTTCTCGTGCATCCAAACCTTAACCCAAACCTATGCCATTTGTGTCCACCATACCTACCTACTACATGGTATTTTCTGCCATTCCAAGTAAATACTTCATGTGCTACCTTTAAACAATTCAAAACTTAGTATCTCTTATTTGTGTCAATGTTTCATAGCTCATGAGGAAGTATGTGGTGTTTTATCTTTCAATCTTGTTGGGCAACTTCCACCAATGGACTAGTGGCTTCACCCGCTTATCCAATAATTTTGCAAAAAGAGCTGGCAATGGGATTCCCAGTCCCAAATTGATTAAACTAAATAGACACTCCTCCATGGTATGTGATTGATGGACGGCACCCGAAGGATTCGGTTAGCCATGGCTTGTGTAAGCAAAGGTTGGGGGAGTGTCATCATCATAATAAAGCTAAAATAAAAAGGCACTCCTTCATGGTATGAGATTGTTGGCGTGCACCCGAGGATTCGGTTAGCCATGGTTTGTGAAAGAAAGGTTGGAAGGAGTGCCACACAAAATGAAAATAATATGGGAGCCGCTCTTAGGAGGTTGTCTGGCAAGGGGGTTAGAGTACCCGCTACCAGTCGTTGACAACAACAAACACCTCTCAAAATGTTACTTTTATTCTCTTTATATGATTGCAAAAATTGAAAAAGCTCTAGCGCATGATCTAATCCCTGCTTCCCTCTGCGAAGGGCCTGTCTTTTACTTTATGTTGAGTCAGTAAACCTATTTCCCTCCATCTCAAGCAAGCATTTGAGTAGTTGTGATCAAACCATTATATTGTGATTTGCTACATCATGTCTTTTATTCTTCTTTGTTTAGTACAAGTTTTATTTGAATGAATATAGCTTTGCAAGTTATCAATGATTATGAGTAGACCATTACGATTGAGTATGCAAGTTGTGCCTTATAAACTCTAACATGAGAGCGCTGCTCAATGAGATAAATATAATACATTAATTGTTCTGACCAAGAACGAAGTTTGCCATCACCAATCATGATTTCTCATGCACCTTTACTTGTGATTACCTTATACTTGTTTCAATATGAGTTATAAGAGATTGTTTACTATAATGTCCTGTGTGAATGAATATGATGCTTCTTGTCCGTATTTTATTTATCGACTCCTCACTCCATAAACATGTGGTCATGTCTATCGAGCTCAGTTTCGCTTGGGGACAAGCGAAGTCTAAGCTTGGGGGGAGTTGATACGTCCAATTTGCATCACTATTTTATATCATAATTTGCTGTTATTCATTGATATATTTCATATTGGGACACAATACTTATGTTATTTCATCTATTTTGCATGTTTCATCATTATTGGAGGATCGAACACCGGAGCCAGGATTCTGCTGGAAAAAGCGCCGTCAGAACGCAATATTTCGGAAGATCAACTCTGGAAGGAAATTATACCACAAATCCTATTTTTCAAGATGACGAAGGAAGCCAGAAGGAGGAGCCAGGAGCAGCCAGGGTGGGCCCACACCCTAGGGCGGCGCGGCCCAGGCCCTGGCCGCGCCGGCCTATGGTCTGGGGGGCCCACGACCCTTTTCGCCTCCTTTTCTTCGCCAAACCCTTCGTCCCGAAGACCTAAGCCACAGAGGGTACCTCGCGAAGAGTTACAGCCGCCTCTGCGGGGCGGAGAACACCATAGAGAAAAGAGCTCTCCGGCGGGCGAGGAATCCGCCGGAAATTCCCTCCGGGAGGGGAAATCGACGCCATCGACACCGTCATCGAGCTGGACATCATCGCCATCACCATCATCATCATCTCCACCATCATCACCGCCGTCATCACCGCTGGACACCGCCACCGCCGTAGCAATTTGGGTTTGATCTTGATTGTTTGATAGGGGAAACTCTCCCGGTATCGATTCCTACTTGTTGTTGATGCTATTGAGTGAAACCATTGAACCAAGTTTATGTTCAGATTGTTATTCATCATCATATCACCTCTGATCATGTTCCGTATGATGTCTCGTGAGTAGTTCATTTAGTTCTTGAGGACATGGGTGAAGTCTAAATGTTAGTAGTGAACTATGGTTGAGTAATATTCAATGGTGTGATATTTAAGTTGTGGTGTTATTCTTCTAGTGGTGTCATGTGAACGTCGACTACATGACACTTCACCATTTATGGGCCTAGGGGAATGCATCTTGTACTCGTTTGCCAATTGCGGGGTTGCCGGAGTGACAGAAACCTAAACCCCCGTTGGTATATCGATGCAGGAGGGATCGCAGGATCTCAGAGTTTAAGGCTGTGGTTAGATTTAATTCTTAATTACTTTCTTGTAGTTGCGGATGCTTGCAAGGGGTATAATCACAAGTATGTATTAGTCCTAGGAAGGGCGGTACATTAGCATAGGTTCACCCACACAACACTTATCACAACAATGAAGATTATTTAGCCGTATGTAGCGAAAGCACTAGACTAAAATCCCGTGTGTCCTCGAGAACGTTTAGTCATTATAAGTAAACAAACCGGCTTGTCCTTTGTGCTAAAAAGGATTGGGCCACTCGCTGCAATTATTACTCTCGCACTTTACATACTCGTACTTTATTCAACTGTTACATCAAACCCCCCTGAATACTTGTCTGTGAGCATTTACAGTGAATCCTTCATCGAAACTGCTTGTCAACACCTTCTGCTCCTCGTTGGGATCGACATTCTTACTTATCGAAGATACTACGATACACCCCCTATACTTGTGGGTCATCAGTCCCTCACTTGTGGTCACAAAGGTGCTAACAACACAACCTCAAGCTACGGAAGACCAACGGTGCAACATCTTCCAAACCCGTGCCGGAATTGGTGGCAAATCGATCAAGGTCATCATCGATGGTGGAAGTTTCCATAACCTTGCAAGCACCGAGTTGTGTGAGAAGCTCAACCTCACTCTCCGCAAGCTTCCTCACCCTTACCATATCCAATGGTTGAGTGACAAGGGCAACGTCAAGATACAACATACCGTCACCGTCACCTTCAAGATTGGACCTTATGAGGATACTATTGAGTGTGACGTGGTACCCATGACGGTGTGCCACATGTTGCTTGGCCGCCCTTGGCAATATGACAAGAAGGCTATACATGATGGACACTCCAACACATACACCTTCAAGGTTAATGACAAGAAGTTCGAGTTGCGCCCGATGACTCCTAGCCAAATCATCGCGGATAATGTGAAGGCTTTAGCGATGGCTCAACTCCGCACCCACCATAGTGAGATGAGAGGAGAGGGAGCGACCCACCACAAAGATAGTGAGCGCCACAAGCCATATATGAGTGAGACCAAGAGTGTTCTCCTAGCCACCAAGAGTGAGTGGAGAGAGGTCCAAGAGAACCCATCCACCATATTGCACTATGTGCTCATATGCAAGGGACCATCGTCGGCGACTAACGACTTAACCACTATTCCTTCGTCTTTGTTGTCTCTTTTGCAGGAGTTTCAAGACGTCTTCCCCGACGAGCTCCCTCATGGACTACCACCACTTCGAGGCATAGAACACCGCATCGACCTCATACCCGGCGCTCCGCTTCCAAACCGTGCCGCCTACCGCACCAACCCCGAAGACACAAAGGAGATACAACGACAAATACAAGATCTCCTCGCCAAAGGGTATGTCCGCGAAAGCCTTAGCCCTTGTCCGGTTCCCGTGATCCTTGTGTCTAAACCGGATGAGACGCAACGGATGTGTATGGATTGTCGCCCCATCAATGCCATTACCGTCCGTTACCGCCATCCCATTCCGCGTTTAGATGACATGCTTGATGAATTAAGTGGTGCCACGATTTTCTCTAAAGTCGATTTGCGTAGTGGCTACCATCAAATTCGCATGGCCATTGGTGATGAATGGAAAACGGCATTCAAGACCAAGCTTGGTCTCTATGAATGGCTCGTTATGCCTTTTGGTCTTTCCAATGCTCCATCCACTTTCATGCGTCTTATGAATCACATCTTGCGTCCTCTCATTGGCAAGAGTGTGGTTGTCTATTTTGATGATATTCTCATTTATAGCAAAAATCTCGAGGAACATGTGCAACATGTGAGAGAGGTCTTATGCATCTTGCGTCTTGAGAAGCTTTATGCCAACCTCCCTAAGTGCACCTTTGCTCAAAACAAATTGGTTTTCCTTGGCTTTGTGGTTTCCGCTAATGGGATTGAAGTTGATTCTTCCAAGGTGGAGGCCATCCACAATTGGCCTACTCCTACAAATGTTGGTCAAGTCTGAAGTTTTCATGGACTTGCCGGGTTTTACCGCCGCTTTGTGAAAGATTTTAGCACCATTGCTTGCCCTTTGAATGAGCTTACCAAGAAGAATGTTCCGTTTGTTTGGGGCAAGGACCAACAAAATGCTTTTGATGAGTTGAAGAAACGCCTTACCGAAGCTCCCCTCCTTGTGCTTCCAAATTTTGCAAAAACTTTTGAGATTGAGTGTGATGCAAGTGGACTCGGTATTGGTGGCGTTCTTATGCAAGAGGGAAAACCCGTGGCATATTATAGTGAGAAGTTAGAAGGCGCACACCTCAACTATCCTATATATGACAAGGAGCTCTACGCTTTGGTTCGTGTTCTTGAAGTTTGGCAACACTCACTACAAGAGAATTGGCATGTAGAGACACTATTTTGGTCCAGTAGAGACACTTAAATTGCTCCTACGTAGTTATAGAGGCACTTTCCATATTGTCTCGAAACTGTCACTACGGGCGGTGTCTCTACGTGGTAAGGACAATAGTAATAATGTCTTTACATTTTAGAAGACATAAAAGAGGCATTATATTGTGTATCTAGAGTAAATAAATGTAAATAAACCATGTGAAAAGCAATACTCGAACTCATGACCTTAGTGATTAAGACTTATTCCATTAACCATCTCACCCTTTCACAAGTATACGTTGATACTTGGAACAAATTTCTAATTAGTATTGCCCACCATGACCCAAATAAAGAACAAATGTCTCTAGAGAACAAGCAAAATGCCTCAAACATTGCCTCTAGATAAAAATTAAAGACATACAACGAAGTGTCTCACGGATTGCCTCTTGATAACTTATTTGTGACACTTTATAGTGTCTCATAAGTTGTCTATAGAATGAAAATTGCAACCCCTTACAAAAATGTCTCAACTAACGTCCCTACATATGAGACTATTTCCGAAGTGTCTCAAAAAGTGCCACTACAACATGCAAAGTGTCTCAATGTGATTTTTAAAGAGGCAAAGTAGTAAGTGTCTCTAGTAAAATGTCTCTATGGAAGGTTTTTCTTGTAGTGACTATCTTTGGCCAAAAGAGTTTATCATTCATTCCGACCATGAGTCCTTGAAATATTTGAAAAGCCAACACAACTTGAACAAACGACATGCAAAATGGGTCGAGTTCATTGAGTCCTTCCCATATGTAATCAAATACAAGAAGGGCAAGGACAATGTTGTGGCGGACGCTCTTTCCCGCAAAAACACCCTTTTGCTTACTCGTTTGGATTTTCATGTTTTGGGACTTGAAGAGATCAAAGAACTCTATCCTTCCGATTCTTTCTTTGCTCCGATTTTTGAGAAGTGTTCCGTTGAACGAGGAGTGGATGATTTCTATTTGCATGATGGCAACTTGTTTAAAGCTAACAAGATTTGCATTCCCGAGTCTTCTCTTCGAATGTTACTTTTGCAAGAGTCACATGGAGGTGGTCTTATGGGACACTTTGGACGAGAGAAGACATATGCCATGCTTTCAACACACTACTATTGGCCAAGAATGTACCGCGACGTGGAACGCCTTTGCCGCCGTTGCACTACATGCCTTCAAGCTAAGTCCACCTCCAACCCTTATGGTCTTTACACCCCATTACCTATTCCATATGCACCATGGACCGATATTAGCATGGATTTCGTTCTAGGATTGCCTCGCACTAAGCATGGTCATGATTCCATATTTGTGGTAGTGGATAGATTCTCTAAGATGACTCATTTCATACCTTGCCATAAGAGCGATGATGCTTCACACATTGCTTCATTGTTTTTCAGGGAAATTGTTCGCCTACACGGAATACCCGCAAGCATTGTGTCAGATCGAGACGTCAAGTTCATGAGCTATCTTTGGAAGTCGCTCATGGCAAAGTTTGGAGTGAAGCTCTTGTTCTCATCATACTCGCACCCGCAAACAGACGGCCAAACGGAAGTGGTCAATCGAAGCCTCTCCACTCTCCTACGCATCCTCGTGAAGAAGAACTTGAAGTCATGGGAGGAGTGCCTTCCACACGCGGAGTTCGCCTACAACCTTGCCAAGCACTCGACAACATCAAGGAGTCCCTTCATGGTCGTCTACGGTTTCGAGCCGCTCACGGCACTCGACATACTACCACTTCCCCTTCATGAGCGGACGAACATGGACTTCGACAAGCGCACCGCCGCCATGAAGAAACTACATGAAGAAACAAGAGCAACCATTCAAGAACATGTGCTTCATCAAGCTACCCGCCTCAACACCAAGAAGAAGGAACGCATATTTCAAGAAGGCGACCTCGTTTGGATCCACCTCCGGAAGGAAAGATTCCCTCATGAACGCAACTCGAAGCTCAAGCCAAGAGGAGATGGCCCCTTCAAGGTCCTCAAACGCATCAACAACAACGCTTACGTCATCGACATCCCAACCTCCAAGTACTTGGTGAGCAACACGTTCAACGTTGCGGACTTATCGCCATATCATGAAGATGAGGAGGCACAAGAGTCGAGGGCGACTCTTTCCCAAGGGGGGAGATGATGCGGGGTGGCCTTCGGACACCTCCACACCAAGACCAACAAGTCCCCCAAGTGGACCAATGACGCGAGCCCGAGTTAAAGCTCTACATGATGAGGTGAACTCGCTCCTCACCACCCTTGATCTCGGTACCCCTTTGGATGGAATGCTACCTCATGCCGATGTGCTATGTGTCATTAGGTACAAGGCGCATCAAGACCCCGGAGAGGAGGACACGCCAAGGTCAAGGGAAGGAGAGGAGCAGCGGGACATGGAGATGATCACGAAGCTGGACACGACGTCACTCGAAGCGCTCAAAGGAAGAGAGGAACGTTGGCCGGTCCAGGACCCGGTCGGACCGGACCCACAACCGGATCACCCGGTCCCTGGCCCGGTCAACCGGGCGCCCAACCGGGTGCAGCTCCATCGTACCGGAAGGAAACCGGAAACTTCGCAAGTTCCCGGTTGGCGCCCGGTCGACCGGACCCAGGACCGGACCACCCGGTCATAGGCCCGGTCTGACCGGATTCCAAACCGGATTTGACGAGAATGCCCCACCAAACTGCCTAAGTTATCCATTCGCGTACCTTTTCGCCTTGATGGCCATGTATGCCTATATAAGTAGCCTGGACCCCTCCTTTACCCCTCAGACTTGTTTTGAACTCAAACATAACTTTGAGCTTAGTCTCCCTAGGGTTACCATCCCTCTGTAATCAAGGCATCCTGGTTGTTGATTTGGATATTGTTGAGTGAGATTCTAGTACAAGCTACTCTCTCTCTCCCTCATCAATCTCTTCTTCTCCAACCCCAATCTCTCTCCGGGAATTCTACCGCGTGCCTCTTCCAGGAGATTCTATTGGCGTGGTCCATCGAGCCACGGGGGTAAGTGTCGGGTGTATCGGGTTGGTGTGCGTGCGTGAGTACCGGCGTTCTTCGTGTTCATCGTGTTCCTCGCGTTCTCCCACCTCTTCCCTTGGTCTTCGGGATCACATCACGAGATTGGGCCACTCCCGGGATCTTAGATCTCATCACACAGTTCACTAGTGGTGTCTCTCCAATAAGAAATAGCATGTTTGGTGAACAAATTACAGTTGGACAATTGACAAATAGAGAGGGCATAACAATGCACATACATATCATGATGACTACTATGAGATTTACTTAGGGCATTACGACAAAGTACATAGACCGCTATCCAGCATGCATCTATGCCTAAAAAGTCCACCTTCGGGTTAGCATCCGCACCCCTTCCAGTATTAAGTTGCAAACAACAGACAATTGCATTAAGTATGGTGCGTAATGTAATCAACACAAATATCCTTAGACAAAGCATTGATGTTTTATCCCTAGTGGCAACAACACATCCACAACCTTAGAACTTTCTCACATGTCCTGCATTCAATGGAGGCATGAACCCACTATCGAGCATAAATACTCCCTCTTGGAGTCACAAGTATCAACTTGGCCAGAGCCTCTACTAGCAACGGAGAGCATGCAAGATCATAAACAACACATGATAGATTGATAATCAACTTGAGATAGTATTCCATATTCATCGGATCCCAACAAACACAACATGTAGCATTACAAATAGATGATCTTGATCATGATAGGCAGCTCACAAGATCTAACATGATAGCATAATGAGGAGAAGACAACCGTCTAGCTACTGCTATGGACCCATAGTCCAAGGATGAACTACTCACACATCAGTCCGGAGGCGATCATGGTGATGTAGAGTCCTTCGGGAGATGATTCCCCTCTCCGGCAGGGTGCCGGAGGCGATCTCCTGAATCCCCCGAGATGGGATTGGCGGCGGCGGCGGCTCTGGAACTATTTCCGAATCGTGGCTCTCGGTAATAGGGTTTTCGCGATGGAGAGTTTAAGTAGGCGGAAGGGCAGAGTCGGAAGAGGCACGAGGGGCCCACACCATAGGCCGGCGCGGGCCCCATCCAGGCCGCGCCGCCCTGTGGTTTGGCCACCTCGTGGCCCCAATTCGTATCCACTTCGGTCTTCTGGAAGCTCCGTGGAAAAATAAGACCCTGGGCGTTGATTTCATCCAGTTCCGAGAATATTTCCTTTGTAGGATTTCTGAAACCAAAAACAGCACAAAACAGGAACTGACGCTTCGGCATCTTGTCAATAGGTTAGTGCCGAAAAATGCATAATAATGATGTAAAGTGTATATAAAACATGTGAGTATTGTCATAGAAGTAGCATGGAACATAAGAAATTATAGATACGTTTGAGACGTATCACCTGTAAAGGCTGCACCCTAATCCTAAGGAAGTACGCAGTAATCTGAATACCCGACAGCTCTTTGTCGCGGGTATTCTGGAGTTCGTGGTTGCGCTTCATCAGCACCTCTGTCGTCATTTTCTCTTCATCAGTAGCTTCGGCATCCCACGACTGACGACGAAACATTTGCTCGCCACCATCAAAAGGAGCGACATTGTACTCTTGCGAGTCATTATGCTCTTCATGGACATAAAGCCATCTTTTGCGCCACCCTTGAACAGAGTCAGGGAACTTGATATCGAAATATTCGACATCTGGGCGGACGCATATAACTACACCACCTACATTATAGGCGATGGTGTGGGAACTGTTGCGGCGGACAAGGAATATGCGTTTCCACAGGCCCCAATTGGGAGGGGTCCCGAGAAAGCATTCGCAGAGGGTGATGAAGATAGATATGTGAATGATGGAATTGGGGGTAAGATGATGAAGTTGCAGGTCGTAAACAAAGAGTAATCCACGAAGAAAATCCTGGATCGGAGTAGCTAAGCCGCGGATGAGATGGTCGACAAAAGTTACCCGGTATCCAATGTGTGGCGTGGGGTAGCTCTCCTCGCCGGGGAAGATCAACGTCTTCTCCTGCTTCATTAACCCGAGCTTCTTGAGCAGGTTCATGTCCTGGTTGGAGATCGTGGATCTCTCCCACTGGGAAAGCTGCAGATCTTCCGTCGCCATGGATGAGGTGTGCTTGGTGAGCCTTGACCGCGGCGGCATTCAGTGGGATTGGTTTTAGTAAGGAAGCGAGCACAGGCGCAGGAGCGTTTTTGGCAATGGGGATTTTGGAAGGAGATAGAGCAGAGGTGCGGCGCAACGAAGGTGAGAATGGAGGAAGAAGAAGATCCTTTATAGGAAGCTTGTGAATCGACGCACCGTTGGATGCAGCAGTAATTGCCTGATGCTTTACACGTGGTTCAGGGGGTAAAAACGTATTTTCATTGTGAAGGAACTGAACAGACGCTACAGTGCGCGTGCCAGAAAAAGCGGAGGACGTGTGTCCCCCACTTGCGTAACGTGTCAAACTGCCGCAGATTTTGGGTCCACAAGTCAGTCATAGGACAGAACTCGCATTTTCCCGATACAATATTCGTGGCTATCGTAAGCACTGATGTCACTTTAACGAAGGAAAAATCTCGAAGATGGTGTTATGCAGATTGGTGACAAACAAGAAGTGATGATAATTTCGAGGGCCTTTGATTAAATACAAGTTTTTGATCAAATGCTCGGGGGCTACTTTAGAAAGAAGGAAACCTCGAGTATGGCAAGAAAGAAAAGGCGAGAGCCTATGATAAAATGCAAGCATTCGTCCATAGCCTCGGGGACTACTCCCATCGGAAGCGCTGGTCGCGCACCCGAGAAAGATAGAAGAACTCGAAAAAGATGACAATATAGCGACAAAAGGTATTAAAATGGTGAGCCTACAACCAAATACAAGCACTTGGCTGTAGCCTCGGGGGCTACTCCCATCGAGAACGTTGTTCGCGTTCCCGAAGAAACTATAAAGAGTATGATGAGCATATTTCGAGTTATATGAGTAACTCTCCATATACTCCCATCAGGAGGACAAGATAAAAATATACAAGTCATCGGATGACTCGAATAAATGTGTTATTCCAACAGCCGAAAAAGTACTCGACAATATATTCTCAGAGTGCCTCAGTCGCAAATTAATTTTTGAATGCCGCAATACTTTGCGAAGGTAAGTCCCCGGGATCCGTCCTGTGCGGCGTGGCACCGTCTCTGACGGCGCTTTGCTACTTTTTTCCGTGTCAACAGATGCGAAGAAAAATCCTAACGGACGCGTTAGGTACCCGATAAAACATAACTGGAATTCGACATTTGGTAAGACCTTAAGCGGCGCATGTCGAATTACACCAGTATCCCGAGATCATGTCCAGGGACGTGATCTTGAAGTAGGTTTTGGTGGATTGCCACAAGAGCAGTTAACTAGTACCTGATCAGTCAGATGAACTAGCCCCAATTACCGTTATCCCTGCACAATATATGGTTGATTTATTAAAAAAATATCTTAACTCGAAGAAGTTGTATTGTAATTATAAAGTTGGAGATTTTCCCTGATTCTTCGATTCAAGCAAAATCTCGGGGGCTACTGACATAGGCATCCCCAATGGGCCTGCCGAAGATGGTACCTGGGGTTTTACTAAAAGCCCACGACCCGAAGATTGTAAAGCCCGGAAGCCCAGTTATGAGAGAGTTTGGAAAGATAGAATTGTATTAGGAATATCGACTTGTAATTACTACGGGATGGACTCAGATTGTCCCCCGAACTCTGTAACTTATTTATCACGAAACCCTCGGCTCCGCCTCCTATATAAGGGGGAGTCGAGGGACGAAGAGAGGATCGATTCATTGTCAACATAACCCTAGTTTTCTAGTAGTCGAATACTTTTTTTGGCTGAAACCCTCGAGATCTACTTGCCCTCTACTTCCAACTAAACCCTAGTCTACAGTCCGTAGGCATTGACAAGTTAATCCCTTGTCAGCCAGAGAGATAGCCACCGGGACGGAAGCAAGCGGGAGGACAGAGACTCGTAGTGTGTAAATTCCAAGAAGAAGCCCCTGCACCACTCTCCATCTCCCCCTAGCGATAAAGGTGGTGGTGGCAAGAGGCCTCCGCGTAGATCTTTGACACACCCCAGCCATAAGGGCGGAGGCGGAAGAAAGCGCCCCCCACGCCGCCCCTCGATGACAGAAACGACCAGTACGACGCTCATGGTCGCCTGAACACCTACAAAGAGGACTATGTTTGCCCATGATGCTTCGGAACCCGGATTCAAGAAGCAAACACCACCTGTGGCTTCAGCTTTCGGCTCCCCGACAGCCTAAAAGTCTATGACGGCAGGGAGAAGCCCAACATTTGGTTAGGGGATTTCTACGATGCAGTTACCTTCGCCGGAGGAACTCCCAACCTCAAATGTCGGATGCTCTAGTTGTACTTGACAGGGCCAGCGCGCCAGTGGCTAGCTGATCTCCCGGAGAGGTCCATCCACAACTGGTTCAACTTGAGCGAAGCTTTTGAAAACTACTTCGAATGAACCTACAAGTGATCCTGCACCTCCTATGACCTCCAGTAGTGCCAGCTAAAGAAAGGGGAATCCTCTAGGTACTTCTTGTCTCGCTAGTTGAAAATGAAGAACTGATGTGCGGGCATATAAAACGAAACTGCAATGCTAGCCTTCATTGGTGGCCTCAGTAGAGGAGGAATCCTACGCCACATGTTGACACACGAGCATGACTCTCAAAACTTCACCCTCAATGGTATGATCGCAACTGCTAGTTCCTACGCAACAACGGATGACGATGCTCGTGGTTCCCTACAGCTTTCGTAGTCCCAAATCAGCGAAAGAAGGGAAACAACAACAAGTGAAAAAAATACGTCAGAGGACCAATAGCAGGACGGATACGACATGGTAGCCATGGTGTTCCAGCAGAGAGGCCGAGGCCACGGTCTTGGAGGTGGAGCCGGCAGGGGCTGTTAGAAATAAGCCACGGCATCATGTCGACTAGCATGTATGTTCGTGGCAGGTGTGTCCCCAGAGTGCGTGCGTGTGTTCTAGTTGAGCTCAGACCCTGGTATGTGGCCGCGTCCGAGTAGGCGAGAGTAGCGGGGAGCAGCCTTGGCGACCTGTTGGAGCCGGCCGCGTCATGCACGTAGGAGCGCGTCATTCGTGCGAGCAGGCGAGTGGATCGCGAGGGTGTGCGTTGTCGGCGCGTGGGTGAGTGGAGCGCGGCGTACGTGCGTGCGTACTCCCTCTATAAAGCTTCTTGTGTACTGCTTGTAAGTCGAGCCAGAGAGAAAAAAGGGCGTCTGTGCGCCGGCGTTGGTGCGCTGAAAATCTCTGTGTTGTCTCCTTTCTTCTACCTCCGTCCGACGATCCAGAGTGAGAGGAAGCTAGCCAGAGCTATCACCAACAAGTGGTATCAGAGCCACGTCGATGGCGTTGGTTCCGCACGATGGTGGCGCCGGGGGGGAGTGCGATGCCACTCTTCTGTCCGATCCTCACACGCGACAACTACACCGTCTGTGCGATCAAGGTCGAGGCCAACCTCTACGTGCAGGGCATCTGCGAGGCGGTGGTTTTGGCGAACCCGAAGGCGGCGGTCGATCCGGAGAAGAACAAGAGGGCGACGGCGTACCTGCTCGGCATGCTCTCGGTGGACATTCCGCTGCATGTGTCGTCGAAGAAGACGGCGGCAGTGGTGTGGGAGAGCCTCAAGGTGCGGTTCGTCGGCGCGGATCGCGTCAAGGCAGCTCGGCTGTCGATGCTCCGTGGCGAGTTCGATCGACTGATCATGGCGGACGGCGAGGAGTTGGACGTCTATGCTGGGAAGATCGGCTGCATGGCCGCCAAGTTCGCAAGCCTCGGCGGGACACCGAGCGATGCCAAGATGGTGAAGAAGCTGCTCGACACCGTCCTGAACTAGCTGTACACGGCGGTGGCCGGCATCGAGCAGTTATGCGACGCCGAGACCATGTGCTTTGATGAGGTGCTCGGGCGGCTGAAGGTGTTCTAGGAGTGGACGGATCGGCGCAAGGCGGCTGTTGGTGGAGAGCGTCGTGGGGACCAGCTGCTGCTCACGGCGGCGCAATGGGAGCAGAGGCGTCATGCACGCGGCGGCGGCCACGACCACGACGACGGCGGGAGCAGCGTGGACTCGGGCATGAGAGGACGGCGCGGCAAGTGCTGGAATTGTGGCATTCGCGGCCACTTCTCTCGTGACTGCCCGGAGCCGAGGAAGGAGAAGGCGCTCCTCGTCGATGTCGACGACGAGCCAGCCCTTCTGTAGGTCGTGGCTTAGGGGGAGTATGTTAGAAATAAGCCACATCATCATGTCTACTAGCATGTATGTGCGTATCTAGGTTGTACATTGTGTTCTCAGTGTTCGTGCGTGTGTTATGGTTGAGCTCAGGTATGTGGCCGCGTTCGAGTAGGCGAGAGTAGTTGGGAGCAGCCTTGGCGATCTGTTGAAGCCGGCTGCGTCGTGCGCGTAGGAGCACGTCATGCGTGCGAGCAGGCGACTGGATCGCGAGGGTGTGCGTTCTGGGCACGTGGGTGAGTGGAGCGCGGCGTACGTGCATTCGTACTCCATGTATAAAGCTTCTTGTGTACTGCTTGTAAGTCGAGCCAGCTGATTAAGAGAAAAAAAGAGCGTATGTGCGCCGGCGTTTGTGCGCTGAAAATATCTGTGTTGTCTCCTTTGTTCTACCTTCGTCTGACGAGCCAGAGTGAGAGGGAGCTAGCCAGAGCTAGCACCAACAGGGGCCAGCAGCGCAGTGATGAGATCACAACTGCCGGATCTCGCCCTCCCCAAACATACGAAGAATATAGGGTATTCCCATCTTAGCTCACCTTGACGTCAAAGGAAAATCCACTCAAACAAACCGCAAGTGCAAGCTCGTCAACAACCTTAAGGCGAATCTGGGAGCTGGCTACAGGCGCGACCGGAAGAATAGGCCACGCTGAAAGGGGGGTAAGGCAATGGAAGAGGCTAAGGAAACAAGTGACATGGGTGAGGGCGAGGCTCCGCCGGAACCCAAAGGGAATACCGCAGCAAAATCCAAAAATCCTTATCACAAGAAAAGCGCAGTCGTTTATCAGACTTTCCTTGGAAGACCAACCACAAAGGCTAAAAAAATCTAGCCCGCGGGCTTTAAATGGCACAATGTGAAAACTCCCCCAATACGTGATGTGGTCGAAAAGTTCCATCACCTGGAGCCATGAGGACCACCCGAAGCTGATACTTATGGAGCACTATGGCCTGGTAGTCAACCCTTGGATTGACGGATACGACTTCTCCAAGTGACTCATAGACGGAGGAGCCAGGCTCAACATCATGCACCTCAAAACCTTGAAGAAGATGAACCCATCGAAAACTCAGCTCGAGCACAGCAGCATAGAGTTCCACGGGGTGGTTCCGTGTAAAAAGGCAAACTCACTGGGTAACATAACACTTCACGACGTACACAATTACCGCAAAGAAAGGATCACATTTGATGTTGTGCCCTTTAAAAGTTCCTACCATGTGATGTTCGGCAGGCCAGCTTACAACAAGTTCCATGGCAGGGCATGTTACATCTACAACAAACTGAAGATACCAAGACCGAACGGTACCATTACTGTTTGGTGCAACTACAAGAAAGCTCAAGAGTGCGACTTAGGGGAAGCCGGTTTTGCTGAATTTGTCCTCAAAACTGAGGAGCTGAGAGACATGAGGAGCCAGGTGGATCCGGCAGAGATGCCCGCCCTCAAGAAGTCGATTTCCAACCACAATCCTTCGTTCAAGGCTATAGAGAAACCAAGAAGGTGGAGCTTACTGATGGAGATTCCTCTAAGACCAAAGCCATTGGAGCATCCATGGATCCGAAATAGGAAGAGACGCTCATCGAGTTCCTCCGCAAAATATAGATATCTTCGCATGGCAGACCTCTAACATGTTCGGACTACCTAGGGAACTCGTCGAGCACTCACTCAACATCAACCCCGGTGCCAAACTGGTGAGTGGTGTCTACTTCCCCCTCCTTTTCCTGTAGACAGTGTTGGGCCTCCAAGAGCAGAGGTTTGTAGAACAGCAGCAAGTTTTCCCTTAAGTGGATCACCCAAGGTTTATCGAACTCAGGGAGGAAGAGGTCAAAGATATCCCTCTCATGCAACCCTGCAACCACAAAGCAAGAAGTCTCTTGTGTCCCCAACACACCTAATAGGTGCACTAGTTCGGCGAAGAGATAGTGAAATACATGTGGTATGAATATATATGAGCAGTAGCAACGGTGCCAGAAAATAGCTTGCTGGCGTGTAGTTGATGGTGGTAGTATTGCAGCAGTAGTAACGCAGTAAAACAGTAAACAAGCAGTAGTAACGCAGCAGTATTTAGGAACAAGGCCTAGGGATTACACTTTCACTAGTGGACACTCTCAACATTGATCACATAACAGAATAGATAAATGCATACTCTACACTTTTGTTGGATGATGAACACATTGCGTAGGATTACACGAACCCTCAATGCCGGAGTTAACAAGCTCCACAATAATGCTCATATTTAAGTAACCTTATAGTGTAAGATAGATCAACAGACTAAACCAAGTACTAACATAGCATGCACACTGTCACCTTCATGCATATGTAGGAGGAATAGATCACATCAATATTATCATAGCAATAGTTAACTTCGCAATCTACAAGAGATCATGATCATAGCATAAACCAAGTACTAACACGGTGCACACACTGTCACCTTTACACACGTGCAGGAGGAATAGAACTACTTTAATAACTTTGCTAGAGTAGCACATAGATAAATTGTGATACAAAACTCATATGAATCTCAATCATGTAAAGCAGCTCATGAGATTATTGTATTGAGGTATATGGGAGAGAGATAAACCACATAGCTACAGCGGAGCCCTCAGCCTCGGAGGTGGATTACTCCCTCCTCATCATGGGGGCAGCGATGGCGGTGAAGATGGCGGTGAAGACGGCGGTGGAGATGGCTCCGGGGGCAATTCCCCGTCCGGCAGGGTGCCGGAACAGAGAGTTCTGTCCCCCGAATTGGAGTTTCGCGATGGCGGCGGCGCCCCTGGAGTCTTTCTGGAGTTTCGTCAATTGGTACTGCGTTTTTAGGTCGAAAGGGCTTTTATAGGCGAAGAGGCGGCACAGGGGGGCACCTGGGGGCGCCACACCCTAGGCCGGCGCGGCCTAGGCCTGGCCCGCGCCGCCATGTGGTGTGGTGGCCCCCTGGCCCCTCTCCGACTCTTCTTCGGTGTTCTGGACGCTTCCGGGAAAAATAGGAGGTTTGGCGTTGATTTCG
This sequence comes from Lolium perenne, assembly GCF_019359855.2. Lineage (NCBI taxonomy): Eukaryota > Viridiplantae > Streptophyta > Magnoliopsida > Poales > Poaceae > Lolium > Lolium perenne. The sequence continues at coordinate 121,371,663 of NC_067248.2, read as the reverse complement.
TCCAATTCCGAGAATATTGCCCGAACAGCCTTTCTGGAACCAAAAATAGCAGAAAACAGGAACTGGCACTGTGGCATCTTGTTAATAGGTTAGTTCCGGAAAATGCATGAAAATGATATAAAGTGTGAATAAAACATGTTGGTATTGTCATAAAACAAGCATGGAATATCGGAAATTATAGATACGTTGGAGACGTATCAGCATCCCCAAGCTTAGTTCCTACTCGTCCTCGAGTAGGTAAACGATAAAAGATAATTTCTGAGGTGACATGCTACCAACATAATCTTAATCATACCATTGTAAAGCATATGAGATGAATGCAGCGATTCGAAACAATGTAAATGCAATGAGTAAACAAGTGAATCATATAGCAAAGACTTTTCATGAATAGTACTTTCGAGACAAGCATCAATAAGTCTTGCATAAGAGTTACTCATAAAGCAATAAATTCATAGTAGAGACATTGAAGCAACACAATGGAAGATTAAGTTTCAGCGGTTGCTTTCAACTTGTAACATGTATATCTCATGGATATTTGTCAACATAGAGTAATATAATAAGTGCAATAAGCAAATATGTAGGAATCAATGCACAGTTCACACAAGTGTTTGCTTTTTGAGGTGGAGAGAAATAGGTGAACTGACTCAACAATAAAAGTAAAAGAATGGTCCTTCAAAGAGGAAAGCATCGATTGCTATATTTGTGCTAGAGCTTTTATTTTGAAAACATGAAACAATTTTGTCAACGGTAGTAATAAAGCATATGTATCATGTAAATTATATCTTACAAGTTGCAAGCCTCATGCATAGTATACTAATAGTGCCCGCACCTTGTCCTAATTAGCTTGGACTACCGGATCATCACAATGCACATGTTTTAACCAAGTGTCACAAAGGGGTACCTCTATGCCGCCTGTACAAAGGTCTAAGGAGAAAGCTCGCATTGGATTTCTCGCTATTGATTATTCTCAACTTAGACGTCCATACCGGGACAACATAGACAACAGATAATGGACTCCTCTTTTATGCATAAGCATGTAACAACAATTAATAATTTTCTCATTTGAGATTGAGGATATATGTCCAAAACTGAAACTTCCACCATGGATCATGGCTTTAGTTAGCGGCCCAATGTTCTTCTCTAACAATATGCATGCTTAACCATAAGGTGGTAGATCGCTCTTACTTCAGACAAGACGGACATGCATAGCAACTCACATGAAATTCAACAATGAATAGTTGATGGCGTCCCCAGTGAACATGGTTATCGCACAACAAGCAACTTAATAAGAGATAAAGTGCATAATTACATATTCAATACCACAATAGTTTTTAAGCTATTTGTCCCATGAGCTATATATTGCAAAGGTGAATGATGGAATTTTAAAGGTAGCACTCAAGCAATTTACTTTGGAATGGCGGAAAATACCATGTAGTAGGTAGGTATGGTGGACACAAATGGCATAGTGGTTGGCTCAAGTATTTTGGATGCATGAGAAGTATTCCCTCTCGATACAAGGTTTAGGCTAGCAAGGCTTATTTGAAACAAACACAAGGATGAACCGGTGCAGCAAAACTCACATAAAAGACATATTGAAAACATTATAAAACTCTACACCGTCTTCCTTGTTGTTCAAACTCAATACTAGAAATTATCTAGACCTTAGAGAAACCAAATATGCAAACCAAATTTTAGCATGCTCTATGTATTTCTTCATTAATGGGTGCAAAGCATATGATGCAAGAGCTTAAACATGAGCACAACAATTGCCAAGTATCACATTACCCAAAACATTTATAGCAATTACTACATGTATCATTTTCCAATTCCAACCATATAACAATTTAACGAAGGAGAAACTTCGCCATGAATACTATGAGTAGAAACCAAGGACATACTTGTCCATATGCTACAGCGGAGCGTGTCTCTCTCCCACACAAGCATGATGTAATCCAATTTATTCAAACACAAACAAAAACAAAAACAAACAGACGCTCCAAGTAAAGTACATAAGATGTGACGGAATAAAAATATAGTTTCAGGGGAGGAACCTGATAATGTTTTCGATGAAGAAGGGGATGCCTTGGGCATCCCCAAGCTTAGACGCTTGAGTCTTCTTGATATATGCAGGGGTGAACCACCGGGGCATCCCCAAGCTTAGACTTTTCACTCTTCTTGATCATAGTATATCATCCTCCTCTCTTGACCCTTGAAAACTTCCTTCACACCAAACTCGAAACAACTTATTAGAGGGTTAGTGCACAATAAAAATTAACATATTCAGAGGTGACACAATCATTCTTAACACTTCTGGACATTGCATAATGCTACTGGACATTAGTGGATCAAAGAAATTCATCCAACATAGCAAAAGAGGCAATGCGAAATAAAAGGCAGAATCTGTCAAAACAGAACAGTTCGTATTGACGAATTTTAAAATGGCACCAGACTTGCTCAAATGAAAATGCTCAAATTGAATGAAAGTTGCGTACATATCTGAGGATCATGCACGTAAATTGGCTTAATTTTCTGAGCTACCTACAGGGAGGTGGACCCAGATTCGTGACAGCAAAGAAATCTGGAACTGCGCAGTAATCCAAATCTAGTACTTACTTTACTATCAAAGACTTTACTTGGCACAACAAAACACAAAACTAAGATAAGGAGAGTTTGCTACAGTAGTAAACAACTTCCAAGACACAAAATAAAAACAAAGTACTGTAGCAAAATAACACATGGGTTATCTCCCAGGAAGTTCTTTTCTTTATAGCCATTAAGATGAGCTCAGCAGTTTTAATGATGCACTCGCAAGAAATAGTATTTGAAGCAAAAGAGAGCATCAAGAGGCAAATTCAAAACACATTTAAGTCTAACATGCTTCCTATGCATAGGAATCTTGTAAATAAACAAGTTCATGAAGAGCAAAGTAACAAGCATAGGAAGATAAAACAAGTGTAGCTTCAAAAATTTCAACACATAGAGAGGTGTTTTAGTTACATGAAAATTTCTACAACCATATTTTCCTCTCTCATAATAACTTTCAGTAGCATCATGAGCAAACTCAACAATATAACTATCACATAAAGCATTCTTATCATGAGTCTCATGCATAAAATTATTACTCTCCACATAGGCATAATCAATTTTATTAGTAATAGTGGGAGCAAATTCAATAAAGTAGCTATCATCAAATATAGGAGGCATATTGTAATCATAATCAAATTTACTCTCCATAGTAGGTGGTACCAAAAGACTACTATCATTATAATCATCATAAATAGGAGGCAAAGTATCATCAAAGTAAATTTCCTCCTCAATGCTTGGGGGACTAAAAAGATCATGCTCATCAAAACCAGCTTCCCCAAGCTTAGAATTTTCCATATCATTAGCAACAATGGTATTCAAAGTGTTCATACTAACATCATTGCTACTAGCATGCAAATAAGATTCCATAGGTTTTTTAATTTTCGCATTAAACCATTCATGTCTTGACTCAGGAAATAGTACAAAGAGCTCACAGATGTTTTCCATTATGCCTTACTAGTGTAAACAAGAAACAAAAAGTTGCAATTGCAGGATCTAAAGGAAATAGCTTCGAGCACAAACACAATGGCGCCAGAAAAGTACTTTACCTGGAACCGAAGTATGAGTGCCTTTTACCTTTCCTCCCCGGCAACGGCGCCAGAAAAGTGCTTGATGTCTACTTCCCTCCTTTTCCTCAGACAGTGTTGGGCCTCCAAGAGCGAGAGGTTTGTAGAACAGCAGCAAGTTTTCCCTTAAGTGGATCACCCAAGGTTTATCGAACTCAGGGAGGAAGAGGTCAAAGATATCCCTCTCATGCAACCCTGCAACCACAAAGCAAGAAGTCTCTTGTGTCCCCAACACACCTAATAGGTGCACTAGTTCGGCGAAGAGATAGTGAAATACAGGTGGTATGAATATATATGAGCAGTAGCAACGGTGCCAGAAAATAGCTTGCTGGCGTGTAGTTGATGGTGGTAGTATTGCAGCAGTAGTAACGCAGTAAAACAGTAAACAAGCAGTAGTAACGCAGCAGTATTTAGGAACAAGGCCTAGGGATTACACTTTCACTAGTGGACACTCTCAACATTGATCACATAACAGAATAGATAAATGCATACTCTACACTTTTGTTGGATGATGAACACATTGCGTAGGATTACACGAACCCTCAATGCCGGAGTTAACAAGCTCCACAATAATGCTCATATTTAAGTAACCTTATAGTGTAAGATAGATCAACAGACTAAACCAAGTACTAACATAGCATGCACACTGTCACCTTCATGCATATGTAGGAGGAATAGATCACATCAATATTATCATAGCAATAGTTAACTTCGCAATCTACAAGAGATCATGATCATAGCATAAACCAAGTACTAACACGGTGCACACACTGTCACCTTTACACACGTGCAGGAGGAATAGAACTACTTTAATAACTTTGCTAGAGTAGCACATAGATAAATTGTGATACAAAACTCATATGAATCTCAATCATGTAAAGCAGCTCATGAGATTATTGTATTGAGGTATATGGGAGAGAGATGAACCACATAGCTACAGCGGAGCCCTCAGCCTCGGAGGTGGATTACTCCCTCCTCATCATGGGGGCAGCGATGGCGGTGAAGATGGCGGTGAAGACGGCGGTGGAGATGGCTCCGGGGGCAATTCCCCGTCCGGCAGGGTGCCGGAACAGAGAGTTCTGTCCCCCGAATTGGAGTTTCGCGATGGCGGCGGCGCCCCTGGAGTCTTTCTGGAGTTTCGTCAATTGGTACTGCGTTTTTAGGTCGAAAGGGCTTTTATAGGCGAAGAGGCGGCACAGGGGGGCACCTGGGGGCGCCACACCCTAGGCCGGCGCGGCCTAGGCCTGGCCCGCGCCGCCATGTGGTGTGGTGGCCCCCTGGCCCCTCTCCGACTCTTCTTCGGTGTTCTGGACGCTTCCGGGAAAAATAGGAGGTTTGGCGTTGATTTCGTCCAATTCCGAGAATATTGCCCGAACAGCCTTTCTGGAACCAAAAACAGCAGAAAACAGGAACTGGCACTGTGGCATCTTGTTAATAGGTTAGTTCCGGAAAATGCATGAAAATGATATAAAGTGTGAACAAAACATGTTGGTATTGTCATAAAACAAGCATGGAACATCGGAAATTATAGATACGTTGGAGACGTATCAGTGAGCAAGCTTTGAGACCCTTTAGAGACAAGAAACGCCGCACCGTAGGGAAGGTACTAGCTAAGATCTAAGAAATAGGGTTTGTTGGAGAAGTGATCCATACTAACTGGGCAGCGAATCCAGTCCTTGTATCCAAAAAGAACACTAAAATACTAAGAATATGCATTGATTATACCGGCTTGAACAAACATTGCCCGAAGGATCAGTTTCCTTTGCCTCACATTGACCAAGTCATTAATTTGATGGCAAGATCAAAACTCATTTGTTTTCTAGATCTTTATTTCAGGTATCATCAGATCCGGATGCGAGAGTCCAACCAATTAGCGAACTTGTTCATCACGCCTTACAATACAAATTGTTCATCCATGACCAAATTGGTCGGAACATATATGCCTACGTTATTGTCGTGATGTCCCAAAAAGGAAACCATCTCATTAGCAATCTACAGGAAATCTTTGACAACCTCCCAAAATACAAGATGATGTTAAACCTGACCAATTACTTCTTTGACGTACTAGCCGGAAAAGTTCTTGGCTTCATCGTATCACATGGTGGGAAATCTCGTCAACCCATTGGTCTGGGTCTAAGGAGACACGGCCATGATGAATAAATGGTTTATGAATATTTAACATAGTCTCACCCTTTTGTGGACCTCCAAACGCTGCAGGCCGCATAATTTTAATGGGCTAACAACATTTGCTAATAAACCGTTTCCAAATATTTATCACAATCTTACCCTTTGTCTACCTTTCTCCGTTGGTATTTCTCTTAATAAATGGTTGCTCTAGATAATTGTGGAGTGTGGATTGGCCAGCGGCTATGGTCTCCAAATTCACACTCCCATTCCCCAAAGTTGCCAAACACACTATTAGTTAATTGCAAATCATTACAAATTCTCTTGTTTTGTCTTAAAAAATTGGAGCAGAAGGCCGGGCTTCCTCTCTCAATGGCAAGGCCAAGCCAAACAATTACTTTTCTTTTGGGAAGACAACACTTCATTAACTAACGAAACTGAAGAACACAGAAAATTTTGGTCGAATTGCTGCCACATTTTATTGATTAGGAAAGCCAGAGTGCAAATTATACATATAATTAAGTTTACATTCACACACAAACTAAAATAACTACAGTAAAATAAGAACGTCTAACGACTGATCAACAACATGTAAACAATTCCTATAGTAATATACAGAAATAAAATGCCACATTGATCACATTTGCTTGCTTCTTCGAACCAACCATCTGTCTTAGGTGCTTGATGAGTTTCTTCAGTTCTCCCATCAGTTCCGCATCACTAGTGACACTGCTCGAGCCTAATTTCTCCATCGTCGACGCTTGATTAAGCTCCCGCATTGCGCCCCTCCTCCTAAACAAATGATGCCCTCCACTTGAAGCTTCTCAATGTACTCATCAGTCCACTCAAAATGGCTACATTTCTTCAGATTCTAAAAAAGAGCACGTGAACCCTAAGTCCTAAATCGGAGGAAAAATCAAGGAATCTGCAGAAATCAGAGAAAAAAAGGCCGATGAAAAACTTAGATCTAACCTTTCCCGGCTCTGTCTTGCTCTCGCACTTCACAAATTCTTGCTCAAATTTCCCATTCTCCTCTTTTGTTGTGACCAATCGCTTCAATGGCGCGGCGCGTGGGCTGTCAGGACATCTTATCATAGGCACTGCGCCATACTTAGGCCATGAGGTGCGGAAGGCTCAACTAGAGGTCGACATATATCGTCAGCCGTAGTCGCGCGCGCTGTCGCCATAGAAGAAGAATAAGGGGAGGAAATGGGGGCGGCAGGCAGGTACGGGCGAGCGGAGGCTCCCATCTTGTACTATGCTGAGCTAGGCAAGTTCTAGGTCCCGTGGTGAGGTGGATCCCAAGCTCACTGGGCAATGTGTGGGTCAGCACTGAGGTGGATGAGTTGTGAGTCCTGCAGCGAGGTGGATTCCATGCTCACTGGACAATATGTGGGTAAGCGTTGAGATGGATAGGTTGATATAAACGGATAATGATCTCTACTGAGTTTAAGGTCCGTGTCGCGTCTAAGCTATTTTGACTGTGAGAAGCTTCGCATTGCAGCTATTCTGGTGAATGACGTCGGCTTCTAGCCAATTCCGAAAAAAGGTTCCACAGAAGCTATTGGCCCATACGGAATTACACATGCATACGTGTACAATATACTGTCTGTACATATTTAATTGGGCCATGTTAATTTCGCCGGTTAGATACGTCTCAATTTTTTTACGAAACACACTACAGACGTAGACACTCACATATACTCACACCTATGAACGCACATATTATTTGTTAATGACCATATCATGCATTTTATTTGAAGGGGTACTGAGCAAATTACCGTCGTTGCTAGGGAGGGCCGGAGGGTTCAACCCAAGTGGAAGTCTCACCAGCAATAAAAGCCAGGTTGCACAGCAGCCCGGAAGAGGAGCTTGCAAATATGATGAAACAGAGCTTTCAGAAGCTACCATTAGTACGTACCTGCTTGAAGTTGACACGCCTCTGCCTCTTTACATCGATCGATTTCTACGTGTCGCGCTGCGTCTGTTGACATGCAACAGCAATCCTTCTCTTTTCTCAGGCGACAGAGGACATTCGGTGCAAAAATCATTGCACCTTTATTCGGCACGATTGCACGAACAATTTCGCGCCATCCAAAGATTATGACAGAATGTGTTCCTGTTGTCGTAGACCCAAAGCCAAACGCTTGTTGCGGCCTTCTAGGTCCACACCGTCACAAAACCATCCAACGCACAGAATGTACTCCTTAGCCCAAATTAATTGGTGCAGCCATATTGTTGTCCATTACAATTTACAAGTATAATTCTGAATTTCTGATGTGCGCTGGTTAATTTAGGCTGAAGAGAGTAATTTCAACTACTCGCTCCGATCCATGGTAAGTGTCGATGTTTTAGTTCAAATTTAAACTAATTAAACTAAAACTCCGACACAATACTTATTATGATCGGAGGGAGTACTTTTCTTCTCCATCTTGTACCAACGAAGAACAATCTACTCCATGCAAGCCCATGCTAACAGCATCTCATGGACAATCGGGTAGGTTCAGTACTGGTTTGGGTTCAGTTGAATGATCATGCCATATCTCCTCAATTTCCAGATGAACCCATACCAAGCCTATGTGTAGATCGCAAGGGAAACATTATCGGTGTCACCAAACCGGTACTAGCTAGCTAGCTAGCCAGAATGCAACCGGAGCAAGCAAAGGAAAAGCGAGAGTGAGCACACTGCACATGGATGCACCAAGAATATATCCATGGCGACTTTAACTGTAAGTGTACTACGTAGCTTCTAATACATCTTCCTCTTTGCTCTTTGATATCTTCTTAAGCAATATACTTGCCAAATTAAAGGTTTTTAAGGCATCTCGGATCGGGAGAATCGTCTCCACTGTCATCTCACATCATTCTGAAGGCGCAGACGCCATTATATTATTCAGTCGGTGCTCCATTAATTTGCTGCCTAAAAGCACATGGATGTTTTCTTCTCTCCCAAAGCAAGCGAGTCCTATCATTTCGAAGTTCGAACGAACATGGGGCCACACCCGCAAAGAAGCCACTATCTCAGCATCAGCATCTGTCGTGTAAAGCTCTTTGTGAAAACGTCAGAAAGAAAAACACTTTGCAAGAAAGATGGCGATTCCAGGTAATAAAATATATAATCTGCAGTCTTTTCAGAAAGGCTCATGTGTAAATTTCAGTTGTGAAATTTGATGAAAACCTATTTGGACTGTCAAACTAGTTTACTCTCCCAAAGTATGAGTAAGCTGGTTGCAAAGTCAAAGTTCCTACAACATTTTTTCTCAACCAATAACAGATGCTTCCAACACATGCGCATGCCAGAGCATCCCTTGGCAATTGGCACACAGAGGGGACTAAAGAAAAGAAAACGGCTTCCGCAAACTATCACTTGTGTTCCCAATGCTTCTGATGATCAAACTCCATGTGTGTGAGAGAGACTATCCAACTACCTTTTGCTCTTGGACTTGGGGATCTCAAACACATAGTCCCCATGTGTACTTTCTCGCAAGCTTCAACCAAATCCAAAGCCACGAGAGAGCTGCCAAGGAGGATCTGGTTGTTGCCACCAAACCAATATAGGGACCAAACAGGAGTCCAAAATTCTCCTACAACTCCAGTTAACAAAAGCTTAAAGCTCCTATATCTTGTGTCCGATCATTATCAAATGAGTCATTACCAAGATAATTGAGCATATCAAAGAAAACATTCAACGGGATTCCTTATAGTTGTGCCACAAAAATGGTTTATTGACAGTTGTTATAAGCTTTGAAGTAGCAGTAACAGAAGAGTAAGCAGCTAATTAATGAAGGCGGCATATAAGCATCGTGTTAACTTCCCCTAAGCAAACGGTAGTACTAAATCATCACACCCTCCTTTACATTTGTATTATATTCCCCACATAAATAGTAATATTATTACCACCGATCTGCGCCTCTGCTTTGACTATGGACACAACAGCACAGGCGAACGCTACTCCAAGAAGAAGCCTACCTCTCGCCGGAGCTAGCCTTGATCTTAACTAGACCTCGACGTGGCAGTAGGTGGTTGTCTGGAACTTGAAGCCGCTGGCCCCGGGGGCGCCGTTGCCGCCGGTGGTGACGAGGAAGGCCGGGCAGGTGGCGAAGAGGTGGTAGTGGCCGGAGATCCAGCTGCCGACCTTCCACCTGACGCGGCCGTCGATCTTGACCTGGAGGATGAGGTAGCCCGCCTGGCAGTCCTGGGAGATGGCGCTGGCGAGGTATGGCGCGAAGGGGACGTTGGGCCCGTCGAGCACCGGCGACCAGATGTCGACGTCGCCGTGGCCCTGGTAGACCGCCGGGAGCGAGGAGGCGACGGTGATCTGCTGGTACTTGTAGGAGGCGTAGACGTCGAGGCGGTCGTAGTAGACGCCGACGCGGTCGTTGGGGTTGCGGGAGGCGACGGTGACCTGGAGCGAGGTGGAGAGGAGGCTGGAGGCGTTGGAGAGGTCCAGCTGCCGGAGGGAGGCGTCCTGGAGGTAGAAGCGCGGGTGAGTGGGGCGGAGGACGAGGTAGACGATCAGTGAGATGACGGCGACGATGAAGGCCAGGAACAGGAACACGGCCAGCAGGCGCCGGCAGCAGTTCCGGAGGTGGTCGTCGCGGTGGTTGCCGCAGTCCTTGCCCATGGCTGCTTTTTGGTCAGTCGACCGACGAGCTCTTGTTCCTCCTCTAGCTTTGGATATAGAGTGATGTGAGTTGCTTGGGAGGGAAAGGGACTCTGGAGGTGTAGTGTGCTGTGGGAATGTGGTGTTTGGGAAGCGGAGTAAATCGGGCTGAAGGGGTCACACAATTAATAGGCTCTCCTCTGATTCTTAATCTCATGGTGGGGCTGCTCTGCTCCTGCCAGCGACGTGTCTACTAATTCTCGTTAGATGACCATAACGTAAATCTACCATGTCCTTAAGATTAGACCGTTAGTCCAATCCCTGCGGAGATTTGTGCTGAAAAAAATGCAGAAATTATAAGAAACGCATGTTTAAAATTTAATTCCCTGGAGAAAACGCTTCGTCAGCCGTCAGATCTTCAAGTGAACGTTGGATGCAACTTCCATATTTCTTGCTGCGACGTGGCGAGTTGTTATTGGGTCGCTCCATCCACTCGCGTGTTGTTGGAGTCTAAAAAACGAACTTCTACTTTCATGTAATCCCATATTCTAAAACTTTGGGGGGTGGGGGGGGAACTTATTGATAAGGTATGTAAAACTCCGAAAAACAAACACATATATGTTTAGTTGGAACTGACCAATGTAAATTCTCGCTAAACAATATCACCATTCATGAAAGTGAGAAAATGAATTTCAAATTTTACATCGAAGGCTCTTCGTTTCTAAGTTCTTTTTTGTAACATTTAGAAGTAGGTTTTAGTCCACCTGCATGGTTTCAAAAATCCGCTCGCCCGAATCATGAACTCATCGAGATCGACTAGGTTCCTAATCCAGAATAATAACTATATTTATATTTAAAGAACACACAATTTTTCCAAGAAAAAATGGCGAAAAAAATGTCATGTTGTAGTGATCATTGCCATGTTCGAAATAATATGCGCGTTCACATGGAGACAATATGTATACATACATAGTCTTTAAAATATTTCAATTTTGGTTGCGATGAGGCCAAGTAGCGGCCTACCTCACAGAGCACACAACTTTGGAGATGGCTGAGGCGGAAGGATTAAAAAGCAGAGTTGGCACGTAGTGGGTCGATGGACGGAATAAAAGAATGCGACGAAACTTCCATTCACAATCTTCGCTGCGTTGGGCACCGGCAAGTATAGCCGTATAGGGAGTACAAATGGACAGAGAAGACGATGCTGCGGTTTCTTGCCACGTAACGGGTGTGTAGGTAGGACTCGATTCGTTGGACTCGACCTGCCAAGTGCGCATGTGTCCATGTATGAAACGAGGCCAATCAAGCATATGACCGATTCCAATGTAAGGGATGATTTTTTTTTCTTTAATGGTGTCTTAATTTTGGAGTTTGATTTGTTTCTTAACGGCAGCCAGCAACTATAGAAACCTATGGTTGGATAGATCGTGCACATCCCAGCCCACCAAAAACAAAACCCTAGGTTTGTCACTGGATGACAGGCACGACACAGTCGCACCGCAGCAGACGGGTAGCCTCCTTCACATACATGCAAAAGTCCCTCAAGCCCGCTTAGCCTTCCAAGCTTTCCTGCCAAGCAGGCATTTGGCTATAAAAATGTATGGTGTGTCGCGTCGTCCCGCCTTATGACCCAGTAGACACACTAATTCCTCTTCTCCTTCTGGCGCACTCTCGCCTCCCTACCATCTTTTGTTGGCTGCAAACCACATGGCCCAAGCTAGCACATGCCCCGCGCCAGTTGTACCCATCATCCAACGAGGAGCTGGAGCGCGCGGCGATGGCGCATGAGGGCTGGACGAGTTCGTCCCAGAGGAAGACATTGACGAGGAGGGGGAGAAGGAGTCCGGCCGTCCGCCGAGGAACGACGAGCAGGCGGCCCTGCTCGTCTTCTTTGAAATCATCAATGAGAAGGTGGCGCGTGCCCGCTCCCTTGAGGAGGTGAATCGTAGCCATCAAGAACCGCACGAAGGAGATGTATCGATAGCATATTAGGGTGATGTTCGTGGAGCGTAGGCCAAAAGGGCATGCTCTCCTAGCGGATGGCACTCACTACTGCCCAAGAGGCCAATCACATCCTTGCTCTGGAGGCCACACGGGAGGTGCGAACTAGCGCATGCGTGCGAAGCCATTGTGGTCAGGGCCCCCGAATATGCACACAAACGGGAAAACAACGTGCGGTGACGCATCAGAGCCGCTCCAAGCTAGGGCAGCGAGGAGAGGGCCGCATCCGTGACATGGGAGGCTGGCCCATCCCGCGTCGTCGGCCGGAGCAATGACGAGGCCTAGTAGTCTAGGAAAAAATCGATTGTATTTTAGTTTTATTAAGATCAAAAGATTCTATCCATGTTTTATCACTGACTAGTGGGCCAGGGGACGACACTTGGGTTATCTCCGTGCGTGTCAGCGTGGACATAAAGCTAGCCCAGATTTAGGCTAAAATTGCATCCACATGGAGAGAGAAAGAGACAACCTAAGTTTTGGGTCGCTACATTGGGCGAGTCTTTCGGCCCGCGGCGATCCATTCAAACGCGTGCGCCAAATATGTGCATCGTTGGACATGCTCTAACGTTTTTTCTTCTAAATATACTAATTGGATGTCACATATGTCAATGTTTTTTGTTTGTAAAAAGTACATGAAATATGAAAAGGTTTGATGTAAGCAAAAGCTAAATGTATATTAGTCACTTGATGGAGTACTCTAGTCTCTAGTCTCTAGTCTAGATAAAAGTATATCCTATGAAGGTAAAACAAGAAGCATGCATGAATGTTCTTAAACGGGTTCCCGCGTTCGTTGATGTGCATCAGCATGTGAGGCACATGGAGTTTAGCGCGCCGAACCGAGAAACTTCTTGCACGAGATTGGAAGGATGGACCGACCGACCAATCCACGGATAGCCGAACGCGGCGGGCGCACGCACGTGGGCGCGACGCCGAGTCTGTCCGAAACAAAGGCCCTCCCTCCGCTTCTCCACACGCTCTACAAAGCTGCCAGCGAACCCCGTTCGGCGATCGCAACGCTGGATTTCTCCTTTTTTCCCAGGAATTGAGGACAGAGTGTGCGTACGGCACAAAGAATGCAGGCTGCTGGTTGTAGCTCCCGCGAAACGGCCATCTCTCCGTTCTAAGTAACCGTTATAATTTTAACTTTTTTTAATAATGAGCCCTTTATTATGTAGTAATAAGGAAGCAATTACACCCAATATATACATATCAAGATGCACACAGACGTTCAAGAGTCTCAAAAATCTGTAGTGATAAAAAGGCGAATTACATATCAAACATGAGCAACCGCAAGACGTCTAAGGTGAAGGCGGAGGTCCAATCCGTAGATTATGCTACCACTCATGTATGGAAAAAGTATCCCTCACCGTGTTCTTCAACCGTGTACAGACCTACTTAAAGACGTCGTGATTCTCCATCTTTTGCAGCGCATACCATAAACGATGAGTAGCGGTACATCTAAAGATAACCAAAGATATTGGTCACACTAGTCGGGGATACAGATCAGAAGCTACTTGGATGCATGACCATATAGACCTGGCAAAGCGACATTGGAAGAACAAGTGTTTAATCGTCTCGTTATAGCGACGGAAAACACACTGCATACTCTCATGCCAATTACGTTTCAAAAGATTATCTTTGGTTATGATTACTCCTCGACGCAAATACTAGCCAAAAATCTTAATTTTGAGCGGTATTTTCATTTTCCAAATTTTCTTGTTTTTATCAACTGGTATTTTAAGTTGGATAATTGCATTGTACAAAGAACTTACAAAGAACTTTCCATTGGCTTGTAAGTTCGAACGAAATTCGTCCTGCCCTTCCGACAACTGAATGGAGTACCAACGTAGAAGTAAGGCATTTCATGCAAAAAGTCTCGGACCGATTAAATTCCATCTAAACGTCACTGTCGGAGGTGAGGTTGACATTACTAATGTAATGGTATCACTTTTGCGATGAACAATGCTTTATAACACTGGATATTGTTCAGAGAGAGGCCTATTCTCTAGCCTCGTATCCTCCCAGAATCGTATCTGCGATCCACACTGGCGAGAAGGGCTACTCCTCGATTTGCCTTAATATTGAAAGTACCGTATTTGAACAAAAATTTCTTCGTTGCCATTAGGGCAACCCAGAAATGCGAGTCTCCCAGTTTTCAATGGATATGGGATAACGCTTTCTCGTCAATATACTTTCTTTTAATCATGGTCTGCCATACGCCATATTCTGTTAGAAGCTTATATAGCCACTTACCTAACAAGGCTGAGTTCTTGACCTCAAGGTCATGAACCCCAACATACCCATATCTCTGGGTCGGCATATGATAGACCACTTGACCAGTTGATATTTCTTTTTTTCACTATCCCCTTGATACGTCTCCGACGTATCGATAATTTCTTATGTTTCATGCCACATTATTGATGATATCTACATGTTTTATGCATACTTTATGTTGTTTTTATGCGTTTTCCGGAACTAACCTATTGACGAGATGCCGAAGGGCCGATTCTTGTTTTACGCTGTTTTTGGTTTCAGAAATCCTAGTAAGGAAATATTCTCGAAATCGGACGAAATCAACGCCCAGCATCTTAGAATCCCCGGGAGCTTCCAGAACACCCGAGAGTCGCCAGAGTGGACCCACAGGGGGCCCACACATGGGGCTGGCGCGGCCTAGGCCCTGGCCGCGCCGCCCTATTGTCTGGTGGCCCAAGACCCACTCTGACGCCGCCTCTTCGCCTATAAGAAGCCCCTCGACCTAAAACCTCGATACGAAAAAGCCACGGTACGAGAAACCTTCCAGAGCCGCCGCCATCGCGAAGCCAAGATCTGGGGGACAGGAGTCTCTGTTCCGGCACGCCGCCGGGACGGGGAAGTGCCCCCGGAAGGCTTCTCCATCGACACCGCTGCCATCTCCACCGCCATCTTCATCAATGCTGTTGTCTCCCATGAGGAGGGAGTAGTTCTCCATCGAGGCTCGGGGCTGTACCGGTAGCTATGTGGTTAATCTCTCTCCCTATGTACTTCAATACAATAATCTCATGAGCTTCCTTACATGATTGAGATTCATATGATGATGCTTGTAATCTAGATGTCATTATGCTAGTCAAGTGGATTTTACTTATGTGATCTCCGGAGACTCCTTGTCCCACGTGTGTAAAGGTGACAGTGTGTGCACCGTGTGGGTCTCTTAGGCTATATTTCACAGAATACTTATTCACTGTTATGAATGGCATAGTGAGGTGCTTATTTATATCTCTTTATGATTGCAATGTGTTTTGTATCACAATTCATCTATGTGCTACTCTAGTGATGTTATTAAAGTAGTTCATTCCTCCTGCACGGTGTAATGGTGACAGTGTGTGCATCGTGTAGTACTTGGCGTAGGCTATGATTGTGATCTCTTGTAGATTATGAAGTTAACTATTGCTATGATGGTATTGATGTGATCTATGCCTCCTTTCATAGCGTGAAGGTGATAGTGTGCATGCTATGTTAGTACTTGGTTTGGTTGTGTTGATTTATCATGCACTCTAAGGCTATTTAAATGTGAACATCGAATATTGTGGAGCTTGTTAACTCCGGCATTGAGGGTTCGTGTAATCCTACACAATTAGTGGTGTTCATCATCCAACAAGAGGGTGTAGAGTCTAGCATCTATCTATTCATTTATGTGATCAATGTTGAGAGTGTACACTAGTGAAAGTATAATCCCAAGGCCTTGTTCCTAAATACTGCTATCGCTGCTTGTTTACTGTTTTACTGCATCTCTACCGTCCGCAATATTACCACCATCAACCACACGCCAGTCCTGGGCAGCAAAGCACTTTTCTGGCGCCGTTACTACTGCTCATACTTATTCATACCACCTGTATTTCACTATCTCTTCGCCGAACTAGTGCACCTATTAGGTGTGTTGGGGACACAAGAGACTTCTTGCTTTGTGGTTGTAGGGTTGCATGAGAGGGATATCTTTGACCTCTTCCTCCCTGAGTTCGATAAACCTTGGGTGATCCACTTAAGGGAAACTTGCTGCTGTTCTACAAACCTCTGCTCTTGGAGGCCCAACACTTTCTACAAGAATAGAAGCACCCGTAGACATCAAGCACTTTTCTGGCGCCGTTGCCGGGGAGGAAAGGTAAAAGGCACTCATACTCCGGTTCCAGGTAACAGTACTTTTCTGGCGCCATTGCGTGTGTGCTCGAAGCTATTTCCTTTAGATCCTGCAATTGCATCTTTTTGTTTCTTGTTTACACTAGTAAGGCATAATGGACAACAATGAGCTTCTTATTCTATTTCCTGATTTAAGACATGGATGGTTTGATCCGAAAATTAAAAAACCCATGGAACATATTAGTATGAACACTTTGAACACCATTGTTGCTAATGATATGGAAAATTCTAAGCTTGGGGAAGCTGGTTTTGATGAGCATGATCTTTTTAGTCCACCAAGCATTGAGGAGGAAATCTACTTTGATGATACTTTGCCTCCTATTTATGATGATTATAATGATAGTAGTCTTTTGGTACCGCCTGTTATGGAGGATAAATTTGATTATGATTACAATATACCTCCTATATTTGATGATGAGAATAATAATGATAGCTACTTTGTCGAATTTGCTCCCACTACAACTAATAAAATTGATTATGCTTATGTGGAGAGTAATAATTTTATGCATGAGAGTCATGATAAGAATGCTTTATGTGATAGTTATATTGTTGAGTTTGCTCATGATACTACTGAAAGTTATTATGGGAGAGGAAAATATGGTTGTAGAAATTTTCATGTTACTAAAACACCTCTCTATGTGCTGAAATTTTTGAAGCTACACTTGTTCTATCCTCCTATGCTTGTTACTTTGCTCTTCATGAACTTGTTTATTTACAAGATTCCTATGCATAGGAAGCATGTTAGACTTAAATGTGTTTTGAATTTGCCTCTTGATGCTCTCTTTTGCTTCAAATACTATTTCTTGCGAGTGCATCATTAAAACTGCTGAGCCCATCTTAATGACTATAAATAAAGAACTTCTTGGGAGATAACCCATGTGTTTATTTTACTACAGCAACTTTTTTTTATATTTGTGTCTTGGAAGTTGTTACTACTGTAGCAACCTCTCCTTATCTTAGTTTTTTTGCATAGTTGTGCCAAGTAAAGTCGTTGATAGTAAGGTTCATACTAGATTTGGATTACTGCGCAGAAACAGATTTCTTTGCTGTCACGAATCTGGGCAAAATTCTCTGTAGGTAACTCAGAAAATTATGCCAATTTACGTGAGTGATCCTCAGATATGTACGCAACTTTCATTCAATTTGATCATTTTCATTTCAGCAAGTCTAGTGCCTCAATAAAATTCGTCTTTACGGACTGTTCTGTTTTGACAGATTCTGCCTTTTATTTCGCATTGCCTCTTTTGCTGTGTTGGATGGATTTCTTTGTTCCATTGACTTCCAGTAGCTTTGTGCAATGTCCAGAAGTGTTAAGAATGATTGTGTCACCTCTGAACATGTGAGTTTTGGATTATGCACTAACCCTCTAATGAGTTTGATTTGAGTTTGGTGTGGAGGAAGTTTTCAAGGGTCAAGAGAGGAGGATGATATACTATGATCAAGGAGAGTGAAAGCTCTAAGCTTGGGGATGCCCCGTTGGTTCATCCCTGCATATTTCAAGAAGACTCAAGCGTCTAAGCTTGGGGATGCCCAAGGCATCCCCTTCTTCATCGACAACATTATCAGGTTCCTCTAGTGAAACTATATTTTTATTCCATCACATCTTATGTACTTTACTTGGAGCGTCTGTGTGTTTTTGTTTTTGTTTTTGTTTGAATAAATGCTTGTGTGGGAGAGAGACACGCTCCGCTGGTTCATATGAACACATGTGTTCTTAGCTTTTAATTTTCATGGCGAAGGTTGAAACTTCTTCGTTAAATTGTTATATGGTTGGAAACGGGAAATGCTACATGTAGTAATTGGTAAAATGTCGTGAATAATTTGATACTTGGCAATTGTTGTGCTCATGTTTAAGCTCTTGCATCATATACTTTGCACCTATTAATGAAGAAATACATAGAGCTTGCTAAAATTTGGTTTGCATAATTGGTCTCTCTAAGGTCTAGATAATTTCTAGTAAATAGTTTGAACAACAAGGAAGACGGTGTAGAGTCTTATAATGTTTACAATATGTCTTTTATGTGAGTTTTGCTGCACCGCTTCATCCTTGTGTTTGTTTCAAATAAGCCTTGCTAGCCTAAGCCTTGTATCGAGAGAGAATACTTCTCATGCATCCAAAATTCTTGAGCCAACCACTATGCCATTTGTCTCCACCATACCTACCTACTACATGGTATTTCTCCGCCATTCCAAAGTAAATTATTTGAGTGCTACCTTTAAATTTCTATCCTCTACCTTTGCAATATATAGCTCATGGGACAAATAGCCTAAAAACTATTGTGGTATTGAATATGTACTTATGCACTTTATCTCTTATTAAGTTGCTTGTTGTGCGATAACCATGTTCCTGGGGACGCCATCAACTACTCTTTATTGAATATCATGTGAGTTGCTATGCATGTCCGTCTTGTCTGAAGTAAGGGAGATTTACCGCTAGAATGGTTAGAGCATGCATAATGTTAGAGAAGAACATTGGACCGCTAACTAAAGCCATGATCCATGGTGGAAGTTTCAGTTTTGGACAAATATCCTCAATCTCATATGAGAAAATTAATTGTTGTTGAATGCTTATGCATAAAAGAGGAGTCCATTATCTGTTGTCTATGTTGTCCCGGTATGGATGTCTAAGTTGAGAATAATCAATAGCGAGAAATCCAATGCGAGCTTTCTCCTTAGACCTTTGTACATGCGGCATAGAGGTACCCCTTTGTGACACTTGGTTAAAACATATGCATTGTGATGATAATCCAGGTAATCCGAGCTAATTAGGACAAGGTGCGGGCACTATTAGTATACTATGCATGAGGCTTGCAACTTGTAAGATATAACTTACATAACACATATGCTTTATTACTACCGTTGACAAAATTGTTTCTTGTTTTCAAAACCAAAGCTCTAGCACAAATATAGCAATCGATGCTTCCCTCTGCGAAGGGCCATTCTTTTATCTTTATGTTGAGCCAGTTCACCTATTTCTCTCCATCTCAAGAAGCAAACACTTGTGTGAACTGTGCATTGATTCCTACATACTTGCATATTGCACTTATTATATTACTTTGCATTGACAACTATCCATGAGATATACATGTTACAAGTTGAAAGCAACCGCTGAAACTTAATCTTCC
Source organism: Lolium perenne (assembly GCF_019359855.2). Lineage (NCBI taxonomy): Eukaryota > Viridiplantae > Streptophyta > Magnoliopsida > Poales > Poaceae > Lolium > Lolium perenne. The sequence continues at coordinate 121,351,990 of NC_067248.2, read as the reverse complement.
GTTGTGTTGCTTCAATGCCTTTACTTTGAATTATTGCTTTATGAGTTAACTCTTATGCAAGACTTATTGATGCTTGTCTTGAAAGTACTATTCATGAAAAGTCTTTGCTATATGATTCATTTGTTTACTCATGTCATTTACCATTGCTTTGATCGCTGCATTCATTACATATGCTTACAATAGTATGATCAAGGTTATGATGGCATGTCACTCCAGAAATTATCTTTGTTATCGTTTACCTGCTCGGGACGAGCAGAAACTAAGCTTGGGGATGCTGATATGTCTCCGACGTATCGATAATTTCTTATGTTCCATGCCACATTATTGATGATATCTACATGTTTTATGCATACTTTATGTTGTTTTTATGCGTTTTCCGGAACTAACCTATTGACGAGATGCCGAAGGGCCAGTTGCTGTTTTCTGCTGTTTTTGGTGTCAGAAATCCTAGTAAGGAAATATTCTCAGAATCGGACGAAATCAACGCCCAGCATCTTAGAATCCCCGGGAGCTTCCAGAACACCCGAGAGTCGCCAGAGTGGACCCACAGGGGGCCCACACATGGGGCTGGCGCGGCCCAGGCCCTGGCCGCGCCGCCCTATTGTCTGGTGGCCCCAGACCCCCTCTGACGCCGCCTCTTCGCCTATAAGAAGCCCCTCGACCTAAAACCTCGATACGAAAAAGCCACGGTACGAGAAACCTTCCAGAGCCGCCGCCATCGCGAAGCCAAGATCTGGGGGACAGGAGTCTCTGTTCCGGCACGCCGCCGGGACGGGGAAGTGCCCCCGGAAGGCTTCTCCATCGACACCGCTGCCATCTCCACCGCCATCTTCATCAACGCTGCTGTCTCCCATGAGGAGGGAGTAGTTCTCCATCGAGGCTCGGGGCTGTACCGGTAGCTATGTGGTTAATCTCTCTCCCTATGTACTTCAATACAATAACTCATGAGCTGCCTTACATGATTGAGATTCATATGATGATGCTTGTAATCTAGATGTCATTATGCTAGTCAAGTGGATTTTACTTATGTGATCTCCGGAGACTCCTTGTCCCACGTGTGTAAAGGTGACAATGTGTGCACCGTGTGTGTCTCTTAGGCTATATTTCACAGAATACTTATTCACTATTATGAATGGCATAGTGAGGTGCTTATTTATATCTCTTTATGATTGCAATGTGTTTTGTATCACAATTCATCTATGTGCTACTCTAGTGATGTTATTAAAGTAGTTTATTCCTCCTGCACGGTGTAATGGTGACAGTGTGTGCATCGTGTAGTACTTGGCGTAGGCTATGATTGTGATCTCTTGTAGATTATGAAGTTAACTATTGCTATGATGGTATTGATGTGATCTATGCCTCCTTTCGTAGCATGAAGGTGACAGTGTGCATGCTATGTTAGTACTTGGTTTGGTTGTGTTGATCTGTCGTGCACTCTAAGGTTATTTAAATATGAACATCGAATATTGTGGAGCTTGTTAACTCCGGCATTGAGGGTTCGTGTAATCCTACACAGTTAGTGGTGTTCATCATCCAACAAGAGAGTGTAGAGTCTAGCATCTATTTATTTATTCTGTTATGTGATCAATGTTGAGAGTGTCCACTAGTGAAAGTATGATCCCTAGGCCTTGTTTCCAATACTGCTATCGCTGCTTGTTTATTGTTCTACTGCATCTGTACTGTCCGCAATATTACCACCATCAACCACACGCCAGTTTTGGGCAGCCAAGCACTTTTCTGGCGCCGTTACTACTGCTCATACTTATTCATACCACCTGTATTTCACTATCTCTTCGCCGAACTAGTGCACCTATTAGGTGTGTTGGGGACACAAGAGACTTCTTGCTTTGTGGTTGCAGGGTTGCATGAGAGGGATATCTTTGACCTCTTCCTCCCTGAGTTCGATAAACCTTGGGTGATCCACTTAAGGGAAACTTGCTGCTGTTCTACAAACCTCTGCTCTTGGAGGCCCAATACTGTCTACAAGAATAGAAGCACCCGTAGACATCACCCCTTGCCAAAAAAATCTCGATCTATAATAATCGAGCTTGTGTAACCCACCTTTTGGCAAGATGAAGAAGGATATCATATACAACACCATGTTAGTTAGTATTGCACTAATGAGTAACAATCTTCCTCCGAGGGATAGCAATTTACCTTTCCAGCTACTAAGTCTCTTTTGAAGTCTTTCCTCGACTAGTTTCCATTCAGCTATAGTTAATCTCCGATAATGAATCGGGATGCCCAGATAGTTGATGGGAAACTGGCCTTGCCCACAACTAAACAGTTCCGAATATTCGGCGACTGAGTCATGAGCCTTGCCAAAGCAGAATAATTCGCTTTTATGGAAGTTTATTTTGAGACCCAATAAATGCTCGAAAGTTGCCAATATTAGCTTTAAATTTCGAGCCTTTTCGATGTCATGTTCCATAAATAAAATTTTATCGTCGGCGTATTGAAAAATTGATAAACCCCCATTAACAAGATGTGGGATCACACCCTCAATTTGGCCATCAGATCTAGCTTGTTCGATCAAGATAGTGAGCATATTAGCCACAATGTTGAATAATAGTGGTGATAGAGGATCACCCTTGCGTAAGCCTTTTCGTGTTTGAAAGATGTGTCCCGTGTCGTCATTCACACGGATCGCAACACTTCCTCCATACACAAAATTATTGATCAATGCTCTCCACTCGGGTGAAAAATCTATCATCCTAAGTGTCTGATGAAGAAAAGACCAATTAACTTTATCATAAGCCTTCTCAAAATCAAGTTTTAAGATTACCCCATTCAACTTTTTGGTATGCATCTCATGAACCGCCTCATGTAGAACCACAACCCCATCAAGGAGATTACGTCCTTGCATGAATGTGGTTTGTGACCGCCTGACCACATGATCAGCCATTTTATTCAGTCTGATGGTGGCCACTTTCATGAAAATTTTGAAATTTACATTTAGGAGGCAGATGGGTCTATATTGTTGGATCCTTTCTGCCTCCTTAACTTTGGGTAACAAGATAACCTCACCAAAATTTAGACGGAATAATTCTAACTGTCCAGCGTGTAAAACACTGAACATCTCTAAAAGATCCTCCTTAATGGTATCCTAGAAAGTCTGATATAATTCAGCAGGTAAACCATCTGGACCCGGAGCTTTGTTATGTTCCATCTGGAAAACCGCTTTTTAAACTTCATTCTCCAAATAAGGGGCCGTTAAAACAACGTTCTCCTCCTGGGACACTTGGGGTATATCTTCTATTTGGGACTCATCGAGAGAAAAGGAACTCTCTTATGGAGGATCAAATAGGCTCTTGTAATAATTAGTGATGTAGGATTTGAGTTGTTCATGGCCTTAAATTAGACCCTCATCTTGTACAAGGGATTGAATACGCTTTTTCCTCTGACGGCCATTGGCAATCCCATGAAAATATCTCGTATTTGAGTCCCCTTCCGGAATGAATTGGGCTTTTGAACGGTGGTACCATTTCAACCCCTCTTCCCGAAGAAGACCAGCTAGTTGAGTATTGGATTGATTTTTCAAATCCAATTCAATGCTCGCTAACGGTCTTGCTTCAGCAAGCGCTTCTAACTCATCAATGATAGTCGATAAGTGAAGCTTCTCCTTCTTAAGAATACCAGTAGTTGTGTGACTCGCCCATCCAGAAAGGTGTTTGCGAACTGCTCGCATCTTTTTATTCCACCTTAGAATCGAATTGTTGGCATAAACTGGTCTTTTCCAAACATTTTTAACCATCTCATGAAAACCTTAGCGCTGTAACCATCCAAGTTCAAACTTAAATGGTTTCTTAGACAGCGCACTTGTTAACCCGGTAGTTAAAATTATGGGAGCATGATCCGATAGTTTTTCAATACGTTCTAGAGCACGCACTGACACCATCGGGTATTTATCCTCCCAAGTGGTGTCCATCAACACACTCTCTAATTTCTCGTATGTTGGGTCAGGTAAACTGTTAGCCCATGTATACTGTCGGTCTGCCATCACAACCTCCCTCAAATCCAAGCTGACGATGATAGCAATAAATAAGAAAGGCAAGTGGCCATTAAAAGGGCCTTTACTTTTCTCATGGAGGAATCTAAGAAAATTGAAATCACCCCCTATGAGAATAGGGTATGGATCGTCCTTTGCAAGATTCACAAGCTCGTTTAAGAAACTTTGAGAGTAATCGCGCTTTCCCGCCTTAGAAATAGCAATAAAATCTAAATTATAGTCCTTACAACAATCAACAATATGAGAGTGTTTAGCCAAGTCACGAAGACCTCTGCTATTCCTAAACATGTCATTCAATTTTAGAAACTATTTTAGATTTTGTAGCTAGACCTGACCTATGTTTCTTCTTCTTTTCGGTGGAAGACTTATAGGACCGTCGAGAGGCTTTCTGGTTATAAAATGACTCTAATCCCGATTGTTCTAAGTCAACCTCCGAAATACCTCCTATTAGAGTAGAAAGAACACGACCATCTGAGATGACATCGTCTTCCTCCTCCTCTAGAGAAGATAGTCCAGCCTCCAACCGAATCCTTCGGAATTACCGTAAGGAAAAAAGTTCACTTTTGGTCCTTAAATTCTAGTGGAAGTTCACTTTTGGTCCTAGAACTTCTGTTTGGTTCAAAATGGCCATTATACTGTAAGAATAGTTCGACTTTAGTCCTTATCCCGATGAGCCAGGCAATTATCTGCCACGGGTGACAGAAAACTCAAGGTAACACAACATGGGCACATAGGCAGGCGCACCGTTTTCAGCTTCTGTGATGCATATGCCATGCGCCACAGAAATAATTTATGTGGCGCATGTCGGGTGCGCCACATAATTCATGTTGCCCCATGCGCCACAAAAAAGAAGAAGATTCTGTGGCCACAGAAATATTTTTGTGGAACACACACTTGTAGGTGCGCCACAGAATACATTCCTACCTATAATGATTTTACTATTAGTGTCGGGGACACAAGGGTTTCAACTTTTTCATTAAGATGTTGGGTTCGACATCCTAACTAGTTTGGGCTTGGTCTAGTTCAATACAATTGTGGTTGGTTGATTGTTTCTTCCTTCCATGTCAGCGATTTTCGCAATTAAACCAAAAAAGGATGAAAAGTGAACTTTTCTGATAGTTCAAGGCCCGTTCTAAACTAAAGATAAATTTTAGGATGAAATGTGAACTTCCTCAAAAGTTCAAGGACGAGAAGTCGACTTTCTTCTTACCGTAATGCGGTCATATTACAAATGCCTCAAGACATTGGCTGAAACCGAAATCTCCTCCGAAGTGCGACCCAAAGAAACGCCTACACTACCCAACGTGGAAGAAATTTTGGAATCTGAAAATCTAGTAAAAGACGTGGAGGAACTTTTCGTACATGGCGCATCAAGGTTCTTTGCCGCCTTACGACGCATCGCCTTCTGCATCATATCGTCATCCGTAGCCCCCACCCCGTCCGCAGCCATCGCATGACACCCACTCCTCCTAATCTCTGGCTGATGAATAGGAGGAGGGTGTGTCGGCTGGGGACAAAGGGGAGGCACATCGACCGTAGAAACACAAGGCGTCGACGACCGAGGTGAGGGGGGAGAAGTCGACATAGACCCCCCTGAACTCGGTCTGAAGCCACCACCATCTGAGCACCTGGTGAAGACGGAGGTGATGACGTAGACGCCGCAGACAACGCCACCATCGCCGGATCTCCCGCAGCAGTGGGCGTTCCAGCCGCATCAAGCGGCCCGTCCCATCCTCGTGGCGGCACGGCCGTGTCCACCTGGCGTCCTTGGCCTCCACACGGGGGGCGATGCTGGCAGCGTGCTCGTGGCTACGACCGTGGAGTCGCTACCGCATGGCAGCGTGGCAGCATCCGCGGCGTCCTTGTCCGACCCGCTTAGCGACAAAGCTACCACCTCCGCGTCCGGCTTCACCTGCTGCAGAGCTACAGCAGCAGTTACCCCCGATGCATGCTGATCGGGGCCAAGGGTCGAGGCGGGAGCCACCGCCTTAGTTGCAGTAGCTGTTGTTGCTGCATCCTCCACCCGTGCGGAGGCCGCAGCCTCCCCGATAGGCACCTCGGACGACGCAGCAGCGTCGCACGTCTCCACCCGCGCCATGGCCGGAGGTGGTGGCATGGTTGTTGTGTCCTCTGCAGCCCCTCGTGGAGAACTCGGTATAGTCGGTGATGGAGACAACATAGCCGAAGAAGAAGGGCGCGTTCGCCCTTGCATAAAACTGCGAACCCGAGAAGGAGAGGCGGGACGAGAGCCCACCGTCGAGGGTATGGGAGCATTCAGCAAGGGAGTCTTAGCCCGGACTCTCGCCAATATCTCCTTCCCTCTCGGGGTGGATGGAGAGTGGTTGTAAAGAGTCACCACCCTCTGCACCACCGGAGCCAAATTGCCGCCCATGCCACCAGCAGCCTGCGGCACGGCATCGACATCCATAGCCCCGTCCTGCTGAACATCCGATGACTGCTCATGTGCCAGGTCGTCACCATACCCATCAGTACCATCGCCATCACCATGTCCAGCCTCCCTCGAGAAGAATGGTCGAAACCAAGGATCTAGAACATACTGAGATGGTTGCCTGCAGAATCGCAACCTGTACCCATTGAGCTTGAGAGAGGCCACTACCTCCAGACAATGATTATTGGCCTCATCCATATCTTTCTGAAGAGTCGCCAAATCACGCATAGCAATCAAAATACACACAAGATACATCATTTATATTTAGAGAAATTTATGACGATCATTTTAAAACGAAGGTAAACTGTATTCAAACTGTAGCCAGATAAGTTAAAGCATCACCAGCGGGGAGCCCCATATCATCACCGGCAGCAGTTTGGAGAGTCTAGAGAGAGAGAAACTACTCACACCGGCGATCTCAATAAAAATCCACGTCGTCACGAGCCCAATAAAATAGCCGGCAAGGCCCAACCGATCCCTATGCGAAAAAAAACTATCGGTGGAGAGCCTAAACTTTTTAGCCGGCGTTTGCTGCCGGCGGTCCCAATACGTAGCCGGCAGACGTGATGCCGGCTAGTATATGGAGGTCATCGGTGGAGATGCTCTTAGTGGCACGTTTGTGAAGAGTACAAAGCATTGCTTAATGCAAAGAACATTTCACTACTCAGCTTACTTAAACATCCGATGGGGCCAGTACGAATCCGATCCCCACTTCCCTAAACATCCTTCCCTTGCACGCTCCTGAAAAGCAGAGAGCCTACCATGGTACGGCATACGAGACGACCGCCCACATCTCAAACTCAAAGCCATCCGGCCTCAATGGCTACCGAGTTGCTCCGACGTCTTGATCACATGATGTGCCCTGGCAAAACCGTTTCATATTTTTTTCCACCTGTATATAGGGCATGGGTTTCAGAGCTCAGAGTATTCGGACAGTACAGCGAGCAAAAGCGGCTTTCGTTGTGTTGGTCGGCCGGAAGTGCGAGCAGGAATCCTGGATCGGTCCACCCAGGAAAATTTATTACGGATGGCCAGGATATGATTCTGCTTTCAGCCATTCCGCAGTGCTAGCTTCTTCCTTTCAGCTGCGCGCACACAGCCACGACAGAACCGGATCCTCTAACTTGCCAAGAAAAGTGCCACATAGAAGGTACACTAGTATCTCACTTCCTTTCTTCCAAATCATATGATTAAGGCAGAACGACTTAACTTGATTTTATAGTGAAAATCTATGATATGCGTTAACAGTGATCACGATAACCATAAAATAAAGATATGATGACATGATCATCCATCTACGAAGCATTTTGAGGACCACTCATATACCTTGGCACCAATGGACCATCGCTCCCACACTCGGCCACAATCATATCCAAGACCCTGAAGCACCGGGCAATCATATCTCCACAACCCCTTAAAACTCATATAGAATACATCTTAAACCGTTTTTAGGGTGTAAAATTGACTCGCACAGAACTAAATATATAAACTTTATCTAGCCACCAAGACCCCCAACGCCCTCCCCGCTCGCCTGCGCCGCCCCTCCTGCATCCCAACTGCTCACCTTCGCGTTCGCCTGTCCCGCACCAGATCATGGCGGCTCGCCGGAATTGGTCCGTATCGAGGTGACTTGCTGGAAGTTTGCAAAGACTTGGCCGAAATCGAAGCTCGGTGGCGGGATCTTCGAACGGTGGTGCACGACTTTTCCAGAGCCGCGAGAAGTCAACGGCAGGAGGCGGTTATACGAACGGTGGCACGAGAGAAAAGGTCGGAAATCCGGCCAGTTGGCTTCAATATTACCCCTGGATCTGTAGATGTAATGGTCGGAGACTTGGATTTTTGGTGGCTCATTAAACTGTTATAGGTTCGCGGAGTTTTACTGCATTTGTTGTGGACAAACAAAAAAACCCAAAGCCAAAATATTAAAAGTTGACATAATATACTATATATTAAAGCTAAAGGGGTTTGCTTTCACCACATTGCTCCATGTGCATGCACTGTTCATGTCCATTTTCTTCCAATCAAAATCTATCACGTAGACTATACTATAATGTGTTTTTTTTCTTCCTTCTTTGACACACTACGATTCTAATTTTAGACGCAAAAACTTTTTATCAATAATCTTCCCGGTTGTAGCTAACTACATCTACCTCTCAAACAAAAATTGCTGCAACCTCATTCACTTGGTTACTATTGATGCACATGAACAGTACCTTATGCAAATTGCCACTACTTGGGAAAAATAAAACCATCTCTTAACTTTTTTAACCTAGCAAAATACTACTACTTTCTTCTACGTTATCATAGTAACTTCACATATATATCGGTCGTCGCCTATACTACTGCCATCTCTTACCCGGAGAAATACTACAACCCTTTTACATTGTATCTTTGGAAAATATATTTGCTCCACCGTCCCCTGTCTCTTTTAGCTGGGAGAAATACTATTTGCGGAAAAAACACTTTGGCGTCCGCTGCCTCCTTTTGCTGGGAAAATAACATGGTATGCCCTCATAAAAATGATTTTCCGCGCTAGCAATATTTAAAGACTCTGATAGTAATTTCTCGCAATAGATCGTAGGTTGAATTAGTTAGCTTTCGTAATAATTTGTCGCGTTAACAATATAGCAGTTATTTTTTGCAAAGCAGCACTACCTATAATTTCCCAAGAAACAATTTCTCGGTGCAATCCTTAAACATCAAAAGTACTTTTCGGGTGTCCACTATGAAATAGATCATTAAACAAAATCATCTCTTAACTTTTTTAACCTAGCAAAATACTACTACCTTCTTCTACATTATCTTTGAAAATATATAGTAACTTCACATATATATATGTCCCCTATACTACTGCCATCTCTTACCCGGAAAATACTACAACCCTTTTACATTGTACCTTTGAAAAAATATATTCGCTTCACCCTCCGCCATCTCTTTCATCCGGGAGAAATACTATCTGTGAACAAAAAACACTTCACCGTTCGCTGCCTCTTTTTGCTGCGAAAATAACATGGTATGCCCTCATAAAAATGATTTGCTGCGCTGATAATATTTAAAGGCTCTGATGGTAATTTCTCGCAGCGTTGAATTAGTTAGCTTTCGTAATAATTTGTCGCGTTAACAATATAGCAGTTATTTTTTGCAAAGCAGTAACTACCTATAATTTCCAAAAAAGAATTATCGATGCAATCCTTAAACGTTAACAGTAATTTTCTGGTGTCCACTATGAAATATATCATTAAGTACCTAATATTTAATTATTTAAGGGCGCATATTCCATCCACAATAATTTCTCAACGGTGCAATAGCTTGGTAATTTCAACCTCAATTTTAAATTCGGAGGTAATTTTCCACGAGATGAAACTACCTATTTTTTTTAGAAAGCAATTTCTCAGAACATTGCCGATGTCAACTATGAAACACGCCTTTAAATACCTTTTATTAATTTTTGAAGGCCCGCATATTTGTCCACCGGTCATTTCGCAACGACGCACAAGGGTAGTAATTTTTACACGTACCTTCAACCTCAACCGTGGTTCTGGACAGTAATTACCCGCAGATATTTCTTTAGTAGTTCATAATTTGTCAATGGTGATTCAATAAAAGTCCAACATCCGCCCCCTCTTTTACTCGGGGAAAATAATGTTATGTTCTTCTAAGGTAACATCGAAAAAATATACTTATTTCACCATCCGTCACATTTTCACCTGAGATTACCTTTTACTCCGTCACCCGTTGCCTCTTTCGGCCGAAGAAATACTACCATTTCATGTTGTAGCAACACCGAAAATAAAATCACTCCAACATCCGCCGCCTATTTCATCGGCACTTTTGTGGTACTTCAGTAACCCTGATATTGTTTTATTTCTAAAATATTTTAACCAACGAGTTAGAAACAAAAGCATTGAACCATTCGCCACCTATTTCACTGGCACTTCCGCGATACTTCAGCAATCCAAATATTGTATTATTTGTACAAAAGTGTGACCAACGGTCTTGATACCAAATGCGAGGTCCAGTTTTAGATGTTTGTTCAACTATTTTTGAAAAAGAATTTCGCACCCTTGAACCTAAAAAAACGCCGTTTTTTTAAAAAAAATACCGCACGGCAGACAACACGGGCGCGGCGTGCGCCGCGCCGCAAACTTCCTAGTTTTTATAATATGTGTTAGAGATGCTCGCCTCTTGGGCAGGGTAGGTTCTACGGGAACCTTCTATCAGCACTCCCGCGGATGACCGCACCGTCTTCCTATCCCAAATTGACCACCTACCAAACAACAATGAGGTTAGTATCAGAAAGCAGATTTGGTGCACATGAGTACCAGTGTTTTTAGTTTTTTAAACATTTAAAACTGTCTCGCCACATTTATTTCATAAATACATAAACATGTTCTGAATATTCGTGCGAAGTTTCGATAAAAATTGCATTATATTTTGATCTACAGAAGAAAAAAACAAATTTGTGGCTATAAAGGGTAGATATTTGTCAGAAATTTTTCTTTTTTTATAGCTCAAAATAAAACACATATTTTTCTCCAAAATTCTTACCATACCTTCAAAATATTTATATGCATGTGGGTATTTAATTTCAATGTTTTTAGAATCCAAAAACTGGATTTTTGTAAAATCAGAAGCAGCGTGCTCATGTGTCAGACATACTTTTCGTTACTACCATAGCTAGTTTATCTTCACTGACTGACTAATGATTCTTCACACGCATCGCGGCTGAACCAATCATGCCGGTTCTTTCACCATCTGAAAACAAAGAGAAGGAACCACGACAAACCATGGCTCAGAACAGAGTCGAACACCGTGGAGCAAGACGAGCTTTGGGGGTGCGTTTTACAAAGGAACTTGTCCCTGATAACTTGGTACTATATTTCTCTCGTGGTAGTCTAATAATCAATCCATTTTATTATTCTTGCTGTGGTTTTAGTTTAAACTTAAACTGAAGCCACGGCAAGAATTATAGAACGGAGAGAGAAGCATTTTTTTCGAAATGGGGGAGATATCGTCCCAGCTTCTGCATCCAAAGGATGCACACGGCTTTTTATTATTAGATTATTCACAACACCTTACAAGAGCAATACAAAAGATCAAACTCGAAGCCACCTCGCTAAACCTACAGAGGGATGAAGGGGGTGACAATTCACCAACTCATATCATCCAAAAACCAAATGCCTTCACAGGCCGTCCAATAGCATATGAGAAGCACATTCAGTCAAGCAGACTCTCAGCATACGCCAACGCACACGTCATAGAAGTTCCTACCGCCGTCTTCCTCGACTCCATCTTCAAGAGAGATCATCGCATTGACCATGTCAGACCTGCCATCGATGCCACCACGGCGCCAGACGACTCCACCATCCTGCGCATGTCCATCACACTGCATCCGTCCCGAGAAACCACTGCACCATGCCGCGGCGACTCGACGACGCCAACACAGCAAAAGCACACCGCTCCACCTCAGGACCACCACCATTCGTTGTCTGCTCCGAAAACGATACCCCCAACAGGGAGAACGGCGTTGCGCTCCGCTATCGTCCGATCCGGGAGACCCGGGTCTAGGGTTTCCCCTGGAGCAGCCCAGGCGAACAAAACGCAGACTGCAGAGACAATGCCTTCAAGAAGATAACGACGAAAGGCGCCGCCATCATCTGTCATGACCGAAGTCGGGCCGGCTTTCACCGGTAGCTGCGCCTCGCCATCGGGAGCTAGGCGACGGATCGCAAGATCCGCCACGACTAGCCACACAACTAGCTGATCTCCTCCGGCGAGAGAGAAGACCACCACCGCGGTGCCACGGTGAACGGTGAAAGAACATCTCTCACATTATGTTTTGTTTGTTTGATGTCAATGCATGTGATACACTAATGTTTGATGAAGTGGTGTAGAGATTATATAGATACATGTATGTGAGTATCTTGTGTGAAAATACAAGACAAAAGGAAGCTGACAAAGTTTCACCAGGACGGATAATCCGGGCCGGATATTTGCAAAATATCCGGCCCTCCAAAATCGGCTAAGGACTCGAGGCGATGTGGCTCAGTACTACCCTGGCATGAGGCCGGATTTTTGGCCGGACTTTTGACCGGAATTTCCCTAGGGCCGGACTTTTGGGGGGGGGGGGGGGGGATTATCTGGCCCTAACTTAGGCCGGATTATCCGGCCCTCGAAAGTCACCAACGGCTGGATTTTTTTTTGGGGGGGGGGAGGGTATTTATACCCCCCTTCTTCTTCCTCCCAAGCTTGCTCAATCATTGCACAAAATCCTGCCAAGCCTCACCTCCATTAGAGCCACCTCAAGAACACAAGATTTGCAAGATCTCCTCCTCCACCCAACCAAAGCTCTTGATCTTTAGAGATTCGAAGGAGAAGACCCCGATTTACATCCTCACCGAAGCGATTCTCATTTCCCCCTCATATGCTTGAGGGCCCTCTTGCTAGTGTTCCTATTTGGAATCTCTAGTTGTTTGTTGTTGATGTATTGTTGTTGATTGTTGTGTTGTTACAGATTTGGGAGCCTCCAATTTAGTTGTGGATGTGTGCCCCAAGAACCTTGTAAAGGCCCGGTTTCCGCCTCGAGGAAATCCCTTAGTGGAAGTGGGCTAGGCCTTCGTGGCGTTGCTCACAGGAGACCTGAGTGAAGCCTTCGTGGCGTTGATTTGGCTTTCGTATCAACAAACACTCCTCCAAACGTAGACGTACCTTCTTGCAAAGGAAGGGAACTACGGGAATCAACTCCGTGTCTCCGCGTGCTCCACTCTCGGTTACCTCTATCCTATTCTATCTCCTATATATTGTGTTGCTATATCTTGCTTAGTTGTTAACCTTGTCATATAGGTAAATTCAGTTAGTTTCATATCTAGAGAATTTACCTTTGTGTCAAGCGTAAATTAAAAAAGAACTAAAAATTGGTTAGCACCTATTCACCCCCCCCCCCCTCTAGGTGCGGCATACGATCCTTTCAATTGGTATCAGAGCCTCGGCTCTTATTTCGGGCTTAACCGCCTAAGAGTATGCCAGACGATAATGTTACGGAAGGAACCCCAAAGCCCATTTCTATTGATGATCTCAAGTCGATGGAAACATCCTTGAGGTCCTCCATGGAAGCTCAAATGGAAAGCATGAGGAAAATGATTTCCGAGCTTTTGTCGCGGGCTACCCCCGTCATCCCCGTCCTAGAGGTTCGGGACAAGAGTGGGTTAGAAAAGGGAGATGCTTCGGGCTTACCCTCCTCTACCTCACCCTTGGAGAGTGATAACTTAGAAACTAATAAACTCCCCACTACTTCTCCTAGAGCAACAAGTGATGGTGGAAGCTACCATAATGTGCCTCCATCTTACCTCTCCCCCGACATTCCGGTTCCCTATCCTCATATAAACACTAGGGGCAATCCACCTAAGTTTAATGATAAAGATTTCGATACATGGCAATTTGAGTTTCGCTCTCATGTTCGCAGTGCCTCCAATGAACTTTGGAGAATCATCTTGGAAGGGTTCAAGCCTTACAACCCTGACAAGTTGACTAGAAGAGAAGCGATTGATAATGAACTCAATGACATTGCCTTGCACATGATTCAAACTAGTGTGGGGACAAAGGAATTGTCTCGTGTTCAGAATTTCTCCACCGCCAAGGAAGCTTGGGATGGTTTGGCCGCTAGTTGCATTGGAAGTGAAAGCATGAGAATGAACAAGTATAATGCTCTTCGGAATCAAGCCGAAGGATTCATGAGGCTTCCGGATGAAGATCATGAAGTCATGTATCGAAGACTTATCACTGTTGCCGATTCGTTCCGGAATGTGGGTGCCAATCACATTGATGACGCTTGGATCAGAGATAAGTATATTGACTACATGATGCCATTTGAACCCATTGATGTCAAGACTCTAGTTGGGAGAGAATGCTTTGCCTCTCTCACTTCTCAACAAGCGGTGCACGAGTTGCAATCTCTCAAGGTGCTCGAGCAAAACTCTCACGATTCTCGCAATCGTGCTATTGGAATGTCAAGAGGGACCAACCTTGCCTTGGTGGCCAATTCCGTGGAAGAAGTGAACCCTTAAGAACCATATAGGGCATCTTGGAGTATGTCCTATCCAGATGATTTGGAATACCACTACAATGACCACATGGCATTCCATGCAAAAACCTTTTGGGTTGATCCATCCAAGGCCAAGGAAGACAATATCAAGAGAAACAACTCAAGTGAGTTGAAGGGTTTGGGACCAAAAACAAGAACTTGCTACAATTGTGGTGACAAGAACCATTTCATCGCCCAATGCCCCTATGAGCATAGGGAAACTAGTGGAGGAAGGCTCATTCCCAAGGACAAGAGCAAAGTGTCAAAGGCTCCCAACAAGAAATTCTACAACAAGGGTAAGAAGGACAAGAGGCCTTCAAGGATTGTGCTAGTGACCAAGGAAGAGTATTCTTTCGATGAAGTTGAGAGTAGTAGTGATGAAGAATAAACCTCAAAAGAAGTGGCCGCCATTGCCACCACCAATATTCCCTCTTCATCTCTCTTTGAATCTCCCAATGAGAACCCTCACATCAAGAATGCACATTGCTTCATGGCTAGGTCCTCCTTGGACACATCTATTGTGCTATCAACTCAAGAAGAATATACCTCCGGTGATGATGATGATGATGAAGATGGAGTGTTGAATGGATTGGTTGCTCTTGCTTCTCTCTCCACTAACTCTTCATCACCTAATTAATCCCCCAATGAAGGTATTCACTTGAAGGAAGAAAGTTGCCTCATGGCTAAATCTTCCGAGGTATCATCCCCTAACCCCTCTATGCCTATCATATCAAATGAGCTAGGGGTTGATCATGCTAGTTTAAAAGTGAAACAATAAATGCTTGAGTTTGATGAGTTCATTCTTAACTTGAAGGGTGACACTAAAAAGCATGTTTCTAATCTCATGGTTCGTCTAGCACAACTAGATGATACTCTAGAGAAAAAATGTTAAATAGAGAGAGAGAGGACTCTCTTGAAATTTATGCTCTTAAAAATGCCCTTGAGGAAGGACAAGAAACTAAAGCTTCTCTTGAAGAGAGGCTATAAATTCTTGAAGAACCTCAAGATGAAATTAATAAGCTTACAAAAGAAAGAGATCTTGCTAGGACTAAAGAAAAAGGGCTTAAAAAGGAAAAAGCCAAATTTGGTGTTGATCATGAGAAACTTGTGAAGGATTTAGATGATCTAGACAAGGCTCACAAAGCCTTGAAGAGTGAATACTCACTCCTCTCCAAGTCGAATGAGCAACTTCAAATTAGGCTTGCTAAATATGATGTTCCTATTTCTTCTACATCAACTTGTGAACATGCAAACATTATTGAAGAAAATGCTAGGTTAAAGGATGAACTTGCTAAAGCCTCCTCTCCCCAAAGTAAACTTTCTTTGGATGACCTTTTGAGTAAGCAAAGGTCAAACAATGGGAAGGAGGGCATTGGCTATAAGGCCAATGCAAAGAATGCAAACAAGAAGAAAGCCAAGCCCGCACAAAATAAGGTTATCACTAATGATGAAGCCCCTAAGGTCAACATCATTAATGATGATGATGCGGGAATTGTTAACCCTCACTATGTTTTATTTAAAGATTATTATGGTGATGTTTATGCAAAATATGTTGGTCCATATGATGGTTATATTGCTTTGTCTATTTGGGTCCCAAAGACCCTTGTTGCTAACAAAAGAGGACCCATTGAAAAATGGGTACCTAAATCCAAGAATTGATCTCATGTAGGACTATGCCGCCGGAGGGTCAAAATGGGTACTTGATAGTGGATGTACAAGTCATATGACCGGCGGCAAGAACCTTGTCAAGGAGTTGAGGCCCAACATAGATCATATCACCGTCTCCTTTTGCGATAATTCTACATCCGAGGTATTATGTTTTGGCAAGGTTGTGGTTGCACACAACATTACTCTTGTGGATGTCATGCTTGTCAAAACCCTTGGTTACAATTTGCTTTCCATTTCCGCCCTTGGCAAGATGGGTTTCGCCATCTTTATTGATAATGATATTGTGGTCCTCTTGTGGAGCAAGACTCTAAAAGTCGCTTTCGTTGGGTATCGCGAACATAACTTGTATGTGGTCGAATTTTCGGGGACCACCACGACAAGTGTGATGTGCCTTTTCGGAAAGGCGGATGTGGGTTGGTTGTGGCATCGCCGCTTGGCCCATGTCAACATGAGAACTTTGCAAAGTCTTCACAAGGGGAACCATATTGTGGGACTAATAGAAAATGTGTCTTTTTCCAAAGATCGTATTTGTAGGGCTTGTGTTGAAGGAAAAATGCATGACTCTCCGCATCCAATCAAGACTGTCATCTCTTCCAAGAGGATCTTGGAGCTCCTTCATGTGGATCTCTTTGGTCCCGTTACTCATGCAAGTCTTAGTATGAAGAAACATTGCTTGGTGATTGTTGATGACTACTCAAGATACACTTGGATCTACTTTCTCAAAAAGAAATATGAGACTCAACAAATATTCATTTACTTTGCCACCGAGGTGCAACGCCAACACAACCTCCTTATAATGGCAATAAGAAGTGACAACGGCTCCGAGTTCAAGAACTATACACTCAATGATTTTTTTTAGTGATGAGGGGATTCGACATCAATATTCCGCTGCATACACCCCTCAACAAAATGGTGTTGCGGAGAGGAAGAACCGGACTCTTATGGATAAGGCAAGATCTATGATGGCGGAGTATAAATCTGACTATAAATTTTGGGCCGAAGCCATCTCCACCGCTTGCCACTCCTCTAACCGGCTCTATCTCCGCAAGGGCTTGAACAAGACTCCATATGAAATACTCACCGGGAACAAGCCTAATATCTCATACTTCAAGGTGTTCGGGTGTAAGTGTTTCTATAAAATCAAAGGAGTTCGTTTATCTAAATTCTTTCCTAAAGCTTTGGAGGGTATATTTGTTGGTTACGGTGACGAATCTCACACTTATAGAGTCTTTGATGTATCCTCCGGGATTATCATCGAATCTTGTAGTGTGAAGTTCGAAGAAAATGATGGCTCCCAAGTGGGGCAAGTTGATGTATGTGCAGGTGATGAAATACCTCAAGATGCCATAGTAAGAATGGGTGTGGGATTTTTCTGCCCCATTGAGGGACACGGTGTGGCATCTCGGGAAGGACTATGCTCTACCACGGTGGATCCCTCATCTTCTCAACATCAAAAAAACCCCATCTATTGAAGCTTATGATGCACCAACCCAAGAACAAGAACAAGACCCTCCCTCTTGTGTGCAAGATCAAGGCTCAACCAAGAATTCATGATGGCTCCGATGAGTATCCATTTGATATTTGCTCTTCACCAAATGATGTCCAAGATCAAGCACATGATGTTGAGCACTCTCAAGAAATTGAGGAAGCTCACGTTGAAGGTCAAGACGGGGACCCAAATGATCAAGTGATACCTCCAAGGCCAAGAAGAACCAAGGAGGAGATCGAGGCCCGTCGTCTAGCAAGAAGAGATAGGAACTTGGAAATTCTTGGACACACTCATGATAAGGTCCTAAGTGATGTAAGAGGAAGAGTTTCCACAAGAAGGCAATTGTCCAACTTTAGCAATCATCATGCGTATATCTCCTTAGTGGAACCCAAGAAAGTATTTGAGACTCTTGAAGATTCGGATTGGTTGGAAGCCATGCATGAGGGGCTCAACAACTTCAAGCGCAACAAGGTTTGGACCTTAGTAGAGAAGCCAAAGGAGTGCCGCAATGTTATAGGCACTAAATGGATTTTCAAGAACAAGCAAGATGAGTTTGGAAATGTTGTGAGGAACAAGGCAAGATTGGTTGCTCAAGGTTTCTCTCAAATTGAAGGAATTGACTTTGGAGAAACTTATGCTCCTGATACGTCTCCGACGTATCGATAATTTCTTATGTTCCATGCCACATTATTGATGTTATCTACATGTTTTATGCACACTTTATGTCATATTCGTGCATTTTCTGGAACTAACCTATTAACAAGATGCCGAAGTGCCGATTCTTTGTTTTCTGCTGTTTTTGGTTTCAGAAATCCTAGTAAGGAAATATTCTCGGAATTGGACGAAATCAAAGCCCAGGGGCCTATTTTTCCACGAAGCTTCCAGAAGTCCGAAGGAGAGACGAAGAGGGGCCACGGAGGGGCCACACCCTAGGGCGGCGCGGCCCCCCCCTTGGCCGCGCGGCCCTGTGGTGTGGGGCCCCCGTGCCGCCTCTTGACCTGCCCTTCCGCCTACAAATAGCCTCCGTGACGAAACCCCCAGTACCGAGAGCCACGATACGGAAAACCTTCCAGAGACGCCGCCGCCGCCGATCCCATCTCGGGGGATCCAGGAGATCGCCTCCGGCACCCTGCCGGAGAGGGGAATCATCTCCCGGAGGACTCTACGCCGCCATGGTCGCCTCCGGTGTGATGTGTGAGTAGTCTACCCCTGGACTATGGGTCCATAGCAGTAGCTAGATGGTTGTCTTCTCCCCATTGTGCTATCATTGTCGGATCTTGTGAGCTGCCTAACATGATCAAGATCATCTATCTGTAATTCTATATGTTGCGTTTGTTGGGATCCGATGAATAGAGAATACTTGTTATGTTGATTATCAAAGTTATACTTATGTGTTGTTTATGATCTTGCATGCTTTCCGTTACTAGTAGATGCTCTGGCCAAGTAGATGCTTGTAACTCCAAGAGGGAGTACTTATGCTCGATAGTGGGTTCATGCCTACATTGACACCTGGGACAGTGACAGAAAGTTCTAAGGTTGTGTTGTGCTGTTGCCACTAGGGATAAATCATTGATGCTATGTCTAAGGATGTAGTTGTTGATTACATTATGCACCATACTTAATGCAATTGTCTGTTGCTTTGCAACTTAATACTGGAGGGGTTCGGATGATAACTTTGAAGGTGGACTTTTTAGGCATAGATGCAGTTGGATGGCGGTCTATGTACTTTGTCGTAATGCCCAATTAAATCTCACTATACTCATCATGATATGTATGTGCATTGTCATGCTCTCTTTATTTGTCAATTGCCCAACTGTAATTTGTTCACCCAACATGCTGCTTGTCTTATGGGAGAGACACCTCTAGTGAACTGTGGACCCCGGTCCAATTCTCTTTACTGAAATACAATCTACTTCAATACTTGTTCTACTGTTTTCTGCAAACAATCATCTTCCACACAATACGGTTAATCCTTTGTTACAGCAAGCCGGTGAGATTGACAACCTCACTGTTTCGTTGGGGCAAAGTACTTTGGTTGTGTTGTGCAGGTTCCACGTTGGCGCCGGAATCCCTGGTGTTGCGCCGCACTACATCCCGCCGCCATCAACCTTCAACGTGCTTCTTGGCTCCTCCTGGTTCGATAAACCTTGGTTTCTTTCTGAGGGAAAACTTGCTGCTGTGCGCATCATACCTTCCTCTTGGGGTTGCCCAACGAACGTGTGAAATACACGCCATCAAGCACATTTTCTGGCGCCATTGCCGGGGAACGAAGAAAAGCTACACCACAAAGATTTCTAACTCCCACGTCAACTACACGCCAGCAACATTTTCTGGCGCCGTTGCCGGGGAGATCAAGACACGCTGCAAGGGGAGTCTCCACTTCTCAATCTCTTTACTTTGTTTTTGTCTTGCTTAGTTTTATTTACTACTTTGTTTGCTGCACTAAATCAAAATACAAAAAAATTAGTTGCTAGTTTTACTTTACTTGTTATCTTGTTTGCTATATCGAAAACACAAAAAAATTAGTTTACTAGCATTTACTTTATCTAGTTTGCTTTATTTACTGTTGCTAAAATGGCCAACGCTGAAAATACTAAGTTGTGTGACTTCACAACCACAAATAATAATGATTTCTTATGCACACCTATTGCTCCACCTGCTACTACAGCAGAATTCTTTGAAATTAAACCTGCTTTACTGAATCTTGTTATGCGAGAGCAATTTTCTGGTGTTAGTTCTGATGATGCTGCTGCCCATCTTAATAATTTTGTTGAATTATGTGAAATGCAAAAATATAAAGATGTAGATGGTGACATTATAAAACTAAAATTGTTCCCTTTCTCATTAAGAGGAAGAGCTAAAGATTGGTTGCTATCTCTGCCTAAGAATAGTATTGATTCATGGACTAAATGCAAGGATGCTTTTATTGGTAGATATTATCCCCCTGCTAAAATTATATCTTTGAGGAGTAGCATAATGAATTTTAAACAATTAGATACTGAACATGTTGCTCAAGCTTGGGAAAGAATGAAATCTCTGGTTAAAAATTGCCCAACCCATGGACTGACTACTTGGATGATCATCCAAACCTTCTATGCAGGACTAAATTTTTCTTCACGGAATTTATTGGATTCAGCTGCTGGAGGTACCTTTATGTCCATCACTCTTGGTGAAGCAACAAAGCTTCTTGATAATATGATGATCAACTACTCTGAATGGCACACGGAAAGAGCTCCACAAGGTAAGAAGGTAAATTCTGTCGAAGAAACCTCTTCCTTGAGTGATAAAATTGATGCTATTATGTCTATGCTTGTGAATGATAGGACTAATATTGATCTTAATAATGTTCCATTAGCTTCATTGGTTGCACAAGAAGAACATGTTGATGTAAACTTCATTAAAAATAATAATTTCAACAACAATGCTTACCGGAACAATTCTAGTAACAACTATAGGCCATATCCTTATAATAATGGCAACGGCTATGGTAATTCTTATGGGAATTCTTACAACAATAATAGGAGTTCACCCCCTGGACTTGAAGCCCTGCTTAAAGAATTTATTAGTACACAAACTGCCTTTAACAAATCTGTTGAGGAAAAGCTCAATAAAATTGATATTCTTGTTTCTAGAGTTGATAGTCTTGCCTCTGATGTTGATCTTTTGAAATCGAAAGTTATGCCTAATAGGGATATTGAAAATAAAATTGTTACTACAGCAAATGCCATCCAAGTTAGAATTAATGAGAATATAAGATTAATGGCTGAACTGCGTGCTAGGTGGGATAGAGAAGAAAATGAAAAACTAGCTAAAAAGGAAAATGTAGCTAAAGTTTGGACTATTACCACCACTTGTAATGCTAATGCTACACATGTTGCTGCACCTCCTACTAATACAAATAAAAGAATTGGTGTTAGCAATGTTTCCACTTCTAATGCAAAGCGCGAAAAATCGCACGAAATCGCTAAAACTGCTGAAATCGCTGTGATAAAGCTGCTGAAATTTTTTCCAACATTGGGGATGATGATCCCATTGCTTTAGATTATAATGGTTTGAATTTTGATGATTGCCACATCTCTGAAGTTATAAAGTTCTTGCAAAAACTTGCTAAAAGTCCTAATGCTAGTGCTATAAATTTGGCTTTCACGCATCATATTACAAATGCTCTCATAAAAGCTAGAGAAGAGAAACTAGAGCGTGAAGCCTCTATTCCTAAAAAGCTAGAGGATGGTTGGGAGCCCATCATTAAGATGAAGGTTAAAGATTTTGATTGTAATGCTTTATGTGATCTTGGTGCAAGTATTTCTGTTATGCCTAAGAAAATTTATAATATGCTTGACTTGCCACCACTGAAAGATTGTTATTTGGATGTTAATCTTGCTGATCATTCTACAAAGAAACCTTTGGGTAAAGTTGATAATGTTCGCATTACCGTTAACAATAACCTTGTCCCCGTTGATTTTGTTGTCTTGGATATTGAATGCAATGCATCTTGTCCCATTATATTGGGAAGACCTTTTCTTCGAACTGTTGGTGCTATTATTGATATGAAGGAAGGTAATATTAAATATCAATTTCCTCTCAAGAAAGGTATGGAACACTTCCCTAGAAAGAGAATGAAGGTACCTTTTGATTCTATTATGAGAACAAATTATGATGTTGACACTTCGTCTCTTGATAATACTTGATACACACTTTCTGCGCCTAGCTGAAAGGCGTTAAAGAAAGCGCTTATGGGAGACAACCCATGTTTTTACCTACAGTACTTTGTTTTTATTTTGTGTCTTGGAAGTTGTTTACTACTGTAGCAACCTCTCCTTATCTTAGTTTTGTGTTTTGTTGTGCCAAGTTAAGCCGTTGATAGAAAAGTAAGTACTAGATTTGGATTACTGCACAGTTCCAGATTTCTTTGCTGTCACGAATCTGGGTCCACCTCCCTGTAGGTAGCTCAGAAAATTAAGCCAATTTACGTGCATGATCCTCAGATATGTACACAACTTTCATTCAATTTGAGCATTTTCATCTGAGCAAGTCTGGTGCCATTTTAAAATTCGTCAATACGAACTGTTCTGTTTTGACAGATTCTGCCTTTTATTTCGCATTGCCTCTTTTGCTATGTTGGATGAATTTCTTTGATCCACTAATGTCCAGTAGCATTATGCAATGTCCAGAAGTGTTAAGAATGATTGTGTCACCTCTGAATATGTCAATTTATATTGTGCACTAACCCTCTAATGAGTTGTTTCGAGTTTGGTGTGGAGGAAGTTTTCAAGGATCAAGAGAGGAGTATGATGCAACATGATCAAGGAGAGTGAAAGCTCTAAGCTTGGGGATGCCCCGGTGGTTCACCCCTACATATATCAAGAAGACTCAAGCGTCTAAGCTTGGGGATGCCCAAGGCATCCCCTTCTTCATCGACAACATTATCAGGTTCCTCCCCTGAAACTATATTTTTATTCCATCACATCTTATGTGCTTTTTCTTGGAGCGTCGGTTTGTTTTTGTTTTTTGTTTTGTTTGAATAAAATGGATCCTAGCATTCACTTTATGGGAGAGAGACACGCTCCGCTGTAGCATATGGACAAGTATGTCCTTGGTTTCTACTCATAGTATTCATGGCGAAGTTTCTCCTTCGTTAAATTGTTATATGGTTGGAATTGGAAAATGATACATGTAGTAATTGCTATAAATGTCTTGGGTAATGTGATACTTGGCAATTGTTGTGCTCATGTTTAAGCTCTTGCATCATATGCTTTGCACCCATTAATGAAGAAATACATAGAGCATGCTAAAATTTGGTTTGCATATTTGGTTTCTCTAAGGTCTAGATAATTTCTAGTATTGAGTTTGAACAACAAGGAAGACGGTGTAGAGTCTTATAATGTTTTCAATATGTCTTTTATGTGAGTTTTGCTGCACCGGTTCATCCTTGTGTTTGTTTCAAATAAGCCTTGCTAGCGTAAACCTTGTATCGAGAGGGAATACTTCTCATGCATCCAAAATACTTGAGCCAACCACTATGCCATTTGTGTCCACCATACCTACCTACTACATGGTATTTTCCGCCATTCCAAAGTAAATTGCTTGAGTGCTACCTTTAAAATTCCATCATTCACCTTTGCAATATATAGCTCATGGGACAAATAGCTTAAAAACTATTGTGGTATTGAATATGTAATTATGCACTTTATCTCTTATTAAGTTGCTTGTTGTGCGATAACCATGTTCACTGGGGACGCCATCAACTATTCATTATTGAATTTCATGTGAGTTGCTATGCATGTCCGTCTTGTCTGAAGTAAGAGAGATCTACCACCATATGGTTAAGCATGCATATGTTAGAGAAGAACATTGGGCCGCTAACTAAAGCCATGATCCATGGTGGAAGTTTCAGTTTTGGACAACAATCCTCAAATCTCAAATGAGAAAATTATTAATTGTTGTTATATGCTTATGCATAAAAGAGGAGTCCATTATCTGTTGTCTATGTTGTCCCGGTATGAATGTCTAAGTTGAAGAATAATCAATAGCGAGAAATCCAATGCGAGCTTTCTCCTTAGACCTTTGTACAGGCGGCATAGAGGTACCCCTTTGTGACACTTGGTAAAAACAATGCATTGTGATGATCCGGTAGTCCAAGCTAATTAGGACAAGGTGCGGGCACTATTAGTACACTATGCATGAGGCTTGCAACTTATAAGATATAATTTACATGATGCATATGCTTTATTACTACCGTTGACAAAATTGTTTCATGTTTTCAAAATCAAAGCTCTAGCACAAATATAGCAATCGATGCTTTTCCTCTATGGAGGACCATTCTTTTACTTTTATTATTGAGTCAGTTCACCTATTTTCTCTCCACCTCAAGAAGCAAACACTTGTGTGAACTGTGCATTGATTCCTACATACTTGCTTATTGCACTTATTATATTACTCTATGTTGACAATATCCATGAGATATACATGTTACAAGTTGAAAGCAACCGCTGAAACTTAATCTTCTTTTGTGTTGCTTCAATGCCTTTACTTTGAATTATTGCTTTATGAGTTAACTCTTATGCAAGACTAATTGATGCTTGTCTTGAAGTGCTATTCATGAAAAGTCTTTGCTTTATGGTTCACTTGTTTACTCATGTCATATACATTGTTTTGATCGCTGCATTCACTACATATGCTTTACAATTAGTATGATCAAGATTATGATGGCATGTCACTCCAGAAATTATCTGTGTTATCGTTTTACCTGCTCGGGACGAGCAGAACTAAGCTTGGGGATGCTGATACGTCTCCGACGTATCGATAATTTCTTATGTTCCATGCCACATTATTGATGTTATCTACATGTTTTATGCACACTTTATGTCATATTCGTGCATTTTCTGGAACTAACCTATTAACAAGATGCCGAAGTGCCGATTCTTGTTTTCTGCTGTTTTTGGTTTCAGAAATCCTAGTAAGGAAATATTCTCGGAATTGGACGAAATCAAAGCCCAGGGGCCTATTTTTCCACGAAGCTTCCAGAAGTCCGAAGGAGAGACGAAGAGGGGCCACGGAGGGGCCACACCCTAGGGCGGCGCGGAAAACCTTCCAGAGACGCCGCCGCCGCCGATCCCATCTCGGGGGATCCAGGAGATCGCCTCCGGCACCCTGCCGGAGAGGGGAATCATCTCCCGGAGGACTCTACGCCGCCATGGTCGCCTCCGGTGTGATGTGTGAGTAGTCTACCCCTGGACTATGGGTCCATAGCAGTAGCTAGATGGTTGTCTTCTCCCCATTGTGCTTCATTGTCGGATCTTGTGAGCTGCCTAACATGATCAAGATCATCTATCTGTAATTCTATATGTTGCGTTTGTTGGGATCCGATGAATAGAGAATACTTGTTATGTTGATTATCAAAGTTATACTTATGTGTTGTTTATGATCTTGCATGCTTTCCGTTACTAGTAGATGCTCTGGCCAAGTAGATGCTTGTAACTCCAAGAGGGAGTACTTATGCTCGATAGTGGGTTCATGCCTACATTGACACCTGGACATGTGATGAAAGTTCTAAGGTTGTGTTGTGCTGTTGCCACTAGGGATAAAACATTGATGCTATGTCTAAGGATGTAGTTGTTGATTACATTATGCACCATACTTAATGCAATTGTCTGTTGCTTTGCAACTTAATACTGGAGGGGGTTTGGATGATAACCTGAAGGTGGACTTTTTAGGCATAGATGCAGTTGGATGGCGGTCTATGTACTTTGTCGTAATGCCCAATTAAATCTCACTATACTCATCATGATATGTATGTGCATTGTCATGCTCTCTTTATTTGTCAATTGCCCAACTGTAATTTGTTCACCCAACATGCTGCTTGTCTTATGGGAGAGACACCTCTAGTGAACTGTGGACCCCGGTCCAATTCTCTTTACTGAAATACAATCTACTACAATACTTGTTCTACTGTTTTCTGCAAACAATCATCTTCCACACAATACGGTTAATCCTTTGTTACAGCAAGCCGGTAAGATTGACAACCTCACTGTTTCGTTGGGGCAAAGTACTTTGGTTGTGTTGTGCAGGTTCCACGTTGGCGCCGGAATCCCTGGTGTTGCGCCGCACTACATCCCGCCGCCATCAACCTTCAACGTGCTTCTTGGCTCCTCCTGGTTCGATAAACCTTGGTTTCTTTCTGAGGGAAAACTTGCTGCTGTGCGCATCATACCTTCCTCTTGGGGTTGCCCAACGAACGTGTGAAATACACGCCATCAGCTCCCGTGGCTCGCCTTGAGTCCATCCGTATCCTTCTTGCTTATGCATCGCATCATAACCTTAAGTTAAAAAAAATGGATGTGAAAAGTGCATTTCTTAATGGTCCTTTGCATGAAGAGATCTATGTTAAGCAACCCCGGGTTTGAGGATCTTAACTTTCCTAATCATGTCTATAAGCTTGATAAAGCACTTTATGGTCTCAAACAAGCTCCTAGAGCTTGGTACGAGCACCTTAAAGAATTATTGATACACCGAGGGTTTGATGTTGGGCTAATCGATCCCACTCTTTTTACTAAGAGGGTTAATGGGGAGCTTTTCGTTTGCTAATTATATGTTGATGATATTATCTTTGGATCTACTAACAAAGCTTTCAATGATGAATTTTCAAAGCTTATGACCGATAGGTTTGAGATGTCTATGATTGGAGAGATGAGGTTCTTTCTTGGTTTTGAGATCAAGCAATTCAGAGAAGGGACTTTCATCAATCAAGCAAAATATCTCCAAGACATGCTCAAGAGGTTCAAGATGACCGAGATGAAGAGTGTAGCCACTCCTATGGTTACTAAATGTCATCTTGCACTTGATCCCAATGGTAAAGAGGTGGATCAAAAGGTATATCGCTCCATGATTGGATCCTTGCTTTACCATTATGCATCTAGACCGGACATAGTGTTGAGTGTTGGTGTGTGTGCAAGGTATCAAGCTTCTCCTAAGGAGAGTCACTTGATGGCTCTCAAAAGAATCTTTCGATATTTAGTTGATACCCCAAGATATGGTCTATGGTATCCTAAAGGCTCAAGTTTCTTTCTCAATGGATACACCGATGCGGATTGGGCGGGAGACAAGGATGATAGGAAATCAACCTCCGGGGCTTGCCAATTCCTTAGTAGGTCCTTGGTGTGTTGGTCTTCTAAGAAGCAAAATTGTATATCTCTCTCCACCGCCGAAGCCGAATATGTTGCCGCCGCAAGTGGATGCACTCAATTGTGATGGATGAGGCAAACTTTAAAGGAATACAGTGTCACTTGTGACAAAGTGCCTCTATTATGTGACAATGAAAGTGCTATCAAGATTGCCTATAATCCGGTGCAACATTCAAGAACGAAGCATATTGAGATCCGGAATCATTTTATTAGGGATCATGTTGTCCGTGGTGATATTGAGTTAATCTATGTTCCTACCAAAGATCAACTTGCCGATATGTTCACGAAGCCTCTTGATGAAGCAAGGTTTTGCTATTTGAGGAATGAGCTAAATATCATTGATTCAAGGAGTATAGCTTGACCACCTTGCAAACACACCTTTGTCTCAAAACTTTATTTGGTTTAGATGTGGGCATGGAAATAGGGGGAGTGTGGTTTAAATTATTGAGCTATCCCTCCCCCCATAATGCCAACATTAAGAAATCATTCTCGTTATATCATATGTTGATATGTGAGCTTCAATGATGAGTAGTGGTTTGGGCCCAAGATATATCTTCGCGGTGCGATGCCATGACACTCATATATGGTGGCCTAGGCCACCACACTATTCTTTGTGAAGAGTTGGAGTTATTTGGATCTAAACTGGATTTTATTTGACATCTTCTTGTTCTTATGGGAAATCACTCTAGTTTGGCCTTATTTGCTCGTATCTTGCAAACTTGAGTGATCATGTACCATTAACAGTTTGAGCTTTCTAAACCCAAGCCTGCACTCATCTATAAGCCATTTCCATCTTGCTCGTATGTCATGTTTTGGTAAAAACTTGGAGTTTGAGGAATTTCGGTCGGATGATCTAGGTTGACCCATCTTATTGGTCAATATGCATCTTATATGTGACGTGATGCTTCATTGCACCACATATGGGCTTATGCAAATAACCAACAAAAAATAGGCAGGATTTCCAGTGTTCTGGATTTTTCCAGAAAACCAGATAATCCGGCCTGTTGGCGACCCGGAATATCCGGCCCGGCCGGATTATCCGCCCTTACGTAGGGCCGGATTATCCGGCCTGGGTAGGTTGCGAGGGGATTTGAGATGGGCCGCGGGGTGGACGGTTGCAACAGCAACCAGTCTCCCCCACACGCCCTCTCTCTCCTTCAAGGCCGCCGGAGCTCCTTCTCCTCGCCGGAGCCGCCCCGTCCGCTCCCTCTCGGAGTTTTTGGGTGGATCGGGTGCTCCTCCTCCCTAGCTTTCATCTCCTCCAAGCGGCTCCTCCAAAGGATGAGGGTATGGCTCACAATCCCTAACCCTAGGTGTTGTGATTTAAATGTGCTATTTTCTTGGTGGAGATGGTGTCTAGTTATTCCAAATCATGTTTAGTATACTCCATTTGCATGCTATGAGGCCGATCTGGTTCTAGACAAGTTTTTGCTTGAAATTTCTGCAAATTTGCAGGGCCGGATTATCCGCCCCCCGCGCTAGCCGGATTATCCGGCCCGGCCGGATTATCCGCCCCTCGGGGACCCCGGATTATCTGGCCTGGAGCTACGTTGCTGCTGCAGTTTTGATTCAATCTACCAATTCTAAACTTGTACCGACTCATAGTATGTTTCTAGAGTACACCACTGTATCAATACATGACTTATGTGTTGGAGATATGCCCAAGAGGCAATAATAAAAGTGGTTATTATATATCTTTATGTTTATGATAAATGTTTATATACCATGCTATAATTGTATTAACCGAAACATTGATACATGTGTGATATGTAAACAACAAAGAGTCCCTAGTATGCCTCTTAACTAGCTTGTTGATTAATGGATGATTAGTTTCATAATCATGAACATTGGATGTTATTAATAACAAGGTTATATCATTATATGAATGATGTAATGGACACACCCAATTAAGCGTAGCATAAGATCACGTCATTAAGTTATTTGCTATAAGCTTTCGATACATAGTTACCTAGTCCTTATGACCATGAGATCATGTAAATCACTTATACCGGAAAGGTACTTTGATTACATCAAACGCCACTGCGTAAATGGGTGGTTATAAAGGTGGGATTAAGTATCCGGAAAGTATGAGTTGAGGCATATGGATCAACAGTGGGATTTGTCCATCCCGATGACGGATAGATATACTCTGGGCCCTCTCAGTGGAGTGTCGTCTAATGTCTTGCAAGCATATGAATAAGTTCATAAGAGACCACATACCACGGTACGAGTAAAGAGTACTTGTCAGGAGACGAGGTTGAACAAGGTATAGAGTGATACCGATGATCAAACCTCGGACAAGTAAAATATCGCGTGACAAAGGGAATTGGTATCGTATGTGAATGGTTCATTCGATCACTAAAGTCATCGTTGAATATGTGGGAGCCATTATGGATCTCCAGATCCCGCTATTGGTTATTGGTCGGAGAGAGTACTCAACCATGTCCACATAGTTCGCGAACCGTAGGGTGACACACTTAAGGTTTGATGTTGAAATGGTAGAACTTGAATATGGAATGGAGTTCGAAGTATTGTTCGAAGTCCCGGATGGGATCCCGGACATCACGAGGAGTTCCGGAATGGTCCGGAGAATAAGATTCATATATAGGAAGTCATTTTATAAGATTTAAAATGATACGGAAGATTTATGGAAGGTTCTAGAAGGTTCTAGAAAAGTCCGGAAGAAATCAATTTGGAAGGCGGAGTCCCGAAGGGACTCCACCTCCCATGGCCGGCCAACCCTAGAGGGGGGAGTCCAAGGTGGACTCCACCTAGGTGGCCGGCCACCCCCCTCATAGAAGGGTGGGAATCCCACTTGGGTGGGAGTCCCACCTTGGGTAGGTTTCCCTACACATGGAAGGTTTTGGGTTGGGGTCTTATTCGAAGACTTGTAGTCCAACACTTGGGGGTTCGACCTATATAATGAGGAGAAAGGGGAGGGGGCCGGCCACACCAAAGCCATTGTGGCCGCACCCCTCATAGTGGCCGGCCACCTCCCCCTCTCCCAAACCCTAGCCGCAGCCTCTCCTCCACCTCTCCCGCAACGCTTAGCGAAGCTCCGCCGGAGTTCTCCATCGCCACCGCCACCACGCCGTCGTGCTGCCGGATTCAAGGAGGAGCTACTACTTCCGCTGCCCGCTGGAACGGGGAGAAGGACGTCATCTTCATCAACACCGAACGTGTGACCGAGTACGGAGGTGCTGCCCGATCGTGGCACCGTGATCAAGATCTTCTATGCGCTTTTGCAAGCGGCAAGTGAACGTCTACCGCAGCAACAAGAGCCTACTCTTGTAGGCTTTGGAAATCTTCAAGGGTGAGTCTCGATCATCCCCTCGTTGCTCCCGTCTTCTAGATTGCATCTTGGCTTGGATTGCGTTCTCGCGGTAGGAAATTTTTTGTTTTCTATGCAACGAATCCCTACAGTGGTATCAGAGCCGTGTCTATGCATAGATGGTTGCACGAGTAGAACACAATGGTTTTGTGGGCGTTGATGATCTTGTTGTCTTTAGTTTGAGTACTTTGCATCTTTGTGGCATAGTGGGATGAAGCGGCTCGGACTAACTTTACATGACCGCGTTCATGAGACTTGTTCCTCGTTCGACATGCAACTTGTATTGCATAAGAGGCTTTGCGGGTGTCTGTCTCTCCTAATATAGTGAAGATTCAATTTACTCTTCTATTGACAACACTAGTATCACCGTTGTGGTTCATGTTCGTAGGTAGATTAGATCTCTCTCGAAAACCCTAAACCACGTAAAATATGAAAACCAAATTAGAGACGTCTAACTTGTTTTTGCAGGGTTTGGTCATGTGATATGGCCATAATGTGAGATGAATATGTATGAGATGATCATTATTGTATTGTGGCAACCGGCAGGAGCCTTATGGTTGTCTTTAAATTTCATGTTGAGTAGTATTTCAAAGTAGTTGTAATAGTTGCTACATGAGGTGAACAACCATGAAGACGGCGCCATGGACCTTGACGCTACGCCGACGATGATGGAGATCATGCCCGAAGATGATGGAGATCATGTCCGTGCTTTGGAGATGAAGATCAAAGGCACAAAGACAAAAGGGCCATATCATATCACATATGAACTGCATGTGATGTTAATCCTTTTATGCATCTTATTTTGCTTAGATCGCGACGGTAGCATTATAAGATGATCCCTCACTAAATTATCAAGATAATAAAGTGTTCATCCTTAGTAGCACCGTTGCCAAGACTTGTCGTTTCGAAGCATCTCGTGATGATCGGGTGTGATAGAATCAACAAGTGCATACAACGGGTGCAAGACAGTTTTGCACATGCGGATACTAAGGTGGCCTTGACGAGCCTAGCATGTACAGACATGGTCTCGTAACACGTGATACCGAAAGGTAGAGCATGAATCATATGATTGATATGATGAACACTTTGAATGTTCGCCATTGAAAGTACACCTTGTCTCGTGATGATCGGACTTAGGTGTGGTGGATTTGGTTCGTGTGATCACTAAGACAATGCGGGGGATATTGTTTTGAGTGGGAGTTCACCTAGATTTTTAATTATGTTGAATTAAAATTTGAACTCAATTTGTCATAAACTTAGTCTAAACTATTGCAAATATATGTTGTAGAGATGGCGTCCCCAATCAATTTTAACCAGTTCCTAGAGAAAGAAAAGCTTAAGAGCAACGGTAGCAACTTCACCGACTGGTTCCGTCATGTGAGGATCTTCCTCTCTGGCGGAAATCTGCAATACGTGCTTGATGCACCGCTAGGTGACCCTCCTGCAGAAACTGAAACCGATGAAATAAAAAATGTTTACGCGACTCGGAAAGCTCGGTACTCTCAAGTTCAGTGTGCCATCCTGTGCAGTCTGGAAGCCGATCTTCAAAAACGTTTTGAGCACCACGATCCTCATGAGTTGGTCAATGAGCTGAAAGCTATATTTGAAACTCTTGTGGCCGTGGAATGCTATGAAGCATCGAAACACTTCTTCAGCTGCATGATGGAAGAAAGCAGCTCCATTAGTGAGCACATGCTCGCCATGACCGGGCATGCGAAGAAACTCAGTGACTTGCGAATAGTGATTCCTAACAGACTGGGGATTAATCGTGTCCTTCAATCACTGCCACCAAGTTACAAGAACTTTGTGATGAACTACAATATGCAGAACATGAACAAAGAGTTACCTGAACTCTTTGGCATGCTAAAAGCTGCTGAGATTAAGA
This sequence comes from Lolium perenne, assembly GCF_019359855.2. Lineage (NCBI taxonomy): Eukaryota > Viridiplantae > Streptophyta > Magnoliopsida > Poales > Poaceae > Lolium > Lolium perenne. The sequence goes on along the minus strand of NC_067248.2, from coordinate 121,319,399 downwards.
TCAAGAAAGAGCACCAAGTGTTGATAGTCAACAAGACCACCAGTTTCAAGAAACAGGGCAAGTCTAAGGGAAAATTCAAGAAGGGTGGCAAGAAAGCTGCCACGCCTCCTATGAAACCTAAGAACGGCCCTAAGCCTGATGCTGAGTGCTATTACTGCAAGGAGAAGGGACACTGGAAGCGTAATTGCTCCAAGTATCTGGCTGATCTGAAGAGCGGCCTTGTTAAGAAGAAGAAAGAAGGTATATCTGATATACATGTTATAGATGTTTATCTCACTGGTTCTCGTACTAGTACCTGGGTATTTGATACTGGTTCGGTTGCTCATATTTGTAACTCGAAACAGGAACTAAAGAATAAACGAAGACTACTGAAAGATGAAGTGACGATGCACGTTGGAAACGGATCCAAAGTCGATGTGATCGCTGTCGGCACACTTCCTCTACATCTACCTTCGGGATTAGTTTTAAGCCTAAATAATTGTTATTTTGTACCCGCATTGAGCATGAACATTATATCTGGATCTTTTTTAATGCAAGACGGTTATTCATTCAAGTCTGAGAATAATGGTTGTTCTATTTTTATGAATAATATCTTTTATGGTCGAGCACCTGAAAAGAATGGCTTATTTCTGTTAGATCTCGATAGTAGTGATACGCATATACATAACATTGATGCTAAAGCGAATTAATTTGAATGATAATTCTACTTATATGTGGCACTGTCGTCTTGGTCATATTGGAGTGAAACGCATGAAGAAACTCCATACCGATGGATTACTTGAATCACTTGACTTTGAGTCACTTGATAGATGCGAAGCATGTCTAATGGGAAAAATGACTAAGACTCCATTCTCTGGTATGATGGAGCGAGCTACTGACTTATTGGAAATCATACATACCGATGTGTGTGGACCAATGAGTGTAGCATCGCGCGGTGGTTATCGTTATGTTCTAACCTTCACAGATGATCTGAGTAGATATGGGTATATCTATTTCATGAAACATAAATCCGAAACTTTCGAGAAGTTTAAGGAATTCCAAAGTGAAGTAGAAAATCAATGTAACAAGAAGATTAAATTTCTACGATCTGATCGCGGAGGTGAATATCTGAGTTATGAGTTCGGCATGCATTTAAAGAAATGCGGAATACTTTCACAATTGACACCGCCGGGAACACCACAACGAAATGGTGTGTCCGAACATCGTAATTGAACTCTCTTAGATATGGTTCGTTCTATGATGTCTCTTACTGATTTGTCGTTATCTTTTTGGAGTTATGCATTAGAGATAGCCGCATTCACTTTAAATAGAGCACCATCAAAATCCGTAGAAACGACACCGTATGAATTATGGTTTAATAAGAAACCTAAGCTGTCGTTCCTTAAAGTTTGGGGTTGCGAAGCCTATGTAAAGAAGTTACAACCGGACAAGCTAGAACCCAAAGCGGAGAAATGCGTCTTCATAGGATACCCTAAAGAAACTATAGGGTACACTTTCTATCACAGATCCGAAGGCAAAATCTTTGTTGCTAAGAACGGAACCTTTCTTGAGAAAGAATTTCTCACTAAAGAAGTGACTGGAAGAAAAGTAGAACTCGATGAGATTGATGAATCTTTACTCGTTGATCAGAGTAGCGCGATCGGAAACTCGTTCTGTGCCGCCTACACCGGCAACAGAGGAAGCTAATGATAATGATCATGAAACTTCGAACGAGGAAACTACTGAACCTCGCAGATCGACAAGGGAACGTGCCACTCCTGATTGGTATGATCCTTGTCTAAATATCATGATTGTGGACAACAATGATGAGGACCCTGCGACATATGAAGAAGCGATGATGAGCCCAGATTCCAACAAATGGCAAAAAGCCATGAAATCCGAAATGGGATCCATGTATGATAACAAAGTATAGACTTTGGTAGACTTACCTGATAGCCGCAAGGCTGTCGAGAATAAATGGATCTTCAAGAGAAAAACAGATGCTGATGGTAATATTACTGTCTATAAAGCTCGACTTGTCGCAAAGGGTTTCCGACAAATTCAAGGAGTTGACTACGATGAGACGTTGTCACCTGTAGCGAAGCTAAAATCTGTGAGGATTTTGTTAGCAATAGCTGCATTTTTTGATTATGAGATTTGGCAGATGGATGTCAAAACGGCGTTCCTTAATGGAGACATTGAGGAAGAGTTGTATATGGTACAACCCAAAGGTTTTGTCGATCCTAAAAATGCTGACAAAGTATGCAAACTTCAGCGTTCAATCTATGGACCGAAGCAAGCATCGAGAAGTTGGAACCAACGCTTTGATAAGGTGATCAAAGACTTCGGGTTTATACAGTGTCATGGAGAGGCCTGTATTTACAAGAAAGTGAGTGGGAGCTCTGTAGCATTCCTGATATTATATGTAGATGACATATTATTAATTGGGAATGATATAGAACTATTAAGCAGTGTAAAAGGTTATTTGAATAATAGTTTTTCAATGAAAGACCTTGGTGAAGCATCGTATATATTAGGCATCAAGATTTATAAAGATAGATCAAGACGCCTAATAGGGCTATCACAGAGTACATACTTGGACAAGATTCTAAAGAAGTTTAGAATGGACGAAAGTAAGAAAGGGTTCTTACCTATGTTACCAGGCAAGGTCTTGAGTAAGACTCAAGGACCGGCTACGGCAGAAGAAAGAGAAAGGATGAGTCAGATCCCCTATGCTTCGGCAGTAGGCTCTATTATGTATGCCATGCTATGTACTAGACCGGATATAGCACATGCTGTTAGTTTGACTAGCAGATATCAAAGTGATCCAGGGATGGAACACTGGAAAGCGGTCAAGAATATCCTGAAGTGCTTGAAAAGAACTAAGGATATGTTTCTTTGTTATGGAGGTGACCAAGAGCTCGTTGTAACAAGTTACACCGATGCAAGTTGGAACACTGATCCTGATGACTCTAAGTCACAGTCTGGGTACGTGTTTATATTGAATGGTGCTGCAGTAAGCTGGCCAAGCTCGAAGCAGTGCACGGTGGCGAAGTCTTCAACAGAATCAGAGTACATAGCGGCTTCAGAGGCTTCATCAGAAGCGGTATGGATGAAGAGGTTCATTGTAGAGCTCGGTGTGGTTCCTAGTGCATTGGACCCACTAGTCATCTACTGTGACAACGTGGGTGACATCGCCAATGCACAAGAACCAAGGTCACACAAGAGGCTGAAGCATATTGATAACCCACAAGTATAGGGGATCGCGGCAGTCTTCGAGGGTAGTATAACCCAAATTTATTGATTCGACTCAAGGGGAGGTAAAGAATACTTATAAGCCTTAACAAATAACAACTGAGTTGTCAATTCAGCTGCACCTGGAAAAGCACTAGTAACAGGGGTGATGTGAAAGTAGCAGTAATATGAGAGCAGTAGTAATAGTAACACAGCAGCAGTAATAGTAACACAGAGGTAATATGATGACATGTAGAACAAGTATTTGATGATGAAATATGGACCGGGGTTCCCATCGATCTACACTAGTGGTAACTCTCCAATAAGTGACAAGTGTTGGGTGAACAAATTACAGTTGGGCAATTGATAGGAATCAAAGCATTAAGATAGAACATCAGGCTTATTAATTATGTAGGCATGTTTTCCAATTATAGTCGTACGTGCTCGCAATGAGAAACTTGCACAACATCTTTTGTCCTACCAGCCGGTGGCAGCCGGGCCTCAAGGGAAACTACTGGATATTAAGGTACTCCTTTTAATAGAGTACCGGAGCAAAGCATTAACACACCGTGAAAACATGTGATCCTCACATCACTACCATCCCCTCCGGTTGTCCCGATTTCTGTCACTTCGGGGCCATTGGTTCCGGACAGTGACATGTGCATACAACTTGTAGATACAATCTAAGCAACAATATAGAGCTTAAATCTAAGATCATGCCACTCGGGCCCTAGTGACAAGCATTAAGCATAACAAGATTGCAGCAACAATAACTTAACAAACTTTATAGATAGACTAATCATAATGTATCATCCATCGGATCCCAACAAACACAACACCGATTACATCAGATGAATCTCAATCATGTAAGGCAGCTCATGAGACCATTGTATTGAAGTACATGGGGGAGAGTATACCGACATAGCTACTGCTAGAACCCGTAGTCCATGGGGGAACTACTCACGGAGCATGATGGAGGCGGTGGCGTTGATGGAGATGGCTTCCGGGGGCACTTCCCCGTTCCGGCAGGTGCCGAACAGAGTTCTGTCCCCGAATTGGAGTTTCGCGATGGCGGCGGCGCCTGGAGTCTTTCTCGGAGTTTCGTCAATTGGTACGGTGTTTTTAGGTCGAAAGGGATTTTATAGGCGAAGAGGCGGCGCGGGGGCACTGGGGGCTCCACACCATAGGGTGGCGCGGGCCTGTGCAGGCCGCGCCGCCCTATGGTCTGGTGGCCCTCGGCCCCTCTCCGACTCTTCTTCGGTGTTACGGAGCCTTCCGGGAAAAATAGGAGGTTTGGCGTTGATTTCGTCCAATTCCGAGAATATTGCCCGAACAGCCTTTCGGAACCAAAAAGCAGAAACAGAGGCGGCACTGTGGCATCTTGTTAATAGGTTAGTTAGGAAAACGCATGAAATCATCATAAAGTGCAAGCAAAACATGTAAGTATTGTCATAAAACAAGCATGGAACAACAGAAATTATGGATACGTCGGGACGTATCAGCATCCCCAAGCTTAGTTCCTGCTCGTCCCGAGCAGGTAAACGATAAAAAGAATAATTTCTGTAGTGACATGCTACTTACATAACCTTGATCATACTATTACAAAGCATATGAAATGAATGAAGTGACTCAAGGCAATGATCTATAGTTACTAACAAGTAGATAACATATAGCAAAACTTTTTATGGAGAGTACTTTCAAGACAAGCATCAAAAGATTGCACAAGAGTTAACTCATAAAGCAATAGATTCAAAGTAAAGGCATCGAAGCAACACAAAGGAAGATATAAGTTTCAGCGGTTGCTTTCAACTTTCAACATGCATATCTCATGGATATTGTCAACATAAAGTAATATGATGAATGCAAATATGCAAGTATGTAAGAACCAATGCACAGTTGACACAAGTGTTTGCTTCTAAGGTGGAAGGAAGTAGGTGAACTGACTCAACATTAAAAGTAAAAGAATGGTCCTTCAAAGAGGAAAGCATCGATTGCTATATTTGTGCTAGAGCTTTGGTTTTGAAAACATATAGAGGGCATAAAAAGTAAAATTTTGAGAGGTGTTTGTTGTTGTCAACGAATGGTAATGGGTACACTAACTACCTCGCCAACCGGACTTTTAAGAGCGGCTCCCATTTTATTTAATTTTTGTGTGGCACTCCTTCCAACCTTTCTTTCACAAACCATGGCTAACCGAATCCTCGGGTGCCTGCCAATAATCTCATACCATGAAGGAGTGCCTTTTTATTTTAGTTTTATTATGATGATGACACTCCTCCCAACCTTTGCTTACACAAGCCATGGCTAACCGAATCCTTCGGGTGCCGTCCATCAATCACAAACCATGGAGGAGTGTCTATTTAAGTTAATTAATTCGGGACTGGGAATCCCATTGCCAGCTCTTTTTGCAAAATTATTGGATAAGCGGATGTGCCACTAGTCCATATGAGAGTCCGTCAAAAGTAAATGACAAGGTTGAAAGCTAAACACCACATACTTCCTCATGAGCTATAAAACATTGACACAAATCAGAGGTGATAAATTTTGAATTGTTTAAAGGTAGCACTCAAGCAATTTACTTTGGAATGGCAGGAAATACCACATAGTAGGTAGGTATGGTGGACACAATTGGCATAGTGGTTGGCTCAAGGATTTTGGATGCATGAGAAGTATTCCCTCTCGATACAAGGCTTAGGCTAGCAAGGTTGTTTGAAGCAAACACAAGTATGAACCGGCACAGCAAAACTTACATAAGAACATATCGCAAGCATTATAATACTCTACACTGTCTTCCTTGTTGCTCAAACACTTTTACCAGAAAATATCTAGACCTTAAGAGAGATCAATTATGCAAACCAATTTTAACAAGCTTTACGGTAGTTCTCCACTAATAGGTTTAAACTACATGCAAAAACTTATGATCTACTTGAGAGCTCAAAACAATTGCCAAGTGTCAAATTATCCAAGACATATGAGGCATTTTCCTTTTCCAACCAAATAAAGATAAGTATTGTAGCTTCCAACTTTTATCATTGAACATTAAAAGTAAAACGAAGAACAAGTGTTCATATGAAAAAGCGGAGTGTGTATCTCTCCCAATCAAGGATTGCTAGGATCCGATCTTATTCAAACAAAAAAAACAAAAATAAAAGCACACAGACGCTCCAAGTAAAACACATATGATGTGACTGAATAAAAATATAGTTTCAGGGGAGGAACCTGATAAGTTGATGAAGAAGGGGATGCCTTGGGCATCCCCAAGCTTAGACGCTTGAGTCTTCTTGAAATATGCAGGGATGAACCACGGGGGCATCCCCAAGCTTAGACTTTTCACTCTTCTTGATCATATATCATCCTCCTCTCTTGACCCTTGAAAACTTCCTTCACAACAAACTTCTCATAAACTTCATTAGAGGGGTTAGTACTCAAAAAATTTGAATCCACCTTGGTCCTGTAGTGGCACATTGCAAGAACTCAATAAAACATTAGCTACAGCTCTCTACGTCTAGAAAAGCTCGCTTAAAGTCAGCAAGAGACAATGCAAAAAACAGAGACAGAATCTGCCAAAACAGAACAGCCAGTAAAGACGAATTTTAATAAAATACTTCCGTTGCTCAAATCAGAAAACTCAAAACTAATGAAAGTTGCGTACATATCTGAGGAACACGCACGTAAATTGGCATATTTTTCTAATTTTTCTACAGAGAAAACAGCCCAGATTCGTGACAGATAGAAATCTGTTTCTGCGCAGAAATCCAAATCTAGTATCAACCTTCGATTAGAGGCTTCACTTGGTACAACAAAACACAAAACTAAGATAAGGAGAGGTTGCTACAGTAGTAAACAACTTCCAAGACACAAATATAAAACAAAGTACTGTAGCAAAATAACACATGGGTTATCTCCCAAGAAGTTGCTTTCTTTATAGCCATTAAGATGGGCTCAGCAGTTTTAATGATGCACTCGCAAGAAATAGTATTGGAGGCAAAAGAGAGCATCAAAAAGCAAATCCAAAACAAATTTAAGTCTAACATGCTTCCTATGCATAGGAATCTTGTAAATAAACAAGTTCATGAAAAGCAAAGTAACAAGCATAGGAAGATAAAACAAGTGTAATTTCAACAATTTCAGCATATAGAGAGGTGTTTTAGTACCATACAAATTTCTACAACCATATTTTCCTCTCTCATAATAATTTTCAGTAGCTTCATGAACAAACTCAACAATATAACTATCACATGCATCATACTTTTCATGATCCACAAACATATAATTTTTACCAAGTTCAAGAATAGTGGAATTAAAACTTTCAAACTTTCTTTTATTAATAATATAACAAGGTAGTTGATCAATCTCAAGAGATATGGAACACATAGATAAAGTCAAGAACTCTCCAATCCCATTTTCATTAGTAGTACAATTAATATTATCAAGTAACATAGGACCATCATCTAAAGCTTTATCATAAACATTTGCCAAGCAAAATTCTTTAGTACCATGCATTTCGACATCAGGCACAAACAAAGCATTATCATAAGATTTATCAAAGTAGCATGGATTATCATATATGACAGTAGCATAATTATTCTCACAAGTTTTACTCATAGGTACTATTTCAAGAGAATCCACAGGAACATAACATTCAACCTCTTTCGGTAAGCATGGAGGACAATCAAATAATGTAAGAGATAAAGAGTTACTCTCATTAGAAGGTTGGCATGGGTAGCTAATCCATTCTTCCTCCTTTTGTTCGTCGCTCTCCTCTTCTTTTTCATCCAATGAGCTTTCTGGTTCATCAATTTCCTCCTCTTTTTCATCCAATGCGCTTTCAGGTTCATCAGTTTCTTCTTCCACCGGTTCCTGCAAATTGTGAGTGCATTCTTGTGCATTAATGTGTCTCTCTTTATAATCAATGATATAAGGATTATTACCGAAGCATTCTATGCAACAATTAAGGATAGAAGAGACATAATCTTTAAGGTCCTTACAAACAACACAAGTTTCATAATTCTCAACCATGAAGGATTCGATCTCAGAGGCTCCCATAAACACGACAAATTGTTCTACCTCTTCGAACCCATAATGAATATAGCAATTCCGATTATAGTTCTTAATTAAAAATTCCTCACTAAAGCCACATTGAAATTTAAGATGTTTAGTATCCTGTTGAGAGCAACAGTTTATATCATGGCGTTTAAGCAAGATTTTAGCAATTGTATTCACTTTTTCTATCATAGCACTCATTACTTCACCAGCTCTTGATTTCCTATAATTATTATAACATTCTATAAGCTCCAAGTAGGTTGTTGGTTCTCCCATAACAGCAGTTTTTAATTTTTAGGGTTTTCAAATTTTTATGGATTTTTGGGTATATGAGACAAATAAAACAAGACAAAAATAAACTAAGCAAAAGTAAACTACGCAAACTAATACTAGACAGAAATAAACTAAGCACAAATAAACTAGACAAAAGTAAACTAAGCAAAACAAAATAAAATAAAACAGAGAGAGAGGTAAAGTGTACTCCCCAGGTGAACTTATGAGTAGAGCTATGCCTCCCCGGCAACGGCGCCAGAAAACAGTCTTGATAACCCACAAGTATAGGGGATCGCGGCAGTCTTCGAGGGTAGTATAACCCAAATTTATTGATTCGACTCAAGGGGAGGTAAAGAATACTTATAAGCCTTAACAACTGAGTTGTCAATTCAGCTGCACCTGGAAAAGCACTAGTAACAGGGGTGATGTGAAAGTAGCAGTAATATGAGAGCAGTAGTAATAGTAACACAGCAGCAGTAATAGTAACACGAGAGGTAATATGATGACATGTAGAACAAGTATTTGATGATGAAATATGGACCGGGTTCCCAATGATCTACACTAGTGGTAACTCTCCAATAAGTGACAAGTGTTGGGTGAACAAATTACGCTTGGGCAATTGATAGGAATCAAAGCATTAAGATAGAACATCAGGCTTATTAATTATGTAGGCATGTTTTCCAATTATAGTCGTACGTGCTCGCAATGAGAAACTTGCACAACATCTTTTGTCCTACCAGCCGGTGGCAGCCGGGCCTCAAGGGAAACTACTGGATATTAAGGTACTCCTTTTAATAGAGTACCGGAGCAAAGCATTAACACACCGTGAAAACATGTGATCCTCACATCACTACCATCCCCTCCGGTTGTCCCGATTTCTGTCACTTCGGGGCCATTGGTTCCGGACAGTGACATGTGCATACAACTTGTAGATACAATCTAAGCAACAATATAGAGCTTAAATCTAAGATCATGCCACTCGGGCCCTAGTGACAAGCATTAAGCATAACAAGATTGCAGCAACAATAACTTAACAAACTTTATAGATAGACTAATCATAATGTATCATCCATCGGATCCCAACAAACACAACACCGATTACATCAGATGAATCTCAATCATATAAGGCAGCTCATGAGACCATTGTATTGAAGTACATGGGGGACAGTATACCGACATAGCTACTGCTAGAACCCGTAGTCCATGGGGGAACTACTCACGGAGCATGATGGAGGTGGTGGCGTTGATGGAGATGGCTTCCGGGGGCACTTCCCCGTTCCGGCAGGGTGCCGGAACAGAGTTCTGTCCCCCGAATTGGAGTTTCGCGATGGCGGCGGCGCCCCTGGAGTCTTTCTGGAGTTTCGTCAATTGGTACGGTGTTTTTAGGTCGAAAGGGATTTTATAGGCGAAGAGGCGGCGCAGGGGGGCACCTGGGGGCTCCACACCATAGGGTGGCGCGGGCCCAGGCCAGGCCGCGCCGCCCTATGGTCTGGTGGCCCTCTGGCCCCTCTCCGACTCTTCTTCGGTGTTCTGGAGCCTTCCGGGAAAAATAGGAGGTTTGGCGTTGATTTCGTCCAATTCCGAGAATATTGCCCGAACAGCCTTTCTGGAACCAAAAACAGCAGAAAACAGGAACTGGCACTGTGGCATCTTGTTAATAGGTTAGTTCTGGAAAACGCATGAAATCATCATAAAGTGCAAGCAAAACATGTAAGTATTGTCATAAAACAAGCATGGAACAACAGAAATTATGGATACGTCGGGGACGTATCACATATCAAGCTGCGTTATCACTCGATTCGCGAGTACATCGAAGATGGAGAAGTAAAGATTTGCAAAGTACACACTGATCTGAATGTATCAGATCCATTGACTAAAGCTCTCCCTAGGGCAAAGCATGACCAACACCAGAATGCCATGGGTGTTAGGTACCTTACAATGTAATCTAGATTATTGACTCTAGTGCAAGTGGGAGACTGTTGGAGATATGCCCAAGAGGCAATAATAAAAGTGGTTATTATATATCTTTATGTTTATGATAAATGTTTATATACCATGCTATAATTGTATTAACCAAAACATTGATACATGTGTGATATGTAAACTACAAAGAGTCCCTAGTATGCCTCTTAACTAGCTTGTTGATTAATGGATGATTAGTTTCATAATCATGAACATTGGATGTTATTAATAACAAGGTTATATCATTATATGAATGATGTAATGGACACACCCAATTAAGCGTAGCATAAGATCACGTCATTAAGTTATTTGCTATAAGCTTTCGATACATAGTTACCTAGTCCTTATGACCATGAGATCATGTAAATCACTTATACCGGAAAGGTACTTTGATTACATCAAACGCCACTGCGTAAATGGGTGGTTATAAAGGTGGGATTAAGTATCTGGAAAGTATGAGTTGAGGCATATGGATCAACAGTGGGATTTGTCCATCCCGATGACGGATAGATATACTCTGGGCCCTCTCAGTGGAGTGTCGTCTAATGTCTTGCAAGCATATGAATAAGTTCATAAGAGACCACATACCACGGTACGAGTAAAGAGTACTTGTCAGGAGACGAGGTTGAACAAGGTATAGAGTGATACCGATGATCAAACCTCGGACAAGTAAAATATCGCGTGACAAAGGGAATTGGTATCGTATGTGAATGGTTCATTCGATCACTAAAGTCATCGTTGAATATGTGGGAGCCATTATGGATCTCCAGATCCCGCTATTGGTTATTGGTCGGAGAGAGTACTCAACCATGTCCACATAGTTCGCGAACCGTAGGGTGACACACTTAAGGTTTGATGTTGAAATGGTAGAACTTGAATATGGAATGGAGTTCGAAGTATTGTTCGAAGTCCCAGATGGGATCCCGGACATCACGAGGAGTTCCGGAATGGTCCGGAGAATAAAATTCATATATAGGAAGTCATTTTATAAGATTTAAAATGATACGGAAGATTTATGGAAGGTTCTAGAAGGTTCTAGAAAAGTCCGGAAGAAATCAATTTGGAAGGCGGAGTCCCGAAGGGACTCCACCTCCCATGGCCGGCCAACCCTAGAGGGGGGAGTCCAAGGTGGACTCCACCTAGGTGGCCGGCCACCCCCCCTCATGGAAGGGTGGGAATCCCACTTGGGTGGGAGTCCCACCTTGGGTAGGTTTCCCTACACATGGAAGGTTTTGGGTTGTGGTCTTATTCGAAGACTTGTAGTCCAACACTTGGGGGTTCCACCTATATAATGAGGAGCAAGGGGAGGGGGCCGGCCACACCAAAGCCATTGTGGCCGCACCCCTCATAGTGGCCGGCCACCTCCCCCTCTCCCAAACCCTAGCTAGCCGCCCCCTCTCCTCCACCTCTCCCGCAACGCTTAGCGAAGCTCCACCGGAGTTCTCCATCACCACCGCCACCACGCCGTCGTGCTGCCGGATTCAAGGAGGAGCTACTACTTCCTCTGCCTGCTGGAACGGGGAGAAGGACGTCATCTTCATCAACACCGAACGTGTGACCGAGTACGGAGGTGCTGCCTGATCATGGCACCGTGAACAAGATCTTCTACGCGCTTTTGCAAGCGACAAGTGAACGTCTACCGCAGCAACAAGAGCCTACTCTTGTAGGCTTTGGAAATCTTCAAGGGTGAGTCTTGATCATCCCCTCGTTGCTCCCGTCTTCTAGATTGCATCTTGGCTTGGATTGCGTTCTCGCGATAGGAAATTTTTTGTTTTCTATGCAACGAATCCCTACATTATGAGCATTACCTTCTCTTTCTATCCATCATTGTCTATCACAGGTGGTTCTCGGAGGCTCTAGAACTTCAAGGTCGAACGATGAGTTTGCTCAGAATTCTCCTCGCAAGTCTGCCACTCTTAGGCGGAAAGGCAAGGCTACTAGGGACAACTACAAGACCATGGATACTATCTCTTATGTTGCTATCCGTCAGAAGAACTGGTATGAAGACCTTGAGAGGGATCATGATATGAAGGACAAGCGTTTCTGGTGCATGGAACAAGAGTACATCTTCAAGGATATATATGAACCTATGAAGAAAGTGAGACCTATGCAAGCAATCAATGTGGAGTTTCTGGCTGTGAACAATCACTTTGAGGATGCCATCTGGGTCATAGGAAGGATGGGTCTACAGGACCTTATGAAGATTCAATGTGACTTCAGTCCGGAGTTGAGCAATTCTTTGCTACCCTTGCTTTCAAGAAGGATGATGCTCGGACTTTGCAGTGGATGACTGGCTCCACCCATTGTGAGGCAACTTTGGCCCGGTTTGCTGCTATTCTTGGTCTTCCCTCAGAAGGTGGTCACCACCTTCATGGCCCTCAGAAGACGGATAAGATGGTGTTATATGATTGCTATGACCAGTCTGGGACAGTTGATTCTTCCAAGGGGCTCCTTCCTATCTATGGTCAGCTCCTCCGCTTCTTTAGAGCCACCATCTCTCCAAGTGGTGGAAACAATGATGCTATCCGTGGAGCTCTTTTGGACCTTATGCATCTAGCCTTTCAGTGTGCTCATGATAGTGATGAGGAAATGGATTTCACTCTTGATATCATGGACTTCATTTTTCATGAGATTCGTGATGATATGGTCTCCCGGACGACTATGCCCTATGCTCCATATATTCAGCTTCTTATCAACAACACTGCTTCCCTTACTGAAGACTTGGGTCGTTTCCCTACTGAGAGCCACACTGTCAAGAAAGCCTACAAGAAGAAGCTAGTTCCCAGTGCTGCTCCTGCTTCTGGTTCCTTCATGGGAGATGCCCGCTCTAGTGGCTATGCACCTGGACGCCCTGTTGCTACCCCGGTGATTGAGAGGAATGTGAAGAAGCTAACTTGGTTCCAGCGCAATGTGTTGTGCATGAACATTGAGATTCACAAGGAAAACTATGAGGCCAGCCATCAGCGATCTGAGATTCAGCACACACAGGCCGTCATCCTTCACAGGCTCAGTGGTGAGCAAGGACCCCCGCCTCAGCCTCCAGTTCACCCAGCTTACAATGGGTGGCACTCTTCCCAGATTTCGTGGGCTGATCTTGAGCAGAGCATCCAGAGAGCTAGCATTGCTCGCGGCTCTCCTCCTGCCGCTGATAGCGATGAGGAGTATGTCTCCGAGACGGACTCCGAGTGATCTCCATGGGGCGTGTAGCATCGCGCTTTTCCCCTTTTTGGCGTCTCGATGCCAAAGGGGGAGAAATGTTCTATTAGGCCTTATCTACGGGATTTGCTAGGGTCGGGCACAAGCATATGCGTTTACCATTCTTTTATTGCTTGTGTCCTCTTTTATGTCATTCATGTGAACTATTTGGCTTGGTTTGTTCGTTTAAAACTATGTGTTATGTGTGGTTGTGAGACTTTATGTTAAGGTCTTCGGATTTCTATATGTTGAGACCAAGGTTTATAATATGGTGTGGTACTTATATATCCGGTATTATATATCTCCATATGGGTATGATCTCTATCACCTTGTCTCATGTAGGGGGAGTGCCTCTATGTTTTGCCAACATGATTGTTCTCTATAGTGTCTTTTTTTGCAAATCCGTATATTGTCATCAAACACCAAAAAGGGGGAGATTGAAAAAACATCTCTCACATTATGTTTTGTGTGTTTGATGTCAATGCATGTGATACACTAATGTTTGATGAAGTGGTGCAGAGATTATATAGATACATGTATGTGAGTGTCTTGTGTGGAAATACAAGACAAAAGGAAGCTGACAAAGTTTCACCAGGCCGGATAATCCGGGCCGGATATTTGCAAAATATCCGGCCCTCCAAAATCGGCTAAGGACTCGAGGCGATGTGGGTCAGTACTACCCTGGCATGAGGCCGGATTTTTGGCCGGACTTTTGACCGGAATTTCCCCTGGGCCGGACTTTTTTTGGGGGGGGGGGGGGATTATCCGGCCCTAACTTAGGCCGGATTATCCAGCCCTCGAAAGTCACCAACGGTTGGATTTTGGGGGGGTATTTATACCCCCTTCTTCTTCCTCCCAAGCTTGCTCAATCATTGCACAAAATCCTGCCAAGCCTCACCTCCATTAGAGCCACCTCAAGAACACAAGATTTGCAAGATCTCCTCCACCTAACCAAAGCTCTTGATCTTTGGAGATTCGAATGAGAAGACCCCGATCTACATCCTCACCGAAGCGATTCTCATTTCTCCCTCATATGATTGAGGGCCCTCTTGCTAGTGTTCCTATTTGGAATCTCTAGTTGTTTGTTGTTGATGTATTGTTGTTGATTGTTGTGTTGTTACAGATTTGGGAGCCTCCAATTTGGTTGTGGATGTGTGCCCCAAGAACCTTGTAAAGGCCCGGTTTCCGCCTCGAGGAAATCCCTTAGTGGAAGTGGGCTAGGCCTTCGTGGCGTTGCTCACAGGAGACCTGAGTGAAGCCTTCGTGGCGTTGGTTTGGCTTTCGTAGCAATCACACTCCTCCAAACGTAGACGTACCTTCTTGCAAAGGAAGGGAACTACGGGAATCAACTCCGTGTCTCCGCGTGCTCCACTCTCGGTTACCTCTATCCTATTCTATCTCCTATATATTGCGTTGCTATATCTTGCTTAGTTGTTAACCTTGTCATATAGGTAAATTCAGTTAGTTGCATATCTAGAGAATTTACCTTTGTGTCAAGCCTAAATTGAAAAAGAACTAAAAATTGGGTAGCACCTATTCACCACCCCCCTCTAGGTGCGGCATACGATCCTTTCAAGCGGCACCTAACGCCCGCCACCTGCCACCAGGTCGACGCTGTCATCACCATCGCCATCCAGGGCCGCCGCCCTTGGTGCCGTGATCCCAGCTCTTGAGGAGGAGCAGCACGAGATCCACCCCCATCCCCACCCGCCCGGCCATGCCAAGGCGAGGAAGAGAGGACCGCGCCACCGCCCCCATCACCGCCCTCCCGGCGAGGCCGCGAGGAACGGTGGAGAGGGCTGCGCCGCCACGGCCAGGGCCGCGCCGCCGCCCCCAACACCGCCCGCGCCGCCATCAACCAGAACCAGGACCATCCCCCCGGCGCGGAGGCGTGCCTCCTACCGCCGCACCAGGGGACCACGCGAGGATCCCCGCCACCCCCATCACCGGCCGCGCCAAGCTTCGCCGACGGCGGCCTCCGGGGACGAAGAGGAGGGGAGGGGAGGGGAGGGGAAGGCGGCGGCGGCTAGGGTTCGCCCGAGTCGCCCTTGGAGGAGGGGAGGGGAGAAGCATGTATGATGTTTGTTCTATTTCCTTAATACACGAAAGCTAGCATGTAAGATTTGTTCTTCATTTCCTCTTTTTATGAGAAAGAAAAAAACTTCTTCACATTGTTTAATCATGCCTAGCAAAATTCCAAAACAACTGGAAACAAGGATGGTTCGCCCTAATTATTAGTGTGTCATATGCTGGTAACGAGCGATGCAAACAATGCCTGCCACGCTGACTTTACTCGCGACTCTTAGTCAGATGGCCCTGCGTATCACTAACCCAAGGCCACTTGACTTGAGTTAGCGAATCGAAGTCGGTTTAGGTAGCAACACCATCTAATAGGTAGTACGAGTAACAATAAACAAATTTCTAAGCAGTGAAGTACCAAACAAGGTGACAGACAAACAACAAACTTCTCACGAAGATGGGATGTGAGGAACTCTCGTAAAAAGAAACTATATGTATAGGCTAAAAACATTGAGTTGGGTCCTTTCAAAGGTAAAAGACACATTTTTGAGTTAGTTTAATGGCAATGAAGAAGCACTTCTTCCGCTTTGGATTGTATATTATTAAGGATGACTCGAAAACTATATTCTGGATTGTATATTATTAAGGATGACTCGAAAACTCATACTTCACGTGTGATATACTTATAACCTTAACTTCGTAAAACAGATTGCCGAACCCTCAATAACCAAAAAGTGAAACATATTAATTGTCGAAATGTTGCTTCGTCGTCAGCAAGAACGAAAACAAGCTAACTGGTGTCAATCACTTGCAGTACTTGAGCTCCTTTGCAGGGACATTGTGTTATACCTCCTTTGCCACGAATGATTCCGTCCTTCAGTGAGCTCCTTTATAAAACGTGAACACGAATTACCCACAAAGCCGCTACAAACAAAAATAGTCATCTGCACGAATGAAGTTGCTTTTGTGTGCACGGAAACAACTACAGAAAAAATTACAGGCATTCATCATCTCCTACACCAAACTGACATACCAGCCACATGCCTATTTTTCATGAGTATTGGCAGCATAAGATGTTAACCAAAATGAAGTTTAGACTGATATGCTACAGTTCAGAAACACGCTTGATCTCCTTGGGAAACCCTCTCACTTGAAGATGCTCCTGGAATGATGAGGACACAGAGGTTCACATCTATCCCATCATGTTACTGGACTGGGATTGGGACTGGGACTGGGAATGGGAATGGGAATGGGTGCGCTAGTTTTCTGTTCATCAGCGACCAGCTTACTACCCTTTAGCACTTCGTCAATGATCTTGTTGATTATGCTGTTTCTGGCCTAATATGCGTTAAAAGAAAGATTTCATGAGTGATTTCAAGAGGCAGTATAGGAAATTGCAATTAACAAGGAAAGAGAGGAAGCTGACCTTTATTCCGATGGCCAGCGCTGTTCTGACATTCGCCACTTGACCTAACCTCAGTGAACTTCCTCTGTTGTCCTTGAGGCACAATACAGGAACTTGCCTTGTGCTTGCCAGGGTTGGTATGTGTTTCGTTAGCCATTTGGGATTGCAATCAGCAGCTATAAGGACAGCCTACAGTACCACGAAAGAAGATGCTTCGTTAGCCATTTGGGATTGCAATAAGCAGCTATAAGGACAGCCTTCATTACCACGAAAGATGAGAAACGGCTGTCAATTTTAGTTTTCTCCATACAGGTAGTGCAGATAACTCTTGATATCACCTTACTTTGAGAATGATATCAGAACTGTGAATAATTTAGAATTTTTCATAATTATTAGAAATGCTAATTATGTCTCTAGTGCACTTGTACACGCTATATCCCCCCTCCCCCCTTTTTTGTTCACTTAACCTGATGGTAAACAATCCCTAATTATTTAAGTCAATATTTGTTGACGTGACATTCAGAAGTCAATTAATTGTTGTTTGCACAGCTTACAGAAAATTATTGTTCAATAAAAGGCAGTGTTTACACTTTGCAGCTGATTTGGTATTTAGTGCATCATTTGATACTAATGTCTTTCAAAGCCGTATGTAATCGTGACTAAGAGAGTTTTAGCCATTCAAGAATATTTGACCAGATAAAGTAATGGGGGTGAAACCGTGACTAGAGATGGACTAAACACTTTTTTTTTTTGATATTACAGACATTACATCCACGACATTTGCATAAGCTAATGCAGACAGACAGCATTAGAGAAAATACATGCTGCAACTAAGGATTCAATTGCTTCGGCTTAACATATGTACAAAATATAACTCCAAGCCCATAAAAAATGTTGTCTCTAAAGGCACAGCGCATGTGAAGAAACAAAAGTAACCTGAAGTGGCACCAAAGGAGCTCTCCGCAAAACTTTGTGGGTCGGTGCCTCACTAGAACAGCCAGAATGCGAAGCAACAGCAGCAGGCATTCTCTCAAGGACCCTTGTCACGTCATTGACCCCGACACAAAATTGTTGCTACAAGGGAGAAAAAAGTCAAAAATACAAAAAAACATCAGAATATTTTTGAATATGCTCATGATAACAGAATTACTCCATCAGCAGAAAACAACAGTAGGAGCAAGGTGAAACGAAGCAATGGCAATACCTTCATCCATATCTTTTCTGGCAATCCTCCCCTTGAAGCTTTTGCAACCTCAACGCTCCTAGAGAATATGTATAACTTCTGAATACTAGAATCAATCAACAGAAAGAAATGTTGACAGGTCAACTGTGGTTACCTACTAACCTGATAAGCTTAAACAGCAGTTCATCCAGGGTATCTCCTCCAATGTAATCTGAAGAAACTCTGTACAGTGAAATACAAAGTGGCCCGTGAACCAAAAAGATACTTAAAGACAAATAAGGAGCGTACCTACAAAGGTAACTAACAACACAACAGGGCAAAGAGTGTACGCTTGTTCAGCATCTTTCAGCGACTTGATTGGCCCATCAGGTTTGTTCTTCTTCTTGCCCATTGGCACCAAACTGGGTGCTACCAACTGAGGAGAAGACCCTGTTAAATGAAGCAGCATACACAGTACACGCAGGAAACAACAACAAAGGGATAGTATGAAGAACTTCAAACATGGGACCATAATAATTTCTCTTCCACGAGACACACGTCATCACTAAATATTGTAATATAGAAGCTGAGTGCTAACATATCATTTCATGATGGTATTATACTGGGTTTATATAATTCATTGTACAATCATCTACCAACAGTGGCAGATCCAGATTTAGTCCGACCAGAATTATGCAGACAGTTATCATCCCATGCACACCTATTTAGCAGCCAACATTAACACATTCACATTTAAGATAAATAGCAATTTGGCGGAGGCGGGATCTCTGGTTCCAAGTATAGCTTATGGATGAAACTTGGCGGAGACATGATAGTTCACAGTAAGGACAACGGAATACAAATTATTCTTAGTATGGACAACGTCCCCATTACTATACTTGCAAGAGCAAGACCAAAATTACAGTTCAACTCTGCAATCTTCTTTTTGAAATCGAGAACGATGGCATTCTCTTTTACTTGCATCAATCAATTAATCAAGGATCGTCCTCTATTCTAGACTGGGGAGGGGAATCAATCACAAAAACAAAATGAGAAGAGAAATGTAAACTGAAACACTCACAATGCTTGCGTGCCACCGTTCGCTATAGTCAGTGGTGGGCAAGTCCTGGCCGTGTGCCTCCTGCCGATTACCCAAGTGCCAACTGACGAGCTGCCGCCGGCCGACGATGAGCAGGGGCGCGGGGCCGTGGCGTGCGGGCGGGGCGGGGCTGCGGGAGAGCCGGCGCGGGGTCTTGCGACCTTGCGGGCGGGCGGCAGGCAGCGGGCAGGGCGGCGTAGGGGCGCGGAGGTGGTGCGCCGGCGCTCCCGGTGAAGTAGGGTTAGCGCCGCCTGCTTCCCGTGCGTCGGCTCTCCTGCGTCGGGACAGGAGGAGCAGCAGGGACCAGCGAGCCAGGGCGCTGGGCCGCCATTCGGGCCTGGCAGTTCTATTTTTCTCTAGCGTGCACGAATGGCCCGGTGGCAGCCAAAGAGGCATATATTAGTTTTTTTTTTCTCAATAAAGGGCGCTTTTATTACTCGAAGTGTCAAGCATTTACACCCAGCCTCATCTCCACTTAAGATGGTCGTTGATACACTTCTTTGTTACACGTAAATCAAGAATCTTTGCCTATGATCATCTCTTTTTGGAAAAAAAACGTTTCTGGTGTTCTACATCAACGAACAGAATGGCGTGCCATGAAGTTATCGTGAGACAATTCTCATAGACTGCAAGAGCTCATCTTGTGGGTAGTTTCTCGCTTTCCACTTTAAATCAGAAGACCTAGCGCGCTTTGCCGCACCATTTTAGTTTTTTGCGTTAAATTACATTGAGTGAAGAGTTTAACTTCTTCTTTATGCCAACAGGGTGATTGGTAAGCCAGCCCGAGCATTCTCCAGTTTAATAGATAGACAGAGCCTTTGTTATTTCTCTTCATCATAACCAGCTTGTGAGTGCTATGAGGCTAATATTTGTCACATAGTTTATGAATAGAATTATTCAGCTCATAAGTCATAGTTCAGTACAATAATTGCCCAAAAAATGGCAGTACAATATCATACAATGTTTACAGTTTCATTTGCAATTATTTTCCAAACCAATTCAATATACAACGTCAAAAGGAGCAACAAACTGGGAAATATTCTAAAATTTGCATGAAACTCTAACTTCACTAAGACAAATGGTTCTTTTTATAACAACAAGTGTCTTCCGCATCATCATCTCTATGAGTCCCTTTTATATCCAAAGGTTAAAGTAAATATTCTAAGATGGCAGTGCCAAGAAAGACTGGTGGTGGATTTGTTTAATATTGCCCGTCATATTACCTTTGTTGCTTCTACCTCCCTAGCTTGGATGTCATCGAAGTCAACTTCAGATCATTTTGCAACATGAAAAATCTAGTGCATGTAAATAGATTAGCAACACAATCATAAAAAACTGAAACCAAAATCTAAAATAAAAAGGACAAGAACCAACAGGATAGTCTATTTATTATTTGTTTTCCTGCAAGTAAAGAGCAAACTACCCTGCTATCATTTGAAGGGATTAGTTATCTATCTGAGATATGCATTTTCAGCAGAAAGCTAACCTCTTCTTTAGAAACAATAATCCTTCAGTATAAGGACAGTATATAATCCCTTGAGCAACCGGGATCATGTTGTAAATGTGCGTAGTAACAACCAACAATAGTGAAAGAAAGAAACTCATTCGTGTGATTGAAGGGCAATATATTCAAAGTTAATAAGCTAGCCAACAATGTAGACATGGTACTTATATAGTAGAAATATCATTTCTACCATGTCACTACTTCATGTCTGCTTTAGTTTACCCATTTGCCTAGTAAGTCCCACCTTACCATATCATCAGTGTATCATAGGTAACAACTTCAAAGCAGTTGTTATACTGGAACCACCAGCTCAAATATGCAGTTTTAGATACCATACCATGTTTCTTTAGAACAAGCTTCAACAATCCATAGCTAGCAGTCAGTGGAAGCATCGCCGGAAAGAAGATAAAACAAATGATCAAATAAGAATCAGGTATCCTGGATAGGCTTCTCTAAGCATTGCCACAAACCAAAGGCACAAAATGGCTAATATGGGGACATATACAATCTTGCAGCTTGAAGGTGCACCCAATAGCCAACACAATCACAGGCTCTTGCCAACTCCTCTGGATAAGAGCATCGGCATCAAACTGCTCAGCGGCTGCATCCCACAGTGCCATGATCGTGGTGTACCTGCAAACACAAACACATTTCCAACGATTCTCTGTTGACATGACTTGCGAAACATAAGGAAGGAACAGTTCAGCGCAACCATGATGTAAATTGAGAGCGAAAACCAAAGAACATGCAACGGGCAAAAGAAAAAAAAGAACCGACCACGAGCGGGAAGAACATCAGGGCCACTGCGCTCATGAAAACCAGATGCATCCAAATAGGGACAAAGAAGCAGCAGTGAGAGGACGAACCAGCACAAACGACACCGACTGCACGGACGAAATCAACGACGGGGCCAACAACACAAATGGCAAAAACTAAGTGAGTAATTCCTTATGAAGCTTTCACCAATATTTCTACATTCACAACACAACAAAAATGATTCTCATAAGCTGTCGACTTTACCTTAGAGATCATACCAATTACAATGAGATGTCAAATAATGGGATCATATATACTTCATAGCATACATATGCCAATTTCATAAAAAAGAAGCATCTTTTGTTTCCAGGCAGTTTTGATTGAATCGCGTCGAAGAAATTGAAATGAGTTGGGTGCATCCTCAAAACCCCATGCATTTGAGGAGATTAGAAGTAACTTGTATTATCCAGATGTGTAAAAAAGAACTACAAACTTGCGCGTTCATGACCGTGTTAAAAATGCCTTAACCATTTATGACTTTGAAAGTTTTTTGAAGAAAAAAACCCGAACCAAAGAACAACAAAAGGGGAGCAAAACAATAGATCATTAAAAGCAGATGATGCCTATGGATTAAAATTGGGTAGAAATTAAAAATAAAAACTTGCGCCTAAACCTACATTCAGTATTACTCAACAGAAGTAACATAACTCACTTGTGGTAAATATAAGTGTAATAATTTAGTGAATGCTGCAGTGAACTCAGATATAATATTTGAAGCCAACTATTAAAGAGAACTGCCAATGTCTATACTGGCTTTGCCATAATTTAATTGGTCGTGATATTTCAAAACACATCCTCGCACGACAAGTGAGTGATGTCTTTAGAAAAGTCAACCAAGACCAATCATATTGGTTGTGGCAACAATTTGCCCACTGATATTCACGTGACAAATAACCTCTCAGTCTTAGATCAATTCAATAGCTGAACTCTAATCAATCACAAACAATAGACAAAAAAAGTACCCTGAATACGCTAGCGCTGCTCACGGAGGAGGGCAGAAAAAGTGTACACTTTACTCAATTCCTCTTTGTATTGTGTCAGCATGCACTATCTAAATTGTTGTTTCCCTCCTTTTCACTTCTGGTTGCACCTCCACACTTGAGCTCACTTATGGTCAGGGTGTAAGCAAGTTAATCATCATGTGCCACAGTTTGATTAATAGCACTAAACCAAAACTAAAATGAATAATTTGGAGGCATACAATTATATAGAAAGCATGTGAGCGAAAATACATCCTGAGGTACTTGACGTGTTAAAAAAATAGTACGAAAACTGCTATCTATGCGACAAATATGTGCAGCAAAATAAAGGTATGTGAGTGAGCACCTATTGCAATTATAGTTTCAGAATATTGTTTGCATGCAATTAATTGGATCAGGTAACAAAATATTTTTCAACCATGGTATATAGAATTGGATTTGGTTTTCATCAATTTAGATCTACTGTAACTTGTACATATGATTCAAAAAATACCTAGAATTACTCTTCAAATATTCTACCAGAGAAAATAAATAAACCTAAGACGAAAAGGCAAAGGAGGCAGAACCGCAGAAGGAGCGTCGATGCCGGCTAACTTGGTGAGAATCACACAGCCAAATCTCAGTCAAAGCACCCGCCCAATAGCCACCACAACTAGGAAAATTTACAGGCAAAGCCTGCCGTGGAGGGTCACCTCACCACCCACGGATCAACATCAGTAAACAACAAGCAATAGCAGCATCAGCAAACAGTGAGCAATAGCAGCATTAACAAGCAAACAGGAAGCAGACTCGCATCGGCAAGTAGTAGCATCAGAAGCAAGCATCATCAAAGCTGCAGCTCTCTCTCCTCACTCTGGCTGCACCCCTCCAATTTCTATGTCTCTCCCGATCCTCTCATCCCCTCCCCTAGCGGTAGCTCCCCATCACCGCTGGCCCTTCTTACCTGCACGTCCTGCGCCAGCCTCCTCTCCCATCTCCCTCCCCTATTTCAGTCCTCCTCCCTCCCTCCCTCTCTCTCTCTCTCTCATCAGCAGACACTCCCCCTCCTCCTTCTCCCTCCAGCCTACCCCATCTCCGACCTCCCCTCTATGCCTCCTCTCCCGACCAGAATCTGCAAATAGTGGCGGCGCATCGAGAAGGGGCGCTCCGCCGGTAGCGGCGTAGTAAAAAAATGAGAAACGCGCTAGCAGGGCATACCTCCGCTTGGTGAGGTCGTGGGGGGTCTAGGGAGACGACGACGAATTGTTGTCGATGACATGCCCTCTTCACGTCTGTAGAAGTGCCGAGCCGGCTGTCCGTTTTGCCGAGCTCCAGATTCTTCCAATTGCTCTGCCGATGCCCAGCCATGGTGGCCAGATCAAGTTGCCCCTAGGCAGCAGCGCCGACAAGGATAGGGTGAAGGGATGAGGGGATCCATCGAGTTTTTCCTTTTGGGATCAATCCAATCGGTTCTCTGTAGTCTGTTCGGCTGGAGTCGGTAGGAAAGCTCCATCGTAGGCAAACGCTAATTCACCATCCGGTAGGCCCCATGACAGCAACGTTCAGAACGCCCACAAAGGCTCGGAACCCTGGGAGCTTAGAGCTCTTAGAAGATAACTGTACCATGAGCAGTTCTCAACCTTCCCTATATAATTTTTTGTACCTTCTGCTTATTTTTTTCAAGGAGTCTATTTTCATGATGCATATTTCTATCTTACCATATTTAGCAAGTTTTTTTTTTTTTTGAGAAACACAGTACAAACGCAGACGCTCACATACACGCGCATACACTCACCCCTATGAACGCACACACGCACACCCTACCCCTATGAGCACCTCCGGAAGACTGAGCCGGCGGATTGGATCTTGAAATTGACGAAGTCACCACAGACGCCTTTGGTAACAGAAAAGGTGAGTTGTTTCTTCCTTCAACCAACACGCAGGGAGTCATGCCATTTAATCTTTCATTTACATTCCTCTTTAACGTGCTTTATTCCAAACATTTTTAGCCAACACTGAACAAAATTACAAGCAATTTTTCCATAGTTTCTTTTATTTTGCTTTCTATTCTTTTGTATCAAATGAACATTTTAATGTTGGCACTAATGTTATTTTTTTGCCCTCAGGCCCATTTATTTACTTCCTGCTCAAACATGATAAACCATTTTCTCCTTTCAGATTTGCATGGTTAATAGTACGGCCACATTGAAGGAAACACATAATTATCCGAGCGCTCTTTTATTGGCAAGTGGCATACACAAAAAATTACCATGTGATAAAAAATTGCATAAATGACTATACGGATATGCCGCTGAATGTTGTAGTTTGTATTATGCGAGGATGGAACATATTAATCAGCATGATGTTTGTTTGTTCCACCATATGGAAAATTTGGGATATTCTTTTTTTCTTTTCTCTTACTCGTAGTGAGCTCGAGAAGGTTGCAAATGTGGGCTCAATACATTTTTTTTACTTTTCATGCATATGTACTTCTAAATTATAATACATACACATTTAGATTTTTCATGTCAGTTGTAACACTGCCAAATGCAAATATCATGTATTTAAATTTCCGCAGCAACGCGCAGGGTATCATCTAGTTACAATATAGGATACATCACTTTGGAGTATAAGAAGCATCTCCTAAAGGTAACGTAGTATCTGGACTATAATTCAATACAAGTCCCACAATATTTCTGACTACCCACTTTCCTGCAGTCGTGGTGGTAGTGTTGTGAACACCAGCAACTATTAGACTGGAGAGAAATCGAAGTAGAAACCAGCGGGCTGACCCCCCACCCGCGCCCGCACACACATTATCGTAATGTCGTGGCGTGGATGCTTGGACTATACAGGAAGGTGATGAGGTGCTCAAGGGAGGTGGTGTCCGTTTGTGTGATGTCGAGTAGCCGAGAGCGATGGGCATTGTAACTTTAATCAAGGTAGCGATGCGACTATGCGAGGGGTCACCGTGATCGATGTCTTGGTTGGGCTTGCCGGTGTCGAGGTAGCCATACATGAAGCAACGGGCACAGGGAAGCACCATGGAGTTGTGTGCGCAAGGGTGCATTGGTGACGAATACAGGGGCTCAATTGAGGCTGTCATCGAGGAGGGTGTCAATGTTGAAGACGATCTTATCGAAGTCATTCTGGAAGAGGCCCCACACATGGTTTGCCTAGTTCGACGACATGTCGGGGAAGAAGGCACACGACTGTGTTGCCAACATCGAGCATGCATAGAATAATGTCGGTACGAACTTCTGGCCATGCTAAATAGACTAGCATATATAGGAGGCCTCCCGGATGGCTACGTGGCCTAGAGCGGGAGAGACAGGTGCTAGTGCATTCTGTTGTTGTCGAAGTAGAGAAGAAGGTGTAGTCGGGGACGAGGCAATGATGCTGACAACGGGGGTGCAGTTGACGGTGACGAAGATGTATTCGACGGAACCTATGACAGCCTGAGGCGGCCATGCAAGTAACCTGTAGAAACACGACGACAATACTTGAAGTAGCCGAGGAAGAACCTGGTGGTGCGACAAAGACCATGCAAAGACGGTGGTGACTCGCACCGAGGGATGCAGGGTGGTGGTATCTCGAGATTCCGGTGCGTGGGTACACCGAAGATGGACGCATGCAACGACGATACAACCCGAGGGGGTGGCATAGCTGCTGGGTACGAGTGGTGCAACCGATGGAGACCACCGGTGGCGTACATGCTTGGGGAAGTGTGTTGGCAGCTGATGGCATGGACCGAGGCTGGCGGCGCTGCAGCCCAAAGAGGCGACACAATGACACCCGGTAGCTCAATCGGTGGTAAGCATGCGTACTCAGTGATGAAGCGAAGACGATCTCGGCGGGACGGCTGCTGCAGTCTGCAAAGGTAGGCGTGACATCAATAGAGGGGTCACGGTACTCAGCGTGTTGGCCGTGACAGGGAGGTGGCGATGCAGCCTGCCGAGTAGTGGGTCGACACTAGTGGCACGCAAGGATGGCGCATAGTGAGCGACACAAATTGTAAAGCACTAGTTGGACCAATTTGGTAATAAAATAGGACCTCAATAGCATGGTAAAACAGGGGCTTGAAGAGAATAAGACCCACCTCACAAAGCCTATTATCCCCTAACAACCCTAGGCATAGGATTTATACAATATATGATTATTTATTCCAAAAATCTAAAATGAATTTTATCTTTTTTTTGAAATGGGGGTAAAATCCCAGCCTCTGCATCCATAGGATGCACGCAGCCTTTTATTGCATCATTTAAGAAAGTGAAAACAAATATCCAGATATCCGTACAAAAAGATCATGGATCCACTAAAGTTGCAACATGAATCAACCGGGGTACAAAATCTGCCTATGCATCTTGTATTCTATTAAAATGATGTCAACCACCCTTGTTGAAGATAGCCCGAACGACCGCCATCAAACGATTGCACCCAGTATCCATATGTCCATGTTGATCCTCGAGCAGAACGTAGGACCACATGTTGATCCAGTAAATAGTTCAATGGATAGCCTGCAAAAATTGAGAAGGAGCGCCACGGTTAAAAACAACATCATTTCGACAATTCCATATTGTCCAGAGTAAAGCACAGACTCCTACATGAATCCACGTTTTAACATGGTTTGTCAACACCATTTAGCCAGTTCCCAAAGATGTTCTTATCATTTGTTGGAGCAGACATATTAAAAGTAAAATAGATTACTTTCCAAAGTAAAGTAGTAATAAAGAGGTGTTCTAACGGCTCCCTAGAATCACAGAACACATATTTAGTGCACCCAGACCACTTCCTTTTTGCCAAGTTATCTTTAGTAAGTAAAATATTTTTATACAAGAACCACATGAAGATTCTAATTTTCAGTGGTACTTTTAACTTTCACAAATATTTTTTGAAAACCCAGCATGCCCACTCATGAAATCTGTGTATAGAGACTTAACAGAAAACTTTCAGACGCCGTTAAATTTCTGTAGAAAATATCATGTTGATCACTAAGTTGAACCCGCATCAAACATTCTACCAAATTCAACCATTTTTCCCATCTTGCCACCCTTAAAAACCGAGTAAAAGAGACATTCAAATGGATCTTTATCTAATATATATGACTACTTTGATTTAGGCACAAAAGAAGAAACAGAGGAAGCGAGGTCTAGAATGCAATCAGAGTCTTAAGTGAAAGATTTGTACACAGAGAGTGGCGAACACCAACAATCCACCTAAATCAAAACGCAGAGATTTGCTTCACTTTTGAAAGCTCCGCTTTAGTTGGCATAGCCTGTGTTTCAGTTGGAAGATAATATTTCTTTCATCTCATGCATAATAATATTCATGTATAGTTTCTAGTTTGTATACGTCTATGCGCTCGGTGTTTAAGAAAAAGATAAATCCGACTTGCTTAAATCTTTTCCCCGTGTCTAATTTTAGTCTAAGACTAGTCACAATGCATAGTATCATATAGAAGTATCATGCGTATGATACTACTACATGTTACTATCTCCACAATGCATGGTATCATATACTAGTATCATAGTCTCTATATATTAATTGTTTTGTAGAATCTCAATGCAAATATATGTACAAGATTTACTTGACATTAATTTTTCTAGTAGTATGTGCTATGATATGGTATCTACCTATGATACTAGTATCCTCTCTCCCATCCTTAATTGCACTGCCACATCAGCATTTTGCATGCATGGAATGCATGATACTACCTATGATACTCCCATTGTGGGTAGTCTAATCACTGTCGAAGCATCCATGCGTGTGTGTGTGATGTCCACCACACAAGACGATAGGTTCCTCCGATCGCGCGCGACTACATGCTATTCCTGCCTCCCGGCCGCGCAGCCAACAATAAAACCACATCCACGAGTGCCGCGAGCTAACATTAAACGGACGATCGACATGTCTCGCGCGTTTGTCCTGGCTGTTCTGCTGCTGGCTGCCGCTATGGTCGTGGCGCCCCTCGCCGGCGCGACTTCAACATCCGGCACCGATGGGGTGTTCGAGGACACTGGGTCCGCGGCGCAGGCAGGCGACGAGAAGCCGGCCACCCACTCAAGCTTCAATATGATGCCGTCTTACACTTGATATCAATGTGTATCTATAGTTATATACCTTTAGGGTACCTTTAATATATGGGATTAAAAGAGCATACGAATAGGAAAGACCTAGCTTGGAATGATGTCTACATGAATTTTGTGGAAAAATTAAGTGCCTTTGATTGTGATAAAGGATTTTTGTATGAGGATCTGGCATAATGTTTTTTTCCTATAGGATTTACACCGTAAGATTTCTATAGAAATTTGTTCCTATAAGATATATTCCTTTAAATTAAATAGCTTCTGTAGAAAAAAATTCATAGTATCCTAATTCTACGCAATTCATATACAAATCCTATGAATCAAAGGAGTTCTTATTATTTATTTATATACTAGCTTGTCCCAAAGGCATACAAATATATCTTACGCCGTTTATTTCACGGACGGCGTTCGGATTTCACTGTACTCCTCCATTTTCGTCCAACACCTATGCAAGAAGAGAACATGCTATCCTCCTCCTCTACCTCGCTCAACATCGCATGTCCCCTCTTAAAGAAAAATCATTCAAAGAAACATATATGATTAATTTTCTATATGAAAGTGCACCTTCTTTTTAGTGTAGTGTACCGTCACATATCCCTCTCAAAGGTAAAACATCCAACGAAATATATATGATTAATTTCCTATATGAAAGTGCTCCTTCCTATTAGAGTAGTGTGACCAAAACTTTGGATTCCGTTTTGTGTTTTTTACTGGGCCTGACCTTAACTGGCCGAAATTCGGATAACTCATACCAAAAGCTCAATTTTTTTTTGAAATATAGAACAAAAAACGAACGCAATAACCACAATAAGAATGAAAAATGACTGAGTTTTCCTTAATTGTTTTGAATAAAGCAGTAGCAAAATGTATAGCAGAATCACCATCAATTTGACAAAAATTGTAGCATAATCGTAGAGCATAACCAATGCATCCTAAAAACAACGTATAGCTAAATGAACTGAAGATTAACAAACCTAGAATTAGCAATCTGAAATGCAGTGTACAAGCCGTATCTTTAAGCTGCCAGCAAGCTCAAAAACACAATACAGAAGAGAAGCCCAGGTGGTGCTGCAGCTCCAATGCCGGCACCTGCCACTAGTAGAAAATGGTCCTATTGTCTTGGTTAGGAAGAGATTTTAGTTCCGGTTTCTTAACCGGGACTACGAAATCGGAACTAAAGCCACACTCTTTTACGAACCGGGACTAAAGGCCCTCCACGTGGGCTGCTGGCGCCCATCGGCGGAGGACTTTTAGTCCCAATTTGTAACACCAACCGGAACTAAAAGCCATTACGTCTATTTTATATCCATTTTTTCTAATTTTGTTCTATTTTTTACCACTCTTTTTTTCCAGAATTTATAGTATTTTAGTTATTTGACAAATTTAGTCTCTAACTACACTTAATCTCTATTCAAAATTTAATCACTAACAAGCTTAACTGCCGAGTTCCTCCCGTCCCATTTCTAAGTGCTTTGCACGCATGTTATTGATATTACTATCATACCAATCCTATTAACCTCTTGATCACGATGTCATACTTCTTTATTATTTGAATTCCAAATAATTCTTTTAATAAACAAAAATAATGATGTAATAATAATCTTGAATAAATATGTTTTTTCGAGTTCGTATGCAAAAGATATTCCCATTTTACCAAAAAAAAAATATAGTGTTTTGCAAAATAAATCAAAGTTCATGTTTTTTATTTTTCATAACAACTAGATCAGCGAACCTACGTACATCTAAAAGGATTTTGAATTTTGAATTTGCTATCATTTCATTTTGTATTTTACAATGCTAAAAAGGAAATCGAGGTGCGGGAGGGGGTGGGGCCAAAAAACCGAAGAAAACATTTAGTCCAGGTTGGTGTCTCGCAAACCGGGACTAAAGGTTTCGCACCACCGGGGCCTGCCGCAACCCTTTTAGTCCCGGTTGGTGTCTCCAACCGGGACTAAAACTTTTCGGTGTCCTAGCCGTTTAAACAGGGAGTAGTGCTCCAAGCAGGTCCGAAGAAAAGACCTATTTTCTACTAGTGTGCATGGCATCCTCAAATTCGACCTCGCTTGCCGCACGTCGGCCGCTGGTGCGAGTCTCCTGCGATTAATGTTTGAACCGTCTCTCAGAGGAGAGAAGAGGGGATCGGGTGGTGATGGATGTAGAACGATGGGAACTGCGGGTTATTTTATGAATTTTGGAGGTGCCAAACTAAAAACATTGTGATGATGTAAGACGTAGGACCGTTTGAAATTTACCAAATTTTGGGTTAATTTTCAGACTCCTCGGCGGCATTTTGCAAAACAACACGACCGTGCAGTCATATTGTAACTTATTAGTCTCCATCTGTATTTCCGCTAATATTAAAAGACACAGACCTCAAACAATCATGACACCATTCAAACGGCCCATCAAGCGCCCTAGGGGAGTTCAAAGTTGAGCGCACTAAAAAAAATTAGCGCTTAACATCTCCACAAATTTGCCATTTAGCCCTTGACCTCGAGGCCTAACTACGCCTATGTTGTTGTTTTTTTAGTCCTCCACCTTCATGGCAGAATTGGCATTGTCACCGTGCCGCCGCGACTTCAGCCACGTCCTGCACAAAACAACGGCTTGCCAATTAGGTGATATATTCATATCAATACCAATTTTGCAAATGGGGATTACCGGAAATTTAAGTGATTTCTTAAATCATTGTGGGTTGCAAAATTATTTAATCTTGGCTCTATCAATTGTTAGTATTCTGTTACAAGTAAACGCTCTACTTCATTTAGGGATGTTCAAATCTATGCTAT
The DNA here is from genome assembly GCF_019359855.2 of Lolium perenne. Lineage (NCBI taxonomy): Eukaryota > Viridiplantae > Streptophyta > Magnoliopsida > Poales > Poaceae > Lolium > Lolium perenne. The sequence continues at coordinate 121,287,874 of NC_067248.2, read as the reverse complement.
CAATGGAATGTTGCTTTTTTCTGCTAACAATACCTAATGCCTTTGTCCTTGTTAAGCAGAATGGACCTCACATCCGACGTTAACCCACCACGTCTACACCCGCGAAGGAAAGCCACCCCACCGTGTACTACAATAAGGCATTGTTTACCTCTCTCGTATTTTTCTCTTCAATGGATATGGGGATATATATAATAGGGGATTTAGTGTTCACCACATCCCCTCACTTCCCCTCAAATATTCTTCTTCAAAAATACACTAGTATGATGGAGAGTTTCTAATCTAGGAAAAAATGTGGAGATGAGATGGGATATCTTGGGACTATTTTGTTCAAACCGAGAAGTAATAGACAAGTGGGGATTTTCCTGGATTTGAAATAATCCCCTCCAATCTACATAAATACACTATAAGTAAACAAGGCCTAAGTGTTCTAAGTAACATGTGACAACTCTTGTAACACTAGTTGTACGGTGATCGTGAACCAATGACCTACTAAGTTCGTCACAGGAGCGTTGGCACGGGAGAAACTTATGCAGAGACATGTCCATCCGAGGTTTCACAAAGATGAGCTCTTTTCCTTGCTAAAACTTTTGCAGAAACATGGATCACTCATTCGGTGCATCTTCACCAGCGGAGCCTTAAATTGCTCCAAGAGTAGCCGGGGCTAGTGTGGTCCCCGCTGGCGGTGGTGTGTCTGAGGGGTGCCGGACCCTTTCGTTTCATGCGAGCCTGGAGGGTACAGATGGAAGTGGTCCACTATTGAGGTACGCCCTTTACCCTTTTGGTCCAAAAGATGAACTAACTTGATGATGTCATTGATAAAAGTTAGTTCATTTTTTTAGATTAAAGAGCGTAGTGGGTACCCTAATGATGGATGATGCGTGTGGTTGGCACGTCCGTTGGGAACCCCAAGAGGAAGGTGTGATGCGCACAGCGGCAAGTTTCCCTCAGTAAGAAACCAAGGTTTAATCGGACCAGTAGGAGTCAAGAAGCACGTTGAAGGTTGATGGCGGCGAGATGTAGTGCGGCGCAACACCAGTGATTCCGGCGCCAACGTGGAACCTGCACAACACAACCAAAGTACTTTGCCCCAACGAAACAGTGAGGTTGTCAATCTCACCGGCTTGCTGTAACAAAGAGTTAACCGTATTGTGTGGAAGATGATTGTTTGCAGAAAACAGTAGAACAAGTATTGCAGTAGATTGTATTTTAGTAAAGAGAATTGGACCGGGGTCCACAGTTCACTAGAGGTGTCTCTCCCATAAGACGAACAGCATGTTGGGTGAACAAATTACAGTTGGGCAATTGACAAATAAAGAGAGCATGACCATGCACATACATATCATGATGAGTATAGTGAGATTTAATTGGGCATTACGACAAAGTACATAGACCGTCATCCAACTGCATCTATGCCTAAAAAGTCCACCTTCAGGTTATCATCCGAACCCCCTCCAGTATTAAGTTGCAAAGCAACAGACAATTGCATTAAGTATGGTGCGTAATGTAACTAGTGACTACATCCTTGAACATAGCACTAATGTTTTATCCCTAGTGGCACAAAGACAACACAACCTTAGAACTTTCTCACACTGTCCCATGTGTCAATGCAGGCATAAACCCACTATCGAGCATAAGTACTCCCTCTTGGAGTTACAAGCATCTACTTGGCCAGAGCATCTACTAGTAACGGAGAGCATGCAAGATCATAAACAACACATAAGCATAACTTTGATAATCAACATAACAAGTATTCTCTATTCATCGGATCCCAACAAACGCAACATATAGAATTACAGATAGATGATCTTGATCATGTTAGGCAGCTCACAAGATCCGACAATGAAGCACAATGGGGAGAAGACAACCATCTAGCTACTGCTATGGACCCATAGTCCAGGGGTAGACTACTCACACATCACACCGGAGGCGACCATGGCGGCGTAGAGTCCTCCGGGAGATGATTCCCCTCTCCGGCAGGGTGCCGGAGGCGATCTCCTGGATCCCCCGAGATGGGATCGGCGGCGGCGGCGTCTCGGAAGGTTTTCCGTATCGTGGCTCTCGGTGCGGGGGTTTCGTCACGGAGACTTTTTATAGGCGGAAGGGCAGGTCAAGAGGCGGCACGGGGCCCCACACCACAGGCCGGCGCGGCCAAGGGGGGCCGCGCCGCCTATGGTGTGGCCCCTCCGTGGCCCCTCTTCGTCTCTCCTTCGGACTTACCGGGAAGCTTCGTGAGAAAATAGGCCCCCGGGCTTTGATTTCGTCCAATTCCCGAGAATATTTCCTTACTAGGATTTCTGAAACCAAAAACAGCAGAAACAAAGAATCGGCACTTCGGCATCTTGTTAATAGGTTAGTTCCAGAAAATGCACGAATATGACATAAAGTGTGCATAAAACATGTAGATAACATCAATAATGTGGCATGGAACATAAGAAATTATCGATACGTCGGAGACGTATCAATGGACCACTTGCATCGCTACTCGAGGGGTCCTGGTCCAAGTCCTTGGAGCCGGATGCCCAATGAGCCCACAGATCAAGGAAAGTAAGCATAGTGTTATGGTAGAATCTCTCTAAGGCGGAAATAAAAGAATAACGAAAGGTTGGCATCTTCGAGGGTTGTCCGGGCTGCTGAGGGAGAACCTTGTTGTCGCCAGTCATTCGCGGTAACCGACACGGGTACTTCTCAGGCATCCCCAACATCCAAAGAGGATAGGAGGAGCAAGTTTGACACCCCGGATACCTCGGATAATGTTGCTGGGGCCAACCTTGCCCTCTTATTGGAAGATTCCGGTGTGATGTTGCAAGAACAGAAAACACCGCACACCGATTAAGTTATCGGGGTAGAGATGAGTAATCATGTCTGAAAGAAATCAGGGATGGTAGCACAAATCTGAGGGGCCTTCTCTGTTGGCGCCAATCCCTCGCCTTCCGAGGAAGATGTGCGGCAAGGAACGAGGTTCCTTCAACGTCTGAGCGGGCGGCGAAACCACCACCTATGCCACCTCCCTCGACATCGACTGAGGGCGCCGGCTGTTCCCGACGAGGCGTTGAAATCATGGGGCTCATGCAAGTCCTTTGCTTTCTTTCAAAAAAGAAGAATCAATCGTTCCATAGGCCATATCCACAAGTAAACTTTGACAAATATAGTATTTGCTGACACCAAACTAATATAACTAGATATTTATGTCAAACGATAATATTGTTTTGATACTTAGTGTTCAACCCGGGAGTCTTTGCGTTCTATTTATAAGGTGTCCTTTGCGGGACTAGCGTATAGGAGGGGAATGGCATGATACATGGTCGATGGAGGAAACATACACATATAGGAGAGCTATACCGACTCGTACATATATACATATATCACATTTGTTTCTCTTTCTAACGCCCTCCCTCAATTAGAACTTGGTCAAGTTGACGTTATGTAAATCCATCTCCAACTTAATCCTTTGAAGGAACAAAACGAATCTCTAGTTTCTTATTTGAAATCCTTTCTCTCCTATAGGAAAAATCTATCTCAATATGTTCAGCCCTGCCAATAAGAAAAAGGGAAATACCACCAGTTCGTGGTTCCTGGATTCAAAGATCACAAAAGTTCGAGATATTCAACATTCGTTGGACTTTATAGCTTCAAGGTCTGGAGTGATGACTCCATTATTAAAATTTCTTCATCATCTTGAAAGCATCATCATAACAAGGAAGAAACCTAGTAATATTGGAATCCATCTAACAATTTCAATGAGGAAAGCAAGCTAGTCGAACAAGATGCAAAAAAGAGAGGTATAGGACATAACATTGAAATGAAAGGCCCTTTCCTACCATATTGGTTTTAAGCCGAGAAAAGAGACTATTGGGGGATGTTTCGAGCCGTGGCCTAGCCCAACCTATCCATCAACACATCCTTAGGAGCTTCATGACGGACCAATGCCTTACCACTTGGCTATACTCCAAACCGGGAACACGAGCGGGAATGAGAGAGTGGGTTTTTCTTTGGGCAAAAGAAACGGTACTTCTAACTTGGTACAAGAAAAGATACACCCCCTCATTTAATTGAGAGAGAATAGGGCGATAGCGATATACATAGGAACATAAATAGATTAAAAGAGGACTTCCGTAGAGGAGAGGGTGCGAACCAAAAAGGATTTGCTGACACCTAGGTAGCACCCGAATTATTACACCATAAACAAGGTGGTTGGGTTAGTCTTATCCTAGAGTTTTAGAGGCATAGAAGCAGTTGCAAGAAGAGCCAGACCTACCTCAAATATATGTGTGCGCGTTCAGCGAAACCATTTTGTTGATATACATGTGGGGTGGGGGGATGCGACATGATGTGAGATTCCATGTTTTTTAAAGGAAGAGTTTAAGTTCACATATCCTTCTCCCCAATCTAATTGAACCTTAACAATTTTTCTATCAAGTTTTTGGAAATTGATAAAGGCATGAAAAATGCCATACATATTTTTGATATGATATGTCCATGAGAACTTACTATAGTACTCAATATAGCTTACATAATAATTGTGATGCTGAACGTACAAAAGTGGAAGCAGGAAGAAAAGATTAACCGAAGAGAAACTTTGGAAACACTCACAGAAATATGCTATGGTAACTCATGACTCGATGACCCTTAGCTTGATGGCAGGAATGAGAAATAGACTCTATGCTGAAATCTCTAACAAATGGAGGTTTATTTTTATGGATAGTTTGCTTAACAATTTCAATCGAGGGATGACCTAGACAACTATGCCACTTTGCCTGAGATGGCTTCACAACAACAAAAGAATTCTTCCTAAGAAACACCATGGACGAAATAAGCGGATAAAGACCACATACACATCGTACAATATGGACTATTTCTTCATGACCCGGTCCTTGATGGAAAAGAATAAATGATGATATTATATGAAGACACGATTATCATATAGAAACTGATTCCAGTATACAAGGCTTTTGGATGCATCGGAACATGCAAGCTATTTCGAAGATGCAAGTTTTGATCATGGGTACGAACTATTTAATGACCAACATGAAAAATATGCATACCTTGTCCACTTGCAGTGTTCACCTTGTCACGACCCTTGTACCTATCACGAAACGTGAGATTATTGAGTTCCCTAGTAATGTGGCTTCTAGCCCCGGTATCACAGTAGCAGTTATTGTCCACATCATAAGCATGCATCTCCTTCTCATCATCACCATTTTCTTGAAAACACCATCAACGATATTTGGCAGAGGACTCAAAACATGCGAGAGCGCACGACAGTATTGGCAGAGGACTCAAAACTAAACAAATCGTTGATGGAGGGGGGGAGTATTTAAGAGGCCAACTGTGCTGACCAAATTGTCATAATCCTAGCCGAGACTAGTTAATATGAAGGAGACGAGCTCCTCATCATATATCTAGCGGATTTCCTGCATTCGCAGGTTATCGGCAATGCTCAACATCTTGGAGAAGAAAACTGGGGTTGTCATGTTTAATTTCTTGATTTGGCAATCACGTTTCTCAGGTTCATCACCTTCGAACGAATTCGCGATGCGAACATAGCCTCCACTTCCTCCTAGAGATTAGTGGCATGTTCATAAATAGCGGAGAACAAGGGCGAGGATCTTCGAGGAGAGAGAGAGTTCAAGAGTTGATTTATTACTTGATGTTTTGGGTAAGCTAGTCCGAGTATAGTGGTCTGGGCACCCTGGATGGCGCCTTCTATCCTTGATCGATGACCACTGTCTTTGAGGGCATGCACTCGGTGTCATCAAGAAGTGGTTGTTAAAAGCCATTTCTATTTGGTATCACATTTTCTCTCTTCCTCTTGACTCTGAGATGTGTGGCTTTTTGTGTGGAAAGATTTTATGACTCCCAATCAACATATATATTTGCGTCAAAAAATGTGAAAGTTTCTTAGTTTAAATTTTATCCTTTTTTACTTTATGGATCGTGGTTGCCATGAACATGCCAAACAGGTATACCATGATAGGTTCTTCATCACGGTAAGCCCGGGTAGCCCACAAATGGTGGTGAGAGTCCTATGGCCCAACTGGGTGGCCTAGTTGCCGGAAACAGAGAAGGTGGGATCCATTCCAGAGACAAGCTACCGGATCCGGCCCATGGGGAAGGTCAGTCGGATCCATGACGTGCACGACAAGGAATACTTACTGTAGTCAAGGCTTAGTCGTATCATGTATGATCTCTACCCCTGTAACCCTAGATCCGGATCCTTCATAATCCGGATCCTAGGAGCCCTTGAGGCAATAACAACACAACTCATTGTAATCACGCACTTTTGCCTTATAGTGAATTATAGCAACATGTAGGATCTCGCCGTTGTTGCGAGGTCTGAAGCTGGGTAACTCGTGTGACCTCATCCCGGTGACTCCTCGCCCCATGGCTCCCTCTTTCTCCCCCCTCCGTGAGGATCCCCACACCGGAGTACCATCAAATACGCAACGACAGTGGTGAAATCAACAAAAATTGGCGCGTGTGTGCTTGGTAAAATAAAATAAAATCTGACGTCTTCTATGAAAAAACACTTACCAAAATATGTTGCAAAATTCACTCATGATGGGATGGTAGATTGTTGATATGCTTCTATGTTTTATGGTCCCACTTATTATTAGGAATTGGACGAGAAAGGTTCTGAAAGAAAATAAGCCAACCACCAACCTCTCTAACCGAGAAACATAAATGCAAAATGTGTTCTAAGGCCCTTTTATATCTTTTCATAGGATATTTTTATGCATCTTTGTGGATGTTGTCAATTCGCGGTTTTGGCCTTGAAGTGTTAATTTTTACGTGCTCGTAAGAACGTCAGTTTTTACGGTTCCTTCATCCTCTATCCAATGGTTGTATCATAGTTTTGTGTATTTCTCTAGTTATTATTGTTCTGTTATAGCTTTGCTCATCTCAATATGCATGCACACATACAAAAAAAATCTTCAAAGAAGAGTGAGGTTAATAAGAAATATCCACAAATATACCACCTCCTTAAATAACATGCAAAAAACATTTCACAACCTCATTTCTGGAAAAAGAATGATACATTTATTCTACAAGAAGTGAGTTCACTACCACAATAAATATACTCTTCATGCTTACAGTGGATAAGTATTTGCAAATGGAGGTGAAAGGGGATAACACATAATAAAAAAGAAACACTCTTAATTGAGTTCAATAAACACAATAGAGATCGCCTTTATCCTTTCTTCGAGAAATTTCTCCACTTATCCTGAATAAGCATACAACACGGCACCCTGATGTTAGTGGTGGGTCTACGTCTTTATCTTTTGTTGGAAATGACCAAAGAAAAACAATGTACAATTATATGAACGTAATTATTGGTAAATACAAACAACGGACATGCATATATGGTGCATTTCATAAGTAGCAGGGGTAGGGGCAACCGCCCCCTGATAACCCACAAGTATAGGGGATCGCGATAGTCTTCGAGGGTAGTATAACCCAAATTTATTGATTCGACACAAGGGGAGGTAAAGAATACTTATAAGCCTTAACAACTGAGTTGTCAATTCAGCTGCACCTGGAAAAGCACTAGCAACAGGGGTGATGTGAAAGTAGCAGTAATATGAGAGCAATGGCACGAGAAGATAGTTGATACTACTTCCAATGACATGTAGAACAGGTATATTATGATGAGATATGGACCGGGGTTCCCAGCGATCTACACTAGTGGTAACTCTCCAATAAGTGACAAGTGTTGGGTGAACAAATTACAGTTGGGCAATTGATAGGAATCAAAGCATTAAGATAGAACATCAGGCTTATTAATTATGTAGGCATGTTTTCTGTATATAGTCGACGTGCTCGCAATGAGAAACTTGCACAACATCTTTTGTCCTACCAGCCGGTGGCAGCCGGGCCTCAAGGGAAACTACTGGATATTAAGGTACTCCTTTTAATAGAGTACCGGAGCAAAGCATTAACACACCGTGAAAACATGTGATCCTCACATCACTACCATCCCCTCCGGTTGTCCCGATTTCTGTCACTTCGGGGCCATTGGTTCCGGACAGTGACATGTGCATACAACTTGTAGATACAATCTAAGCAACAATATAGAGCTTAAATCTAAGATCATGCCACTCGGGCCCTAGTGACAAGCATTAAGAATAACAAGGTTGCAGCAACAATAACTTCACAAACTTTATAGATAGACTAATCATAATGTATCATCCATCGGATCCCAACAAACACAACACCGATTACATCAGATGAATCTCAATCATGTAAGGCAGCTCATGAGACCATTGTATTGAAGTACATGGGGGAGAGTATACCGACATAGCTACTGCTAGAACCCGTAGTCCATGGGGGAACTACTCACGGAGCATGATGGAGGCGATGGCGTTGATGGAGATGGCTTCCGGGGGCACTTCCCCGTTCCGGCAGGGTGCCGGAACAGAGTTCTGTCCCCCGAATTGGAGTTTCGCGATGGCGGCGGCGCCCCTGGAGTCTTTCTGGAGTTTCGTCAATTGGTACGGTGTTTTTAGGTCGAAAGGGATTTTATAGGCGAAGAGGCGGCGCAGGGGGGCACCTGGGGGCTCCACACCATAGGGTGGCGCGGGCCCAGGCCAGGCCGCGCCGCCCTATGGTCTGGTGGCCCTCTGGCCCCTCTCCGACTCTTCTTCGGTGTTCTGGAGCCTTCCGGGAAAAATAGGAGGTTTGGCGTTGATTTCGTCCAATTCCGAGAATATTGCCCGAACAGCCTTTCTGGAACCAAAAGCAGTAAAAACAGGAACTGGCACTGTGGCATCTTGTTAATAGGTTAGTTCCGGAAAACGCATGAAATCATCATAAAGTGCAAGCAAAACATGTAAGTATTGTCATAAAACAAGCATGGAACAACAGAAATTATGGATACGTCGGGGACGTATCAGCATCCCCAAGCTTAGTTCCTGCTCGTCCCGAGCAGGTAAACGATAAAAAGAATAATTTCTGTAGTGACATGCTACTTACATAACCTTGATCATACTATTACAAAGCATATGAAATGAATGAAGTGACTCAAGGCAATGATCTATAGTTGCTAACAAATAGATAACATATAGCAAAACTTTTCATGGAGAGTACTTTCAAGACAAACATCAAAAGTCTTGCACAAGAGTTAACTCATAAAGCAATAAGTTCATAGTAAAGGCATCGAAGCAACACAAAGGAGGATATAAGTTTCAGCGGTTGCTTTCAACTTTCAACATGCATATCTCATGGATAATTGTCAACACAAAGTAATATGATGAATGCAAATATGCAAGTATGTAAGAATCAATGCACAGTTAACACAAGTGTTTGCTTCTAAGGTGGGAGGAAATGGGTAAACTGACTCAACATAAAGTAAAAGAATGGTCCTTCAAAGAGGAAAGCATCGATTGCTATATTTGTGCTAGAGCTTTGGTTTTGAAAACATATAGAGAGCATAAAAAGTAAAATTTTGAGAGGTGTTTGTTGTTGTCAACGAATGGTAGTGGGCACTCTAACTACCTCGCCAACCGGACTTCAAAGAGCGGCTCCCATTTTATTTTATTTTTGGGTGGCACTCCTTCCAACCTTTCTTTCACAAACCATGGCTAACCGAATCCTCGGGTGCCTGCCAACAATCTCATACCATGAAGGAGTGTCTTTCTATTTTAGTTTTATTATGATGACACTCCTCCCACCCTTTGCTTACACAAGCCATGGCTAACCGAATCCTTCGGGTGCCTTCCAACAATCACATACCATGGAGGAGTGTCTATTTAAGTTAATTAATTCGGGACTGGGAATCCCATTGCCAGCTCTTTTTGCAAAATTATTGGATAAGCGGATGTGCCACTAGTCCATATGAGAGTCCGTCAAAAGTAAATGACAAGGTTGAAAGCTAAACACCACATACTTCCTCATGAGCTATAAAACATTGACACAAATCAGAGGTGATAAATTTTGAATTGTTTAAAGGTAGCACTCAAGCAATTTACTTTGGAATGGCAGGAAATACCACATAGTAGGTAGGTATGGTGGACACAATTGGCATAGTGGTTGGCTCAAGGATTTTGGATGCATGAGAAGTATTCCCTCTCGATACAAGGCTTAGGCTAGCAAGGTTGTTTGAAGCAAACACAAGTATGAACCGGTACAGCAAAACTTACATAAGAACATATCGCAAGCATTATAATACTCTACACTGTCTTCCTTGTTGCTCAAACACTTTTACCAGAAAATATCTAGACCTTAAGAGAGATCAATTATGCAAACCAATTTTAACAAGCTTTACGGTAGTTCTCCACTAATAGGTTTAAACTACATGCAAAAAATTATGATCTACTTGAGAGCTCAAAACAATTGCCAGGTATCAAATTATCCAAGACATATGAGGCATTTTCCTTTTCCAACCAAATAAAGATAAGTATTGTAGCTTCCAACTTTTATCATTGAACATTAAAAGTAAAACGAAGAACAAGTGTTCATATGAAAAAGCGGAGCGTGTATCTCTCCCAAACAAGGATTGCTAGGATCCGAATTTATTCAAACATAAACAAAACAAAAAATAAACACACAGACGCTCCAAGTAAAGCACATATGATGTGACTGAATAAAAATATAGTTTCAGGGGAGGAACCTGATAAGTTGATGAAGAAGGGGATGCCTTGGGCATCCCCAAGCTTAGACGCTTGAGTCTTCTTGAAATATGCAGGGATGAACCACCGGGGCATCCCCAAGCTTAGAGCTTTCACTCTCCTTGATCATGGTATATCATCCTCCTCTCTTGACCCTTGAAAACTTCCTTCACACCAAACTCGAAACAAACTCATTAGAGGGTTAGTGCATAATCAAAAACTCACATGTTCAGAGGTGACACAATCATTCTTAACACTTCTGGACATTGCATAATGCTACTGGACATTAGTGGATCAAAGAAATTCATCCAACATAGCAAAAGAGGCAATGCGAAATAAAAGGCAGAATCTGTCAAAACAGAACAGTTCGTATTGACGAATTTTAAAATGGCACCAGACTTGCTCAAATGAAAATGCTCAAATTGAATGAAAGTTGCGTACATATCTGAGGATCATGCACGTAAATTGGATTAATTTTCTGAGCTACCTACAGGGAGGTGGACCCAGATTCGTGACAGCAAAGAAATCTGGAACTGTGCAGTAATCCAAATCTAGTACTCACTTTTCTATCAACGGCTTTACTTGGCACAACAAAACACAAAACTAAGATAAGGAGAGGTTGCTACAGTAGTAAACAACTTCCAAGACACAAATATAAAGCAAAGTACTGTAGCAAAATAACACATGGGTTATCTCCCAAGAAGTTCTTTCTTTATAGCCATTAAGATGGACTCAGCAGTTTTAATGATGCACTCGCAAGAAATAGTATTTGAAGCAAAAGAGAGCATCAAGAGGCAAATCCATAACACATTTAAGCCTAACATGCTTCCTATGAATAGGAATCTTGTACACCAATAAATTCATGAAGAACAACGTGACAAGCATACGAAGATAAAACAAGAGTAACTTCAAGATTTTAAGCACATAGAGAGGTGTTTTAGTACCATGCAAATTTCTACAACCATATTTTCCTCTCTCATAATAATTTTCAGTAGCTTCATGAACAAACTCAACAATATAACTATCACATGCATCATACTTTCCATGATTTCCAAACACATAATTTTTATCAAGTTCAAGAATAGTGGAATTAAAACTTTCAAACTTACTTTTATTAATAATATAATAAGGTAGTTGATCAATCTCAAGAGATATGGGACTCATAGAATAAGTCAAGAACTCTCCAATCCCATTTTCATTAGTAGTACAATTAATATTATCAAGTAACATAGGACCATCATCTAGAGCTTTATCATAAACATTTGCCAAGCAAAATTCTTTAGTACCATGCATTTCGACATCAGGCACAAACAAAGCATTATCATAAGATTTATCAAAGTAGCATGGATTATCATATATAACAGTAGCGTAATTATTCTCACAAGTTTTACTCATAGGGAATATTTCAAGAGAATCCACAGGAACATAACATTCAACCTCTTTCGGTAAGCATGGAGGACAATCAAATAGTGTAAGAGATAAAGAGTTACTCTCATTAGAAGGTTGGCATGGGTAGCTAATCCATTCTTCCTCCTTTTGTTCGTCGCTCTCCTCTTCTTTTTCATCCAATGAGCTTTCTGGTTCATCAATTTCCTCCTCTTTTTCATCCAATGCGCTTTCAGGTTCATCAGTTTCTTCTTCCACCGGTTCCTGCAAATTGTGAGTGCATTCTTGTGCATTAATGTGTCTCTCTTTATAATCAATGATATAAGGATTATTACCAAAGCATTCTATGCAACAATTAAGGATAGAAGAGACATAATCTTTAAGGTCCTTACAAACAACACAAGTTTCATAATTCTCAACCATGAAGGATTCGATCTCAGAGGCTCCCATAAACACGACAAATTGTTCTACCTCTTCGAACCCATAATGAATATAGCAATTCCGATTATAGTTCTTAATTAAAAATTCCTCACTAAAGCCACATTGAAATTTAAGATGTTTAGTATCCTGTTGAGAGCAACAGTTTATATCATGGCGTTTAAGCAAGATTTTAGCAATTGTATCCACTTTTTCTATCATAGCACTCATTATTTCACCAGCTCTTGATTTCCTATAATTATTATAACATTCTGTGAGCTCCAAATAGGTTATTGGTTCTCCCATAACAGCAGTTTTTAATTTTTCGGTTTTTCAAATTTTTATGGATTTTTGGGTATATGAGACAAATAAAACAAGACAAAAATAAACTAAGCAAAAGTAAACTACGCAAACTAATACTAGACAGAAATAAACTAAGCACAAATAAACTAGGCAAAAGTAAACTAAGCAAAGCAAAATAAAACAAATTAAAAACAGAGAGAGAGGTAGAGTGTACTCCCCAGGTGAACTTATGAGTAGAGCTATGCCTCCCGGCAACGGCGCTTAAAAACAGTCTTGATAACCCACAAGTATAGGGGATCGCGATAGTCTTCGAGGGTAGTATAACCCAAATTTATTGATTCGACACAAGGGGAGGTAAAGAATACTTATAAGCCTTAACAACTGAGTTGTCAATTCAGCTGCACCTGGAAAAGCACTAGCAACAGGGGTGATGTGAAAGTAGCAGTAATATGAGAGCAATGGCACGAGAAGATAGTTGATACTACTTCCAATGACATGTAGAACAGGTATATTATGATGAGATATGGACCGGGGTTCCCAGCGATCTACACTAGTGGTAACTCTCCAATAAGTGACAAGTGTTGGGTGAACAAATTACAGTTGGGCAATTGATAGGAATCAAAGCATTAAGATAGAACATCAGGCTTATTAATTATGTAGGCATGTTTTCCGTATATAGTCGTACGTGCTCGCAATGAGAAACTTGCACAACATCTTTTGTCCTACCAGTAGGTGGCAAGGCCGGGCCTCAAGGGAAACTACTGGATATTAAGGTACTCCTTTTAATAGAGTACCGGAGCAAAGCATTAACACACCGTGAAAACATGTGATCCTCACATCACTACCATCCCCTCCGGTTGTCCCGATTTCTGTCACTTCGGGGCCATTGGTTCCGGACAGTGACATGTGCATACAACTTGTAGATACAATCTAAGCAACAATATAGAGCTTAAATCTAAGATCATGCCACTCGGGCCCTAGTGACAAGCATTAAGAATAACAAGGTTGCAGCAACAATAACTTCACAAACTTTATAGATAGACTAATCATAATGTATCATCCATCGGATCCCAACAAACACAACACCGATTACATCAGATGAATCTCAATCATGTAAGGCAGCTCATGAGACCATTGTATTGAAGTACATGGGGGAGAGTATACCGACATAGCTACTGCTAGAACCCGTAGTCCATGGGGGAACTACTCACGGAGCATGATGGAGGCGATGGCGTTGATGGAGATGGCTTCCGGGGGCACTTCCCCGTTCCGGCAGGGTGCCGGAACAGAGTTCTGTCCCCCGAATTGGAGTTTCGCGATGGCGGCGGCGCCCCTGGAGTCTTTCTGGAGTTTCGTCAATTGGTACGGTGTTTTTAGGTCGAAAGGGATTTTATAGGCGAAGAGGCGGCGCAGGGGGGCACCTGGGGGCTCCACACCATAGGGTGGCGCGGGCCCAGGCCAGGCCGCGCCGCCCTATGGTCTGGTGGCCCTCTGGCCCCTCTCCGACTCTTCTTCGGTGTTCTGGAGCCTTCCGGGAAAAATAGGAGGTTTGGCGTTGATTTCGTCCAATTCCGAGAATATTGCCCGAACAGCCTTTCTGGAACCAAAAACAGCAGAAAACAGGAACTGGCACTGTGGCATCTTGTTAATAGGTTAGTTCCGGAAAACGCATGAAATCATCATAAAGTGCAAGCAAAACATGTAAGTATTGTCATAAAACAAGCATGGAACAACAGAAATTATGGATACGTCGGGGACGTATCACCCCCCCCCCCCCCTTGACCACCCCGAGCGGAGCTCAATTTCTGGCTGAGCATCGGAGGAGATCGAACGGAAAGGAGAAGATCGCATCGTTGATCGGATCGCCGAGCGCCGCTTCTGTCACCCGAACCCTAGAAAACATATCAATTGTGCACCAATCCCCTTATTTATAAATAGCAACATAGACCATTGGATCGAGTTGTTTGGAAGGCTCAGATGATTTAGTATCTGTTTTTTATATTTTCGAACATGGAGAACTTTAGATGGAGATGTAAATATCAGTTAGTCTATATTTAACTCAGGGCAAAAAAAAAATACAATTCAAATAGAGTTACCTTACACCAGAAGGCATTATAGTTTTTTTGAAGACAAAGACAATGGGGAAGGCCCCCACTGCGCTGTTTTCATTTTTTATATATAAAGGAAAACATATTTACAATGTTTCATGGTCCCAAATACTAAAGGAAAATTACAAAGTATCAATCCAGTCCTGCATGCCTTCTTTAAGGCTTGGTTTAACCCTATGCCTAGCTTGAATTATAGATAGTTTGAAGAAAGTAAAACAAGTCTCAATGTCTTTCTGGCTATTTTCAAATATGATCTTATTCCTCTGGTTCCATATACTCCAGCATCCCACCATCATGGTTTCCTTGAAGAATACATTGCTGATTCTGTCATTTGCTTCAATGAGCATTGCCATAATATCAATATCAATGTTCCATTCAATCCCAAGTTTCCACCAGAAATTTCTGCTGAAATCACACTCAAAGAATAGGTGTGTCATACATTCCTCTGGGCTGTCATCACAGAGTATACATCTTGGGTTCTCAACAAATAAATTCTTGCGTTTCATAAGCTCTTTAGTATTCAACTTGTCTTGTATTAGCAACCAAAAGAAAAATTTGTGCTTTGGCAAGCAAGCAGATTACCATATCCACATGAATGGTGTAGGTGCTATGCTTGGCTGAGTGATGGCAAGATATACCTTTTGGTCGAGTATTTCACACTATTTCCATCCAGGGACCATTATCCTTCTCCATTGGTTCATTCTCAGGCTGGGGAAAACAGAACCAACTGAGATGAAATTTGATCTTGCCAGTATGATCACACCTCATGACCTCTCCATGCTAGAAATCCCATTTACCAAGAAAGAAATTGATGAAGTGATACACAATATGCCAAATGATAAGGCTCCTGGTCCTGATGGTTTTAATGGACAGTTCATGAAAAAATATTGGCATATCATGAAGCATCAATTTTATGATCTCTGTTTCAGTTTCTACTCTGGCAATTTGGATATTCACAGTTTGAATACTGCTTTCATAACTCTCATTCCCAAAATTAACTCTCCTGAGACTCCATCAGATTTCAGACCAATATCTTTGGTCAGTATGGCATTGAAAATCATCACAAAATTGCTGGCCAACAGACTACAAAAAGAGATTATTCCACTTATCCACCAGAATCAATATGGTTTTATTAAAACTAGAACCATACAAGACTGCCTTGCCTGGGCATTTGAATATCTCCATATATGTCACAAATCCAAGAAAGAAATTGTTATTATCAAATTGGACTTTGAAAAAGCATTTGATATGATAGAATATAGTGCCATTATTGACATGATGAAGCACATGGGTTTTGGAGATATCTGGATATCATGGATCACAAAAATATTAACTAGTGCTTCTACTAGTGTCATACTCAATGGTGTGCCAGGGAAAAATATTATTTGCAAGAGAGGAATAAGGCAAGGGGATCCATTATCCCCACTTCTATTTGTTGCAGCAGTTGAATTGTTACAGGTTGTGGTAAATAATGCCTGGCAGGAAGGACATATTCAATTGCCTGTGGATAATAGCTATGGACAAAAATATCCCATATTGCAATTTGCTGATGACACTCTTCTTATACTGCCAGCTGATATAGACCAAATTTGTTATCTCAATACTTTACTGCAAGATTTCAGTATATCCACTGGCCTCAAAATAAATTACCACAAGTCATCCTTCGTTCCTATCAATACTTCTATACAAAAAAGCCAGGAGCTTGCCACTAGTTTTGGCTGCAAAACAGAGGCCTTGCCCTTTACATACTTTGGATTGCCAATGGGTACTACTAGACCCAAAGTTGATGATCTCACACCCATGATATGCAAAATTTATAGGAGGGTCTCTGGACTGGCAAATCTCATGTCTTATAGTGCAAGACCGGTGGCAGTAAAATCAATAATTGCTGCTATGAAGAAGTGAGTGTAGCTCACTTGGTTAGGGAAGTTGGATGTACAACCCAGCCACCCAGGTTCAAGTTTCTAGGGACGCGAATTTGGGTTCTTATTATTTAAAAAATAAAATCACTGTAGGGGCTTCCCCTACTGTATTCCTTTCAAAAAAATAATTGCTGCTATGCCAAATCATATAATGGGAGCAATGAAACTGCATGCCACACATATTGACCATGTTGAAAAAGCAAGCAGAAATTTCCTATGGCATCATAAAAGTGGGTCATGTCCGGTCAAATGGGAAAAAATATGTCTACCTAAGAAATCTGGAGGTCTTGGTGTGCTTGACCTTAAACAGCAAAATAGAGCTTTGATGATCAAAAATCTGTATAAATTCTATAATTGCAAGGACATATCTTGGGTCCAGCTCATATGGAGAGCACACTATGACTCTGGAACATTACCAGATCAAGCAACCTTGAAGGGATCACACTGGTGGCGCAGCTGCATTGCACTACTGGAAGAGTTGAAGCAAATAACCACAGTGATTCCAGGTAATGGGCACATCATCCTTCTCTGGTCAGATAAATGGAGTGATAAATGGAATGTTTCTACTCTGCATAGCAAGTTTCCCCAACTTTTTTTCGTTTGCCAAAAACAAAAAAATTACATTGAAGTATGCAGTACAGCAGATGCAGGAGGATAGATACAGTATGTTCCATACACTCCTATCTACTGTTGCAGATGAACAATGTATCAGGCTACAGAATACTCTAATAAGGCATTATAGTGACCCACGTTCGTATACTATTATTATTTAACATAATTCTGAACTCATGAAATGCAAACCTTATGAATTTATTATTATCTAAAATATTAATGGCCCCACAATCCTTGGAAAACCATTATATATTATCAGTTTGTGCTCTAGTTTGGATGGGGTGGTGCGTGTGTGTTTATCCATTATTTATTGTACCATGGCTCCACACACATTCGGGTCACACACCACTATATTTGTTCAATTTATTTTTTAAATGTACTTCATCTACCCAATGTTCAAATTTGCATTTAAGCAGATTTAGCCAAAATAAAATTGTATATGGGTGCACATTGAGAATAATTCATGAAACCTTGAAAATGGCCATCCTGTCATGTTTCCTCGCAAATAAAAATTGGATTGATGGTAGACAAGTGAAAGCACATTTATGTGCGACAACCCAAAATGAACAAGTTTTGCAAAGTTTTCATGCGTGCATGAAAAGTTGAAAATTTATATATAAAATGGGCCATAATTCAAAAGTTTGACATGGTAATTGTGTAGTAGCACCAAGCTCACATGTGGGAAGAAATTAAGTTGGACAAAGTCCAACATGTTGCCAAACTATTTGAAGGGCTCTTTTCAACTGGGCATAAAAATTCAAAAAAAAAATGAAAAATTGAAAAACCGAAGCACATAGTCTTCTTATGTCATATAGTAAGCATTCAAGTTGAAAAACAAGGTCTAGACATATTCAAACTAGAAAAATCATGTATCTACCCCATAACCCTAAAGTCTGTCTTATGAAGTCAAGCATGAAGAGAAGTGGTTTTAGGTTTGAAACATGGAAATTTTAAAAACCTCCTAAGAGCTTCATTTTCGAGTGACTGAGAAGGATACAGGATTACTTTCTCATATTCATGTTTTAAACTTTTTTAAATCTTGGTCAAACCTAGGATTTGACCAAGATTCAAATGGGTATAAAAATTCAAAAAAAATAAAAAAAATGAAAAACCAAAGCACATAGTCTTCTTAGTCATATAGTAAGAGCATTCTAGTTGATAAACAAGGTCTAAATATATTCAAACCAGAAAAATCATGTATCTACCCCTAACCCTAAACTCTGTCTTATGAATTCAAGCATGAAGAGAAGTGGTTTTGGGTTTCAAACAAGGAAATTTCAAAGACCTCCCAAAAGCTTTATTTTGGAGTGACTAAGAAGGATCCAAGCTTAATTTTCATATTCAAGTTTTAAACTTGTTTAAATCTTGGTCAAACCTAGGATTTGACCAAGATTCAAATGGGCATAAAAATTCAAAAAAATCAAATAAATGAAAAACCAAGGCACGTAGTCTTCTTATGTCATATAGTAAGCATTCAAGTTGATAAACAAGGTCTAGATATATTCAAACTAGAAATATCATGTATCTACCCCCTAACCCTAAACTCTGTCTTATGAAAGCAAGAATGAAGAGACGTAGTTTTGGGTTTCAAACATAGAAATCTCAAAAACCTCCCAAAAGGTTCATTTTGGAGTGACTAAGAAGGATCCAGGCTTAGTATTTCATATCCATGTTTTAAACTTGTTTAAATCTTGGTCAAACCTAGGATTTAACCAAGATTCAAATGGGCATAAAAATTCAAAAAAAAAATCAAGAAAAATGAAAAACCAAAGCACATAGTATTCTTAGTCATATAGCAAGAGCATTCAAGTTGATAAACAAGGTCTAGACATATTCAAACCAGAAAAATCATGTATCTACCCCCTAACCCTAAACTCTGTCTTATGAAGTCAAGCATGAAGAGAAGTGGTTTTGGGTTTCAAACATGGAAATTTCAAAGACCTCCCAAAAGCTACATTTTGAAGTGACTAAGAAGGATCCAGGCTTACTTTTTCATATTCAAGTTTTAAACTTGTTTAAATCTTCGTCAAACCTAGGATTTGACCAAGATTCAAATGGGCATACAAATCCAAAAAAAATCAAATAAATGAAAAACCAAGGCACATAGTCTTATTATGTCATATATTAAGCATTGAAGTTGATAAACATGGTCTAGACATATTCAAACCAGAAAAATCATGTATCTACCCCCTAACCCTAAACTCCGTCTTATGAAGGCAAGAATGAAGAGAAGTGGCTTTGGGTTTCAAACATGGAAATCTCAAAAACCTCCCAAAAGCTTTATTTTTTGGTGACTAAGAAGGTTCTAGGCTTACTTTTTCATATCCATGTTTTAAACTTGTTTAAATCTTGATCAAACCTAGGATTTGACCAAGATTCAAATGGGCATAAAAATTCAAAAATATCAAAAAAAAAAAATCAAGGCACATAGTCTTCTTATGTCATATACTAAGCATTCAAGTTGATAAATAAGATCTAGACATATTCGAACCAGAAAAACATGTATCTACCCCTAACCCTAAACTATGTCTTATGAAGTCAAGCATGAAGAGAAGCGGTTTTGGGTTTCAAATCTGGAAATTTCAAAAACCTCCCAAAAGCTTCATTTTGGAGTGACTAAGAAGGACACATGCTTACTTTTTCATATTCATGTTTTAAACTTGTTTAAATCTGGATCAAACCTACGATTGGACCAAGATTCAAATAGGCATGAAAATTCAAAAATCAAATAAATGAAAACCAAGGTACATAGTCTTCTTATGTCATATAGTAAGCATTCAATTAAGTTGATAAACAAGGTCTAGACATATTCAAACCAGAAAAATCATGTATCTACCCCCTAAGGCCCTAATCCTAAACTATGTCTTATGAAGTCAAGCATGAAGAGAAGTGATTTTTGGTTTCAAACATGGAAATTTCAAAAACCACCCAAGAGCTTCATTTTGGAGTGACTAAGAAGGATACATGCTTACTTTTTAATATTCATGTTTTAGACTTGTTTAAATCTTTGTCAAACCTAGGATTTGACCAAGATTCAAATGGGCATAAATATTCAAAAAAAACAAAAAATTAAAAACCAAATCACATAGTCTTCTTATGTCATACAGTAAGCATTCAAGTTTATAAACAAGATCTAGACATATTCAAACCAGAAAAATC
This sequence comes from Lolium perenne, assembly GCF_019359855.2. Taxonomy (NCBI): domain Eukaryota; kingdom Viridiplantae; phylum Streptophyta; class Magnoliopsida; order Poales; family Poaceae; genus Lolium; species Lolium perenne. Next base: position 121,267,363 of record NC_067248.2, on the reverse strand, counting down.
ATGTATCTACCCCCTAACCCTAAACTCTGTCTTATGAAGTGAAGCATGAAGAGAAGTGGTTTTGGTTTCAAACATTGGAATTTCAAAAACCTCCCAAGAGCTTCATTTTGGAGTGACTAAGAAGGATACATGTTTATTTTTTCATATTCATGTTTTAAACTTGTTTAAATCTTGGTCAAACATAGGATTTGACCAAGATTCAAATGGGCATAAAAATTAAAAAAAAAAGTCAAAAAATGAAAAACCAAAGATCATATTCTTCTTATGTCATATAGTAACCATTCAAGTTGATAAACACGGTCTAGACATATTCAAACCAGAAAAATCATGTATCTACCCCTAACCCTAAACTCTGTCTTATGAAGTCAAGAATGAAGAGAAGTGGTTTTGGGTTTCAAACATGGAAATTTCAAAAACCTCCCAAAAGATTCATTTTGGAGTGACCGAGAAGGATCCAGGCTTACCTTTTCATATTCATGTTATAAACTTGTTTAAATCTTGGTCAAACCTAGGATTTGACCAAGATTCAAATAGGCATAAAAATTTAAAAAAAATCAAAAAATGAAAAACCAAAGCACATAGTCTTCGTATGTCAAATGGGATTTTTGCCCCCGGTGCCGCCTGGGGTGCGGCATGGTGGGAGCTGTGTCTACTACCCTGCTTCTGACGATCGATCCTGCGAAGGAACCAGAAAGTGCATGATCACCATCTATTTGTAGTTGCCCTACATCGTGTTCTTTGTAGTTCTTTCCTTACTAGTTCTTGAACTGATAGATCAGGCGAAACAAGCCTCTTGTACTACTGTATATCTCGTATGAAAATGAAAAATTCTTGATGTTCAACCTTTCATTTTCAGTTATTTCTATGTTAGATTCTTTTGTTATTGCCGTCAAATAACACATGCATCTTAGGGTTTAGGGTTGCACCTAGCAAATCTTGTTTGTGAGTGATAAGTGCATGGCCACTCGGAATCTAGAATGTTCTCGATCCTTGTTGGGAGTCCACTGTGTTTTTATTCAATGCATCCATTTTTAACCTAGAGCTACTCGGGAAATTTGAGACCAAAAGTTTGTGGGTGATTCACATCTTTCTTACGGAGATATCTGTTGATTTATCGTTCACTAGTAGAAATCCGTAATGGAAACAACTTAACATGGTGGCCACAGGCATATGGATTGTCAGAAGAAGTACAAAAAACAACTTTTTTTAAGGAAAGCCACCACAGAAACCGCGATTATTAGGAAAAGCTTTGAAGCGAAGCATAATTTAGAATTTTGAAACACAAGTTGTGAAAATAAGACAGCTAGAAGGATTGTGTATTTCATCGTTTTATTATATTAGTAATTAAAACTGTTCTCTGTTGGGGCCAAGATTACATGTCAAGTAGCACTATGTTACTCAAGTGCATAAACACTCTGTTATCTCGCCCAGACTTTCTTGCTACTATGGCAGATCACCACAGCAAATAAATCAAAAATCATTCGACACTAAATCTATATGGTTTCAAGTTACAATCACCAAAATAGCTAACCCCGGAGCATCCACATCAAAAAAACTGCACGCACCATTACTGCTTCTTGAAAAAAAGTAGCTCACCGCAGAGTGTTCCTGAAAGCAGAAACTAGTCTTGGCGATAACAGCAGGAAGAAGGCCAAGACAGAGCCGAAGAACATCTTCGTCAGGTAATGCCTCATGTCCATGTCAGAGTCGGTACCCTTGACCTTTCTGGTTGTCAACGCGGAAGCAGAGGGAAGGGCTTCAACAACAGCATCTGCGAGGTCCGAGATGAAGGATGAGGTGCATCCAAGAGCTGGAACCCTGCCCCAGTTCTCAATGCCTGACTCTAGAGCCAACTCTCTGTACTCCATGTCGATTTCTTCCAGTGTCTCGATATGCTCGCTCACAAAGCTGAATTTTATATTAGTACGTAAGCAATAGTCGAAAGAATGGCACAGAACGAACAAAAAATTATGGCGACTGAAAGACAATAATATACTTCTCCCTCCGATCCATAATAAGTGTTGTGGTTTTAGTTCATTTTTAGTCAAATTTGAACTAAAACCACGACACTTATTATGGATCAGAGGGAGTATTAAAAGAGTATGACATAAAGATGCAGCCTCAAGTTAGATATCAAAAGATCCTAACAGAATATACCAGATAATCATTATCTTGATGTGTAAAATGTACTGTGCAAAATACTCCACCTCTCCCAAAATGTAAGACATATTTTGACTCATTAAGATTAAGTCTTTGACCAACAATCACTCGATTACTATGTGGTTTATATGAAACAAAATCGTAATCATAAGTATACTGGGCCATTAAGATTGACAAGATTGTGCAAGTGACAACAATGTAAGGAGCACACAGGTACATGATGAACAAGTTGAGGTAAATGAAGATATGGAGCTAGCCATAGAGATTGATGATGGCATTATACTACAAGGCAGAAACTAATATATGCAGTTGAGTTGGTTTAGGTGTGAATAGGGGGCCTAATAACCAGAAATAGATAAAGGTGCATCGAAAATACTGGAGCTAATATATGCACTTCAAAGTGGTTCAGGTGTATACAGAAAGAGATACATAAACTGGTAAAGCATAATTGAACATTTGAAGATTACCTTACTGGAACAGCAAGGAGACTCTTTACACCCTTCTGACCAAGTTCCACTAAAACTTCATCAGTATAAGGCTTAAGCCACTGAATTGGTCCCACACGACTCTGCCATATGTGTAGAAAGGTTAATGCGGGAGTATTAAGTAAAAGGAGAAATAACACAACTGCATGATGTTCCACCATGTAGATTTGTAGGGTAAGATGGCCAAAATTCGGTTTCTAGTTTTAAAGTACAAAGGATCACTTAAATATTCTTGGAATTTCCTAAACAAATGCATTCATAACTCGAAACAGTGGTTAACAAGTGTTTATTTGTTCCCGTACGGCTGTACCTGGTAAGCCAAAGTATGGTTATTCAATGTTCCTCTAGATTTCAATTCCTCCATGATCAAAGCAATGCAGTCTTCCATCTGATCTCTGTACGGATCTCCGGCATCCTGAACATAAGTAAGTGGTACTCCATGTGCACTGAAGAATATCATAACCTGCGAATTATGAGACATAATGTCAGAGGGACATCACAGTCTGTTTGTTAATTATTCAATAAGAAATGGTAGTGCCTGAGTTGCACTTACAAAATAGATATCATTTCAGATATCAACATACTCTTCAATGTGCAGTAGTATTCATAGTAAAAAGTTCATAGAAGTAACACAGCATAAAATATCACAGGAGTATCTTCTATGAGAAAACTATTTATATAGTTTTCATGTGCTCAATCACAGATCTACCTTTTGTAGCTACTACCTGTAAAATCTAACCAATTAACCGGAAATATTGTACAATGGTATCTGCTAAGAATGTTACAGTGATCTCATAGACTGCCAGTATTATTTTGGTGATTACTTTATCAGGATACTGCATCTTTCTCTTTCCAGGTCATTTTTAAGGTGCCCGGCATACTTCAGTATTCACAAGTGTCATGATATGCTAGTAACACATTTAATATGCCTCTCTAGTACAATTTCATAGTTATTTCCTCATTTTGAATGAGTACTGGCACAGTGACAGCATAATGCATTATACCACCCTCTCAAAAGCGGGCTAATGGTTATGCTGAGATTTTAGATACAAACACATCATATGATTTAATTACTTATTTCTGCCCAGACTCCAGAGTTAGGTGCCTGTAATGGGTAAAAATACAAAACCACGGGCCCAAGTAAATTTCTATGCTAAAGAATGTACGACACATCAATGGCAATGCTGCAACCTTTGCAAGTATTCTAACAGATGAACAGCTACCCAAAATATGTGAATTTTAAGAGAAAGCCAGAAGCAAAACATGGAAAGGAAATGTGCAAACCTCTTCAGGATTCGAAAAAACTGTTAATTCCTTCTCAATTAAGTCCGCCATTGATTTCACATATCCCTCCCGCTGGTACCATGATTCAATTATGGAAATCGGCAAACCAGCAAAAAATGCATCTTCCCTGCACGAATGATGCCGTATTAGAATTTCAGGTTCTAAATAGTCTGAAAGATGAGATTTCATAAGATAAGGCAATTGCATACTTGACAATGTTTTGGAGAACACGGATGCTTGACCCGCTTGTCGATATGGAGTACTGAGGGTATAGTGGAAGAACCACAAGCTTCGTAATTTTATCCTTCTTGATCTATCATCAATCAAAAGAGTAATAGACCACTAACGCCTCAGTTAAAAACTTGGAATCAATTAGATAAAACCAAACTATAAAAGGATTATCACTGATAACGAATGTTGCAAGGCGTATGACCAAACTCATAGTCAAATTCAAGAAAGTAAAATACAGTTATATAAAATGAATATTAAAAGCATGGCTACAACAAGATTTCAAAACTAGAATATTGGTATGCATTAACTACCATGGATGAATAATTAAACAAAAAACCAAGAAACTACCATGGATTTAAAGGCACTTAAATTGATGAGGGAGGAGTTTTAACCTGATCGAAGGCTTCTTCAGTGAATGGGTACCAATACCGCATTCCAACATATATATCTGCTTCCATATTCTTCTCTTTTAGTGCAATCTTCAAAGCATTTGCCTGAAATTAAAGTAATTCAGTTGGGATGCACTAACTCCCTTAGTCCCTTCTAAGCTGAAATGAGATGTAACTGTGATGGAAGTTGCATGGTTTAACAAGTGTCTGGCAAAGCTGTTAAGTCATAAGTATATATTAGATAAACACAAAAAGTTCCAAGTTCTGTTAGACTGGTGAAATTTTACCTGCTCGTCTGTAATTCTCCGCAGAGGTGATCCACCACCAATTGAAGCATACGCCTCTTTACTCTTAGGAGCTCTAAGAGTAGAGATAAGTTTGGCCAGTGGTCTTTGGAGAAATCTGAACAGCCTAGGGAGACGAATGATATCCTGGGTAGTAAAAAGTAAGTCAAGAGGATACATTGTTGAAGTACTGAACTGAAAAGTACAGAAATTATAAAATAATTAAGAAACAGATAGGGCTATGTGGTTCACATTAGGATATCTACGGTGCGAAGAATGGCCTACAAAAGAGACCATAGAGTTCGATGATGAACTTTACACAGTACAGAAATACTTCTTTGTATTATCTAATCCATAATTGATACATGGCTATCCCTTATACAGCTTGTTTGGGTACACCATGTTCTGACTCAATCACTTCAAATGGATAGAAGATATGGACTCAAACGCATTCCATTTGTAAGTGAAGAGGTCTAATCCCACCCCCATCTTACTAAACCTTATAGGGACGACATGACACCTCCTAACAGAAAATCTCTATATCTAGGCAAGTTAATCTCTACTGGAAGGATTATATCTCCAAGGGAATAAAGCTAACTACCAAAAATAACAAGCATCGGCTACACATAATTAACAAGGAACGTGTGAGGTTGCATTGGCAATCAAAACTACGAGCATGTGGAACGGTCACTTACTGGATCAGCGAATAGGTTGAACAGAAACGGCTGAACGTCATTGAGGGTCTCTGGACCACCAAGATTAAACAGCAGTACTCCAACCTTTTCTTCAACAGCATGCGAAGTTACACCCTTGACATTTTCATCGAAAGTAGTGTATGCATCCGCAGCAGCGGCGGATCTCACAGCAAGACTGTGCTGATGTTTAAGCACTGGACCTCTGTGAACCAAGCTGGATGTTCCACTTGCTGACAACTGCAAATGCTTAGCCTTGGCGTGCAAGTTCTGTTCGGCAGAACCAGCAAGATTCGTAGAACAACCAGCTTTACCACATGACCTGTGAATGGTAGCACAATCAGGAAAGTGAGTATAGGCTTGAGCGCATCTCAAAAAACTAGCAGAAGCTAGATTGATCTGACAATGACAGTATGACCCAATATATTACAGATTCAATTATAACCTATCTACCGAGAGAGTGATTCTTTAAGCAGTATAGCTTCTTAACTGATCAATCATATATCTTAGCAAGCCTTTGAACTTCTGTGTTGTACACAATCAGGAAAGTGAGTATAGGCTTCTGTGTCGAGTTTTGTCTACACGATGGCATGGCAGGCGAATCGAATTTCCACAAAAAGAAATCGTTTTGCACTAGTTTACGACTGGATCATCAGAAATATTCCCAGTTGGCGCCAAACCCCTCCGCCCAGATCAAGGAGGAAACATAATTCGACAACAGGGATGGCGAGGAGCAATAGACGGTACTCACGTCGCCGAGCCGAAGACCTTCCCCTGGCACCGGAGATCAAGAGCCCCGGAGCGGACGCACTTCATGGAGGATGGGAAGAAACGGCGCGGCGGCGCGGCGGGAGGGGAGAGAGATCTGCGGACGCAGGTGAGGACGGGGAGGGAGGGTTCGGAGGAATGGTGGGGTGGCGCGTGCGTGCGTGGATCTGCCTGCCCTGCGCACGCGCAGTGTCTTTCTTCTTCTTCTTCCCCTCTCCTGCTCTCCACGACCCACGACGACTCTCCCTTTCTTTCTCTTGGGAAATTTTACAGTTTGTCATATTTTTCTTTGCACTTCTATCATTTGCCATTTTATATCTCACTGTTTGACAAATAATAAACACTTCGAAGAAAAGTGTGCAAATCAAAATCTGTTTGGCAACGCAAGGGATGGGGAATGGGAGAGAGTTGGGATGCCGAATGAGAAATATACTTTAATTCCCATTCCCTTGTTTGGTCAGCGTGAGATTATGCTAGGAGTAGGGCTTTTGTAGGCTCCGTCTTATTTCGAGTTGAGAAAAAAACATTCTTCCACTTGAGACTGATTAAACACGATCAGACTTGTTGTGATATGCTTTTTAACTAGTATGTGAATCATAAACACGATCAGACTGTAAAAAATACTATTTCTTTTAAACTGAACACATATAAGACTAATCACAATGTATAGTATCATATAGAAATATCATGAGTATGATACTACTACATTTTTTTTTGAGAATTTCTCTGCATTAATATCACGGAAAGATACAAAGTTGTTGACCCTTACAAGCACAGAGAAACACAAATACAAAGGACCAAAAACACCTAGAACACCCTAAGACCACCATAGCCCATGAAGATCTCCGGAGCCCTGTGTCATCATCCCATAAACTTGAGAGAAGACCCCTGCAGAAAGAACTACAACCAAGCGCAAGCAGGTCATCATCTTCGACCACGGTGCAATTGCCACCACGCTGCTTCCTCCTTCCTTGACACCAGTGCCGAGAAGGCATGGACACCAATCCAACACGCCTGCAGCAGCCGTCGCCATCTTTGGCTTTGAGTACCGCGAAAAGTGTCCCTTCCGGAAGGAAGGGAACTCAAGTCAACCGACCGGTCCAGCACTTCGGCCGGGCCATCCGCCCGGGCAAACCAGGAACTCCCTCCAGCATCAGCGCCGAGGAGGAAGAAAAACAGCAGCATCAAATCATACCGACAAGGAGGAAAGAAGGGTCTTTCTCCCGACCATCTGGCCGATTTTGGCGTCGCCACGTCGGACCGCCTCCTCCCCTCGCCACCAAGGCCGGCCAGAAGAAGCTGCAAGACGTGATAGCCGCAAGCCACCAGAAGAACACAAACCCTAAAAAGGAAGACAGTGGTACCATCTCCTTCCTCTCCCTCGCCACCACGGCCGGCCGAGGAGAAGGCAACAACATCAGCACTCCTCCGACTCCAGAACAGACTCCGCAAACTCCACGGCATGGTCGAAAATCGACCGTGCCTGGGGAATCCACCCTCCCCCGATCCGCAGATCTGAGAGGAAACCAGGTCAGCAGCTCGCCGGCGCCGCCACAAGTGGCCTTGCCGAGATGGGGATCGAGCTCCAGCATCCTTATTAGTATCATAGTCTTCTTATATTAATTGATTTGTAGAATGTCAATACAAATCTATGTTGACATTAAATTTTTTAGTACTACGTGCTATGATACGGTATCTACCCATGATACTACAATCCTCTCTCTCATCTTTAATTACACTGCCGCATCACTTTTTGCATGTATGAGATGCATGATAATTCTTATTGTGGGTAGTCTAAAGTTTAGCACCACTGGTTGATGACATGTATAAAACTAGATGATACCCCGCGCATTGCTGCGGAATTATCAATAAACATTTGAATGATGAAAGTTGTTAAAAACCAAAAATAGTTATTTATAGAAGCCATGTAAATTTAGAGCCAATGATTCCAATTATGGGGCAAAATCCAATGCTACTGTGTATTCTATCCTACAATTTTACAATGTGCACTATTTTGGTACATATATTGTTAAGTTGAAAATCAGATGAAAATAGTTATGACCAGAGTTGAATTGATAAAGGATAATGTGTTGCGTAGAGAAATGCTAAAATACACAAATTTAGACAAAGTTGTGTTTGATAGGGCTAATAATTAGCAGATTTCATAACTTTCGTACGATACAATGCGTCAAAATGTAATTTGCAAAAAAAGATGTTTGTAAGTAAATAATATGACCACAATACCCATATATATTGAGTTAGTGCATTCTTGACACTTTGACAGTATGACCTGAGAGTTGGTTGCGTATAACAAACAAATTGAAGGAAAAAGCGGGTCCACCAACAGGCGGAAAGTTCTCTAGAGGCGATCAGCGGGCGATCGTGGTAGGGCTAGGGTTTTCTCCTGAAGGGTGGTTGTGATCGGCGGCGGGACTCGATCTTGACGGCAAGATCTGTTCTGCGCGGTGGTGGGTGTCTTCCCTACGGTGCGGAGGCGCGTGGGGGGAGTGCTTCGGTTCCATGGCTTCTCCGGCAAGAGCTGTGGCCCGGGGAGGGCGTCCGGCTAGGACGCCGTCGAGGTCACCGGCGAAGGCAGGAGCGGACGATCTGGCAGCCGGTTTGTCAGCGAAGATGGGAGATCTTCTGCTGACGGAGAAGGAAGCGACGGGCCTGATCATCAGAGGCGCAGATTCGTCTCAGATCCCACATCCAAGGTGGGCAATGGTGGGCATGGTTTGCTCGCCGAGAAAGCTGGTGATCGGGGCATTAGAAAAGGCAATGCAGCGTGCTTGGGGACTGCACAGACCGGCGACCTTCCGCGACATTGGAGATAACAGATTTGTGGTAAGGTTCTCTTCAGAAGGGGATAGAAAGCATGTCGCAAAGAATGGTCCGTGGCAATTTGATTTCAACGCAGTGCTCTTGAAGGATTGGGTTGGATCGGTACGGCCTTCAGATATGGTGTTTAACTCCATGGATATCTGGGTTCGCGTGCTCGATCTGCCGATGGATATGATGAACAGAGTCTATGGGGAATTATTTGGTAATTGGGTTGGCAAGTTTATTTCAGTGGACGTGGATGAAGATGGCTATGCATGGGGCAAGGACCTACGTATTAGAGCAACAGTCCGGGTGGATCAGCCTTTGCTGCGTGGTGTGAGTGTCAGGCGGTCTGAAGATGATGTGGAGGGCTCCTGGTTTGATCTGAAGTATGAGAAAGTCCCTCACTTTTGTTTCGACTGTGGTTGTTTGGTGCATCCAGTGGAGGGCTGCACGGCTGCAAAGGAGGAGGATGTGAAACCACAGTGGGGAGAATGGCTCAGAGCTTCTCCACGCAAGGGCTTCAAGCCGGCGGCCCCAGCTCGACCGTCGGTGTCGTCGAGTAGCTACGGCAACAGGTCTTATGAGTATGATGGCTATGGACGTGGTGGTGTGTCCATCCGTGACGTGCCTCCACGCCGTAATCTGCCACGTGACTTTTCCCAGTCCAGCTCGTCGCGCACTGGCGCGTATGAGCCACGAGGCGAGGTCAGGGGTGAAGCATGTGCTGCAGCGAGTTCAGACGACCGCCACTGGGCGAGAGAGAAAGAAAGGATGGGCGACACGGCCCAGGTTGTGAAAGAGAATCACAAGGGAAACCGTGGGACCTTTCAGTGCAGGTCGAGAGCTCAGGCGTCGGTGGCAAGCCAATCAAATCCTACAGTACCACTGGGTTCTAGGAAGCGAGGTCCAAAACAAGTGTGGCTGCCGGTTCCTGTTCAGGTGGTGGAGGAAGGACATTCTGAATCAGCTGGGAAACGTCAGCGTACAGCGTCAATTTTCGAGAGAATGGAGGACCCGATGGGAGGGCGGGATGGCCAGAGAGGTTCGGTGTTTGACAGAATGGAAACTCCAGCGGCGGACCCTGCGAGGCAGGGCCGCCGGGGACAATGAATCTCTTAAGCCATAACAGCCGGGGGTTGGGGTTGGACTCGGCTGTTGGCGAACTGCGTGACCTGATTAGGTCATACAACCCGGCGGTGGTTTTTCTATGCGAAACTAAGCAAAAGAAGAGAACTATGGATCGTCTACAGTGGAGCCTGGGGTTCAGGCATGGTATATGTGTGGAAGGGAAGGGCAAGGGTGGGGGGCTGGCCCTATGGTGGAGAGATGGTGTGGAGGTGGAAGTTCGCCCTTGGTGTCAGTATTATATCGATGCTAAAATTACTACGGCAGAGGGTTCCTGGAGATTCACTGGAATCTACGGAGAGCCAAGGACTGAACTAAGGGGCAAGACTTGGGAGGTACTTCGGTATCTTAAGGCGCAGGACGATCTCCCTTGGATTTGTGCGGGAGATTTTAATGAAATTGTTTCACAAGAGGAGCAGCTGGGTCAAAATGAGAGAAGTGAGAGCCAAATGAACAATTTTCGGAACTGTTTGACGGACTGCCGTCTAACAGACCTAGGCTTCTCAGGCTACCCGTACACTTGGGACAACAGAAGGGAAGGTGTAGCAAATGTTCAGGCTCGGCTTGACAGAGCTACCTGCTCCGAAGAATTCTTGCACTTGTTTCCGATGACGCATGTGGAGCATATCATGGTGGAGGAATCAGATCATTTAGCATTGCTGATCCGTGTGGAGTCTACTCCAAGCAACAGAAGGTTTATCCCAAGGGGTTTTCAGTTTGAGGAGATGTGGACACGGCATGCAACTTATGATGATACTGTTGATACAGCTTGGGCTGATAGTGAGTTTCATGGTCCTGGGCTCAATGGTTTATGGAACAGGTTAAAGGATGTCTCTGCTCAGCTGAAGAGATGGAGTTGCAACTCGTTTGGTTCTGTCCAGAAAGAAATAAGGAGATTGCGCGCGAAGTTATATGAAGCAAAAGAGCAGGCCGTGGCGTCTAACTCGATGCTAGAGGTTCGAGAGCTCGAGCGCCAACTCCATGAGATGTTCGAGAGGGAGGAAGTCATGTACCGTCAGCGGTCGAGGCAGGAGTGGCTTAAATCGGGTGATCGCAATACAAGGTTTTTTCAAAACCGTGCCTCTCACAGGAGACGGAAAAACACGGTTCATTTTTTGAAGAAAGATGATGGGACTCGCTGCGATACGGATGACGGGATGAGGGAAATGGCACGGGCATTTTACCTTAACCTCTACACCTCTGAGGGAGCGGCTAATATGGAGCGTATTTTGGATCGGATTGATACTGCAGTGACCCCAGAGATGAACGACAAATTGACTGCAGCTATTACGGACAAGGAGATAGAGACAGCTCTATTTCAGATGGGCCCAACAAAAGCCCCTGGCCCGGACGGGCTGCCGGCCCTATTCTTTCAGCGCCACTGGGCCAAAATTAAAACTGAGGTGTGTGTGGCAGTCCGCGATTTTTTGGCGGGAAGGGGCTGCCCTTCGGATTTTAATAACACTGTGTTAGTCCTTATTCCAAAAGTACAGGCACCAGAATCTCTATCTCAGTTCAGGCCAATTTCGCTGTGTAATGTTTTGTACAAGTTAGCCTCCAAAGTGGAGGCAAATCGCCTGAAGAAAGTTCTGCCGGTGTTAATTTCTGAGGAGCAAAGTGCTTTTGTACCGGGAAGACTTATTACGGATAACGTTTTCATCGCATATGAATGCACTCACGCCATCCGCACAAGGAAGAGGAAAGTACCTTTATGTGCTGTTAAGCTGGATATGGTTAAAGCCTACGATAGGGTGGAGTGGATCTTTCTGGAGAAAGTAATGCTGAAACTTGGTTTTGCCCAACAGTGGGTGGATCAAATTATGCGATGCCTCACGTCGGTCAGTTTTTCAGTAAAGCTAAATGGAGGTTTGTCCGAGCCTTTCTCCCCTACGAGAGGTCTGAGGCAGGGGGACCCAATCTCACCCTATCTATTTTTATTTTGCGTGGAGGGTTTTTCTGCTCTATTGAAGGAAGCCCAAATGGCAAATGAATTACAGGGGGTAAAATTTGGGGCGGGTGGACCACATATCATTCACTTGCTCTTTGCCGACGATAGTGTGGTGTTCCTGGAGGCCACAAACAGAAGCATGCAAATTCTTAAAGAAATTCTCCATGACTACGAGGCAAGTTCGGGGCAGAAGGTGAATCTACAGAAATCATCTATCTTTTTTGGGCCGGGCTGTCAGGAAGTGTTGAAGCAGAGTGTAAAGGACCAGATTAATATACATTGTGAGGCCCTATCAGAGAGATACCTGGGACTGCCCACGGTTGTCGGTCGCTCAAAAGAAGGGTCTTTCAAATATTTGACAGAGAGGTCATGGAGTAAGGTAAAAGGGTGGAAGGGTCAAGGTTTGTCAAAGGAGGGGAAAACAATCTTGGTTAAATCGGTCCTGCAGGCAGTGCCGGCTTATGCAATGAGCTGTTTTCAGTTGACAAAATCGCAATGTAAGAAGCTGAGTTCGGTGGCGTCAAATTTTTGGTGGGGTGACAAAGATGGTCGGAGGAAGGTTCATTGGATTGGTTGGGACAGGATGTGCAAAAACAAGAAAAGTGGTGGAATGGGGTTCAGGGATTATGAGTGTTTTAATCAAGCATTTTTAGCGAAGCAGGGGTGGAGGATAATTACACAGCCAGACTCCTTGTGTGCTAGAGTTCTGAAGGCAAGATATTTCAGACACTCTTCTTTTCTGGATGCAAAATGTCCCAAGAGAGCCTCTTATACTTGGAGAAGTATTACCCATGGTAGACAGCTACTAAGGGAGGGTCTAGTGTGGAGAATTGGCGATGGATCCCAAATTAATGTTTGGGATGATAATTGGATACCTAGGACGGGAGCCAAGCACCCACTGGGGTGTTTACTGGAAGATAGGCCTACCTTGGTCAGTTGCCTATTAGCTCCGGGGGGAGGAAGTTGGGATGAAGGCGAGGTGCGAAAATATTTTGTTCCCTCGGATGTAGAGGATATTCTCTGCACACCTCTGGGCCGGTCTGGTCAGGATGATTTTCTTGCATGGAATCATACAAAGAATGGTGTCTTCTCAGTGCGATCGGCGTACCACCTAGCTGTGCAAAGGAAGAAACAGGCCAGGGGAAGGGGAGAATCATCGAGATCCTGTGATGAACATAAAGGGTGGCTTGCTCTATGGGACGCCCAGGTCCCGGGTAAGATGAAGGTGCATTGTTGGCGACTGATGGAGAACGGTTTGGCGGTGGGTTCTGAGCTTAGTCATCGGAAGATAAAGGACGGCGTTGTCTGTCTTGCGTGCGGCAGAATTGAAAACTCAGTACACCGTTTTTGGACTTGTCCTCATTCTCAGTCGGCATGGTTGTGCCTGTTCGAGTTATCACAAAGTCAGTTAGCTGCTCCTCCAAAATTGCTTCAACATCACTCGGACCTCAAGGGCTGGCTTCTGGACTGGATCGGTAAGGCCTCGAATGATGATGTAGCCTTGATGATCACTATGTTGTACAATCTCTGGCAGGCTCGGAATGATGCTAGAGAAAGTCAGAAGTTGGCGGACCCGAAATCTGTGGCGACACGCACTGTTGCAGGTATTGAGGAGTGGAAGAGTGCCCAGACTTTGGCGCCCTCTGTCTCGGTTAATCTGAATGAGCACTGGCTCAAACCGGACTGGGAGTGGGTGAAGATTAATACTGATGGTGCTTTTCGAGCTTCAGAAGCACATGGAGGTGGTGGTGTGGTTATCAGAAACCACCATGGAAGCTTCGTGGGTGGAGCAAGCCATTTTTTCCCTCATGTGTTGGATGCTGAAGAAGCTGAGCTGCAAGCATGTCGGTTGGGTCTTCAACTTGCTCGGACTATGCCGGTATCTAAGGTGATTCTGGAAACAGATAGTACTGGGGTGGCGGCTAAACTTTCGCGGGACGAGAAGGATCGATCAGTTCACGGTCCATTGGTCGAAGAGATCAAGTCCCTTCTGCGGGGTTTTGGCGATTCGTCTGTTAGAGCGGTGCGGCGTACAGCGAACAAGGCGGCGCATCTATTGGCTAAGGAAGGCTGCGTTAATAAACTTTGTAATGTGTGGTATGATTCAGTTCCGTTGTGTATTAGGAACCAGATTGTACTTGATTCAGACCTGTCGTAATAAAATCGCAGCTATTTCCTCTCAAAAAAAAAGACAGTATGACCTGAACTCTGACGATGATTCCTGCTCTGCATATATTGTTAGAAGCATCAAAGCTGAGTTTCGCTTGTAAAAACCTACTTAGAACACTGACTGTAAAATAAATTGTCAAGAAACACGTTGTCTAACAAAAATTTCATCGAGTTAGTGCGGTCTTAAGAGTATGACCTAAACTCTGAAGATGACTCATGCTCTGCATATATTGTGAGAAGCATCAACCCTGAGTTTCGCTTCTGAAAACCTACTTGTCCAATACAGATTCAGTTTATATGGTGTGAACAACCGAGGCTTAAACCAATGCAGCGTGGTTCATCATCATGCATTGATGCTTTCTGTACTGTTTAAATTGATCAGTGTTGGTCACCAATTGCAAAATAAATCTACATATGAAGGTTGTAAAAATTAAGTTTTCATCCTTCTCCTGAAGCTTGCAACCTTGAGCCGAAATAAATATCATGCTAGCACACCAAATCTCTCTTGTACCTAGAAGGGAACGGCAAAGGAAATACATTGGTAGAGTGAAGGAGAGGCTGAAGCAAGCAACAAACGGCAGAGAGGAAAAAAGTAGTCTTGCAAATAGTAAAGTTTGTACCTTGGCTAATTATTCTTATTGAACTGAAACAAACGGCAGGCAACCTTGCCCGACTAATTCTCGTTGAACGCTCCGATAATCAGCCATGTCCTCAAAACAACATGCCCGCACTTGTCACTTGTCATGCCGATCATCCAACATGCAAAAAAAAGCAAAAAAGAAAACAACCTGAGATCGAAATATTTAATCCAAATTATGTAACATCGAAGATTAAAGATTAGTGGTCAGCTTAC
The DNA here is from genome assembly GCF_019359855.2 of Lolium perenne. NCBI lineage: Eukaryota > Viridiplantae > Streptophyta > Magnoliopsida > Poales > Poaceae > Lolium > Lolium perenne. The sequence goes on along the minus strand of NC_067248.2, from coordinate 121,252,152 downwards.
AATTGACATCTCCCGATCACTGCCGCCACAGAAGAATGTCAGCGGCCAGCCCCTGCTTGTGGCTGGTGTATACCGCCTGCAGGGACTAAGGAGGAGGCCTACGTCTTAATTTATACTCAGAGATGAAAAGGAGACAATGATGGATTTCCTCTAAGAAAACGCGCGTGATGAATCGGTGGCAGAGGAGTGGATACATGTGTTAAATCAATTGGATTGAAGGCGGAAGACTCATTCTGTGCCCCAAGTTAATTAGTGGGCATTAAAACTACTGCATGTTGGATAGTGGACAGACTCTCCATGTCCGGAACAATTGGATGTTGTCTGACCAGGCTACCGAATCCAATTGCTTACCATAATTCTGATATTGTGGCTCATTGTAAATTCTGATAATATGGCTCACTGTAAGAGCAGAAAAATAACAATTAATGTTTGCTACTGGGGTGAGACTATGAGGGGGTGGTGTGTGTAGTAAACGCCACTACCAACAGAAGTAATTTGATGGAGAGCCACACATTCATGTCAATAGACGGGCCAGCTTGTCTTAGTGGGTTGCTAGCTAGCTAATAACGTGTTACTGATGACATGGTTCAAAAGGAGAAATGATGTTAACCAATTAGAAACTTGATGAGGTGTATAGCTTGCATGTTGAGAGAAATATATTTAGTGGGTTGCTCTAATTTAGATATTATAGATAGCATCTCCCAAGAGCAACCACGTGGACTCAATATTCAACATAAATTCTTAATTAATAGTGAATGTAAGATGAGACAATAGATTAAATTCTCATGCAAGAAAGGAACAACTGACGAGTTTAACACCACAATTAACCAGTACCCTAAAAAAACTAGTAGTGATCAAACTTGAACTATAAATCTAACCATAACCATTCATTCATTTCTTTGCTGCCGCAAGTTCCTGGCGAACAAACACGACTTTGTACTCATCTCCCATCTGTAAGAATAGTTCGCTTTGGCCAGCGTCACGACCAATGATACGAACGGCCATGACGACTTCTTTAATAGTGAGAATACACTTGATTTCCTCTTCCTTAATAATGTTTTTAATTGATTCTGTAACATATTTTTAACCTCTATCTCTGAATGTATTAAAGCATACAACTTCCTTTTTTTTTATCAATTTCATCTAGTTGTACTGCTAAAGCTCCTCTCTTCCTCTTATATTCCCCCTCAATATTCAAATTTCATCCTTTCAAAGTTTTCCTAAGACATTCAAATCTTTTTTGCCATATATCATGTTCTTGTCTCCCAAGTAAGTTTTGTTCCACACCCGGCCTTTTAATTATTTATTGGAGGTCATGTCTCAAGAACCAGCAATTTTTAAATCTAAAAGTAGACCGTGTCTTGGGCCTGTCCCCTGATTTGATCAAAATGGGAGTGTGATCAGGTAACTCACTGGGGAGAGTTGTTGCACACACCAATGGGGATTTTTTCTCCCATGATGGAGAAACAAGAACTCTGTCCAATAGTTCATAAGTGGGATCTTCATGGTTGTTACACCAAGTGAATTTCCTACCCGAAAGGCTTATCTCCATCAGACCACCCTGTTCAATTACAGCATTAAACAGGAGGCTCCATCTGTTATATCCCCTGGCTTATTTTTCTCACTATCTTTTCTTGTCATATTAAAATCTCTAGTGATCAAAATAGGATATATAGAGCTTCTAATGACATTCACCAATTCTACTAGGAAGTTGGCTTTGCCATCTTATTGTGCATCACCATATACCACCACTAAGTTCCATGTAAAGTTGTCTATTTTGCTTGCTATGAGAAATCTAACAAAATAAACCTATTTTTTGCTTTTCCACCACATCATAGGTTTCTTTACTAACTCCCAAAAAAATTCCACCAGACCTTCCCCTTGCAGGAATACCATCCCAGTGGAACTCAGATCCCCCACTTATTTCCTTATAAGAAATTTAATGGGGTATTCTTGCCTCACTGTTTCTTGTATGCCAACAAAGTCAAGTTTGTGGTCTTTTATGTTTTATCTAATATAACTCTTCTTCATTTCTTCCCCTGTACCTCTACTATTCCATGTAAGACCACTAATCATTTTAAATCTTTCTTTTTCCCCTTCCTACACATCATCTTAGATTTAATGGGGGTTTTGCAGTGAAACTCCACAGGAGTCACCCTCTCCCCCATCTTCTGTTTCTCTCCACTAATATATGTAGTGACCAGATTGTCTGTTAGAACCACACAATCTTATTTACCCATTTTTAGAATATCCAATAGAACTTGGTCAACAACATCTGGCTGGTTGTCCATGTCTGTTGGATATTCCATTTTTTCAGGGTCCTCTTCTTTGCTCAAGAAAATGTTTACCCTGACATGCTCTTGTTCTCTTATCAAAGCTAGGTTTGTATATATCATGTCCAAAGTAGTACCAAGATCAATCCCTACCTTGCTAGCAATGTCTAAGATACTATAATCAGAAGTGTTAGCAAGAGTAGGAAAGGTAGTACTACCTTGTGATGACTGAAGATTCTTTGCCATGGCTATTTTTTTTTTTTTGCCCTATCCATGATGGGGACATCACTCTTAGAAGCAAGTGTGTTGCTGAAGAGATATGCAAACCAACAAAGTTGGACCTTTCCTTCACATATCTGATCATCATGTAATATACTGAAACCTAAATGTTTGCTCTTTATGTCTATAGTTTGTAAATGTAATTCTGCGTAATGAAGTTGTGCTATATTTAATTATACACTACATATATAGTATATGTTGTGAATTACTCCCCCCATTCCTTAATATAAACCATATAGTTTTTGGCACGAAATTAAAGAACGCACGTTGAGGAAAAAATACACCAGTTTTCGGTGAGATTACCACTGAACAATTAACGTGAGAAAATAGAGGACTTTGCATAATATAAGAAAACATAAACTAATCTCTTCAAAAAAAAAATTGTCTAGATAAGTGGTGCAACAAAATACACCTTATATTGTGGATTTTTTCTCAAAAAAAAAATGGTGTATATCTAGGAATGGAAGGGGTAGATAAAAACCAGATTATAAGTGCTAAAGTTGATAAAGTAGATTCAATATGGTAAAGTTAATTAAAAACATATTACATGAGCTAAAGTTGGTAAAAATAGATTATATGTCCTCAAGTTGGGAAAACATGTTTGTTGATATTTATATTACCTTGTTTGTGCATAAAAAAATCATGTGCCAAACTGAATAAAGAGCATATAATAACTTGGAGTTAGAAATATTGCTTAGATGGGATTAGTTTTCTTACCAATTTTCTAATTGACTAATTATTGTAACCTGATTTTGGTGTCCTCAATCACAAGGTATCAATGTTTATTTCTTTTAGATGGCAAGGGACTAACCAAAAAATATCATGTTGGCTAAGACATGATTAAGCTCACACCAATTTATAGTGGGAAAGATACCAGACGGCACCTACTATTGGTAATTCTATCTACACATTAAGATTTTGTGTCTTTTTACCATACAAACAATCAATCCAAACCTATATACGCGCAGATGATAACTTTGATGGACAATGCTCTTCTGAACGATGTTGCATGACTAATATTAGAGAAAAATTCGTTGACTTCTTTGTCCACCCATGTTACCTGTGAAGGGAGAGAAGCTTCTTGTGTTTGTGTATGTTGGATGTTGGGAAAACTAAGAGTTCTCTTGGTTCTAGTTGGCTAGCTACATACACAATTTGCTAGGAGTGTTCTAGTTTTCAGTTGGCTAGTTACATAGACAATTTGCATGCATGTGTAATCAGTGTGTTGTGTGAATATGTATTGTGTGATGATGTCAACATATATTTGGTATTCGTTCCAGCCTCCTCCCCAACCTAACCCTCCCCCGGGTGGCGGCGCCGCGCCACTCCGGGGAGTCCCTCCGGCCCGACCCTCCAGCCTCCTCCCTCCCCTTGCCGCCGCCGTCGAAGGTGTCGCCAGGCAAAGCCCGCGCGGCATGGCGGCGGCGGGGGTTGCAGATGGGTGCGATCATGGGGGGTGGGGCGGCGCTCTTGATCCTTCTGGTGGCGGTGGTGTGCGGCATCGGCGGCGGCGGTGGTGGCGTCACCGGATCTTGGCCTTGGGGCCTGGAGGCGGCCGGCTGTTGCGCCTTCTCCTCCGCGCGACGGGATGCTACGTCCGCATCACATGGAAGCCGAGGCGGCGGCCCCGGGCATGGCGGCGGCGACCTCCTCCCCGGAGGTGGACGGCCTCGTTGGGATCTGGGGTGGGGGATCTTGGGATCCCACACAGATCTCCGACAGTGAAGATCCAGTCGACGACGAGTTTCGGTTAATGGGGCAGCCGGTGAAAACCGTGCTTCGCTCTCGGTCTTGGCAGACGATGGAGGTGTCGCTTGGCGTCGTTACCTTGTCGAATGCATCGTCTTTGCTTGTCTCGTCACCCCACTCAACGAGTTGGAGATGTGCGGCTGCCGGTGAAAATCGTGCTCCGACCCCGGTCGTGGCGGGCGATGGCGACGTTACGCGTCGTTACCTTCTTGAAGGCATCGTCGTCGCAACCTGCATCTACTCACTCGTGCTGCTCGGGGGGAACCCTAGATCTGGGTCTCCCGGATCGGACGATGGTGGCGCTAGCTGCGTCGTTGTACCTCTTGGGGCATCGTCTTTGGAGCAGCTGCTGGATGCTGGCGGATGTTGGTGGAGTGGTATTCATCTACCACATTGTTGGCGTTGAGTCTCGGTGGCATGGTGATACAGGGTATCGACGACAGATGCGTGATGATGTATGCGTGCAGGATGGTGAAGCCGTCTGGCGTCATGGTGGCATCGACGGCAGGTCTTGCAAGGTTAATGCGATGATCTCTCTTGAAGATGGAGTCGAGGAACTGAGAGATGTGCTTCTCACCTGCTATTGGGCGGTTTGGGAAGGCATTTTGGTTTTTTGGATGATATGAGTTGGTGTATTGTCACCCCCTTCATCCCACTGTAGGTTTAGTTTGGTGGCTTTGATCTTTTGTATTGTTCTTGTAAGGTTTTGTGAATAATTTAGTAAAAAAAGCCGTGTGCATCCTTTGGATGCAGAAGCTGGGGTGATATATCCCCCATTTCGAAAAAAAAATGTCAACATATATTTTGATGAATGTTAATTGTGTTGTGTGTCATATATTCCGTGTGTTTAATTTTGGATCATTTACTTATTTGCAGGGATTTAAGTCTGTTGAATTTAGCCTCATGTGTTGGTTTCAACTTTGCACATTAGTAAACATATGTTCCATGGACCACCAAAAACATATGATTAGTGCTTAGAAACCATGTGTTCTAGGCCACACAAAAACACACATGTAACCAGGTTTATCCACCATGTACAATGGTTACCCCGATAGTTTGCACAATTCTTACTAGTAAACCGCATGCGATCGATCCTATAGCACAAGGTTGTTTTGACCGTTTGCGATTGATCCCCTATAGCACAAGGTTGTTTCGGCCATGTGCAGCTGGCCCCCGCCATCACCTACCGTCGCTTCATTGTTGGATAAACCGTGACACACACGATTCCAACTATGCGTCAGTCTCCCCATCTGTGCTAGTGTCAAGGTTATTGCCCTATGTGAAGAAGTACCAGAAGTAGATGGATAAGTACAGTAATAGTAGTAACACTTGGTGCACATAAAAAATAGAAAAATAAAACAAAGACCATTTGCATGATGAGAAAACTGATTTCTCATTAGCTCAATCTGCCTACAATTGACTTAGTCAAATATATCAAACTTTCTTGTCAAACGAGAAGCAAAGTAAAGCAATCCCATCGCAGCATGTTGGCAAGAAAAGCAACCAAGTATGAAGATTTATAGAACAAGAAAGACTACAAAAGATGCATCTGCAGGTTGTGAAATGAGAAATAAAATCATCATATCATTTATATGAATTAATGCCATCTCATGCTAACATCAAACGCCATTATATACATCAAATGCCAACCAGCCAGAAAAAGAAACCAAATGGCTATGTGGTATCTTGCCAGTCCAGATACGATACGTAATGCCAACCAGCCAGAGCCGAGAGGTGTGTCAGTTAAGGTATGTAAGTAGTTTCGTGCCATATACGATGTTTGTTACATGTAAAGACAGTTAGTTGCTTGCATTTGTACTTCTGTAGAGATCTTAACAAAAGTTGTGCTATAAAAGCTAGTAGCTATATTCCCTTTTTACTGTCTCCCGGTGCTTACTTCTTTGATTCACCAGATTGCTGTCCTTCAAACAACTCATCCAGCAACTCTTCCACCTCTTCTGGTGAGTATTTCAAGTACTTATGAGGTTTCTTTTCATTTTCAACAAGATTCCTGAAAGTTAAAATCAATAGTATGGTCATATAAAACCAGAATTAGCATGAAGGACTGAAATTGCAAAGATACAACTTCGGTTTCCTCTACAATTATGGTTCGTCCCGTCACCAGTAGATGCTGCACACACAGAAGGAGGAAATGACTGGGAGCCTAAATTTAAATCATTTGTGAGTCGTTCAACAACTTTTTTTTTTCGAATCTTCAACAACTTAAAGGAGCAGATAGGAAAATGGATGGGGTAGACACTAGTAACACGCAAGAAACTATCTCCTACAAGGCTAAGGTTCCGAGTAGAAGATAAACTATTATATGATAGGATTTCTCTATTTTCTTGAAACTAAATTACTCCCTCTGTTACGTAATAGAAGATGTTACTACAACCAATATAGGAGCTAGTAGGTTGTAACAATATCTTATATTATGGGACTGAGGGAGTAATATATTATGAAAACAAGTCTATACAATCATGCATGACACGCCCCGACAGGCAGGGATGCGGAGACCCATACAACAACACATCCTCACACCTCTCTTTCCTAACACAGCTATGATAGGATTTCGTTATCATCTATAACCATTTAAAGTGAATGCAATAATTGTGTGAAGTGCCTATAAAAGATAAGAAAAAGGCTGGTTAAATACCCAAAACGTTTAACAAAGGACCGATAGGCTGGTAAGAGAACTTCAGCTATAGTTAGCCTCAGAGTTTCTCGCAGTTCTTGATCGGGTATGGTCCATAGAGATTGCTTTGCATGAAGCTCTCCAAATTGCATATTGAAGGACTTAAACCTGGCAAGGTAAGAACATACAGTTTTGTGAACTACAGCACTAATTTATTATTTAAAACAATGAACACAACAAGCTATCATTGTACTGACCGTTCTTTGATCATAGCTCTTGAAACTCCACTGCTGCTAAGATCAGACAGTGTTGACATACCAGTACTGCTCGCACCTTGAACAGAGAGTGTCTGAAGAACCTAAATAATGAAATCAGAGTAATAAGGTATTATCTCCATTCAATAATTCCATTGATATGTATGCAAGATGAAATAATTTGTGAATTATCTAATCTAAGGGATAAGAGGGTAGCGAACCTTTGCAAATCAAAGGCTGCAGTAATTTACTAAATCCTTTACGGTTCATCAACAAGTTTTAACAAATCCAAAATTTACAAAGTAAACACTGTGCCCAACGAGAAAATATAGCATCCTAGTCAGGGCGAAAAAAACTCATTAATCCGAATATCGAGCAGTAAACTAGAAAAGCAAAACAGTACATCCAATTAAACACCGTGGTCGACGAAAAAAATAGAACATCCTAGTCAGGGCAAAAAAAAAACTCATTAATCCGAACATCGAGCAGTAAACTAGAAAAGGAAAACAGTACATCCAATTAAGGAATATTTCCATGAAACAAACCTTACTCCATGCCACTCTTTTGTATTGATTAGCATTTTGCTGTACAATCCTACGATGTCTCTGAATCCATTCATCGCCAAGTATATTCTTGGCTTCTGATCTGTGGTGAGATAAAAGTATTGTTGGCCAGGCACACTGTCTGGACAGCATGATGTAGACATGAAACACAAAATGTAACATACCTGCGAACAGACGTAACCATATAGTGAACGTTGTTTGCAAGAAATATGCACATCAGTGCAGGATCCTTGTACTGCTTAGATTTCCCATCTAAGTTGTTTTTAAGGGCTTGCATTATCTTTGTCAAAACAACTCCTAGTTGGAATTCAGTATCACTTCCTGTTTCAAATTCTTGAACTAGTAGCTTCAATGTTGACTGGTAACTGTCCATTTCAGCCACAAATATCTGTTAGCATGCTATTTCCATAATGATGCAGAAAGATAACTTACAAACTAAAACTCTAACATCGATAAAGAAAAAATGAAATCAATTTTATAGTTTGAACAGCATAATTTTTTAATTCGAATCAATAAATGTGGTCTGTGGACCTGAAGTAAGATATGGTAAACATTGACATATGACCATTAAGAGGTCCAGAAAAAAGTGGAAAAAATGTTAAACTAAGAACTTAAGTAAAACATTTAAAGGACCGACAAGTTACTTAAACTTATGGATATACCACCATTGATTGGTATTGAACACTATTAAAATTAATCATTGTTTGCTTGATGGAACGGAATGTGAATTCGAGAATTCTCCACTGCAAGCAGGCAGAGAGAGAGAGAGAGAGAGAGAGAGTTGAAAAAATCTGTGAAATATGACCACACATCTCAAAAGTTAAGAAGTAAAATACCCATTCTGATTGACCCTGTATTTGTTAACATGGGAGTCAAATAATTCTCTGCATGCTCAAGAATGTAAAAGCTAGGTAAGATGGGTGATGCTTTTTTTTTCGATAAAGAAACGGGTGATGCTTACTCAAATAAACATTTAACATGATCGATCGCATAGATAGTCAAAGGATGGACAGTTCCATCATGGATGTTAGTCTTTGAAGTATCCTTCTCAATTTTTTTCTCAAAATCAACAAATGTTTCTTGGGCCGTCTGTGCCAACAGCTTCACTAAGCCCAATGCAGCCCCACGTATCTCAGAGCAAAAGCTGTCTTGGAAAATTACTTCAACCTGGTAATGAGGTTCAGCAGAAGGTAGGCATTACTGTGTCCATAGTCGACAATATCAGCGTAGTTATAGTTGACAGCATTACTAAAACAAAGCTAAGGTTGACACCAGTCACACAAATAATAACTGCAAACACTACCAGTACTACAACTAGAAGAACCAAGTAAAACATCATTTTCCAATTGCCAGCAGAAAGAATTGTTGCGTATATATTGCCTAAACTAGTACATGAATGATCAAATTTTGATGACGTGCTAAAGTGAAGAACAATGTTTTTAGCATTCCTCGGATCTCAGTTCATGCATTACTTCATACATGTGCACCAGTACAAACAACTTTTCAGGAGACTTTTTTACTTCACATCAATACTAACTGCAAACACTAACAGTTCTGCAACTAAAAGAACCAAGTAAAACACATTTCCAATTGCAGGCAAATAGAATTTTTGCGTATATATGGCAATAACTACTAACTAACTGACTGAAGTTGGACGACGTACTGCATACGCAATCTTGGCATTGTAGTGCAGAAGGCAGTGTTTTTAGCATACCTCGGATCCAAATACATGCATCACTTCATATATGTCCATCAGTACAAACAACTTTTCAGGAGACCTTTTACTTTTAGCAAAAGCGTCTACAAAGCTGAGAAGAGTTAGAACACCAGGTCCTGCCAATTCAGCGAAACACTGATCCTTGTTGAAGCTGATGCCGTCAAAAACCTCATCACAAAGTTTTCGTTCTCCAGGAAGCAAGAGTCTCATCTATTGAAGAATACACAGTTAACAGGATGTGTGAAGACATAGACCATTTACGTATTTAAAGAAGGACACTCACCGCAATTCGCATAAACTGGGTGCACTTGCCAATTTTAGCCTCTAAAGCATCCAACTGCATCCTTTCTACATCATCTTTACTAAGCTTTTCTACTCCCAGTTTCCGAAGACTCAGTTCTAATGCCGAACGACGAGCATCTCTGAAGAAAGAATACGGATCTCAGCTTGATTTTGCATAGTGTTAAAAAATCAGATATCAGAACAGATGTCAATTGAAATTGGGAAGGAAAAGGAAGGATCATATCGCAAGGCATTCCAACGTAAGACTGCAGTTGGCTCTAAATCGAAAGTTCCAGCTCAAGGATGCCCAGAATAATGTAAATTGTGTGCTGTACTTATGGGATTTTCTCATGTCAACAAGTTCTAGCTACACAGGAAGTTGGCCAAACCTGACTAAGTATGACTCATTCCTGCATATCGTGTTGCTATATTAATGTATTTTTCCCATAAGGGCATGGCCAACGCTCCATGCTGGACCGCTGCTTCACACATCCACGTAGGAAGATTAGCTGAAGTGGAAGAGAGTCAGAAAAGGTCGTATGCTTGGAGAGCCAAGTGATCTCCTGCAGGGGAAGCCACCGCTCCATGAAAAAAGCAAGGGAAAAGGAGGAGAGAGATGAGAGAGGAAAGGCTGCCAACGTGGGGTGAAGAGACTGCCTAGCGTTGAGCGATGATGAGTTTGGACGGTAGCTTCACAAGAATATCTACATGGATTGGATGGGGCGGTTACATGTTACTGCCTCCATTGCTCATGCCCTAACTTGGGTACTCATTACATTCATTGGCCCTCTACTCTCCAAGCAGCATTTACATTGTCAGACAATCCTTTGCAAATGATAGGAACCATCTCATGTTAAACCCCCAGCTCAAAGCCTACCTGTAAATTCTGTAGCATGACTGCTGGTTTCCATCCTGGACAAATCGCTGAGCTAAAGCATTCAAAAGTGGTACTATTCTAGGGAGGATCATTGCTGGAGTCCTGTCCATAGCAGTTGCCAAGCTTTTGGATGGATGCTTAGAGTCGCCAGAATTCCCTCCACTTGCTTCAGCGTAGCCATCTATTGCCCATTCTGTCTTTGAAGGCCAACCCAGTAGGAGATCAGGCTCAACAGGTGTGCTGAAAGAAAATATACAACAGCAAAAGAAAATATGATATGAGAAGAAATACTATATTGCCGTTGGGACTTGTGAGAAGCAACTGATCCTCTAGCAATATATAAGGAACTAACAACATGACGGTTCAGAAATGGGTGCAAAATGCAAATTCAACCTGTGTCTAATCATCAAGTTCTTGAATTCCTCCTCAATCATCAGAGAAGACTTGGATAAAAGAATTCTGATATCATTCAGAAACCGTTCACAATTCTTGAAGTTGGCCTTCAAGGTAAAGAAGCCAGCAACTTGTTTCAGACGATCCACAGCTTTCAGGTAGCTCTCCAGATCCTCATGGGGACCCTTCAATATCGTAGCTTCTGCCTAAAGCTCAAAAGTATAGCATGCAAATAAATGTCCGGCACAAACTATTTGTTCAACAAACTTACCTAAATTCAATTGTAGGTGGAAAACTGCAACACGATGCCAATTTTAACAGTGCAAGCCCATCTAGGCACAGGAAATGCTGTAATCATCAAACTGTCAGACTTACACTAGTGCTATACAAGTTATTGTTGCGTCCTCTAGAAATACTGATGAAATTCTAATGAAGACAAAACTAAAATAAGCTAATCATTATGCAACCTTGTGATCAGCAGATAAAAACAGATGCACTTGACTGATCACTATATATGCAACCTTACCATCAGAAGATACAGTTTAAAACTAGAGCAGCATGGTAGCCATCTCACCTTTAGTCCATCCAAAATTTTAATCTGAATGTAGTCACCCTTGCTAACCAAGGTCCAATTTCACCACCTAACCGAATCTCGCATGTTTTTTTCCGGTAATCTCACTGCATGCCGAGAGCATCCAACGCAGAAACGAAGGGGGGCGAGCAGGGCAGGCAGATACACGCACCTCGCGGGCGGTGACGACCTGGGCGAGGATGTCGTTGGCGGCCCTGATCGCCCTGTCGATGTTGTCGTGCGCCCTCTGGGCCGCTTGCCTGCTCACCTGCAGCAGCAGCCCAAAATCAGAAACCGCGCGCTCCCGCGGCTGTCGCCCGAATTCGAAGAAACTTCGAGAGCAGGCGGAAATGGGGGGCGCGAGACGACCTGGATGGGGCGCATGGCGGCGTCGATGTCGGCGAGGCGCTGCGCGTAGGAGCCGAGGACGGCGGCCGTGCTCTCCGCGCACCCCTCGCTGCTCTCTATTGAGGCCCGCAGCGTCCTCGCCCGCTGCACCAGCGCCTCCATCAGCTCCGGCGGCTCCGCCCTCCCTGACGACCACCCGCCCATAAACCCTTTCATGTCTCGGCCAGCCACGCTGTCTCCCCGCCGCGCGAGAGAGGACCGGAGCAGGCGGGAATGCCGCGGAGTGCGAGGAGGGTTTGGGGCTTTGGGGGGAGGGAGAGGGTAGGGGTTCGCGTGTTTGGAAGGGGAGGTGGCGCGGCGGTGGGAGAAGACGCTTCTCGAAGGTTCCGGAAGGGTGGAGCAGTGAGAAGAGGCGGTGTTTTCTGCGCTGGACGGCGGTTTTGTGCCGTGGACTGGACCCCGTCTCGCTGCGGAGGAAACGGATACTTGTCCCGAGATACGTTCTTTTTCGATAAAGGAATATATTAATATCGAACGATACCAATTACACTCGCCCTTTGCAACAACGCAATGCCTAAAACATTATAGATGCACATCGCCATCGCCCGAGAATCTTAGGTTTTCACGTTGAAGATAGTCTTCGCTCTCAAAACAAAGCCTTCAACAAGGATATTGCCACGCACAACCAGTTAAGGCCAGATCTTGGGTTTTCACCATAAAAGGTAAGACTCTGAACTTCACATGTGCTGCCGCCTTCACTTTCATACCACTGTTGCTAAGTCCGGAACACCAAGCAAGCCCATCAACAGCGCAAAGACTTGAACCTCCATTAGTTAGTCCTCCAATCCGGCCTTATGATATTCTCTTCTTCTGACTTCACCGTAGATTACCTGTCACTTGGTGTCAACACAAAAAAGAGCTTCGCGTCGCTTCCTCCAGACCAATCGGTCGGAATAAAAATATGGGTGCACACGACCGAATACCACCGATCCAGCAAACTCCAGGCAATAAAAGCACTGTTACACTTGCTGGCGGCGCCTTCCGGAACTCAACACACCGGTCAGATCGCGAGTCCAGGCTTCCGGTAGGTCTTCCTCTTCACGCAAGAGAGGCCCTAGGACCACCGCCTTTATTCAGGTCGGACCCCCACATCGGCAACCATCCCGAGCTGGCCACTCCCCTCCACCGGCAACATCAGTCGTCGCCGGTTTCACGCTTCTCCATCTCGCCACTGGAACGCGGTGATAGATCGACAGATCCACCACCACCAACCGCAGGCCGACCCTCTCCGGCGAAGAAGAGGGCCACCTCCACCGTTGAACCCAAGACTGCTGCCTCGGCGACCTCGTGTCGTGGGAGAAGCCCGAGATCGCCTCCACTCACCGACGAGAGGCAGGGGAATGGTGCAGACCATGGCCTGGCCATCGCCCACCACCAGCCCCTGTCAGCGTGCTGCGGGGCAGAGCCGACGGGAGGAGGGGGTCCGCAGCGCAGTTGGTCGTTGCCGCCCATCACCATCCGCGCCGGCTGGTCCACCATACGCGTTGAGGAAGAGAGATCCCGTCCACCATCCACCACGCATCAACGAAGAAGGGCCCCGCCGCCACCACGCCCCATGGGTCTTTGCCCCGGCGGCGCTACCGGCGGCGGTTAGGGTTGGGACGGGTGGGGTGCGGGAGAGGGGTGGGGTTTGTGAAGCTTTTCTGCTCTAGTCGAAAACAACTACCTCGTCCCGAGATACGTGTGGCAGCACGCTGCCATGTGGGTCCAACCGTGAAGTTGACCGTTGACGGCCACCGATTTATTTGCTTGGCCTTCTCCAGCAAGTAGGCGAGGTAGCCCAAGGAGCCATCTATGTCATCCCTCTCGGGCGTCGACGGCTCCTCCTTGGCCTCCATCTTCACGTCTGTGGCTAGAGGATGGTTGTATTCGAACTCGTCATCTCAAAGGGCGCGTTTGGTGACCTGCATGCCCCTTGGCTCGCATCAGGCCAGTAATTTTCGGCCCGTTTGGTTGCCCGGGCCAAGCCGCGTTGTTGCATCGCACGGTTCTCAACGCAGCCTTTTGCCTGCTGATGACCCACAAGTATAGGGGGTGTATCGTAGTATCTTCGATAAGTAAGAATGTCGATCCCAACGAGGAGCAGAAGGTATTGACAAGCAGTTTCGATGAAGGATTCACTGTAAATGCTCACAGACAAGTATTCAGGGGGGTTTGATGTAACAGTTGAATAAAGTACGAGTATGTAAAGTGCGAGAGTAATAATTGCAGCGAGTGGCCCAATCCTTTTTAGCACAAAGGACAAGCCGGTTTGTTTACTTATAATGACCAAACGTTCTCGAGGACACACGGGATTTTAGTCTAGTGCTTTCGCTACATACGGCTAAATAATCTTCATTGTTGTGATAAGTGTTGTGTGGGTGAACCTATGCTAATGTACCGCCCTTCCTAGGACTAATACATACTTGTGATTATACCCCTTGCAAGCATCCGCAACTACAAGAAAGTAATTAAGAATTAAATCTAACCACAGCCTTAAACTCTGAGATCCTGCGATCCCTCCTGCATCGATATACCAACGGGGGTTTAGGTTTCTGTCACTCCGGCAACCCCGCAATTGGCAAACGAGTACAAGATGCATTCCCCTAGGCCCATAAATGGTGAAGTGTCATGTAGTCGACGTTCACATGACACCACTAGAAGAATAACATCACAACTTAAATATCACACCATTGAATATTACTCAACCATAGTTCACTACTAACATTTAGACTTCACCCATGTCCTCAAGAACTAAATGAACTACTCACGAGACATCATACGGAACATGATCAGAGGTGATATGATGATGAATAACAATCTGAACATAAACTTGGTTCAATGGTTTCACTCAATAGCATCAACAACAAGTAGGAATCGATACCGGGAGAGTTTCCCCTATCAAACAATCAAGATCAAACCCAAATTGCTACGGCGGTGACGGTGTCCAGCGGTGATGACGGCGGTGATGATGGTGGAGATGATGATGATGGTGATGGCGATGATGTCCAGCTCGATGACGGTGTCGATGGCGTCGATTTCCCCCTCCCGGAGGGAATTTCCCCGGCGGATTCCTGCCCGCCGGAGAGCTCTTTTCTCTCTGGTGTTCTCCGCCCCGCAGAGGCGGCTGTAACTCTTCGCGAGGTACCCTCTGTGGCTTAGGTCTTCGGGACGAAGGGTTTGGCGAAGAAAAGGAGGCGAAAAGGGTCGTGGGCCCCCCAGACCATAGGCCGGCGCGGCCAGGGCCTGGGCCGCGCCGCCCTAGGGTGTGGGCCCACCTGGCTGCTCCTGGCTCCTCCTTCTGGCTTCCTTCGTCATCTTGAAAAATAGGATTTTTGGTATAATTTCCTTCCAGAGTTGATCTTCCGAAATATTGCGTTCTGACGGCGCTTTTTCCAGCAGAATCCTGGCTCCGGTGTTCGATCCTCCAATAATGATGAAACATGCAAAATAGATGAAATAACATAAGTATTGTGTCCCAATATGAAATATATCAATGAATAACAGCAAATTATGATATAAAATAGTGATGCAAATTGGACGTATCAACTCCCCCCAAGCTTAGACTTCGCTTGTCCCCAAGCGAAACTGAGCTCGATAGACATGACCACATGTTTATGGAGTGAAGAGTCGATAAATAAAATACGGACAAGAAGCATCATATTCATTCACACAGGACATTATAGTAAACAATCTCTTATAACTCATATTGAAACAAGTATAAGGTAATCACAAGTAAAGGTGCATGAGAAATCATGATTGGTGATGGCAAACTTCGTTCTTGGTCAGAGAACAATTAACAGATTATATTTATCTCATTGAGCAGCGCTCTCATGTTAGAGTTTATAAGGCACAACTTGCATACTCAATCGTAATGGTCTACTCATAATCATTGATAACTTGCAAAGCTATATTCATTCAGATAAAACTTGTACTAAACAAAGAAGAATAAAAGACATGATGTAGCAAATCACAATATAATGGTTTGATCACAACTACTCAAATGCTTGCTTGAGATGGAGGGAAATAGGTTTACTGACTCAACATAAAGTAAAAGACAGGCCCTTCGCAGAGGGAAGCAGGGATTAAATCATGTGCTAGAGCTTTTTCAATTTTTGCAATCATATAAAGAGAATAAAAGTAACATTTTGAGAGGTGTTTGTTGTTGTCAACGACTGGTAGCGGGTACTCTAACCCCCTTGCCAGACAACCTCCTAAGAGCGGCTCCCATATTATTTTTATTTTGTGTGGCACTCCTTCCAACCTTTCTTTCACAAACCATGGCTAACCGAATCCTCGGGTGCTCGCCAACAATCTCATACCATGAAGGAGTGCCTTTTTATTTTAGCTTTATTATGATGATGACACTCCCCCAACCTTTGCTTACACAAGCCATGGCTAACCGAATCCTTCGGGTGCCGTCCATCAATCACATACCATGGAGGAGTGTCTATTTAGTTTAATCAATTTGGGACTGGGAATCCCATTGCCAGCTCTTTTTGCAAAATTATTGGATAAGCGGGTGAAGCCACTAGTCCATTGGTGGAAGTTGCCCAACAAGATTGAAAGATAAAACACCACATACTTCCTCATGAGCTATGAAACATTGACACAAATAAGAGATACTAAGTTTTGAATTGTTTAAAGGTAGCACATGAAGTATTTACTTGGAATGGCAGAAAATACCATGTAGTAGGTAGGTATGGTGGACACAAATGGCATAGGTTTGGGTTAAGGTTTGGATGCACGAGAAGTATTCCCCCTCGGTCTGAGGTCTTTGGCTAGCAAGGTTAATTAGCAAGCATAAGAGTCGAGGGAAACAAACAAATATACATGTGATAGAAACAATCATGCATCTTCCTTGTAAGCACAAACAATTTTAACTTCAGAATAGTAAGCTATGAGCTAACAAGAAAGACAATGAAACATCTACATGTATTTCTCTTTTCTATTTAAACCTCAAAGTGTTGTTGCTATTGACCAATGCTAAGTTTGCCAAAACCAAATAGATTTATTCAATGCTCCCAAAGTGATACCAATACTAACAACAAGGTGAATCATATAGTAGAGATTGCAAACTAAAATAAGATGTGCAATATGTAAATGATAAGACTTCTCATTAATATTCCATAACGATAACTCACACCAAGGGATACATAGATAACCAAATAAAGGAGAGATACTTCCAAACGCAACCCATCTTATATGATAACTTCCCTACTCATGATATGACACTACTTGACAATAAAAGTAAAAGGTAGTGATAATGTGATACCGCGGCACTCCCCCAAGCTTGGAACAAACCAAGGGGATGCCAATACCGATGATGAATTACTCCTGCGGAGATGGTGGTGACGAACTCCTCCCGCGCTTCTTAATAAGCTCCTTCGTCTTTAGTTTCTCAGCTTGACAATTCTGCACTAAGATTCGGAGAGATTCATTGTTATCTGAAGTTGGCGATGACGACCTTGTGATGCGAATCGAGTGGTATTCAATCATTCTTCGGAGACGGCAATTCTCCTCCTGGAGTATCTCCACTTCTCTTCTTAGAGCCCGATATTGATCACAAAACTCATCGGTAATCCGTAGCACTTCTTCCATCATGGGGAAGGAGTCGAGGCTAAGAGCGGGTGGTAAAGGTCCCTGCAGGTTATGAGAAAAAGAACGTCGAGTGTCAACAGATCCCACCAAGATTTGCTTGCTTCCTCCGGCTTGCTGCTCTTGTCTTGATGGCACCTCCTTCTCTTCCTCCAAAAGCCCCTTGCCCTTGTTGTTGGAGGCCATGGTGCTTCTAAACCGAAAACAGATCTGGCGAAACAGCTTGAAACAAAACACGTCGAGAAAACGATATACGGACCTCCAGGGGTCCGGGGGATTATATAGCAAAAATTTTCTCGTCAAAAGGAAAGCACCAGATCGAACCAGAGTCGGAAAGGGGCGACGAGGCGGCCAAACCATAGGCCGGCGCGGGCCCAGGTCAGGCCGCGCCGCCCTATGGTGGCACCCCCTCGTGCGTCCTTTCCACTCCGTTTCGAACTCGTAATTTCTCATATTTTCCAAAAACAGCAAAAATATAGTTCGGAAAGTAAATTGCGTACTTTTCATTACCAAGATCTTGTTACCTATTCGAAGTCGAGTTAGCGGACTTGTCAATTTGCCCTTTGATGTAGGCCTCCGGTGTTTCCACTTGAATAATATCAACATCAACATTATAAGAATCACCCGAGATATAATGCTTGAGTCTTTGTCCATTCACCACTTGCGTAGCATTGCCTTGGAGAGAGCTAATTTTGATTGCTCCTGAACGATACACCTCCTCGACAACATATGGTCCTTCCCATTTCGAGAGTAATTTCCCTGCAAAGAATCTGTGACGAGACCGATACAATAGGACTTTATCCCCAATATTAAATTCTCTTTTGATAATCCTCCTATCATGCCATTTTTTAACTTTCTCTTTAAAGAGTTTAGCATTTTCATATGCTTCACTTCTCCATTCATCTAGAGAACTCAATTGCAACAACCTCTTATCACCGGCAAGTTTAGGATCTTTATTTAATTCTCTAACAGCCCAATAAGCTTTGTGCTCTAGTTCTAGAGGTAAATGACAAGCTTTCCCATAAACCATTTTATAAGGTGACATTCCCATGGGATTTTTATAAGCAGTTCTATAAGCCCAAAGTGCATCCTTCAATTTACTAGCCCAATTCTTTCTAGTTTTATTAACGGTCTTTCCCAAAATAGATTTAATCTCTCTATTTGATAATTCTACTTGACCACTAGTTTGAGGATGATAAGCGAAGCAATTCTATGATTAATACCATACTTAGCAAGAGTTTTTCTAAAACCTCCATGAATAAAATGAGAACCTCCATCAGTCATAATATATCTAGGTACTCCAAATCTAGGAAAAATAATATCTAAGAGCATTCTTAAAGAGGTCTCACCATCAGCACTTTTCGTAGGTATAGCTTCCACCCATTTAGTAACATAATCAACAGCAACAAGTATATGAGTGTTACCTTCCGAAGACGGAAAAGGTCCCATAAAGTCAAATCCCCAACAATCAAATGGTTCAATAACAAGAGTATAATTCATAGGCATTTCATTGCGTCTGGAGATATTACCAACCCTTTGGCATTCATCACAAGATAAAATAAACTTTCTCGCATCCTTGAAGAGAGTTGGCCAATAAAAACCTGATTGTAAAACCTTTTGCGTGGTTCTTTCTCCAGCGTGATGTCCTCCATAAGCACTACCATGACATTTACTCAATATTTCTTGTTGTTCATACTCAGGAACACATCTTCGCATAATACCATCCACTCCTTCTTTATATAAGTGTGGGTCATCCCAGAAATAATGCCTCAAGTCATAAAAGAATTTCCTCCTTTCTTTGAGCTGAAAAGGTTGGAGGCAAGTACTTGGAAACAATAAAGTTAGCATAATCAGCATACCAAGGACTGTCTCGCGAGCTCACCTTTATTACAGCCAATTGTTCATTTGGAAAACTATCATTAACAGGAACAGGATCATAAGCAATATTTTCCAATCTAGACAAATTATCAGCAACAGGATTATCAGCACCTTTCCTATCTACAATATGTAAATCAAATTCTTGCAAAAGAAGTACCCATCTAATAAGCCTCGGCTTAGCATCTTTCTTTGTCATTAGGTATCTAATTGCAGCATGATCAGTATGAATAGTAACTTTTGAATCAACAATATAAGATCTAAATTTATCACAAGCAAAGACTACAGCTAATAATTCCTTTTCAGTTGTAGCATAATTTCTTTGAGCAGCATCAAGAGTTTTACTAGCATAATGAATAACATTCAGTTTTTTATCTACTCGCTGTCCAAGAACAGCGCCTACAAGAAAATCACTAGCATCACACATAATTTCAAATGGTAAGTTCCAATCGGGAGGTTCAACTATAGGAGCGCTTGTTAAGGCTTTCTTAAGAGTTTCAAAAGCTTCCTTACAATCATCATCAAAAACAAATGGTACATCTTTTTGAAGAAGATTAGTAAGAGGCTTTGAAATCTTGGAGAAATCTTTAATAAATCTCCTATAAAACCCAACATGACCAAGAACACTACGAATACCTTTAACATCCCTCGGATAGGGCATCTTCTCAATTGCTTCAACTTTAGCTCTATCAACTTCAATACCTCTCTCAGAAATTTTATGTCCCAATACAATTCCTTCATTAACCATAAAGTGGCATTTCTCCCAATTAAGAACAAGGTTAGTTTCTTCACATCTCTGCAAAACTTTATCAAGGTTTCGCAAGCAACTATCAAAAGAATTCCCATAGACGGAAAAATCATCCATGAATACCTCTACAATACTTTCACAAAAACCATGAAAAATAGCAGACATGCATCTTTGAAAAGTAGCAGGAGCATTACATAAACCAAAAGGCATGCGTCTATAAGCATAAGTTCCATAAGGACAAGTAAAGGTGGTTTTCTCTTGATCTTTAGCTTTAACAGCAATTTGTGAAAACCCGAATAACCATCAAGAAAGCAAAAATGAGTATTTTTAGACAATCTTTCTAGCATTTGATCAATAAATGGTAAAGGGTAATGATCTTTCTTAGTAACTTTATTAACTTTTCGAAAATCAATGCACATTCTATACCCTACAACTACTCTTTGAGGAATGAGCTCATCATTATCATTAGGCACAACAGTCATACCTCCTTTCTTGGGAACGCAATGCACAGGACTAACCCATCTACTATCAGCAATAGGATATATAATACCAGCTTCAAGAAGTCGTAATACCTCATTCCTTACCACTTCCTTCATCTTCGGAATTAGACGACGCTGAGGTTCAACAACAGGCTTTGCATCATCTTCCATATTAATAGCATGTTGGCATATAGACGGAGAAATCCCCTTCAAATCATCAAGAGTGTAGCCAATAGCACCTCGATGCTTCTTCAATATTTCCAATAACCTTTCTTCCTCAATCTCTGAAAGCTTAGAACTAATAATAACAGGATATATTTTCTTATCATCAATATGAGCATATTTAAGATTATGAGGTAAAGGCTTTAAATCAAAAACAGGATCTTCCTTTGGTGGCGGTGTTGTACCCAAATCTTCCACCGGTAAATCATGCTTGAGAATAGGTTGGCGAAGAAAAATTTCCTCAAGCTCATCTCTTTCTTTCCTAAAAATTTCGCTCTCGCTATCCTCCAAATGTTGCTGCAAAGGATTATTAGGAACAAGAACAATAGATGCACATTGCTCCATTTTAAAATCATTACTAGGCAAATCAGCTTTATAAGGAGTTTTAGTAAATTTAGAGAAGTTAAACTCATAAGATTCACCAGCGAATTTAGTCAAAATTTTCTCTTTCTTGCAATCTATAATAGCTCCACAAGTATTTAGAAAAGGTCTACCAAAAATAATAGGACAATAATCACTAGCAGCAGAACCAAGTACCAAAAAGTCAGCAGGATATTTAATCTTACCGCATAAAACTTCCACATCTCGAACAATACCAATTGGAGAAATAGTTTCTCTATTAGCCAGCTGAATAACCACATCAATATCTTCAAGTTCACAAGAATCAATTTCGTGCATAATCTCCGTGTAAAGCTCATACGGAATAGCACTAACACTTGCACCAATATCACATAATCCATAATAACAATGATCACCAATTTTAACGAGATAGCATAGGAACACTAGCTTGTTTGGGTTTATTAGGATGTGAGACAATATTAGAAGCATCTTCACAGAAAATAATATGACCATCCTCCACATTTTCAGTCACAAGATCTTTAACTATTGCAACAGCAGGTTCAACTTTTATTTGTTCTTCAGGTTCTACAGGTTTCTTTTCACTTTTATGAACCACACTATTTATAACAGAGTACTCTTTCATTTTAGCAGGGAAAGGAGTTTTTTCAATATAAGCTTCAGGAATAACACGATCAGCAGTTTCAACTACAACGCATTTATTAATAGATGAATCAATTTTATCTTTATACGGTTCATGATACTTATCAAAATTCTTCTTTGGCAATTCATAATGAGAGGCAAAAGCTTTATAAAGAGTTACAGCAACTTGAGAATCAAGACCATATATAGCACTCATATTACGAAATTTATCAGTATCCATAAAAGCTTCAATGCATTTATAATCATAAATTATACCTGATTCTCTATCCTTGTCGTTCTCCCATCCTTCAGTATTTTCTTGGATCCGATCAAGAAGGTCCCTTTTAAACTCTTCTTTGTTGCGTGTAAATGATCCAGAACAAGAAGTATCCAGCAAGGTCTTGTCTTGAAAAGAAAGTCTTGCATAGAAATTATCAATAATAACATTACCAGGAAGCTCATGAATGGGGCATTTGAGCATTAAAGACTTCAATCTCCCCCAAGCTTGGGCAATACTCTCTCCATCATGAGGCCAAAAATTATATATGCGATTCCGATCCTTATGAATTTCACTTGGAGGATAGAACTTAGAATAAAACCGGGCACAATATCATTCCATTCAAGAGAATCCCCATTATCCAAGAATTTATACCAATGCGCCGCCTTACCGGACAGCGACAAAGAGAATAGTTTCTTCCTCACTTCATCCATAGCAATACCTGCACATTTGAATAACCCGCATAATTCATGCAAAAACAGTAAATGATCACCAGGATGGACAGTTCCATCCCCTTCATAGCGGTTATCCATAACACGTTCAATAATTTTCATAGGTATTTTATATGGTATTACTTCCTCACCTGGCGCCTCATCCACTACCGTTGCAGTAGTAGTAGATTTCCCAAATAGAAATTGAAGAGAAGATCTCTCCATAATGACTTATAGCAGCAGGCAGAAATCAAATCAGCACAACAGTAAAGGTTTTCCTTACCAATTCCACTTACCAATAGCGCTTCACTCCCCGGCAACGGCGCCAGAAAATGGTCTTGATGACCCACAAGTATAGGGGGTGTATCGTAGTATCTTCGATAAGTAAGAATGTCGATCCCAACGAGGAGCAGAAGGTATTGACAAGCAGTTTCGATGAAGGATTCACTGTAAATGCTCACAGACAAGTATTCAGGGGTTTGATGTAACAGTTGAATAAAGTACGAGTATGTAAAGTGCGAGAGTAATAATTGCAGCGAGTGGCCCAATCCTTTTTAGCACAAAGGACAAGCCGGTTTGTTTACTTATAATGACCAAACGTTCTCGAGGACACACGGGATTTTAGTCTAGTGCTTTCGCTACATACGGCTAAATAATCTTCATTGTTGTGATAAGTGTTGTGTGGGTGAACCTATGCTAATGTACCGCCCTTCCTAGGACTAATACATACTTGTGATTATACCCCTTGCAAGCATCCGCAACTACAAGAAAGTAATTAAGAATTAAATCTAACCACAGCCTTAAACTCTGAGATCCTGCGATCCCTCCTGCATCGATATACCAACGGGGGTTTAGGTTTCTGTCACTCCGGCAACCCCGCAATTGGCAAACGAGTACAAGATGCATTCCCCTAGGCCCATAAATGGTGAAGTGTCATGTAGTCGACGTTCACATGACACCACTAGAAGAATAACACCACAACTTAAATATCACACCATTGAATATTACTCAACCATAGTTCACTACTAACATTTAGACTTCACCCATGTCCTCAAGAACTAAATGAACTACTCACGAGACATCATACGGAACATGATCAGAGGTGATATGATGATGAATAACAATCTGAACATAAACTTGGTTCAATGGTTTCACTCAATAGCATCAACAACAAGTAGGAATCGATACCGGGAGAGTTTCCCCTATCAAACAATCAAGATCAAACCCAAATTGCTACGGCGGTGACGGTGTCCAGCGGTGATGACGGCGGTGATGATGGTGGAGATGATGATGATGGTGATGGCGATGATGTCCAGCTCGATGACGGTGTCGATGGCGTCGATTTCCCCCTCCCGGAGGGAATTTCCCCGGCGGATTCCTGCCCGCCGGAGAGCTCTTTTCTCTCTGGTGTTCTCCGCCCCGCAGAGGCGGCTGTAACTCTTCGCGAGGTACCCTCTGTGGCTTAGGTCTTCGGGACGAAGGGTTTGGCGAAGAAAAGGAGGCGAAAAGGGTCGTGGGCCCCCCAGACCATAGGCCGGCGCGGCCAGGGCCTGGGCCGCGCCGCCCTAGGGTGTGGGCCCACCCTGGCTGCTCCTGGCTCCTCCTTCTGGCTTCCTTCGTCATCTTGAAAAATAGGATTTTTGGTATAATTTCCTTCCAGAGTTGATCTTCCGAAATATTGCGTTCTGACGGCGCTTTTTCCAACAGAATCCTGGCTCCGGTGTTCGATCCTCCAATAATGATGAAACATGCAAAATAGATGAAATAACATAAGTATTGTGTCCCAATATGAAATATATCAATGAATAACAGCAAATTATGATATAAAATAGTGATGCAAATTGGACGTATCACCTGCATTTGGAGGAACACCCGAATCTGCCGTTTCTCCAGGGACAGGTGAAAGTGCATGGAGCCCCCATGTGTGGTTTTGGTAATTAATGACAATCCCTATGGACTAATGTTTGCATTGAGTTATATTTGTAGGAGTTGTTCATAGGCAATGCTTGAACCATATGTTGGCTTCAAGATTGCAATAAGAAGCAAATAAAGAAGATCAAGTGTCAAGTATGTCTTGAAGATGAAGATGAAGTGAGCTCTCAAGGTTAACTTCAAGACATCAACGAAATGAAGTGCAAGTTCAAGATGAGCCAACTTGAAGAGATCATATGCTTGAAGCTTGCCATGAAGAAATGAAGTGCAAGTTCAAGACGAGCCAACTCGAAGAGATCATAAGCTTGAAGCTTGCCATGAAGAAATGAAGTGCAAGTTCAAGATGAGCCATCTCGAAGAGATCCTTTGCTTGACTCTTGCCATCCATATGGTGATCATGGATATGTGAAGATGCGTCGAAGAAGAAGCTCTCCCATGGTGGATTATGGGGGAGCAATCCACAAGACTTCGTCAAGCAAGCACAATCAAGAAAGGCGTTCCATCTTGTTGAGGTCAAGATCATCATCATCGAGCTCAAGTGGAATGCGCAAGTATAAGGTTTACTCTTGATAGGGTTTCTTTCTCACCGGTCTCATAGTGTAGTTGGAGACCGGTTTATAGTTTAGTTTCCGTACTATAAAGAGGGCTCTCGAGTGAGTAACTCGATCGTATCGTTCGGAGAGAGCTCAAACTTTTGCATCCTCGCATCATCTTTCTTGGTTGTTATTTGGATCTTATCCATGTGATGTTTTATAGCTTGTGCTTATTCTCATGACAAGGTCTAGTTCATCGAAAACGGATTTCGCATAGATCACTTGTTGCATTTTCGAGTTTGGTGATTTTCTCGGTTTCTCATGTTGAGGTGTTGCACCTCTAAATATAATAGAAAATCATCCCCCACCATGTTGCGTAAGCTCTTGTCGTCCTCTTTCCAACAAAATTGGTTTCACTCTATTCGGAGCTACCAATCTTAAGTTTTGGATTTTACAAGGACTCGAGGCGATGCGGCTCAGTAATACCCTGGCATGAGGCCGGTTATTTGGCCGGACTTTTGACCGGAAATTCCCCAGGGCCGGACTTTTTTGGGGGTGGGGGGGGGGGATTATCCGGCCCTGGATTTGCCCCAACGGCTCGATTTTCTTGGAGGGTATAAATACCCTCCCCTTCTTCATCCTTGGGTTGGTGCTTCTTCCACACTCTCTCTCCTCCATTGTTGATCTTGAGAAGCTTGCCCTATCTCTCTATCCCTCCATGTTTCTTGCCCCCTTTTGAGGGAAAAGAGAGAGGAGATCTAGATCCACACTTTGATCAAACCAAATCATCTCTTTGTGAGTGAATCTTTGGGATCTAGATCTTGGAGAATTTTGTGTTCTCCTCTTTGTTCTTCCTCTCTTATTCCCCCAATAGCTTTTGTAGCTTTGTTGGAATTTGAGAGAGAAGGATTTGAGCATCTTTGTGGTGTTCTTGCCATTGCATTTGGTGCATCGGTTTGAGTTCTCCACGGTGATTCGTGGTGGTGAAAGCAAGAAGGTTGTTACTCTTGGGTTCTTGGAACCCTAGACGGATTCTAGGCTTTTGTGGCGATTTGTTGGGAGCCTCCAATTAAGTTGTGGAAGTGTGCCCCAATCTTTGTGTAAGGTCCGGTTTCCGCCTCGAAGGAAATCCCTTAGTGGAACCGTGACCTAGGCCTTTGTGGCGAGGGTCACCGGAGAATAAGGTGAGGCGCCTTCGTGGCGTTCGGTGTGTGGTGTGAGTACCGCATCTTGGGGTGAGGCCTTTGTGGCGTTGGTGTGCATCGAGCAACCACACCTCAAGGTGAGCCTCTTGTGGAGTTCGGGAGCACTAAGACACCGCACCTCTCCAACGGAGATTAGCACTCGCAAGAGTGTGAACTTCAGGATAAATCTTCGTCTCCCGCGTGCCTCGGTTATCTCTATACCCGAGCTCTTTCCTTATGCACTTTACCTTGTGATAGCCATCGTGCTTGAAGTTATATATATATCTTGCTATCACATAAATTGCTTGTATTACTTAGCATAAGTTGTTGGTGCACATAGGTGAACCATTGTTTAGAATAAGTTGTTGGTGCACTTAGGTGAACCATAGTATATAGGCTTTGGGCTTGACAAAGTAAACGCTAGTTTTATTTCGCATTTGTTAAGCCCATCTCGTAAAAGTTTTAAATCGCCTATTCACCCCCCCCCTCTAGTCGACATCCGTGTCCTTTCAACAGGCCCGTTCTCGTGCCACTTTGGCTCCAGTGATGCAACAGCTGCAAGAGCTCTCTTACGCTCACTCTCCCTTACACTACTCCACACACCCTCTCTCAAATCAACACAAACATAGTCTAAATCAAAATAAGATGTACACGAAAAAAATGCGTGTCGATGATACGAACCAATTTCCACAATCGGTTTCGAGTTTCATCAGTCGTAAATCGTCAATTTCGTGTATGAAGTTTTAAGCGAATTTTGTCAAATTTGTCGCACATGCTCATCGTTTGAGATTTCCTTTCAGGAGTAGGTTCACCTCACCATTCCGCATGATTTTCATATTGGCAGGTTTTTGTTTCGGTGTACATACGTTGATACATAATTGACTCACAAGTATACTACAATCTGTACGTATGTGTGACTAAGGTTTGGAGTACTTCTGCTTAACTTTTCGCTCCCCATTTTCATGGACGGCGACGTGGTGATGATAGGTGAGAAGTGAGAGGTGATAATCCACGGTGGTGGAGTCATGGTGGTGTTCGTCTTCGTGGTCGGCGACGTGCTGTGATCAACGTGACCGACGGTGTCATGGTGATGTTCGTTTTCTTGGTCGGCGATGTGCCCATGCTTGTGACCGGCGTGACCGGCGATGTCATCGTGGTGTTCGTCTTCGTGGTCGGCGACATGGTGATGCTTGTGACCTGCGTCACTGATGTCTACTCACGCTTCTTATCCTGTAGACAGTGTTGGGCCTCCAAGAGTAGAGGTTTGTAGAACAGCAGCAAGTTTTCCCTTAAGTGGATCACCCAAGGTTTATCAAACTCAGGGAGGAAGAGGTCAAAGATATCCCTCTCAAGCAACCCTGCAATCACGATACAAGAAGTCTCTTGTGTCCCCAACACACCTAATACACTTGTCAGATATATAGGTGCACTAGTTTGGCAAAGAGATAGTGAAATACAAGTGGTATGAATATATATGAGCAGTAGTAACGGCGCCGGAAAGTAGCTTGCTGGGGTGCAGTTGATGGTAGTAATATTGCAGGAAGTAAAGATGCAGTAGAACAGTAAATAAGCGATGATTGCAGTATTTGGAAACAAGGCCTAGGGATCATACTTTCACTAGTGGACACTCTCAACATTGATCACATAATAAAACCAGTCTACACTCTCTTGTTGGATGATAAACACCATTAATTGTGTAGGGCTACAAGAGCACCTCAATGCCGGAGTTAACAAGCTCCACAACATTCGATGTTCATATTTAAGTAACCTTAGAGTGCATGATAGACCAACGCAATTATACCGAGTACTAACATAGCATACACACCGTCACCGATAGGCTATGAAAGGGGAACAGATCACATCAATACTATCATAGTAATAGTTAACTTCATAATCTACAAGAGATCACAATCATAGCTTATACCAGGTACTACATGATGCACACACTGTCAACATTACATCATGGAGGAGGAATAGACTACTTTAATAACATCACTAGAGTAGCACATAGATGATATTCAACTAGATCACAAAGAGAGAGATGAACCACATAGCTACGGTAGAGCCCTCAGCCTCGGGGGAGAACTACTCCCTCCTCATCATAGGAGACAGCAGCGGTGATGAAGATGGCGGTGGTGTCGATGGAGATGCCTTCCGGGGGCACTTCCCCGTCCCGGCAGGGTGCCGGAACAGAGACTTCTGTCCGCCCGAATTGGAGTTTCGCGATGGCGGTGGCTCTGGAAGGTTTTCTCGAGTTTCGTCAATCCGTGTCGAAGTTTTAGGTCACGAGGGATCTTATAGGCGAAGAGGCGGAGTCGGAAGAGTCCCGAGGGGCCCACACCATAGGGTGGGGTGGCCTCCCTCCTGGCCGCGCCGGCCCATGGGGAGGAGGCCCTGGGCCTCCTCTGGCCTGGCCCTTCTGGCTCCGTGAGTCTTCTGGCGAAATAGAATTTTCGTGATTTTTCTGGATTTTTCCGAGCACTTTGGTTTTTGGGCCTTTTCTGCAATAAACAGACATAATAAACAGAAACTAGCACTGTGGCATCTTGTTAATAGGTTAGTCCAATAAATGCCATAATATGATATAAAGTGCGAGCAAAACATGTAGGTATTATCATAAAACAAGCATGGAACATCAGAAATTATAGATACTTTGGAGACGTATCAGTCACCAACGGTGTCATGGTAGTGTTCGTCTTCGTGGTTGGTGACGTGCCCATGCTTGTGACCGGCGTGACCGCCGGTGTCCTGGTGGTGTTCGTCTTCTTGGTCGGCGACATGGTGGTGCTTGTGACCGGCGTCACCGCTGGTGTCATGGTGGTGTGATACGTCCAATTTGCATCACTATTTTATATCATAATTTGCTGTTATTCATTGATATATTTCATATTTGGAGATGATACTTATGTTATTTCATCTATTTTGCATGTTTCATGATTATTGGAGGATCGTGCACCGGAGTCAGGATTCTGCTGGAAAAAGCTCCTTCAGAATGCAATATTTCGGAAGATCAACAATTGACGGAAATTATATGAAAATTCCTATTTTTCCAGAAGACGAAGGGAGCCAGAAGGGGGAGCCGAGGAGGGCCGCCATGGGCCCACCCCACAGGCCGGCGCGGGCCAAGGCCTGGCCGCGCCGCCCTGTGAGGAGGGGGCCCACAGCCCCCTCTGGCCTCCTCTCCTCCGCGCATTTCTTCGTCCCGAAAACCTAAGCTCCAGGGGGACAGTCGCGAAGAGTTACAGCCGCCTCTGCGGGGCGGAGAACACCAGAGAGAAAAGAGCTCTCCGGCAGGCTGAGATCCGCCGGGGAAATTCCCTCCCGAAGGGGGAAATCGACGCCATCGTCACCGTCATCGAGCTGGACATCATCTCCATCACCATCGTCATCATCTACTTCATCACCACCGCCGTCTCCACCGCTGCACATCATCACCGTTGTAACAATTTGGGTTGAATCTTGATTGTTTGATAGGGGAAACTCTCCCGGTATTGATTTCTACCTGTTATTGATGCTATTGAGTGAAACCGTCGAACTAAGGTTTATGTTCAGATTGTTATTCATCATCATATCACCTCTGATCATGTTCCATATGATGTCTCGTGAGTAGTTCGTTTAGTTCTTGAGGACATGGGTGAAGTCTAAATGTTAGTAGTGAAGTATGGTTGAGTAATATTCAATGTTATGATATTTAAGTTGTGGTGTTATTCTTCTAGTGGTGTCGTGTGAACGTCGACTACACGACACTTCACCTTTATGGGCCTAGGGGAATGCATCTTGTACTCGTTTGCCAATTGCGGGGTTGCCGGAGTAACAGAAACCTGAACCCCTGTTGGTATATCGATGCAGGAGGGATAGCAGGATCTCAGAGTTTAAGGCTGTGGTTAGATTTATCTTAATTACTTTCTTGTAGTTGCGGATGCTTGCAAGGGGTATAATCACAAGTATGTATTAGTCCTAGGAAGGGCGATACATTAGCATAGGTTCACCCATACAACACCTATCAAAACAATGAAGATTAATTAGCCGTATGTAGCGAAAGCACTAGACTAAAATCCCGTGTGTCCTCGAGAACGTTTGGTCATTATAAGTAAACAAACCGGCTTGTCCTTTGTGCTAAAAAAGATTGGGCCACTCGCTGCAATTATTACTCTCGCACTTTACTTACTCGTACTTTATTCATCTGCTACATCAAAACTCCCTGAATACTTGTCTGTGAGCATTTACAGTGAATCCTTCATCGAAACTGCTTGTCAACACCTTCTGCTCCTCGTTGGGATCGACATTCTTACTTATCGAAAATACTAGATACACCCCCTATACTTGTGGGTCATCATGGTGTTCGTCTTCGTGGTCGGTGACGTGCCCATGCTTGTGACCGGCGTGACGGCGGTGTTCTGGTGGTGTTCGTTTTCGTGGTCGGCGACATGCCCATGCGTGTGACCGGCGTCACCGATGGTGTCATGGTGGTCTTCATCTTCGTGGTCGGCGACGTGCCCATGCGTGTGACCGGCATCACCGATGGTGTCATGGTGGTCTTCGTCGTCGTGGTCGCCGACGTGCACATGCTTGTGACCGGCGTGACCGACAATGTTATGGTGGTCTTCATCTTCGTGGTCGGCGACGTGCTCATGCTTGTGACCGGCGTGTCCGGCGGTATCATGGTGCTCTTCATCTTCGTGGTCGGCGACGTGCTGATGGCTTTGACTAGCGTGACGGTGGTGCCATGGTGGTGTCTGCCTTCGTGATTGTCGATGTGCCAAAGAGGTGAGAGGTAAGGTCACCATGTGGATAAATGGTGAGGCTAGAACTGGGTTCGTATGTAACCAAACGATGGGGAGCTGACTTTCTTCTCCGGCGCGCAAAAGTCCGCACAGCCTACCAAACGATCTGGCTTTCAGACCCATGGTCCGTTCGCGATGCGTAGGTGAGTCCATCTCGCTGGCGCAGTGAGCCATGATTTCGATACGAGCAACCAGCGCCGAAAGAACCAGGAGCAGCGTCGAGTGTTCCTCCCAACATTGCTGAAGGTACGTGGACCTCAGAGCATCTCCACTCGTTTGCCCTCCCCACACCGAAATCTGGGGAAATTTACGTCCGGATTGGACGTAAATTTAGCGTGGGGAGGAGTAGTTTCCCAGCCGCGATCTCAGGCGAAGACGGCGATCTAAATTTGAAAAACGGAAACTTGACAAACTACGGCATAAAACGGTCGAATTTAGACTAAATTTAATGATATTTACTATATAGAGGGCGGAGTTCGTACATAGAGACCGAATTCGACTATATTTCGAATTCGGCTAGGGGAATACAACTGTAAATATGAAAACACGCCGCTCTACATGCCGAAATGGCGGTAGAACACCGTGTAGTCGCCGCCATCGTCGTCGGAGCCATCGTCGTTGAACTGTGGCGGCGCCGAAGCCGCTTGGCTGTTGCCTTGGCCGGCGTCTCCCCACCGACCGCTGGTGCGAGGCGGGGACGGTGATGGCTTGTACAGCTCGTCGGAGGAGGCTTCGAGGTCGACGACGGGGACGACGGCGCCGGATGGAGGAGTCGCAGGCCGCCAGTAGCGAGCGGCGTCCTGGAGGAGCCTCGCCTGCCGCTCCGCTTCCTCCTTCTCCCACTGCTCCCTCGACCAGGCGCAGGCCTGGTCGAGCGGCATGGCGTTCTCGGCGGGTACGAGGTCCTGGAGGGACCTCGCGATGACGGCTTCGAGGATGGCGGCGTCCTCGGCGCTTTCTTCCTCCTCCACCTTCACCTTCGTCGGTTTGCGCTTCCGCTCGCCGGAGGTGTCGTAGTCGCGCTTGGGGCGGCGCCGTCCTTGTGTCATCGACGGCTCGCGGATGACGATGCCGCCGCCGCGCGTACGGTGGCTCAGCGGGGAATCCGGCTCCCTTTTTCACCGCGCGCCAAGGCTGGCACCGACCTGGAGATCGACCTCGCCGCCGAACCGGACGACGAGGAACTGGCAGCCATACGCCATGGCTGCCAGCTGTTTCCCCGTTGGCGGTTGTTCTATGTCCTCGATGGAGGGGGCATCGTGAGCCACGGCGAGTTGCCGCCCTCGATGTGCTCGAGGACGTTGTGGAGCGTCCTATTCGGCGCGCTCCACCAACGCCGGCGACCCGCGGCGTTGTTGCACGAGGCGGACGTGGCGGGCCGTCATAGGACGCCAGTTCGCGCTCCCACCGCCGGAGAAAGAACGAATTCCACCGAGTGTAGTTCTCGGGGTGGTGGCGCGGGTCGGCGCGTTCTTCCTCCGTCATCGCCATTCGCGCCTCCTCGATGGCGACGTCGAGGGCGTGGCCCTGGGGCAGCGGCGGGATTGGCACGCCACCAGCGCTTAGCCGCCACCCGCCGCCGGGGGGCCTCGTGTCCGGCGGGCAGGGGTACCCCGCCTGATGGAGGAGGTGCCCCTCCCACGTGTAGAGAGATCGGCGGGGGAACCCGTTGTTGGATGCGCCGTCGTCGTCGTAGAACGCCATCGGTGGAGGTGGAGGTGGAGGGTGAGTGGAGGGAGAATGGAGGAACAGTGGAGCAGGGGCGTCGCGGCGAGCGGAGCGGCTTATATAGACGCGGCGGGCGCCGGCGATTAATGCCGCGTGGAAGACGATGCGTGCGCGGAAGACGATGCGTGCGCGGAAGACGATGCGACGACATTAACTCGCCGCGTGGAAGCTACGCGGTCGGTGAATGCTGAACGGCGGCAGGCTTTTACAGCGCGCGGAAGACGATGCGATGAAGACGATGATCGGTGTCTCTCGCCGACAAGTTGGGGCCACCAGACGCGCGGGAAGTTTCCTCGCCGTTTCCCGCGTTTTCGTTTCGTCCGGAGTCCCCGAGCGCTCCCCGGGGGGCCGGGGTTGGCGTGGGATCGCCGGATGAATTTAGGCCCAAATCCGGACGAAATCGAGAAACCGGGGTTGCGACTGGGCCGAATTTCGCCGTCCGGATGAAAAAACCATCGTTCGGGGACCTTATCGGGGGAGACGAGTGGAGATGCTCTCATGCCATGCCACGCAGTTGGTCCGGTTTTGATACATCGCCCACATCACATCCACGAGGACGGGAGCACGGGCGCGCGGCTTTGTCCGTCAACAAACCGACCTCCTGAATAAAGTAAAACTAAATGTTTTTAAGAGCAACCGCATATATCATTAATCAAAAAATAAGTTACATGAGGTAACACATGTGAAAACTAAACGACAAACCCAGATAAAGTGATTATCCTAAATTTGCAAATAAAATCTTAAGAGATCAAGAAATACAAAATGATCCCTAGGATTTGCTGCAACCAACGTAACCAGCGGTTGCCGCTCAACTCCATACGCCGCCGAGACAGACACTGAAAAAAGAAGCCGAACCTCCACCATCGCAGGATCCAATAAAATACCATCACCAACGAGATTTTATGAGTCGCTGAACAGACCTGCTGCAAGTAGCGGGGCACATGTCGTTGTGGCACGTCGACCGGGACGTCCCAGTGCTATCTTCGACCAAGATCCATTGCCTCCCATCGATGAAATCGGAGAAGAACGACATGTCCACCACCTCTGGATCAACATCTTCTCTCCAGAAGAACCACCTCGCCCCATCCCCCAGCGTCGTCGTAGATAACGACGAACGTTAGAGACACGCCGAGAAACAGATCTCGTCAGATTCGAAGAAAGACGAGAAGACCAAGCCGCCGATCTGAAAGATCGACAAGCACACAATGCCATCAACTTCGAGATGCCGCGATGAAGGTCGCCGCCGGTATGGGAGTGAAGTTGAGGCAGATTTATTCGCTCGAATATCGCTCACACCATTCATCACAGCAGACAAACTGTAACTACAAATCGAAGGAACGGTCCCCTCCCCTTTTAGCCGTCGAGCGGCAAGCGGAAGGAGAAGGGGCCAATGCCCACGCTGGATTTGGAGCGCCGCCTCTGTCGCCAGAGACCAGCAAAGCGGTTGGGGTGTTGGGGTCCTCCGAGCGAAGCGGTTTCCTAGCCGCGCTTGTGTCATAGTACAAATTTTGTGGGACAAATACCCCACAACAGATGAACCGAGCCAAGCCAGCCTGGATGAGCTGAGTCGCCGGCCGAACTGACCACTCGCCGTGAACGTCCTACCTTGCCGGCACCTTCCCGCTGGTCACCGCGGGAACACACTGTTGCCTCTCACATGAGCCCGATGCCCCGCCGCCTGCTGCTAGCCTGGTCCAATCGACGGCGAGCTTCGCAGCAAGCTTGTAGATATAGCCCTCTACTGCTAGCCTGGTAACATTTCTGAGTTGTGTATTTCTTCAAATTTTAAGCGAGTTGACTAGATGTATAACTACTATTTTACAAAATTTAAATTTAAATTTGGTCGACAGAGACAGATAAAAATACAAATACAAAATTGAATAATAACCTGAAACTCGTGACTGTCTTTTTGAGGTTATTCACAATTGGATTTATCTTTCTAGATTCTCTATGTGTAGATTGAATTTTATTTGAAATTTATAAGATGTAGACATATACTATTATTGGCCCATCTTTTTAAAAAATGTTCACAACTTTTGGAATTCTATCGTGCATTGGTAGCATGGTAGAATCGATCACCATTGGAAGTTTCCTTTCCTTACCGGATGGGAAAAAATCCAGTCAAAAAGAAATAAGCCTACCTTTCAATCAACTGTGAGACGCCGCCTAGACGGTCGTCGCCGATATGGGAGTAGAGTTGGGGCAGATTTATTAGCCGAAACACCGCTCTCACCACCCCAACGACGCACCATAAGAAACAAAACCTAACCCCCTAACTTCATGTAACTAGTTGAAACTTCAACAAAACTGATTGGAATGACACTGAAAAAAAAGTGACTGAAACTTCAAAATTCAATGTTTCACTTTTGGTCTGGGGCCATTTTTTAGTAACACTACACCTGTGGACTGTTTCTACGGAATCGTATCTGCGCGTTGACATGGTGTGAGGCCGGAGGGATCACAGATTCACAGTCCTGACAAACAGTCTGTAAGTGTGGCTTCATCATCTTTTATAGGGTTGGGCAGACGTAAAGCATATGACTTAATTTGGTAGTTTATATACATTTACGGTTTTGCTAATTCTCAATCAATTGAAAGTTAGGTTAACTCGATGTCAACTCTTAAATCATAGGATAGCACCGTGATCCGTATTGTCATGATTTGCAACATTAGTTTCAAATTAGGTTTTTCTTAGTTGCCCATAGGTTGCAAGTGACAAAAAAAAAACATCGGGACAGTTGTATTGATTTATGATTTGCGCCGGTCATAAGATGCAATATAGGTTCTAACCTAGAAAAATGCCTGGCCGTTAGATTTTTTCGTGATTTGTACTAGTCAAAGTTACAACATGGTTTGCAACTATATTGGATAACATTACTGACTAAGAAATTATCTTAGTCAGAATTTGATACGCCCTTATATTGAAGTTGATTTTCTAGTGCCTAACTGAATTTCCAAAATTTCAGAAACCGACCTAGACCTAAGAAAATAACGATCAAGAATTAGCAAAACTGATGATATATATTTGGACCGGACTATTTTGGATGCACGACGGTTTTGTGGAGAGACACGCTCCTGGCTCGTCCCCGCGGGCGAGTCAGGGCGAAACCCTAACTCCCTCCTCCGCCCCAGACCTCTCCCGCCCCCTCCTCCGCCGCCGGCGGCGGGAGCCGCCGGGCAAAGCCCGCGCGGTGCCGCCGGCGGCGGGCATCTCCACCAACCGCACGCCTGTAGGGGCGCGGGAAAACCCGACGGCGGCGGCAGGAGCTCCATGGCTGCCCGGCGACGGCGACGGCGCTGAGGAAGGCGGCGACGGCGCGAGGATGTCGGCGACGGCGCTGGGTTGACGGCGACGGTGCTGGGCGGCCGGAGTTGGCGCCGTGGCGGCGCGGGTCGGCCGGCCCAGATCTGGGCCCTTTGGGCCCGATCCGGGGAAGGCGGGCCCCGGCCGTTCCGGCCACCTGCGCCTGGGTGCGGTCGCCCACCTGCTCCTCGCCCATCCTCCTCGGCTCCGAGCGCAGGGTGCTGCTGCTCTGGCCGGGTTGAGCTGAGCCTAATGCCATCTTGGCGTGGTGGCTCGGGGCGCCCGTGCGGCGCTGGCGGCGCGTAGGCGGTGCTGGGTGGCCGGCGATACCTCCCTGAGGTGGATGCGCACAACCCTGTCGGCGAGCCCTCCCATTGGACGGGTCAGCGCGTGAGCTTTGGGCGAAGGGCGGACGCTGCTTGCTGTGGTGAGGTACTATGCTCCGGGCGAAAGCCCTGCCTTTCGGGGCCGGTGACGGCGACGCCTGAGGGTGTCGTTTCCTATGTGGCGTCATCGAGGAGTTGTGGCTCCTCCCTCGCCCAGGGTCTCAGGTTTCGGGTGAAAACCTCAGATTTGGCATGCCAAATCGGGCGACGACGGCGTCTTTGACGTCGTACCCTTCTTGGAGGCGTCGTCTTGGGAACTTGAGTTCGGGCAGTGGTTCTTCCTCGGAGTTCTCTGTGTTGGCCGCTTGGGAGGTGTCTTGCGATGTAGGTGGCGCGCCGGCCTCTTGAGGGGTATCGCGGTGGCTTGCACGACGAGGATCTTCCTCGGACAGCGCGAGCGGGCCTCTGGATGAGCAGTGGTGGGCTGGCCTCTGTGCTTGATGGCGGGCTGCTGAAGACTGCACGCTTGCGCGTCCGTTGAGGTTGCTAGGAGGTAGCCGCTGTGCCGACGGCGTCCCTGGAGCAGCAATGCTCCCAGCTGAGCCGGGTGGGCTCGCGGGATCCGGGTGGTACGCCTCTTGGCTGCGGCTGGTAGGTTCTTGGTAATTTCGAGGATGCACAAGCACTGCGACTTTCATCGGCATGGGTTCTGTTTGGCGGAGGAGCTAACACTGTAGCGTCTTAGAGGAGCACTCGACGGATTGCGGCCTTTTGTCGTAATCACGTTTTGAGTGTTGGGTGTGTGTGTGGGTGTCCCAGCCTTGTCTTAGGCTTGTAATGTAAACTTCTTTTCTATCAATGGATCGAAACGCAAAGCTTTTTGCGTTTTCGCGAACAAAAAAAATTGGATGCACGACTGAGCGAATTTCGGAGATGGAACGTGGAGGAAGAATCCGCAATCCTTCACTGCTAAGGAGCATCTTTCTTTACAACCAACCTTCGCCGCAGCTCATATTCCTTCGAGCTTGAGCTACAAGCTCGGCAGTCGGCACATATATTCCTCTGCGTTGCCGTTGGGTAGGTCCTGCAGCTTATATACCACCTCTGCATAAGTGTTGGAGGAATCTCACAGGTAGAAGTGTATGTCTGTCTGCATGTTAGGCTGTTAGCAATGGAGATGGGAAGATCGATATGGCTTACGGTGCTGATCCCTGCGATCATGGTGTCCTCCTTGTACGGCGAGGCTGCCGCGACCGACGGAGAGACGGCAACGGCGGGAGGGCCGCCGCCAGAGACGAACGTGTTGTGCGTCAGCAAGTGCGGGACGTGCCCGACGGTATGTTCGTCGCCGTCGCCGCCACCACCGTCGTCACCGAACAGTGACGGCAGCGGCTACTCCTCGCCGTCGCCTCCGCGCTCCACGACGCCGCCATCTCCACCGGCCGGGCAGCAGTCGCAGGCGAAGGGAAGGAATCCCAGCGGTTACTACTACTTCCTCACCGCCGGGAGCGGCCGGAGCTGCGCCGCGTCGAGCGTTCGCTACACGCAGCTGCTGCTCCTGGCGGTTCTTCCCTTCCTCGTCGCTGTTTAACTTGTTCGGTTGGGCGGCAGCGAGCCCCCCGCGGCAACTCGATGGGCTCCAACCTGTCCGTTACGTAGTGATCTGGTTTTGTTTTCTGTGTACTTCCCGTGATCGATCTGAAGGTTTCGAGTACTTGTGTAATTTGGAGCTGCAGTGTCAATCTGAAATTAGCGAACCGTTTGCTTTCCAAATTTCTTGTTTTGTTTTGTTTACAAGGTAGAAGCAGTGAAGCACGTTCGTAGGCAAACCTGTGCATACACAGTCATGAGGGCTCTGCGCCAGACCGAACTTGGTAATAAGATTTAAGTTGTTCCCGCAAAAAAAAAAAAAATGATTTATGCAGTAAGAAACTCTTGCATTCCTCCTCTCGCGTATCAGAACATGTCGACATTCGCAGTGTTCAGAGGATACAACGCTTTTAACCTGGCACCCTTGTTTAGATGCTGCGAACCCTCTTTTTATGACTCCAAGCTGTGGGCTAGTGGTGCGGACAGTGGGCATTTGGTTTAGCATATCGCTTTGCTTATTCTCGGTCCACTAGTAAATTTCTGAAAATGAAATTTCAGTTTAGTACAATGTTCATGACTTCAGTTTAGTAAAAAGTTTTTTACATTTCAGTAAACTCGAGGTGCACTTTCAGATTTAGTCGGGGCTCAATCAACAGAAATGTAGACTGATAAATGTATTTTCCTCTGTAACGTGAACATGTCATTCTAAGTTATCATTTCATCCATACTGAACATATTTTTAGCAAGAGTTTATGCTTTATCGTAGAACTTCACCATCCGACCGCTTGATCATTGTTGGCTAGAAATTAAAAGAGCGATATTCAGCATTTCCTCGACTTGATAAGAATACAAGAAAAATATGCCACCCCTTTTACATCAAGACAGAGAAGTGGTCATTGGGGCGGATCCCCACAGGAGCAAATGGGCCCCACTTGTGCCACCTAAGGGTGCGGAGCCCATGTAGCTCCCATGTGAATACCATTTTCACCCTATACCCAACTCGCCCATAATGTAGGTTGAATTAGGAAGAATGTTTTGAGGCAACAACGAAACAATGGAACCCTTGCTTCATTAGGAGGATCGGTATTTCATTGTTTCCACCATTCCCTCTAGGGGTCCACCGAGGCCTTCGCCGAGACCTAGGTAAAATGGAGAGTGCAATCGAGATCACCATCATCACCCACAACACCATTTTCAACTCTATTTTTAACTGCATCCATATGCAATCGGTGTAGATCAGAACATGTAATCACTTTCAGATGTTGTCATCTTTTTTTTATTGACAACGTGTGTTTATTTGGTGCATTATTTTCACTTTCATATTGGCCATCTGATGGCCGTCCACATTACTATGCAACAAGATGTCATTTTGTTTAATTTTGTTGTTGTGGTTTGCTGATTGCAAGTGCGGAAAGTCGGCTGCATGACACGTACCCGACCATTTTTGGCTTACGTGAGACCATTTTGTTGCGAGAGGTAATTGCACCACTCATACAACAACTTGTTCATTAGGTGCATTTTCATACAAGAACTTGTCGAATGTGTTCCAGCAGTACACAAACTTGTATTTTGAGTGCAATTTCATACAAAAACAATGCTAGACCAACACTTACGGATGGAAAAAGGCATGGGACCAGCAACGACCATTTAGCAGAAACCTGTGTTTATTTTGAAGCTCAAAATAGCCTTTCCGTGAATTAAAATAGGAAATCCCCGAATCTTCTCCCTTCCGACGAGGTGGGCGGCGAGCAGCGGCTGCTAGATGCCGGCGGTCCAGCGTAGCTAGTCTCTGCCTATATAGGGCCCCCGCCCCTACTGACGTGGGCATTA
This sequence comes from Lolium perenne, assembly GCF_019359855.2. NCBI lineage: Eukaryota > Viridiplantae > Streptophyta > Magnoliopsida > Poales > Poaceae > Lolium > Lolium perenne. Next base: position 121,212,353 of record NC_067248.2, on the reverse strand, counting down.
CCCTTCGGGTAACCGACATTGCCCTATCCTGTGCGATCTAACTGGAGGCCCATGAAGGTACTCGATGGCAAGGCGGGCCGCTTGGATGGTGCAGCAGGAGATTTCTTGGCGGACAAGACAAGGAAGGAGCCGAACAAGGAAAGTCTAAGGTCTAGAACTACTGTAAATCTAGTCGTACTCGGTTAGACCTCTTGAGACCTGGCCTCCTATATAAAGGCCAGGAGAGGGGCTGCCAAGGGACACGATCAATCTTAGCAATCTTAGCCACCAGAAGTCTAGAGCTAGGTCGCCGCAGCACTTAGCCTCTCGACGAGATCTCAGCCGAACTCTTCGGCACCCCATTGTAACCCAATATTCTCATAATCAAAGATCAGACAGGCAGAACGTAAGGGTTTTACCTCATCGAGGGCCCCGAACCTGGGTAAATCGCTCTCCCCGCTTGTCTGTGAACCGATGTCTCGCGTCAGCCTACAGGATTCCATCAACCCTAAGCCCCAATCGGAGGGCATTGCCGAGGAGTACCCTCGACAATTGGCGTCGTCTGTGGGAAACCTGTCGGCACAAGATCAGTCATCGGCAGATCCAGTCATATCATCGGCAGCTTCATCGACACCGTCATCGCCAAGTCTGGGAAGCCCGATTCGCTTCGGCTCCTATGAATTCACCCCGCACAGCGACTCGTCTCGCTCAACCTTTTCTGATCTACAAGGAAACATGGAGATGACCTTCGGCAGCGTCCACTACAACGTCAACTCGGAAGGAGTCCTTCGGCTACTGGAACCACTCGCCTCCAGATCGACAGGTCCAATCACGTCATCATCAATCGACCTTTCGGCTGGTCTGACGGACTCAACGAACTCGCCCGCACCATCGACTCCTCGTTCGACGTCTTCCATGACGGTTGGATCTGACAATCCCACATCTTCGGAGATGACCTCGTACTACTACTTGAACTGCGATACCAGACACGGGCTAGGATCAAGCGACACACCGTTCATCTGCAATGCCCAGTACTCATCGGGAGAGGACAGTGTCGACAACATCGTCCAAGGTGCCACCCGAAGAACGGCACACCACCAGGTTTATGCTACCAATAACACGGGAAACACAAGGAACAGGGGGGACGGAGATCACACCCCCCGCTCCAGCAGACGAGCGAGTTTTGGAAACAGCACCAGTAACAACAACAACGATTACACCATCGCAGAGGAGGAATGGGCAGCAGCCAAGGCAGTCGTGCTTAACAACACACCGCTCCCCGTAGGAACTTCGGTTGGAACCCTCAACTCTTATCGCTCTATATTGGAGAAAAACCGGGAGCGCCTATCGAAAGAGCAAGCTACCCTCGAGAGACGCCTATCTACTGCAGACCAATCTAGTGAACGACGGAGAGGCTCGCGAGGAAGTGCCTCTCGAAGCACTCAAGGGGCAGGCAAGCACCGATCAACGCTATCCAAACTCTCGGAAGATGACGCCAGAGTAATAACGTCGAATCTAACCAAGTCCTTCATGACCACGGATACCGCGGGCATGCCTGAAGGAGATATGCCCAAGAGGCAATAATAAAAGTGGTTATTATATATCTTTATGTTTATGATAAATGTTTATATATCATGCTATAATTGTATTAACCGAAACATTAGTACATGTGTGATATGTAGACAACAAAGAGTCCCTAGTATGCCTCTTAACTAGCTTGTTGATTAATGGATGATTAGTTTCATAATCATGAACATTGGATGTTATTAATAACAAGGTTATGTCATTATGTGAATGATATAATGGACACACCCAATTAAGCGTAGCATAAGATCTCGTCATTAAGTTATTTGCTATAAGCTTTCGATACATAGTTACCTAGTCCTTATGACCATGAGATCATGTAAATCACTTATACTGGAAAGGTACTTTGATTACATCAAACGCCACTGCGTAAATGGGTGGTTATAAAGGTGGGATTAAGTATCCGGAAAGTATGAGTTGAGGCATATGGATCAACAGTGGGATTTGTCCATCCCGATGACGGATAGATATACTCTGGGCCCTCTCGGTGGAATGTCGTCTAATGTCTTGCAAGCATATGAATAAGTTCATAAGAGACCACATACCACGGTACGAGTAAAGAGTACTTGTCAAGAGACGAGGTTGAACAAGGTATAGAGTGATACCGAAGATCAAACCTCGGACAAGTAAAATATCGCGTGACAAAGGGAATTGGTATTGGATGTGAATGGTTCATTCGATCACTAAAAGTCATCGTTGAATATGTGGGAGCCATTATGGATCTCCAGATCCCACTATTGGTTATTGGTCGGAGTGAGTACTCAACCATGTCCGCATAGTTCACGAACCGTAGGGTGACACACTTAAAGTTGGATGTTGAAATGGTAGAACTTGAATATGGAATGGAGTTCGAATATTTGTTCGGAGTCCCGGATGAGATCCCGGACATCACGAGGAGTTCCGGAATGGTCCGGAGAATAAGATTCATATATAGGAAGTCATATTCCAAGTTTGGAAATGATCCGGTGCATTTATGGTAGGTTCTAGAAGGTTCTAGAAAAGTCCGGAAGAAATCACCATGGAAAGTAGAGTCCCGGAGGGACTCCACCTTGCATGACCAGCCAACCCTAAAGGGGAGGAGTCCAAGGTGGACTCCCCTAGGGTGGCCGGCCAACCCACCTCAAGGAAAGGTGGGAGTCCCACCTTGGGTAGGACTCCCTCCTTGAGTAGGTTTCCCACATATGGGAGGTTTTAGTGTTGGGGTCTTATTCGAAGACTTGGACTAGAACTCTTGGGGCTTCCACCTATATAATGAGGGGCATAGGAGAGGGGGCTGACCACCACAAGCCTCAGCCTTGGCCGCACCCCTTAGAGGGCCGGCGCCCAACCCCCCTCTCTCCCCAAACCCTAGCGGCCTCTCTCCTCCACCACATCCCGCACGCTTAGCGAAGCTCCACCGGATTTCTCCATCACCACCGACACCACGCCGTTGTGCTGTCGGATTCAAGAGGAGCTACTACTTCCGCTGCCCGCTGGAACGGGGAGGTGGACGTCGTCTTCATCAACAACCGAACGTGTGACCGAGTACGGAGGTGCTGCCCGTTCGTGGCGCCGGAAGCGATCGTGATCAAGATCTTCTACGCGCTTTTGCAAGCGGCAAGTGAACGTCTACCGCAGCAACAAGAGCCTCATCTTGTAGGCTTTGGAATCTCTTCAAGGGTGAGACTCGATACCCCCCTCGTTGCTACCGTCTTCTAGATTGCATCTTGGCTTGGATTTGCGTGTTCGCGGTAGGAAATTTTTTGTTTTCTATGCAACGTTATCCTACAGTGGTATCAGAGCCGTGTCTATGCATAGATGGTTGCACGAGTAGAACACAATGGTTTTGTGGGCGTTGATGCTCTTGTTGTCTTTAGTTTGAGTACTTTGCATCTTTGTGGCATAGTGGGATGAAGCGGCCCGGACTAACTTTACATGACCGCGTTCATGAGACTTGTTCCTCGTTCGACATGCAACTTGTATTGCATAAGAGGCTTTGCGGGTGTCTGTCTCTCCTACTATAGTGAAGATTCAATTTACTCTTCTATTGACAACACTAGTATCACCGTTGTGGTTCATGTTCGTAGGTAGATTAGATCTCTCTCGAAAACCCTAAACCACGTAAAATATGCAAACCAAATTAGAGACGTCTAACTTGTTTTTGCAGGGTTTGGTGATGTGATATGGCCATAATGTGATGATGAATATGTATGAGATGATCATTATTGTATTGTGGCAACCGGCAGGAGCCTTATGGTTGTCTTTAATTTTCATGTTGAGTAGTATTTCAAAGTAGTTGTAATAGTTGCTACATGAGGTTAACAACCATGAAGACGGCGACATGGACCTTGACGCTATGCCGACGATGATGGAGATCATGCCCGAAGATGATGGAGATCATGTCCGTGCTTTGGAGATGAAGATCAAAGGCGCAAAGACAAAAGGGCCATATCATATCACATATGAACTGCATGTGATGTTAATCCTTTTATGCATCTTATTTTGCTTAGATCATGACGGTAGCATTATAAGATGATCCCTCACATTAATATCAAGATAATAAAGTGTTCTCCCCTCGTATGCACCGTTGTACAGTTCGTCGTTTCGAAGCATCTCGTGATGATCGGATGTGATAGACTCAACGTTCACATACAACGGGTGTAAGCCATGTTGCACACGCGGAATACTTGGGTTTGCTTGACGAGCCTAGCATGTACAGACATGGCCTCGGGACAACGGAAACCGAAAGGTTGAACACGAGTCATATGGATGATATGATCAACATGTTGATGTTCACCATTGAAGCTACATCATCTCACGTGATGATCGGTTTTGGTGTAGTGGATTTGGATCGTGTACCACTTAACAACTATGAGGGGTGTTGTATTAAGTGGGAGTTCATTAGTAATTAGATTAAAACATGAACTAATTATCATAAACATAGTCTGAGTAGTATTTTGAATTAATTTTGTAGTATTGGCATCCGTTTTTCTACCATGCGCTAGTCTTGTTATTGAGATAGAAATACTGTTAAAATCTGACAAGAAACTTTACGGATTGGTACCGTATTGTTAAAGAATCAAGAATTGATTAAGTCCTATTGCAAACTTTTAGTAAACCTCACATTGTTGATTCAAAGAGCTATGGTTTCAATTAGTACCTAAAGTTATCTTGTCTCCGTCAAACTTGAAGTTCAAATTTGTTTGAAAAGTAAGGAGCTGAAAATTTAGTTTTCAGAAATAATCAAGGTATGAGATATATGTGATATCTAAGACCTTATTGCAAGATGATAGAATATAATTTGGTGAGACTACATAAACTCATAAGTTTTATGGGAATGTATGAAGGTTGAAGACGCCAGGCGTCACAATCCTCCAATTATTGGGGCACTAATAATATTCGCGTATCCATGAAGTTATCATCCTTAGTATGCACCGTTACTAAGACTCGTCGTTTCGAAGCATCACATGATGATCGGGTGTTATAGATTCTGCGTGTGCTTACAACGGGTGCAAGCCAGATTTGCACATGCGAATACTGAGGTTAAACTTTATGAGCCTAGCATGTACAGACATGGTCTCAAAAAGTTGTCATGAATTGATGGATAAAAATTATGAGTGAAATTTTTCATCGTATTACAAAGTTACTAATAAGTGAAATCGAGAACACTTGTCATATGATGATCAACTTCAAAGTAAGAACCTCAAGGTTATTGGTATTTGACCAACAAACCTAGAAGTTATTGATGTTGAAGTGTTTTTTCTGAATAATGAGGAAAACTAAAAGAGAAACTGCAAAAGATATTTTGGCAAAAAGAAAAGAAAAGACTAGAAAGTCTAGCTCAGGTGTATATAAATGATATACATGTTATGGTTGTATTCCTAGTTAAAGTCACACGATGAAATTCTTGGGTATTAGTACTATATTGGTTGGTATGAAGTGTCATACAAAACAACGCAATACAAGAATACAATGGCCTAAGTGACTGACAAAGAATATGATAGAAATGCACGTCTGGAACAAAATAAAGTGTTATTATGTCCGTCGTTGGCATTCTATCTAGCCCTTAGAATTTATAATAAAGAACTTAATAATTGTTATTTTGCTCTGGTCAAATGAAAACAATGAGTTGTTCAAATTATGACATTACTCCATATATGATGGATAAATTATTATAAATCTTAATGGTGAAACACACATACATAACACTGATGCTAAAATGCCATAAGGCAAATGATTTGAATTCCACTTATTTGTGGAACCGCCATTTAGGTCATGTTAGAAAGGAACGCATGAAGGAACTCCATGCAAATGGATTTTTGGAGTCATTTGATTTTTGAATCATTTGGCACTTGCAAAATCTTTTCTAAAGAGAATGATTAAAATACCGTTCATAGGCCAAGAGTTGAACGGGCAACTAACTTAGTGAAAACATACATAATGATATATGTGGTTCACTGGGCATAGTTATGTGCGGAAAATTCTTCTACTTCATGAAAACTTTCAACAATGAATTGAGTATATATGTGGATATATTCAATAAGGAAGAAGTTTGAAACATTTGAATGGATTCAAATAAATTTCAGCATGAAGTGGAAATCATCGTAATAGAAAAGTCAAATATCTATGATTGGATCATGGTGAAAATATTTGAATTACGAGTTTTAGCGAACATCTAAGAGAGTCATGAAATTGTTCTACAACTCACATTTCTTGGAGTATCATAATGATGATATAGTATCCGAGAGATGTATCCAAACCTTGTTGGATTAATGATGAGATAAAATATTATGACGCCATTATATTTTTGTGGATTATGCTTTAGTGACTACCGCTTTTACACTAAATAGAGCATCATCATGATCCGTAGAAATGACACCATACGAGTTATGGCATGGGTATAAACCCTAATAGTCCTTTCTTTAAATTTTGGTCTAAAAATTTACAACCAAAATCGGATGAATGTCTTTGTTGGTTATCCTAAAGATTTAATTGGGAATTTTTCCCACGAGACAAAGACAAAAGTGTTTGTCAATGTTTCTTATTTCCGAGAAATTGTTTCTAGTGAAGTATTTGAGTGGGAGGACAATATAATTTGATAAGGTTTATGAACCTGAGCATAATGATCAGAATAGCGCAGCATCGGAATTGGTTTCGGAAGCGGCCACGACGATCATGGCTCCCATGACTATAAAGTGTTTTAGCCATGGAGATCAAAGCACATATTGAACCTTGTAGGTATGGTTTACTTTGTGATCAAATAAATGATTTGTGGACAAAGCATTGATTTTGAACAATGATAAACCAACTACAAACAAAGAAGTTATGATGGGCCCTGACTCCGTTAAAATGGCTATACGCCATGAAATCCAAGATAGATGAATACTTTTTGAAAGTAAATAGATCTATAAAATTGATGGACTTGGATGAAATATCCTTGAAGAAGCTCGACTTGTTGAAAAGTTGTTTAAAACAAAGTTCAAAGAGTTGACTACGATAAGATTATATCTTCCGTAGCGATGCTTATTGTCTATGTGGATTGTTCTAGAAATCGCTACATATTTCTTTATGAGATATGCTAGTAGGATGGCAAAATACATTACTTATCAGAAGTATGTATTAAAGGTGTATACAAGATAAAACCAAGAGTTTTGCTGGTCCGTGGAATACTAGATAGGTATACAAACTTCAATTGAATGAAGTGAGTATCGCGGAGTTGAATCTTCACCAGATGAAATAGTCAAAGAGTTTTGATTTCATCAGAGACGATGAAGAGGCTTGCATTTGCAAGAAATTAAGTGGGAGCGCTGAGACATATTTATAATACTTATGTAGAAGACATATAGTTGGTTATAAATAATGTAATTATATATTTGATTAAAAGGTTTCATTGAAAAATTAACTTCAATGAAAGGATATGGACTGAAACAAATTTTGTGTCAAGATCTATGAAGATAGATTGAAACACATAATATGTTCAAGTCAAAGTACATAGAATGGATATTGAAATAGTTCAATATAGAAATATTAAGAAAATTTTCTTGTCATGTGAAGGTTTAACAAGACTTGAGTGTATCTGACACTCAATGAGTAAAAACACATGAGTGATTATAGATCACGAATAATATGTACACAATCAGATGTCATGTGCTATAAAGTGTTATGAGCATATACCAGAATGATTCATATGATGATCATTGGACGACAGTAAGAATATTATTGAGTACTTTAGAAGAACTAAGGATATATATATATAGTTTTGTATGGGAAATGACAAACAAATCGCTGTAAGATGTTGCACCGATATTTGTTTTGTCACATATGAAAATAAAATTTCAATCTCAAATTAGACTAAGTGTTGTTTAAAAGGTAGCACAATGAGCTAGAAGTTGTCTATGCTAGATTTAGAAGAGTTCTAAATATTATGACGGATTCTACAAAAGAAGGTTGAATATGTGGGAGCCATTATGGATCTCCAGATCCCGCTATTGGTTATTGGTCGGAGTGAGTACTCAACCATGTCCGCATAGTTCACGAACCGTAGGGTGACACACTTAAAGTTGGATGTTGAAATGGTAGAACTTGAATATGGAATGGAGTTCGAATATTTGTTCGGAGTCCCGGATGAGATCCCGGACATCACGAGGAGTTCCGGAATGGTCCGGAGAATAAGATTCATATATAGGAAGTCATATTCCAAGTTTGGAAATGATCCGGTGCATTTATGGCAGGTTCTAGAAGGTTCTAGAAAAGTCCGGAAGAAATCACCATGGAAAGTAGAGTCCCGGAGGGACTCCACCTTGCATGACCAGCCAACCCTAAAGGGGAGGAGTCCAAGGTGGATTCCCCTAGGGTGGCCGGCCAACCCACCTCAAGGAAAGGTGGGAGTCCCACCTTGGGTAGGACTCCCTCCTTGAGTAGGTTTCCCACATATGGGAGGTTTTAGTGTTGGGGTCTTATTCGAAGACTTGGACTAGAACTCTTGGGGCTTCCACCTATATAATGAGGGGCATAGGAGAGGGGGCTGACCACCACAAGCCTCAGCCTTGGCCGCACCCCTTAGAGGGCCGGCGCCCAACCCCCTCTCTCCCCAAACCCTAGCGGCCTCTCTCCTCCACCACATCCCGCACGCTTAGCGAAGCTCCGCCGGATTTCTCCATCACCACCGACACCACGCCGTTGTGCTGTCGGATTCAAGAGGAGCTACTACTTCCGCTGCCCGCTGGAACGGGGAGGTGGACGTCGTCTTCATCAACAACCGAACGTGTGACCGAGTACGGAGGTGCTGCCCGTTCGTGGCGCCGGAAGCGATCGTGATCAAGATCTTCTACGCGCTTTTGCAAGCGGCAAGTGAACGTCTACCGCAGCAACAAGAGCCTCATCTTGTAGGCTTTGGAATCTCTTCAAGGGTGAGACTCGATACCCCCTCGTTGCTACCGTCTTCTAGATTGCATCTTGGCTTGGATTGCGTGTTCGCGGTAGGAAATTTTTTGTTTTCTATGCAACGTTATCCTACAATGCCATGGCCAAAACCGTCGCGGGAGCAACTGCCAATCTCGCAGCATACCTCATCAATCAGCGCCCTGAAGGTTCTATGGCCCAAGCCCATCGAGGTGCCCTAGAAAGTCTCGCGATATTGGGAGACAACCTGGTCCCGCGGAAGGAAAAAACCACGTTACAGGCTAGCGGATCAAAACATCATGCGAGAGATGCTCGGGATGAAATCACCCATAGCAGAATCGATAAAGCAAGGCGACGACACGCCGCTAGGGAGGAATATGACAGTGATTCCTCGGATGAGAGCCAGGAGAACGACGGCGAGCTAAGGGGGCCGATTGTTTAAGCTACAATATCCGTGAGGCGATGCCACCCAGAAAGTTCAAACCTACCCCTACTGACGCCGCCAAATACGATGGACAGCAGGAGCCGAGGTCCTGGATAGACGACTACTTGCAGACTGTGATTCTGCACAAAGGAAATCAGATAGCAGCAATGCAATGCTTGCAGCTTTACCTGAAGGATTCGGCACGAGCTTGGTTAAGAGGCCTGCCGAAGGGTTCCATCAAATCATGGGACGACCTAGTAGACGCTTTCGTTGCCAATTTCCAAGCAACATACAAAAGGCCGTCGGGATTGAGGAACTACGACATTGCCAGCAAAAGCAGAAGGAATCGATGCGTGCATACATCAGGAGATTCATCAAGCTCTTAAACGCTGCCGAAGATGTTTCTGTCGACAGAGAAATCGATGCCTTCAGCGATGGCATCCGACGTGAAAGTTACATAGAGGAGCTCGGGCGCAAAAAGCCAAAAACCATAACCAAGTTAATGGAAATCGCCAACAGTTGGGCTGATGGCGAGGACAACGTACGAAAGCCGCGACAGCGCAGTGACAACGAAGACGACGACCAGCCAAAGCACGACTCGGGTGGACGAAGGGATCGCCACAAGAAAAGGAAAAAATCGCAGTTACGACGATAGTAACGTGGTAGCCGCAGGATACTCTGATCGGCAGGACGATCGGTATGACGACAGACGAGACGATCGGCAGGACGGCAATCGGAACAACTCTGGAAACCGCGGCAACTACAAACCACGACCACAGAGGACTCCCGAGCTACCCTTCGCCGAGTAGATCAACGCTCCATGTTACTTGCACTCGTACGTTGATTCTAAGGACAACAAAATGAAGTCAAGCCACCTGCTCAGAGATTGTAGGCAGTTCATTGACATGCAGAAACTCATCCAGCAGCAGCAACAGCCACCACCGCCACCACCACCACCTCCACCACAACATCAGATCCAGCAGGCTCAACCTCCCCAACCCAACGAGGCGTTTCCACCACCACGTGGGCAGATGAGCATGATCCACAGGACAGGCATTTCGAGAAGAGAAATGAAGAAGCTCACCCGAGAAATCAATCTGGCAGAAAGTATCATGGCGAACATCCCTGAGTATGTCGAGTGGTCGTCTAAGAACATTACGTTCAGCCGAGCAGATGACCCGATGACCATACCAAAACCAGGACACGCTGCCTTAGTAGTCGAGGCACAGATCGGGGGGTTCAAAATGAGCAAAGTTTTCATGGATGGTGGAAGCGGACTAAACCTGATATTCGTCGACACAATCAAAAGTATGGGGATCACCATGAGAATGCTAGAAGAAAGAGACACCTGTTTTCATGGGATTCTCCCCACTTCACCGGCGTATTCTCTTGGCAAAGTTTACCTAAACGTCGTCTTTGGTAAGCCCAACAACTTCAGGAAGGAAAAGATCGAGTTTGAAGTCGTGAACTGGGAATCACAGTATCACGCTATACTCGGAAGACCAGCTTATGCCAAGTTCATGGTTGTACCGCACTACGCATACCTCAAGCTGAAAATGCCTGGGAGCAACGGGACAAACATCACAGTCTATGGAAGTTTCTCACGCTTGGACAATTGTGATCGTGACTTTCAGAGGATTGCTGCAAAGTTTGGGTTAAAACAGGAAATTACCGATCTCCCTTCCAAGTCATCGTCACGCGATAATAAGGAAGAAGAACACGTCAGGGGAATGAAGAAGAAGCCAGCCGACCTTGCTCCAGAAGCTTCGGCAGAAAAACTTCGGCAGTTGATGGCACAACAGTCATAGGAGACAACAAGACACTGGCAATCGCTATCGAGACCCCTAGTGAAATCAACGACGCTTCGATAACCGCTAACGCGGTGGACAAGCCGGAAGATAAGAAGAACCCTTTCCTTGCTTAAGTGGTTCAATAGTGTTTAGCTTTCCTTTTCTTTTCAACAGGGCCCTCCTTTTTTCGCCCCTTAGTCCCGTGTTTCTCTTATTAATAAGAACTTAAGTTTTGATTCCTTGAAAAGCATTGCAGTAATTCGGAGCACCCAAACCACATCATCGTAAACCTTGCTTACGCCCCTTGGCGAACGATGGTGCAACGTAGTACGCGGCAAAAGATCGTGCTCCGAAAAAGCCTCTACGAGTGCTAAAGGATGAAAAATAAACAAGGGTGCTAACCTTTCTCTCCGCTATAGATGCCTCTACGAGCGCCGAAAATAGCAAGAGTTTGGAAATACATGTAACACAATCCAAGTTCGATATTTCACTTATGGAAATATCATAAAACAACGGGCTCATCGGCAGAGTTAATGCTCCCGATATATTCGGGAGCTGCTCTCTGAACATACATCGGTTGAAAGCAAAGTTGAACATACAACGGGTTTAGCAAGACCTGCAACACGATCTGATCACTCAAACAATTTGCTGACCAACGAATATACATACGTTTAAACGGGCAATTAAGATTTGCTCCTTCAAAATTTGCCAACGGCATTGACACGGTAAAAGTACATATACATGTATCTACCGAACAAAAAGTTTCAACTACGCAATCCAAACGCCTGGATGAAGTAGCCAAATTACTTATTTACAATAAGAACTTAACCCTGAATTATTCTTGCGGAGTTTCTCTTTCTTCAGGTACCATCGAATCCTTTTCAAGCTTGTCAACAATTATATTGGCGGGCAACAATACCTTTGGGTACAGCGTCTCCAAATCACCAACCGTGTTGGCGATAGCCAGCAGATTTGCCGAAGGATAACGTGCAAGGATGAGGGCAAGTGTAAATCTGGCCCCTGCAAAAACCTGAGCTCGCACCAAGTCTCGAATTTTCTTGGTATTCCCAAATTCAGATATCAGAGTCAACAGCGTAGGAGGGACCGCGTTCAAGGGGAACATCGTCCTCCAAATTACCCTTAGGGCTTTGTAGCACTTGTCGAAGAAATGGTGGACCTACTGGACCCGATCTTGGAATTGTGCGACAGCCGAAGCTTTCGAGTGCTCCCTCCAGAAAATCTCTTCGGCTGATGACAGCTGGGTCAATGCGTTCACGCGCTCGTGAATCCGCTTGTTCTCTTCAGCACAGTTCAGAGCTATGACTAGCAAAGGAATCAACAGAAGATCAGGCAATGCATTTTTTAACAAAGAAGAATGAGCACAAGGACCAGGGAACTTATAGTTCAAACTTTCAGTGGCCTTATGCAGCTCAGTAAGAGCATAGCGCTCTACGTCGGCTGCAATCTCGCCCTTCTTCTTGATAATGGCAGCCAAGGCATAGGTATTGCGCAGATCCTTTTCCATCTGCGCGATCCGATCCTTCATAAGCTGGATTCAATCACCTTCAGAAAGAGCACCCGAAGAATCATCGACAAACACGGGCACTGGGAAAACCTGCAAAGAACAGCGTCAAAGGCATGACGGATTGCTTCGCTTCAACATCAGAAGTTACTCCCATCGGGATAGTGCAAGTGAAAATGTCATATCAAGGGTGTACTAGCAACATTGCTAGCACGGAGTTTATTACAAACACAAGTTTTGCGACAGAACATTGTTTCACATCAAACCAAAGAGAAGTTTGTTACAAAAATCAAGGGGCTTGAGTCTGGGTCGATAAACTTGGGCCAGCCGATGTTTTCCTTGATGAAACCAGTTCAAGGAGCTGGCGTGCACACTTAAGAGCTGACGTTTTGAAGATGCTTAAATCGATGAACTACCCATCTTGATCTTTCGGCAGCTCCCTAGACATCTCCTCAACATCGGCCTTGAAGCCATGACCCATCATAAGTTGGAAGGCTAGGAGGGCACCATAGGTACGCGAAGTACGTTTGAATACCTCGATAACCTCCTTGGTGTCGACTGCGAATGCGTCGATCAGCTGCCCCAGAGTCTTGTCTTGACTAATCTTGGGGAAGACAATCGAGTGCATCCGCGCCATGGCACCTTTGCCCTTATCAAGGAGCTCCCGTGTAAGCTGGTGTGAGTCAAGAGTAATCGACACACCGTTTGCCGGAGAGTTGTTTGGAATTTTTTCTAAGGCATCGACAGGGATGTCAGCGGCCTCTGTAAAGGAATGAAATGGGAAAGATTACTATCAAAGGATTAGATTTGCAAAGTAATAGTCGACAAGGAAGCATAAAGAGGAATTACCAAGCAAAGCCAACGAAGATTGGCGAAGAAGATCATCTTTTTCGGCTGCCCGAGCTTCGGCGACCAGCCTAGACGCTTCCTCCTCCTTCAGCTTCTCCTTCAGCTTGCTGAGTTCCTCCTTGAGGGAGTCGACTTCTTGGCGAGCTGCGGCGGCTATTTTGACTGCACCGTCCAGTTTCGAGGAAGAAGATTTAACTTCCTTCTGCAGCCGAACCTTGTCTGCCTCCAGGGAAGTAAATTGGGAGGCGAAGGCCTCCAAAGAAGATATAACGCCCCGCAAATCCTTAAGGAAAGGGAAAAAACAGATGTTTGACAAAGAATCAATAAACAAGGCACATTCAGGGAAATTCGCGTTGCAATCGAAAAAGACTTACAGGTTTTCCTGAAGGAGGGGTTGTGGCGGCAGCAGTTGACGGAATACCCTTCCCCCTAGAAAGGGAGGAAGCAGTCGATACCTGGGCCGCGGGGGCCGCCGTAGGAGCCGAAGCTTCGGAAGCCGCAACATCCAGCGGAGCAGCGCCAGATTTGGCTTTCTTAGACGGAGGCTCGATGAAACCTTCGTCACTGCAAAAGGAAATGGTTGACAAGAAATATGAAAGAAATGCGAATGATAAAGGCAAAATACGGATTCTAGGAAAAAGGCACTTACAGGTCAAAGAGATCATCCTCGTCGGCAAAGCCGCTAGTTGATCTCTTCACGGGTGAAGCTCTGGCCTCCTCCATAGCTGCATTAACAAAGGCATCATGATCAGCGTCATCATCATGCACTGATCCCGCTGTGTCGCAAGTATCATTGGCTGGGGGAGGAAGATCGGTGTAGATAGCCTCAGAATCTATCGGGTCATCGTGTTCGTTCTTTGAGCCCGTATACTCGGCAGTATGAAAATGAACAGGGGCTGAGGAACCTCTTCCCTCGGAAGTATTGTTTGGCAAATCATGCAAGTTTTCAGAAACTATGGGGATCTGTCGAAGAAAAGAACAAATAAGAACAATAGTAGTTGTGTCGACAAAGTGGAACAGGGTAATAAGAGTATGAGAAGAAAAATTTACCTCTGACGGTGGATGATCGGCGTCAAGAGGAGAATAAGAAGATATCAACGGGATCGAGTCTTCCTGACTAAAGAGAGTGAGGCGACGAACTTCATCAAACAGCTCCTTTTCCGATAGTTCAGCGATGTTTATCCTGGTTTCATCCTTTGGACCTGAATACAACCACATCGGACGAACCCCTATCCATGACTGGCTGGACTCGACGGGTTTCAAGAACACTGCGGCCACCTCTGTGCCGATCATAGTTTGGCCATCAGCTTCTTTGATCCGAAGGAATTTGGCAAATAAATCGTCGGCTGCTGTCCTTTCGTCGGGAGAGAGGATGTTCTTCCAAGAATGCTTAGGCTTGGCTTCAAGGACGTCGTCAAAGCAAGGGAGCTGGGACTCGGTTGCTGAGGAATCCTTAACATAAAATCATTTCAGTCTCCATCCTTGCACGGATTCTCTCATTGGGAAACTGAAATAGTTGACCTCTGAGCGGACAACAAACTCCACTCCCCCAATGACAAAAGATCCATTGCTACTGTTGTATCTCTTTACGAAGAAAATTTTCTTCCACAAACCAAAGTGAGGCTCGATGCCCAAGAACGCCTCGCAAAGGGTAATGAACACAGCAACTTGGAGGATTGAGTTAGGGGTGAGTTGCCACAGTTGGATTTCGTAAGTCCGCAGAAGACGATGAAGGAACTCATGAGCAGGAAGCGAGAGACCCCGGTACAAGAATGACAGGAACATCACGGTAAAACCAGCAGGAGGATTGGGCCGAGAGATCGCACCTGGGAGAATCACATTCCCCTCATCGGAGGAGTGCTGCTTGTGACGGTAAAGCACACATCCGTTGGGAACCCCAAGAGGAAGGTATGATGCGTACAACGGCAAGTTTTTCCCTCAGAAAGAAACCAAGGTTATCGAACCAGTAGGAGCCAAGAAGCACGTTGAAGGTTGATGGCGGCGGAGTGTAGTGCGGCGCAACACCAGGGATTCCGGCGCCAACGTGGAACCTGCACAACACAACCAAGATACTTTGCCCCAACTTAACAGTGAGGTTGTCAATCTCACCGGCTTGCTGTAACAAAAGATTAGATGTATAGTATGGATTATGATGTTTGCAGAAAATAGTAGAACGAATATTGCAGTAGATTGTATTCGATGTAAAGAATGGACCGGGGTCCACAGTTCACTAGTGGTGTCTCTCCGTAAGATAAATAGCATGTTGGGTGAACAAATTACAGTTGGGCAATTGACAAATAAAGAGGGCATGACCATGCACATACATGTTATGATGAGTAGTGTGAAATTCAATTGGGCATTACGACAAAGTACATAGACCGCTATCCAACATGCATCTATGCCTAAAAAGTCCACCTTTAGGTTATCATCCGAACCCCTTCCAGTATTAAGTTGCAAACAACAGACAATTGCATTAAGTATGGTGCGTAATGTAATCAACAAATACATCCTTAGACATAGCATTGATGTTTTATCCCTAGTGGCAACAGCACATCCACAACCTTAGAACTTTCTGTCACTGTCCCAGATTTAATGGAGGCCTGAACCCACTATCGAGCATAAATACTCCCTCTTGGAGTTACAAGTAACGACTTTGCCAGAGCCTCTACTAATAACGGAGAGCATGCAAGATCATAAACAACACATAGATGATAGATTGATAATCAACATAACATAGCATTCAATATTCATCGGATCCCAACAAACGCAACATGTAGCATTACAAATAGATGATCTTGATCATGTTAGGCAGCTCACAAGATCTAACAGTGATAGCACAATTAGGAGAAGATGACCATCTAGCTACTGCTATGGACCCATAGTCCAGGGGTGAACTACTCACTCATCACTCCGGAGGCGACCATGGCGGTGAAGAGTCCTCCGGGAGATGATTCCCCTCTCCGGCAGGGTGCCGGAGGCGATCTCCAGAATCCCCCGAGATGGGGTTGGCGGCGGCGGCGTCTCTGGAAGGTTTTCCGTATCGTGGCTCTCGGTACTGGAGTTATTCTCGACGAAGGCTTATGTAGGCGGAAGGGTAGGTCAGGGGGTGCCACGAGGGGCCCACACGCTAGGGCCGCGGGCCCCCCTTGGGCCGCGCCGCCCTAGTGTGGCGGCGCCTCGTCGCCCCACTTCGTTTCCTTTTCGGTGTTCTGGAAGCTTCGTGGAAAAAATAAGCCCCTGGGCGTTGATTTCGTCCAATTCCGAGAATATTTCCTTACTAGGATTTCTGAAACCAAAAACAGCAGAAAACAGCAACTGGCTCTTCGGCATCTTGTTAATAGGTTAGTGCCGGAAAATGCATAAATATGACATAAAGTATGTATAAAACATGTAGGTATTGTCATAAAACAAGCATGGAACATAAGAAATTATCGATACGTTGGAGATGTATCAGCATCCCCAAGCTTAGTTCCTACTCGTCCCGAGTAGGTAAACGATAACAAAGATAATTTCTGAAGTCACATGCTATCATAATCTTGATCAATACTATTGTAAGCACATGTAATGAATGCAGCGATTCGAAGCAATGGTAAAGACAATGAGTAAACAATTGAATCATATAGCAAAGACTTTTAATGAATAGTACTTTCAAGACAAGCATCAATAAGTCTTGCATAAGAGTTAACTCATAAAGCAATAAATTAAAGTAAAGGCATTGAAGCAACACAAAGGAAGATTAAGTTTCAGCGGTTGCTTTCAACTTCAACATGTATATCTCATGGATATTGTCAACATAACGTAATATAATAAGTGCAATATGCAAGTATGTAGGAATCAATGCACACTTAACACAAGTGTTTGCTTCTAAGACAGAAGGAAGTAGGTGAACTGACTCAACATAAAAGTAGAAGAAAGGCCCTTCGCAGAGGGAAGCATTGATTGCTATATTTGTGCTAGAGCTTTTATTTTGAAAACAAGAAACAATTTTGTCAACGGTAGTAATAAAGCATATGCATTATGTAAATTATATCCTACAAGTTGCAAGCCTCATGCATAGATTACCAATAGTGCCCGCACCTTGTCCTAATTAGCTCGGATTTACATGGATTATCATCGCAATACATATGTTTTAACCAAGTATCACAAAGGGGTACCTCTATGCCGCCTGTACAAAGGTCTAAGGAGAAAGCTCGCATTGGATTTCTCGCTTTTGATTATTCTCAACTTAGACATCCATACCGGGACAACATAGACAACAGATAATGGACTCCTCTTTTAATGCATAAGCATTCAACAACAAATAATATTCTCATAAGAGATTGAGGATTGCTGTCCAAAACTGAAACTTCCACCATGGATCATGGCTTTAGTTAGCGGCCCAATGCTCTTCTCTAACAATATGCATACTCAAACCTTTCAACTCATGATAAATCACCCTTACTTCAGACAAGACGAACATGCATAGAAACTCACATGATATTCAACAAAGGGTAGTTGATGGCGTCCCCAGGAACATGGTTATCGCACAACAAGGAACTTAATAAGAAATAAGATACATAAGTACATATTCAATACCACAATAGTTTTTAAGCTATTTGTCCCATGAGCTATATATTGCAAAGGCAAAGAATAGAATTTTAAAGGTAGCACTCAAGCAATTTACTTTGGAATGGCAGAGAAATACCATGTAGTAGGTAGGTATGGTAGACACAAATGGCATAGTTTTTGGCTCAAGGATTTGGATGCACGAGAAGTAATCCCTCTCAATACAAGGCTTAGGCTAGCAAGGTTATTATAAACAAACACAAGTATGAACCGGTACAACAAAACTCACATAAGAACATATTGCAAGCATTATAAGACTCTACACTGTCTTCCTTGTTGTTCAAACCCTTACCAGAAAATATCTAGACTTTAGAGAGACCAATCATGCAAACCAAATTTTAGCAAGCTCTATGTATTTCTTCACTAATAGGTGCAAAGTATATGATGCAAGAGCTTAAACATGATCCATATGAGCACAACAATTGCCAAGTATCAAATTATTCAAGACATTCTACCAATTACTACATGTAGCATTTCCCGTTTCCAACCATATAACAATTAACGAAGCAGTTTCAACCTTCGCCATGAACATTATGAGTAAAGCTAAGGACATATTTGTCCATATGCAACAGCGGAGCGTGTCTCTCTCCCGCACAATGAATGCTAGGATCCAACTTATTCAAACAAAACAAAAACAAAAACAAAAACATACAGACGCTCTAAGTAAAGCACATAAGATATGATGGAATAAAAATATAGTTTCACTAGAGGAACCTGATAATGTTGTCGATGAAGAAGGGGATGCCTTGGGCATCCCCAAGCTTAGATGCTTGAGTATTCTTGAAATATGCAGGGATGAACCACCGGGGCATCCCCAAGCTTAGAGCTTTCACTCTCCTTGATCATATTGTATCATCCTCCTCTCTTGATCCTTGAAAACTTCCTCCACACCAAACTCAAAACAACTCATTAGAGGGTTAGTGCATAATTAAAATTCACATGTTCAGAGGTGACATAATCATTCTTAACACTTCTGGACATTGCACAAAGCTACTGAAAGTTAATGGAATAAAGAAATCCATCAAACATAGCAAAACAGGCAATGCGAAATAAAAGGCAGAATCTGTCAAAACAGAACAGTCCGTAAAGACGAATTTTTTAGGTGCACCAGACTTTCTCAAATGAAAATGCTCAAATTGAATGAAAGTTGCGCACATATATGAGGATTACTCACGTAAATTGGCAGATTTTTCTGAGTTACCTACAGAGACTACTGCTCAAATTCGTGACAGCAAGAAATCTGTTTCTGCGCAGTAATCCAAATCTAGTATGAACCTTACTATCAAAGACTTTACTTGGCACAACAATGCAACAAAATAAATATAAGGAGAGCTTGATACAGTAGTAACAACTTCCAAGACTCAAATATAAAATAAAAGTACTATAGTAAAATCATGGGTTGTCTCCCATAAGCGCTTTTCTTTAACGCCTTTCAGCTAGGCGCAGAAAGTGTGTATCAAGTATTATCAAGAGATGAAGCAAAAGAGAGTATGAAAAAGAAAATTCAAAACAAATTTAAGCCTAACCCACTTCCTATGAAAAGGAATCTTGTAAATAAACAAATTCATGAAGCATAATGCAACAAGTATAGAAAGACTAGGCAAGCGCGACTTCAAGATTTTCAGCAAAAAGAGAGGTGTTTTAGTAACATGAAAATTTCTACAACCATATTTTCCTCTCTCATAAAGATTTTCAGTAGAATCATGAACAAACTCAACCATATAACTATCAAATGAAACATTCTTATCATGAGCTACATGCATAAAATTATTACTACTCCCAACATAAGCATAGTCATTCTTATTAATTGTAGTGGGAGCAAATTCAACAAAGTAGCTATCACTATTATTCTCATCAAGTGTAGGAGGCATAGTATCATCAAAGTAAATTTTCCCCTCAATGCTTGGGGGACTAAAAATATCATGCTCATCAAAACCAGCTTCCCCAAGCTTAGAATTTTCCATATCATTAGCAACAATGGTGTTCAAAGTGTTCATACTAATAACATTGCTACTAGCATGCAAATAAGGCTCAATAGGTTTTTAATTTTCGCATCAAACAATCCATGTCTTAACTCAGGAAATAGCTTCAAAAGCTCACTGTTACTTTCCATTATGCCTAACTAGTGAAATAAAAACATGCATGGAATTAAGTAAAGTAAAACAAGTAACTAATTTTTTTGTGTTTTTGATATAATGCAGCAAACAAAGAAGTAAATAAAAGTAAAGCAAGACAAAAACAAAGTAAAGAGATTGGAGGTGGAGACTCCCCTTGCAGCGTGTCTTGATCTCCCCGGCAACGGCGCCAGAAAAAGCTTTGCTGCTTGTGCCGGTAAAGCACACGTCCGTTGGGAACCCCAAGAGGAAGGTATGATGCGTACATCGGCAAGTTTTTCCCTCAGAAAGAAACCAAGGTTATCGAACCAGTAGGAGCCAAGAAGCACGTTGAAGGTTGATGGCGGCGGAGTGTAGTGCGGCGCAACACCAGGGATTCCAGCGCCAACGTGGAACCTGCACAACACAACCAAGATACTTTGCCCCAACTTAACAGTGAGGTTGTCAATCTCACCGGCTTGCTGTAACAAAGGATTATGTATAGTGTGGATGATGATGTTCGCAGAAAACAGTAGAACGAGTATTGCAGTAGATTGTATTCGATGTAAAGAATGGACCGGGGTCCACAGTTCACTAGTGGTGTCTCTTGATACGTCCCCGACGTATCCATAATTTCTGTCGTTCCATGCTTGTTTTATGACAATACTTACATGTTTTGCTTGCACTTTATGATGTTTTTATGCGTTTTCCGGAACTAACCTATTAACAAGATGCCACAGTGCCAGTTCCTGTTTTCTGCTGTTTTTGGTTCCAGAAAGGCTGTTCGGGCAATATTCTCGGAATTGGACGAAATCAACGCCAAACCTCCTATTTTCTCCGGAAGGCTCCAGAACACCGAAGAAGAGTCGGAGAGGGGCCAGGGGGCCACCACACCACATGGCGGCGCGGGCCAGGCCTAGGCCGCGCCGGCCTAGGGTGTGGCGCCCCCAGGTGCCCCCCTGCGCCGCCTCTTCGCCTATAAAATCCCTTTCGACCTAAAAACGCAGTACCAATTGACGAAACTCCAGAAAGACTCCAGGGGCGCCGCCGCCATCGCGAAACTCCAATTCGGGGGACAGAACTCTGTTCCGGCACCCTGCCGGAACGGGGAAGTGCCCCCGGAAGCCATCTCCATCAACGCCACCGCCTCCATCATGCTCCGTGAGTAGTTCCCCCATGGACTACGGGTTCTAGCAGTAGCTATGTCGGTATACTCTCCCCCATGTACTTCAATACAATGGTCTCATGAGCTGCCTTACATGATTGAGATTCATCTGATGTAATCGGTGTTGTGTTTGTTGGGATCCGATGGATGATACATTATGATTAGTCTATCTATAAAGTTTGTGAAGTTATTGTTGCTGCAATCTTGTTATTCTTAATGCTTGTCACTAGGGCCCGAGTGCCATGATCTTAGATTTAAGCTTTATATTGTTGCTTAGATTGTATCTACAAGTTGTATGCACATGTCACTGTCCGGAACCAATGGCCCCGAAGTGACAGAAATCGGGACAACTGGAGGGGATGGTAGTGATGTGAGGATCACATGTTTTCACGGTGTGTTAATGCTTTGCTCCGGTACTCTATGTTATCACCAGATTTTGGACAAATCCAGAGGTGGGCCGTAAGAGAGATGGGCTTGGAAGACTACACGTGGAAGATCTCTGAAGCGGCCTTGCACGGAGAATTTGGGCTAGTTTGCCCGTGTATCTTTAATTATAGTAGATTATATCTTAGATCAAGATTTAGAGTTTGTATCGCACACGGTGGGATATTCCCACGTTAGAAAGTCCCCTGGACTATAAATATGTATCTAGGGTTTATGGAATAAACAACAACTCACGTTCAACCCAAAACAAACCAATCTCGGCGCATCGCCAACTCCTTCGTCTCGAGGGTTTCTATCAGGTAAGCGACATGCTGCCTAGATCGCATCTTGCGATCTAGGCAGCACAAGCCCCACGTTGTTCATGCGTTGCTCGTACTGAAGCGTCTTTGATGGCGAGCAACGTAGTTATCATAGATGTGTTAGGGTTAGCATAGTTCTTCGTATAACATGCTTACGTAGTGCAACCCTTGCATGTCTAGCCGCCCTCACGCCTATCTCAGGTGTGGGGGCGGCACCCCGCTTGATCCTTATTTAGTAGATCTGATCCGTTACGATTGCTCCTTGTTCTACAAGGATTAGTTTAATATCTGCAATAGTTAGGCCTTACAAAGGGGTGGAGGATCCAGCGGTACGTAGGGTGGCGTTCGCAAGCCCTAAACAGGATGTTCTGAGGATCAACTTCATGTTGGTTTTTAGGCCTTGTTTAGGGTCGGCTTACGATCACCGTGCGTGGCCGCGAGGCCCAACCTGGAGTAGGATGATCCGATTATGCGGTGAGAACCCTAAATCGTCGTAGATCTAATTAGCTTTATCTTGATCAAGCAGGATCACCATATGTTCATGCACCCCGTACGAATCATGGGTGGATCGGCTCTTTGAGCCGATTCACAGGATAACCTGAGAGCCGATCGAGGCTCGTATTTAATGTTTACGTGTATGCCATGCAGGAAACTAAGCGAGGCATCCCCATCACCTTCCTGGCCAGGTATAGGTCAGGTGGCACGCCCTTGCACTTCGCATCGGACGTGTGACCAGAAGAGCATTGCGGGCCGTCGCTCGGAGGGGTCTCAGCCAGCCGCAGCTCTAGGCTCTTCCCGGCTGTACCGTGTTGACAGTCGCTGCCCGCCGGTGGGTTTTGGCAGTCAACACATTCTGGCACGCCCGGTGGGACAATCGTCTACATCAACCACATCGCCATCTACATCTGAGATGGCGGACGGCACGCCAGTCACCTACGAGGAGCTGCCTGACGAGCTCAAGAAGAGATACGACGAGATCAAGGTCACCCTCGAAGCCGACCTCATCGGCTCTTTTCAGAGAACCCGTTCCCATGGCATCAGATGGAAGGGATTCTCACCGCAAGGTGCACTCGATGGGATAGACCTCTCTGCCCCGTCGGAGGAACGCACCAGGGGCCTGCGGCAGGAGATCAACTACTTGGTGGCTCACTCGCTACACCGCCACTCTGAAAACTTGGTCAACGTGTTGGAGCGCCTCGCTCTGCGCGTGATCCAGGAGATCATGAGCCACCAGTACTCACCGTCAGGACCAGCTCTCGGGACGCATCAAGGAGAGTTGCCACTCCAGTCCCGTCCACCGCTGCCATATGCGTTGGCAGCACCAGCTGAAGTGCCGGCTACACCGGCATTCGTCGTCTACAAGATCGGTGGTGACCCTAGTGACTACCAGTTCTTGGCTGAGGCGCCCAAGGAGATCCCTCAAGGATACGCATGCACGTATGTGCCGGATTGTGGCAACTGGGCACTTTCAAACCAGGCCACAACATCAGGGACTCCGGCGAAAACAGGAGGAACGTCAGCAACAGAGCTTGAGAAGCAGACGTGGCTAATTAAGTATGCCACCCCGACGAAACTCCAGAGCCCAGCTCCTGCAGTTGGCTCAGAACTGGAAAAGCAAACATGGCTGGCTAAGTACGCCACCCCGGCGAATCTTCAGAGTGCAACTCCTGCAGCCAGCACAGCGGATCAGATCAGTACCATACTGAGAGACCAGTTCGGCATGGTGCCGAAAAGAAGGGCAATCGGCTATTCCAAGCCGTACCCCGACGAGTACGAGATGATCCCGCTGCCACCTAAATATCGGCTCCCTGACTTCTCCAAATTCAGTGGATCAGATGGCGCCAGCTCCATCGAGCACGTCGGCCGATATTTGGCGCAACTAGGACCGGCTTCAGTGTCGGATCAGCTACGCGTGAGGCTCTTTTCACAGTCCCTCACGGGATCGGCTTTTGGATGGTACACCTCTCTGCCAGCAAACTCCATCCAGTCTTGGAAGCAATTGGAAGAACAATTCCATACGCAATACCATTCAGAAGCTTCCGAGTCTAGCATTGCCGATCTAGCACAACTACGTCAGAAGCGCGGAGAAACGGTGACAGAGTACATCCAGCGCTTCAGGAATCTTAGGAACCGATGTTATTCGGTTCGTATAACTGAAAAGGAAGCAGTCGAGTTGGCAGTAGCTGGCCTTGCAACACAGCTCAAGGACATGGCCTCCCAAGCAGATTATCCCTCGCTGGCGCACATGGTTCAGAAACTATCAGCATATGAACAGCGCCACCCGGACCTGTACCAAGACAAGTTCAAGCGTGCAGTAGTCCTGGTCGATGCGGAGGAAGACGAAGTTCCTGCGGGAGACCAAGAAGTAGCAGTGGCTGAGTGGACTCGGGGAGGAACCCCCGTGTCCTGCAAATGGGTAAAGCCACCAGGGCCGCCCAGGGGATTTGATTTTGACGTGACCAAGACTGAACAAATCTTCGACCTCCTGCTCAAGGAGAAACAGTTGACGATTCCTGAAGGTCTCAAGTTCCCCACGGCGCAAGAGCTAAACGGAAAGCCGTACTGCAAATTCCACAACTCGCTCTCCCATGCCACCAACGACTGCAGGGTGTGGCGTCAGCACATCCAAGCGGCGATAGAGAAGGGGCGTTTAATTTTCAACCAGTACGCCATGAAGGTCGACACCCAACCCTTCCCCGCCGTTAACATGGTGGAAGTCACCTACCCTGAGGGTTGCCAGCCAGGTCCCTCGTTCAGTATCAACATGGTAGGACCTGGAAACCACTCTGGCAAAGATGGAGATGAGGGCAGCTGCTCTCATAGCAAGGACACAAAGGAGGCCGCTCCACGCGATCGGCTCCATCATGATGGCAAGCGCTACGTCACAGAGGGAGAGGTGAAGAATATAAGATATCAACGACCTCTCTCTGATCACCTCCTCAACAAATATGTGAGTCAGTATGACCAACGCCGACGGTCCAACTATGATGATGAAGGAGATCGTCTGGCTAGAGAAGCCAGAAGACATCGTCGGCATGATCGCGATGAGGAGGAGTGCGAGCGCCGTGCCACGGACAGGTCAAGGGAGCAAGATGACAACGCCAGACACTGGGACTGCCCTTTCTTCAGACACTGCTGGGATTCAGGAATGAGCCGATTGCCCACAATCGGCAATTGCCCAGAATGCAACAAGAAGAAGAAGGAGGCAGCCAACGTGTCTGTGTTCGAGCGATTAGGGCCTCTCCCGCCACAGAACAAACGTGCTGAGTCACCTCGTTGGGCATATCTTGAGGATTCCGAAGACGAGGGGCTAGAAGAAGAAGAAGACAGGTACCACCGTCCAAGGTGGTGCCCTGACGGACTTAGCCGTTCACAGAAGCGCAGGGTTCAGCGGTTGCGCGGCCTGGAAGAAGCCGAAAGGTTATACCTGCATACGCTAAGGAAGGCACGGCCTGATCTGGCTGCAAAGGTTCAGCGAGCCCTGGATGAAGAGGGTCGTCCACGGAGAATGGAGTGGCGTCCCAAGCAAAAGAAAGCCGATGATGAAACATCGGCTGGCACAAACATGGTGCTCGTCTTGCCGACAGAGCTTAGCGCTCCACGAGTCTACGATGCACTCAAGGTGGACGACAGCAGGCGCATCAAGTCAGAGGTTGGGTTGGTTTTATCCAGCCTGACCGAGTAGCAAGATTAAACCAATGAGCAAACCGTGCGAGGCTGATCCTTGTGATCGGCCCCAAAAAATTTTATGGAGGAACATTACAAAACCTTCATCGAACAAGCAATGTGGAGGCCGATTCCAGCAATCGGCCAAAATTATCCTCTGCACATATTCTACTTGTGTTCAGCAACGATCCACTGGGCGGCGGCCACGTCGACAGATGAAAGTCAGCATGAATCTTTGCGAAGCCGACGTACAAGAGCAGTGCCCTGACTAACCATGAAAGTCGATATCTGCAGTCATTTGGCAGATTCGGCTCGGGGGGCATATAGTCAGATGAACATGTGCAGATAAACATGTGCAAACGTGCGTGCAGTGGAACATTGGGGGCCGATTAAGGAAAAATCGGCCAGTAGACTGAAGAAGCTCGGGGGGCAGCTCACCCTGAAGGTTCTCTGCTTTGGGGAGCCGATTTTGTTGAAATCGGCTAACTCTGCATAGGCGGCACATTCGGCTGATCCATTACCGTTCTTGCCTCAACTGAGACTCGGGGGGCAGCTGGCTTGGTGGCTGCCCTGTTTTGGAGAGCCGATTGAAGTCGCATCGACTGGCCCTGCATTGTGATCTCCTCTAGATCGGGATAGGAGGCCGTTGGTTTTTTGCAAGTTGGACCGTCCTGTCGCTGCAAAAGGAAGAAAGGGACTAGATTCTCAAAATAGCCGATGAGTAGTCATCGGCTAAGGGATTGCGAAAAATTGTGGTCGGATACCAAATCGCAGCCTGAAATTGAGAAGTTCTTGGCCTACGAGCTAACTGACATGGGGTCCGGCTTCATGGGCGTCCAAAAGAAGAGAAATCCGATACGCTGCTATCGGTCTTGACATGACAGGTGGAAGGAATGAAATTGGAATAATTGAAGGCTGAATCAAAAGACCGATTTCATTAATTCAGAGGAGCGGCTTTACAAGAAAGAGCCGATGGCTCTCAAAAGAGGGATCTAGTGCCTAGTGCACTGCTACTACTAGTCCTATTCTACTAGTCGTCGCTGTCCTCATCATCACCGCCGTCGATGTCGTCGGCGCTGCTCCCAGGGAGCTCCTCGTCGCTGCTGCCCCAGCCCGTGGCCGGAGCCTCTTCCTCCTCATCATCATCATCATCCTCGCTGTCCGCCCAGGAGCGGAAGCGCTTGTTTGGCGGGTACCCGGCGGAAGAGGAAGATTCATCTTCCTCCTCCTCTTCTCCTGCTTCCTCGTCATCTTCGTCCTCGCTGTCCGCCCACATAAGCGAGCGCTTCTTCGGCGGGAGCTTGGTGGAGGGGGAGGTCTTGGCCTTCGCTACTTCTCCTTCTTTCTTCTCATTATCGGAGGAGAGGGGGTTCACCTCGGAATGAGGCTTGTCCTCGTTCTTCTTCTTCAGCGAGAATTGGGGGAAGAGGTTTGAGAAGGAGGAGGAAGAGGAAGACATGGCTGAGGGAGAAGAGGGTTTTTTGGGTGCCGATGGCTGGAACAGAGGAAGGGGATGAAGGAAGCTAATCGATCGGCACAGTTAAATAATGAGGAGCCTGGTGGAAATTTAATGTCATTACAGTTTCCAAGGAGATGACGCCAGAGCTATCGAATTTTGCAGAGAAGCTGAGAAGACAGGGCATAATGATAACGGATACTGCAACAGCTCTGCTCTGCCACGACATGACCCGACGAAGGAAGGCATAATGATTTTGGAAAAATTATTTCCAAAACCAGGGGGGCATGTGTTATCACCAGATTTTGGACAAATCCAGAGGTGGGCCGTAAGAGAGATGGGCTTGGAAGACTACACGTGGAATATCTCTGAAGCGGCCTTGCACGGAGAATTTGGGCTAGTTTGCCCGTGTATCTTTAATTATAGTAGATTATATCTTAGATCAAGATTTAGAGTTTGTATCGCACACGGTGGGATATTCCCACGTTAGAAAGTCCCCTGGACTATAAATATGTATCTAGGGTTTATGGAATAAACAACAACTCACGTTCAACCCAAAACAAACCAATCTCGGCGCATCGCCAACTCCTTCGTCTCGAGGGTTTCTATCAGGTAAGCGACATGCTGCCTAGATCGCATCTTGCGATCTAGGCAGCACAAGCCCCACGTTGTTCATGCGTTGCTCGTACTGAAGCGTCTTTGATGGCGAGCAATGTAGTTATCATAGATGTGTTAGGGTTAGCATAGTTCTTCGTATAACATGCTTACGTAGTGCAACCCTTGCATATCTAGCCGTCCTCACGCCTATCTCAGGTGTGGGGGCGGCACCCCGCTTGATCTTTATTTAGTAGATCTGATCCGTTACGATTGCTCCTTGTTCTGCAAGGATTAGTTTAATATCTGCAATAGTTAGGCCTTACAAAGGGGTGGAGGATCCAGCGGCACGTAGGGTGGCGTTCGCAAGCCCTAAACAGGATGTTCCGAGGATCAACTTCATGTTGGTTTTTAGGCCTTGTTTAGGGTCGGCTTACGATCACCGTGCGTGGCCGCGAGGCCCAACCTGGAGTAGGATGATCCGATTATGCGGTGAAAACCCTAAATCGTCATAGATCTAATTAACTTTATCTTGATCAAGCAGGATCACCATATATTCGTGCACCCTGTACGAATCATGGGTGGATCGGCTCTTTGAGCCGATTCACAGGATAACCTGAGAGCCGATCGAGGCTCGTATTTAATGTTTACGTGTATGCCATGCAGGAAACTAAGCGAGGCATCCCCATCACCTTCCTGACCAGGTATAGGTCAGGTGGCACGCCCTTGCACTTCGCATCGGACGTGTGACCAGAAGAGCATTGCGGGCCGTCGCTCGGAGGGGTCTCAGCCAGCCGCAGCTCTAGGCTCTTCCCGGCTCTACCGTGTTGACAGTCGCTGCCCGCCGGTGGGTTTTGGCAGTCAACACTCTATTAAAAGGAGTACCTTAATATCCAGTAGTTTCCCTTGAGGCCCGGCTGCCACCAGCTGGTAGGACAAAAGATGTTGTGCAAGTTTCTCATTGCGAGCACGTACGACTATATACGGAAAACATGCCTACATAATTAATAAGCCTGATGTTCTATCTTAATGCTTTGATTCCTATCAATTGCCCAACTGTAATTTGTTCACCCAACACTTGTCACTTATTGGAGAGTTACCACTAGTGTAGATCGCTGGGAACCCCGGTCCATATTTCATCATCAAATACTTGTTCTACATGTCATCATATTACCTCTGTGTTACTATTACTGCTGCTGTGTTACTATTACTACTGCTCTCATATTACTGCTACTTTCACATCACCCCTGTTACTAGTGCTTTTCCAGGTGCAGCTGAATTGACAACTCAGTTGTTAAGGCTTATAAGTATTCTTTACCTCCCCTTGTGTCGAATCAATAAATTTGGGTTATACTACCCTCGAAGACTATCGCGATCCCCTATACTTGTGGGTCATCAAGACTGTTTTCTGGCGCCGTTGCCGGGGAGGCATAGCTCTACTCATAAGTTCACCTGGGGAGTACACTCTACCTCTCTCTCTGTTTTATTTTATTTTGTTTTGCTTAGTTTACTTTTGTCTAGTTTATTTGTGCTTAGTTTATTTCTGTCTAGTATTAGTTTGCGTAGTTTACTTTTGCTTAGTTTATTTTTGTCTTGTTTTATTTGTCTCATATACCCAAAAATCCATAAAAATTTGAAAAACCGAAAAATTAAAAACTGCTGTTATGGGAGAACCAACAACCTACTTGGAGCTCATAGAATGTTATAATAATTATAGGAAATCAAGAGCTGGTGAAGTAATGAGTGCTATGATAGAAAAAGTGAATACAATTGCTAAAATCTTGCTTAAACGCCATGATATAAACTGTTGCTCTCAACAGGATACTAAACATCTTAAATTTCAATGTGGCTTTAGTGAGGAATTTTTAATTAAAAACTATAATCGGAATTGCTATATTCATTATGGGTTCGAAGAGGTAGAACAATTTGTCGTGTTTATGGGAGCCTCTGAGATCGAATCCTTCATGGTTGAGAATTATGAAACTTGTGTTGTTTGTAAGGACCTTAAAGATTATGTCTCTTCTATCCTTAATTGTTGCATAGAATGCTTCGGTAATAATCCTTATATCATTGATTATAAAGAGAGACTCATTAATGCACAAGAATGCACTCACAATTTGCAGGAACCCGTGGAAGAAGAAACTGATGAACCTGAAAGCTCATTGGATGAAAAAGAGGAGGAAATTAATGAACCTGAAAGCTCATTGGATGAAAAAGAAGAGGAGAGCGACGAACAAAAGGAGGAAGAATGGATTAGCTACCCATGCCAACCTCCTAATGAGAGTAACTCTTTATCTCTTACATTATTTGATTGTCCTCCATGCTTACCGAAAGAGGTTGAATGTTATGTTCCTGTGGATTCTCTTGAAATATTCCCTATGAGTAAAACTTCTGAGAATAATTATGCTACTGTTATATATGATAATCCATGCTACTTTGATAAATCTTATGATAATGCTTTGTTTGTGTCTGATGTCGAAATGCATGGTACTAAAGAATTTTGCTTAGCAAATGTTTATGATAAAGCTTTAGATGATGGTCCTATGTTACTTGATAATATTAATTGTACTACTAATGAAAATGGGATTGGAGAGTTCATGACTTTATCTAGGAGTCCCATATCTCTTGAGATTGATCAACTACCTTGTTATATTATTAATAAAAGTAAGTTTGAAAGTTTTAATTCCACTATTCTTGAACTTGATAAAAATTATGTGTTTGGAAATCATGGAAAGTATGATGCATGTGATAGTTATATTGTTGAGTTTGTTCATGAAGCTACTGAAAATTATTATGAGAGAGGAAAATATGGTTGTAGAAATTTGTATGGTACTAAAACACCTCTCTATGTGCTGAAATTTTTGAAGTTACACTTGTTCTATCTTCCTATGCTTGTTACTTTGCTTTTCATGAACTTGTTTATTTACAAGATTCCTATGCATAGGAAGCATGTTAGACTTAAATGTGTTTTGAATTTGCTTCTTGATGCTCTCTTTTGCTTCCAATACTATTTCTTGCGAGTGCATCATCAAAACTGCTGAGCCCATCTTAATGGCTATAAAGAAAGTAATTTCTTGGGAGATAACCCATGTGTTATTTTGCTACAGTACTTTGTTTTATATTTGTGTCTTGGAAGTTGTTTACTACTGTAGCAACCTCTCCGTATCTTAGTTTTATGTTTTGTTGTGCCAAGTGAAGCCTCTAATCGAAGGTTGATACTAGATTTGGATTTCTGCGCAGAAACAGATTTCTATCTGTCACGAATCTGGGCTGTTTTCCCTGTATAAAAATCAGAAAAATATGCCAATTTACGTGCGTGTTCCTCAAATATGTACGCAACTTTCATTAGTTTTGAGTTTTCTGATTTGAGCAACGGAAGTATTTTATTAAAATTCGTCTTTACTGGCTGTTCTGTTTTGGCAGATTCTGTCTCTGTTTTTTGCATTGTCTCTTGCGGACTTTAAGCGAGCTTTTCTAGACGTAGAGAGCTGTAGCTAATGTTTTATTGAGTTCTTGCAATGTGCCACTACAGGACCAAGGTGGATTCAATTTTTTTTGAGTACTAACCCCTCTAATGAAGTTTATGAGAAGTTTGTTGTGAAGGAAGTTTTCAAGGGTCAAGAGAGGAGGATGATATATGATCAAGAAGAGTGAAAAGTCTAAGCTTGGGGATGCCCCCGTGGTTCATCCCTGCATATTTTAAGAACTCAAGCGTCTAAGCTTGGGGATGCCCAAGGCATCCCCTTCTTCATCAACTTATCAGGTTCCTCCCCTGAAACTATATTTTTATTCAGTCACATCATATGTGCTTTACTTGGAGCGTCTGTGTGTTTATTTTCGTTTTGTTTGTTTGAATAAGATCGGATCCTAGCAATCCTTGTTTGGGAGAGAGACACGCTCCGCTTTTTCATATGAACACTTGTTTTTCGTTTTACTTTTAATGTTCAATGATAAAAGTTGGAAGCTACAATACTTATTGTTTGGTTGGAAACAGAAAATGCCTCATATGTTGTGGATAATTTGACACTTGGCAATTGTTTTGAGCTCTCAAGTAGATCATAAGTTTTTGCATGTAGTTTAAACCTATTAGTGGAGAACTACCGTAAAGCTTGTTAAAATTGGTTTGCATAATTGATCTCTCTTAAGGTCTAGATATTTTCTGGTAAAAGTGTTTGAGCAACAAGGAAGACAGTGTAGAGTATTATAATGCTTGCGATATGTTCTTATGTAAGTTTTGCTGTACTGGTTCATACTTGTGTTTGCTTCAAACAACCTTGCTAGCCTAAGCCTTGTATCGAGAGGGAATACTTCTCATGCATCCAAAATCCTTGAGCCAACCACTATGCCAATTGTGTCCACCATACCTACCTACTATGTGGTATTTCCTGCCATTCCAAAGTAAATTGCTTGAGTGCTACCTTTAAACAATTCAAAATTTATCACCTCTGATTTGTGTCAATGTTTTATAGGTCATGAGGAAGTATGTGGTGTTTAGCTTTCAACCTTGTCATTTACTTTTGACGGACTCTCATATGGACTAGTGGCACATCCGCTTATCCAATAATTTTGCAAAAAGAGCTGGCAATGGGATTCCCAGTCCCAAATTAATTAAACTAAAAAGGCACTCCTTCATGGTATGAGATTGTTGGCAGGCACCCGAGGATTCGGTTAGCCATGGTTTGTGAAAGAAAGGTTGGAAGGAGTGCCGCATAAACATAAAAATAATTCATGGGAGGCGCTCTTGAAAGTCCGGTTGGCGAGGTAGTTAGTGTACCCATTACCATTCGTTGACAACAACAAACACCTCTCAAAATTTTACTTTTATGCTCTCTATATGTTTTCAAAACCAAAGCTCTAGCACAAATATAGCAATCAATGCTTCCCTCTGCGAAGGGCCATTCTTTTACTTTATGTTGAGTCAGTATACCTACTTCCTTCCATCTTAGAAGCAAACACTTGTGTTAACTGTGCATTGATTCTTACATACTTGCATATTTGCATTCATCATATTACTTTGTGTTGACAATTATCCATGAGATATGCATGTTGAAAGTTGAAAGCAACCGCTGAAACTTATATCTTCCTTTGTGTTGCTTCGATGCCTTTACTTTGAATCTATTGCTTTATGAGTTAACTCTTGTGCAATCTTTTGATGCTTGTCTTGAAAGTACTATTCATGAAAAGTTTTGCTATATGTTATCTATTTGTTAGCAACTATAGATCATTGCCTTGAGTCACTTCATTCATTTCATATGCTTTGTAATAGTATGATCAAGGTTATGTAAGTAGCATGTCACTACAGAAATTATTCTTTTTATCGTTTACCTGCTCGGGACGAGCAGGAACTAAGCTTGGGGATGCTGATACGTCCCCGACGTATCCATAATTTCTGTCGTTCCATGCTTGTTTTATGACAATACTTACATGTTTTGCTTGCACTTTATGATGTTTTTATGCGTTTTCCGGAACTAACCTATTAACAAGATGCCACAAAGGCCAGTTCCTGTTTTCTGCTTGTTTTGGTTCCGTAAAGGCTGTTCGGGCAATATTCTCGGAATTGGACGAAATCAACGCCAAACCTCCTATTTTCTCCGGAAGGCTCCAGAACACCGAAGAATAGTCGGAGAGGGGCCAGGGGGCCACCACACCACATGGCGGCGCGGGCCAGGCCTAGGCCGCGCCGGCCTAGGGTGTGGCGCCCCCAGGTGCCCCCCTGCGCCGCCTCTTCGCCTATAAAATCCCTTTCGACCTAAAAACGCAGTACCAATTGACGAAACTCCAGAAAGACTCCAGGGGCGCCGCCGCCATCGCGAAACTCCAATTCTGGGACAGAACTGCTCCGGCACCTGCCGGAACGGGGAAGTGCCCCCGGAAGCCATCTCCATCAACGCCATCGCCTCCATCATGCTCCGTGAGTAGTTCCCCCATGGACTACGGGTTCTAGCAGTAGCTATGTCGGTATACTCTCCCCCATGTACTTCAATACAATGGTCTCATGAGCTGCCTTACATGATTGAGATTCATCTGATGTAATCGGTGTTGTGTTTGTTGGGATCCGATGGATGATACATTATGATTAGTCTATCTATAAAGTTTGTGAAGTTATTGTTGCTGCAATCTTGTTATTCTTAATGCTTGTCACTAGGGCCCGAGTGCCATGATCTTAGATTTAAGATTTATATTGTTGCTTAGATTGTATCTACAAGTTGTATGCACATGTCACTGTCCGGAACCAATGGCCCCGAAGTGACAGAAATCGGGACAACCGGAGGGGATGGTAGTGATGTGAGGATCACATGTTTTCACGGTGTGTTAATGCTTTGCTCCGGTACTCTATTAAAAGGAGTACCTTAATATCCAGTAGTTTCCCTTGAGGCCCGGCTGCCACCGGCTGGTAGGACAAAAGATGTTGTGCAAGTTTCTCATTGCGAGCACGTACGACTATATACGGAAAACATGCCTACATAATTAATAAGCCTGATGTTCTATCTTAATGCTTTGATTCCTATCAATTGCCCAACTGTAATTTGTTCACCCAACACTTGTCACTTATTGGAGAGTTACCACTAGTGTAGATCGCTGGGAACCCCGGTCCATATTTCATCATCAAATACTTGTTCTACATGTCATCATATTACCTCTGTGTTACTATTACTGCTGCTGTGTTACTATTACTACTGCTCTCATATTACTGCTACTTTCACATCACCCCTGTTACTAGTGCTTTTCCAGGTGCAGCTGAATTGACAACTCAGTTGTTAAGGCTTATAAGTATTCTTTACCTCCCCTTGTGTCGAATCAATAAATTTGGGTTATACTACCCTCGAAGACTATCGCGATCCCCTATACTTGTGGGTCATCATCTCTCCATAAGATAAATAGCATGTTGGGTGAACAAATTACAGTTGGGCAATTGACAAATAAAGAGGGCATGACCATGCACATACATGTTATGATGAGTAGTGTGAAATTCAATTGGGCATTACGACAAAGTACATAGACCGCTATCCAGCATGCATCTATGCCTAAAAAGTCCACCTTCAGGTTATCATCCGAACCCCTTCCAGTATTAAGTTGCAAACAACAGACAATTGCATTAAGTATGGTGCGTAATGTAATCAACAAATACATCCTTAGACATAGCATTGATGTTTTATCCCTAGTGGCAACAGCACATCCACAACCTTAGAACTTTCTGTCACTGTCCCAGATTTAATGGAGGTATGAACCCACTATCGAGCATAAATACTCCCTCTTGGAGTTACAAGTAACGACTTTGCCAGAGCCTCTACTAATAACGGAGAGCATGCAAGATCATAAACAACACATAGATGATAGATTGATAATCAACATAACATAGCATTCAATATTCATCGGATACCAACAAATGCAACATGCAGCATTACAAATAGATGATCTTGATCATGTTAGGCAGCTCACAAGATCTAACAATGATAGCACAATTAGGAGAAGACGACCATCTAGCTACTGCTATGGACCCATAGTCCAGGGGTGAACTACTCACTCATCACTCCGGAGGCGACCATGGCGGTGAAGAGTCCTCCGGGAGATGATTCCCCTCTCCGGCAGGGTGCCGGAGGCGATCTCCTGAATCCCCCGAGATGGGATTGGCGGCGGCGGCATCTCTGGAAGGTTTTCCGTATCGTGGCTCTCGGTACTGGAGTTATTCTCGACGAAGGCTTATGTAGGTTGAAGGGTAGGTCAGGGGCGCCAAGAGGGGGCCCACACGCTAGGGCCACGCGGGTCCCCCCTTGGGCCGCGCCGCCCTTGTGTGGCGGCGCCTCGTCGCCCCACTTCATTTCCTTTTCGGTGTTCTGGAAGCTTCGTGGAAAAATAAGCCCCTGGGCGTTGATTTCGTCCAATTCCGAGAATATTTCCTTACTAGGATTTCTGAAACCAAAAACAGCAGAAAACTGCAACTGGCTCTTCGGCATCTTGTTAATAGGTTAGTGCCGGAAAATGCATAAATATGACATAAAGTATGTATAAAACATGTAGGTATTGTCATAAAACAAGAATGGAACATAAGAAATTATCGATACGTTGGAGACGTATCAAGGAGATTAGCCCAAGGCTTCGGGCCCTCTTCTCATCGCGCTTTGTGATGGAGGACGCTAGCCAGTCTCAGGGTTTGGCTGCGGCTATCGAGCTTGGCGGCGCTAGCGGCGCCGGAGCTGGGGGAGGAGCATCTGGAGCGCTCCTCTTCGGAAGATTCGAGGAGGCCTTGGCGGCGGCGCCACCGCTCGTGGAGCTGGCAGCGGTAGCGAGGTTCTTCTTCTTCAGCATCGCAAGATCTGGGGAAGACCTAAAAACGGTGGTGGCGGCGCAGAGGTTGCGAAAGAGAGAGGTAGAAGAAGAACAGGAGGATGCTACGGTGAATATGAGAGAATGCTAAGAATTTTGTCCTGTGAGATTTTAAGTAAGGGAGAACTTGAGGATTGCGTGGGCACGTGTCGTTGCTGTCAGTTCATTAAGGGGCCCTTTTCCATCGTTGATCACGGAAATCGAGGAGGCGCCTTGGTAACCGTACGAGAAAGGCGGATATTACTTCAAAACAGGGCCAGGCAGAGGAAGGATGGGCCCAGCGGGTCGCGTCTTGTCAGTCAAAATCAAAGTGTCAATAACGTCATCAGTGACGTTGTGAGGAATGCTCGAAGCATTCGAAGGAATTTAAAAGGTATCGGATGGTGAACTTGAGTCTATGTACGGATTGCGAGCATTCGCACCTAGACTCGGGGGCTACTCCCATCGGGAGCGCTAGACGCGCACCCAATAAAATGAGGACTCGAAGATATTCCTGAGAAGAAGCGTCTGAAGAAAAGGATGGATTGCTCAGCTCGAGTCTGCACCCGGTTGCAAGCACCCGTGTCCAGACTCGGGGGCTACTCCCATCGGGATCGCTGGATGCGCACCCGATAGAAGTTTTTTGCACTCTAGGATCATGCCCGGGGACTTGATTCTGTGTAGAGTGACGTTGTTTTGCCATCGGAAGTGAACCAGCAAAAGTTGGGCACATTACTCATTATCCCTTACGCGCAGAAAATACAAGCCTTAGTTCAAATATATCGGATGATCTATGAAGACCTGCGGAAAAATATTCGAGTGGTACAACTTGAGTCTACGCACGGATTGCAAGCATCCGTACCTAGACTCGGGGGCTACTCCCATTGGGAGCGCTGGGCGCGCACCACATAAAAGGAGATGATGCTGATATAAGATGGACAAGAACAATCAAGGAGAAGAACATTAGGTGGAGGCATGCTTTAGTCTCTACCCGAACTATCTTCGGCTAGACACTCGGGGGCTACTGACGTGGGCATTACCCTTCGGGTAACCGACATTGCCCTATCCTGTGCGATCTAACTGGAGGCCCATGAAGGTACTCGATGGCAAGGCGGGCCGCTTGGATGGTGCAGTAGGAGATTCCTTGGCGGACAAGACAAGGAAGGAGCCGAACAAGGAAAGTCTAAGGTCTAGAACTACTGTAAATCTAGTCGTACTCGGTTAGACCTCTTGAGACCTGGCCTCCTATATAAAGGCCAGGAGAGGGGCTGCCAAGGGACACGATCAATCTTAGCAATCTTAGCCACCATAAGTCTAGAGCTAGGTCGCCGCAGCACTTAGCCTCTCGACGAGATCTCAGCCGAACTCTTCGGCACCCCATTGTAACCCAATATTCTCATAATCAAAGATCAGACAGGCAGGACGTAAGGGTTTTACCTCATCTAGGGCCCCGAACCTGGGTAAATTGCTCTCCCCGCTTGTTTGTGAACCGATATCTCGCGTCAGCCTACAGGATGCCATCAACCCTAAGCCCCAATCGGAGGGCATTGCCGAGGAGTACCCTCGACACCTACCCCTTTTGTTATTTTTTTAGTGGAGCGGCTAAGGGAAAAATTTCGTCTCCCTCGACCAAGTTCTAGAAGCC
The DNA here is from genome assembly GCF_019359855.2 of Lolium perenne. Taxonomy (NCBI): domain Eukaryota; kingdom Viridiplantae; phylum Streptophyta; class Magnoliopsida; order Poales; family Poaceae; genus Lolium; species Lolium perenne. The sequence continues at coordinate 121,174,554 of NC_067248.2, read as the reverse complement.
CTTCCCATCCCCTAGCTTCTCGGCTCGGTTTGGTGTGAGGTTTGTGCGGATTTGGTTTGGAATTTAGGCGTTTTGGCTTAGTTTTGATGTAGGAGAGGCTGAGGCTGAGGCGGCTGGAGTTCGTGAACATGGCGGCGGGCGCAGGCGGCGGTGTGCATCGCCGGCCTCTACGCACTCGCCAGGGACCACGTCGGCCGGCTCTGCCCCAGTGTCGCCGCCGTCGACTCGGCCGTCTACGGCGTTAGCGGCTCCATCTCAGGCCATTTCCGCGACCTCCTTTGCGCGCCTGCGAGGTAGGGTTGATCAGTTGGTATGGTTTCCCTCGTTTCAGGCGGCGCTGCTATAGCGCAGTTGTCTGGCCACTCGCCAGTTCAGTGGGGTGCCATGGTGCGCAAGGTGGAGGAGCTAGACGAAGCTGAAGTCTGGATCAGCCAGAGCATATGTGGTGCCCAGGTTGCGTCGGAGCCAGCAATGGAGATCGCAAACGAGGCACTGTAGTCCGGTGTGACGGGCGCTGCTTGCGCCGTATACGGCAAGGTCGAGTCGGGTCGACAGCGCGCCAACCCGTTGCGAGCTCCATCGGGAGCACGTCGTAGCTGTATACGCCCCTTTTGCCGTGGCGCGCCAAGTCTGCCCGTACTCCGGTGCCATGTAACCAACCATGCTGGTCACCACCGTGTTCACCTGTGTGTCGCCTGGATGGACCACCCTTGCCAGCCCGAGCTCCATCAGGAGCATGTTGATGGATGTCACGGTGCACCACGACGAGCACACACTCATGGCGCAAGACGTAACCGCGCTTGGCCTGAGCTGAACAAAATACCTGATACGGAGTACTAAACAGACCAAGTCTTTTTTATATTAATTTTCGGCAGCCTAACTGGACTAAGGACCTATTCACTAATACTTGGTTTTGTACAACCTTTGTGCAAACTTTCTGTCCCAGCTGGCACGCCACATGTCGGCCTTGCAGCGTTTTGTATGAGAATGCACCAAAGGTACAAGTTTGTGTATCATGAAAACACACTTTACAAGTTCTTATATGAAAGTGCACATAATGAACAAGTTTTTGTATGAGTGGTGCAATTATCTCTTGTTGTGATGAACCGAGGAGGGAGATCAAATTTATCGGAAGGGCTTTCCAATTCCAGGGACCCTTACGTGTTAAAGCTATGTTTAGTCTTTGTTGTAATTATTTTCCAATAGATATTGGTTTTCACGACTAGTGAGGCATATTAAATTTTAGCCCTATCAGCGTATGATCAAACAAGTCCATATATCGAAAATCAAATGTTACAGTGTTTATTAACTAGGAACTTTAGTACATTAAAGTGTGTTATTATCTCATTCTTGTACTATTCCAGGAGTATCTTTCATCTACAAAAGCTGGTCATACTGCATAGTATCATATAATAGTATCATGCATATGATACTTGTCTATGATACTATCACTATAGTAGGTGATATTATAGAGTAGTATCGTAATCTTTTAAATTTATTGTTTTGTAGAATTCCAATACAAATATGTGTAGAAGATCTATTTAGCATTAACTTTTCTCGTAACGTATCTATGTTACTTTAATCTTATCGCTCCTTCTTAATTAGATGTCACATCAGCATTTTTTAGATCTAAAATGCATGATACTACCTAAGATACTAGCCAATCTCTATCTTATATGATCAATGAGTTTGATCAATTCATACGTCGAACTTTGTGAATGATTAATGTACATCTGTAAATAAAGATGGCGCATTGGGTTTTGCAGGCACCTGTCTACCTTCTATCTATTATTATATACTAAACACAAAATATAGATATTCAAACTAGAGACACCACATTAATGTACATCGTCTCAAATATTTTAATGGTCAGATCTTAATATTAGGTTAGGATTTAATAATAGATCATTATTACATTTTTAGAGCATCTTCAGCCACGCTCCAAAACAACCCCCAAAGGTATTTGGGGCGCGTCGGACATTTTTTCATTTCCTGCCACGCGCCTCAAAGGCAATTTCCGTCCGGCGCGGCTCAATACGGTGTCCGATTCCCCGAGCCCGTCCCCGGTTCGCATTGGTCGCTCCGGCCACACTTCACACAGCGAAAAGCGAGGCAGGGAGTGGCGGACCCGATGCGTCAGTTACACGGAAGTCTAAACCCCGTCGCCTACCTCTGGGCAAGCGATGTTAATGGCGCCCAAATTTCCCAGTCGACGCAGTGAAGCATCTTGGCGTGAATGGTCGCGTGGCCATCCATGCTGGTGTTTATTGCGCCCAACGCCCGGCTGCCGCCTCGCCTGCCGCCGTTGTACAATAAAGAGCGCCCCCTCCTTCCTCTCGCCACGTTCCCCATTCCAATATCGCCGCTTCCAATCTCGCAGCACCTCCTTCCACTCGCCTCAACGCCAATGTCATCCTCCCGCAAGAACATCCTCGCGGCGAACGGCTTTGGGCGCGGCAGCCTCACGGTGGCGAAGGCGCGGGCGTTGTAGCGCACGCGGTACCCTGCAACGCCGGATGATACGTCTCCAACGTATCGATAATTTCTTATGTTTCATGCTTGTTTTATGACAATACCTACATGTTTTATACATACTTTATGTTATATTTATGCATTTTCCGACACTAACCTATTAACAAGATGCCGAAGAGCCAGTTGCTGTTTTCTGCTGTTTTTGGTTTCAGAAATCCTAGTAAGGAAATATTCTCGGAATTGGACGAAATCAACGCCCAAGATCTTATTTTTCCACGAAGCTTCCAGAAGTCCGAAAGGGAAACGAAGTGGGGCGACGAGGCGGCCACACAGTAGGGTGGCGCGGCCCAAGGGGGGCCCGCGCGGCCCTAGCGTGTGGGCCCCTCGTCAGCCCTCCGACTCCGCCCTTCCGCCTACTTAAAGTCTCCGTCGCGAATACCCCAGTACCGAGAGCCACGATACGGAAAACCTTCCAGAGACGCCGCCGCCAATCCCATCTCGGGGGATTCAGGAGATCGCCTCCGGCACCCTGCCGGAGAGGGGAATCATCTCCCGGAGGACTCTTCACCGCCATGGTCGCCTCCGGAGTGATGTGTGAGTAGTTCACCCCTGGACTATGGGTCCATAGCAGTAGCTAGATGGTCGTCTTCTCCTAATTGTGCTATCATCGTTCGATCTTGTGAGCTGCCTAACATGATCAAGATCATCTATTTGTAATGCTACATGTTGCGTTTGTTGGGATCCGATGAATATGGAATACTATGATATGTTGATTATCAATCTACTATCTATGTGTTGTTTATGATCTTGCATGCTCTCCGTTATTAGTAGAGGCTCTGGCCAAGTCGTTACTTGTAACTCCAAGAGGGAGTATTTATGCTCGATAGTGGGTTCATGCCTCCATTAAATCTGGGACAGTGACAAAAAGTTCTAAGATTGTGGATGTGCTGTTGCCACTAGGGATAAAACATCAATGCTATGTCTAAGGATGTATTTGTTGATTACATTACGCACCATACTTAATGCAATTATCTGTTGTTTGCAACTTAATAATGGAAGGGGTTCGGATGATAACCTGAAGGTGGACTTTTTAGGCACAGATGCATGCTGGATAGCGGTCTATGTACTTTGTCGTAATGCCCAATTGAATTTCACACTACTCATCATAACATGTATGTGCATGGTCATGCTCTCTTTATTTGTCAATTGCCCAACTGTAATTTGTTCACCCAACATGCTATTTATCTTACGGAGAGACACCACTAGTGAATTGTGGACCCCGGTCCATTCTTTACATCGAATACAATCTACTGCAATACTCGTTCTACTGTTTTCTGCGAACATCATCATCCACACTATACATCTAATCCTTTGTTATAGCAAGCCGGTGAGATTGACAACCTCACTGTTAAGTTGGGGTAAAGTATCTTGGTTGTGTTGTGCAGGTTCCACGTTGGCGCCGGAATCCCTGGTGTTGCGCCGCACTACACTCCGCCGCCATCAACCTTCAACGTGCTTCTTGGCTCCTACTGGTTCGATAACCGTGGTTTCTTTCTGAGGGAAAAACTTGGCGTTGTACGCATCATACCGTCCTCTTGGGGTTCCCAACGGACGTGTGCTTTACCGTCACAAGCAGCACCGGACATGCGCCTGCTAAGTAGCAGCGGATCAGCGTCCCGCCGCGGCTGGGAACCGATCGCTGGAGGGACGCGGTCAGGACCCAGCGCGCTCGCCTCAGCGCTGAGGAGCGAGCCGATCCCATTTGGGCCCCCACCAGTAACAACGACTAGTGGGCGGACTTCTTCTAGGCGCAGTACGACACCGACATGAACAACACCAATGGCCTCGTCGGCCGCAGGAACACGTGGAACAAGGAGGGGCGCGTCCTTTTCTGAGGCGTTCCCAAGCGCACCCTCCCGGCCGTTGACGACAGCATCCACAATGGCACCCCAAGGTTGTAGGTGCCACCTTCCCCGCCACCATATCCTTCGGCCGCAGCGAGCTGGCAACCGAGGACGACATACTCGTCCTCCTCGAACTCTTCTTCTTTGGGGCCGCGCGATTTATGTAGGGATTCGCTGCATAGAAAACAAAAAAATTCCTACCGCGAACACGCAATCCAAGCCAAGATGCAATCTAGAAGACGGTAGCAACGAGGGGATTATCGAGTCTCACCCTTGAAGAGATTCCAAAGCCTACAAGATGAGGCTCTTGTTGCTGCGGTAGACGTTCACTTGCCGCTTGCAAAAGCGCGTAGAAGATCTTGATCACGGCGCCACGAACGGGCAGCACCTCAGTACTCGGTCACACGTTCGGTTGTTGATGAAGACGACGTCCACCTCCCCGTTCCAGCGGGCAGCGGAATTAGTAGCTCCTCTTGAATCCGACAGCACGACGGCGTGGTGTCGGTGGTGGTGGAGAAACCCGGCGGAGCTTCGCTAAGCGTGCGGGATGTGGTGGAGGAGAGAGGGCCGCTAGGGTTTGGGAGAGGGGGCGCCGGCCACTAGGGGGTGCGGCCACCTTGTGGTCTTAGGGTGGCCGGCCCCCTCCCCTTGCCCCTCATTATATAGGTGGAACACCCAAGAGTTGGTCTACAAGTCTTCGAATAAGACCCCAAACCAAAACCTTCCATATCACATGAAACCTACCCAAGCTAGGACTCCCACTAGAGGTGGGATTCCCACCTTCCCTTGGGAGGGGGTGGCCGGCCACCATAGGTGGAGTCCACCTGGGACTCCACCCCCTAGGGTTGGCCGGCCATGGTGGTGGAGTCCCTTCGGGACTCCGCCTTCCAAAGTGACTTTCTTCCAGAATATTCTAGAACCTTCTAGTACCTTCCATAAATGCACCGGATCATTTTCAAACTCATAAAATGACTTCCTATATATGAATCTTATTCTCCGGACCATTCCAGAACTCCTCGTGATGTCCGGGATCTCATCCGGGACTTCGAACAAATCTTCGAACTCCATTCCATATTCAAGTTCTACCATTTCAACATCAAACCTTAAGTGTGTCACCCTACGGTTCGCGAACTATGCGGACATGGTTAAGTACTCTCTCCGACCAATAACCAATAGCGGGATCTGGAGATCCATAATGGCTCCCACATATTCAACGATGACTTTAGTGATCGAATGAACCATTCACATACGATACCAATTCCCTTTGTCACGCGATATTTTACTTGTCCGAGGTTTGATCATCGGTACCACTCTATACCTTGTTCAACCTCGTCTCCTGACAAGTACTCTTTACTCGTACCGTGGTATGTGGTCTCTTATGAACTTATTCATATGCTTGCAAGACATTAGACGACATTCCACCGAGAGGGCCCAGAGTATATCTATCCGTCATCGGGATGGACAAATCCCACTGTTGATCCATATGCCTCAACTCATACTTTCCGGATACTTAATCCCACCTTTATAACCACCCATTTACGCAGTGGCGTTTGATGTAATCAAAGTACCTTTCCGGTATAAGTGATTTATATGATCTCATGGTCATAAGGACTAGGTAACTATGTATCGAAAGCTTATAGCAAATAACTTAATGACGTGATCTTATGCTACGCTTAATTGGGTGTGTCCATTACATCATTCATATAATGACATAACCTTGTTATTAATAACATCCAATGTTCATGATCACGAAACCATGATCATCTATTAATCAACAAGCTAGTTATACAAGAGGCTTACTAGGGACTCCTTTTTGTTCACATAACGCACATGTATCAATGTTTCGGTTAATACAATTATAGCATGGTATGTAAACATTATCATAAACGCAAAGATATATTATAATAACCATTTTATTATTGCCTCTTGGGCATATCTCCAACAGTCTCCCACTTGCACTAGAGTCAATAATCTAGTTTACATTTGTAAAGATATAACACCTTGGCCTTCTGGTGCTTTATCATGTTTTGCTCACGGGAGAGGTTTTAGTCAACGGATCTGACATGCTCAGAACCGTATGTATTTTGTAATTCATTTGCGTCTTCAACGCATCACTCATTTCCAAATGAGTTGGCATTAAATATGTTTGGTCTTCTGGTGGAACCTTAATTCCGCGGTCTAAAATATGTCACTAATATTGTCACACACAATATAGCTTCAAAGTTCTGACACTATCGAAACTACACCAAGTTCTCAAAGAACTTCTTGACTTAACATCCTCAGTCATTGTCAAAACAATGACATACTCTGCCTTTCGTTTGTAGAATCCGTCACAATATTTAGAACTCTTCTAAATCTAGCATAGACAACTTCTAGCTCATTGTGCTACATTTTAAAACAACACTTAGTCTAATTTGAGATTGAAATTTTACTTTCATATGTGACAAAACAAATATCGGTGCAACACCTTACAGCGATTTGTTTGTCATTACTCCATACAAAAATTTATATATATATATCCTTGGTTCTTCTTAAGTACTCAAGAATATTCTTTACTGTTTGTCCAATGATCATTACATGAATCATTCTGGTATATGCTCCTAACTTTTCAGAGCATAGGACATCTGATTTTGTACATATTATTCGTGATCTAAAATCACTCATGTGTTTTTACTCATTGAGTGTCAATTACATTCAAGTCTTGTTAAACCTTCACATGACAAGAACATTTTCTTAATATCTCTATATTAAACTACTTCAATATACATTATATGTACTTTGACTCAAACTTATTATGTGTTTCAATCTATCTTCATAGATCTTGACACTAAATTTGTTTCAGTCCATATCCTTTCATTGAAGTTAATTTCTCAATGAAACCTTTTAATCAAGTATATAATTACATCATTTATAACCAACTATATGTCATCTACGTAAAGTATTATAAATATGTCTCAGCGCTCCCACTTAATTTCTTGCAAATGCAAGCCACTTCATCGTCTCTAATGAAATCAAAAACTTTTTGACTATTTCATCCGGTGAAGATTCCAACTCCGCGATACTTACTTCATCCAATTGAAGTTTGTATACCTATCTAGTATTCCACGGACTAGCAAAACTCTTGGTTGTATCTTGTATACACCTTTAATACACACTTAAGATAAGTAATGTATTTTGCCATCCTACTAGCATATCTCATAAAAGAAATATGTAGTGATTACTAGAATAATCCACATAGACTATAAGCATTGCTACGGAAGATCTAATCTTATCGTAGTCAACTCTTTGAACTTTGTCGTAAACAACTTTTCGACAAGTCGAGCTTCTTCAAGGATATTTCATCCAAGTCCATCAATTTTATAGATCCATTACTTTCAAAAAGTATTCATCTATCTTGGATTTCATGGCGTATGGCCATTTTAACGATGTCAGGGCCCATCATAACTTCTTTGTTTGTAGTTGGTTTATCATTGTTCAAAATCAATCCTTTGTCCACAAATCATTTATTTGATCACAAAGTAAACCATACCTACAAGGTTCAATATGTACTTTGATCTCCATGGCTAAAACACTTTTTAGTCATGGGAGCCATGATCGTCGTGGCCGCTTCCGGAACCAATTCCGATGCTGCGCTACTCTGATCTTTATGCTCAGGTTCATCAACCTTATCAAGTTCTATTGTCCTCCCACTCAAATACTTCGCTAGAAACAATTTCTCGGAAATAAGAAACATTGACAAACACTTTTGTCTTTGTCTTGTGGGAAGAATTCCCAATCAAATTTCTGGGATAACCAACAAAGACATTTATCCGATTTTGGTTGTAAACTTATTTACTTATGCTATGCATACCAAAATTTAAGAAAAGACTATCAGGGTTCATACCCATGCCATAACTCGTATGGTGTTATTTCAACGGATCATGATGATGCTCTATTCACTGTAAAAGCGGTAGTCACTAAAGCATAATCCACAAAAAATATAATGGCATCAATATTTTATCTCATCATTGATCCAACAAGGTTTGGATACATCTTTCAGATACTCCATCATCACTATGATACTCCAAGAAACGTGAATTGTAGAACAATTTCATGACTCTCTTAGATGTTCGCTAAAACTCGTAATTCAAATATTTTCCCAATGATCCAATCATAGATATTTGATTTTTCTATTACGATGATTTCCACTTCATGCTGAAATTTATTTGAATCCATTCAAATGTTTCAAACTTCTTCCTTATCGAATATATCCACATATATATACTCAATTTATTGTTGAAAGTTTTCATGAAGTAGAAGAATCTCCCGCACACAACTATGCCCAGTGAACCACATATATCATCATGTATGTTTTCACTAAGTTAGTTGCCCGTTCAACTCTTGGCCTATGAACGGTATTTTAATCATTCTCTTTAGAAAAGATTTGCAAGCGCCAAATGATTCAAAAATCAAATGACTATAAAAATCCATTTGCATGGAGTTCCTTCATGCGTTCCTTTCTAACATGACCTAAAAGGCGGTTCCACAAATATGTGTAATTCAAATCATTTGCCTTATGGCATTTTAGCGTCAGTATTATGTGTGTGTGTTTCACCATTAAGATTTATAATAACTCATCCATCGTACATGGAGTAATGTCATAATTTGAACAACTCATTGTTTTTATTTGACCAGAGCAAAATAACAATTATTAAGTTCTTTATTATAAATTCTAAGGGCTAGATAGAATGCCAACGATGAACATAATAACACTTTATTTTGTTCCAGACGTGCATTCCTATCATATTCCTTGTCAGTCACTTAGGCCATTGTATTCTTGTATTGTGTTGTTTTGTATGACATTTCATACCAACCAATATGGTACTTATACCCAAGAATTTCATTGTGTGACCTAACTAGGAATACAACCATAACATGTATATCATTTATATACACCTGAGCTAGACTTTCTAGTCTTTTCTTTCTTTCTGCCAATAATCTTTTGTAGTTTCTCTTTTAGATTTCCTCATTATTCAGAAAAACACTTCAACATCAATAACTTCTAGGTTTGTTGGTCAAATACCAATAACCTTGAGGTTCTTACTTTGAAGTTAATCATCATATGACAAGTGTTCCGGATTTCACTATTAGTAACTTTGAAATATGATGAACAAATTCACTCATAATTTTATCCATTGTATCATGATGACTTTCTGAGACCATGTCTGTACATGCTAGGCTCATAAAGTTTAACCTTAGTATTCGCATGTGCAAATCTGGCTTGCACCCGTTGTATGCACACGTAGAATCTATAACACCCGATCATCATGTGATGCTTCGAAACGACGAGTCTTAGCAACGGTGCATACTAAGGACGATTACTTCATGGATATGCGAATATTGTTAGTGCCCCAATAGTTGGAGGATTGGGATGCCTTGCGTCTTCAACCTTCGTACATTCCCATAAAACTTATGAGTTTATGTAGTCTCACCAAATTATATTCTATCATCTTGCAATATGGTCTTAGATATCACATATATCTCATACCTTGATTATTTCTGAAAACTAAATTTTCAGCTCCTTACTTTTCAAACAGATTTGAACTTCAAGTTTCACGGAGACAAGATAACTTTAGGTACTAATTGAAACCATAGCTCTTTGAATCAACAATGTGAGGTTTACTAAAAATTTGCAATAGGACTTAATCAATTCTTGATTCTTTAACAATACGGTACCAATCCGTAAAGTTTCTTATCAGATTTTAACAGTATTTTTATCTCAATTACAAGATTAGCGCATAGTAGTAAACGGATGCCAATACTACAAAATTAATTCAAAATACTACTCAGACTATGTTCATGATAATTAGTTCATGTTTTAATCTAATTACTAATGAACTCCCACTTAATACAACATCCCTCATAGTTGTTAAGTGGTACACGATCCAAATCCACTACACCAAAACCGATCATCACGTGAGATGATGTAGCTTCAATGGTGAACATCAACATGTTGATCATATCATCCATATGACTCGTGTTCAACCTTTCGGTTTCCGTTGTCCCGAGGCCATGTCTGTACATGCTAGGCTCGTCAAGCAAACCCAAGTATTCCGCGTGTGCAACATGGCTTACATCCGTTGTATGTGAACGTTGAGTCTATCACATCCGATCATCACAAGATGCTTCGAAACGACGAACTGTGCAACGGTGCATACGAGGGGAGAACACTTTATTATCTTGATATTAATGTGAGGGATCATCTTATAATGCTACCGTCGTGATCTAAGCAAAATAAGATGCATAAAGGATTAACATCACATGCAATTCATATGTGATATGATATGGCCCTTTTGTCTTTGCGCCTTCGATCTTCATCTCCAAAGCACGTACATGATCTCTATCATCAACGGGCATGTTCTCCATCATCGTCGGCGTAGCGTCAAGGTTCATGGCGCCATCTTCATGGTTGTTCACCTCATGTAGCAACTATTACAACTACTTTGAAATACTACTCAACATGAAAATTTAAAGACAACCATAAGGCTCCTGCCGGTTGCCACAATACAATAATGATCATCTCATACATATTCATCATCACATTATGGCCATATCACATCACCAAACCCTGCAAAAACAAGTTAGACGTCTCTAATTTGGTTTGCATATTTTACGTGGTTTAGGGTTTTCAAGAGAGATCTAATCTACCTACGAACATGAACCACAACGGTGATACTAGTGTTGTCAATAGAAGAGTAAATTGAATCTTCACTATAGTAGGAGAGACAGACACCCGCAAAGCCTCTTATGCAATACAAGTTGCATGTCGAACGAGGAACAAGTCTCATGAACGCGGTCATGTAAAGTTAGTCCGGGCCGCTTCATCCCACTATGCCACAAAGATGCAAAGTACTCAAACTAAAGACAACAAGAGCATCAACGCCCACAAAACCACTGTGTTCTACTCGTGCAACCATCTATGCATAGACACGGATCTGATACCACTGTAGGGATTCGTTGCATAGAAAACAAAAAATTTCCTACCGCGAACACGCAATCCAAGCCAAGATGCAATCTAGAAGACGGTAGCAACGAGGGGATTATCAAGTCTCACCCTTGAAGAGATTCCAAAGCCTACAAGATGAGGCTCTTGTTGCTGCGGTAGATGTTCACTTGCCGCTTGCAAAAGCGCGTAGAAGATCTTGATCATGGCGCCACGAACGGGCAGCACCTCCGTACTCGGTCACACGTTCGGTTGTTGATGAAGACGACGTCCACCTCCCCGTTCCAGCGGGCAGCGGAAGTAGTAGCTCCTCTTGAATCCGACAGCACGACGGCATGGTGTCGGTGGTGGTGGAGAAACCCGGCGGAGCTTCACTAAGCGTGCGGGATGTGGTGGAGGAGAGAGGGCCGCTAGGGTTTGGGAGAGGGGGGCGCCGGCCACTGGGGGTGCGGCCACCTTGTGGTCTTAGGGTGGCCGGCCCCCTCCCCTTGCCCCTCATTATATAGGTGGAACACCCAAGAGTTGGTCTACAAGTCTTCGAATAAGACCCCAAACCAAAACCTTCCATATCACATGAAACCTACCCAAGCTAAGACTCCCACTAGAGGTGGGATTCCCACCTTCCCTTGGGAGGGGGTGGCCGGCCACCATAGGTGGAGTCCACCTGGGACTCCACCCCCTAGGGTTGGCCGGCCATGGTGGTGGAGTCCCTTCGGGACTCCGCCTTCCAAAGTGACTTTCTTCCGGAATATTCTAGAACCTTCTAGTACCTTCCATAAATGCACCGGATCATTTTCAAACTCATAAAATGACTTCCTATATATGAATCTTATTCTCCGGACCATTCCAGAACTCCTCGTGATGTCCGAGATCTCATCCGGGACTTCGAACAAATCTTCGAACTCCATTCCATATTCAAGTTCTACCATTTCAACATCAAACCTTAAGTGTGTCACCTACGGTTCGCGAACTATGCGGACATGGTTGAGTACTCTCTCCGACCAATAACCAATAGCGGGATCTGGAGATCCATAATGGCTCCCACATATTCAATGATGACTTTAGTGATCGAATGAACCATTCACATACGATACCAATTCCCTTTGTCACGCGATATTTTACTTGTCCGAGGTTTGATCATCGGTATCACTCTATACCTTGTTCAACCTCGTCTCCTGACAAGTACTCTTTACTCATACCGTGGTATGTGGTCTCTTATGAACTTATTCATATGCTTGCAAGACATTAGACGACATTCCACCGAGAGGGCCCAGAGTATATCTATCCGTCATCGGGATGGACAAATCCCACCGTTGATCCATATGCCTCAACTCATACTTTCCGGATACTTAATCCCACCTTTATAACCACCCATTTACGCAGTGGCGTTTGATGTAATCAAAGTACCTTTCCGGTATAAGTGATTTATATGATCTCATGGTCATAAGGACTAGGTAACTATGTATCGAAAGCTTATAGCAAATAACTCAATGACGTGATCTTATGCTACGTTTAATTGGGTGTGTCCATTACATCATTCATATAATGACATAAACTTGTTATTAATAACATCCAATGTTCATGATCACGAAACCATGACCATCTATTAATCAACAAGCTAGTTATACAAGAGGCTTACTAGGGACTCCTTTTTGTTCACATAACACACATGTATCAATGTTTCGGTTAATACAATTATAGCATGGTATGTAAACATTATCATAAACACAAAGATATATTATAATAACCATTTTATTATTGCCTCTTGGGCATATCTCCAACAATTTACGGCTTCCTCGCATCCCACCACATCGTACAGTGTGCCGAAGCGCAAGGTGAAGGAAAAGCCGGAGTACGCGATGCAGCCCGCGATTCAGAGGCGCGGCGGCAGCAGCGTCAGCATCCGCGAACTAGCGCGGCAGCAGCAGAGGCGCGCCGGCGGGGCCCTCCTCGTTCTGAAGCCGGAGGTGAAGGAGGAGGAGGACAATGAGGAATCCATGAAGGTCGTGCAGATGGCGGAGTACGAGTGACGGCAGCGACTCAGCGCCAATAGAGACCTCGACGCGGCGATCGCCATGTCCATCCACGACGCTGGGATGCCGTTCGTCGACCTCACCAACGACGAAGAAGTTGGGCCAAGCAGCGCGGTGACGGACAAGCCCGTCGACGAGCCCGACGAGCGTGGCAAGCAGGACGTCATCGTCGACGACGTGTACAACTTCCACCAATACTACGAACCCTCTAGCTGCCGCAGGTACTACTAGATTAGGATTTAGGTTTAAATTTCATCGAATTTCTTTCAAATCTATGTAATATATAGAAAGTTTGAATGAATTCGGTTGTTTTCGATTAAATTTTAAAAATCTCAAATTCTGTTTGGGGACTGATGCATGTAAAATGCATACATGAACTTTGTCTTTTATCATATTAAATTCCCACATATTTGCAACATATATGATGATAATATCATGTTTTACATTGATTTATAAGGATTTACCAATGATACCCTTTATTTGGTTTATAACCCTGCAGAACGGGAACCCGTTTCGCGTATTTTTCACTTTCAGAGACCTATACGGAGTCAAATTGACCTGAGATTTTTGGAGCATCATTTTTTCATCGAGAGGAACAACATGGGCACTTTAAGCACACCTGGAGAGGCGTGAGGGCCGAAAGAGCATAGGTGGCGCGGCCTGGAAGGCTGGTTGCGCCACCCACCTCCGTTCAGTCGTCTATGGCCCATTTGCCCTAATTCTTTCGCGAACCGACGTATTTTGCCCTAAAACCCCCTATATATATGGCCCCGAAGAGTTCTCGGGAGGAGAGCACCGCAGATACGAAAACACCAAAACGGAGGCTGCTGCAGAGAAGATTGGAGGGGGGAACTCCGTCAGGATCACTGTCGGAGGGATCTCCATCTTCTCCAACATCTTCATCATCATCACCATGATCAAGAGGGAGTAGTCCACCTCTGTACTATGGGTTGTGGCAGTAGCTTGATCTATTTCTCTCATGTTCTTCATAGTACTTAGTGCCATATGAGCTGCCTATCATGATTATGGCCATATTTGTAATACCTATGTGGTGGATTCTTATTCTATGATATTGTTTTATGAGATCTGACCTTATTATATTGTGAGATGTATTTGACAGATGCATATTATGTACCCCATTCTTAATTTTATGTTATTATCCAACATCTATGCAAGAGCGTGTGTGGGGTGATGTGTGTGTTAGATGGAGTAGCATGATTTTAGTGATTGTATAGTGACAATATGTTCATGATCTATTATGGATTTGCCTTTCTTTTGCTACCTCACTGGGGATTAAGTGAATGCATATGCTATGTTCATCATGTGACACCAATGATGATCTTGTTTGTTCAAGGTGGCATATTTGATATTCAAACTTTATGTTCAAGTACTTATTGCTATGCTATGAAGTTTATTTCTTGTGGAGTATAAGAGAGGCGTGTTGCATCATTTCTACGTTAGGACATGATGCACATATTAATTCTGATCTTACATATAATATTATTTGTACCTTCCTATCTTATTGATGAATTGCTTTTTGTGCACCACAACTTTACGAGAGAATAGTCAAGTGAACCCATAAACTCCGGTCCACTTTTTATCATAAGAAACACCTTATATTGCTTTTACATTGTTTTCTATTTGCTGCACTATTTTAATCCGAAAATAAAAAATATTTACTTTTCTTATTTGCATCCAAAACACCAAAAACAATCAATCTCCTAACTGTTTTTCCTAGTTATTTCATCTAATTTAGTTTCTACTTATTTTATTACTACTTGTGTTATTTACTTAAGCGAAACCTTGTGCTTGACAACCACACGGTGGAGTTGGGGACACAAGGCATTTATTTTACTTGCAGGATTGCTTGAAGAAGAGAGAAGAGGACACTTTTCCATTCAGTTCTCCGAGAGTTCGATATAAACCCTCGAGTCACCTTTGGGGGAAAATTACTCCCTTGATACAACACTCTGCACTTGGAGTTCCAACGTATCAAGATCTTTTTTGGCGTTGCTAGTAGACGCCATCAGGGACGCGACTTGGGGCGACGTCCCCCAAACGCGGCACGAAGAAAACGCGTCCCCCGAACGCTAAATCTGGCGCTGTTTGGGGGACGCGGCTGGAGATGCTCTTAGATGATTCTCAATCCATCTTACATAGCTAGAACCCTTAAAGCATCTCCACTGGCGGCCGGAATAGCGACCTCATAGCCTTATTAGGGCCCGGAAGTGTTTTGGGGTTTACACCGCGATCCAAAACTAGCCGAACGTTTTTGGATCCCAATGGCCAGCACTCCTGTGTGGGCCCCTATGGATGTGGTGTGGAACATGCACACCGACCTCTGCACGTACCACATCAGATGGACTCCCTGGGCCGGCTTGGCAGCCGATGAGTTCAAGACGGGTAAAAATAGGCGTTGACTGCAACCGGATTTACTTCCGAGATGCCAACTGGATCAGCTTTCGAGATGCCGAAGTGAATGGCGCTACTGCCTACCACCTACCGCGAATATCTACTATGTATCCTCTGCCCATATAGCGTCGAGTCTAGCCCCACTCTGTCTCCCCTCTCTCCCCAACTCTCTCCCACCGTCCTCACGGGTAGAGCTTGGGTGGACTAGCACAAGGCCACTGAGCTCGCGAAGGATGGCATCCTCCTTCCGCCAAAACTAATGGTGTCGAAGGGCTTCAGCATCAGCTTGGGCGGGGTTCCCGTGACGCCACTTCCTGAAGCGAAGTACTTCGGCTACGAGGTCTTCCAGATATGGTAGAAGGAGACGATGTGGTTCGACCCAAAGTACGACGTTGATATCGACTAATAGTTGTCCGATTTTGTGAGGAGTGAGCGGCGACGTTGAACCACTTCGACGCCAAGCACCCGCCACCGAAGAAGAACATGGACGGACGGATCACGTTCTGGCCAAGGTCCAGCATCAAGAACGCATGTCGCGTCACCTTCATTCGGTCGGTGACAGAGGTGGGCATTGTCAACCTTCATTCAAACAATTAATGCTAGAGTTTCAAATTGTTGTTCTATGTAAAATTTATTTGCGTATCAATGAAAATCGGGTGTTACTTTTTTGTGGGATTTTTATTGGGGGCGCCAGTGTGGGAAGACGTTCCCTATTCGGAGAGAATGTGTGTCGATGCCCCTATAGAGCTTGACTGGCAATGTTGTCGGTCACAATATAGGGGATGCAGATGGAGATGCCCTTAAAGTTGTATTTTGGACGGGAATATTTTCTATGATTTTAACTTATGTGTGCATCAAGTCGTTTCTCTGAAACCCAGTTATTGTGTGGTCTATAAAAAAAAGATAAAACTCAATGCTAATATAAAGGTTTGCAGGAGACACTTTTGGGTAAAGGGAGCGTATGCACCTGATGTCAAAAGTGAATTTTCGTACTTTTTTTATTTATTTAAATTTGAATCCTAATAACAGGTCAAAGTTTCCCATGGAGAATGTGTCAAATTCTAAGAGGTTACATATTTTGAAAATGCATAATTAAGTACATGAGAAGAAGAAACAAAAACGAGGTAAAGGTATACAGGCTATATGTCACTATGGGTATATCATTGGATTTATATATTAAAAAGATGTTTCCAACACCATGTTTGTAATGTTATTTATCTTATTTTTTTGCTGGTCAAACAATTAGTTAAGAACGTCGTGGTGACCTTATATATAAAAAACGGAGATGCATGCTCGATCTGCTCCTTGTTCTAGTTGACAACTAATTATTTTAATTTATTGTTATTGCCAAATCACGATTGATCTGGGTTGTATGGAAAATCGACCCATAATATTGTCGAGTATGTATTGAAATTGACCTTTGTCAGTATAAGTTTCTTCTCAAGCTAAAGATGGCGTGTGGGACATGGTATTTTGGCTTATAGGTGAAGTTGCATCCATCATGGAAAAAATATTTAAAACAATTTAAAATGTCAAAAACTACGGAAAAATTCAGGATGTACATCCGGACATTCCCTTGTTCGCACACAAAGTTTCACGAAAAAGTAGCATTCCATGTGGCCTATATAAAAAAGACAAAAAAAAAATGTCATGAAAAGGCTATGTTGGAGCACCAAAAATTATCCTTTTTACACAAACCACAAAAATAAATAAAAAAGTTCTGCGAATTTTGTGTGCGACCATATAATGTTTGAATGTACATCCTGATAAAAAAAATTCAGAAATGTTTGAACATTTTAAAAATACGTTTTTAGACGGTGGGTGCATCTACACGAGCCAAAAATGGATTTCCGTGATGTCTCTCTTCGCACTTGTGTTAAACAGGAAAAGTAGAACCAAAAAATGTGGGCTGGCCCACCCGAAGAGGACCAATGTCGCATCCCTGTTCCTGTTCGCGCGAGCACTCTCGTCGTCTCCGCACGTCCGCCCGCCCGTCGCGCCTGGTTTCCGGGGCGGAGGCGCGGAGCACGTACCGCAGACCTCCACTCCACTCGGCGGCGCACGCACGTACAGGCACAGTACTACCGTACGTCGTGGCCTGATCTGCCTATGTGCGTCGTGCCTGTGCTGGGGACCGAGACAGTCGACAGATAGACGATCACTGCTCACAACTTGATCAAGATGAAACAGCAGCTTGTCCTGGCTTTAGGATTCGGGCTGTCCCACGCTGTGCCCCGCGCCAATGGCCGTCCCTGGGCCCGTCGGGGGGACAAGCCGGTCGGCCTTTCGTCGGGGATGCTCTGATCTCCACGTACCACGCCGCCGCATTGCACCAAAACCTGCTAGCTTGTACCCAGCAAAAGTACCTGATCGCCGCTGCTCGCTCGCCGTTTCTTTCACTCCAGCGTCTAATCGGACGATCACGGCTAAAGTCAAGTGTAAGTTGTGCAAGCTACGGGCCACCACCCATATTCTCTCCGCTCCGTAGTCAAGATACAAACATGTCATTCGAAATTTCATTGCCTCAACCATATGTATGTGGTTGCTTTCAGTGCCTCCATACACTAGAAAGTATATAAATGCCTCGAGAGGGTTCTCATTTCTAGCGTCCGTAGAATAGGAGATCGACGAACTAACACATCAACCTTTTCTCTCTTCGCTTTAAAGCCAATACTGAGTGAACATTTCGCAGAACCTCGAGCTTTTTTTTTTCTTCTTTGAGAACCATCTGGCGCCACTTTGTTGAACAACTAAAAACATCGGGATACAAGTTTCATCAGGCGTCTGGGCTAGCCAGACATAAGACCTCGCAAGGCCACACGCTTCCGTGTTTGAGGATCTTCGCTCATGAACAAACTCTACTGCAGCGAAGTCGCGAGACCTGGAGTTGATCTCATTCAGTACACTACTGAATCTGCCAAAGTAATGTCCCTTCATGCTATTAACGACCTCGCGGAGCCAGGAGCTGCCACACATCAACATGACATCCTACCAATGGCCAACCACGGTCGCTTTCAAAATCCAACAGCTGGCAACTATTTCACTAGAGGTCCTAAAATTCAAATGTCCGCTCCTTATAAGCCCACGAGCAATCTCTTACACGGAGAGAGGTTGGCCCAAGAATGAAAGAGGAAGGAGCTAAGATGTGCCAAGTGACGGTGGATTGTTTACATGTGCATATTTCGAGCCATGTAGTAATGGATAAATGTCTTTCCGTTCTTGGGTTGGACTATGCAAATAGGCCCATCCTAGCCTAGGTCACCCCTTTCTCAGCATATGATTGATATCTCTAAGGTATTCGTGCATTACAAATGGTTGCATTTATCATAGAGTAACCTCGAGATTAGTCAATTGATACAGAGCTGCATTCCTTATTATTGGATTACCATGGGCATACGGTGTTCAATATTTCTTTATTGCAGTCTCATAGTCCTTTTAGGTAAAAATGCATTGGGTATTGAGTAAAACCCGTGTTCTGGCATTTCCTAATCAGAAAGCACCACAACATGCTCAAAAGCGAACACGTCAAATATTACTCCACACGTTTCTTGTGGTTCGTCTGTAACATTTTGGACTACTGCACCGAGTAACCAAATAGTGATAAAGATCACAAATCTAGATTAAATAAAACCCCGCAAACTTAATTTTTCAATAATATGATGAATCAATGAGAAACAAATCTATACCTACCATATGTGCCTCAACAACTAGCGATGTTACGTAAGAATTTTAAAAAAGGCTTGTTCAGTGAAATTAGAACTTACCTCCAACATACTCGCAATCAATCCTTTGTTGTTGGTTTTTGTGCAAACATACCCTAGAAAGTATAATGCCCATTAGAGGGTTCTCACTAGCAACCCCATAAAGAACAAAAATCAACTAAAACCTCAGTTTTTCCCTCTTTAGCTTAACGTTTTAACTTAACATTTTAACTATCCCCGTCGCATACATTTATTATCACTATGTGTACTAACGCAACAAATTTATATGCAAAGGCCTAACATGAATTCCAAGTTTAACGGGGGTGCCAAATGATTTAATCCTAGCACCTGCCCTCCTATCCCTTCATGCTATTAACGTCCTCGCGGAGCCAGGAGCTACCACACATGAACCTGACACCCTAGCAATGGCCAACCACGGTCCCTTTCAAAATCCAACCGCTGGCAACTATTTCACTGGAGGTCCTAAAATCCAAATGTCCGCTCCTTATAGCCCACGAGCAATTTCTTATGCGGAGAGTGGTTGGCCCAAGAATGAAAAGGGGAAGGAGCTAAGATGGGCCAAGTGACGGTGGATTGTTTACATGCGCATAATTCGAGCCATGTAGTAATGGATAAATGTCTTTGTGTTCTTGGGTTGGACTATGCCAATAGACCCATCCTAGCCTAGGTCACCCCTTTCTCAACATATGATTGGTATCTCTAAGGTATTTGTGCATTACAAATGGTTGCATTTATCATAGAGTAACCTCGAGATTAGTCAATTGATACAGAGTTACCTTCCTTAAAATTGGACTACCATGGGCATACGGTGTTCAATATTTCTTTATTGCAGTCCCATAGTTCTTTTAGGTAAAAATGCATTAGGTATTGAGTAAAACCCGTGTTCTGACATTTCCTAATCAGAAAGCACCACAACATGCTCGAAAGCGAACACGTCAAATCTTACTCCACACGTTTCTTGTGGTTCGTCTGTAATATTGTGGACTACTGCACCGAGTGTCGTTGCCTAATCGACGGTGCCTCGGAGGAGGGATCCTCACGAGGGGGAGAAGAAGTAGGGGCCATAGGGCGGAGTGCACACGGGACGGTGGTACGCGATTTACCCAGCTTCGGAACACCTGTGATGCGTGTGGTTGGCACGTCCGTTGGGAACCCCAAGAGGAAGGTGTGATGCGCACAGCGGCAAGTTTCCCTCAGTAAGAAACCAAGGTTTAATCGGACCAGTAGGAGTCAAGAAGCACGTTGAAGGTTGATGGCGGCGAGATGTAGTGCGGCGCAACACCAGTGATTCCGGCGCCAACGTGGAACCTGCACAACACAACCAAAGTACTTTGCCCCAACGAAACAGTGAGGTTGTCAATCTCACCGGCTTGCTGTAACAAAGAGTTAACCGTATTGTGTGGAAGATGATTGTTTGCAGAAAACAGTAGAACAAGTATTGCAGTAGATTGTATTTCAGTAAAGAGAATTGGACCGGGGTCCACAGTTCACTAGAGGTATCTCTCCCATAAGACGAACAGCATGTTGGGTGAACAAATTACAGTTGGGCAATTGACAAATAAAGAGAGCATGACCATGCACATACATATCATGATGAGTATAGTGAGATTTAATTGGGCATTACGACAAAGTACATAGACCGTCATCCAACTGCATCTATGCCTAAAAAGTCCACCTTCAGGTTATCATCCGAACCCCCTCCAGTATTAAGTTGCTAACAACAGACAATTGCATTAAGTATTGCGCGTAATGTAACTAGTGACTACATCCTTGAACATAGCACTAATGCTTTATCCCTAGTGGCAACAGCACATCCATAACCTTAGAGGTTCTTGTCACCCCTCCAGATTCACGGAGACATGAACCCACTATCGAGCATAAATACTCCCTCTTGGAGTTACTAGCATCAACTTGGCCAGAGCATCTACTAATAACGGAGAGCATGCAAGATCATAAACAACACATAGATATAACTTTGATAATCAACATAACAAGTATTCTCTATTCATCGGATCCCAACAAACGCAACATATAGAATTACGAGATAGATGATCTTGATCATGTTAGGCAGCTCACAAGATCCGACAATGATAGCACAATGGGGAGAAGACAACCATCTAGCTACTGCTATGGACCCATAGTCCAGGGGTAGACTACTCACACATCACACCGGAGGCGACCATGGCGGCGTAGAGTCCTCCGGGAGATGATTCCCCTCTCCGGCAGGGTGCCGGAGGCGATCTCTGGATCCCCGAGATGGGATCGGCGGCGGCGGCGTCTCTGGAAGGTTTTCCGTCTCGTGGCTCTCGGTCCGGGGGGTGTCGGCACGGAGACTTTTTATAGGCGGAAGGGCAGGTCAAGAGGCGGCACGGGGGCCCCACACCACAGGGCCGCGCGGCCAAGGGGGGGGCCGCGCCGCCCTATAGTGTGGCCCCTCCGTGGCCCCTCTTCGTCTCTCCTTCGGACTTCTGGAAGCTTCGTGAGAAAATAGGCCCTGGGCTTTGATTTCGTCCAATTCCGAGAATATTTCCTTACTAGGATTTCTGAAACCAAAAACAATGAAAACAAAGAATCGGCACTTCGGCATCTTGTTAATAGGTTAGTTCCGGAAAATGCACGAATATGACATAAAGTGTGCATAAAACATGTAGATAACATCAATAATGTGGCATGGAACATAAGAAATTATCGATACGTCGGAGACGTATCAGCATCCCCAAGCTTAGTTCTGCTCGTCCCGAGCAGGTAAAACGATAACACGAGATAATTTTACGGAGTGACATGCCATCATAATCTTGATCATACTATTTGTAAAGCATATGTAGTGAATGCAGCGATCGAAACAATGTATATGACATGAGTAAACAAGTGAATCATATAGCAAAGACTTTTCATGAATAGCACTTCAAGACAAGCATCAATAAGTCTTGCATAAGAGTTAACTCATAAAGCAATAATTCAAAGTAGAGATATTGAAGCAACACAAAAGAAGATTAAGTTTCAGCGGTTGCTTTCAACTTGTAACATGTATATCTCATGGATATTGTCAACATAGAGTAATATAATAAGTGCAATAAGCAAGTATGTAGGAATCAATGCACAGTTCACACAAGTGTTTGCTTCTTGAGGTGGAGAGAGATAGGTGAACTGACTCAACATTGAAAGTAAAAGAATGGTCCTCCATAGAGGAAAAGCATCGATTGCTATATTTGTGCTAGAGCTTTGATTTTGAAAACATGAAACAATTTTGTCAACGGTAGTAATAAAGCATATGCATCATGTAAATTATATCTTATAAGTTGCAAGCCTCATGCATAGTGTACTAATAGTGCCCGCACCTTGTCCTAATTAGCTTGGACTACCGGATCATCACAATGCATTGTTTTTACCAAGTGTCACAAAGGGGTACCTCTATGCCGCCTGTACAAAGGTCTAAGGAGAAAGCTCGCATTGGATTTCTCGCTATTGATTATTCTTCAACTTAGACATCCATACCGGGACAACATAGACAACAGATAATGGACTCCTCTTTTATGCATAAGCATATACCAACAATTAATAATTTTCTCATTTGAGATTTGAGGATTGTTGTCCAAAACTGAAACTTCCACCATGGAGCATGGCTTTAGTTAGCGGCCCAATGTTCTTCTCTAACATATGCATGCTTAACCATATGGTGGTAGATCTCTCTTACTTCAGACAAGACGAACATGCATAGCAACTCACATGAAATTCAACAAAGAATAGTTGATGGCGTCCCCAGTGAACATGGTTATCGCACAACAAGCAACTTAATAAGAGATAAAGTGCATAAGTACATATTCAATACCACAATAGTTTTTAAGCTATTTGTCCCATGAGCTATATATTGCAAAGGTGAATGAAGGAATTTTAAAGGTAGCACTCAAGCAATTTACTTTGGAATGGTGGAGAAATACCATGTAGTAGGTAGGTATGGTGGACACAAATGGCATAGTGGTTGGCTCAAGGATTTTGGATGCATGAGAAGTATTCCCTCTCGATACAAGGTTTAGGCTAGCAAGGCTTATTTGAAACAAACACAAGGATGAACCGGTGCAGCAAAACTCACATAAAAGACATATTGAAAACATTATAAGACTCTACACCGTCTTCCTTGTTGTTCAAACTCAATACTAGAAATTATCTAGACCTTAGAGAAACCGAATATGCAAACCAAATTTTAGCATGCTCTATGTATTTCTTCATTAATGGGTGCAAAGCATATGATGCAAGAGCTTAAACATGAGCACAACAATTGCCAAGTATCACATTACCCAAGACATTAATAGCAATTACTACATGTATCATTTTCCAATTCCAACCATATAACAATTTAACGAAGGAGAAACTTCGCCATGAATACTATGAGTAGAAACCAAGGACATACTTGTCCATATGCTACAGCGGAGCGTGTCTCTCTCCCATAAAGTGAATGCTAGGATCCATTTTATTCAAACAAAACAAAAAACAAAAACAAACCGACGCTCCAAGAAAAAGCACATAAGATGTGATGGAATAAAAATATAGTTTCAGGGGAGGAACCTGATAATGTTGTCGATGAAGAAGGGGATGCCTTGGGCATCCCCAAGCTTAGACGCTTGAGTATTCTTGATATATGCAGGGGTGAACCACCGGGTGCATCCCCAAGCTTAGAGCTTTCACTCTCCTTGATCATGTTGCATCATACTCCTCTCTTGATCCTTGAAAACTTCCTCCACACCAAACTCGAAACAACTCATTAGAGGGTTAGTGCACAATATAAATTGACATATTCAGAGGTGACACAATCATTCTTAACACTTCTGGACATTGCATAATGCTACTGGACATTAATGGATCAAAGAAATTCATCCAACATAGCGAAAGAGGCAATGCGAAATAAAAGGCAGAATCTGTCAAAACAGAACAGTTCGTATTGACGAATTTTAAAATGGCACCAGACTTGCTCAAATGAAAATGCTCAAATTGAATGAAAGTTGCGTACATATCTGAGGATCATGCACGTAAATTGGCTTAATTTTCTGAGCTACCTACAGGGAGGTGGACTCAGATTCGTGACAGCAAAGAAATCTGGAACTGTGCAGTAATCCAAATCTAGTACTTACTTTTCTATCAACGGCTTAACTTGGCACAACAAAACACAAAACTAAGATAAGGAGAGGTTGCTACAGTAGTAAACAACTTCCAAGACACAAAATAAAAACAAAGTACTGTAGGTAAAAATATGGGTTGTCTCCCATAAGCGCTTTTCTTTAACGCCTTTCAGCTAGGCGCAGAAAGTGTGTATCAAGTATTATCAAGAGACGAAGTGTCAACATCATAATTTGTTCTCATAATGGAATCAAAAGGTACCTTCATTCTCTTTCTAGGGAAGTGTTCCATACCTTTCTTGAGAGGAAATTGATATTTAATATTACCTTCCTTCATATCAATAACAGCACCAACAGTTCGAAGAAAAGGTCTTCCCAATATAATGGGACAAGATGCATTGCATTCAATATCCAAGACAACAAAATCAACGGGAACAAGGTTATTGTTAACGGTAATGCGAACATTATCAACTTTACCCAAAGGTTTCTTTGTAGAATGATCAGCAAGATTAACATCCAAATAACAATTTTTTAGCGGTGGTAAGTCAAGCATATTATAAATTTTCTTAGGCATAACAGAAATACTTGCACCAAGATCACATAAAGCATTACAATCAAAATCTTTAACCTTCATCTTAATGATGGGCTCCCAACCATCCTCTAGCTTTTTAGGAATAGAGGCTTCGCGCTCTAGTTTCTCTTCTCTAGCTTTTATAAGAGCATTTGTAATATGATGTGTAAAAGCCAAATTTATAGCACTAGCATTAGGACTTTTAGCAAGTTTTTGCAAGAACTTTATAACTTCAGAGATGTGGCAATCATCAAAATTCAAACCATTATAATCTAAAGCAATGGGATCATCATCCCCAATGTTGGACAAAATTTCAGACTTTATCAAAGGCAGTTTAATGATTTTAGCGATTTAGGCAGTTTTTCGCGCTTTGCATTAGAAGTGGAAACATTGCTAACACCAATTCTTTTATTAGTATGAGTAGGAGGTGCAGCAACATGTGTAGCATTAGCATTACTAGTGGTGGTAATAGTCCAAACTTTAGCTATATTCTTTTCTTTAGCTAGTTTTTCATTTTCTTCTCTATCCCACCTAGCACGCAGTTCAGCCATTAATCTTATATTCTCATTAATTCTAACTTGAATGGCATTTGCTGTAGTAGTAATTTTATTATGATGATTCTCATTAGGCAAAACTTTTGATTTCAAAAGATCAACATCAATGACAAGACTATCGACTTTAGAAGCAAGTATATCAATTTTCCCAAGCTTTTCTTCAACAGATTTGTTAAAAGCAGTTTGTGTACTAATAAATTCTTTAAGCATGGCTTCAAGTCCAGGGGTGAACTCCTATTATTGTTGTAAGAATTCCCATAAGAATTACCATAGCCGTTGCCATTATTATAAGGATATGGTCTATAGTTGTTACTAGAATTGTTCCGGTAAGCGTTGTTGTTGAAATTATTATTTTTAATGAAGTTTACATCAACATGTTCTTCTTGTGCAACCAATGAAGCTAACGGAACATTATTAGGATCAATATTAGTCCTATCATTCACAAGCATAGACATAATAGCATCAATCTTATCACTCAAGGAAGAGGTTTCTTCGACAGAATTTACCTTCTTACCTTGTGGAGCTCTTTCCGTGTGCCATTCAGAGTAATTGATCATCATATTATCAAGAAGCTTTGTTGCTTCACCAAGAGTGATGGACATAAAGGTACCTCCAGCAGCTGAATCCAATAAATTCCGTGAAGAAAAATTTAGTCCTGCGTAGAAGGTTTGGATGATCATCCAAGTAGTCAGTCCATGGGTTGGGCAATTTTTAACCAAAGATTTCATTCTTTCCCAAGCTTGAGCAACATGTTCAGTATCTAATTGTTTAAAATTCATTATGCTACTCCTCAAAGATATAATTTTAGCAGGGGATAATATCTACCAATAAAAGCATCCTTGCATTTAGTCCATGAATCAATACTATTCTTAGGCGAGAGATAGCAACCAATCTTTAGCTCTTCCTCTTAATGAGAAAGGGAACAATTTTAGTTTAATAATATCACCATCTACATCTTTATTTTTTTGGCGTTCACATTATTCATCACAATTATTAAGATGGGCAGCAGCATCATCAGAACTAACACCAGAAAATTGCTCTCGCATAACAAGATTCAGTAAAGCAGGTTTAATTTCAAAGAATTCTGCTGTAGTAGCAGGTGGAGCAATAGGTGTGCATAAGAAATCATTATTATTTGTGGTTGTGAAGTCACACAACTTAGTGTTTTCAGCGTTGGCCATTTTAGCAACAGTAAATAAAGCAAACTAGATAAAGTAAATGCAAGTAAACTAATTTTTTTGTGTTTTAGATATAGCAAACAAGATAGCAAATAAAGTAAAACTAGCAACTAATTTTTTTGTATTTTGATTTAGTGCAGCAAACAAAGTAGTAAATAAAACTAAGCAAGACAAAAACAAAGTAAAGAGATTGAGAAGTGGAGACTCCCCTTGCAGCGTGTCTTGATCTCCCCGGCAACGGCGCCAGAAATTTGCTTGATGCGTGTGGTTGGCACGTCCGTTGGGAACCCCAAGAGGAAGGTGTGATGCGCACAGCGGCAAGTTTCCTTCAGTAAGAAACCAAGGTTTAATCGGACCAGTAGGAGTCAAGAAGCACGTTGAAGGTTGATGGCGGCGAGATGTAGTGCGGCGCAACACCAGTGATTCCGGCGCCAACGTGGAACCTGCACAACACAACCAAAGTACTTTGCCCCAACGAAATAGTGAGGTTGTCAATCTCACCGGCTTGCTGTAACAAAGAGTTAACCGTATTGTGTGGAAGATGATTGTTTGCAGAAAACAGTAGAACAAGTATTGCAGTAGATTGTATTTCAGTAAAGAGAATTGGACCGGGGTCCACAGTTCACTAGAGGTGTCTCTCCCATAAGACGAACAGCATGTTGGGTGAACAAATTACAGTTGGGCAATTGACAAATAAAGAGAGCATGACCATGCACATACATATCATGATGAGTATAGTGAGATTTAATTGGGCATTACGACAAAGTACATAGACCGTCATCCAACTGCATCTATGCCTAAAAAGTCCACCTTCAGGTTATCATCCGAACCCCCTCCAGTATTAAGTTGCTAACAACAGACAATTGCATTAAGTATTGCGCGTAATGTAACTAGTGACTACATCCTTGAACATAGCACTAATGTTTTATCCCTAGTGGCAACAGCACATCCATAACCTTAGAGGTTCTTGTCACCCCTCCAGATTCACGGAGACATGAACCCACTATCGAGCATAAATACTCCCTCTTGGAGTTACTAGCATCAACTTGGCCAGAGCATCTACTAATAACGGAGAGCATGCAAGATCATAAACAACACATAGATATAACTTTGATAATCAACATAACAAGTATTCTCTATTCATCGGATCCCAACAAACGCAACATATAGAATTACAGATAGATGATCTTGATCATGTTAGGCAGCTCACAAGATCCGACAATGATAGCACAATGGGGAGAAGACAACCATCTAGCTACTGCTATGGACCCATAGTCCAGGGGTAGACTACTCACACATCACACCGGAGGCGACCATGGCGGCGTAGAGTCCTCCGGGAGATGATTCCCCTCTCCGGCAGGGTGCCGGAGGCGATTTCCTGGATCCCCCGAGATGGGATCGGCGGCGGCGGCGTCTCTGGAAGGTTTTCCGTATCGTGGCTCTCGGTACTGGGGGTTTCGTCACGGAGACTTTTTATAGGCGGAAGGGCAGGTCAAGAGGCGGCACGGGGGCCCCACACCACAGGGCCGCGCGGCCAAGGGGGGGGCCGCGCCGCCCTATAGTGTGGCCCCTCCGTGGCCCCTCTTCGTCTCTCCTTCGGACTTCTGGAAGCTTCGTGAGAAAATAGGCCCCTGGGCTTTGATTTCGTCCAATTCCGAGAATATTTCCTTACTAGGATTTCTGAAACCAAAAACAGCAGAAAACAGCAACTGGCACTTCGGCATCTTGTTAATAGGTTAGTTCCAGAAAATGCACGAATATGACATAAAGTGTGCATAAAACATGTAGATAACATCAATAATGTGGCATGGAACATAAGAAATTATCGATACGTCGGAGACGTATCAACCTGCACGATGACAGGGCCTACTGCTGCTTGTCTGGAATTATCTGGGCGCTTTCGCGATGTTACAATGAGTTGAGGTTATGCCTCTAGGGCTCCCGGGATCCGGCTTATAAAGGCGCACAGATCTAGGGTTTACATGGAGAGTCCTAGCCGGATACAGGTTGCCTAACTACGGTACAATATCTTGCCGTGCACGTTAAGGATCCGCCTTCCCATCTATGTCATGCCGGATCCGGGTTCCTTACCGGGCCTTCCTAGATCCGGGTTACTCCTCAAGGTCGGTCGGATCCGGCTCCCTTTACCTGGGCCGGACTTCATCCGTCAGGATCAACAGCAACTCGGCCGCCCGATGGGCCACATGCCTCATCACCATCTGTGGGCCACCCGGGCTTGCCGGATCTAGGCACTGTCGATGGTACACCCATGAAGTATACCCACAACAGTAGCCCCCAGAGTTCTCCGAGTTTCGCCTGCTGTTTCCGCCTTGCTAGCCCATCATGGTCTCCGGCAATGTTAGTAACGCGGAGAAACTTGAAGAACTCCAACTTCACATTTTCTTCTTTTCCAACCTTCAGTCGGAAAAATGTTCCCATCCCGCGGAATTTCATCCATCGACGGTTCAAAACACGTCTCCGGTTTACTTCCCTGCTTGCGAACGAGAACTGCTTATCTTCACGCGAATACCCGGAATCTTAAAAGACTCAAACGGTTCTGCCAATTCTGGCGCCATTTTCGCGCGATTTGCGCGGTAACTTATCCTTAGCCATTTTTACCGTTTAGGGTTGGGACACGTGTCACGCATCCAACGGTGCGACGCTTGCGTTCCGACCACAGGATGCGGAGCATGAATCTCGTCCCTCGAAAACCTAATTCCTCAGGATGTGGCCTATAAATATCCACCGTCAACCCTAATTCCTCATTCACCCCCCTTTCTCACCTCTCTACGCAGCGCCGCCCGCGAGCTCCTCCTCCGCCGTGCCGGAACCCGCCGGAAAACTCGCCGGAGCATCACCGGAGCGATTTCACCACCGTGGTGTTCATCGTGTTCTTAACTCCGGCAAGCCACCGTACGAAAACCTCATCGCCGGCGACTCCGACCACCGCGGAACCCATTACGGTAAGTTCTCCGAGCTTCGATCCTTCACCGTAGCTGGTAGGGATGATCTTTAGGACGAAGACGTGGATCCGACTAAGTTTTGCTTTTCCGCGATCTTTTCTGTCTTCAGATGTCTTCCGCGACTCCCTCCAACCACTGAGCCGATCATGGCAACGCCTCTCTCCTCTGCTCCGCCTCCCTTTGTCCCAGTCCAGCTGGATCCCACCAAGGATTTCGGCAAGGACACCGAAGGCACCTCAGCTATCCCGGAGAAAACCTCCGAGGCGGAACAAGCAGAGAAGAAGGCGGAAGAGATCGCTGCCAAGAAATCCAAAGCCCGCCAGCGGGATTCGGAATCCAAAGGGAAATGGTGGCCCTGCACCACCACAGAGACTGAGCTGAAGAACTTGGAGGGGGAAGGCTTCCTGCAACCCGGAAGCTGGAGGACAGTTCCGAATGCCTTAGCTCTAGCCCCCCAAGACAACGAGATGGTGCTGACGAAAGCACTAGTGGAGCGAGGCTTCTCATTTCCGCCTTCGGACTTCTTCTTGGAGATCCTGAAGGTTTATGGGCTCCAGCCCCATAACATCTCCCCGAATAGCGTGCTTGCGATCAGCAATCACGTCACCCTCTGCGAGGGCCATCTCCGGGTAACTCCCGAGCTCTCCCTGTTCCAATATTACTTTTCCGTCAAGAAGGAGAGGATCCGCCACTCCACCGAGCTGGCGACGTGCGGATCCATCACCTTTATGATCCGCCCTGGCCGCGTCTACCCTAATACCGACCGCCACGAATCCGCGCGGTACTGGTCTGGGGGTTTCTTCTGAAGGAGATATGCCCAAGAGGCAATAATAAAAGTGGTTATTATATATCTTTATGTTTATGATAAATGTTTATATATCATGCTATAATTGTATTAACCGAAACATTAGTACATGTGTGATATGTAGACAACAAAGAAGTCCCTAGTATGCCTCTAAACTAGCTTGTTGATTAATGGATGATTAGTTTCATAATCATGAACATTGGATGCTATTAATAATAAGGTCATATCATTATATGAATGATGTAATGGACACACCCAATTAAGCGTAGCATAAGATCACGTCATTAAGTTATTTGCTATAAGCTTTCAATACATAGTTACCTAGTCCTTATGACCATGAGATCATGTAAATCACTTATACCGGAAAGGTACTTTGATTACACCAAATGCCACTGCGTAAATGGGTGGTTATAAAGGTGGGATTAAGTATCCGGAAAGTATGAGTTGAGGCATATGGATCAACAGTGGGATTTGTCCATCCCGATGACGGATAGATATACTCTGGGCCCTCTCGGTGGAATGTCGTCTAATGTCTTGCAAGCATATGAATAAGTTCATAAGAGACCACATACCACGGTACGAGTAAAGAGTACTTGTCAGGAGACGAGGTTGAACAAGGTATAGAGTGATACCGATGATCAAACCTCGGACAAGTAAAATATCGCGTGACAAAGGGAATTGGTATCGTATGTGAATGGTTCATTCGATCACTAAAGTCATCGTTGAATATGTGGGAGCCATTATGGATCTCCAGATCCCGCTATTGGTTATTGGTCGGAGTGAGTACTCAATCATGTCCGCATAGTTCGTGAACCGTAGGGTGACACACTTAAAGTTGGATGTTGAAATGGTAGAACTTGAATATGGAATGGAGTTCGAATATTTGTTCGGAGTCCCGGATGAGATCCCGGACATCACGAGGAGTTCCGGAATGGTCTGGAGAATAAGATTCATATATAGGAAGTCATTTTATAAGATTTAAAATGATCCGGAAGGTTCTATGGAAGGTTCTAGAAGGTTCTAGAAAAGTCCGGAAGAAACCACCAAGGAAGGCGGAGTCCCAGAGGGACTCCACCTCCATGGCCGGCCAACCCTAGAGGGGGAGGAGTCCCAAGTGGACTCCCCCTATGGGGGGCGGCCACCCCCCCCCCACATGGAAGGGGGGAATCCCACCCCAAGTGGGATTCCCACCTTGGGTAGGTTTCCCTATCACATGGAAGGTTTTGGGTTCGGGTCTTATTCGGAGACTTGTAGTCCAACACTTGGGGCTTCCACCTATATAATGAGGGCCAAGGGGAGGGGGCCGGCCACCCCAACAACCACCAAGGTGGCCGCACCCCTTGAGGCCGGCGCCCCCCTCTCCCAAACCCTAGCGGCTCTCTCTCCTCCACCACATCCCGCACGCTTAGCGAAGCTCCGCCGGATTTCTCCACCACCACCGACACCACGCCATCGTGCTGTCGGATTCAAGAGGAGCTACTACTTCCGCTGCCCGCTGGAACGGGAGGTGGACGTCGTCTTCATCAACAACCGAACGTGTGACCGAGTACGGAGGTGCTGCCCGTTCGTGGCGCCGTGATCAAGATCTTCTACGCGCTTTTGCAAGCGGCAAGTGAACGTCTACCGCAGCAACAAGAGCCTCATCTTGTAGGCTTTGGAATCTCTTCAAGGGTGAGACTCGATAATCCCCTCGTTGCTACCGTCTTCTAGATTGCATCTTGGCTTGGATTGCGTGTTCGCGGTAGGAAATTTTTTGTTTTCTATGCAACGTTATCCTACAGTGGTATCAGAGCCGTGTCTATGCATAGATGGTTGCACGAGTAGAACACAATGGTTTTGTGGGCGTTGATGCTCTCGTTGTCTTTAGTTTGAGTACTTTGCATCTTTGTGGCATAGTGGGATGAAGCGGCTCGGACTAACTTTACATGACCGCGTTCATGAGACTTGTTCCTCGTTCGACATGCAACTTGTATTGCATAAGAGGCTTTGCGGGTGTCTGTCTCTCCTACTATAGTGAAGATTCAATTTACTCTTCTATTGACAACATTAGTATCAACGTTGTGGTTCATGTTCGTAGGTAGATTAGATCTCTCTCGAAAACCCTAAACCACGTAAAATATGCAAACCAAATTAGAGACGTCTAACTTGTTTTTGCAGGGTTTGGTGATGTGATATGGCCATAATGTGATGATGAATATGTATGAGATGATCATTATTGTATTGTGGCAACCGGCAGGAGCCTTATGGTTTTCTTTATATTTCATGTTGAGTAGTATTTCAAAGTAGTTGTAATAGTTGCTACATGGAGGACAATCATGAAGACGGCGCCATTGACCTTGACGCTACGCCGACGATGATGGAGATCATGCCCGAAGATGATGGAGATCATGACCGTGCTTTGGAGATGAAGATCAAAGGCGCAAAGATAAAAGGGCCATATCATATCACATATGAACTGCATGTGATGTTAATCCTTTTATGCATCTTATTTTGCTTAGATCGCGACGGTAGCATTATAAGATGATCCCTCACTAAAATCTCAAGATAATAAAGTGTTCATCCTTAGTAGCACCGTTGCCAAGACTTGTCGTTTCGAAGCATCTCGTGATGATCGGGTGTGATAGAATCAACAAGTGCATACAACGGGTGCAAGACAGTTTTGCACATGCGGATACTAAGGTGGCCTTGATGAGCCTAGCATGTACAGACATGGTCTCGGAACACGTGATACCGAAAGGTAGAGCATGAATCATATGGTTGATATGATGAACACTTTGAGTGTTCGCCATTGAAATCACACTTTGTCTCGTGATGATCGGACTTAGGTGCGGTGGATTTGGTTCGTGTGATCACTAAGACAATGCGAGGAATATTGTTTTGAGTGGGAGTTCACCTAGATTTTTAATTATGTTGAATTAAAATTTGAACTCAATTTGTCATAAACTTAGTCTAAACTTTTGCAAATATATGTTGTAGAGATGGCGTCCCCAATCAATTTTAACCAGTTCCTAGAGAAAGAAAAACTTAAGAGCAACGGTAGCAACTTCACCGACTGGTTCCGTCATGTGAGGATCTTCCTCTCTGGCAGAAATCTGCAATATGTGCTTGATGCACCGCTAGGTGACCCTCCTGCAGAAACTGAAACCGATGAAGTAAAAGATGTTTACGAGACTCGGAAAACTCGGTACTCTCAAGTTCAGTGTGCCATCCTGTGCAGTCTGGAATCCGATCTTCAAAAACGTTTTGAGCACCACGATCCTCATGAGTTGATGAAAGAGCTGAAAGCTATTTTTGAGACTCATGCGGCCGTGGAGTGCTATGAAGCATCGAAACATTTCTTCAGCTGTATGATGGAAGAAGGCAGCTCCGTTAGTGAGCACATGCTCGCCATGACCGGGCATGCGAAGAAACTCAGTGACTTGGGAATAGTGATTCCTAACAGACTGGGGATTAATCGTGTCCTTCAATCATTGCCACCAAGTTACAAGAACTTTGTGATGAACTACAATATGCAGAACATGAACAAGGAGTTACCTGAACTCTTTGGCATGCTAAAATCTGCTGAGATTGAGATCAAGAAAGAGCACCAAGTGTTGATGGTCAACAAGACCACCAGTTTCAAGAAACAGGGCAAGTCTAAGGGAAAATTCAAGAAGGGTGGCAAGAAAGCTGCCACGCCTCCTGTGAAACCTAAGAACGGCCCTAAGCACGATCTTGAGTGCTATTCTTTGCAAGGAGAAGGGACAACTTTGGAAGCGTAATTGCTCCAAGTATCTGGCTAATCTGAAGAGCGGCCTTGTCAAGAAGAAGAAAGAAGGTATATCTGATATACATGTTATAGATGTTTATCTCACTGGTTGTCGTTCTAGTACCTGGATATTTGATACTGGTTCGGTTGCTCATATTTGTAACTCGAAACAGGAACTAAAGAATAAACGAAGACTACTGAAAGATGAAGTGACGATGCGCGTTGGAAACGGATCCAAAGTCGATGTGATCGTTGTCGGCACACTTCCTCTACATCTACCTTCGGGATTAGTTTTAAGCCTAAATAATTGTTATTTTGTACCCGCGTTGAGCATGAACATTATATCTGGATCTTGTTTAATGCAAGACGGTTATTCATTCAAGTCTGAGAATAATGGTTGTTCTATTTTTATGAATAATATCTTTTATGGTCGAGCACCTGAAAAGAATGGCTTATTTCTGTTAGATCTCGATAGTAGTGATACGCATATACATAACATTGATGCTAAGCGAATTAAATTGAATGATAATTCTACTTATATGTGGCACTGTCGTTTTGGTCATATTGGAGTGAAACGCATGAAGAAACTCCATACCGATGGATTACTTGAATTACTTGACTTTGAGTCACTTGATAGATGCGAAGCATGTCTAATGGGAAAAATGACTAAGACTCCATTTTCTGATATGATGGAGCGAGCTACTGACTTATAGGAAATCATACATACCGATGTGTGCGGACCAATGAGCGTAGCATCGCGCGGTGGTTATCGTTATGTTCTAACCTTCACAGATGATCTGAGTAGATATGGGTATATCTATTTCATGAAACATAAATCCGAAACTTTCGAGAAGTTTAAGGAATTCCAAAGTGAAGTAGAAAATCAACGTAACAAGAAGATTAAATTTCTACGATCTGATCGTGGAGGTGAATATCTGAGTTATGAGTTTGGCATGCATTTAAAGAAATGCGGAATACTTTCACAATTAACACCGCCGGGAACACCACAACGAAACGGTGTGTCCGAACGTCGTAATCGAACTCTCTTAGATATGGTTCGTTCTATGATGTCTCTTACTGATTTGCCGTTATCATTTTGGAGTTATGCATTAGAGACAGCCGCATTCACTTTAAATAGAGCACCATCAAAATCCGTAGAAATGACACCGTATGAATTATGGTTTAATAAGAAACCTAAGCTGTCGTTCCTTAAAGTTTGGGGTTGCGAAGCCTATGTAAAGAAGTTACAACCGGACAAGCTAGAACCCAAAGCGGAGAAATGCGTCTTCATAGGATACCCTAAGGAAACTATAGGGTACACTTTCTATCACAAATCCGAAGGCAAAATCTTCGTTGCTAAGAACGGAACCTTTCTTGAGAAAGAATTTCTCACTAAAGAAGTGACTGGAAGAAAAGTAGAACTCGATGAGATTGATGAATCTATACTCGTTGATCAGAGTAGCGCAGTACCAGAAACTGTTCCTGTACCGCCTGCACCGGCAACAGAGGAAGCTAATGATAATGATCATGAAACTTCGAACGAGGAAACTACTGAACCTCGCAGATCGACAAGGGAACGTGCCACTCCTGATTGGTATGATCCTTGTCTAAATGTCATGATTGTGGACAACAATGATGAGGACCATGCGACGTATGAAGAAGCGATGATGAGCCCAGATTCCAACAAATGGCAAGAAGCCATGAAATCCGAAATGGGATCCATGTATGATAACAAAGTATGGACTTTGATAGACTTACCTGATAGCCGAAAGGCTGTCGAGAATAAATGGATCTTCAAGAGAAAAACAGATGCTGATGGTAATATTACTGTCTATAAAGCTCGACTTGTCGCAAAGGGTTTCCGACAAATTCAAGGAGTTGACTACGATGAGACTTTCTCACCTGTAGCGAAGCTAAAATCTGTGAGGATTTTGTTAGCAATAGCTGCATTTTTCAATTATGAGATTTGGCAGATGGATGTCAAAACGGCGTTCCTTAATGGAGACATTGAGGAAGAGTTGTATATGGTACAACCCAAAGGTTTTGTCGATCCTAAAAATGCTGACAAAGTATGCAAACTTCAGCGTTCAATCTATGGACTGAAGCAAGCATCAAGAAGTTGGAACCGACGCTTTGATAAAGTGATCAAAGACTTCGGGTTTATACAGTGTCATGGAGAGGCCTGTATTTACAAGAAAGTGAGTGGGAGCTCTGTAGCATTCCTGATATTATATGTGGATGACATATTATTAATTGGGAATGATATAGAACTATTAAGCAGTGTAAAAGGTTATTTGAATAATAGTTTTTCAATGAAAGACCTTGGTGAAGCATCGTATATATTAGGCATCAAGATTTATAGAGATAGATCAAGACGCCTAATAGGGCTATCACAAAGTACATATCTGGACAAGATTCTAAAGAAGTTTAGAATGGACGAAAGTAAGAAAGGGTTCTTACCTATGTTACCAGGCAAGGTCTTGAGTAAGACTCAAGGACTGGCTACGGCAGAAGAAAGAGAAAGGATGAGTAATATCCCCTATGCCTCGGAAGTAGGATCTATCATGTATGCCATGCTATGTACTAGACCGGATATAGCACATGCTGTTAGTTTGACTAGCAGATATCAAAGTGATCCAGGAATGGAACACTGGACAGCGGTCAAGAATATCCTGAAGTACTTGAAAAGAACTAAGGATATGTTTCTTTGTTATGGAGGTGACCAAGAGCTCGTTGTAAACGGTTACACCGATGCAAGTTGGAACACTGATCCTGATGACTCTAAGTCACGATGCGGGTACGTGTTTATATTGAATGGTGCTGCGATGAAAGCTGGGCAAGCTCGAAGCGGTGCACGGTGGCGAAGTCTTCAACAGAATCAGAGTACATAAGCGGCTTGAGGCTTCATCAGAAGCGGTATGGATGAAGAGGTTCATTGTAGAGCTCGGTGTGGTTCCTAGTGCATTGGACCCATTAATCATCTACTGTGATAACATGGGTGCCATCGCCAATGCACAAGAGCCAAGGTCACACAAGAGGCTGAAGCATATCAAGCTGCGTTACCACTCGATTCGCGAGTACATCGAAGATGGAGAAGTAAAGATTTGCAAAGTACACACTGATCTGAATGTAGCAGATCCGTTGACTAAAGCTCTCCCTAGGGCAAAGCATGACCAACACCAGAATGCCATGGGTGTTAGGTATATTACAATGTAATCTAGATTATTGACTCTAGTGCAAGTGGGAGACTGAAGGAGATATGCCCAAGAGGCAATAATAAAAGTGGTTATTATATATCTTTATGTTTATGATAAATGTTTATATATCATGCTATAATTGTATTAACCGAAACATTAGTACATGTGTGATATGTAGACAACAAAGAAGTCCCTAGTATGCCTTGATAACCCACAAGTATAGGGGATCGCGACAGTCTTCGCGGGTAGTAAAACCCAATTTATTGATTCGACACAAGGGGAGACAAAGAATACTTGGAAGCCTTAACAGCGGAGTTGTCAATTCAGCTGCACCTGGAAACAGACTTGCTCGCAAGAGTTTATCAGTGGTAACAGTTTTATAACAGTAGCAGTAGTAGAATAACAGCAGCAGAGTAACAAAGACAGCAGTAGTAATTATAGTAAACCGCAGGATTAAAATACTGTAGGCACGGGGATGGATAACGGGCGTTGCATGGATGAGAGAAACTCATGTAACAATCATAGCAGGGCATTTGCAGATAATAATAAAACGGTGTCGAAGTACAAAGCAATCAATAGGCATGTGTTCCAATTATAGTCGTACGTGCTCGCAATGAGAAACTTGCACAACATCTTTTGTCCTACCAGCCGGTGGCAGCCGGGCCTCAAGGGAATCTACTGGATATTAAGGTACTCCTTTTAATAGAGTACCGGAGCAAAGCATTAACACTCCGTGAACACATGTGATCCTCACGTCACTACCATCCCCTCCGGTTGTCCCGATTTCTGTCACTTCTGGGCCATTGGTTCCGGACAACGACATGTGTATACAACTTGCAGGTAAGACCATAAACAATGAATATCATGATGAAATAATAACATGTTCAGATCTGAGATCATGGCACTCGGGCCCTAGTGACAAGCATTAAGCATAACAAGTTGCAACAATATCATCAAAGTACCAATTACGGACACTAGGCACTATGCCCTAACAATCTAATGCTATTACATGACCAATCTCATCCAATCCCTACCATCCCCTTCAGCCTACAGCGGGGGAATTACTCACACATGGATGGGGGAAACATTGCTGGTTGATGGAGAGGCGTTGGTGGTGATGGCGGCGATGATCTCCTCCAATTCCCCGTCCCGGCGGAGTGCCAAAACGGAGACTTGTGGCTCCTGAGACGGAGTTTCGCGATGTGGCGGCGTTCTGGAGGGTTTCTGGCGACTTCGACTTCTCTCCGTGCGTTTTTAGGTCGAAGGCAATAAGTAGTCCGAAGGAGGGCGTCGGAGGCCGACCGAGGGGGCCACACCACATGGCCGCGCGGGCCCCCCCTGGGCCGCGCCGCCCTATGGTGTGGGGCCCTCAGGCCTCCACCTGACTTGTCCTTCTGGCTCCGTCAGTATTCTGGGAAAATAGGGCCTTCTGCATAAATTCCGAGGATTTTCCTGAAAGTTGGATTTCTGCACAAAAACGAGACACCAGAGCAGTTCTGCTGAAAACAGCGTTAGTCCGTGTTAGTTGCATCCAAAATACACAAATTAGAGGCAAAACAATAGCAAAAGTGTTCGGGAAAGTAGATACGTTTTGGACGTATCAACTCCCCCCAAGCTTAGCTTATTGCTTGTCCTCAAGCAATTCAGTTAACAACTGATGCGATAAAAGAACTTTCACGAACACATTTGTTCATATGATGTATATATTCTCATGCTATGGCTAACACTTAGGCAGTTCATAATAAGATGCATCCAAATAAGATCATCTAACAGCTATGTCAATCATGGAGAGGTACCAACAATTAATAATAAGCATCATGAATTATGTCTATAAGCAGGATTGCAATGTTCATAAAAGAGTATGATAAAGTGGTATCTCGCTTGCCCAGATTTGATCAGCAAAACATAAATGCTCAGGCACCTCTGAAGTTCATAGAAAGACTAGAAATAGTGATTATCAAAGATAAAAGCATCAAAGTTATACTACAATCAATCATATTTTGAGACAAGCATATTGTACTAAGAATGACAGTTGTGCTCTCAAGAAAGTGCTCAAAGAAAGGATGGAGACACAACATAAAAATAAAAGATTGACCCTTCGCAGAGGGAAGCAGGGATTAACATGCGCTAGAGCTTTTAATTTTTAAAACAAGAGTAAAATTATTTTGAGAGGTGTTTGTTGTTGTCAACGAATGGTAATGGGTACACCAACTACCTCGCCAACCAGACTTTCAAGAGCGGCTCACATGAAGGACGTTATCTCTACCGGCAAGGTAGATCATCCCTCTTCTCTTTTGTTTACACACGTATTTTA
Organism: Lolium perenne; assembly: GCF_019359855.2. Lineage (NCBI taxonomy): Eukaryota > Viridiplantae > Streptophyta > Magnoliopsida > Poales > Poaceae > Lolium > Lolium perenne. Next base: position 121,134,588 of record NC_067248.2, on the reverse strand, counting down.
GTTTTATTATGGGTGACACTCCCCCCAACCTTTGCTTACACAAGCCATGGCTAACCGAATCCTTCGGGTGCCTTCCATCAATCACATACCATGGAGGAGTGTCTATTTGCAAAATTAAGTTGCTTACTGATGAATCAGAGCAAAACATGTGAAGAGAATTATTAATGAAGTTTGATTAATCGGGGCTGGGAACCCCGTTGCTAGCTCTTTTTGCAAAATTATTGGATAAGCGGATGTGCCACTAGTCCATATGAAAGTCCGTCAAGAGTAAATGACAAGGTTGAAAGATAAACACCACATACTTCCTCATGAGCTATAAAACTTTACACAAATTGAGAAGCATTTTGAAGGTTTTAAAGGTAACGCATGAGAATTTACTTGAAATGGTTTGAAATGCCATGCATAGGTATTTATGGTGGACACTTTGGAACAACTTGGTTTTTAGGTGTTTGGAAGCACGAGCAGCGTTCCCGCTCAGTACAAATGAAGGCTAGCAATAGACTGGGGAGCGACAAATCAAGAGAGCGATGCTTGTCATAATCATGCTTGCGGCAAAATAAATTAACGGAGGCATAAAAGTGATACAAGAACTCTGAAGCAATGTAAATCATTGAGGCTTAATTGACTTTTGTTCAGTCATATGCATGCGTGAGCATGTGCCAAGTCGATATAAATGAATTATTCAGAGGGGGATACCACAATGTCATACCTACTTATGAAGAAAACAATGCAAGCAAACATCCATGACATGCTACTCATATTAATAAATTGGTGCTAATCATGAGAGATCATGAACTACTAGACTTTCTCAAATGACATATACCTCACATGAACCAACCAAGCATGCTCACATGGATGAGTATATGTACAAAAATGAAAACAAATAGAGTTCATACCAGCCTCTCACCACAGTCGAATTGTTGTAGATCGTCATTATTGCCTTTCACTTGTGTAGCTTGGATAATATGAAATGAAAACCACGCTCCAGCCACCGAAGACCATTGAACTCAAAATGAACTTTACAAACCAAAGAAGAACAGCAAATATTTTTGGTGTTTTCGAATTGGAAACAAGAACAAGAGGAAACAAGCAAACAAAGTAAAATCTTTTTGGATTTTCTTATAGCACACCAACGATAGCAAATAAAGCAAGATAAATGCAAGAAACCAAAATAAACAAATGGTGAAGAGAAACAACAGAAATATTTTTGGTCTTTTTGGGTTTTAGGAAAGAAACAAAGCGAAAACAAGAAATGGCAAACTAGAAGAGCCACATAAACACAAAGCAGCATAAATTTGTCAAACTTGACAGCAGTACAGTAATCGATTTTTAAGAAATTCTTCCGCTGCCCAGATCGAAAAGTGTTCAACTAATGAAAGTTAGATAACAACCTGGGGAACATGCATAAAAATTGGCTTCGCTAAATAACGTTCTGGCTGTTTTTGAGAATTTTTATGGTGACAGTCCAGAATCTGTTTTCAGTCAGCACTTCCCCAAATATCATCTCCCTCTCATTAGAAAACCACTCAAACAAACTAAACAAGTATATACAAGTATCCAGCAATCATAATATGCAAAGAATGAGTGATGCCGGTATACCTCCCCCCAAGCTTAGGCTTTTGGCCTAAGTGGAGATCAATCCCATAGTGCCCATGAAGTAGCACCTCCGTAGTACGACGAAGATGGATCATATTCCGGGTATGTGCTGGAAGAAGCACCCGGATACGTGACGGTGTAGTCGTAGGAGGGCTCGGCGTCCTCGGAGTCATGCTGTTGGTGGACTCATGCTCCCCCCAAGCTTAGGCTTTTGGCTCTTCTTGATCACATTATATCACCCTTCTCTCTTGACCTTTGAAAACTTCTGCCATACCAAACTTCTCATAAACTTCATTAGAGGGGTTAGTACTCAAAAACTTTAATCCACTTTAGTCCTGTAGTGACACATTGCAAAAACTCAATAAAACATTAGCTACAGCTCTCCATGTCTAGAAAGCCTTACTTAAAGTCTACAAGAGACAATGCAAAAAACAGAGACAGAATCTGTCAAAACAGAACAGCCAGTAAAGACGAATTTTTAAGAGGTACTTCCGTTGCTCAAATAAGAAACCTCAAAACTAATGAAAGTTGAGTACATATCTGAGGATCACTCACGTAAATTGGCAGATTTTTCTGAGTTACCTACAGAGAATCATACCCAGATCCGTGACAGCGAGAAATCTGTTTCTGCGCAGTAATCCAAATCTAGTATCAACCTTCTATTAGAGACTTTACTTGGCACAACATTGCAATAAAATAAAGATACAAAGGTATTGCTACAGTGAGTGAAACAAGTAGAGGAAGAAAGAGATGTTGTTTAACTCCTCTATGCATATAAAAAGTATTTGTTAACAAGGTTGATCAAGTCTTGCCACCAAATAAATTTTACATAGCATAAGAAGAAATAAACCTCAAATCAATCATGTTACCTTGAATTGTATTGATATGGATCCAATCATAAGATTTTGATATCCTTCTTTAGGCTCATATATAGGACAATCAATAGTTCCAATTTTGATAGTTCTCACATTAGAAATAGTATTGACTCCACATACTTTATCAATCCTCTTGGGGAAATAGACAATATGCTCCTTATCATCAACATTGAAAGTAACCTTCCCTTTGTTGCAATCAATAACAGCCCCTGCAGTGTTAAGAAAAGGTCTCCCAAGAATAATAGACATATTATCATCTTCAGGCATTTTCAGCACAACAAAATCAGTTAATATCAAGCAGTTATTAGTAACTTGAACAGGAACATCCTCACATATACCAACAGGAATATCAGTAGATTTATCAGCCATTTGCAAAGATATATCAGTAGGTATCAACTTATCTAAATAAAGTCTCTTATAAAGAGAAAAAGGCATAACACTAACACCGGCTCCCAAGTCACATAGAGCAGTTTTAACATAATTATTCTTAATAGAACAAGGAATAGTAGGTATACCTGGGTCGCCCAACTTCTTTGGAACTTTGCCATTGAAAGAGTAATTAGCAAGCATGCTGGAAATTTCCTCATTGGGGTTTTTCCTTTTGTTAGTAACAATATCTTTCATATACTTTGAATAAGGAGGCAATTTAATAGCATCAGTCAAAGGGATTTGCAAGAATAAAGGTTTCATCCAATCACAAAATTTATTATAGTGTTCTTCTTCCTTTGATTTTAGTTTCTTAGCAGGAAAAGGCATTTGCTTTTGCACCCAAGGTTCTCTTTCATTACCATGTTTCTTAGCAATAAAATCTTCTTTAGTATACTTTTTATTTTTAGCATACTTTTCAGGTTCATCTTCAACTTCTTCTTTATCAGAAGCGTCATTCTTATCATTATCATTACCATTATCATGTTCATTACCACTTTCAGTTTCAGCATCGGAAATAGAAATACTATTAGGATCATTAACAGGTTCAGAGGATTCTACAACCTTTTTATGTTTCTTCTTCTTTTTCATAGAAGGAGCACTAGGTTCAATTCGTTGAGAATCTTGTTCAATTCTTTTGGGATGCCCTTCAGGATATAGAGGATCCTGGGTAGAGACACCGCCTCTAGTTGTTACTTCATAAGCATGTTTCTCTTTGGAATTATTTTTTAACAAGTCATTTTGAACTTTAGTGAGTTGATCAATTTGAGTTTGAACCATTTGAAAATGTTTAACAAGCATCTTAACATCATTGGAGGTTCTCTCCACAATATCATGCAAATTGCTAATAGCTTGAGAATTTTCCATTAGATGATTCTCTACTCTCATATTAAAATTTTCTTGCTTAACAATATAATTATCAAACTCATCTAAGCATTGAGCAGGAGGTTTTGAATACGGAATATCTTCCCTAGTAAAGCATTGAAGGGAGTTTACCTCGATCATGGATGAAGGGGGAATTATCTCACATATATCTTCTATGGGAGGTAGATTCTTCACATCTTCGGATTTAATACCTTTTTCCTTGAGAGACTTCTTAGCTTCCCTCATATCTTCATCATTCAATTCAATTAAACCCCTCTTCTTCAATATTGGCGTTGGAGTTGGTTCAGGTATATTCCAATCATCATGATTCCGGCTTATTTTAGCCAATAATTCTTCAGCTTAAATGCTGAGTTCTTTTCCTGAAAACACAACCAGCACAACTATCCAAATATGCTCTAGATTCAATGGTTAGTCCACTATAAAATATATCAAGTAGATCATTCTTTTCTAAATCATGTCCAGGTCGAGCTCTGATAAGAGAACAAAATCTTGTCCAAGCCTCAGGCAATTTCTCTTCATCTCCCTGGTCAAACCTATAAATTTTCTGTAAAGCAATATGTTGAGCACTAGCAGGAAAGTATTTTCGAAAGAAAACATCACGCAGCTCAGTTGGATTTTTAATAGAACCAGGAGGCAAATTATTATACCAAGTTTTAGCATCATCCTTTAATGAGAAAGGAAAAATTTTAGCGACAAAGTAAGTACACATCATGACATCATCAGAAAACAAGCTACTCATAGAAGAAAGCTCAATCATGTGTTCTACAGCACTTTCTTTTTCAGTACCACAAAAGGGTGTTTTCTCTACAATAGCTATATGAGATAGATCAAGAGAAAAATCATAATCTTTATCCTTAATGCATAAAGGAGATGTGGCAAATTTAGGATCAGGAGATAACTTATGTCTAACAGTATATTGTGTGAGAAACTTTTTAATTTTTCTTGCATCAGCAGTAGCATTGCATCTATTAATAAAATCATCATTAAGCTCCACATAATCCTCATCAGGATCATCACTAGAATAATCAAGTTCAGGTGAATTAACAGGTGTAGCAGCATTAGGAGTTTCAGCATTTTCAATTTGTCTAGACCTAACAATTGTAGCATCTAGAAAGGATCCCAATGAACCACTATCATCAAGCACAACAGAAATATTATCAATATTATGAGAGTTTTCAGATTCAGCAGAAGTACCAGCAAGTGAAGCTTGCGACGGTGAAACAAGTTGACTTATCACAGATGGTGAATCAAGTGTAGCAGAGGTACTCAGAGTTGTACCTTTTCTTGTAGTGGATGGTAATATGGCGACTTTAGGATCGCGAGTTTTACCCATGATGGAGAATTTGCAGTGAACAATATCAATCCAAGTGAACTTCCAAATAAAGCTATGCTCCCCGGCAACGGCGCCAGAAAACAGTCTTGATAACCCACAAGTATAGGGGATCACAGCAGTCTTCGCGGGTAGTAAAACCCAATTTATTGATTCGACACAAGGGGAGACAAAGAATACTTGGAAGCCTTAACAGCGGAGTTATCAATTCAGCTGCACCTGGAAACAGACTTGCTCGCAAGAGTTTATCAGTGGTAACAGTTTTATAACAGTAGCAGTAGTAGAATAACAGCAGCAGAGTAACAAAGACAGCAGTAGTAATTATAGTAAACAGCAGGATTAAAATACTGTAGGCACGGGGACGGATAACGGGCGTTGCATGGATGAGAGAAACTCATGTAACAATCATAGCAGGGCATTTGCAGATAATAATAAAACGGTGTCGAAGTACAAAGCAATCAATAGGCATGTGTTCCAATTATAGTCGTACGTGCTCGCAATGAGAAACTTGCACAACATCTTTTGTCCTACCAGCCGGTGGCAGCCGGGCCTCAAGGGAATCTACTGGATATTAAGGTACTCCTTTTAATAGAGTACCGGAGCAAAGCATTAACACTCCGTGAACACATGTGATCCTCACGTCACTACCATCCCCTCCGGTTGTCCCGATTTCTGTCACTTCGGGGCCATTGGTTCCGGACAGCGACATGTGTATACAACTTGCAGGTAAGACCATAAACAATGAATATCATGATGAAATAATAACATGTTCAGATCTGAGATCATGGCACTCGGGCCCTAGTGACAAGCATTAAGCATAACAAGTTGCAACAATATCATCAAAGTACCAATTACGGACACTAGGCACTATGCCCTAACAATCTAATGCTATTACATGACCAATCTCATCCAATCCCTACCATCCCCTTCAGCCTACAGCGGGGGAATTACTCACACATGGATGGGGGAAACATTGCTGGTTGATGGAGAGGCGTCGGTGGTGATGGCGGCGATGATCTCCTCCAATTCCCCGTCCAGGCGGAGTGCCAGAACGGAGACTTCTGGCTCCTAAGACGGAGTTTCGCGATGTGGCGGCGTTCTGGAGGGTTTCTGGCGACTTCGACTTCTCTCCGTGCGTTTTTAGGTCGAAGGCAATAAGTAGTCCGAAGGAGGGCATCGGAGGCCGACCGAGGGGGCCACACCACATGGCCGCGCGGGCCCCCCTGGGCCGCGCCGCCCTATGGTGTGGGGCCCTCAGGCCTCCACCTGACTTGTCCTTCTGGCTCCGTCAGTATTCTGGGAAAATAGGGCCTTCTGCATAAATTCCGAGGATTTTCCTGAAAGTTGGATTTCTGCACAAAAACGAGACACCAGAGCAGTTCTGCTGAAAACAGCGTTAGTCCGTGTTAGTTGCATCCAAAATACACAAATTAGAGGCAAAACAATAGCAAAAGTGTTCGGGAAAGTAGATACGTTTTGGACGTATCATGCCTCTAAACTAGCTTGTTGATTAATGGATGATTAGTTTCATAATCATGAACATTGGATGTTATTAATAACAAGGTTATATCATTATATGAATGATGTAATGGACACACCCAATAAAGCGTAGCATAAGATCACGTCATTAAGTTATTTGCTATAAGCTTTCAATACATAGTTACCTAGTCCTTATGACCATGAGATCATGTAAATCACTTATACCGGAAAGGTACTTTGATTACACCAAACGCCACTGCGTAAATGGGTGGTTATAAAGGTGGGATTAAGTCTCCGGAAAGTATGAGTTGAGGCATATGGATCAACAGTGGGATTTGTCCATCCCGATGACGGATAGATATACTCTGGGCCCTCTCGGTGGAATGTCGTCTAATGTCTTGCAAGCATATGAATAAGTTCATAAGAGACCACTGATACGTCTCCGACGTATCGATAATTTCTTATGTTCCATGCCACATTATTGATGATATCTACATGTTTTATGCATACTTTATGTCATATTTATGCGTTTTCCGGAACTAACCTATTGACGAGATGCCGAAGGGCCAGTTGCTGTTTTCTGCTGTTTTTGGTTTCAGAAATCCTAGTAAGGAAATATTCTCGGAATCGGACGAAATCAACGCCCAGCATCTTAGAATCCCCGGAAGCATCCAGAACACCCGATAGTTGCCAGAGTGGACCCACAGGGGGCCCAGGAGGTAGGCCGGCACGGCCCTGGCCGCGCCGCCTTACCATCTCACCGCCTCGTCGCCCCTCCGACTCCGCCTCTTCGCCTATTTAAGCCCCCTCGACCTAAAACCTCGATACGAAAAAGCCACGGTACGAGAAACCATCCAGAGCCGCCGCCATCGCGAAGCCAAGATATGGGAGACAGGAGTCTCTGTTCCGGCACGCCGCCGGGACGGGGAAGTGCCCCCGGAAGGCTTCTCCATCGACACCACCGCCATCTTCATCACCGCTGCTGTCTCCCATGAGGAGAGAGTAGTTCTCCATCGAGGCTCGGGGCTGTACCGGTAGCTATGTGGTTAATCTCTCTCCTATGTACTTCAATACAATGATCTCATGAGCTGCCTTACATGATTGAGATTCATATGAGTTTTGTATCACAATTCATCTATGTGCTACTCTAGTGATGTTATTAAAGTAGTTTATTCCTCCTGCACGGTGTAATGGTGACAGTGTGTGCATCGTGTAGTACTTGGCGTAGGCTATGATTGTGATCTCTTGTAGATTATGAAGTTAACTATTGCTATGATGGTATTGATGTGATCTATGCCTCCTTTCGTAGTGTGATGGTGACAGTGTGCATGCTATGTTAGTACTTGGTTTGGTTGTGTTGATCTGTCGTGCACTCTAAGGTTATTTCAACATGAATATCGAATATTGTGGAGCTTGTTAACTCCGGCATTGAGGGTTCTTGTAATCCTACACAGTTAGTGGTGTTCATCATCCAACAAGAGGGTGTAGAGTCTAGCATCTATCTATTTATTTTGTTATGTGATCAACGTTGAGAGAGTCCACTAGTGAAAGTATGATCCCTAGGCCTTGTTTCTAAATACTGCTATCATCGCTGCTTGTTTACTGTTCTACTGCATTTGTACTGCCTGCAATATTACCACCATCAACCACACGCCAGTCCTGGACAGCAAAGCACTTTTTTGGTGCCGTTGCTACTGCTCATATATATTCATACCACCTGTATTTCACTATCTCTTCGCCGAACTAGTGCACCTATTAGGTGTGTTGGGGACACAAGAGACTTCTTGCTTTGTGGTTGCAGGGTTGCATGAGAGGGATATCTTTGACCTCTTCCTCCCTGAGTTCGATAAACCTTGGGTGATCCACTTAAGGGAAACTTGCTGCTGTTCTACAAACCTCTGCTCTTGGAGGCCCAACACTATCTACAAGAATAGAAGCTCCCGTAGACATCAAGCACTTTTCTGGCGCCGTTGCCGGGGAGGAAAGGTAAAAGGCACTCATACTTCGGTTCCAGGTAACAGTACTTTTCTGGCGCCATTGTGTTTGTGCTCGAAGCTATTTCCTTTAGATCCTGCAATTGCATCCTTTTGTTTCTTGTTTACACTCACTACAAGAGATGGGGGATTTGTTGATGAAAACCCTGGTGACAAAAATGCATACCATCATGGATGTGTCCTTATAGGTGACGAATTCATCTTTCGTCAAGCATTTAAGGTAATGCTTGACGGTATGATTTTTCGTCAACAAAAAATCGTCACCCATTACCCAAGCGGGAAGGGCTTCCATCGTGTCTGTTAATAGGTGACGAAATCAAAGATCGTGGTGACGAAATAATACTAAGTTACTTTATTAAATGTTATTAGTTTTATATATCATGCGTGACCCACTTGTCAGGAACATATTTAATTAAGTAAAAATTGTGGTTTGGAAGAATCGAACAAGGGCTTCGGCGTGACCGACGCGGAGTCTTACCGCTAAGGTAGATATGGAATTTTGATCTGGATCCGTAAGTAGTCTATTCTACATATTTATTTGTAATATCCCAGTATTTGGGGTTACAAAAATAGAGAAAACAGATGTGTGCATTGCATTCATGCATAGAAAATCCGGGGAATTTTCGCGCTTTTGTTTAAAACTGTTAAAGCGATCGAGGTTTCTCTTGTATCGATGGAATTGAGTTAGTCATCGATGTAAGTGTGACAAATTTCGACATGACCTTTGTGCGTTCATGTGTTTTTGGGAGAAAAAGTTTGAATTCAAATCAAATATGAATAACATGAACTCAAATAAGATATTGAATTGAATTTGAAATCCAAACTATAATATGAAATAAAATATGTAAAAGTAAACACATTTGATAATTCCAAATGAATAAGTAATTTAAACTTTATTACAAATAACATTATCCAATAAAGTTACAAGTTAAAAAAAAACAACACAAAAAGAATAATAAGAAATCCTAAACTAAAGCTTGATCTCAAATTTCTGATTCTTCCCTACCTGCAAAACAAACAACAAAGAAAAAGGAAATGGTTGGGTGAATATTAAAATGTTGCCACCATCCATGATGAGGCATTTTAATGTTGGAACTAGCTAGTGGGAGTCAAGAACTAATCTTGATCCCCAAATAGTGATTAGAGGGAGAAATATTTTTCTTAGGCAATAACAGGGATGAATAGAATACACTTCGATCAGGAGAGGCAACACTGATCATGAAACAACAATGAGTAATTGTAATTCAAGGCAACACAAGGGACTAGAGGAAGCACTAGATCCAAATGATCTTCAGGCAACAAGGCAGCAATATTAATTCCCTCTAATCTAGCTAGAATCCAATAAAAGCCACAAAGTTATTTATTTGAATCAGTATTGACATGGAGAAGTCAATATGATTCTAGTCCATTTATTTGAAGCCACTTGCTAATTAAGCAAAGTCTTAATTAACATAATAGTCACACTGGATTTATTTTGCTCACATAATATTAGCCAATAAAGATTAACCACTTGGCAGCACATAAAAGAATGATCTAACAAGGGATAAAGATCACTCAACCGTTGCTTGCTCTAGGAGGAGAAGCAAACCAACTTGTTAACATACACATGGAGAGGGGGCCACCTGCAAGCAGCACAGTCACAGAATACAGGGCATGTGTTGTCGATACCACAGCAGTAGCCCAACTGTATATAAACAACACCCCAGCTGCACCAGCAGCCTTTCTAGCACACACACAACTTTCCCAGCCGAACCCTATATCCATTCCAACAGAAAAAAGCAGTTCTAACAGCTCTCCTAGTACAAGCACATGTCCCAGCAGTGGCAGCTCATCAATCAGTTCATCAAGAACTGCAAAGAATGTATAGGCACACCCATAGAAATAAACCCCACAGCTAACCATGGATATTTAGATCAACGGGAAGCAGATCCAGCAGTAAGGAGGAGAAGGCCTGTCACAGGATGTAGAGTGTAGAAGACCAAGCATAAACAAGCCCAAGCTATGGAGTGCAGCAGGTAGAAAACAACGTTTAAATCAATAGAGATCATGCAGTATCTGCTCTTAGCTTTACATAGCCACACTAGGAAAATAAGGGGAATAATACACAGTATTCAATTCCAACTACCCTTCAACTAGAACCTTTCTAGGAGGATTGGATAAAGTATTTCTCTCAGATTACAGAGAAGTGCTCTGTTGAATCATCATAGAGATTAGGAAAAAACCACACAGTAGTATCTGTTCTTAATATTTATGGTGCCTCAGCCTTTGCATCATAGGCTGGGCCAAGATCTCAAGTGCAACATTTGTTCTTATAAATTTTCCACAACACATCTTTCACCAATAAATTCACCATCTACAGTGGTCTACTTGGGGTCCAGGAAATTACCCAGGCCAACCAAGTAGTACCAAAGCAGCTATATTTAGGTATGCATACAAGCTGACCAACAAGCTGTTAGATCCAGAGTGCTGATGATGATTCATCATCCAAATAGAGGCACAGTACTTGCACAACCACAACTAGAGTAACAGCCAACAAATTCTAGAAGATTATTTTGAGTCTAGAAAATACTCCAGGCCATCAAGTAAATTATGCAGTAGTAGCAGCAGTATTGAAATCATCAACATGCTTGAACTCCAATAAGATTAAACAACAGTAAAACTGAATTTCTTCAGTTAACAATACAATGTATATGCAGCAGTGATGGCGTGTATTTCACACGTTCGTTGGGCAACCCCAAGAGGAAGGTATGATGCGCACAGCAGCAAGTTTTCCCTCAGAAAGAAACCAAGGTTTATCGAACCAGGAGGAGCCAAGAAGCACGTTGAAGGTTGATGGCGGCGGGATGTAGTGCGGCGCAACACCAGGGATTCCGGCGCCAACGTGGAACCTACACAACACAACCAAAGTACTTTGCCCCAACGAAACAGTGAGGTTGTCAATCTCACTGGCTTGCTGTAACAAAGGATTAACCGTATTGTGTGGAAGATGATTGTTTGCAGAAAACAGTAGAACAAGTATTGCAGTAGATTGTATTTCAGTAAAGAGAATTGGACCGGGGTCCACAGTTCACTAGAGGTGTCTCTCCCATAAGACAAGCAGCATGTTGGGTGAACAAATTACAGTTGGGCAATTGACAAATAAAGAGAGCATGACAATGCACATACATATCATGATGAGTATAGTGAGATTTAATTGGGCATTACAACAAAGTACATAGACCACCATCCAACTGCATCTATGCCTAAAAAGTCCACCTTCAGGTTATCATCCGAACCCCCTCCAGTATTAAGTTGCAAAGCAACAGACAATTGCATTAAGTATGGTGCGTAATGTAATCAACAACTACATCCTTAGACATAGCATCAATGTTTTATCCCTAGTGGCAACAGCACAACACAACCTTAGAACTTTCATCCTTTGTCCCGGTGTCAATGCAGGCATGAACCCACTATCGAGCATAAGTACTCCCTCTTGGAGTTACAAGCATCTACTTGGCCAGAGCATCTACTAGTAACGGAGAGCATGCAAGATCATAAACAACACATAAGCATAACTTTGATAATCAACATAACAAGTATTCTCTATTCATCGGATCCCAACAAACGCAACATATAGAATTACAGATAGATGATCTTGATCATGTTAGGCAGCTCACAAGATCCGACAATGATAGCACAATGGGGAGAAGACAACCATCTAGCTACTGCTATGGACCCATAGTCCAGGGGTAGACTACTCACACATCACACCGGAGGCGACCATGGCGGCGTAGAGTCCTCCGGGAGATGATTCCCCTCTCCGGCAGGGTGCCGGAGGCGATCTCTGGATCCCCGAGATGGGATCGGCGGCGGCGGCGTCTCTGGAAGGTTTTCCGTATCGTGGCTCTCGGTACTGGGGGTTTCGTCACGGAGGCTATTTGTAGGCGGAAGGGCAGGTCAAGAGGCGGCACGGGGGACCCACACCACAGGGCCGCGCGGCCAAGGGGGGGGCCGCGCCGCCCTAGGGTGTGGCCCCCTCGTCGCCCCTCTTCGTCTCTCCTTCGGACTTCTGGAAGCTTCGTGGAAAAATAGGCCCATGGGCTATCATTTCGTAAAAATAAGAGAATATTTCCTTACTAGGATTTCTGAAACCAAAAACAGCAGAAAACAGCAACTGGCACTTCGGCATCTTGTTAATAGGTTAGTTCCAGAAAATGCACGAATATGACATAAAGTGTGCATAAAACATGTAGATAACATCAATAATGTGGCAGGGAACATAAGAAATTATCGATACGTCGGAGACGTATCAGCATCCCCAAGCTTAGTTCTGCTCGTCCCGAGCAGGTAAAACGATCTCCCAGATACTTTCAGGCGTGACATGCCATCATAATCTTGATCATACTATTTGTAAAGCATATGTAGTGAATGCAGCGATCAAAACAATGTATATGACATGAGTAAACACGTGAATCATAAAGCAAAGACTTTTCATGAATAGCACTTCAAGACAAGCATCAATAAGTCTTGCATAAGAGTTGACTCATAAAGCAATAATTCAAAGTAAAGGCATTGAAGCAACACAAAAGAAGATTAAGTTTCAGCGGTTGCTTTCAACTTGTAACATGTATATCTCATGGATATTGTCAACATAGAGTAATATAATAAGTGCAATAAGCAAGTATGTAGGAATCAATGCACAGTTCACACAAGTGTTTGCTTCTTGAGGTGGAGAGAAATAGGTGAACTGACTCAACATTGAAAGTAAAAGAATGGTCCTCCATAGAGGAAAAGCATCGATTGCTATATTTGTGCTAGAGCTTTGATTTTGAAAACATAAAACAATTTTGTCAACGGTAGTAATAAAGCATATGCATCATGTAAATTATATCTTATAAGTTGCAAGCCTCATGCATAGTGTACTAATAGTGCCCGCACCTTGTCCTAATTAGCTTGGACTACCGGATCATCACAATGCACTGTTTTTACCAAGTGTCACAAAGGGGTACCTCTATGCCGCCTGTACAAAGGTCTAAGGAGAAAGCTCGCATTGGATTTCTCGCTATTGATTATTCTTCAACTTAGACATCCATACCGGGACAACATAGACAACAGATAATGGACTCCTCTTTTATGCATAAGCATATAACAACAATTAATAATTTTCTCATTTGAGATTTGAGGATTGTTGTCCAAAACTGAAACTTCCACCATGAATCATGGCTTTAGTTAGCGGCCCAGTGTTCTTCTCTAACATATGCATGCTTAACCATAAGGTGGTAGATCTCTCTTACTTCAGACAAGACGGACATACATAGCAACTCACATGAAATTCAACAATGAATAGTTGATGGCGTCCCCAGTGAACATGGTTATCGCACAACAAGCAACTTAATAAGAGATAAAGTGCATAATTACATATTCAATACCACAATAGTTTTTAAGCTATTTGTCCCATGAGCTATATATTGCAAAGGTGAATGATGGAATTTTAAAGGTAGCACTCAAGCAATTTACTTTGGAATGGCGGAAAATACCATGTAGTAGGTAGGTATGGTGGACACAAATGGCATAGTGGTTGGCTCAAGTATTTTGGATGCATGAGAAGTATTCCCTCTCGATACAAGGTTTAGGCTAGCAAGGCTTATTTGAAACAAACACAAGGATGAACCGGTGCAGCAAAACTCACATAAAAGACATATTGAAAACATTATAAGACTCTACACCGTCTTCCTTGTTGTTCAAACTCAATACTAGAAATTATCTAGAACTTAGAGAAACCAAATATGCAAACCAAATTTTAGCATGCTCTATGTATTTCTTCATTAATGGGTGCAAAGCATATGATGCAAGAGCTTAATCATGAGCACAACAATTGCCAAGTATCACATTACCCAAGACATTTATAGCAATTACTACATGTATCATTTTCCAATTCCAACCATATAACAATTTAACGAAGGAGAAACTTCGCCATGAATACTATGAGTAGAAACCAAGGACATACTTGTCCATATGCTACAGCGGAGCGTGTCTCTCTCCCATAAAGTGAATGCTAGGATCCATTTTATTCAAACAAAACAAAAAACAAAAACAAACCGACGCTCCAAGAAAAAGCACATAAGATGTGATGGAATAAAAATATAGTTTCAGGGGAGGAACCTGATAATGTTGTCGATGAAGAAGGGGATGCCTTGGGCATCCCCAAGCTTAGACGCTTGAGTCTTCTTGATATATGCAGGGGTGAATCACCGGGGCATCCCCAAGCTTAGAGCTTTCACTCTCCTTGATCATGTTGCATCATACTCCTCTCTTGATCCTTGAAAACTTCCTCCACACCAAACTCGAAACAACTCATTAGAGGGTTAGTGCACAATATAAATTGACATATTCAGAGGTGACACAATCATTCTTAACACTTCTGGACATTGCATAATGCTACTGGACATTAGTGGATCAAAGAAATTCATCCAACATAGCAAAAGAGGCAATGCGAAATAAAAGGCAGAATCTGTCAAAACAGAACAGTTCGTATTGACGAATTTTAAAATGGCACCAGACTTGCTCAAATGAAAATGCTCAAATTGAATGAAAGTTGCGTACATATCTGAGGATCATGCACGTAAATTGGCTTAATTTTCTGAGCTACCTACAGAGAGGTGGACCCAGATTCGTGACAGCAAAGAAATCTGGAACTGTGCAGTAATCCAAATCTAGTACTTACTTTTCTATCAACGGCTTAACTTGGCACAACAAAACACAAAACTAAGATAAGGAGAGGTTGCTACAGTAGTAAACAACTTCCAAGACACAAAATAAAAACAAAGTACTGTAGGTAAAAACATGGGTTGTCTCCCATAAGCGCTTTTCTTTAACGCCTTTCAGCTAGGCGCAGAAAGTGTGTATCAAGTATTATCAAGAGACGAAGTGTCAACATTACCTTGGGCTTTACCCTTACCTTTCTTATTGTTTTTCTTTCCCTTTGGTTTAGGAAATATATGAGTTTCCCCCGGTATAGAGGTGAATTTCAGAGTGCCTTCTCCAACATCAATGACTGCTCCCAATAGTTTCAGCAGGGATCTTCCGAGTGTGAGTTTTCCTGTTTCAACAACAAGATAATCAATGGATATTGTTCTTCCAAGAATGGTTGTATGCACACCTGCGGCTATTCCCTTAGGAATTATAGTAGAGTTATCAATGAGAGTTATTTCTTCTCCTCCTTCATCAACTCCCCAAAGTTTCAAAGATTTATAAATACTTTCAGGCATAAGGCAAAATTCATACATAATATCACAGTAGGCATGGAGAGTTCGATCACCGATGACAATTTTAACAGCAGGATCCCACAATGAGAGTTTAGAGTTCACTAAAACTTGTTCAAGACGATTACGAACGTGGCAATAGTTATCATTCAAGCGAGATGTACCTATCTCGAGATTATTTAATCTACTATATATGCTAGTGAGGACTGAATCAAAGTTATTAGCTGAATCATGTGATGCAACCAACTTCTTTATGGCATTAAAAGCTTGATCCCCATTGCAATGAAGGAAATCTCCTCCCACTAAAGTATCCAAAGCATATCTATAGCGAACCATAAGACCAAAATAAAAATTACTAAGGAGCAAACTTAGAGTCATTTGAGGTTCAGTTTTACGATAAGAAGTAAAAATTCTAGACCAAGCATCCTTAAAACTCTCCTCATCCCCTTGTTTAAAAGTGAAGACTAATTCTTCAGGCGAAGAAGTAACAGGTTCAGAGCTAGACATGGTAACAAAAGTAACTAATTTTTTTTGTATTTTTAATATAGAGTGCAAGACAATAAAGCAAACTAGATAAAGTAAATGCAAGTAAACTAATTTTTTTGTGTTTTTGATATAGCAAACAAGATAGCAAATAAAGTAAAACTAGCAACTAATTTTTTTGTATTTTGATTTAGTGCAGCAAACAAAGTAGTAAATAAAACTAAGCAAGACAAAAACAAAGTAAAGAGATTGAGAAGTGGAGACTCCCCTTGCAGCGTGTCTTGATCTCCCCGGCAACGGCGCCAGAAATTGTTGCTGGCGTGTAGTTGACGTGGGAGTTAGAAATCTTTGTGGTGTAGCTTTTCTTTGTTCCCCGGCAACGGCGCCAGAAAATTGTGCTTGATGGCGTGTATTTCACACGTTCGTTGGGCAACCCCAAGAGGAAGGTATGATGCGCACAGCAGCAAGTTTTCCCTCAGAAAGAAACCAAGGTTTATCGAACCAGGAGGAGCCAAGAAGCACGTTGAAGGTTGATGGCGGCGGGATGTAGTGCGGCGCAACACCAGGGATTCCGGCGCCAACGTGGAACCTGCACAACACAACCAAAGTACTTTGCCCCAACGAAACAGTGAGGTTGTCAATCTCACCGGCTTGCTGTAACAAAGGATTAACCGTATTGTGTGGAAGATGATTGTTTGCAGAAAACAGTAGAACAAGTATTGCAGTAGATTGTATTTCAGTAAAGAGAATTGGACCGGGGTCCACAGTTCACTAGAGGTGTCTCTCCCATAAGACAAGCAACATGTTGGGTGAACAAATTACAGTTGGGCAATTGACAAATAAAGAGAGCATGACAATGCACATACATATCATGATGAGTATAGTGAGATTTAATTGGGCATTACGACAAAGTACATAGACCGCCATCCAACTGCATCTATGCCTAAAAAGTCCACCTTCAGGTTATCATCCGAACCCCCTCCAGTATTAAGTTGCAAAGCAACAGACAATTGCATTAAGTATGGTGCGTAATGTAATCAACAACTACATCCTTAGACATAGCATCAATGTTTTATCCCTAGTGGCAACAGCACAATACAACCTTAGAACTTTCTGTCCTTTGTCCCGGTGTCAATGCAGGCATGAACCCACTATCGAGCATAAGTACTCCCTCTTGGAGTTACAAGCATCTACTTGGCCAGAGCATCTACTAGTAACGGAGAGCATGCAAGATCATAAACAACACATAAGCATAACTTTGATAATCAACATAACAAGTATTCTCTATTCATCGGATCCCAACAAACGCAACATATAGAATTACAGATAGATGATCTTGATCATGTTAGGCAGCTCACAAGATCCGACAATGATAGCACAATGGGGAGAAGACAACCATCTAGCTACTGCTATGGACCCATAGTCCAGGGGTAGACTACTCACACATCACACCGGAGGCGACCATGGCGGCGTAGAGTCCTCCGGGAGATGATTCCCCTCTCCGGCAGGGTGCCGGAGGCGATCTCCTGGATCCCCCGAGATGGGATCGGCGGCGGCGGCGTCTCTGGAAGGTTTTCCGTATCGTGGCTCTCGGTACTGGGGGTTTCGTCACGGAGGCTATTTGTAGGCGGAAGGGCAGGTCAAGAGGCGGCACGGGGGCCCCACACCACAGGGCCGCGCGGCCAAGGGGGGGGGGGGCGCCGCCCTAGGGTGTGGCCCCCTCGTCGCCCCTCTTCGTCTCTCCTTCGGACTTCTGGAAGCTTCGTGGAAAAATAGGCCCCTGGGCTTTGATTTTGTCCAATTCCGAGAATATTTCCTTACTAGGATTTCTGAAACCAAAAACAGCAGAAAACAGCAACTGGCACTTTGGCATCTTGTTAATAGGTTAGTTCCAGAAAATGCACGAATATGACATAAAGTGTGCATAAAACATGTAGATAACATCAATAATGTGGCATGGAACATAAGAAATTATCGATACGTCGGAGACATATCAAGCAGCTAGTAGTTGCAGGCCCCATCTTAAGCATATAATATAACTCACTAGCATCAGTACTTGACTGATAATTTTACAAGTCATATAGCACATGTATAACACTCCCAAGCATATGCAATAATCTGGCCAAGCGCACACAAGTTCTTGGCCAACAAATCCATAGCCATAGAGAATACAGAAAGAGAGAGGCAGAAAAGGGAAGAGAGTAGCTCACAGTGAGTGGAGTAGTGAGTTGATGCAGTAGGCGATGCCGGGGTTGCGTCGGCGACACCGTCCAACCGGCATCGAGGAAGAAGTAGTCACCATCATGCCATTTCCCCGCCACAAACCATCACTGATACCAGTATAACAGCGCAATCGCAGCGGGTCGATGACGCCGGGGTTGCGTCCGCGGCACCGTCCCGCTGGCGTCGAGGTCGAGGATGTAGTGGGAACAGCAACATCACCACCACAACCATCACAGCAGCACCACCAGTACGTCGACGCCGAGGTTGCGTTGGCAGCGCCGTCCATCGGTGTCGAGCACCACAGGTCACAGCCACATCAGAGCACCATCACGAGCCAGTCGAAGAAGTACCAGACGGTAGACATAGCAACCACCATCGATCGATAGCATCGACCAGCAGCCATCAGAGACGCGGAGGTTGGAGGCTGGCAGAAGGTGGACTGAGAGGTGGCAAGGCCCCACCGGCAAGCAGCGGTGCCGGAAGCGGCCGGCGGCAAATCAACCCGAGGGGGCTAGGGTTGTTGTCGAGCACATGTGCGGGGCGCAGAGGAGGCGCAGGTGGGGAGTCACTGGGGAAATTGGGCGGAGCAGCCGCGGCACGCCACGGCGCCGGGGTTGGCCGACGGCTGACCGGGCGACGGAGGCGACCGACAAGGGTTTCAGGTTGGGGAACGAACGGAAGAAGCCACGGGAATTAAATCGTCGAGGTGGAGTTGTAGATCACCTCAAGGCGGAGCAGAAACCCCTCTCGCCGGCGCCGGAGACGGCCGGGAGCGGTCGGGAGGAGGCGAGCACACGGCGGGGCCATGACTGGTCGGGTCTGTGCGCGTGTGTGAGGAACGAGAGAGAGGGGGGGGGGGCGACGAGGAAGTGAAGGGTGCCGAATCGGGTTGACCCGATTCAGCCAGGCCAACTCGATCGGGCCATTGGGCCAACCAATTTAGTCTTCTGACCAAGTTTTTTTTTTAAATATATATCGTTTAAAAAAAAGATATAACAAAAATCCAAATAGAAATGTTTTGTACAATATAAAATTCCTAAATAGAATATATAACAACAAACCATTTAAGTCTAAGAGAAAATAATACGAATTCTCTTCTAAATTTTAGAAAAGTAATTTTAAATCCTAAACTATTTAGACCTAAATTTAGAAATATAATTCTTCCTAATTCGATTTTTCATATCAAGAAAATATTAAATATTACTTTGCAATAAAAATACCATATAAAACAACAAATATTTCTTGATGGTTATGTTTTAAAAAATCCAAATTGATCATTACTTCCACTATTAATTAAAACCCTAAACCCTACTAGTATTTATCATATTTTATTAGGTCCTTAAAAATGTAGATATAATGTTAAATCCATTATTGATTTTATTTCAAAATTATTAATAACTTCGGCTTTATAATCAAGTTATTAACCTAAGAACTATATAGCAAATAGGAAACTCTAGTTCCATTAAGAATAGAATTATAACCTCATAATTTTATGTGGAATCCTAAAACCCTCATTCCATTATAAACTAAAACCCTAACTCTATTATTTTGTGTGAACCCTAAATTGTTTCTAAAACTTAAACCCTAGATATAACATGACATCATGTACTTCCTTTTGATTCATAGAACCATAATTAGCAATTAAATACTTACCATGCCACATAAAATGTAGGAGCCCTATTATCAATAATTTAGTATTCCATTTATGCATACCAATCCAACCTAGTTGATCAAGTAGGATCAACCAAGTCTAAACCCTATCTCCTATTCCCAAAACCATCATCCTTAATTCACCTTGGTTAGCATCACACCATCGTGATGAACTCCAATAGCAACCATACAAAAAATGTGCATTCTATTCCATACACACTAAACCCTATCAGTGTGAGATAATTATTAATCATCCTATTTAGGAAACCACCATTCCTTACTTAGTGGATCCAATAGGAAAAACCAGACAACCTCAACCTTAATAGTAATACTTCTTCTTACCTAAGTATTATGTTCTTCAAAAGTTATTCTTTTGAAGTAAATAAAGAATCATCATCAACCCTGCTTATAAGGACCTATAAACCCTAGCTAGCTATCACCAATAAGATAAACCAATCTTGATAGCAACCTTGTATGAATAATTGCTTAGAATGCCCAGGCTTAATTCAACCTTACAAGCTCTAGGTGTTGATGAATCCAACTAGGTTGTGATCCATCTACTACTTACTCCAGAAACCAATTAAAACCATAGAAAACCATAGAACCCCACAAACCCAATTGTCATACTTGTTCTTTATTTAAGAACATGTTCTTCAAAAGTTATTCTTTTGAATTATATAATAAGTAATCATCAACCATGTATTATAGGACTTAAAATTGACAACTGCTCTTTACTTATTATACATCTACTATTCCTGGTTGTGTATGATTGTTACTATTCATTTTGCCACCTGCTTATAATTCTAAAACAACACAACCCGGAATAAGAACCTTGTTTGTGAATCACTCTAAAAGTGCAACACACCCTGAACTAATCATTACAACTCACTAATCCTAAATCATCGGGGTTAGGTCACGCTTAGAGCGATTGCATCTCATTCTTATGCATTATTGCATCCTTGCCAATCTTTTAAACATCGTCCTTACCGGACGATGATGCTATTTCAGAATTTGGAGTTATTGCGTATCGAAGACCTTGTCTGCATAATCTTGCAGTCAAGAAAGGCAAGTTCATCACTTTCTCATGTCATTTGAGTATTTTTATCAAATTACTTGCAAAGTATTATGGTCATCACTATTGCATAAAAATCAAAACCACTACTTTCATAACTATGAATATGACTATGTGGTGGGCAATGGAACCATGGATTGTGTTGATATGGTGGAGGTTCCATTGCAAGGGTTTATATCCATCTAGGATTAAACAACAAATGTCGCCAGTGATTCTTGTGCCGTAATACCCGTGTTAACCATAAGATCCGGAGTGGGACGGAGTAGTCAAAAGTGTTTCCACCTCTCGTTCATCAATGGATGCGCTTTACCGTAGTACACTTGTAATCCAAGGGGGCAAGCTGGTGAGGCTGGGGAGTCCTAAGTCCCCACGGCATAGTCCGTAGTACACTTGTCGCCCGAAGGAGCAAGCTGGTGAGGCTGGGGAGTCCTAAGTCCCCACGGTATTGCGGTCTATGATGGGTTGCAGCTACCGGCGAAGGAGTTTGGTTCGATCCCAGACTGTCGTCATGGTCGGGGTCCACCCTGAAATATATGGGAATAATGGGACCGGCGAGGACCCAGGGTCGGGGCATGCAACAAAGGGTGGGTGTTCGAGGTAGCGGAGGAACATGATTGGCTAGACCTTATACCGGGCCTCACACCAAAGGAAGTGTGGACGGGTAACGTGCTCGGTTGGCAACAAGGTTAAGATCTCTTATGGGTAAAGCAACACACCTCTGCAGAGTGTAAAGAACCGTGACCTGTCACTCCCTGTTCCGGGATATGGAACTGCGAACGCGGCCGGAAAGGAGCTCCATGAAGTTCTAGTTACCCGGTGAGGGCTGACGGACATAGCTCTTCTGAATAAAAACAACCTTTTGAAGAAATGGTTATGAAAACTTGCATTGGTATTAGACTTTCTGGTCTAATGCTGTAGCTAGTGCATTAAACACCTCTTTCCTATAATGAACTTGTTGAGTACGCTCGTACTCATCCCACTCTTAAATCCCCTGCTTAGGTATGGAGGCATCAAAGGAGGATCTACAGTGCAACTCGAAGGCCGAGGAGTCAACAACTACCTCAAAAGACAGGAACCTGTCAAGAGAGACAGATACCGCATCCACAAGGAGAAAACTTAGTTTAGCCATAGAAGGGAACTAGTTCCCTAAACCTAGCTCCTATTTAGCTAGAATCTATTTATAGCCTCTATAGCTAGTTAAATACTCTACAAATAGAGTTCGTGATAGGCTTAGACCACGAGTCATTCTTCTGGAGTTTATTTGCAGTTTTACCTCATTGTAAAGTAGGAGGCGGTGCTGATCTTTTGTAACAGAGTCTGTATGTAATTCTATAGACATACCTTGGACCCGCATATGTTTCTGTTGTACCACTCTGAGCGATATAATACTAGTGGAACGGTGTTTCATTGGTGTTATATCAGACTTGCATACTACACCATGCAGTGGTATGCCGGGTCACCACAGTTGGTATCAGAGCAAATGCTTTGACCTAGGATTAAAAACTCTTTAAAGGAGACCTATAGGATTGGTAGTGTCTATAGGAAGTTGTCTTAGTTAAGCCAAATACTTCTTATGACTTGAGATGGATATTCACTTGAGAATAATCCTGACACACTTGAGTCAACCCTTCTTACCTATTCTTCCTAAGTGAAGTTAGTTAGCTAATCCCAAATATGTGACACATCATTAAGTCCTTAAAACAATAGATGAGTAGATCACTGTTGGTATACAATACATGGTAGTCCAAAGAGAGGATACAACCATAAGGAAGATATCCTATTGGAAGATGTATACCAACACATGTTATGTTTAATAAGAGTTATCCCGACCTGTAAAAGGAGTAATATCAAGTGATAAAGATAAGTAAGCTATCCTACTATAAGGTGTATACCAAGACAAGTAATGAGTAAGTAAATTTTATACGACCTTTTGAAGCAACTGATAGTTAGGGATAGATATGAGTTATATGAGGTAGTATAGACCATGATGAGTCAATCATGGGAGGTAAGGAAGAGTGATAGGAATAAGATATGTCTATCTACATGGTAAAGGTAGTAATCATATATGATTCACTTGAGAATCATTATGTGATGGAGTAGAACATCGTAAATACTTAAGATGAGTACAATAAGAAGTCAGTTGTTCAACAATAGTGTAAGATCGTGTTCTAAAACCATGGGAAGTGTGCTAAGCACATCATGACCATAGTCTTATGATAGTATAAACACTTGGAAGTATAGGAGCTATATTGCCATAGTTATGTGTTTAGAGTAGCAATATTTGAACCTAGACATATCATGTGAGATAGTCCGCAACAGAATGGAAGTTAAGTAGTACTTCCAGAGAAAATTAGGTTAACCACAACTATTCCGGACCACTTTGTTTCAAGTTTATCTCATTGCAATTGTGCAATTCAGGTAAATGTCAAGACAAATAGTAGAATGCCCTATATTCGTGCTAAGTATCACGATATAAACTTATCTTAAGTGGTGTTATATACTACACATCAGAGCCTGATGTTTAGAGATGTCTTACTCAACTATCATATTTAGGCTCATGATAATGTGTATTATATGCACAAAGCTGAATCTTCTTGGATTTTATTGGATTTTCATTGATTGACTAGATCCATACATGAAGTTTGACTTCGATATGCAAATGCATGTTGCAATATCAAGTTCTTACTTGATGCTATAGATCTAGAGGGTAATGGTATTCGTGTGAGGAAGTGACGAATTCTAAAGATTCTGAAGACAAGATGAAGGTTCATCAGAAGAAGGAAGTAAAATTGTGGGAAGCAACCACAAAACTCCGAAGGAAGTATCAACCAAAACTCATGCTTTGCCTCAACAGAGGAGTACTTTAGTACGGGAGAAGCATGAAGGTGAGAAATCTGGTGATTGTGGAGAAGTAGAAGTAGAACCATAGTCATTATGGAAAAGGGAATGCATGGGAAATCACTTTGGATACTATATTCATAGTGGTTTTCTTGCAAAATAAACCCTGAAGAAAGGAAGATGATATATGAAATCATAGCAGATATAAGAAGACCATAGTTGATATCAGAAGACCATAGTTGATATAGGATCAATACTGCGAGATAAAGTAGAAGATGTCTCGTCCAGTTGATCAGAACCTATAATAGAATCCATTTTTAGATAACAAATAGCCATAATTGGTACCCAGTAGTCCACCATTGGATTATTCATACCAAGAAGTTGTGAAACAATAAAATTTTGTCAACCAAATAGTAATGACCTGTAATCATTTAATCGAAGAATTAACATTGGATGTCCACAATTGAGTGGATATACCACAAGGATTCTTCACAAGACTTTAGAAGAATATAAACCATAAGCTACACTTAGACCAACATTCTAACCATCAATCCAATGATTGGAAGAAAAGGAGTTGAAGACCATAAGAAAACTCAAAGGGGTAGAGTAAAGATTGAGATGGATGTACAATAACTCAATATTTTGAGCAAGATATAAAAAGAAGTTCTGAACTGAGAGGAAGTTCGATCTTATTTTCTTAAGATTGTCGGACACTACTTTCAGAAGGATGTCAGACCAGAAGCCGAGGTTTATACCTCGAGGAAGTAAGAAGTGGGCAATAACTTAAGAAAGTGAGTAATATTTACTCAGAAGTACGATAGCTCAAGTCAGCTAAGTTTAATGAAGTTGGACGAAGGAAATACCGGAGACCAAATATAGCTCAAAAAGGCCAAAGACCGAAGAAGTTTGACCATACCAGAACCACAGACTAAATGAAAGATTCCTTTCATGGAACCTAAAGGAGGCAAAATAGTTATAGGTATCAACTATACACCATGATTGGATGGACTAAATGAGTCTAATCCATTCTTAGAGAAATAAACTGTTAAGACCATTTCTATGGTAAGTACCTTACCAAGTACCATTATTGCAGATTGGGTAGTAAGGGAAAACAAAGACCTATTTTACCAAATAGGAGTATGTTATCAAAATAGTCTTCACTTAAGACTAGCAGCACCAGAAGGAGTCCCAATCATTGAATCTTCAATGAGAAAGGAAACAAGATTATAGTGTTGAAAGAAATTATGGAATTGAAGGAAGAAGTCACTCTTCAGAGACAAACACTAATGGATTCCAAGAAGAATCTGGACAAGGGATATATTCAATTATATCCAATAATATTATCACGGAGTTTGAGAAAAGATATAGTCTGCACAAGACAGATCCACACTCCGAAACGTGAGAGAGATCAAACTTCGAGGACGAAGTTTAGTTTAAGGGGTAGAGACTGTAATATCCCAGTATTTGGGGTTACAAAAATAGAGAAAACAGATGTGTGCATTGCATTCATGCATAGAAAATCCGGGGAATTTTCGCGCTTTTGTTTAAAACTGTTAAAGCGATCGAGGTTTCTCTTGTATCGATGGAATTGAGTTAGTCATCGATGTAAGTGCGACAAATTTCGACATGACCTTTGTGCGTTCATGTGTTTTTGGGAGAACAAGTTTGAATTCAAATCAAATATGAATAACATGAACTCAAATAAGATATTGAATTGAATTTGAAATCCAAACTATAATATGAAATGAAAATATGTAAAAGTAAACACATTTGATAATTCCAAATGAATAAGTAATTTAAACTTTATTACAAATAACATTATCCAATAAAGTTACAAGTTAAAAAAAAAAACAACACAAAAAGAATAATAAGAAATCCTAAACTAAAGCTTGATCTCAAATTTCTGATTCTTCCCTACCTGCAAAACAAACAACAAAGAAAAAGGAAATGGTTGGGTGAATATTAAAATGTTGCCACCATCCATGATGAGGCATTTTAATGTTGGAACTAGCTAGTGGGAGTCAAGAACTAATCTTGATCCCCAAATAGTGATTAGAGGGAGAAATATTTTTCTTAGGCAATAACAGGGATGAATAGAATACACTTCGATCAGGAGAGGCAACACTGATCATGAAACAACAATGAGTAATTGTAATTCAAGGCAACACAAGGGACTAGAGGAAGCACTAGATCCAAATGATCTTTAGGCAACAAGGCAGCAATATTAATTCCCTCTAATCTAGCTAGAATCCAATAAAAGCCACAAAGTTATTTATTTGAATCAGTATTGACATGGAGAAGTCAATATGATTCTAGTCCATTTATTTGAAGCCACTTGCTAATTAAGCAAAGTCTTAATTAACATAATAGTCACACTGGATTTATTTTGCTCACATAATATTAGCCAATAAAGATTAACCACTTGGCAGCACATAAAAGAATGATCTAACAAGGGATAAAGATCACTCAACCGTTGCTTGCTCTAGGAGGAGAAGCAAACCAACTTGTTAACATACACATGGAGAGGGGGCCACCTGCAAGCAGCACAGTCACAGAATACAGGGCATGTGTTGTCGATACCACAGCAGTAGCCCAACTGTATATAAACAACACCCCAGCTGCACCAGCAGCCTTTCTAGCACACACACAACTTTCCCAGCCGAACCCTATATCCATTCCAACAGAAAAAGCAGTTCTAACAGCTCTCCTAGTACAAGCACATGTCCCAGCAGTGGCAGCTCATCAATCAGTTCATCAAGAACTGCAAAGAATGTATAGGCACACCCATAGAAATAAACCCCACAGCTAACCATGGATATTTAGATCAACGGGAAGCAGATCCAGCAGTAAGGAGGAGAAGGCCTGTCACAGGATGTAGAGTGTAGAAGACCAAGCATAAACAAGCCCAAGCTATGGAGTGCAGCAGGTAGAAAACAACGTTTAAATCAATAGAGATCATGCAGTATCTGCTCTTAGCTTTACATAGCCACACTAGGAAAATAAGGGGAATAATACACAGTATTCAATTCCAACTACCCTTCAACTAGAACCTTTCTAGGAGGATTGGATAAAGTATTTCTCTCAGATTACAGAGAAGTGCTCTGTTGAATCATCATAGAGATTAGGAAAAAACCACACAGTAGTATCTGTTCTTAATATTTATGGTGCCTCAGCCTTTGCATCATAGGCTGGGCCAAGATCTCAAGTGCAACATTTGTTCTTATAAATTTTTCACAACACATCTTTCACCAATAAATTCACCATCTACAGTGGTCTACTTGGGGTCCAGGAAATTACCCAGGCCAACCAAGTAGTACCAAAGCAGCTATATTTAGGTATGCATACAAGCTGACCAACAAGCTGTTAGATCCAGAGTGCTGATGATGATTCATCATCCAAATAGAGGCACAGTACTTGCACAACCACAACTAGAGTAACAGCCAACAAATTCTAGAAGATTATTCTGAGTCTAGAAAATACTCCAGGCCATCAAGTAAATTATGCAGTAGTAGTAGCAGTATTGAAAACATCAACATGTTTGAACTCCAATAAGATTAAACAACAGTAAAACTGAATTTCTTCAGTTAACAATACAATGTATATGCAGCAGCTAGTAGTTGCAGGCCCCATCTTAAGCATATAATATAACTCACTAGCATCAGTACTTGACTGATAATTTTACAAGTCATATAGCACATGTATAACACTCCCAAGCATATGCAATAATCTGGCCAAGCGCACACAAGTTCTTGGCCAACAAATCCATAGCCATAGAGAATACAGAAAGAGAGAGGCAGAAAAGGGAAGAGAGTAGCTCAGAGTGAGTGGAGTAGTGAGTTGATGCAGTAGGCGATGCCGGGGTTGCGTCGGCGACACCGTCCAACCGGCATCGAGGAAGAAGTAGTCACCATCATGCCATTTCCCCGCCACAAACCATCACTGATACCAGTATAACAGCGCAATCGCAGCGGGTCGATGACGCCGGGGTTGCGTCCGCGGCACCGTCCCGCCGGCGTCGAGGTCGAGGATGCAGTGGGAACAGCAACATCACCACCACAACCATCACAGCAGCACCACCAGTACGTCGACGCCGAGGTTGCGTTGGCAGCGCCGTCCATCGGTGTCGAGCACCACAGGTCACAGCCACATTAGAGCACCATCACGAGCCAGTCGAAGAAGTACCAGACGGTAGACATAGCAACCACCATCGATCGATAGCATCGACCAGCAGCCATCAGAGAAGCGGAGGTTGGAGGCTGGCAGAAGGTGGACTGAGAGGTGGCAAGGCCCCACCGGCAAGCAGCGGTGCCGGAAGCGGCCGGCGGCAAATCAACCCGAGGGGGCTAGGGTTGTTGTCGAGCACATGTGCGGGGTGCAGAGGAGGCGCAGGTGGGGAGTCACTGGGGAAATTGGGCGGAGCAGCCGCGGCACGCCACGGCGCCGGGGTTGGCCGACGGCTGACCGGGCGACGGAGGCGACCGACAAGGGTTTCAGGTTGGGGAACGAACGGAAGAAGCCACGGGAATTAAATCGTCGAGGTGGAGTTGTAGATCACCTCAAGGCGGAGCAGAAACCCCTCTCGCCGGCGCCGGAGACGGCCGGGAGCGGTCGGGAGGAGGCGAGCACACGGCGGGGCCATGACTGGTCGGGTCTGTGCGCGTGTGTGAGGAACGAGAGAGAGGGGGGGCGACGAGGAAGTGAAGGGTGCCGAATCGGGTTGACCCGATTCAGCCAGGCCAACTCGATCGGGCCATTGGGCCAACCAATTTAGTCTTCTGTCCAAGTTTTTTTTTTTTTAATATATATCGTTTAAAAAAAAGATATAACAAAAATCCAAATAGAAATTTTTTGTACAATATAAAATTCCTAAATAGAATATATAACAACAAACCATTTAAGTCTAAGAGAAAATAATACGAATTCTCTTCTAAATTTTAGAAAAGTAATTTTAAATCCTAAACTATTTAGACCTAAATTTAGAAATATAATTCTTCCTAATTCTATTTTTCATATCAAGAAAATATTAAATATTACTTTGCAATAAAAATACCATATAAAACAACAAATATTTCTTGATGGTTATGTTTAAAAAAATCCTAATTGATCATTACTTCCACTATTAATTAAAACCCTAAACCCTACTAGTATTTATCATATTTTATTAGGTCCTTAAAAATGTAGATATAATGTTAAATCCATTATTGATTTTATTTCAAAATTATTAATAACTTCGGCTTTATAATCAAGTTATTAACCTAAGAACTATATAGCAAATAGGAAACTCTAGTTCCATTAAGAATAGAATTATAACCTCATAATTTTATGTGGAATCCTAAAACCCTCATTCCATTATAAACTAAAACCCTAACTCTATTATTTTGTGTGAACCCTAAATTGTTTCTAAAACCTAAACCCTAGATATAACATGACATCATGTACTTCCTTTTGATTCATAGAACCATAATTAGCAATTAAATACTTACCATGCCACATAAAATGTAGGAGCCCTATTATCAATAATTTAGTATTCCATTTATGCATACCAATCCAACCTAGTTGATCAAGTAGGATCAACCAAGTCTAAACCCTATCTCCTATTCCCAAAACCATCATCCTTAATTAACCTTGGTTAGCATCACACCATCGTGATGAACTCCAATAGCAACCATACAAAAAATGTGCATTCTATTCCATACACACTAAACCCTATCAGTGTGAGATAATTATTAATCATCCTATTTAGGAAACCACCATTCCTTACTTAGTGGATCCAATAGGAAAAACCAGACAACCTCAACCTTAATAGTAATACTTCTTCTTACCTAAGTATTATGTTCTTCAAAAGTTATTCTTTTGAAGTAAATAAAGAATCATCATCAACCCTGCTTATAAGGACCTATAAACCCTAGCTAGCTATCACCAATAAGATAAACCAATCTTGATAGAAACCTTGTATGAATAATTGCTTAGAATGCCCAGGCTTAATTCAACCTTACAAGCTCTAGGTGTTGATGAATCCAACTAGGTTGTGATCCATCTATTACTTACTCCAGAAACCAATTAAAACCATAGAAAACCATAGAACCCCACAAACCCAATTGTCATACTTGTTCTTTATTTAAGAACATGTTCTTCAAAAGTTATTCTTTTGAATTATATAATAAGTAATCATCAACCATGTATTATAGGACTTAAAATTGACAACTGCTCTTTACTTATTATACATCTACTATTCCTGGTTGTGTATGATTGTTACTATTCATTTTGCCACCTGCTTATAATTCTAAAACAACACAACCCGGAATAAGAACCTTGTTTGTGAATCACTCTAAAAGTGCAACACACCCTGAACTAATCATTACAACTCACTAATCCTAAATCATCGGGGTTAGGTCACGCTTAGAGCGATTGCATCTCATTCTTATGCATTATTGCATCCTTGCCAATCTTTTAAACATCGTCCTTACCGGACGATGATGCTATTTCAGAATTTGGAGTTATTGCGTATCGAAGACCTTGTCTGCATAATCTTGCAGTCAAGAAAGGCAAGTTCATCACTTGCTCATGTCATTTGAGTATTTTTATCAAATTACTTGCAAAGTATTATGGTTATCACTATTGCATAAAAATCAAAACCACTACTTTCATAACTATGAATATGACTATGTGGTGGGCAATGGAACCATGGATTGTGTTGATATGGTGGAGGTTCCATTGCAAGGGTTTATATCCATCTAGGATTAAACAACAAATGTCGCCAGTGATTCTTGTGCCGTAATACCCGTGTTAACCATAAGATCCGGAGTGGGACGGAGTAGTCAAAAGTGTTTCCACCTCTCGTTCATCAACGGATGCACTTTACCGTAGTACACTTGTAATCCAAGGGGGCAAGCTGGTGAGGCTGGGGAGTCCTAAGTCCCCACGGCATAGTCCGTAGTACACTTGTCGCCCGAAGGAGCAAGCTGGTGAGGCTGGGGAGTCCTAAGTCCCAACGGTATTGCGGTCTATGATGGGTTGCAGCTACCGGCGAAGGAGTTTGGTTCGATCCCAGACCGTCGTCGTGGTCGGGGTCCACCCTGAAATATATGGGAATAATGGGACCGGCGAGGACCCAGGGTCGGGGCATGCAACAAAGGGTGGGTGTTCGAGGTAGCGGAGGAACATGATTGGCTAGACCTTATACCGGGCCTCACACCAAAGGAAGTGTGGACGGGTAACGTGCTCGGTTGGCAACAAGGTTAAGATCTCTTATGGGTAAAGCAACACACCTCTGCAGAGTGTAAAGAACCGTGACCTGTCACTCCCTGTTCCGGGATATGGAACTGCGAACGCGGCCGGAAAGGAGCTCCATGAAGTTCTAGTAAACCGGTGAAGGCTGACGGACATAGCTCTTCTGAATAAAAACAACCTTTTGAAGAAATGGTTATGAAAACTTGCATTGGTATTAGACTTTCTGGTCTAATGCTGTAGCTAGTGCATTAAACACCTCTTTCCTATAATGAACTTGTTGAGTACGCTCGTACTCATCCCACTCTTAAATCCCCTGCTTAGGTATGGAGGCATCAAAGGAGGATCTACAGTGCAACTCGAAGGCCGAGGAGTCAACAACTACCTCAAAAGACAGGAACCTGTCAAGAGAGACAGATACCGCCTCCACAAGGAGAAAACTTAGTTTAGCCATAGAAGGGAACTAGTTCCCTAAACCTAGCTCCTATTTAGCTAGAATCTATTTATAGCCTCTATAGCTAGTTAAATACTCTACAAATAGAGTTCGTGATAGGCTTAGACCACGAGTCGTTCTTCTGGAGTTTATTTGCAGTTTTACCTCATTGTAAAGTAGGAGGCGGTGCTGATCTTTTGTAACAGAGTCTGTATGCAATTCTATAGACATACCTTGGGCCCGCATATGTTTCTGTTGTACCACTCTGAGCGATATAATACTAGTGGAACGGTGTTTCATTGGTGTTATATCAGACTTGCATACTACACCATGCAGTGGTATGCCGGGTCACCACATTATTTCAATGGTGTGATCTAGATGTTACGACATAATAATTCCCTTATTAATATTTATGTCGGCCGAGGGTGCCTCGTTTAAGTCGCGCCGCTAGCAGACACGGCCTATATAGGTGCTCTTGCTAACAGTCGAATCGACTAGGGTTCTCGTCGAGGTGAGAAGAATTCCGTGAAGGCTCCATTGTGGTGGCGGCGAGACGCATCATCGGTGAGTTCTCCTGATTGTTCGTTAGGTCTAGATTTTTTAATCAGTTGTCAAGATCTGTTCTGAAGAACGTTGGCATGTTCTTAACTGAATTGTAGGCAATGGATCGAAGTTGGATAACTGATGGCACCAAGAAGTTCACAACAAAGTACATGGCAGGTGTTAGGGATTTCATCAAGTTTGCGCGAGAACACTTGGACAATACAGATGAACCAATCTTGTGCCCTTGCAAGGACTGCCTAAATCTGATACGTCAGGATATAAAAACAGTCGAGGATCACTGCAATTGTTCAGGTATGTCCATGACGTATACAAGATGGACTAGACATGGGGAAGGTTTTAGTGATGACGAAGGGCGGGATAGAAACGATGATGGTGCGTATGATAGTGACAACGATGAAGAGGAAGACAATGGTGATTGTTATGTTGATGATTCGTCTAGTATGATCGATGAACTGCAGAAGTCTGGAAATAAAGGTCCTGACCTGCCAAATCTGTATGCTAATCTAATTGAGTCAGCGAAAAAAGAACTTTATGAGGGATGCACCTCTTTCACTAGGTTGTCGTTCATTATTAAGCTCCTTCATGTCAAATCATACAGCCGGATAACAAACAGAGGATTTGATCTCTTACTTCAGCTTTTACGTACAGCTTTGCCAGATGTGGACTTTCCCAAATCATATGCTGATGCTAAGAGTGTTCTTTATGATGTTGGGCTTGGTTATGAGACAATTCATGCATGCAAGTTTGATTGTTCTTTATTTTGGGGAGATCATAAGGACTATAAGAACTGTCATTTTTGTGGTTTATCAAGCTATAGAGACCCTCTTTGGAAAAAAGAAAATCCCTCACAAGGTGTTAAGGTACTTTCCTATAATTAAAAGGTTGCAGAGACTATTTGTTAAAAAGGAAATGTCGACACATACTAGATGGCACAAAGAGAAGAGGGTTGTTGAGCCCAATGTACTGAGGCACCCTGCTGATGGTGAGGCATGGAAGCACTTTGATGGCAAGTTTGATTGGTTTGCTAAAGATCCTCGTAACATAAGACTAGGTTTTGCCACAGACGGCTTCAGTCCTTTTGGAAGTATGAGTAATCCTTACAGTATGTGGCCTGTTTTTGTGATTCCTTACAACTTCCCACCATGGATGTGCATGGATCAATCGAATTACATGATGGCATTGCTAATCCCCGGAAAGTATTCCCCAGGGAAAGATTTTCATGTATTTATGCAGCCACTGATAAAAGATATGATGCAGCTATGGAGTGGTGTGGAGACATTTGATGCATGCACAGAGGAATATTTCCCATTGCATGCTGTGTTTCTTTGGTCTATTCATGATTATCCTGGATATGCCACTATGTCAGGCCGAAGCACAAGAGGATTTCATGCGTGTGTGCATTGCGATGAGAATCCTTGCGCCGAACCTTTGAAAAACAAAATTGGATATATTGGGCATCGGTGATTTCTTGATAAAGATCACCCATACAGGAAAAGCAGACTTTTCAATGGTACAACTGAGACTAGAGATCCACCAAGGAAGTACACACCCAAAGAGGTAGCTGCGAAGGTAGAAAGGGTTAAGGATTTTGAACATGGGAAAAATCCAAGAAGTAGAAAGCGGAAGCGTGCAACTGTACCCGGTGAACCAACATGGCACCTGAAAGTCAGCTTACATCATCTACCGTACTGGCCAGAACTTAAGATAGCTCACAACTTAGATGTGATGCATATTGAGAAGAACATATGTGACAATATTGTTGGTACACTACTTGAACTTGAGGGAAGGAATAAGGACACTGTTAGTGCTAGAATTGATTTGAAGAAATTCAAAATGTGGAAGAAGTATTGGTTGAAGAAAATTGTGAAGGATGATGATGATGCAGCAGTAACTTATGCGAAGTCACCTTCACCGTGGACACTTTAGAATGAACAGAAGATACATTTGTGTAGGTATTTGGCAAACACTAGGTTCCCAGAGATGGTTATTGCGCAACCGGGGAAGATGTGTGAATATTGATGGTTGTAAGGTTACCGGTATGAAGACGCATGATTGCCACATACTTCTGTAGCGAGTGTTGCCGGCTGGGCTCAAGGGAATTGCATCTAAGGAAATGTATGTGGCTATTGCAGAGCTAGGAAGATTTTTTAGGGAGCTGTGTGCCAAAACCCTGAAAGTTGATGTGCTGAATCGATTGAAGGTTCAAATTGTTGTGATCCTATGCAAACTTGAGAAGCTCTTCCCCCCAGCTTTTTTTGATGTAATGGTGCACTTAGCTATTCATCTTCCTGAGGAGGCTCTTTCGAGGGGTCCTGTTCATTATGGTTGGATGTATCCAGTTGAGAGAAGATTAGGTTATCTAAAGTCTACGGTCTGTAACAAAGCAAGGCCAGAAGGTTCTATCGCAGAGAGCTACATTGTTGATGAGTGTTTGATTTTTTGCTCTAGATTTTTCAAGGATGGCACAGAAACAAGATTTAACAAAGATGATAGGAACCAAGACATACGGACAAAACCTGATCCTGACGAGATGGAAGTATTTTCAGTTGGAGCTAAAGGTCTTGGGAAATCCATTTTGAAACATTTTGACAAGGAATTTGACAAAATGGTTTGGTATGTGCTGAACAACTGTGACGATGTAGAACGTTATATCAAGTAAGTAGTTAGCTTCACTTTAATAACTACTTCTCAATGTTGCAGACATAATTGTCCTGTATTTCATATGTGTTTTTTCTATGTTTCAGTGAATTCCGACAAGAATTGGGAGGTAGGGGTGTGCGTGACATCGAGGAGACGGTTCAGAGAGAGTTTGCAGGTTGGTTTGCAAACCATGTGAGACAGTTGGACAATGCATCAGAAGATTTGAAGTCTCTGGCTGCTGGGCCAGACCGGCGTGTAGTAGTATACGCTGGTTGCAACGTAAAGGGTGCGAGGTTTCGCACGCTTACTCGGGATAAAGACCTGAAGACTCAAAATTCGGTCGTAGCGACTAAGGGATCTTTTGGTGATGCAGATGAGACCGACTACTATGGTGTTCTGCAAGAAGTTCTTGAACAGCAGTACGGGACTAACAAACACGGTGACAGGTCCGTGTACTTGTTTCGTTGCGACTGGTTCGACCTTGCGGGCAAGGGTTCCAAGATAAAAGATGATGGTTTTTTTAAAAGCATTAACACTTCTATCCTATGGTTCAAGAATTCACCATTCATATTGGCCAGTCAAGCTGAAACATGCTTCTATTTGGAGGATACAAAGTTTGGTGATCCGTGGAAAGTGGTGCAGAAGTTCAGCCATAGACATGTGTACGATGTTCCAGAATTAGAAGATGGTAACGATGATGCATTTGTACGGAATGAAGATGCATACCAGGAGGATGAAGGTTGAGTCGACCATACATTTCATGATGTTGTCGACCTAGATGAGGAAGCAGAGGTGGAAGCAGAGGTGGATGATCATCGTGCTGCTGAAGTTGTACGTATTCATGATGCTCGTACAATCCGTGAACTAGAGAATGGGGAAGATAGTCCCAATGTTGACATGGATATGAGCGAAGATGAACTAGAGAATCAGGAAGATAGTCTCATACTGGAAGAGAACATACATGATGACGAGGGAAAAAATTCAGAAGAAGATAGTGATTTAGATTGATAGAAACATGTAATGCATACAACTATATGTTTTGTTCCAAACATTTGAAATGTTCTTATTTAGATGTTTACGATCTCAAACTTGTCATTGAATTATCCAGAAGGGTTTAAGAGCAAATTAATATAAGCAAAAATATGGACAAATATAAGAAAGCCAACATGTCGGTAACATAACTTTGACAATGGTTTTCATTAATCGACACTTGACACGATTACAACCAGCAGCACGATATGACTAACTATTGTTTTAACACAAGCAAAATCGACAATCGCATAAAGAGTCTTACAACTTAATTTAAACCTAAAGGGGCTGCATAGTTGGACACACGGGCACCATGAATCACGGACTAGCTACTCCAGATCGATTTCAGGCACATGGGTAGCAAACAAGTAAACCCCTGCATTTCCCAGGTAAAGCAAGAACAGCATCTTGTCACCCATCTGAAGGTGCTTTTCCTTGTCCATGAACTCCTTCCACCCAACGACGCAGACGACCATCGTTCGAAGAAATTGCGTAGGACGCATGCACCAAAGTACTGGGATGGCACACAATACTGATTGCACCATATTGTTCCATATCTTTAGGAACCAAACGGCTAGGGATTTTCTGTTCCAACAGTAGGGACATAGTTTAGTTAACACTTGTACGTAATGTAGGTCGCAAACTTAATGAAATGATATGATCTACTGCTTACCACGTGTTTGTTGTAATTTTCGCTGTTTGTCCAATTCAGAGTATGCAGCATTGGGACAACTAGTGCTCCTTGATCATAATCTCCAGCATTGTGGTACTCAACAAGGTAGTCCAAGTTGTCCACGAAGAAGAATGACGGTATGCATCATCCTCCAATTTATCATTGTTCCATCGGTACTACGAGCGAGTCAACAATGTCACGCTTCGTACGGGACAAGCTGGTAGTAAGCTGCATAATTAAAATAATCGACATAAGATGGAATAATTAATATGATCAATCATTCTGTCCAAAGGTGGAAAATTACCTGGATGGATTAGTGGTTCAGTTCGATTATTACAAGAGTATCTGACCAGATGAGTTAACTCTGAAAATTAACTCCATGCCAACCTTAAAATTGTACACTCTAGCAAATTCGTTCCAAAATCTTCCGTTGATATAGGTTCTGCCAGCTCTGTTGGTAACATTAACAACAAATGCATGGCCATCTTTGGTTTTGAGTGCAGCTTCAAAAGTTGTCCTGTGGGAGGTCTGGACACCATACTTCTTAAGGAAATACGGTCTATAGTAGCAAGGGATGACCTAAATTCAGTAGAGTTAATAGAAAAGTAAGTTAAATATGCGTCTACTCGGATAATCACCGAGTCTCAGATCTTAGACTTCTATCAGCACATATCTGAACTTCTATCAGCACATATCTGAACTTCTATCAGCACATATCTGAACTTCTATCAGTATAGGACTGAACTACCGATACCTCTATCTCTAACAGCTACAACTATCGTAAAACTGGTATGAACGTAAAAGTTATCACAACTATCGTAAAACTCAACCATAAATAAGCGGTTAATACATATGGTGACCAACAATTATTACACACATCTGAATAATAGTACTAAACTAGCAATAACTACTAGGATCACGTGTTAAACTTTGATGTGGTGGCGAATTAATAAAACATCTGAATGAATTTTAAACTTATAAGTGCATGTACCGTCTTCTCCTCAAAACCCTCTTGTAGTGTTTGCACGAAAAAACCTAACGCGACTCCCCCTCCGCCGCACATCCCCTTCTTGTCAAAGCAAACTGGACACTGCAAAAAATATGAAGAAAGATTACAAATCGGAAACAACGATCGATCGCGAGACGTACATGTTATTTACGTACTACACTAGTAGACGCCATCCTTGGTCTCGACGCGGAGCGAGAGTCTTACAAGTCTCGCCGGCGAGAGACGTGGCGAGCTGTGGCGGCGAGAGACGTGGCGAGATCTGGCGGCGAGAGACGTGGCGAGATCTGGCGGCTGAAGGAGGTCGTGATATGATGGCAAGTTATATCGTGGAGTAAATTTCGGTAGGTCAAGAGGAGTGCAAATGGGCGGTGCTGGGTTTTGACGTGACAACACGATCGAATGCGCGTCAGTTGGACTAGACCCGCGTCAGTTTTCTCTTCGTCTACCGTGTCAATATTCGCACGGAGTAATTAATGGGGATGATATTTATCCCCTTCCCCCTCCCCTACCGTCTCAATATTCGCACCGCATCCTGGTTTCCACACTTCTCGTCGTCTCCTCTCCCTCATTATCTTCGTCTCCCGCCGCTGCGTCGCCATGGACATGGATGAGCAGCAAATGTACAACTGGACTAGCACGCGCGCAGTCCACATCCACGACGAGGAGGACCTGGAGGTGGTCTACACCAACGACCCCTGGGAAGTGCGCCGCGTCCTCGACATGTACATGGAGTGGCTCATGGAGGACGAGCACAAGTTCGTCGGCCTCGACTTCGAGTACACCAACCATCGAGCCGAGGAGAAGAAGAAGATCGCCGTGGTTCAACTCTGCATGCGTCGACATGTGCTGGTGTTCCACTACGCAGCGTAAGAACTAATCCCCTTTTTTAATCTTTCGATTGGGGTTTTTTACTTGCCGCCGTTCTGTCTCTCTTTGATTTTCGTTAGACATTGTTCCCGAAAATCAGTACATTCCCGATCTAAATCTGCTAGACATTGTTCCAGAAAAGCAGTACATTCCCGATCTAAATCTGCTACACATTGTTCCCGATTTATTAATTTGTTTCATCTTCGTCTCCTCTGTAGGTTCTTGCATATTTGTAACTGATCTGTGACTAGTACATTACTTTGTTTACTGCAGTGCTAACTGGTGGGAGTCTCCGGCTATCTGCGATTTCTTTCGAGAAGGCGCTACGTTTGCGAGTGTTGACATCCGTGGTGACAAGAGAGTTCTGTGGAGGACATGGCACATGGAGATTCCTTCTGAGTACTACGTCGATCTCCAGGACGAGTACTTCAAGTACACTGGTCATGCGAGGGCTGGCATGGCTACCATGGCAGCAAGACTCATTGATTCATGGTTTGGTGATATGAAGAAGAAGTTCCACCACCATCGGCACAGACTGTGGGGGGACTTCCCACTTCCAAATATGAACATCGAGTATGCAGCCATTGATGCTTGGGTCTCGTACGAGCTCTACCGCAAGATCGTGGTCGACAGAGTCCTGCTGATGGTGGATTGATCATCTCTTCTGCTGCATGACCCCCTGATCTTTTGGTTTGGTCTCCCTCCTGCGTGAGGTGCTTTTGGCTAGTAGTCCATTCTTTTGAAACTGTAAATATTTTGCCATGATATGTTAACAATTTTCTTGGGAGGTTTCAATTTTATGTTGTGTACATCCTAGTACTTCAAAGTGCTAGTAAACTAAATGTTCAGAGTAAAGAGAGTTCTTCAAAATCAAAACATACCAGACGTAAAAATCACCAGAAATTGTGATTCAAATTTTCTTTATGACTTTTACTCATTTATCTGAAATTTTTCATCGAAAAAATCTCAAAGTGGTGAACAATAACATAATATGGTGGCCCCATGGTGGACATGTGTCGAACGAGGGGTTTTCGGACGAAAAGAGGGGGAAATCGCCAAAAACTGACCAAACCACCATGGATTTGGGGCATGATTTGGCACCCTTGTGCACATTGTGATATGACACCTTGGTTTCTATGGGTTTTGATTTTTTGGAGTTGGTGGCATGGTGTCCCCATGGTGGACATGTGTCGAACGAGGGGTTTTCGGACGAAAAGAGGGGGAAATCGCCAAAAACTCACCAAACCACCATGGATTTGGGGCATGATTTGGCACCCTTGTGCACATTGTGATATGACACCTTGGTTGCTATGGGTTTTGATTTTTTGGAGTTGGTGGCATGGTGTCCCCATGGTGGACATGTGTCGAACGAGGGGTTTTCGGACGAAAAGAGGGGGAAATCGCCAAAAACTGACCAAACCACCATGGATTTGGGGCATGATTTGGCACCCTTGTGCACATTGTGATATGACACCTTGGTTGATATGGGTTTTGATTTTTTGGAGTTGGTGGCATGGTGTCCCCATGGTGGACATGTATCGAACGAGGGGTTTTCGGACGAAAAGAGGGGGAAATCGCCAAAAACTGACCAAACCACCATGGATTTGGGGCATGATTTGGCACCCTTGTGCACATTGTGATATTACACCTTGGTTGCTATGGGTTTTGATTTTTTGGAGTTGGTGGCATGGTGTCCCCATGGTGGACATGTGTCGAAAGAGGGTTTTTCGGACGAAAAGAGGGGGAAAACCCCAAAAACTGACCAAACCACCATGGATTTGGGGCATGATTTGGCACCCTTGTGCACATTGTGATATGACACCTTGGTTGCTATGGGTTTTGATTTTTTGGAGTTGGTGGCATGGTGTCCCCATGGTGGACATGTGTCGAACGAGGGGTTTTCGGACGAAAAGAGGGGAAATCGCCAAAAACTGACCAAACCACCATGGATTTGGGGCATGATTTGGCACCCTTATGCACATTGTGATATTACACCTTGGTTGCTATGGGTTTTGATTTTTTGGAGTTGGTGGCATGGTGTCCCCATGGTGTACATGTGTCGAAAGAGGGTTTTTCGGACGAAAAGAGGGGGAAATCGCCAAAAACTGACCAAACCACCATGGATTTGGGGCATGATTTGGCACCCTTGTGCACATTGTGATATGACACCTTGGTTGCTATGGGTTTTGATTTTTTGGAGTTGGTGGCATGGTGTCCCCATGGTGGACATGTGTCGAGCGAGGGGTTTTCGGACGAAAAGAGGGGGAAATCGCCAAAAACTGACCAAACCACCATGGATTTGGGGCATGATTTGGCACCCTTGTGCACATTGTGATATGACACCTTGGTTGATATGGGTTTTGATTTTTTGGAGTTGGTGGCTTGGTGTCCCCATGGTGGACATGTGTCGAAAGAGGGTTTTTCGGACGAAAAGAGGGGGAAATCGCCAAAAACTGACCAAACCACCATGGATTTGGGGCATGATTTGGCACCCTTGTGCACATTGTGATATGACACCTTGGTTGCTATGGGTTTTGAATTTTTGTACAACGAGGCGTGGTGTCCCCATGGTGGACATGTGTCGAAAGAGGGTTTTTCGGACGAAAAGAGGGGGAAATCGCCAAAAACTAACCAAACCACCATGGAATTGGGGCATGATTTGGCACCCTTGTGCACATTGTGATATGACACCTTAGTTGCTATGGGTTTTGATTTTTTGGAGTTGGTGGCTTGGTGTCCCCATGGTGGACATGTGTCGAACGAGGGGTTTTCGGACGAAAAGAGGGGGAAATCGCCAAAAACTCACCAAACCACCATGGATTTGGGGCATGATTTGGCACCCTTGTGCACATTGTGATATGACACCTTGGTTGCTATGGGTTTTGATTTTTTGGAGTTGGTGGCATGGTGTCCCCATGGTGGACATGTGTCGAACGAGGGGTTTTCGGACGAAAAGAGGGGGAAATCGCCAAAAACTGACCAAACCACCATGGATTTGGGACATGATTTGGCACCCTTGTGCACATTGTGATATTACACCTTGGTTGCTATGGGTTTTGATTTTTTGGAGTTGGTGGCATGGTGTCCCCATGGTGGACATGTGTCGAAAGAGGGTTTTTCGGACGAAAAGAGGGGGAAATCGCCAAAAACTGACCAAACCACCATGGATT
This sequence comes from Lolium perenne, assembly GCF_019359855.2. Classification (NCBI taxonomy): domain Eukaryota; kingdom Viridiplantae; phylum Streptophyta; class Magnoliopsida; order Poales; family Poaceae; genus Lolium; species Lolium perenne. Next base: position 121,092,884 of record NC_067248.2, on the reverse strand, counting down.
TGGGGCATGATTTGGCACCCTTGTGCACATTGTGATATGACACCTTGCTTGCTATGGGTTTTGATTTTTTGGAGTTGGTGGCTTGGTGTCCCCATGGTGGACATGTGTCGAACGAGGGGTTTTCGGACGAAAAGAGGGGGAAATCGCCAAAAACTCACCAAACCACCATGGATTTGGGGCATGATTTGGCACCCTTGTGCACATTGTGATATGACACCTTGCTTGCTATGGGTTTTGATTTTTTGGAGTTGGTGGCATGGTGTCCCCATGGTGGACATGTGTCGAGTGAGGGGTTTTCGGACGAAAAGAGGGGAAAATCGACAAAAACTGACCAAACCACCTTGGATTTGGGGCATTTAAAGTCACCACATTACCCTACAACAGAAGTTTCACTTGGAAAAAGGTTTGACAACCTCTTAGTGCAATTAGGTCAACCTAGGTTTCACCAAACACTCAAACTTTCATATAAAATTGAAAATTTGTTGAAATCTTTCCAAACCTTGTGTATTGGCCAATGTGTGGCTAACACTTTCCATGGAAAATAACAAACTAGAAAAAATTTTGTTTCCCTACCAAAGCACTCACAAAAGTGAGGTGCGTAGTGAAAGATTATGCCCGTCTACCTCGAACGGGCAGTTCTTGACCATTTTTTGAGGTACATAACTTGAAATGGACTGAAATTTGGCATAAGGGTGCATCAACATGTGGGTAATGACTCTAGCATGCTATCTTGGCAGTTTGGTTTGAAAATTTTCAAAAATGCATCCCCTAAACTCAAGAAGAGGCTATGTGTGATCACTAATTCGTATTTCAAATATTTTAGAGTTTTTAATACCCATACTGAAAATTCTGTGCCAGCCCATCCGTCATGCGTGGGACCCATGTCAAAGTAATGGGAAAGTGGTCTGACTACATGCAGCAATCCACGTTTTCACACCCACGCGTCAGACAGAGGAACCCAAACGGCAGCACCTACTGTATATCCATCGGCCCCATCGTCTCTCCCACCCGCAACTTCTATTCCCCAATCTCTGGCGAAAAACCCTGCTTGCACCTCCACCAGCGCAACACCGACCTCCCCTTCCACCGAAGATCCCGAAGATGAAGCATGTTCGCGGAGACGAGCCGGAGGCGAGTGCGGTCGTCAACGTCGACAGAGGCGGCGGCGAGGGTCCGCTAGTAGTCGACGTCGCGGAGGCGGGATCTTCTTCCGGAACTGGAGCCGCTCTTCGCCGCGCCGTGACCGTGGAGGGCTCCGCCCAACCGGCCGTGGTCGCCGTCGCTGATGAGGCCAAGGGAGACGTCCTCGCTCCCGCGGCACAAGCAGATGACCAGGGCTTCGATCCAAATGACCCGTTCTACCGCCACTCCAGGCAGTACCGCGAGCTATATGGCCCCAGAGAGTGCGACGAGTTCGAAGAGGAGGCCTCCGACAACTGCAGCGAGGTACTCTACTATTCCAATCGATCCCCTGTTTTTCTTGATCTTACTGTTCACCATAGGGTTTGCTCATAGGGTAGATTGATTTGCCCTGTCTGCGACTTCTTGTACAAATTGATGATTCTGGGGTTCTTGCTCATCTGATTTATGGTTTGTAGTTACTAGATCTGTAATATTTGATGCACATCTTGATTCAACTGTAATGATTCCTTTTGTGTGATGAATCATACCTGCTTAGTGTAACGCTCACTGCATTTCAAACTTAAATTCATCCGAATATGAATCATACCAGAGTGATTATGATTACAAGAATTATATTATAGGTACTATTAATTGATCTGATACATGGATTTTATAATCACCATTTGTCTTAAACTGGTGCTTATTTATACGATGAAACCATAGTGTGTACATCATTTTTATTTGGGGAACAAATGAATTATCAGTTGCATGTAATTTATGACCATAATTTTTGTTCAATTCCTGCTTATTGACGTCATGAATCCATATTGTTTTATGAATCAGTACATCTTCAGGGAACAAATGATTGATCCCTGATCCATGAAATTTATAATCACCATTTTCTCTTAAATTGGTGCTTAGTTATAATACTGAAATAATGATTGGACTACCCATGAACAAGTTGTGACAACAGTTTAAATTGGTGGTTATTTATATTAGTGAAGTAATTATGTATGGTTGGATCTGGATCATAAATGTTGATTCTACATGATTAATTCTTAATAATGTTCATACAAAAATATTTAATGCTTCAATTGTATTTCAGTTAATTTCCTTCTCTCACTTCTTCTTTACTTTCAAAATCGCAGGAAGACTCTGAGGACGTTGACAGCGACAAGGAGGACCGGGACCGGAAGAGCCGCTTCGTTCTGAAGAAGCTGAAGACTGGCCAGATCCCTTTCCGTCGTAACGGAAAGCCACATTGCCCATTCTGCGGCAGGGTTTTCCCGAACGATCTCGAGTGTCTGATCCAGCACGCGACGGGAGCTGGAAAAGGTAGCAAGCAGAAGCACAAGCCTGCTAGCAAGGCGAAGCACACTGCCTTTGGCAAGTTCCTCAGGGACTACGTCAGGACTGGCCTCATCCCGCTCGTCGGTCCAGCTGTTGGCCCTCATGTTCTCCACTAAATTTAGTTTCTGTTTAGTTGTTCCCCTGGAGGTTCATGGTTAAACTATGTCATGTTTCAAAGACTATGTTCTACTTTTGTTATTTGGAACCTGGGCAATCATACCCAGTTGTTTAACTTGTTTAACTTCCAGCCTAGTGGGCTTGTTCTGTTTTTCCCAAGGCCCAGGGAAGTACATATTAATTTGCAAAAAATGAACAATTAAAATCAGTGAAAATTGAACTGGCAGTAGAAAAAATGCAGGACCAAATAGTCAATCGTAAAGTGTACCCCCTACATAATCCCACTATACAATCCCTTCACACAAGAGCGGCCAGGGTAGCGAAATGACATAAACACACAATGGGCACACACAAATTGTAGACTAAAACAATTATATCATATGATAAAGATTATATCATATGATATCAACTGAAACTTCAATACCACCACGGCCGCCCTGGTTGAAAAGAATGAGAACAACATTCCCAGATTCAAAGTTATACTCCTTAGTAAACTCCGACCAGCAGGAATCGAACTTCATCCTTCCATCAGTAGTAGTGTAGTATGCACCCTGAGGGTGGTAGCCATAGTCATCAACAAAAAAACATGCCTCCCCGCTTTCAGAGATATTCAAGGACCTAACAACTTCCTTCGGTATACGCTGAATAATAAAAATTAAATTATATAAGGGAAGGATATAAAGGATAACTAAGATTACATAAAGAAAAGGAGAATTATACCAGTCCATTGCCCTTCAAATCAGTATTCGTCAAGGTGTGCACAAAAACAACACCAAGACCAAGACCACGGTCACGGAGAAGTTGTTCCTTCTTCAATGTTTGAGCAGTAGTAAGCATAACACCTTTAGTGTGGACAACTACAGTTGGAATTTCTGCATACAAATTTAAAATTAATAAAAGAATAAAAAAAAGAGGAGATATAACATCAGTTATATTAAAAAAAATGGGCAACACATGGTAAAGGATAAAACAGAATTACCATCGACACGATGCTTTTCAGTGCCATCAGGACCTTCTGCAAAAATCCCAAACAGTTCAGGAGCACTATCAAACCCAAACATGATACAGTCACCAACTTTCAGGTCGTAGTCATGAAGAAATTTTTGGTATCCACTACCAAAAACACGTGTCTTCGAACTGCCTTTCTTAACATGAAATTTGTACTTCACTTCATCCGATGTAACGACAAAAAAGATATTACCAACAAGGTTGTTGAACTGCCTCCTCACAAAACAAGGCACAGTCTGAAAAAACAGTAGAACAAAAATGCAGAAAATAAGGATATAGTCTAGAATCTGTCAACAAAAAAGATACATTATAACAAGGATATATACCATAAAGTCATCAAATCTGCTTCCAAGATAACAACGAAATGAACTGAGAGTCTCCCGCCTCTGCTGACAATGATTGCCCATCGAACCACAAACAACACAGTTCATCCTGTGTATATTTAGCAATTACCAAAGCTAGTAAAAAATACAGGTAGGTAGGGCATATTCATAGAAATCTATCCATAGATCTGAAACCATACACATATATCCATAGATCTGAACAAACAAGATTATTCAGAGGACAAAAAGGATTTTCAACAAACAGAGAAAAAGGAGGTGAGGTGAAGTAGTGACATGTAAAAACATATTTTCCTACCTCTCAAAACAAACGAAAATCTTCAGAGAGAAAAGAGTTTTTCAGCACAAAAGAGAGAGAAAGAAGATGAAGGAGACTTGCTTCACCGCATGAACAAGGGAGGGCAGAAGGCAAAACCAACCAGGGGCATTATAAATACAATAAGTAGTAGTAACTGCCTACAACCGCTATTTAATGAGGCTGTGGGGTAGATGGTGGTTGCTATCCTGTAAGTTCAAAAGTCAAACACAAAGTATCTCATGCAAAAATGGAGCCCACTGCTATTATGTAATCTCTGTCAATAAGTTCACAATGGCAAAACATCAGCACACTGAAAAATAAATTGAATCATAAAGTTGCACTTCAAAATTATTTAAAACCATATGATTTACAACTTCAAATGTACAACAAAATGTTGACTACATGCCTTTGTTCGGACTATAGGTTAGGTCAGAACAATTATGGCATGTTAGTCATTTTTTCAACATACATAAAAAACAAATGCTCATTTGTGGATGAAGTGCACAATTATACCAAAGTAGGCATCACTTCAACACATCAAACTACACCAAACCTCATGAAAAATTTAAATTGGAATTTTCCACATGAATGTCACAACATTTACTCAGTCCCACTAGTTACTGATGATTTTACATTGAATTTAGCATTTATTATGAGTTTTACTCGTTTTCTGTCATTTTTTAATAAAAAAATCAACAAACACCTAAAATTGTCAGAAAAATCTGATACTCCTTAGGCACACATACCTACCCTTCATGACCACTCACAAAAATTTGCAGCTCAATCTGAGTCTTTGAAGTGCAGCTTGCTTGAAAAAGAGCCCTTCACCGACATGATCGATGTGGGTCCACACATGGATCGACCCAACCAACATGAGGTTCCACAAGTGTTTTCAGACAAAATCTCACATGTGTGAACAATAACATGTATATGTGGGATGTGTTCTCACATATACCTCACATGCAAAAGGTTTTACAACTTCCGGGGTCGACGATTCGACCGTTATCCCGAAAATGCCCTCACTTCTGTAAATTCACATCAAACTACACCAAACCTCATGAAAAATTTAAATTTGAATTTTCCACATGAATGTCACAACATTTACTCAGTCCCACTAGTTACTGATGATTTTACATTGAATTTAGCATTTATTATGAGTTTTACTCGTTTTCTGTCATTTTTTAATTAAAATATACATGTACAGTTCCATTTTCAGAGTAATATTTTTTCTTTCACGGCAAAAACTTGTTCCCTCCAAATTGTAGTACGCCGGCTGCCAAAACGCCCAAATTTTTTGTTCCCTCCACTCCTCCCGCGCACCCCACCTATCAAATATTTCACCCTCCCTTATATACGTCCTGCCTCTACCACATGATTTACGAGCATCTTAACTACCCACCCCCCCGACCTCATCCTCTCGTGCTCACCCCGATCCGGTGTCTTCGCCGGACGTTCTTCCATCTCGCATCTATCTCCCCGGCCGGTGGTCGCCATGGCCGCGATCGTCGAAACGTCGGGGGGAAGGAAAATCGCGCACACACGCCGAAGAAGGCGCCCGGCTCGAAGAAACGCCAAGGTAAATCTGTCGGTGATCGGCTTGTTGTTGTGTTTTTCGGATGGTTAGATCGAGAGATCGGTTTTACATGTCTACCACGCCCGTTTGACCTATATCTAGATCTTGCATATTTGATAGATCCAATCCCGACATCATACGTATAGGGTTTATCATTTTTATTGCAGAGACAATCATGCCGTGCTATACAATCTTTGCCATCCCGCTGCTGTACAATCTTTTGCATAGACAATTGTTTGCCGAAACACTTAACTGAACTAATTCCAGCCGTTGCCGAAAACAGCCTGACGAGCTACAGTGAACAACGACATTGCTTCAGACTTTTATTCCTCGGTTTAGAGGAAGCGAGTTTCATCTAGAACAATTGTTTGCTGTTTTCTATGGAACTAGTTAGTTTGCACGTGCAATGCACGTCTTAACAATGTAATGAAGTTTTTAATCATGTACTTTTTTTCATCAGTCTATTTATTTCCACAATTTTTGTTTATCTATGTCTTTCAAAAGTCAAAAATCAAATTTCAGCACATATCTGAACTTCTATCAGCACAAATCTGAACTTCTATCAGCACATATCTGAACTTCTATCAGCACATATCTGAACTTCTATCGGTATAGGACTGAACTACCGATACCTCATTACATGCATACCAAGCCCGCCAAGCAACCAGAAGGGTAGTATCCACCATGTGAGGTGGTAGTTGTCCAATAACAGACTGAAACCAGCTATCAACAGACATGCATAATTCAGTGTGCGAGGGGAGTCTCATGTGTCAATTATTTGTTACGAGTAGATATCTAAAAGCACATGATGTCCCTTAGCCTGGCATATGCCCCCTCTTATGTTTTGTTCGCCGACATCATACGTAGACTCTTATGTTTTCAATCATTTGCTGCTGTACAATATTTTGCAAAGACAATTATTTGCTGTTTTCTATGGAATTGGCCCCCTCTTATGTTTTGTTCACGCTCCGCTCTTCCGATTATTTCAGCGGAGACACAAAACCCCGTCAAGCCGGTATATGAGCTTGCCAAGGAGAAACAAATGCAAGAAAATGTAGTACGCATGGAAAAAAAATTCGCTGAAAGATATGGACCTGGCCACAAATTTCAGAAAGATTTCTCTGGTTTTGCACGTACATTAGTGTATGGTGGGGTACAAATAGGAACAAGTAACAATCTAAAGGACACAGACTGTGAAGAGATGGAGGTCGAAGAGGACCCTTCGTATGAACCGAATCCAGAAGAGATAGCTACTGCTGATGATGATCTTCATTCAGATGAGGATCAGCGCACTGTCGGCAAAACTTCAGCTCAGGTCTGTGGAACTATGTCTGAACTATGATAGGAAATACGTACATGCTAAATGTTTCCTACTAATGTAGCCTCTACTTTGCTTGAGATAGTTGCTTCTTCTGCAATAGTTGCACGAAGAAGCGATCCATACCTGAAGTTGCACCATCCAACATTGCAACAAGATCAATGGCAACAAGCGAACCTGAAGTGGGTCATCGATGAGCCGACGGCCACTGCTGGTCTGAACACTGAAGGAGCACCCTCACCTAACCAGATCATGACATCTGGAGGCAGCACCTCATCTCCTGAGGACAATCAAATTGTAAACTTTGAGCGGCAAGGTATGAAAATTTGTAAAAACTAAACATTGTACCGCATATTTTCATATAAAAGAGAATCATTTCATATCTCTTCTTTCAGAGACATTGACAACATCTGGCGGTAGTAAGAGAAAGAGAGGTGGACGCAGACGTACCATGGGCCATGGACTACATGAGTACACAAGAAGACATGGTGGCAATAAGATGCCAATTGAATTCACTGCTGGTGTCAGGAGACCCAAGGATTATGTCCAGTCAGCAAAGCTGAGCAATGAGGTTGGTATTCACATCCGTGAAAAAATGCCGCTTGCAACACACTGGACACAGTACAAGAAAGATGAAACTCTCAAACATGTCATTCCTCATGCTATAAGTACAGTAGCGGTGAGTCATGTACAATCTTGGTTTAACCTAATTAGTATGCTACATGATCAACTATCTAAGAATCTATTGATTAATGCATCACTATTTTGAAGGGAAAGTTTAATATGGACAAAAATGATGAGGTGGCTCAAGATGTGTGCACTGATATGCTGCAAGTTAGTATTCGGCAGTTCCGATATAGGCTTAAAAAGGAGTATTGGCCGAAAATTAAAAATCTCACACTGGAGCAAGCATATCTCAAGAAGCCAGATCATGTAGAAGAGAAAAGCTGGAAAGAGCTGGTGAAAAGATGGTTTGATGAGAAGTACCAGGTACATAAACGTTATTCCTTTCAATAACAGCTACTGAATTCTTACATTTCTCTGATCTGGATAAATAAAATGCATGTACTGAACATAGGGACTGTGTGTAATAAATGGAAAGAACAGAGAAGCTGTGAAACAGTTCCATACCACTGGATCTCGAAGCTATGTTGCTCACTGGGAACATCTAGTAAGTGTTCTGAATTTCCCAATACAGTTCATACTTCTGTCATACACAGTGTACAATGGTAATGTGCATTCTACATTTTTTCAAGCAGAAGGCTAAGCAGCAGGAAGAAGAAACCTCTCCAATTGAATTTTTTAGAATCACACACACTAACAAGGATAACATTATGAGTGCTGAAGCAAAAAGTGCATATGTAAGAAATATTTCTTATTAGCACAATATAATATAATCCAGTTTTGTATGTTGTCCATGCAATGATTGTAATCTTTATGCAGGATCAAATGGTGGCAAAAAAAGCGGCGCCACGCAATGAAGATGAACCTGATTTGACTGATTTGCAAATTGTTCAGCTAGTTCTGAGCGAGAAAAGCCCATCCACCACCTGCAACAGCACATTCCTACCAAGATTGGGCGTCGCAACAAGTTCCAGGAAGTCTTCTGTCTCAGCTACACGCATCCGAGAGCTACAACAAAGACTGGCAGATCAAGAGCAGAACTCCATACAGGCAGCTGAAACGTACCACAGTGAGATGCAGGCTTGACTGCAAGAACAAGATGAAAAATTTGATGAGATAAGGAAGAAGCAGGAGGAAGAACTTGAAGCTGTGAAGAAAGCCCAAGAAGAAAAGACTCTGGCTTATGAAAAGAGGCTGACAGAAATGGATGCCGTGCTTAATTTGCTCTTGAGGACATCCCAGCCACCATCCATGTCTCAATCCCAGGGCAACTAATCTATTGCACCACCGTCCTACAACATTATTAATCATAGGTCTTTTAATTTCTTTGTGTTCCAATTGTAATTTTCTTATGAATATTTCGGTCTGTGAGAGACATATATACTTCTTGTGCCACCATTTAAGTATGATATTTATTGTCTACTTTTTGATATTTCGCCAGTTTTTTTGTTTCCCAAATTTCGCAAATAATTCAAATGCTCTCAAATTTTGTCAAATTCAAAAGGTGACGGAAAATGTCACAACGTCACTATTAAATGAAACCACGTGGCACCAATTTCTAGTCCCACTTGTCAGAATTTGTGGGTCCCACCAGTCAGCATTATTGGGACCCATATGTCGGCAACAACCTGGTCCCACTTGTCTGAATTTTGTGGATCCCACCGGTCAGAATATTGTGGGTCCAGCTTGTCATAATATTTTGTGGGTCCCACAAGTCAGCACCATGCCGGTCCCACATGACAGATATCCATGTCAGCGCCGTCGGACCCATGTTGTCAGAAGCCAAATGGACCCACATGTAAGGCCACGTATGCTTTTTTTTGGACCAATCAGAAACTTCCCAAGATTTAGATATTGACGAAAGTTGCAATTTTTCATGACAAACCTATCTGTCAACAATGAACCTTTGATGTTGACGAATTTGCAGGTCGTCACCATCAAACATTTGACGTTGACGAAAAAATGCATACCGTCACCCCCGATATTTTATGACGGAGCTTCCTTGACGAACCCCATGACGATCAAATTTTGTCACCGCGAAGTAATCCTTGACGAAAATTGGCCTTAACATGACGAAAGTGATTTGTCAAAAAAATTGTTTTCCTTTGTAGTGACTAGTTAGGCATAATGGACAACAATGAGCTTCTTATTCTATTTCCTGATTTAAGACATGGATGGTTTGATCCGAAAATTAAAAAACCCATGGAACATATTAGCATGAACACATTGAACACTATTGTTGCTAATGCTATGGAAAATTCTAAGCTTGGGGAAGCTGGTTTTGATGAGCATGATCTTTTTAGTCCCCCGGGCATTGAGGAGAAAATTTACTTTGATGATACTTTGCCTCCTATTTATGATGATTATAATGATATTGGTCTTTTGGTTCCACCTGTTATGGAGGATAAATTTGATTATGATTACAAGATGCCTCCTATATTTGATGATGATAATAATGATGATAGCTTCTTTGTTGAATTTGCTCCTACTACAATTAATAAGAATAACTATGCTTATGTTGGGAGTAGTACTAATTTTATGCATGAGACTCATGATAAGAATGCTTTATTTGATAGTTATATTGTTTAGTTTGCTCATGATGCTACTGGACATTATTATGAGAGAGGAAAATATGGTTGTAGAAATTTTCATGTTACTAAAACACCTCTCTATATGCTTAAAATTTTGAAGTTGAGCTTGTCTAGTTTTCCTATGCTAGTTGCATTATGCCTACATAACTTGTTTATTTACAAGATTCCTTTTCATAGGAAGCATGTTAGGCTTAAATTTGTTTTGAATTTGCCTCTTGATGCTCTCTTTTGCTTCAAATACTATTTTTTGCGAGTGCATCATTAAAACTGCTGAGCCCATCTTATAATGGCTATAAAGAAAGAACTTCTTGGGAGATAACCCATGTGTTTATTTTGCTACAGTAACTTTGTTTTATATTTGTGTCTTGGAAGTTGTTACTACTGTAGCAACCTCTCCTTATCTTAGTTTTGTGCATTGTTGTGCCAAGTAAAGTCTTTGATAGTAAGGTTCATACTAGATTTGGATTACTGCGCAGAAACAGATTTCTTGCTGTCACGAATCTGGGCCTAATTCTATGTAGGTAACTCAGAAAACTATGCCAATTTACGTGAGTGGTCCTCAGATATGTACGCAACTTTCATTCAATTTGAGCATTTTCATTTGAGCAAGTCTGGTGCCTCAATAAAATTTGTCTTTACGAACTGTTCTGTTTTGACAGATTCTGCCTTTTATTTCGCATTGCCTGTTTTGCCATGCTTGATGGATTTTTCGATTCCATTGACTTTCAGTAGCTTTGTGCAATGTCCAGAAGTGTAAAAAATGATTGTGTCACCTCTGAACATGTAAATTTTAATTCTGCACTAACCCTCTAATGAGTTGTTTTGAGTTTGGTATGGAGGAAGTTTTCAAGGGTCAAGAGAGGAGAATGATACAATATGATCAAGGAGAGTGAAAGCTCTAAGCTTGGGGATGCCCCGGTGGTTCACCCCTGCATATATCAAGAATACTCAAGCGTCTAAGCTTGGGGATGCCCAAGGCATCCCCTTCTTCATCGACAAATTATCAGGTTCCTCCCTTGAAACTATATTTTTATTCGGTCACATCTTATGTACATTACTTGGAGCATCTGTTTGTTTTTATTTTTGTTTTTGTTTGAATAAATGCTTGTGTGGGAGAGAGACACGCTCCGCTGGTTCGTATGAACACATGTGTTCTTAGCTTTTAATTTTCATGGCGAAGGTTGAAACTGCTTCGTTAATTGTTATATGGTTGGAAACGGAAAATGCTACATGTAGTAATTCTAAAATGTCTTGAATAACTTGATACTTGGCAATTGTTGTGCTCATGTTTAAGTTCTTGCATCATATACTTTGCACCTATTAATGAAGAAATACATAGAGCATGCTAAAATTTGATTTGCATAATTGGTCTCTCTAAGGTCTAGATAATTTCTAGTATTGAGTTTGAACAACAAGGAAGACGGTGTGGAGTCTTATAATGTTTACAATATGTCTTTTATGTGAGTTTTGCTGCACCGCTTCATCCTTGTGTTTGTTTCAAATAACCTTGCTAGCCTAAACCTTGTATCGAGAGGGAATACTTCTCATGCATCCAAAATCCTTGAGCCAACCACTATGCCATTTGTGTCCACCATACCTACCTACTACATGGTATTTCTCCGCCATTCCAAAGTAAATTGCTTGAGTGCTACCTTTAAAATTTCCATTCTTCACCTTTACAATATATAGCTCATGGGACAAATAGCTTAAAAACTATTGTGGTATTGAATATGTACTTATGCACTTTATCTCTTATTAAGTTGCTTGTTGTGCGATAACCATGTTCCTGGGGACGCCATCAACTACACTTTGTTGAATATCATGTGAGTTGCTATGCATGTTCGTCTTGTCTGAAGTAAGGGTGATTTACCACTAGTTGAATGGTTAGAGCATGCATAATGTTAGAGAAGAACATTGGGCCGCTAACTAAAGCCATGATTCATGGTGGAAGTTTCAGTTTTGGACAAATATCCTCAACCTCATATGAGAATATTAATTGTTGCTAAATGCTTATGCATTAAAGAGGAGTCCATTATTTGTTGTCTATGTTGTCCCGGTATGGATGTCTAAGTTGAGAATAATCAAAAGCGAGAAAATCCAATGCGAGCTTTCTCCTCAGACCTTTGTACAGGCGGCATAGAGGTACCCCTTTGTGACACTTGGTTAAAACATGTGTATTGCGATGACAATCCCGGTAATCCAAGCTAATTAGGACAAGGTGCGGGCACTATTAGTATACTATGCATGAAGCTTGCAACTTGTAAGATATAATTTACATAACACATATGCTTTATTACTACCGTTGACAAAATTGTTTCTTGTTTTCAAAACCAAAGCTCTAGCACAAATATAGCAATCAATGCTTCCCTCTGCGAAGGGCCTTTCTTCTACTTTTATGTTGAGTCAGTTTACCTACCTCTCTCCATCTCAAGAAGCAAACACTTGTATGAACTGTGCATTGATTCTTACATACTTGCATATTGCACTTGTTATATTACTTTACATTGACAACTATCCATGAGATATACATGCTACAAGTTGAAAGCAACCGCTGAAACTTCATCTTCCTTTATGTTGCTTCAATACCTTTACTTTGAATTATTGCTTTATGAGTTAACTCTTATGCAAGACTTATTGATGCTTGTCTTGAAGTACTATTCATGAAAAGTCTTTGCTATATGATTCAATTGTTTACTCATGTCATTTAACATTGTTTGGATCGCTGCATTCATTACATGTGCTTACAATAGTATGATCAAGGTTATGATGACATGTCACTCCAGAAATTATCTTTGTTATCGTTTACCTGCTCGGGACGAGCAGAAACTAAGCTTGGGGATGCTGATACGTCTCCGACGTATCGATAATTTCTTATGTTCCATGCCACATTATTGATGATATCTACATGTTTTATGCATACTTTATGTCATATTTATGCGTTTTCCGGAACTAACCTATTGACGAGATGCCGAAGGGCCAGTTGCTGTTTTCTGCTGTTTTTGGTTTCAAAAATCCTAGTAAGGAAATATTCTCGGAATCGGACGAAATCAACGCCCAACATCTTAGAATCCCCGGAAGCATCCAGAACACCCGAGAGTTGCCAGAGTGGACCCACAGGGGGCCCAGGAGGTAGGCCGGCGCGGCCCAGGCCCTGGCCGCGCCGCCTTACCATCTCACCGCCTCGTCGCCCCTCCGACTCCGCCTCTTCGCCTATTTAAGCCCCCTCGACCTAAAACCTCGATACGAAAAAGCCACGGTACGAGAAACCATCCAGAGCCGCCGCCATCGCGAAGCCAAGATCTGGGGGACAGGAGTCTCTGTTCCGGCACGCCGCCGGGACGGGGAAGTGCCCCCGGAAGGCTTCTCCATCGACACCACCGCCATCTTCATCACCGCTGCTGTCTCCCATGAGGAGGGAGTAGTTCTCCATCGAGGCTCGGGGCTGTACCGGTAGCTATGTGGTTAATCTCTCTCCTATGTACTTCAATACAATGATCTCATGAGCTGCCTTACATGATTGAGATTCATATGAGTTTTGTATCACAATTCATCTATGTGCTACTCTAGTGATGTTATTAAAGTAGTTTATTCCTCCTGCACGGTGTAATGGTGACAGTGTGTGCATCGTGTAGTACTTGGCGTAGGCTATGATTGTGATCTCTTGTAGATTATGAAGTTAACTATTGCTATGATGGTATTGATGTGATCTATGCCTCCTTTCGTAGTGTGATGGTGACAGTGTGCATGCTATGTTAGTACTTGGTTTGGTTGTGTTGATCTGTCATGCACTCTAAGGTTATTTAAACATGAATATCGAATATTGTGGAGCTTGTTAACTCCGGCATTGAGGGTTCTTGTAATCCTACACAGTTAGTGGTGTTCATCATCCAACAAGAGGGTGTAGAGTCTAGCATCTATCTATTTATTCTATTATGTGATCAACGTTGAGAGAGTCCACTAGTGAAAGTATGATCCCTAGGCCTTGTTTCTAAATACTGCTATCATCGCTGCTTGTTTACTGTTCTACTGCATTTGTACTGCCTGCAATATTACCACCATCAACCACACGCCAGTCCTGGACAGCAAAGCACTTTTCTGGTGCCGTTGCTACTGCTCATATATATTCATACCACCTGTATTTCACTATCTCTTCGCCGAACTAGTGCACCTATTAGGTGTGTTGGGGACACAAGAGACTTCTTGCTTTGTGGTTGCAGGGTTGCATGAGAGGGATATCTTTGACCTCTTCCTCCCTGAGTTCGATAAACTTTGGGTGATCCACTTAAGGGAAACTTGCTGCTGTTCTACAAACCTCTGCTCTTGGAGGCCCAACACTGTCTACAAGAATAGAAGCTCCCGTAGACATCAACCACATACCACGATACGAGTAAAGAGTACTTGTCAGGAGACGAGGTTGAACAAGGTATAGAGTGATACCGATGATCAAACCTCGGACAAGTAAAATATCACGTGACAAAGGGAATTGGTATCGTATGTGAATGGTTCATTCGATTACTAAAGTCATCGTTGAATATGTGGGAGCCATTATGGATCTCCAGATCCCGCTATTGGTTATTGGTCGGAGTGAGTACTCAATCATGTCCGCATAGTTCGCGAACCGTAGGGTGACACACTTAAAGTTGGATGTTGAAATGGTAGAACTTGAATATGGAATGGAGTTTGAATATTTGTTCGGAGTCCCAGATGAGATCCCGGACATCACGAGGAGTTCCGGAATGGTCCGGAGAATAAGATTCATATATAGGAAGTCATTTTATAAGATTTAAAATGATCCGGAAGGTTCTATGGAAGGTTCTAGAAGGTTCTAGAAAAGTCCGGAAGAAACCACCAAGGAAGGCGGAGTCCCGGAGGGACTCCACCTCCATGGCCGGCCAACCCTAGAGGGGGAGGAGTCCCAAGTGGACTCCCCCTATGGGGGCCGGCCACCCCCCCACATGGAAGGGGGGAATCCCACCCCAAGTAGGATTCCCACCTTGGGTAGGTTTCCCTATCACATGGAAGGTTTTGGGTTCGGGTCTTATTCGGATACTTGTAGTCCAACACTTGGGGCTTCCACCTATATAATGAGGGCCAAGGGGAGGGGGCCGGCCACCCCAACAACCACCAAGGTGGCCGCACCCCTTGAGGCCGGCGCCCCCCTCTCCCAAACCCTAGCGGCTCTCTCTCCTCCACCACATCCCACACGCTTAGCGAAGCTCCGCCGGATTTCTCCACCACCACCGACACCACGCCGTCGTGCTGTCGGATTCAAGAGGAGCTACTACTTCCGCTGCCCGCTGGAACGGGAGGTGGACGTCGTCTTCATCAACAACCGAACGTGTGACCGAGTACGGAGGTGATGCCCGTTTGTGGCGCCGTGATCAAGATCTTATACGCGCTTTTGCAAGCGGCAAGTGAACGTCTACCGCAGCAACAAGAGCCTCATCTTGTAGGCTTTGGAATCTCTTCAAGGGTGAGACTCGATAATCCCCTCGTTGCTACCGTCTTCTAGATTGCATCTTGGCTTGGATTGCGTGTTCGCGGTAGGAAATTTTCTGTTTTCTATGCAACGTTATCCTACATCTTCTACTTGAAGGACGTCTCCGACCCGGCGAGCAAAAGGAGATTGCCGCCGTTCAAGAACTGCCCCGCCACCGAGATTCCGGCATGGACGCACTGCCCCCACCTCTCCGAGTCGCCCCAGCTCACACGCGCCGTTAGGCGGATCTACAAACTAACGGAAGAGGGGCCGACAGGGAAGGACCTGACCCTGTCCTGGTTCACCAAGCGGATCCAGCCGCTCCAACACAGGGATCGCTTGATGTTCCAGTACACAGGGCGCGACGACTCAATGCGCGCCACAAAGGATAATCTCTCCACCGACGCCATCGACAAGAGGATCCGGCTCCTCATCAAGATTCCGCGTGAACTTCATGTTCACGTGTGCAACAAAGATATCCACATCAATGGTTCCGGAACCGCGGTATGTCGTCTTGACTTAGTCTACTGTTTCCTTTGCATTCAAACTTTTTGTCTAAGTGTTAGCTCTGTGCCTTAGCTCGAAGCCCTCGAGGAAAGCGAACTCGGAACTCTCGTCCGAGTCCCTACCACAGGCACTACGGATCCGGAGGCCGCATCGGAGGCGGAAGCTCACGATGCTCCGCGCCCTTCCAAGAGGAAGAGGGCCGCTCCCTCCAGCCCCACCGCGAAACGCGCCCGCGAAGTGCTCAGCACTGCGGCTACTCGGAAAGCGGAGGCGGAGAAAAAGCGCCTCAAGCTTATCGATACCAGCAACAGAGGCCAACCTGATATCCAGCAATTCTTCAAGCCTTCCGGGTAAGCGCTTGGTTTCCGGAATACAAATTCTTCTGTTTTCACGAGCAAACCTTTACTTAGTCGCTATGCTTTTCTCTTTTACTGAAGTTCCGGAAGCCAGCCCCCCAAAGCTCCAAGAGTCCTGAAGAAGAAGGTCAAGCCATCTCCGGCTTCAGTCCCTGTTACACCTGAGGTGGAGGTCCCGCCCAAAGCCTCATCTGCCTCCAAGCCGGATCCCAAGGACGTCATCAACCTCGATGACCTTCCTGAAGATCCCATTGGCCACGACGATTCCGGCAAGGGCGCCTCCTCGTCTGCCCCTCCGCCTGATCAACCAAGCGCCACCTTCGTGGGACCTACGGAGGAAGAGTATGAGCAGAAAGTGCAGCTCATCCATGCCTCTAGCACGCTTCAGGCCAATCCTCAACCAACTCCGTCTCTGCAAAAGCGCTCCCTCGCCGAGCGCCACGCGGAAGTTTCCGCCATGATGGACACGGTGTGGGGGAAGGCGAACGTGGAGATGCAGGAGCTCACCGAACTGGAGGACGGCCTGAAAGTGTTTTTTTGCCAAACACAAGGAGGTGCGCCAGGTAACACTAGCCCCCAAGCATTGGGTCAGACATTTTTTTTCCATGTAACATGTGTTAGCCGATGCTTTTCTCCAAATTGTACCTCAGGCGGAAATTTAAAATTTCATACCTCCAAGACTTTGAATTCCTCACCAGCCCCCAAGATTTTAAATATCCGGCTAACTCCTCTCTGCCTCCCAGACCACGCGGAAATTGCACGAAGATCTGCGCGTTCATGTGCTGGAGCAGATCACGGAGATTGAAGGGCTGCGCCAGAACGCGGAAAATAGCCAAAAGGCTATCCAGCATCTTGAGACCCGCCTTCGGGGTACGAGATCCGAGTTTTGATTTTTTATGCTGATATAACTGTTCATGATGCATAATATGTGCAACTTCCCGACTTGCAGAAGAGACTACCAAGCACGCTGCCTTCGATGACATGTCTGCCAAAGTCAAGGTGCTCGAGGCGGAGAACGAGTCCCTCAAGGCCTTCATCAAGGAATCCTCCGACAAGGAGAATGAGGCGAGGAAGGAGCTCTCCGAGAAGCACGCTCGCGACCTGGCGGAACTGAATGACAAACTAAAGAAGAGCCAAAGTCGGGTAACTTCCTTAGTGGCCAAAAACAAGGTTCAAGAAGCGGAGGCGGAGGCCATTGACAAGCTCATCTTCCGTAAGCATTTTCTCCTTGGTGTTGTTCCGACTTCGACATATGCTATTCTGTCTTTGAAGAAACTGAACCCCATTTTTCCACAGCGAGCCTTGGCTTTGAGTGGTCAAAAGATTCAGCCCTCAAGAGGACGGAGGCCTATGACGAAGCGCGGAGTTCCATTGACGCGTTATTCGCAGCCTGTCGCGGAATTGCCAAGACCTTGTCCTTGAAGAGGGCCAAAACTTCAGTGATCGACACGATGACCAAGCTAATGGAGCAAGTGCCGGAATTCATCAAGGATTGGCAGGAGTCTTCCGCTCGCGGAGTCGCCTCTCTGGTCTTGGCCACCTGCAAGGCTCACTTCCCTTCACTCAGCTTTGCGGATGTTGCGCGCGGAACTCCAGAGGGCTCCGACATGGGCGCCATCCTCTTGGAAACCAAAGGATATGAGCAGCTGTTTGTCAGGCGAGTGAACCACTCGTTCTGGTATCATAAGTACGATCTGCCCAAGGGGTTTTCCGATGCAGAGGAGGAGGAGGAGGGCGAGCCGGAGTACTACGCTGAGGGTTCCGGGTCAAGCATCGAGCGTTCTGGAGAAGGCTCCGATGATGACTCCGAGGCTGGCTTCGGCGATAGTGATGGCGATGGCTCCGCCTACCAAGAATCTGAAGAGGACTCCGAATAGAGTTCCTGTGAAACAATGAAACTGTTGCATCATTTTGGCCCCAGAGTGGGTTTGTAATATAACTTAAATTCTTAAGTAGCTAGGAACGAAACAACTATGCATGGGCGGAAACACTTATCCTGCTATCTGATGACCCACAAGTATAGGGGATCGCAGCAGTCTTCGCGGGTAGTAAAACCCAATTTATTGACTCGACACAAGGGGAGACAAAGAATACTTGGAAGCCTTAACAGCGGAGTTGTCAATTCAGCTGCACCTGGAAATAGACTTGCTCGCAAGAGTTTATCAGTAGTAACAGTTTTATAACAGTAGCAATAGTAGAATAACAGCAGCAGAGTAACAAAGACAGCAGTAGTAATTATAGTAAACAGCAGGATTAAAATACTGTAGGCACGGGGACGGATAACGGGCGTTGCATGGATGAGAGAAACTCATGTAACAATCATAGCAGGGCATTTGCAGATAATAATAAAATGGTGTCGAAGTACAAAGCAATCAATAGTCATGTGTTCCAATTATAGTCGTACGTGCTCGCAATGAGAAACTTGCACAACATCTTTTGTCCTACCAGCCGGTGGCAGCCGGGCCTCAAGGGAATCTACTGGATATTAAGGTACTCCTTTTAATAGAGTACCGGAGCAAAGCATTAACACTCCGTGAACACATGTGATCCTCACATCACTACCATCCCCTCCGGTTGTCCCGATTTCTGTCACTTCGGGGCCATTGGTTCCGGACAGCGACATGTGTATACAACTTGTAGGTAAGATCATAAACAATAAATATCACGATGAAACAATAACATGTTCAGATCTGAGATCATGGCACTCGGGCCCTAGTGACAAGCATTAAGCATAACAAGTTGCAACAATATCATCAAAGTACCAATTACGGACACTAGGCACTATGTCCTAACAATCTAATGCTATTACATGACCAATCTCATCCAATCCCTACCATCCCCTTCAGCCTACAGCGGGGGAATTACTCACACATGGATGGGGGAAACATTGATGGTTGATGGAGAGGCGTCGGTGGTGATGATGGCGATGATCTCCTCCAATTCCCCGTCCCGGCGGAGTGCCAGAATGGAGACTTCTGGCTCCCGAGACGGAGTTTCGCGATGTGGCGGCGTTCTGGAGGGTTTCTGGCGACTTCGACTTCCCCCCGTGCGTTTTTAGGTCGAAGGCAATATGTAGTCCGAAGGAGGGCGTCGGGGGCCGACCGAGGGGGCCACACCACATGGCCGCGCGGCCCCCCCTGGGCCGCGCCGCCCTATGGTGTGGGGCCCTCGGGCCTCCACCTGACTTGTCCTTCTGGCTCCGTTAGTATTCTGGGAAAATAGGGCCTTCTGCATAAATTCCGAGGATTTTCCTGAAAGTTGGATTTCTGCACAAAAACGAGACACCGGAGTAGTTCTGCTGAAAACAGCGTTAGTCCGTGTTAGTTGCATCCAAAATACACAAATTAGAGGCAAAACAATAGCAAAAGTGTTCGGGAAAGTAGATACATTTTGGACGTATCAACTCCCCCCAAGCTTAGCTTATTGCTTGTCCTCAAGCAATTCAGTTAACAACTGAGCGATAAAAGAACTTTCACGAACACATTTGTTCATATGATGTAAATATTCTCATGCTATGGCTAACACTTAGGTAGTTCATAATAAGATACATGCAAATAAGATCATCTAACAGCCATGTCAATCATGGAGAGGTACCAACAATTAATAATAAGCATCATGAATCATGTCTATAAGCAGGATTGCAATGTTCATAAAAGAGTATGATAAAGTGGTATCTCGCTTGCCCATATTTGATCAGCAAAACATAAATGCTCAGGCACCTCTGAAGTTCATAGAAAGACTAGAAGTAGTGATTGTCAAAGATAAAAGCATCAAAGTTATACCACAATCAATAATATTTTGAGACAAGCATATTGTACTAAGAATGACAGTTGTGCTCTCAAGATAGTGCTCAAAGAAAGGATGGAGACACAACATAAAAATAAAAGATTGACCCTTCGCAGAGGGAAGCAGGGATTAACATGCGCTAGAGCTTTTCATTTTTAAAGCAGGAGTAAAATTATTTTGAGAGGTGTTTGTTGTTGTCAACGAATGGTAATGGGTACACCAACTACCTCGCCAACCAGACTTTCAAGAGCGGCTCCCATGAAGGACGTTATCTCTACCGGCAAGGTAGATCATCCCTCTTCTCTTTTGTTTACACACGTATTTTAGTTTTATTATGGGTGACACTCCCCCCAACCTTTGCTTACACAAGCCATGGCTAACCGAATCCTCGGGTGCCTTCCATCAATCACATAACATGGAGGAGTGTCTATTTGCAAAATTAAGTTGCTTACTGATGAATCAGAGCAAAACATGTGAAGAGAATTACTAATGAAGTTTGATTAATCGGGGCTGGGAAACCCCATTGCCAGCTCTTTTTGCAAAATTATTGGATAAGCGGATGTGCCACTAGTCCATAATGAAAGTCCGTCAAGAGTAAATGACAAGGTTGAAAGATAAACACCACGTACTTCCTCATGAGCTATAAAACATTACACAAATTGAGAAGCATTTTGAAGGTTTTAAAGGTAGCGCATGAGAATTTACTTGGAATGGTTTGAAATGCCATGCATAGGTATTTATGGTGGACACTTTGGAACAACTTGGTTTTCAGGAGTTTGGAAGCACGAGCGGTGTTCCCGCTCAGTACAAGTGAAGGCTAGCAATAGACTGGGGAGCGACAAATCAAGAGAGCAATAACTGTCATAATCATGCTTGCGGCAAAATAAATTAACTGAGGCATAAAAGTGATACAAGAACTCTGAAGCAAATTAAATCATCGAGGCTTAGTTGACTTTTGTTCAGTCATATGCATGCGTGAGCACGTGCCAAGTCGATATAAATGAATTATTCAGAGGAGGATACCACAATGCCATACCTACTTATGAATAAAACAATGCAAGCAAACATCCATGACATGCTACTCATATTAATAAATTGGAGCTAAACATGAGAGATCATGAACTACTAGACTTTCTCAAATGACATACACCTCACATGAACCAACTAAGCATGCTCACATGGATGAGTATATGTACGAAAATGAAAACAAATAGAGTTCATACCAGCCTCTCACCACAATCCAATTGTCGTAGATCGTCATTATTGCCTTTCACTTGTGTAGCTTGGATAATATGAAATGAAAACCACGCTCCAGCCACCGAAGACCATTGAACTCAAAATGAACTTTACAAACCAAAGAAGAACAGCAAATATTTTTGGTATTTTCGAATTGGAAACAAGAACAAAAGGAAACAAACAAACAAAACAAAATATTTTTGGATTTTCTTATAGCAAACCAACGATAGCAAATAAAGCAAAGTAAAAGCAAGAAACCAAAATAAACAAATGGTGAAGAGAAACAACAGAAATATTTTTGGTCTTTTTGGGTTTTAGGAAAGAAACAAAGCAAAAACAAGAAATAGCAAACTAGAAGACTCACATAAACACAAAGCAGCAGAAATTCGTCAAACTTGACAGCAGTACAGTACTCGATTTTTAAGAAATTCTTCCACTGCTCAAATCGAAAAGTGTTCAACTAATGAAAGTTAGATAACAACCTAGGGAACATGCTCAAAAATTGGCTTCGCAAAATAACGTTCTGGCTGTTTTTGAGAATTTTTATGGTGACAGCCCAGAATCTGTTTTCAATCAGCACTTCCCCAAATATCATCTCCCTCTCATTAGAAAACCACTCAAACAAACTAAACAAGTATGTACAAGTATCCAGCAACCATAATATGCAAAGAATGAGTGATGCCTGTATACCTCCCCCCAAGCTTAGGCTTTTGACTCTTCTTGATCACATTATATCACCCTTCTCTCTTGACCTTTGAAAAACTTCTGCCACACCAAACTTCTCATAAACTTCATTAGAGGGGTTAGTACTCAAAAACATTAATCCACTTTAGTCCTGTAGTGACACATTGCAAGAACTCAATAAAACATTAGCTACAGCTCTCCACGTCTAGAAAGCCTTACTTAAAGTCTACAAGAGATAATGCAAAAAACAGAGACAGAATTTGCCAAAACAGAACAGCCAGTAAAGACGAATTTTTAAGAGGTACTTACGTTGCTCAAATCAGAAAACTCAAAACTAATGAAAGTTGCGTACATATCTGAGGATCACTCACGTAAATTGGCAAATTTTTCTGAGTTACCTACAGAGAGACCTACTCAAATTCGTGACAGATAGAAATCTGTTTCTGCGCAGAAATCCAAATCTAGTATCAACCTTCTATTAGAGACTTTACTTGGCACAACATTGCAATAAAATAAAGATACAAAGGTATTGCTACAGCGAGTAAAACAAGTGGAGGAAGAAAGAAATGTTGTTTACCTCCTCTATGCATATAAAATGAATTTGTTAACAAGGTTGATCAAGTCTTGTCACCAAATAAATTTTACATAACATATGAAGAAATAAACCTCAAATCAATCATGTTACCTTGAATTGTATTGATATGGATCCAATCATAAGATTTTGATATCCTTCTTTAGGCTCATATATAGGACAATCAATAGTTCCAACTTTAATAGTTCTCACATTAGAAATGGTATTAACTCCACATACTTTATCAATCCTCTTGGGGAAATAGACGGTATGCTCCTTATCATCAACATTGAAAGTAACTTTTCCTTTATTGCAATCAATAACAGCCCCTGCGGTGTTAAGAAAAGGTCTCCCAAGAATAATAGACATATTATCATCTTCAGGCATTTCCAACACAACAAAATCAGTTAATATCAAGCAGTTATTAGTAACTTGAACAGGAACATCCTCACATATACCAACAGGAATAGCAGTAGAATTATCAGCCATTTGCAAAGATATATAAGTAGGTATCAACTTATCTAAATAAAGTCTCTTATAAAGAGAAAAAGGCATAACACTAACACCTGCTCCCAAGTCACATAGAGCAGTTTTAACATAATTATTCTTAATAGAACAAGGAATAGTAGGTATACCTAGATCGCCCAACTTCTTTGGAACTTTACCATTGAAAGAGTAATTAGCAAGCATAGTGGAAATCTCCTCATTGGGGTTTTTCCTTTTGTTAGTAACAATATCTTTCATATACTTTGAATAAGGAGGCAATTTAATAGCATCAGTCAAAGGGATTTGCAAGAATAAAGGTTTCATCCAATCACAAAATTTATTATAGTGTTCTTCTTCCTTTGATTTTAGTTTCTTAGCAGGAAAAGGCATTTGCTTTTGCACCCAAGGTTCTCTTTCATTACCATGTTTCTTAGCAATAAAATCTTCTTTAGTATACTTTTTATTTTTAGCATACTTTTCAGGTTCATCTTCAACTTCTTCTTTATCAGAAGCGTCATTCTTATCATTATCATTACCATTATCATGTTCATTACCACTTTCAGTTTCAGCATCGGAAATAGAAATACTATTAGGATCATTAACAGGTTCAGAGGATTCTACAACCTTTTTATGTTTCTTCTTCTTTTTCATAGAAGGAGCACTAGGTTCAATTCGTTGAGAATCTTGTTCAATTCTTTTGGGATGCCCTTCAGGATATAGAGGATCCTGGGTAGAGACACCGCCTCTAGTTGTTACTTCATAAGCATGTTTCTCTTTGGAATTATTTTTTAACAAGTCATTTTGAACTTTAGTGAGTTGATCAATTTGAGTTTGAACCATTTGAAAATGTTTAACAAGCATCTTAACATCATTGGAGGTTCTCTCCACAATATCATGCAAATTGCTAATAGCTTGAGAATTTTCCATTAGATGATTCTCTACTCTCATATTAAAATTTTCTTGCTTAACAATATAATTATCAAACTCATCTAAGCATTGAGTAGGAGGTTTTGAATACAATATCATGCAAACTCATCACAACAAAATTTACTCTCCATAGTAGGTGGCAACAAAAGACTACTATCATTATAATCATCATAAATAGGAGGCAAAGTATCATTAAAGAAAATTTTCTCCTCAATTCTTGGGGGACTAAAAAGATCATGAAAACCAGCTTCCCCAAGCTTAGAACTTTCTATATTATTATCAACAATGGTGTTCAAAGCGTTCATACTAATATTACTACCAGCATGCAAATAAGATTCCATATGTTTTTTAATTTTCGCATCAAACAATCCATGTTTTAAATCAGGAAATAGCATAAGAAGCTCATTCTTGTCCATTATGCCAAACTAGTGTAAACAAGAAACAAAAAGATGCAATTGCAGGATCTAAAGGAAATAGCTTTGAGTACTTACAACGACGGAAAATAGCTTGGTAGCCAAGGTCCGGAGTGTGAGTACCTTTTACCTTTCCTCCCCGGCAACGGCGCCAGAAAATAGCTTGATGTCTACTTCCCCCTCCTTTTCCTGTAGACAGTGTTGGGCCTCCAAGAGCAGAGGTTTGTAGAACAGCAGCAAGTTTTCCCTTAAGTGGATCACCCAAGGTTTATCGAACTCAGGGAGGAAGAGGTCAAAGATATCCCTCTCATGCAACCCTGCAACCACAAAGCAAGAAGTCTCTTGTGTCCCCAACACACCTAATAGGTGCACTAGTTCGGCGAAGAGATAGTGAAATACAGGTGGTATGAATATATATGAGCAAGAGTAACGGTGCCGTAAAAATAGCTTGCTGGCGTGTAGTTGATGGTGGTAGTATTGCAGCAGTAGTAACACAGTAAAACAGTAAACAAGCAGCGATAGCAGTATTTAGGAACAAGGCCTAGGGATTACACTTTCACTAGTGGACACTCTCAACATTGATCACATAACAGAATAGATAAATGCATACTCTACACTCTTGTTGGATGATGAACACATTGCGTAGGATTACACGAACCCTCAATGCCGGAGTTAACAAGCTCCACAATTAATGTTCATATTTTAGTAACCTTATAGTGTAAGATAGATCAAAAGACTAAACCAAGTACTAACATAGCATGCACACTGTCACCTTCATGCATATGTAGGAGGAATAGATCACATCAATACTATCATAGCAATAGTTAACTTCGCAATCTACAAGAGATCATGATCATAGCATAAACCAAGTACTAACACGGATGCACACACTGTCACCATTACATCGTGCAGGAGGAATAGACTACTTTAATAACATCACTAGAGTAGCACATAGATAAATTGTGATACAAATACATTGCAATCATAAAGAGATATAAATAAGCACCTCACTATGCCATTCAACAGTGAATAAGTATTCTGTGAAATATAGCCTAAGAGACCCACACGGTGCACACACTATCACCTTTACACACGTGGGACAAGGAGTCTCCGGAGATCACATAAGTAAAACTCACTTGACTAGCATAATGACATCTAGATTACAAGCATCATCATATGAATCTCAATCATGTAAGGCAGCTCATGAGATTATTGTATTGAAGCACATAGGAGAGAGATGAACCACATAGCTACCGGTACAGCCCCGAGCCTCGATGGAGAACTACTCCCTCCTCATGGGAGCAGCAGCGGTGATGAAGATGACGGTGGAGATGGCAGCGGTGTCGATGGAGAAGCCTTCCGGGGGCACTTCCCTGTTCCGGCGGCGTGCCGAAACAGAGACTCCTGTCCCCCAGATCTTGCCTTCGCGATGGCGGTGGCTCTGGAAGGTTTCTATGGGTTTCGTCGAACTTGTCGAGGTTTTTAGGTCAGGGACGATTAAATAGGCCGAGAGTCGGAGTCGGAGGGGCCACGGGGTGCCCACACCATAGGGGGGCGCGCCCCCCCTTTGGGCCGCGCCGCCCTGGGGTGTGGGGCCCCCCTGGCACCCCTCTGGCCTTTCTCCGGTGCTCTGGAAGCTTCGCGTATTTCTAAGACTTTCGGTGTTGATTTCGTCCGATTCCGAAAATATTTCCTTACTAGGATTTTTGAAACCAAAAACAGCAGAAAATAGCAACTGGCCTTTCGGCATCTCGTCAATAGGTTAGTTCCGGAAAACGCATAAAAATGATATGAAGTGTGAACAAAACATGTTGGTATTGTCATAAAACAAGCATGGAACATCAGAAATTATAGATACGTTGGAGACGTATCAACCACTATCATCAAGCACAGCAGAAACATTATCAATATTATGAGAGTTTTCAGATTCAGCAGAAGTACCAGCAAGTGAAGCTTGTGGCGGTGAAACAAGTTGACTTATCACAGATGGTGAATCAAGTGTAGCAGAGGTACTCAGAGTTGTACCTTTTCTTGTAGTGGATGGTAATATGGCGACTTTAGGATCGCGAGTTTTACCCATGATGGAGAATTTGCAGCGAACAATATCAATCCAAGTGAACTTCCAAATAAAGCTATGCTCCCCGGCAACGGCGCCAGAAAACAGTCTTGATGACCCACAAGTATAGGGGATCGCAGCAGTCTTCGCGGGTAGTAAAACCCAATTTATTGATTCGACACAAGGGGAGACAAAGAATACTTGGAAGCCTTAACAGCGGAGTTGTCAATTCAGCTGCACCTGGAAACAGACTTGCTCGCAAGAGTTTATCAGTAGTAACAGTTTTATAACAGTAGCAGTAGTAGAATAACAGCAGCAGAGTAACAAAGACAGCAGTAGTAATTATAGTAAACAGCAGGATTAAAATACTGTAGGCACGGGGACGGATAACGGGCGTTGCATGGATGAGAGAAACTCATGTAACAATCATAGCAGGGCATTTGCAGATAATAATAAAACGGTGTCGAAGTACAAAGCAATCAATAGTCATGTGTTCCAATTATAGTCGTACGTGCTCGCAATGAGAAACTTGCACAACATCTTTTGTCCTACCAGCCGGTGGCAGTCGGGCCTCAAGGGAATCTACTGGATATTAAGGTACTCATTTTAATAGAGTACCGGAGCAAAGCATTAACACTCTGTGAACACATGTGATCCTCACATCACTACCATCCCCTCCGGTTGTCCCGATTTCTGTCACTTCGGGGCCATTGGTTCCGGACAGCGACATGTGTATACAACTTGTAGGTAAGATCATAAACAATAAATATCACGATGAAATAATAACATGTTCAGATCTGAGATCATGGCACTCGGGCCCTAGTGACAAGCATTAAGCATAACAAGTTGCAACAATATCATCAAAGTACCAATTACGGACACTAGGCACTATGCCCTAACAATCTAATGCTATTACATGACCAATCTCATCCAATCCCTACCATCCCCTTCAGCCTACAGCGGGGGAATTACTCACACATGGATGGGGGAAACATTGCTGGTTGATGGAGAGGCGTCGGTGGTGATGATGGCGATGATCTCCTCCAATTCCCCGTCCCGGCGGAGTGCCAGAACGGAGACTTCTGGCTCCCGAGATGGAGTTTCGCGATGTGGCGGCGTTCTGGAGGGTTTCTGGCGACTTCGACTTCCCCCCGTGCGTTTTTAGGTCGAAGGCAATATGTAGTCCGAAGGAGGGCGTCGGGGGCTGACCGAGGGGGCCACACCACATGGCCGTGTGGGCCCCCCTGGGCCGCGCCGCCCTATGGTGTGGGGCCCTCGGGCCTCCACCTGACTTGTCCTTCTGGCTCCGTTAGTATTCTGGGAAAATAGGGCCTTCTGCATAAATTCCGAGGTTTTTCCTGAAAGTTGGATTTCTGCACAAAAACGAGACACCAGAGCAGTTCTGCTGAAAACAGCGTTAGTCCGTGTTAGTTGCATCCAAAATACACAAATTAGAGGCAAAACAATAGCAAAAGTGTTCGGGAAAGTAGATACGTTTTGGACGTATCACTATCCTCAAATTATTTGCATGTTTCATTTTGTGTCGGAAAGCAAGTGCTGATCTCATTGTTTTCCGGCTTGCCCGCTTGACCTTCCGCGAGCCGGAAGACCTTAGCTGAAACACTCGCCAGCGGCGACGAAGCCCAATGGCAATCCATCAATAACCGCGGAAACAAGCCCCCAAGCATAGGTGCCGGAAATCGCTACTAGGAATCCACGAGTTCGCAACAGAAAACAATTCAATCATAAAACTTAAGCTTACGTCCTAAAGGACGATTTTTGAAAATCACAACTATTATACACGCCTAGGCGGAGATATCCAGCTCTGCGGTTTTAGTCGGAAAACATACACGATCTTAAAATGAACAAGTAAAGGAGGTAAAAGACTCAGAGAGTGAACCATAAGCTTTATTTCATTGATCATGTATAACTATTACAGAGTTTGTAACTCGGAAAAATTATGCTAAGTGTAGAAAGGACGTAGCTGTGCAATGTTCCAAGGACGATCTGTCTCATCGTAGATGTCATCCGGATCCTCACGCTTGCGTTTCCGGTACCAATTAGCAGGTCTGTCCTTCAGCTCCCGGAAATCAACAAGGTAGTATGACCCGTTATGAAGCACTTTGCTAACGATGAAGGGTCCTTCCCATGGAGATTGCAGCTTATGGTCTTTCACCTGCCAAAGGCGGAGGACCAGGTCTCCTGCCATGAAAGAGCGGTTCCGAACTCAACGACTGTGATAGCGTCGGAGCTTCTGCTGGTAAATGGCGGAGCGCTGGTCAGCTAAATTCCGAGCTTCTTCGATCAGGTCCACAGATAGCTGTCTGGCCTCGTCAGCTGTTTCTTCATTATAGGCGGAAACTCGCGGTGAATCGTGGATGATGTCGAAGGGAAGCACGGCTTCGGATCCGTATACCAGAAAAAATGGGGTAAAGCCTGTAGACCTGTTAGGGATAGTTCGTAAACTCCACAAGACAGCTTCCAACTCGTCAGCCCAAGCTCCGGCTGCTCGTCGCAGCGGTTCTTCAAGGCGTGGCTTAATTCCCGATAATATGAGGCCGTTAGCCCTTTCGACTTGACCATTGGATTGTGGATGAGCCACAGATGCAAGGTCCAATCGAATCCCTACTGTCTCGCAATAATCCTTCAATTCTCCCTGAGCGAAGTTTGTGCCATTATCTGTGATTATACTGTGAGGGATGCCGAATCTCATCACGAGGCTGCAGACAAATTTTAGTGCCGTAGCACCGTCAGCTTTTCTCATTGGCTTTGCCTCAATCCACTTGCTGAACTTGTCAACAGCGACCAAAAGGTATTCAAAACCGCCAGGAGATGATCTTTTTAACTTACCAACCATATCGAGCCCCCAGACCGCAAACGGCCAGGTGATAGGTATGGTCTTCAGCTCTTGGGCTGGAGCGTTTGGTTGAGTAGCGTAGTACTGACAACCTTGGCAGGTCTTGACTATTTTGTCAGCATCTTCTTTAGCTGTAAGCCAGTAGAACCCTAGCCAAAAAGCTTTTGCAACGAGTGACCTGGGAGTGGCATGATGTCCGCAATCCCCTGCATGGATCTCTCTGAGGATTTCAATGCCATCTTGATTGGAGACGCATTTGAGAAATACCCCTGTTGCGCTTCGTTTGTAGAGCTGTTCATCAACAATTGTGTAGGATCTTGCTCGTCTGATGATCTGTCGCGCGAGGACCTCGTCCTCTGGCAACTTCTGATCAATGAGGTAGTCCAGGAAAGGCTGTGTCCAAGCCGGAATGATAGCCATCACTTCTTTGGCCGGAGACACTGCCACCTCTGGGTTTTCCGGGTTAGCGCCCTTCACCGAGGGTATCCGTAAATGCTCCAGGAAAATACCAGGCGGAATTGGCTTCCTGCCGGATCCGAGTTTGGATAGCATGTCTGCCGCTGTGTTGTCGTCTCGCCTGACGTACTTGACTTCGTATCCGAGGAAATGTTTGGCGATCTCGTCAACTTCGTCTCTGTACGCCGCCATGACGGAGTTTCTGGCGTTCCAGGTTCCGGCTACTTGTTGTGCCACCAGGTCTGAATCTCCGCAACATATGATGTGCTTGATCCCTATCTCCTTGGCAATGCGCAATCCGTGTAGTAGAGCCTCGTATTCCGCCATATTGTTTGTAGCTTCGAAGTGTATCTGCAGAACGTACTGCAGTTCTTCTCCGGTAGGGGACTTCAGGGTGACTCCGGCTCCTGAGCCTTGATGCTGCTTGGATCCATCGAAGTGCATAACCCATGTCTCTGGTTCCGGCTCCAAATTCATATCCGGAGCTTCTGTCCAATCTGCGACGAAATCTGCCAAAACCTGGGATTTGACCGCGGTCCTGGCTTTGTAGTTGATGTCGAAGGCGGATAATTCAATGCCCCATTTTGCTGTGCGTCCTGTTGCGTCAGCGTTGTTGAGAATTGTTGACAGCGGAGCCTTGCTCACGACTGTTACTGGGTGCTCCTGGAAGTAGTGTCTCAGCTTCCTGCTGCCTAGGAAAACTCCATAGGCTAGCTTCTGAAAGTGAGGGTAGCGTTGTTTGGACTCAGTAAGGACTTCGCTAATATAGTAGACTAGCCTTTGGACTCCATACTCGTGACCTTCTTCATGTCGCTCCACCACGATGACGAGGCTGATTACTCTGTTGGTAGCTGCCAGGTAAAGGAGCATAGGCTCTGACTCTCCTGGAGCTGCTAGGATAGGTGGGGAGGTGAGTATTTCCTTCAACCCTTGAAGTGCTGCATCTGCTGCCTCATCCCAGACAAATTTGTCTGTTTTCTTCAATAGCTTGTACAGGGGTAGTGCCTTTTCGCCAAGACGGCTAACAAACCTGCTGATTGCTGCGACACAACCAGTTAGTCGTTGCACATCTTTGAGACAAGTTGGCCTTTTTATGCACAGGATTGCCTTGATTTTTTCCGGGTTAACTTCGATGCCCCTGTTAGAGACAATGAAGCCAAGGAGTTCTCCAGCTGGTACGCCAAAGACGCACTTCAGCGGATTCAACATCATCTTGTACCGACGGAGATTCTCAAAGGTTTCTGTAAGGTCGCTGATCAAGTCGGATCCCTTCCGGGTCATGACCGCGATGTCGTCGACATAGGCGTGTACGTTCCGGCCAATCTGGTCCTTCAAGCACCGCTGCATCGTACATTGGTAGGTGGCACCTGCGTTTTTGAAGCCAAAAGGCATAGTAACATAGCAGTAAGTGCCAAATGGGGTGATGAATGAGGTCGCCTTTTGGTCGGACTCCTTCATCCGGATCTGGTGATACCCGGAATACGCATCAAGAAAACACAGAAGTTCCGCCCCTGCCGTCGAATCAATGACTTGGTCAATGCGCGGCAGGGGAAACGGATCTTTCGGGCAATGTTTGTTCAAGCCAGAGTAATCGATGCACATTCTTAGTATTTCAGAATTCTTTTTGGGTACAAGGACGGGATTTGCGATCCAATCAGTGTGGATAACTTCTATTACAAAACCTGCCTCTAGTAACTTTGCTAACTCCATTCCTATGGCGCGGCATTTCTTGTCTCCAAAGCGTCGCATAGCTTGCTTCACCGGTTTAGCCCCCGGGTTTATGTTGAGGTAGTGCTCGGCGAGTTTCCTTGGTACTCCGGACATGTCAGAAGGCTGCCACGCGAAGATATCCATGTTAGCGCGGAGGAACTCGACGAGCGCATCTTCCTATTTGGGGTCCATGTTGGCTCCGACTGAGACCTGCTTGGAATCGTCGCCTTCCTTGAAGTTGACTTTCTTGGTCTCTATCGCGGCCTTGAAGGAGTTTTTGTGCTCGGAGATCTGCTTCTTGGTGGTCTGCATTTCAGTCGGATCCACCGCGGCCCTGTAGCCTTTCAGCTCTTCTCCAGATATCACAGACTCTGCGAAGGCGGCTTCGCCCAACTCGCACTCATGAGCCTTTTTGTAATCTCCGGATACGGTAATCATACCATTAGGACCCGGAATCTTGAGCTTATTGTAGATGTAGCACGCTCTTGCGTGAAACTTGTGGTAGGTGGGCCTGCCGAAGATGACATGGTAGGAGCTCTTGAAGGGCACAACTTCAAACGTGATCTTCTCTTCGCGGAAATTGTGAACATCGCCGAAGGCCACGGGAAGTGCGATGCTGCCGAGGGAATTCGCCTTTTTACCCGGAACCACGCCATGAAACTCAGTGTTGCTGTGTTTGAGCTGTTCCTTGGTAAGGTTCATCCGCTCTAGAGTCTCCAGGTACATGATGTTCAAGCTGGCTCCGCCATCCATGAGGCACTTGGAGAAGTCATACCCATCTATGCGGTGACTTACAACCAAGGCGTAGCACTCTTTTGGCACAATGGTAGGGTGATCCTCCCTGTCAAATGTGCACGGGACTTCCGACCACCTGACGTACTGCGGCACAGCCGGAACTGTGGCGTTCAGGATCCGGATAGCTGATTTGGTAGCGCGGACTGTTGGGGTTCCGAGGAAGGTGTGGTAAGCGCCCACACTCTTTTTCTCGAATGGGTTGGATTTACCTGCGGACCCTGCCTTGGGATCCGGCGAGTTATCATCCTCGTCCATCGCCTCGGAACTATCCTCTTCTTTGTCCTTGTTCTTGCCCTTGCCTCCTTTGCCACGTGGGCGGTGCTTCCGGGCTTGCTTGTATCCTGCTTCCGGGTCGTTCTTCAAATCATTGACCCACTTGCAGTTGCGGTTGGTGTGAGTGGACTTTCCTGTAACCGGATCCAGGTGGGCCAGGCAGGGCATGTCTCTGTACTCCTCGTAGGTTTGCGGGGCGCGGGATCCGGCAGCTGTGACTTCAGTGCCATGCTGCTGGCCCCTGTCGGCTCCGCCTCCACGGCCGCGTCCTCTTCCGCCTCCTGGACCTCCGCGTTGGAACGCCATGGCGACCATCTCGGATCCGCCACTCTTCTGGTCATCAGGGTTTTTGCGCTTGTGGCTGCTGCTGTTGCCGTTATCACGGTTCTTCTTTTGCTGGTGTAGGGGGATTGCTGTAGCTGCGAGATCTCTGGCTGCGTCATCATCAGCGGCAGGATGATCACTGGCAATGGAGATCATGTCATCCAAAGTCAGTTTATTTGCGTTAGCCAAACAAGTGAGCTTGTGCCTCAGCAATCCTCCTCTTTGCAGTCCACCAATGAAGGCGTACATGGCAGTGGTGTGGTCAACATTTTTGCACTCGTTCCTGCATGCCAACCATCGTGTGAGGAAGTGTCTTGAGGATTCTCCCTTCTTCTGAATACATGCTCGTAAGTCGCTTGCTGTGGCAGGTCTTTTGTAGGTGCCCCTGAAGTGTTTCTCGAAGGCGGTCTTCAGGTCAAACCAGCAAAAGATGGAGTTCTTCTCGAGGTCGCTGAGCCAGATCCGGGCTGGACCTACAAGGTATAGCTGAAGCATGCGGCAGGCGATATTAGGGGTTCCTTCGGCAAAGGTTACTGCATTGTAGTAATCCTCTATCCAGGTATCCGGCCTTTCGGTGCCATCATAGTGCTTCAGATTTCCGGGTAGCTTGAGGTTCATCTTTGGCTTTGGTTCCTCTCGAATCATCCTGCCGAAGCACTTCGGTCCGATGTAGTCAGTTCTGTATTCGTTGAGGCGTTCCCGCGCGTCACGCGAGCCGTGGCGTGGAGATTGTGAGCGAGAGCGAGACCTCTGGCCGCCACCTCCGCCTCCACCTCCGCCGCCACCGCTAGGTGGTGGTGAGGGAGACCTACGAGGGGGTCGATCCGACTTCTTGCTTCCGCCTTCAGATTCTCCTTGGCCCTCCCGATGCTAGCTCCGGCTCCTGTGGCTGCCTTCGCCTTGGCGCTGGCTGCCATGGTCGTTCCGGCTCCGGCGAGGCTCCGGGTCGCGGTCTTCATTCCGACTCCTCCTAGGCTCGGGCTCACGATTGTTGTTCTGGTTCTGGCGGGGTTCCGGCGTGCGCTCCCTGTTCCTGTTTCTCGAGGGCAGCACGTTGTCGCGGATGACGATTCCACCATGCCCATGGGGCCTGGTGTTTCCGGCTGGACTACGGCGGCGAGGGGGACGCGGGTAACCGTTGGGCGGAGGAGAGGGGTTGCGGTACTTGTCCCTTCCAGAGTACATTGCATCCTTTCCCTTTCTTGGATCTGACGGAGGCGTCGTTGATGGTACGGGGATTGGATTTGGGTGTTCTCTGGCTTTCCTTCTGCGTTCCGAGGATCCGGTTCGTGAATCGTCATCTCGATGGCGATTGTCGTGGGCGTCCTTCTGCGCAGTAGAGACGCAATGCTCTGGGTTAGACTCCAGTTTGCGCGAAGTGTCTGCCTTGCTCTGCTGCCTCATTGCTGAAGCAACGAGCGTGCGGACGTAGTCGATGTCGATCTCCTCGTCCTTTTTCTTCAAGATCTCCGCAGCCTTCTTCATATTGTCCTTTGGAGTGGCGTACGGCTGCTGCTCAGTCGGAGTTGCGAAGGTGATCTTGCGGGGAGCTATCAACTCTCGTCGGACTCTCTCGACCTCCTGATGAGCTTCAACGATCTTGTCCTCCCAATGCTTCCGGAGTTCCTTGACCTTTGCCAGTCCTTCGTCTACCTCCTGCTCGCGCTGGATGAAGTCTTCCACAAAAACTGCGGCGTGTTTCCTTTCATCAAGCATTGCAGCTGCGGTGTCGGCGAACTTCTTGGCTGTGGCCAGCATCTCCAGTCTCTTAGCTTCTAGTGCTTCGACGTCTTCAGGAGTGATGGGTTTGTTAAGAATATCCGAGCGATAGATTGCATCCATGCCTGCTTGAGCAACCATCTCCTCTGGCGACAGGAGGTCCTCGGAGGAGGAATCCTTACGGGGTCGCTCCCGCGACATTGGAGATCCTTGACGGGATGGCTGAGGGTCGGATTGGGTGTTTGCATCTTCTGATCCAGGTTCTCCCAGCGCCGCCACAGTCGCAAGTACCTGCCTAGGCTGGGCGGATTCAACTTCAGGTTGATCACCGAAACCGTACTCCCCTAGCTTGCGGTTGAACTCTTCAGTATCCATGGAGGGGGTATCCCCGGAAATTGGGCTTAAGTTCCCCAAAATCGACTCTTCGGCCGGAGTTTCACTCTCTCCGACAGGTTCGACCTGATCCGGAGCAGCGTCATTTTCCGGTGCCTCGACCTGCTCGGGACCAGCTCCGTCTTCTTGAGGGGCGGTTCCGGCGGTATGGGCCAAGAAGTGTACGAAGTGGCACCTCTGCTTTTCTAGCACCTGGGAGACCCAGGCGGATCTGCATTGGTCTTCCACCGTTATCTCCTGCTTAGGGGCGGATTGGGTGGGCCTTGAAATTTCCAGATCCGAGGCGGAATCTTCCTTGGGAAGCTCCTGCATCTCAGATCGGATCTTCGCGACTGCGTCCAGCTCGGCGGCGGTCGCGTCTGCGTTACTTACCAGTGGGTTTCCGTCGGAATCGATGGTTTCCCCGATGAAGATGTGTATGCCGCCAATTGGGACGATGGAGAGCTTGACGGGGTTTGTCTTAGCCGGAATCCAGCACTCATCCGGAGGGACGAACGGCAGATTTCCGGCGTAAAGGACGCGCCCCACAGCGATGGTGTCGTCGTAGCTTCCCATGGCGGAACCCTCCCGGTTCCGGCCTCCAGACGCCACAGGCCCCACGGTGGGCGCCAACTGTCGTTGCCTAATCGACGGTGCCTCGGAGGAGGGATCCTCACGAGGGGGAGAAGAAGTAGGGGCCATAGGGCGGAGTGCACACGGGACAGTGGTACGCGATTTACCCAGCTTCGGAACACCTGCACGATGACAGGGCCTACTGCTGCTTGTCTGGAATTATCTGGGCGCTTTCGCGATGTTACAATGAGTTGAGGTTATGCCTCTAGGGCTCCCGGGATCCGGCTTATAAAGGCGCACGGATCTAGGGTTTACATGGAGAGTCCTAGCCGGATACAGGTTGCCTAACTACGGTACAATATCTTGCCGTGCACGTTAAGGATCCGCCTTCCCATCTATGTCATGCCGGATCCGGGTTCCTTACCGGGCCTTCCTAGATCCGGGTTACTCCTCAAGGTCGGTCGGATCCGGCTCCCTTTACCTGGGCCGGACTTCATCCATCAGGATCAACAGCAACTGGGCCGCCCGATGGGCCACATGCCTCATCACCATCTGTGGGCCACCCGGGCTTGCCGGATCTAGGCACTGTCGATGGTACACCCATGAAGTATACCCACAACACCGAGTAACCAAATGGTGATAAAGATCACAAATCTAGATTAAATAAAACCTCGCAAACTTAATTTTTCAATAATATGATGAATCAATGAGAAACTAATCTATACCTACCATATGTGTTTCAACAACTCGCGAGAAATGATACGTAAGAATTTTAAAAAAGGCTTCTACAGTGAAATTAGAAGTTACCTCCAACATACTCACAATCAATCCTTTGTTGTCCGTTTTAGTGCAAACATACCCTAGAAAGTATAATGCCCATCGGAGGGTTCTCAGTAGCAACCCCATAAAGAAAAAAAATCAACTAAAACCTCAGTTTTCCCCTCTTCATCTTAACGTTTTAACTTAACATTTTAACTATCCCCATCGCATACAATTATTATCACTATGTGTACTAACGCTACAAATTTATATGCAAAGGCCTAACATGAATTCCAAGTTTAATGGGGTGCCAAATGATTTAATCCTAGCACCTGCCCTCCTATCCCTTCATGCTATTAATGACCTCGCGGAGCCAGGAGCTACCACACATCAACATGACACCCTAGCAATGGCCAACCACGGTCCCTTTCAAAATCCAACCGCTGGCAACTATTTCACTGGAGGTCCTAAAATCCAAATGTCCGCTTCTTATAAGCCCACGAGCAATTTCTTACGCGGAGAGAGGTTGGCCCAAGAATTAAAAGGGGAAGGAGCTAAGATGGGCCAAGTGACGGTGGATTGTTTATATGTGCATATTTCGAGCCATGTAGTAATGGATAAATGTCTTTGTGTTCTTGGGTTGGACTATGCCAATAGACCCATCCTAGCCTAGGTCACCCCTTTCTCAGCAGATGATTGATATCTCTAAGGTATTCGTGCATTACAAATGGTTGCATTTGCCATAGAGTAACCTCGAGATTAGTCAATTGATACAGAGTTGCCTTCCTTATGATTGGACTACCATGGGCATACGATGTTCAATATTTCTTTATTGCAGTCCCAAAGTCCTTTTAGATAAAAACGCATTCGGTATTAAGTAAAACCCGTGTTCTGACATTTCCTAATCAGAAAGCACCACAAAATGCTCGAAAGCGAACACGTCAAATCTTACTGTACACGTTTCTTGTGGTTCATTTGTAACATTATGGACTACTGCACTGAGTAACCAAATAGTGATAAAGATCACAAATCTAGATCAAATAAAACCTTGCAAACTTAAATTTTTAAAATATGATGAATAAATGAGAAATATGTCTATACCTACCATATGATACCTACCATATGTGCCTCAAGAACTCTCGAGCAATGATATGTAAAAACTTTAAAAACGACTTCTTCATTGATATTATAACTTACCTCCCACATACTCACAGTCAATACTTTGTTGTTGGTTTTAGTTCACACATACGCTAGAAAGTATAATGCCCATCAGAGGGTTCTCAGTAGCAACCCCATAATGAAAATAAAAAATTAACTAACACCTCAGTTTTTCCCCTCTTCAGCTTAACATTTTAACTTAAAATTTTAACTATCCCCGTCACATACATTGATTATCACTATGTGTACTAACATTATAAATTTATATGCAAAGGCCTACCATGAATTCCAAGCTTACAGGGGTGCCAAATGATTTAATCCTAGCACCTACCCTCCTATCTCTTACAACAATTTGAGGTAAATTCCACTCTACTTTGGCACATCTTCGTCACATATAAATGTAAAGCTCCCTCCCTCTATATATAAATGTGAATGCACATAGAAACCAAAGAGTAACATAGACACACAAACATCAAAACCTTAAATCTTAAGTGTTTTTATTATATGTCCGCAACAACGCACATCTACATGTTATGTGCCCCTTAAGCCTATGAGCAATCTCTTGCGCAGAGGCTGGCCCAGAATGACAAGGGCGTGGAGCTAATATGGGCCAAGTGCCAATGAATTGTTTATATGTGCATAGTTTGAGCCAAATAATGGATAAATTTCTATGTGTTCTTGGGCTGGACTATGGCTATATAAGCCCATCGTAGCCGATGTCACCCCTTTCTCGCCATAGATGAATATCTCTATTGTATTTATGTATTACACATGGTTGCATTTAATATATAGTAACTTCATGATTAGCCAATTAATACAGAATTGCCTTGCTATGATTGAACTCCACACGGTGTCTCAATTGTATTTATTATATACAGAATTCCACCTAGCTCATGGCTTATTAACTGCTTAATTTGACAAAAGCCAAAAGGGGATAACGCCTTATGGAGTACATGCTACCATACCGAGTTTAATATTTCTATATTATGGTTCCATAGTATTTTTCATAGTACTTTTAGGTAAAAACACATTCTCTTTTGAGTAAAACCTATGTTGTTATGTTTACTAGTCAAAAAGCAGCTCAATATGCTGGAAAGCAAACATGTTAAATCTTACTCCACGTGTTTCTTATGGTTGGATGTGCAGCGTTGTGGACTAATGCACCAAGTGACGTGGGCATTACCCTTCGGGTAACCGACATTGCTCTATCCCACATTGATTAATTGGAGGCCCATGAAGACACCTGGAGGCAAGATGGGCCACCTCGATGGCGCACCAGAGGAATCCTTGACGGGCAAGACAAGGAAACAACCGAACAAGGAAAGATTAGATCTAAAACTACTGTAAACCTAGTCGTACTCGGTTAGACCTCTTGAGACCTGGCCTCCTATATAAAAGCCAGGAGAGAGGCTGCCCGAGGGACACAATCAATCGTAGCAACCTTAGCCACCAAAAAATCTAGAGCTAGGTCGCCGCAGTACTTAGTCTCTCGACGAGATCTCTGCCGAACTATTTGGCACCCCATTGTAACCCATTGTCATCATAATCAAGAACAGACAGGCAGGACGTAAGGGTTTTACCTCATCGAGGCCCCAAACCTGGGTAAATCGCTCTCCCCGCTTGTCTGTGTACCGATGTCTCGTGTCAGCTTGCAGGATTCCGCTAACCCTAAGCCCCAATCGGAGGGCATTGCCGAGGAGTACCCTCGACAATTGGCACCGTCTGTGGGAACCCTGTCGGCACAAGATCGGACATCGGCGGAGCCCGTCATGTCATCAGCAGCTTCATCAACACCATCATCACCTCATCTGGGAAGCCCGATTCGTTTCGGCTCCTATGAATTCACCCCGCACAACGATTCATCTCTCTCGACCTTCTCCGATCTGCAAGGCAACATGGAGATGACCTTCGGGAGCGTCCACTACAACGTCAACTCGGAAGGAATCCTTCGGCTGCTGGAATCACCCATCTCCAGATCGATGAGCCCAAGCGCGTCGTCGTCACTCGACCTTTCGGCTGGCCTGGCAAGCCCGCCGAGTTCGCCCGCGCCTTCAACTCCCCGTTTGGCATCCTCCATGTCGGTTGGGTCCGACGATCCCGCGTCCTCAGAGCTAACCTCGTACTACTGCATGAACTGTGATACCAGGCACGGGCTGGGATCGAGCGACACACCGTTCATCTGCAATGCCAATTATTCATCGGGAGAGGACAGCATCGACAGCATCGCCCAAGGAGACACCCGAAGAGCGGTGCCCCACCAAGTTTATGTTGCTAACAGGGGAGACGAAGATCGCACCCCCCGTTCCAGCATGCGAGCTAGTTTCGAGAACAGCGCCAGCAACAACAACAGCGACCACACCATCGCAGAGGAGGAGTGGGCAGCAGCCAAGGCAGCCGTGCTTAACAACATGCCACTTCCGGCAGGAACCACGGTTGGCACTCTCAATGCTTACCGCTCCATATTGGAGAAAAATCGGGAGCGACTATCCAAGGAACAAGCCACCCTCGAGAGACGCTTATCTGCGGCAGACCGATCCAGCGAGCGATGAAGGGGCTCGCAAGGAAGCGCTCTCGAAGTACTCACGGGGGAGGAAAACATCGATCAAGAATGTCCAGGCTCTCGGAAGACGATGCTAGAGAAATAACATCAAATCTGACCAAGTCCTTCATGACCACAGACACCGCGGGCATGCCACGACCAAAGACCGTCGCGGGAGCAACCGCCAATCTCGCTGCGTACCTCATCAATCAGCGCCCTGAAGGTTCCATGGCTCAAGCCCACCGAGGTGCCCTAGAAAGTCTCGCGATATTGGGAGACAATCTGGTCCCGAGAAAGGACAAGACCACGTTGCAAGCTAGTGGCTCAAAACATCATGCGAGAGATGCTCGGGATGAAATTACCCAGAGCAGGATCGACAAAGCAAGGAGGCGACGCGCCGCCAGGGAGGAACACGACAGTGATTCTTCGGATGAGAGTCAGGAGAACGACGGCGAGCTTAGGGGAGCCAATTGTTTAAGCTACAAAATTCGGGAGGCAATGCCACCCAGGAAGTTCAAACCCACCCCTACTGACGCTGCCAAATATGATGGGAAGCAGGAGCCGAGGTCCTGGATAGACGACTATCTGCAAACCGTGATTCTGCAAAAGGGGAACCAGATAGCAGCAATGCAGTGCCTGCAGCTTTACCTAAAGGACTCAGCGCGAGCCTGGTTAAGAGGTTTGCCGAAGGGTTCCATCAAATCATGGGACGACCTAGTAGAAGCTTTCGTTGCCAACTTCCAAGCAACGTACAAAAGGCCCGTCGGGATCGAAGAGTTACGGCATTGCCAGCAAAAGCAGAAGGAATCGATGCGCTCATACATCGGGAGATTCACCAAACTCCTGAACGCTGCAGAAGACGTATCTGTCGACAGAGCAATCGACGCCTTCAGCGACGGCATCCGATGTGAAAGCTACATAGAAGGACTCGGACGCAAGAAGCCGAAGACCATAACCAAGTTAATGGAAATCGCCAACAGCTGGGCAGATGGCGAGGACAACGTTCGAAAGCCGCGACAGCGCAGTGATGACGAAGACGATGACCAGCCGAAGCATGACTCGGGTGGTCGAAGGGATCACAACAAGAGGAGGAAGAACCGCAGCTATGACGACAACAACCTGGTAGCCGCAGGGTATTCTGATCGGCAGGACGATCGGTATGACGACAGGTGAGATGATCGACAGGATGGTAATCGGAACAACTCTGGGAACCGTGGCAATTATAAGCCACGACAACAGAGGACTCCCGAACTGCCCTACGCTGAGCAGATCAACGCTCCCTGTTACTTGCACTCGTATACCGATTCCAAGGACGGTAAAACAAAGTCCAGTCACCTGCTCAGGGACTGTCGGTAGTTCATTGATATGCACAAACTCATCCAGCAGGCAGGCCAGCAACAGCTACCACCGCCACCACCACCACCTCCACCACAACATCAGGTCCAGCAGGCTCAACCTCATCAACCCAACGAGGCATTTCCACCACCACGTGGGCAGATGAGTATGATCCACAGGACAGGCGTTTCAAGGAGAGAAATGAAGAAGCTCACTCGAGAAATTAACTTGGCAGAAAGCATCATGGTGAACATCCCTGAGTATGTCGAGTGGTCGTCTCAGAACATCACGTTCAGCCGAGCGGATCACCCGATGACTATACCAAAACCAGGACACGCTGCCCTAGTGGTCGAAGCGCAGGTAGGAGGATTCAAGATGAGCAAAGTCTTCATGGACGGTGGAAGTGGACTCAATCTGATATTCCTTGACACAATCAAGAGTATGGGGATCACCATGAGAATGCTAAAAGAATCAGACACCCGCTTCCATGGGATCCTCCCTACTTCACCGGCGTACTCTCTTGGCAAAGTTTACCTGAACGTCGTCTTTGGCAAACCCGACAATTTCAGGAAGGAAAAGATCGAGTTCGAAGTCGTGACTGGGAGTCGCAGTATCACGCTATACTCGGGAGACCAGCTTATGTCAAGTT
This sequence comes from Lolium perenne, assembly GCF_019359855.2. Taxonomy (NCBI): domain Eukaryota; kingdom Viridiplantae; phylum Streptophyta; class Magnoliopsida; order Poales; family Poaceae; genus Lolium; species Lolium perenne. Next base: position 121,050,522 of record NC_067248.2, on the reverse strand, counting down.
CATGGCTGTACCGCACTACGCATACCTCAAGCTGAAAATGCCTGGGAACAACGGGACAAACATTACAGTCTATGGAAGTTTCTCACGCTCGGACAATTGTGATCGGGACTTTCAGAGGATTGCTGCTAAGTTTGGCCTGCGGCAGGAAATTGCTGACCTTCCATCGAAGACATCGTCACGCAGTATTAAAGAAGAAGAACGCGTTAGAGGAGCAAAGAAGAAGTCAGCCGACCTTGCCCTTGAAGCTCCGGCAGCACAAACTTCGGTAGCCCAAGCTTCGGCAACAAAGGCTTCGGCAGTTGATGATGCAGAAGATATAGGAGGCAGCAAGACACTGACAATCGCTGCCCAGACCCCTGGCGAAGTCGACGACGCTTCAAAAAACACCAACACGGTGATCAAGCCAGAAGACGAGAAGAACCCCTTCAATACTTAAGCAATTTACTAGTGTTTAGTTTCCCTTTCCTTTTCAAACAGGGCTCTCCCTTTTTTCACCCTTTAGTCCCGCGTTTTTTAATAAGAACTTAAGTTTTGATTCCTTGAAAAGCTTTGCAGTTGACCGGAGCACCTAAATCGCACCTTTGTAAACCCTGTCCACGCCCCGTGGCGAACGATGGTCCAACACAGCACACGGCAAAGGATCGTGCTCCGAAAAATGCCTCTACGAGTGCTACAGGATGCAAAATAAACAAGGACATTAACCCCGTCCCTCTGCTATAGATGCCTCTACGAGCGCCGTAAAGTAGCAAGAGTCCGGAAGTACACATCGACACAACCCACGTTCGATATTTTACCTACGGAAATATCAACGAACAACGGGTTCACCGGCAGTCATTACACCCAAAATATTCGAGAGTGACTGTCGAAGCATATATCGGTTGAAGGCAAAGTTGCGCATACAACGGGATTAGCAAAACCCGCAACACGAGTTGATCACTCAAAAGATTTGCCGACCAACCAATACATACACGGCTAAAACGAGCAATTAAGATTTGCTCCTTCAAAATTTGCCAACGGCATCAACATGGTAAAAATACATATACATGTATCAACCAAATAATAAACCTCGGTTAAAACAATCCTAACACTTGGATAAAGTAACCAAAACATCTATTTACACTAACAATCTTAACTCCTGGAATCACCCTTGAGGAGTGTCTTTTTCTTCAGGTACCTTTGAATCCTTCTCAAGCTTGTCGACAATCATATTGGCAGGTAGCAAAACCTTCGGATACAGCGTCTCCAAGTCACCAGTTGCGTTGGCAATAGACAGTAAACTCGCTGAAGGATAACGTGCAAGGACAAGAGCAAGCGTAAACCTGGCTCCTGCAAAGACCTGAGCTCGCACCAAGTCCCGAATCTTCTTGGTATTCCCAAACTCCGACATCAGAGTTAATAGCGTGGGGGGAACTCTGTTCAAGGGAAACATTGTCCTCCAAACCACCCTCAGGGCTTTCTAGCATTTGTCGAAGAAACGGTGAACCTGTTGGACCCGATCCTGAAATTGTGCAACAGCCGAAGCTTTCGACTGCTCCCGCCAGAAAATCTCTTCGGCTGACGACAACTGGGTCAATGCGTGTACACGCTCATGGACCCGCTTGTCCTCTTCAGCACGATTCAAAGATATGACTGGCAAGGCAATTAACAGAAGATCAGGCAAATACGTTTTTGGCAGAAGAACAATGAACGCAAGGATTAAGGGACTTACAGTTTAAACTTTCGGTGGCCTTATGAAGTTCAGTAAGGGCGTAGCGCTCTACATCAGCCGCAATCTCGCCCTTCTTCTTGATGATAGCATCCAAGGCGTAAGTACTGCGCAGATCCTTCTCTAACTGTGTGATCCGATCCTTCATACGTTGGATCCGATCATCTTCAGAAAGAGCACCCGAAGAATCTTCGATAGATGCAGGCACGGGGAACACCTGCAAGAAACAGCGTCAAAAAGCATGACATACCGATTCACACCAACATCGGAAGATACTCCCATCGGGAGAATGCAAGTGACAATATTATAACGAAGAATGTGCTAACAACATTGCTAGCACAAAGTTTATTACAACCAAAGGTTATCCAAGCGAGACAGTGTTTCACATCCAATCAAAAGAAAAGTTTGCTACAAAGATCAGAGGGCTTGGGTCTGAGTTGATAAACTAGGGCCTGCCGATGTCTTCCATGATGAAACCAACTCGAGGAGCTGGCGTGCACATCTAACGGCTGATGCCTTGAAGGTGCTTAAATCAACAAACCGCCCATCCTCCTCCTTCGGCAGCTCCTTGGACATTTCTTCAATATCGGCTTTAAAGCCGTGACCCATCATAAGTTGGAAGGCAAGGACGGCACCATAGGTACGCGAAGTACGTTTGAATACCTCGATAACCTCCTTGGTGTCAACCGCGAAGGCGTCGATCAACTGCCCCAGAGTTTTATCTTGACTAATCTTGGGGAAGATCATCGAGTGTATTCGCGCCATGGCACCCTTTCCCTTCTCAAGAAGCTCCCGCGTGAGCTGATGGGAGGCGAGAGTCATCGACAGGCCATTGGCCGGAGAGTTGTTTGGAATTTTGTCCAAGGCGTCGGCAGGAATGTTGACGGCTTCTGCAGGAGAAAGGTCATTGATAAAAGGCTGAACCCATAAGTGCGATAATCGACAGAGGAGCGCAAAGGGGATTACCAAGTAAAGCCAAGGAAGACTGACGAAGGAGTTCATCCTTTTCAGCTGCCCGAGCTTCGGCAGCCAGCCTGGTCACCTCTTCCTCCCTCAACTTCTCCTTTAGCTTGCCCAGCTCCTCCTTCAGGGAGTCGACTTCTTGGCGGGCCTCGGCAGCTATCTTGACCGCACCATCCAGCTTCGAGGAGGAAGATTTAACCTCCTTCTGCAGCCGAACCTTCTCTGCCTCCAGAGAAGTGAATTGGGAAGCGAAGGCCTCCAAAAAGAAGATAACTCCTCGCAAGTCCTAAAAGAAAAAAAGAGGGATATTCAATGAAAAATCATTAAGCAAGATACACATCAGAAAGGTTCATGTTGCAATCGAGAGGGACTTACAGAAGGAGGAGTCCTGGTGGCGGCGGTTGAAGGAGCATCTTTCCCTTCAGAAAGGGAGGAAGCTGTTGATACCTGAGCCGCGGGGGCTGCTTTGGGAACCGACGCTTCAGAAGCAGCGACGTCTAGCGGAGCAGCTCCGGATTTGGCCTTCTTAGCCGGTGGCTCGACAAAACCTTCATCACTGTGAAGGGAAATGATTGACAAAAACGTTATGAAAGGAATGCAAGAAGTAAAAGGACAAAATGAGGCTTCAGGGAAGAAGATACTTACATGTCGAAGAGGTCGTCTTCATCGGCAAAGCCGCCAGTCGATCTCTTCGCGGGTGAAGCCCTGGCCTCCTCCACAGCTGCATCATAAAGGCATCATGATCAGCGTCATCATTGCGCACTGATCCCTCTGTGTTGCAAGCATCGTCGGCTAAGGAAGGAAGATTGGCATGGGCAGCTTCCGAATCTATCGGGTCATCATATTCATCTTCTGGGTCTACATGTTCGGCAGTACGAAAATCAACAGGGACTGAGGAGCCTCTTCCTTCAGAATTTTCATTTGGAGAATCTTGTAAGTTTCCAGAAACTATGGGAACCTGCCAAAGGAAGGATCAAATAAGAACAATGGAAAATATGTCGACTAAGCGAAAGAAGCATAATAAGAGTATGAGAAAGAGAATTACCTCTGACGGTGGATGGTTGACGTCGAGAGGAGTATAGGAAGATATCAATGGGATCGAGTCCTCCTGACTAAAGAGAGTAAGACGACGGACTTCATCAAGCAGCTCCTTTTCCGACAGTTCAGCGACATTGATCCTGGTTTCATCTTTTGGACCCGTATACAACCACATTGGACGAACTCTCGCCATGACTGGCTGGACCCGACGCTTCAGGAACACCGCTGCTACCTCTGTGCCGATCATGGTTTGTCCATCGGCTTCTTTGACCCGAAGGAATTTGGCTAATAATTCGTCGGCAGCTGCCCTTTCGTCAGGAGAAAGAATGTTCTTCCAGGAATCTTTCGGCTTAGCCTCAAGGACGTCGGCAAAGCAAGGGAGCTGGGACTCGGTTGTCGCAGAATCTTTGACATAAAACCATTTCAGTCTCCATCCTTGCACGGATTCTCTCATCGGGAAACTGAAATAGTTAACCTCCGAGCGAGCCACGAACCCCACGCCTCCAATGACGAAGGATCCATTGCTACTGCTGTATCTCTTAACATAGAAGATTTTCTTCCACAATCCGAAATGAGGCTCAATGCCCAAAAATGCCTCACAGAGGGTGATAAACACAGCAACGTGAAGGATCGAGTTGGGAGTAAGTTGCCAAAGTTGGATTCCACAAGTCCGTAGAAGGCGAAGAAGGAACTCATGGGCAGGAAGCGAAAGACCCCAATATAGGAATGATAAGAACACCACGGTAAAACCAGTAGGGGGATTGGGCCGAGAAATCGCACCTGGAAGTATCACGTTCCCCTCGTCGGGGGAGACTAATCCGAGGCTTCGAGCCCTCTTCTCATCACGTTTCGTGATGGAGGACGCCAGCCAATCTCCTGGCTTGGCTATTGAGCCTGGCGGCGCCGGCGGCGCCGGAGCTGTGGGAGGAGCATCTGAAGAACTCTTCTTTGGGAGAGTGGAGGAAGATTTTGCGGCGGCGCCACCGGCCGTAGAGCTGCCGGCGGCAGTAACGCTCTTCTTCTTCACCATTGTCTAGATCTGGGGAAGATTGGAGAAGCGGTGGTGGCAGCGCAGCAGTTACGGAAGGAAGAAGGAGAAAGGCAAAGGCAGATGTGGGAAAAGATTAGGGATTTCTCACCCTTTGGAGATCTTAAGAGGAGAAGAGTTGCGTGGGCACGTGTCGTTGATGCCAGTCTATCAAGTGGACCATTTTCCGATTGATGGTTGCGGGAATCGAGGAGACGCCTTGGTAACTGTGCGCAGAGGGCGGAAATTGCTTGAAAATAGGAACAGACAGAGAGAGAATGGGCCCAGCGGGTCGCGTCTCGTCAGTAAAAATCAAGACATCGATAAAACGTCATCAATGACGTCATAAAGAATGCCTGAAGCACTCGAAGGAATAAAAAGCTATCGGATGGTGAACTTGAGTCTATGCACAGATTGCAAAGCATCTGCGCTTAGACTAGGGGGCTACTCCCATCGGGAACGCTGATGCGCACCTGATATGTTGAGGACTCGAAGAAAAAGGATGAAGAAAAAGATGATTGCTTAGCTCAAGTCTGCGCCCAGTTGCAAGCACCCGTGCCCAGACTCGGGGGCTACTCCCATCGGGAGCGCTGGACGCGCACCCGATAAAAAAATTTGCGCTCCATGATCATGCCCGGGGACTTGATTCTGTGTAGGGTAACGTTGTTTTGCCATCGGCAGTTAACCAACAAAAGTTGGGCGCGTTACTCATCATCCCTTGCAAGCAAAAATTTATCGGGTGACTTATGAAGACCCGCAGAAAACTTCGGCAGAGAAGAATGTTTGAGTGGTACAACTTGAGTCTACGCAAGGATTGCAAGCATCCGTACCTAGACTCGGGGGCTACTCCCATCAGGAGCGCTGACGCGCACCCGACAAAAAGGACGATGCTGATTCAAGATGAACAAGGACAAATCAAGGAGAAGAACATCAACAGAAGACATGCTTCAGTCTCTACCCGAACAATGTTCGGCTAGACACTCGGGGGCTACTGACGTGGGCATTACCCTTCGGGTAACCGACATTGCCCTATCCTGCATTGACTAATTGGAGGTCCATGAAGACACCTGGAGGCAAGATGGGCCACCTGGACGGCGCACCAGAGGAATCCTTGACGGGCAAGACAAGGAAACAGCCGAACAAGGAAAGATTAGATCTAAAACTACTATAAACCTAGTCGTACTCGGTTAGACCTCTTGAGACCTGGCCTCCTATATAAAAGCCAGGAGATTGGCTGCCGAGGGACACAATCAATCGTAGCAACCTTAGCCACCAAAAAATCTAGAGCTAGGTCGCCGCAGTACTTAATCTCTCGACGAGATCTCTGCCGAACTATTCGGCACCCCATTGTAACCCATTGTCATCATAATCAAGAACAGACAGGCAGGATGTAAGGGTTTTACCTCATCGAGGGCCCCGAACCTGGGTAAATCGCTCTCCCCGCTTGTCTGTGTACCGATGTCTCGTGTCAGCTTGCAGGATTCCGCTAACCCTAAGCCCCAATCGGAGGGCATTGCCGAGGAGTACCCTCGACACCAAGTAGCCAAAATACTGATAACAATTGGAATCAACATGTGTCTCTAGTGTATTTACTATAGAGATAACATCAACAAAGTCATGCCTCCGTAATTTCTAAACTGCATAAATGTCAAAACTGATAACGCACTCACAACATTACCCTTGACATGCCTCTTTTGTTTTTTGTTTAATGTGGTACCACATTCCTTTTAGGTAATACTATTCGGTTTTAAGTAGAACCCGGATTGTAACGTTTAATTCCTCATAACACACCTTGGTATAGCGGAAAGAAAATGCATGAATCCTACTCATTCAGTTTTGAGTAGAACCCGCATTGTAACGTTTAATTTGTCATAACGCACCCTGGTATAGCTGAAAGCAAATGCATGAATCTTACTCATTCGATTTCGCGCACTCTAACGTTAAATTGGTCATAACGCACCCCCAAGATAGCGGAAAGAAAATCTGTGAGATCTTACACATTTGGTTTGAGTAGAACCTGCATTATAACGTTTAATTAGTCATAACGCACCCCACTATAGCGGAAAGCAAATGTCTGAGATCTTACTCCACCCGTTTGTTATGGCTGGACATGTAGCATTGTTGACTTGTTGTATGCGCGCTCTCTTTCTTGCATTGGTACGACCGTTGCAATGCCATTTTCTATATCAAGAGTCATCACTTCGTAACCTTACATCAAAATGAGTGATACATTTTTTCCTTGTTGGTACTGGATATATCTCCAAGGGACCACAAATATGTGAGTTGAATCTAGAAAAAAGGCGTATTAGAATAAACTAATTATAAGCATACCATTATTTAAAAAGATAACGAAAGATCCCCTAATATCCCATTAAATGAAATAATACGATAGGAAAATGGTAAAGAAAAGAGAAACAAAAACAGCATAAAGAAATTTTCTTGAAAAAATAATATTCCAAAATGTCTGGCTGGGGGTGGGTGGGTGGGTGTTGCGTTGCACCCGAATAGACAACATCCACGAGACTATGGGTGGTCAAAAGGGATAATCATTTGCAAGGTATTCGTGCATTAAAAATGGTTGCATTTATCGTAGAGTGAAAGGACGAGATGTCGCCTAGAGGGGGTGAATAGGCGTTTTAAAAACTCTTACGGATTTGGCTTGTAAGAATGCGGAATTAAACTAACGTTTATTTTAAAAACGCAAAACCTAAATATGCTAGGCTCAACTAAGTGCAACAACAACAACTAGAGGTAAGCAAGATTGGCACAATATATATATATATGAACAACAAGTGATAGCAAGATAGAATAAGTACTTCAAGCTTGATGGCTATCACAAAGGAAAGTAATCTCGGGTATAGAAACCGAGGCACGCAGAGACGAAGATGTATTCTCGTGTCCCCTTCCTTTGCAAGAAGGTACGTCACGTTCGGAGAGGTGGGGATCCCATGAAGGATTTTCCAATGCCACGAAGGCTCACCTTCTTCTCTAGCCTATCCCACGAAGGAATAGCCATTTCCTTATGGCTAGCTTTTCCTCCACTCCGGAGATGGCAAGCTCCACAACCACTTCCCAAGCTCCACGAAGGAGAAGCCCGTCCCCCTTCACAATCTTCCACGAAGAGGTCACCGGGACACTAACCAAGCCAACTAGGAGGTCACCCTCCAAGAGTAACAAGCTCACGGTCTCTCACTCAAATAAATCATGGTGGAGAGCTCAACACTATGCAATGATGCAAAGCAAGAACACCAAAGGTGTTCAAATACTTCACACTCAAATCCCACCAAAGCATCAAATGCTAGGATGTAATTAGAAAGGAAGAACAATGGAGGAAATCAAAAAATGACTCCAAGATCTAGATCCCAAGAGATCTCCTCACTTAGAGGAAGAATGGATTGGATGAGGTTGTAGATCTAGATCTCCTCTTTCAAATCCCCCAAGAATATGCAAGAATCATAGGAGGGAATGGAGAGGAAGCAAGCTCAAGAGGTTCAACAATGGTGGTCAAAAACGTGTCTAAGAACCCTAAGAACAATGGGGAAGAAGCCCCTTTTATGGCCCCTCAAAAATACGACCGTTTGGACCAAAATCGAGCCCGAAACCGGCAGTACCGGAATTTTTGGTATCCCACCCGGCATGCCAGGCCAGATACCAGGCTGCCTGGCAGCATGCTTGTGACGGTAAAGCACACGTCCGTTGGGAACCCCAAGAGGAAGGTATGATGAGTACAGTAGCGAGTTTTCCCTCAGTAAGAAACCAAGGTTATCGAACCAGTAAGAGATGAAGATCACGTGAAGGTTGTTGGTGAAGGAGTGTAGTGCGGCGCAACACCAGAGATTCCGGTGCCAACGTGGAACCTGTACAACACAATCAAACTACTTTGCCCCAACTTAACAATGAGGTTGTCAATCTCACCGGCTTGCTGAAAACAAAGGATTAAACTTATGGTGTGGAAAATGATGTTTGCTTGCAGAAAACAAAAGAGAACAATGATTGCAGTAGGTTGTATTTAGATGTAAAAGAATGGACCGGGGTCCACAGTTCACTAGTGGTATCTCTCCAATAAGATAAATAACATGTTGGGTAAACAAATTATAGTTGGGCAATTGACAAATAGAGAGGGCATAACAATGCACATACATATCATGATGACTACTATGAGATTTACTTAGGGCATTACGACAAAGAACATAGACCGCCATCCAGCATGCATCTATGCCTAAAAAGTCCACCTTCGGGTTAGCATCCGCACCCCTTCCAGTATTAAGTTGCAAGCAACAGACAATTGCATTAAGTATTGTGTGTACTGTAAACAATACAAATATCCTTAGACAAAGCATTGATGTTTTATCCCTAGTGGCAACAGCACATCCACAACCTTAGGGGTTGCTGTCACTCCCCCAGATTCAATGGAGACATGAACCAACTATCTAGCATAAATACCCGCTCTTGGAGTTACAAGTATCAACTTGGCCAGAGCCTCTACTAGCAACGGAGAGCATGCAAGATCATAAACAACACATATATGATAGATCAATAATCAACTTGACATAGTATTCCATATTCATCGGATCCTAACAAACACAACATGCAGCATTACAAATAGATGATCTTGATCATGATAGGCAGCTCACAAGATCTAAACATGATGGCACAATAGGAGAAGACAACCATCTAGCTACCGCTATGGACCCGTAGTCCAAGGATGAACTACTCACGCATCAGTCCGGAGGCGGGCATGGTGATGTAGAGCCCTCCGGTGATGATTCCCCTCTACGGCAAGGTGCCGGAGGAGATCTTCTGAACCCCCCGAGTTAGGGTTGACGGCGGCGACGTCTCTGGAACTGTTCTGGTATTTTGGCTCTCGGTACTAGGGTTTTCAGAGACGAAGGAATAAATAGGCGAAGGGGCAGCGTCGGGGGAGCCAGGGGGCTCCCTCCCCACGTCACGGCGCAGGGGGCCCCACTGCCGCGCCGCCCTATGGGGTGGGCCCCTTGCTGGCCTTCCTCGACTCTTCTTCGGTCTTCTGGAACACTCCGTGGAAAATAGGGTCGTGGGCTTTTTGTTTCGTCCAATTCCGAGAATATTTGTAAACCAACTTTTCTGAAATCAAAAACAGCAGAAAACAGGAACTGGCACTGTGGCATTTGATCTTGTTAATAGGTTAGTCCCAGAAAATGCATAAAAACATTATAAAGTGTGAATAAAACATGTAGGTATTGTTATAAAACTAGCATGGAACATAAGAAATTATAGATACGTTGGAGACGTATCACAGCAGCACTCGGCATGCCGAGCCACACGCCGAAACTGAGATAACTTTTCCGGAGTCCGATTTCGATGATCTTGGGCTCGTTGGAATCACGACAACGAGATCTACAACATTATTCATAGAAACATCATATTCCAACCATTGAGAAAGAAAAATAATATAAAAGGTTTGACCTATCTATAAAACATCAAACCAGTAAAACCTCCAACCATGAAAACACAGGTGCATACGAATTCCGTTTTCGATGAACTTGGGCCTGTTGTAAAGCTAGCAACAAGCTCAAGAACCTCACACCGAGAAACACCAAGAAGTAATAGGAATATGCAAAGTATGCAAATACTTAAGCTCTCTAAGATGATGTGATCAAGTTACCCAACCGAAAGCTCCTCTTGATAGTGCGGTTATCTATCCTATAATCCGGTCTCCCAACAACCACCTTGAGACCGGTAAAAGGAAAACCTAGCAAGGTCATACCTTTGCCTTGCGCATCCTGCTTGATCTTGAAGATAACTCTTCAAGCTCCACTCAAGTCGGAATGCCTTACTTTATCATTGTTTCTTCGTGAAGACTCACAAATGCTCCCCCATACACCATGATGGGATAGCTCCATTGATGCACATCTTCACATGTCCATCATCACAAATGGACGACAAGCTTCAAGCATATGATCCTTTTGAGATGCTAAACTTGAACTTGCCCAACTCAACCTTAATGACGATCACCACTTGATGTCATCCTCTCATGGGCTATATGAGATCTCACTTTTGATGCATACCCATGGAAAGATACCTAACCCACATAGACAACACAAGGGAACATATATGATGGGTTAGTTCATAAAGCATAATTGACAAGGCTTACCATACCACATGACTTCACGTGGCGCATTCTTCATGCTTCATGTGTTGACCAAACTTGAATCTATTATTCACTCTTTGTATTGGTCAACCTTGTTCTTCTCATGCTCTATCATACTATCTTGAGGTGTATAAAGAATTCTTCATTTGTTTGCATGCTCTAAATCTTAGTCAACCATAGCTCAACTTATGAGATTATCATGACACCGACTTAGAGCCATAACTTGAATTCTTCACTTGGAATCAAGCACTCAAGATCTTGATCATTCATTGCTTATCACATAAGCTAGAGCATGGCTAATATTGAGTTCCACATAAGAACTCCATCTTCATTTCTTCTTCTTGATCATATCACATATATGTCTTCAAATTGATGATCTTGATGCCATTACTCATGGTATATATTTATCTTCATGACATCCATACTTGAATCCAACACATGGACTACAAGTAGTACCTATGGAATATTCCTTCATATAAACTCAATAAAAAACATTAATCCATATGGGTTGTCATTAATTACCAAAACCACACATAGGGGCAATATACCCTTACAACCTTGAGATTTTTCAATTCATACAGAGTTGCCTTCCTTATGATTGTACTACCATGGGCATACGGTGTTCAATATTTCTTTATTGCAGTCCCATAGTCCTTTTAGGTAAAAATACATTCGGTATTGAGTAAAACCCATGTTTTGACATTTTCGAGTCAGAAAGCACCATAACATGCTCGAAAGCGAACACGTCAAATCTTAATCCACACGGTTTGTTTCTAACATTTTGGACTACTGCACCGTGTAACCAAATAGTGATAAAGATCACAAATCTAGATCAAATAAAACCCCGCGAACTTAACTTTTCAATAATATGATGAATCAATGAGAAATAAGTCTATACCTACCATATGATACCTACCATATGTGCATCAACAACTCGCCAGCAATGATATGTAAGAATTTAAAAAAAATGATTCTTCATTGAATTTATAACTTACCTCCAACATACTCACAATCAATCCTTTGTTGTTTGTTTTAGTTCACACATACCCTAGAAACTATAATGTCCATGAGAGGGTTCTCAGTAGCAACCCCATAATGAAAATAAAAATCAACTAACACTCAGTTTTTTCCCTCTTCAGCTTAGCATTTTAACTTAAAATTTTAACTATCCCCGTCACATACATTGATTATCACTCTGTGTACTAACGTTATAAATTTATATGCAAAGGCCTAACATCAATTCCAAGCTTACCAGGGGTGCCAAATGAATTAATCCTAGCACCTGTCCTCCTATTTCTTACAACAATTTGAGGAAAATTTCACTCTACTTTGGCACATCTTTGTCACATATAAATGTAAATGCTCCCTCTCTCTCTATATATAAATGTGAATGCACATAGAAACCAAGGAGTAACACAAACACACAAACTTGAAAACCTTAAATCTTCATGTTTTTATTATATGTCCACTACAACGCACATCTACATGTTATGTGCCCCTTAAACCTGTGAGCAATCTCTTGCGCAGAGGCTGACCCAGAATGACAAGGGGGTGGAGCTAATATGGGCCAAGTGACAATGAATTGTTTATATGTGCATAGTTTGAGCCAAATAATGGATAAATTTTTATGTGTTCTTGGGCTGGACTATGGCTATATAAGTCCATCGTAGCCCATGTCACCCCTTTCTCGCCATAGATGAATATCTCTATGGTATTTATGTATTACACATGGTTGCATTTAATATAGAGTAACTTGAAGATTAGTGATTAATACAGAGTTGCCTTGCTATGATTGAACTCCACACGGTGTCTCAATTGTATTTATTATACACAGAATTCCACCTAGCTCATGGCTTATTAACTTCTTAATTTGATGAAAGCCAAAAGGGGATCTGGAGCACACGCTACCATACGGAGTTCAATATTTCTTTATTGTGGTTTCATAGTACTTTTCATAGTACTGTTAGATAAACATGCATTTTGTTTTGAGTAAAACCTATGTTGTGACGTTTACTAGTCAAAAAGCAGCTCAATATGCTGGGAAGCAAACACGTTAAATCTTACTCCACACGTTTCTTATGGTTGGACGTGTAGCGTTGTGGACTAATGCACCAAGTAGCCAAATATTGATAACAATTGGACTCAACACGTGTCGCTAGTGTATTTGCTATAGATACAACATCAACAAAGTCATGACTCCGCAATTTCTAAACTGCATAAATGTCAAAACTGATAACGCACTCACAACATTACCCTTGACATGCCTCTTTCGTTTTTTTCTTTAATGTGGTACCACATTCCTTTTTGGTAAAACTATTCGGTTTTGAGTAGAACCCGCATTGTAACGTTTAATTCGTCATAACGCACCCTGGTATAGCGGAAAGCAAATGCATGAATCCTACTCATTCAGTTTTGAGTAGAATCCGCATTGTAACGTTTAATTTATCGTAACGCACCCTGGTATAGCGGAAAGAAAATGCATGAATCTTACTCATTCAGTTTTGTGCACTCTAACGTTTAATTGGTCATAACGCACCCCGGTATAGCGGAAAGAAAATCTGTGAGATCTTACTCATTTGGTTTGAGTAGAACCTACATTATAACGTTTAATTGGTCGTAACGCACCCCACTATAGCGTAAAGCAAAGGCTGAGATCTTACTCCACACGTTCGTTATGGGCTAGACATGTAGCATTGTTGTCTTGTTGTATGCGCATCTGTTTCTTGCATTGGTATGACCGTTGTAATGCCATTTTCTATATCAAGAGTCATCACTTGATAACCTTACATCAAAATGAGTGATCCATTTTTTCCTTGTTGGTTTTGGATATATCTCCCAATGGACCACAAGTATGTGAGTTGAATCTAAAACAAGGGCATATTAGAATAAACTAATTCTAAACATACCATTATTTAAAAACATAACAAAAGAGCCCCTAATATCCCATTAAGTGAAATAATACGATAGGCAAATAGTAAAGAAAAGAGAAACCAAAACAACATAAAGAAATGTTCGCGAAAAAAGAATATTCCAAAGCGTCTGGCGTCGGGTGGGGGTGGGTGTTGCGTTGTGTTGCACCCGAATAGACAACGTCCACGAGACTATGGGTGGTGAAAAGGCATAATCATTTGCAAGGTTCGAGCGTGTGTCTACATCTTGGAGGAAGGAGATGAGCCCACTGCATAGAGTTATTTTTCTTGGAATGCACTTATTTTTTAGAAAAACTGTATCGATTGCACAAGCAAACAATTCATATTGCAGTTTTTCTGTTCCCATTTAATGTGCGACATTTTTTCTTCTTATTAATTCTACTATTTATATTTTTTTGAAAATTCAAAGGTGCCTATGTTTGACCAAATTAAGTAGAAAACATATTAGAATTTACAATACAAGAGATTCATCGTTAAATATACTTTCATATTTTAACTGTTCAGTGCTACCTCCATCTCAAAGCTTAAGGCTTATATTATTTTTAGAAAGTTAAACTATGTCAAGTTTAACTTAGCTTTTACCAAAAATCATTAACATGTAAAATACAAAATTAATATCATTAAATAGATGATAAAATATATTTTTATATGGTGCCCACAAAATATTATATTTGCTGATAGATTGTTTTAAAAATTTGGTCAAACTTTACTTGATTTGATTTTTCAAAAAAAAAAGCCTTAAGTTTTGAGATGGAGATAGTAGTTTATACGTCAATAGCACTCTTGAGGTTTTTATACCTCTGGAATTTTAGATTTGTTTGTTTTGGTCAGTGCTATACATAGGCATTTTTTGAGCCGGGCTGGGCTTTGGGCCAGACCTACCAAACACCAATGTAAAAAACATAGGCCCAGGCCTGGCCCGCCCCAGGATTTTCGGGCCAGGACGGGCTGCCCATGACCATCTAGAGTCAGTACACTGGACATTTGAGGGAGTGGAGTAGTACATGAGAGTGATACGGATCCTCGTAGTCGAACGCCGTGGCCACTTGTAATAAACAAAGGAATGTCTCGTCCCGTCCAACAGGTTACGGTCGTCTTGACGCCCATGCTTCTCGACGTTAGAAAACAGTAAAATGTCTGGGAACACGGGTTGTGCCGAGTAGGTTCCACTCGGATCAATGTCCCAGCACTGAATCTTGTCCTGTCTTGTCCCAGAGGAACTGCAGGCAGGGCAACAAGCAAAACAATACGGCCGGGATCTCTTGCTTTTGACCGGCTTCTTGGCCCAGCCTTGTCTCCGAGCAGGCAAGAAGAGAGGGACACAGCAAAGCTTCTGTGTGTTGCAGGATGATGATTCAATGCCTGCTGCATTGCAGCTGCTCCGTTTGCAAAGCATCGCTGTGTTTCTGTATGCGGCACTGCCTCCTTTCCATTCCAGGGCTGCAATGTGGGCAGTGGGCAGTGCCTTCGGTCACGCGTGCCCCATGCTCACATATGCATAAGCAAAACAAGCAGAGTAAAAACATTGTTTTATCAGTTTCCCTCAAAAAACAAACAGCAGAGATAAAGTTACGGCGCTACCTTGTTCATCAAAGGACAGTTACATCACAGTAATTTTTTTGAGATGACGCAACGGGTACTGCATTATTATTCCATCATAAACAACACTTTATTATTACCGCTGGTACTGGTTACAACAATGCACCATGGATTTTCACCACGGCTGCACAGCCACTCCATGAATCTACTGCCCAGTCCCTCCCAGCACCCAAACTACACTTTCTTATTTCTTACTAGATCGATAGTCGATACTACACCTTGTTATTTCTTACTAGATCGACACTGACTTTATTATTTGGCTTCATCATAATTATTAGAAAGGAAAACATAATCTGCTAACAGCTACTATAGCTTGATCGCCATCATCTCGCCTCGCTCAGTACGTCCACTCCTGCGGCAGCGCCAGCACCGCCGCGCTCGCGTTTTGCTGCTGCTGCTGAGTCGCCGCCGTCCCCTCGCCGGCGCCGCGTTGTTGCTGCTGCTGCTGCTGCGGTTTCCAATCTGCGTACAAAGCAACAAGCGAAAATTAGCAATCATGCGAATGTCAGGCAAAATTGCTCTAAGCTGGCTCTGAAAAATGTAAATGTCAGACAAAATTGCAGAGGCCAGGGCTTGGCTGGGCGCATTGATGGCAAGCAGATTTGCTCCTGCATGCGCGAGGGCGCGCTGCCCGACGCGCACGGTTCCTGCATTGCAGCGATCCTCATCTGCTGTTTTTTTTCCATGGAATCCGATGGAACAGTTGTCTGTTGGCTGTGGGATCTACTCTACTCGTATCATCAGGTGGTCATGGATAATCGCGGGTATTATCCGTCCGCAATCGGCGTGTGTTGCGAGCACGCGTCCCACATTAAAGCCCTCGCGTCGCGGCGCTCGAGAAACACTAGGAGAAACATCGATTACTGATGAAGCATGCGCGGTAGAGTACGATCATGCGAACTCACCGAGGATTTAGGACTCCGAACAACAACAGGGCGGCCCAAAGCCCAACACGACATTCATGCCTTCGAACACAAGGAGACGGTTCGTTACCTTTCGCCGGAGATTTGTTCGCCGCCGGCTTGTGCTGGTACTGGTAGACGTTGGTGCGCGGCAGGAACACGCCGGTGCCACCGGTGCCGCCGAGGCGCCGCTTCGCGGGCGGAGGGCCGTGGACGGGCCGCGGCGGAGCGGGACTCGGGCCAGGGAAGCCGCCGCCGTGCGCGAGGTTGGTAGTAGTGGCCTGGAAGGAAGGAAACAAACAGGTAGCGTTAAAAAAGGAAGAAATCGAACAAACAGCCAGGCGGGAGGGGGGAAAAGGAAAGGGAGGAGCAGCGGCCGCAAAGGCCGCGCGCGTCCGCTCACCTGCCACTGCAGCGGCGCCGGGTAGGGCAGGAACGGCCACGGCGCCGGGACGACGGCGCCGTACGCCACCAGAACCGCGCCTTGCTGCCCGCAGACCTGCAAACAAACCACGCACGCACGACGCCTCGATTAGAACTCAGAAACCAAGCGCAACAAACCAAATAACCTGCAAGTTCGCCGCCGACTTCCGAGCAAGCAAGCGCGTACGCAGTACGCACCTGGGGCGCCGGTTGGTGGCGGTAGCGAGGCTGGTGCGAAGCGAGCCCCGGAGGCGGAGGCGGGGGCCCCTGCTTCCCGCCGAGGATGCCCGTGAGGTGCACCGCGACGTCCTCGACGGCGGCGGCGGACGGCGGGGCGGGGGCTGGGGCTGGGGCGGGGGCGGGGTCGACGATGCCAATGTCGGCGAAGATCTCCCGCGGCAGCCACCGCCTGTGGAGGTCGTCCACTTCCAGCGCGAAGCAGTCCGCCATGGGAGGGCGAGGGAAAGGGGCGTGGTTCTCGTATGAAGTGGGGGAGATGGGGGCTGGGAGGAGGCTTCTCTCCGAGGCGTCGTGCCGGGCTGCATTTATAGTTGGGAACTGGAGATTGGAGATCTTTTCGCCCCAGTTTTTTTCCTTATTAGAAAATCCTCCTTTCGCTCCACCTGTTTCGAAGAGATGATTATACAGTAGTTATAGTTATCGTTATTACTGCTACACTTTATTACTGCTCATATTTATTCATTGGTAGCAGTAATATGATTCTAGGAGTAAGAGTAGTACTCTTCATCGAGACATTGATGGGCAGCCTCAAGGTATTTACTATAATTTTATTCCTAAATAAATAAAAGTGCTTATATATGGACAAACATCTTTATTTGGGAGTAATGACTCCTTTTTGGCAATATAGCATGAGATATCTTTGGTGTCTTATTTGACTCTATGGCAATTCTTCAATTACATGGAAACACACATCCTTTTGTAGATCGAGAACCGAATCGGTTTCACACCGATGACCGTGAGAAATCTCGGAGGTGCGGAACATTGCAGGGACTCCACTATAATTTTGTTTACTCGGAGTTTACAGCTTAGTTTTGTGGCCACGTGTTTGCCCTCGATCCTTTTGGTCGGTTCCGTGTGCGTATGTTGCACGGTGTCTTTGTGACTAGTGAATGAAATGTGGTAATCTTCTTTAAAAAAACATGCCAATGGCTACTTTGATTCAAAGGAATTGTTTTAGATCATAATTATAATCAATAGGATTTTTTAATGGAGTCCATTAAGTTCAAATGAATGAATCATATGATATCTAGCAAGATGTTATGCCTCTACGCAAATTTTCTATGTATCCATAGCAATTATTACTTGTTCGTCCATAGCAAGTGCTTATTTATTTGTTGGTATAGTGATATGGTTCCGCTCTTCATTGAAATATTGATGGACAGCTTCGAAATCTTCAGTTTCAGTTCTAAAAATATAAGTACATGCATAGGGACGAACATCTTTTTTTTGGAGTTATTTTGGCAATACTATGATATGTTTGGTGTTTTATTCTCTATATGAAAATTATTTATGAACATGAAAACACACAGCCTTTTGTAGATTGGAAACCACCGGTTTCACACGTATGACGGTGAGAAATTTGTTTTTTAACGGGAAAGGTCCCGAAGGACCTAGTTTCTGCATTAATATGGCGGCAGGTACACGATTACATGAAGGACCCCAAAGAAAATAGAAATTACAGCCTGGCCCATAACTTTTACAATGAGCACCCTTGAGGAGATCGCAAAAAAGCGATCGAGTCCTTGCTCATCGCCGCCGATGGAGAACCTACATCTGCGGCCGTTCCTGTCACCACCGGGGACAGAACCACTTCGGGCAGCAGGAGCGTATGCTGCCGCGCTGAGGTCGGAGAAGATCCTCCTCTGGAGGAAGTAGTAGCCCGAGTCGCAATCGAGCATGGCGAGGCCATCCCTTTGGCCGAAGATAGCGGAAGCTAGACAACGGTGTCGCTTGGATATCGCCGGAGTACACGCAGAAACCACAACTCCCCAACACCTCCCAACGCCAGCGACCAACAAACCCTCCTCCCTCTCCCCCTCGCCGCCACGGCCGGCCAAGAGAGCGAGCAGAGCATAGAGATCACTAACCAGGAGGTGGCTGCGCTTATTGACATAGCCTATGCTGGAGCTCTCCCCTTTCGTCTTCCTCCTTGGAGACGCGACGAAGAAGACCAACAACTATCGCCTGGCGACGCGCAGACACACCAGCACGGTGAAGCTTGACATGGCCTTATTTTCGGAGATGCATGGCTGTAGCTCCCCCACTTGCCCCGTCTCCTGCCACCGGAGGGAAGCAGTGAAGAACACCAAACCAAGATGAGCCAGATCTGGCTAGAGAGATCCATCTTCCTACTCCAAGACACCACTAAGGGATCAAACCCTGATCTATTACCTACCCTACCAGATCCGGCACCTCCCCTCAGCCATATCCCACCAGCAACGCCGGCGAGAGAGGCCTTGGTTTGGTCCGGTAGCGTGGAGGAGACTCTCAAAACACTGTAGAGGAGCGAGAGCGTGGGGAGGGGAAAGTGGGGATGTAGGTGCGGCCTGACGGTGAGAAATTTGGTAGGTGCGGAAAACTGTAGGGACTTCACTGTAATTTTCTTTTACTAGAGGGTTTCGTGCTTAGTTTTGTGAACATGTGTTTGCTCTCGGTCTTTCCATTCGTTCCCGCGTGCGTGTCCATACTGTCTTTTGCGATGAATGAATGAAACACGGTAATCTTGTTTAAAAATAAACATGCCAATGGCCACTTTGGTTCAAAGGAATTATGTTAGATATTAATCAATAGGAATTTCTTCTACAAAGTCAATTAAGTTCAAATGAATGAATCATCTAAATTCATATGTGTTGCTTTCCTTTTGGAGATATGATATGTTTGGTTTTTTATTTGATTGTATAGCAATTCTTTAATTTCATGGAAACACACAACCTTTTGTAGATTGAGAACCAAATCGGTTTCACACCAATGACCGTGAGTAATCTGGCAGGTGCAGGAAGTCTTTATATTTTTAGTTCTAAAATTAAAAGTACATGCATATGTTGCGAGTTACTTTTTGGCAATAGTATGATATGGTTTATGTTTTATGTTTTATTCTCTATATGGAAAGTTTTGTGTACATGGAAACACACGGCCTTTTGTAAATTTAAAACCGAATCGGTTTCACACTTATGACGGTGAGAAATCTAGCAAGTGCGGAAAATTGTAGCGACTTCACTTTTGTTTTCTTTTACTAGAGATTTTCCTGCTTAGTTGGATGGACTGGTGTTTGCTCTCGGTTTTCTTGTCGTTTCCGCGTGCGTATGTTGTATTGTCTCTTGCGATGAATGAAGGAAACACAGTAATCTTGTTTAAACATAAACATGCCAAGGAAAACTTTGATTCAAAGGAATTATGTTTGATTCTAATCAATAGGATTTTCTTCTACAGAGTCCATTAAGTTCAAATGAATGAATCATCTAAATTCATATGTGTTGCTTTCCTTTTGTAGATATGATATGTTTGGTGTTTTATTTGATTGTATGGCAATTCTTTAATTACATGGAAACACACAACCTTTTGTACATTGAGAACCAAATCGGTTTCACACCAATGACCGTGAGTAATCTGGCAGGTGCAGGAAGTCTTTATAATTTTAGTTCTAAAAATAAAAGTACATTGATATGTTGCGAGTTATTTTTTGGCAATAGTATGATATGTTTTATGTTTTATGTTTTGTTTTCTATATGGAAATTTTTGTGTACATGGAAACACACGTCCTTTTGTAAATTGAAAACCGAATCGGTTTCACACTTATGACGGTGAGAAATCTAGCAAGTGCGGGAAATTGTAGGGACTTCACTTTTGTTTTCTTTTACCAGAGATTTTCCTGCTTAGTTGGATGGACATGTGTTTGCTCTCGGTCTTTCTTGTCGTTTCCGCGTGCGTATGTTGTACTGTCTCTTGTGATTAATGAAGGAAACACAGTAATCTTGTTTAAACATAAACATGCCAAGGAAAACTTTGATTCAAAGGAATTATGTTTGATTCTAATCAATAGGATTTTCTTCTACAAAGTCCATTAAGTTCAAATGAATGAATCATCTAAATTCATGTGTTACTTTCCTACACGCTAATTCCATAGGATTTATAGCAAGAAGTTAGACCTCTTCGCATATTTTCTATGTCTCTAGGGAAACTATTACATGTAGCGATTCTTGTAGGATTCCACATCCATTGATATTCTATTCCCATGTTTTTCTTTCAAATCGTCCAAACCAAAGGGGTGGCATTGGTAATGAATTTGCATTATTGTGAAAGCGACCAAGTTCTCAATGTTATTTTTTTGTTAAAATAAACATTTTTATTTGGGGGTAATATATTTTGGTAATATAATATGTTTGGTTGTATGGAAATTCTGAAAGTACATGGAAACACACAACTTTTTGTGATTGAAAATTGATCGGTTTCACACCCATGTAGGAGATCTTACATTAAAACAGGGGACGCGTCGCTTTTCTGTTTGGGCTGGTGCCTTTGCAATTTTCCTCTATTTTCTAGAGACCAGCAGCCAAAATACCTCGGTTTCTCCTATTGAAGGAAACTTACTTAGCAAATTCGTGATAGACTCTCGAAGGGTACCTTCCTTTTCATCAGCTTCAATGAAAACCTTATGCCTAGCCTCATGCTCGTCCTTCATTTTCTTCCTCAACTTCTTCAGCTCGTCCTTCAGGATTATATTTTTGTCTTGAGCTTCGGCTGTAAGCCTGTTAGTTTCTAGCACTTGGTCAGCCGAAGTCTTAACAGCCTTGCGAAGTTGGATGTTCTCTGACTCCAGTCGAGTGAATTGATCAGCAAAATTTGCCACAGCGTCAACTGTAGCAAAATTCGGCTGCAATAAGAAAATTAAAAAGATTATTTTATAAAATATAGCAGATGTATCTTAGCCTATACTTGGTCTTTATCAAAAAGCCAAACATCGGCTCGGGAGCTAGTGGATGCTACGCCAGATATCATGTACTGAAAAAGAGATGCTTACATGATCACGAGAAACTAGAGGAGCGGAGGCGCCTGCCGAAGGATTAACTGTTGAAAGGGGAACTTTGGCCACACCCGTTCTTGGCGGAAGAGTGGCCATCCGATCAAGTTTAGCAGTCGAAGGCATTGACTCCTTTGCAGACTCAGCCCTGTCAGATAATATTTTAGCCCTCTTCGAGAGGGGGCGTCGTCATCATCCTCGGAGCTGGACAAGAGTAGATACGAATTTCAGCCAAATTGAAAGAAGCTAAGTACAAGTAAAAAAGAAAGGTTAAAGGGAAAAAACTTACAATATCGACTCCAAATCATCTTCTTTAGCAAAGAGTCTTGATGATCCCTTTGTGACTTGAGTAGCCGAAATTTCTCCAGAAGGAGCAGGAGAAGCTGTTGCGTCAGCATCATCATCTCGTCCACTAGGACTCGACTCCGTCGTCGTCATCAAATCTTCATTGATCTTCCTGCATCGCTTAGATTTGACGAGAGCATCGTCCTCGGGGGCTTCATCACCCAGAACATCGCTTTCTTCAAAAATATTCTGGTCATCCTCAGTCTCTTCAGAAGCATCATCATCTTCTGGAGCTACCCCACTTTCGGGTGTAGGTGGATAACTTTGAGCAACAGTGGAAGCTTGTCAACAGAAAAGTAATGAGTCTTAGATTCAGAAATAAAAACAATGTCGAATGCAAATACAAATGAAATTACCTCAGCAGGAAGGTGCTTAAGGTCAAGAGGAAGGCGAGCCGAAGTCATAACAATGGTGTCTATCTGGCTGAGGCAAGTCAGACGTCGCACCTCATCTCGAAGATCCTCTTCGGATAAATTAGTTGGGCTGATCCTAGATTTATCCATCGCACCAGTGTACATCCATAACTGATGAGCCCTTGACATCGCTGGATGCACCCGAAGTTTCAGAAACACGGATACCACTTCAGTGCCGCACATCGTCCGACCTCCTGCATTCTTTAGGTCCAAGACCTTTTCATACAGTTGATCAGCTATTATGCTTTCTTCGGCAGTCAAAGTGTTTTGCCATGATTTCTTCGGCACAGCAGCCAAGACATCTTCGAATGGTGGCAGATTGGAGCGCCGTCCTGATACTGGGATGTCCCGGAGATAAAACCACTTCTGTTGCCAGCCTTAGACTGACTCTTTCATTGGGTATTTGAAGTAGTTAACCTCCTTTCTGACGACGAAGCCGACGCCGCCAACAACAGGAGGACCGTCATTGCCATTGTGGCGCTTGACGTAGAAAATCTTCCTCCACAAACCCTAGTGGGGGTCAATGCCGAGGAAGGCCTCACACAAGGTGATGAAGATTGAGAGATGGAGAATAGAATTGGGAGTCAGCTGTCAAAGCTGAATCCCGTAGAAGAAGAGGAGAGAACAGAGAAATTCATGGGCGGGGAGAGAAAGCCCATGATATAGAAAGGTAGCAAACATAACAGTAAAGCCTTTCGGAGGCCTTGGACGAGAGGCAGAACCTGGATGAGCAAAATCAGATTCGACAGATGAGATGAGGCCAAGCATCCTCATCTTGTTCTCCTCACACTTGGAGATGGTGGACGCGGACCAATCAAGACTGACCTTGGTCGCGCTTGCAGTAGCGCTGGAGCTGGCGTTTCCCTTCTTTTTGTCCATGGTCATTGAGCTCGTGGAAGCAGAGGCAATGGAAAGGAGGAGGCAAGGAAGAAGATGAACAGTATGTAGGCGTAAAAAATGAAAACAGGAAAAGGTTCCCTATTTATAACAGGGAATGATTGGGAATCATGGCCGTTACTTTGGCAATCATGGGAAGATGGGCGAGAATCCATTCGTACACGTGTCCAGAAGGAGAGTTAAAACCGGCGGCCCATTATTCCCACTACGCGTGGAAATCTAGGAGGCACCTCAGTCAATGCGCAAGGACTAGTCATTTTGAAAGGACACAGATGTCGCCTAGAGTGGGGGTGAATAGGCGGTTTAACACTTTTACGAGATGGTCTTAACAAATGCGGAATAAAACTAGCATTTACTTTGTCAATCCCAAAGCCTATATACTATGATTCACCTATGTGCACCAACAACTTATGCTAAGCAATATAAGCAACTAGGTGATAGCAAGATATATAACTTCAA
This sequence comes from Lolium perenne, assembly GCF_019359855.2. NCBI lineage: Eukaryota > Viridiplantae > Streptophyta > Magnoliopsida > Poales > Poaceae > Lolium > Lolium perenne. The sequence goes on along the minus strand of NC_067248.2, from coordinate 121,026,653 downwards.
GCACGATGGCTATCACAAAGTAAAGTTCATAAGTAAAGAGCTCGGGTATAGGAATAACCGAAGTGACGCGGAGACAACGATGTATCCCGAAGTTCACACTCTTGCGAGTGCTACTCTCCGTTGGAGCGGTGTGGAGGACAAGTCACTCCAAATGCACGAGGGCCACCGTATTCTCCTCGAGAATTCCCACCAAAAGGGATGTCGTCGATCCACTATGGAACCTTAGGGAGGTCACCGAACCCGCACAAAGCTTGGGGCTATCTCCACAACCTAATTGGAGGCTCCCAATAAATTGCCACTAAGGCCTTGCCCTTGAAGAATCTGCACAACTTAATTGGAGTCCCCAAGAACACCACTAAGATGCCACAAAGGCCTTGCCCTTGAAGAATCTCCACAACTTAATTGGAGTCCCCAAGAACACCACTAAGATGCCACAAAGGCCTTACCCTTGAAGAATCTCCACAACTTAATTGGAGTCCCCAAGAACACCACTAAGATGCCACAAAGGCCTAGAATCTGTCTAGGGTTCCAAGAACCCAAGAGTAACAACCTTCTTGCCTTCACTTCCACGAATCACCGTGGAAAGCTCAAACCGATGCACCAAATGCAATGGCAAGAACACCACAAAGATGCTCAAGTACTTCTCTCTCAAATTCCAACAAAGCTATAAAAGCTATTGGGGGAATAAGAGAGAAAGAACAAAATAAGAGGAGGAACACCAAATTTCTCCAAGATCTAGATCTAGTGGATTCCCCTCACAAAGAGAGGGATTTGATTGGTCAAGATGTAGATCTAGATCTCCTCTCTCGTTTCCCTCAAATAGGTGCAAGAATCATGGAGGGATTAGAGGGAGAGGAAGCTTCTCAAGGGCAACAATGGAGTAGAGAGAGAGTGGAAGAAGTCTGCAGGCCAAGGAGGAAGAAGGGGGTCTTATATACCCCCTCCCAAAGGAATATGACCGTTTGGGACCTCCTGGGCGTCAAAAAACGGCTAAGGACCTGAGTGTCCGTGCTTACTGGACTCGGGCCGGATATTTGGCCGGATATTTGTATTCGGGCCGGATTATCCGCCCCCCCCCTCCCGAAAACTGCAGAAACACCAAAACGAGAATGATCATAACTTTAGCATCCGGACTCCGATTTTGATGATCTTGGGCTCGTTTCGAAGCTAGTAACAAGCTCCATAAGATCATGCAGGGAACCATCATAGCCCAGCAAGGTAGGATAGAAATAAATAATGAAAGGTTTGACCTATCTAAAAAAGACATACCGGTAAAACCTCCAACCTTGAAAATGCAACAAGTTGTCCGTGCAAAAACCATTCTTGATGAACTAGAGCTTGTCATGAGAATAAACACAAACTCTAAAACATCAAATGGATAAGATCCAAATAACAACCAAGAAAGATTATGCAAGGATGCAAAGGTTTGAGCTCTCTCCGAACGATACGATCGAGTTACTCACTCGAGAGCCCTCTTGATAGTACGGCAACTAAACTATAAACCGGTCTCCAACTACACTATGAGACCGGTGAGAAAGAAACCCTATCAAGAGCAAAACTTATACTTGCGTATTCCACCTGAGCTCGATGATGACGATCTTGACCGCAACAAGATGGAACGTCTTTCTTGATTGTGCTTGCTTGACGAAGTCTTGTGGATTGCTCCCCCATAATCCATCATGGGAGAGCTTCTTCTTCGCCGCATCTTCACATATCCATGAACACCATATGAAGAGAATGCTTCAAGCAAATGATCTCTTTGAGATGGCTCACCTTGAACTTGCACTACATTTCTTCATGGCAAGCTTCAAGTATCTGATCTCTTCGAGTTGGCTCATCTTGAACTTGCACTACATTTCTTCATGGCAAGCTTCAAGCATATGATCTCTTCGAGTTGGCTCATCTTGAACTTGCACTTCATTTCTTAATGGCAAGCTTCAAGAATATGATCTCTTCGAGTTTGGCTCATCTTGAACTTGCACTTCATTTCTTCATTCTTCATCATGTTGATGTCTTGAAGTAACTTGAGGGCTCACTTCATCTTCATCTTCAAGACATACTTGACACTTGATATCCTTCATCAATTTCTTCCTATTGCAACCTTGAAGCCAACATATGGTTCAAGCATTGCCTATGGACAACACCTACAAATATAACTCAATGCAAACATTAGTCCATAGGGATTGTCATTAATTACCAAAACCACACATGGGGGCTCCATGCACTTTCAATCTCCCCCATTTTGGTAATTGATGACAATCTCTTTAAGAGAGTTTATATAAGGAATTTAAATAACAAACAAGTTGAATATATAGAGCAAACTCCCCCATAATATATGCATGTGTGAATGAACTTGACTTTCATTACATATATTGGCATTCAAAGCCTAGTGGAGTTTCCTCTAAATATTGAACTATGCAAAACAACAAGATGCAATGCAAGAGAGGCATATGCTTAAGAACAAAGCAAAGACATAGCCAAATTCCCTTAAACCCTCCAAACTTCTCCCCCATTGGCATCAATTGCCGAAATGGGTGAAAATTTTAGAAGGCCAATATAGTGAGAGTTCCTCCATATCTTGTGCATTTCTCATAATTTGAGTGGAATCATATGCACGTATCCAATGACAAATATTCGGAAGGAATCACACTCTAGAGAGGATCAAAGATTGCAAAAAGATAACAAGGTCAAGAAGCTTCAACAAATGAAGCAAGCAACCAAATGAACCGCAAAGAAGATACCAAAATAAAGATAGATATTATGATAAGATCAAGAAGATTGCTCTAAATAATATGAGGAAGCTCCCCAAGGTTTGTGCACAAAACTAGACAATTTGCATTGGAGTAAAGAGTGCACAAACATGGAATCATTACTCCCATAATATCATTCAAAACAAAAGATACCAAGTGAAATACTCTAATGACCACCACGAAATAGTGATTTAAATCAAACGAGGAAGCTACCCAAGGTACATGCATAAATTAAAATGTTGCATTTGAATACAATGTGCATAACATGGAATCCTTACTCCCTCATTACCATTTAAAACACAAATATTTGCAATAGATCGTAGATAGAAAATTAAGCTTAACACTTGCAACAAACAAATGGTTGAGCAACAAGTAAAAGGCATCATAATAAAGGGCTCAACCAAGAGGATATGTGAAAGGCATGACAAAGCATATTATAAGACTATTACAAGGATGAGCAAAAAACATCATCATAGTCTTCAAAGAATTATATTGCTTAGCATGACCATCCAACACAATAACAAATAAATAAGCTATCAAATGGAGATGTATCATTTCTTATGTGTATAAGTTTCTCTAATTGGGCAAAATCACTAAGATGTTTATCCACAAAGAAACATTCACACACAAAATAGATACACAAGAAATATAGCATGATATCCAAGACGAAGTCATGCAACATACCAATAAGAATTTTTGCTTAATAGCATGGCCAAAGGCTCAATTTTATCTTATTGTACATTCATGAACTTCAACCACAAACATCTAAAATACATCACAAATATCAACAAGGGATAGAAGATAGTTGGGATGCATTGAGAAAGGAAACAAGTATCACAAACAATGATACCAAAAGAAATAACTCAATTTTGCACTTTCATCGATATTGCACATGTGAGAGGGCTTGAGGAATTGATATGCAATAAAATTGCTAAATAGGCATAGTTGGGATGGATGAATCATGACCATGATTTAATATACTTCCCAACATATGCACTCATCTCAAATTAATCACATTCACAATAAAGAGGTTTCATTAAGACTTTTGCAAGAAGCACAACATTTGCAAACCAAGAGATTCATGCCAAGATGCAACCACATGGTTGGATGCTAGAAAAATATGCATGAGAAGATACTTGTTACCGAGATAGCATTGGTGTGGATGTAGTTGATATGTGTTCGTTGACCATCCTAGCTTGCCTCAAGTTACCATTGAGTCACCACTTATTCCCAAGAGTGAGACAAGCATCCAATGCATATCCATTGTACCTAACACAACGGTAAGTACAAAAAGGTCCCCAAACTAATTGGGTCCGAAGTAGTTAGACACACTAAAACATATAGGACAAACTCCACAATACCATGTGCATATAGATATGAAATTGAATTTCATGCACATCTTAGCCAAATTAGGATTTGATGGAGTTTACCCTATATATTGGATCAAAGATAGTGACACATGCCATAAGATATACATATATTAAATGTGCATGCACAATACTTCAAGAACCAAAGGAAGATAAAATTTGGATAAAATACCAAATAAATCAAGAGACAATGGTTGTCCAAATTATATCAAAGAATCAAATCAACACAAGATTGACTCCAAAGACTTATCTCATTATAAGAAGCTAATTAAATCAAAAAACAAAGGAATGAGATAACCAACTCCCAAGAGAGCAAGGTTCCAACAAATAAACCAAACCCTCAACACTTTTTATGATGGCACAAAGTACCAAAAAGAAAATTTATGTCTCCCAAAACCAAATTCTTGATAATGATCAAGAGATGTTAAGCATTCTAACAAATATAGGAGAGCTCCTCCAAGATTAGTGCATTATCTAGGATTTTGCATATTGATACGTCCCAAACGTATCTATAATTTCTTATGTTCCATGCTACTTTTATGATGATACTCACATGTTTTATATACATTATATGTCATTATTATGCATTTTCCGGCACTAACCTATTGACGAGATGCCGAAGAGCCAGTTGCTGTTTTCTGCTGTTTTTGGTTTCAGAAATCCTAGTAAGGAAATATTCTCAGAATTGGACGAAATCAACGCTCAGGGTCCTATTTTTCCATGAAGCTTCCAGAAGTCCGAAGAGGAAACGAAGTGGGGCCACGGGGCGACGACACGCCAGGGCGGCGCGGCCTGGGCCCTGGCCGCGCGGCCCTGTTGTGTGGGTCCCTCGTGACGCCCTTGACCTGCCCTTCCGCCTACATATAGTCTTCATCGCGAAACCCCCAGTACCGAGAGCCACGATACGGAAAACCTTCCAGAGACGCAGCCGCCGCCAATCCCATCTCGGGGGATTCAGGAGATCGCCTCCGGCACCCTGCCGGAGAGGGGAATCATCTCCCGGAGGGCTCTTCATCGCCATGATCGCCTCCGGATCGATGTGTGAGTAGTCCACCCCTGGACTATGGGTCCATAGCAGTAGCTAGATGGTTGTCTTCTCCTCATTGTGCTATCATGTTAGATCTTGTGAGCTGCCTATCATGATCAAGATCATCTATTTGTAATGCTACATGTTGTGTTTGTTGGGATCCGATGAATATTGAATACTATGTCAAGTTGATTATCAATCTATCATATATGTTATTTATGTTCTTGCATGCTCTCCGTTGCTAGTAGAGGCTCTGGCCAAGTTGATACTTGTGACTCCAAGAGGGAGTATTTATGCTCGATAGTGGGTTCATGCCTCCATTAAATGCAGGACGATGTGACAGAAAGTTCTAAGGTTGTGGATGTGCTGTTGCCACTAGGGATAAAACATCGATGCTTTGTCTAAGGATATTTGTGTTGATTACATTACGCACCATACTTAATGCAATTGTCTGTTGCTTGCAACTTAATACCGGAAGGGGTTCAGATGATAACCTGAAAGTGGACTTTTTAGGCATAGATGCATGCTGGATAGCGGTCTATGTACTTTGTCGTAATGCCCTGATTAAATCTCATAGTACTCATCATGATATATGTATGTGCATTGTTATGCCTTCTTTATTTGTCAATTGCCCAACTGTAATTTGTTCACCCAACATCTGTTTATCTTATGGGAGAGACACCACTAGTGAACTGTGGACCCCGGTCCTATTCTTTACATCTGAAATACAATCTACTGCAATTGTTCTTTACTGTTCTTCGCAAACAATCATCATCATCCACACTATACATCTAATCCTTTGTTTACAGCAAGCCGGTGAGATTGACAACCTCAGCATTACGTTGGGGCAATAATCTTTGTGATTGTGTTGTGCAGGTTCCACGTTGGCGCTGGAATCCCTGGTGTTGCGCCGCACTACACTCCGTCACCAACAACCTTCAATGTGCTTCTTGGCTCCTACTGGTTCGATAAACCTTGGTTTCTTTCTGAGGGAAAACTTACTGCTGTGCACATCACACCTTCCTCTTGGGGTTCTCAACGGACATGTGTCTCACGCGCATCAAGACTGTTTTCTGGCGCCGTTGCCGGGGAGATCAAGACACGCTGCAAGGGGAGTCTCCCACTTCCAATCTCTTTACTTTGTTTTTGTCTTGCTTTATTTTATTTACTACTTTGTTTGCTGCACTAAAACAAAACACAAAAAAATAGTTGCTAGCTTTACTTTATTTACTATCTTGTTTGCGTTCTCCATATTAAAAACACAAAAAAATTAGTTACTTGCATTTACTTTATCTAGTTTGCTTTATTTACCACTGCTAAAAATGAGTAATCCTGAAGTTGAAGTTCGTTCTTTTAAGCAACAAGGTGGAGAAAGTTTTAAAGATGCTTGGTATAGAATTAGTGATGCTCATCATAGGTGCACTAAGAAACACTCCCCTATTATCCTACTTAGGAACTTTTATGTTGGTATATCTAGCTGGAATAGGTATGTTCTTGATACTCTTTCGGGGGGTAATTTCCTAGGTACTCCTGCTTTAGAAGCTAGTTGCATCATTGAGAGTCTAGTTGGAATACCACATGTTAATGAAACTAAAATTGAAATCTCTCTTGAGGATGTCATGAAAAAGTTGGAAGCCATAGATAAAAATCTTCCAAGTGTTGAGACTAAACTGGGGGTATTACTTGATAATACTGATAAACTTGATAAATCCCTAGGAGGAATTAATGAAAGAATTGCTACTTTAGAAACTTGTGCTATCCATGATAATCAAACCCATAGAATTGGTAAACTTGAAGAAGTTATGGGAACATTGGGTTCAACTTTTTCTTCTCTTAAATTTAAGGAGAAAGCTTATGTGGGAAAGGAGCAAAAATTCATGTATGTCTCTAAGGTGCCTTAGCCAAAGAATTATTATAAGCCTAAAATTGATAAAACCCTTAGTAACACTATGGGAAATTTAGATAATGGAGCATCTAAGGTACCCTCTGCAACAAGTTTTGTTTGTGAGAAATTTTTTGATGTCAATGCTTCATCTCTTGATGTTACTTGATTCACACTTTCTGCGCCTAGCTGAAAGGCGTTAAAGAAAAGCGCTTATGGGAGACAACCCATCATTTTACTTCTGCACTTTTGTCTTATATTTGAGTCTTGGAAGTTGTTACTACTGTAGCAACCTCTCCTTATCTTTATTTATTGCATTGTTGTGCCAAGTAAAGTCTTTGATAGTAAAGTCAATACTAGATTTGGATTACTGCGCAGAAACATATTTCTTGCTGTCACTAATTTGGGTATGGTTCTCTGTAGGTAACTCAGAAAAATCTGCCAATTTACGTGCGTGATCCTCAGATATGTACGCAACTTTCATTCAATTTGGGCATTTTCATCTGAGCAAGTCTGGTGCCTCTAAAAAATTCATCTTTACGGACTGTTCTGTTTTGACAGATTCTGCCTTTTATTTCGCATTGCCTGTTTTGCTATGTTTGATGGATTTCTTTGTTCCATTAACTTTCAGTAGCTTTGTGCAATGTCCAGAAGTGTTAAGAATGATTATGTCACCTCTGAATATATGAATTATGCACTGACCCTCTAATGAGTTTGTTTTGAGTTTGGTGTGGAGGAAGTTTTCAAGGGTCAAGAGAGGAGGATGATACAATATGATCAAGAAGAGTGAAGAGTTTAAGCTTGGGGATGCCCCCGTGGTTCATCCCTGCATATTTTAAGAAGACCCAAGCGTCTAAGCTTGGGGATGCCCAAGGCATCCCTTCTTCATCGACAACTTATCAGGTCACCTCTAGTGAAACTATATTTTTATTCCGTCACATCTTATGTGCTTTACTTGGAGCGTCTGTTTGTTTTTCTTTTCGTTTTGTTTGAATAAGATCGGATCCTAGCATTCTTTGTTTGGGAGAGAGACACGCTCCGCTGTTTCGTATGAACACATATGTTCTTAGCTTTATTTCTAATGTTCATTGCGAAAGTTGGACTATTTCATTCATTGCTATATGGTTGGAAACGGAAAATGCCGCATGTGGTAAATGGTATAATGTCTTGAATAATGTGATACTTGGCAATTGTTGTGCTCATATAGATCATGTTTAAGCTCTTGCATCATGTACTTTGTACCTATTAATGAATAACTACATAGAGCTTGTTAAAATTTGGTTTGCATGATTGATCTCTAGAGTCTAGATATTTTCTGGTTAAGGTGTTTGAACAACAAGGAGACAATGTAAAGTCTTATAATAGTTACAATATGTTCATATGTGAGCTTTGCTGCACCTTTTATACTTGAGTTTGCTTCAAACAACCTTGCTAGCCTAGCCTTGTATTGAGAGGAATTCTTCTCGTGCATCCAAATCCTTGAGCTAAATACTATGCCATTTGTGTCCACCATACCTACCTACCACATGGTATTTCCCCGCCATTCCCAAGTACATTACTTGAGTGCTACCTTTAAATTTCTATTCTTTGCCTTTACAATATATAGCTCATGGGACAAATAGCCTTAAAAACTATTGTGGTGAAGAATATGTACTTATGTGTCTTATCTCTTAATAAGTTGCTTGTTAAGCGGTAACCATGTTTCTGGGGACGCCATCAACTTTTACCTTTGTTGAATATCATGTGGGTTGCTATGCATGTTCGTCTTGTCTGAAGTAAGGGCAATTTTCATGATCATATGGTTTGAGTATGCATACTGTTAGAGAAGAACATTGGGCCGCTAACTAAAGCCATGATTCATGGTGGAAGTTTCAGTTTGGACAACTAATCCTCAATCTCTTATGAGAATATTACCTGTTTTTGAATGCTTAAGCATTAAAAGAGGAGTCCATTATCTGTTGTCTATGTTGTCCCGGTATGGGTGTCTAAGTTGAGAATGATCAAAAGCGAGAAATCCAATGCGAACCTTCTCCTTAGACCCTTGTACAAGCGGCATAGAGGTACCCCTTTGTGACACTTGGTTGAAACATATGCTATGCAATGATAATCCGTGTTAATCCAAGCTAATTAGGACAAGGTGCGAGCACTATTAGTATACTATGCATGAGGCTTGCAACTTATAAGATGTCTTATACATAACACATATGCTTTATTACTACCGTTGACAAAATTGTTTCTTGTTTTCAAAATGAAAAGCTCTAGCACAAAAATAGTAATCCATGCTTCCCTCTGCGAAGGGCCTTTCTTCCACTTTATTGTTGAGTCAGTTTACCTATTCTTTCTATCTTAGAAGCAAACACTTGTATCAACTGTGTGCATTGATTCTTACATGTTTACCTATTGCACTTGTTATATTACTTTGTGTTGACAATTATCCATGAGATATACATGTTGAAGTTGAAAGCAACCGTTGAAACTTATATCTTCCTTTGTGTTACTTCAATGCCTTTACTTTGAATTTATTGCTTTATGAGTAACTCTTATGCAAGTCTTATTGATGCTTGTCTTGAAAGTATGATTCATGAAAAGTCTTTGCTATATGATTCATTTGTTTACTCATTATCTTCATCATTGCTTCGAATCGCTGCATTCATCTCATATGCTTACAATAGTATGATCAAGATTATGATAGCGTGTCACTTCAGAAATTATCTTTGTTATCGTTTACCTACTCGAGGGCGAGTAGGAACTAAGCTTGGGGATGCTTGATACGTCCCAAACGTATCTATAATTTCTTATGTTCCATGCTACTTTTATGATGATACTCACATGTTTTATATACATTATATGTCATTATTATGCATTTTCCAGCACTAACCTATTGACGAGATGTCGAAGAGCCAGTTGCTGTTTTCTGCTGTTTTTGGTTTCAGAAATCCTAGTAAGGAAATATTCTCGAAATTGGACGAAATCAACGCCCAGGGTCCTATTTTTCCATGAAGCTTCCAGAAGTCTGAAGAGGAAACGAAGTGGGGCCACGGGGCGACGACACGCCAGGGCGGCGCGACCTGGGCCCTGGCCGCGCGGCCCTGTTGTGTGGGTCCCTCGTGACGCCCCTTGACCTGCCCTTCCGCCTACATATAGTCTTCGTCGCGAAACCCCCAGTACCGAGAGCCACGATACGGAAAACCTTCCAGAGACGCAGCCGCCGCCAATCCCATCTCGGGGGATTCAGGAGATCGCCTCCGGCACCCTGCCGGAGAGGGGAATCATCTCCCGGAGGGCTCTTCATCGCCATGATCGCCTCCGGATCGATGTGTGAGTAGTCCACCCCTAGACTATGGGTCCATAGCAGTAGCTAGATGGTTGTCTTCTCCTCATTGTGCTATCATGTTAGATCTTGTGAGCTGCCTATCATGATCAAGATCATCTATTTGTAATGCTACATGTTGTGTTTGTTGGGATCCGATGAATATTGAATACTATGTCAAGTTGATTATCAATCTATCATATATGTTATTTATGTTCTTGCATGCTCTCCGTTGCTAGTAGAGGCTCTGGCCAAGTTGATACTTGTGAATCCAAGAGGGAGTATTTATGCTCGATAGTGGGTTCATGCCTCCATTAAATGCAGGACGATGTGTGAGAAAGTTCTAAGGTTGTGGATGTGCTGTTGCCACTAGGGATAAAACATCGATGCTTTGTCTAAGGATATTTGTGCTGATTACATTACGCACCATACTTAATGCAATTGTCTGTTGCTTGCAACTTAATACCGGAAGGGGTTCGGATGATAACCTGAAAGTGGACTTTTTAGGCATAAATGCATGCCGGATAGCGGTCTATGTACTTTGTCGTAATGCCCTGATTAAATCTCATAGTACTCATCATGATATATGTATGTGCATTGTTATGCCTTCTTTATTTGTCAATTGCCCAACTGTAATTTGTTCACCCAACATCTGTTTATCTTATGGGAGAGACACCACTAGTGAACTGTGGACCCCGGTCCTATTCTTTACATCTGAAATACAATCTACTGCAATTGTTCTTTACTGTTCTTCGCAAACAATCATCATCATCCACACTATACATCTAATCCTTTGTTTACAGCAAGCCGGTGAGATTGACAACCTCACTGTTACATTGGGGCAAAGTACTGTGATTGTGTTGTGCAGGTTCCACGTTGGCGCCGGAATCCCTGGTGTTGCGCCGCACTACACTCCGTCACCAACAACCTTCAACGTGCTTCTTGGCTCCTACTGGTTCGATAAACCTTGGTTTCTTTCTGAGGGAAAACTTACTGCTGTGCACATCACACCTTCCTCTTGGGGATCCCAATGGACGTGTGTCTCACGCGCATCACATATGAATACAAAATGCACAAAACTAGGGTCATCACGCTACCTATATCTACTAAAAATGCTAAGAAATTTTGAATAGACAAATTAGATCCATAAGATGCAAGGAAGACACATGCGAGTCAAAGCACAACAAATTCATGGCAAATAATAAAACAATTTAAACACAAGAGCCAATGTAAATATGATCAATGAATCTCTACCTCATAATAGATTGCCAATTGTCCTAGGACAAGAGGTATTAGGAAATATTTCCCGGTGGTAGTTTGTAAGTATACGTAAGATCATATTTACATCAAATAAAGCATATGGAAAAAGATAAGAGTTAACCATCATGCAAAGAGAGTTTCTTGATAGCTTCAATTAGTCATACCAACATGCAAAGCAATTAATAGCATTCATGCCAACATGCAAAGCAATTAATAGAATGACTTGAAGCACATGGTTTCCCAAAAGTGTATCGAGGGACACGTTGTGACAAACCATGCCAAGAAAAACTTTCACAAATAAGATCCACAAAGATATTAGCAATGAAGCCATTTAAGCAAATTGGAACTTGTTTGAGCAAACATGCCACCATAGGAGAGAGATAATTTACAATATCAATTCTATGTGACACAACCTCAAATGTTCACATTTTCTAGGCTTGTAATATGCACAAAACTTATTACTCCCCCATAATGTGATAAGGAATTTAACTTCACAAGAGGCAAAAAAATCCAACTAGAGATATTAATGGACATTAGAATTTGAATTTCTCATGAAGATGACATACCACATAGAGACTAGATAATTTTGCAATATCAATTCTAAGTGATATTCCTCATGTACACACATTGTTAGGATGGTGAAATTCCCAAAGGAATACCACTCCCCCAAAATGGGGTAGTCCATTAATTGCTCACAAGAGCCATATAAGATACAACAAGATGCAAAGAGACTCCAACACAAACACAAATACATGGTGTGCAACCCAACATACATAGACTTGATTTCTCAAGAAAATCAAGTAGGAAGCACAACATATACAAATACATGCTAGGAACAAAACTAACACATGCAAAGGGGCGAGTAACTTTCAATAGAAATGAGTTGAGCACATGTTACCGCAAGGAGGAACATTGGATGTATGATAGAAGCAAGATAACCAAAAGACTTGGCTTGATATAATATAAATGATGAAGATCCCTTAATTCTTCATGATGTAGCCAAGTCTTCAATGCCCTCCAACAAGCACCTATTGATCAAGTTTTGGATTGTTGGTCCCCAACTAAGTTGGGTCCTAAGAGGTTAGTCACAATAGGCTTGGCAACCCAAATGGTTCTTTTCTTGACACCACTTTGAGCACCAACAAATTTGGCAAACACATTGCCACCCTCATCCTTACGAAGAGAATAAACATCATCAATGGTGATAGAGTTGGATGAGGTACCAATAGTGCAAAAGGAGGAGATGTGGCCCTTCTCACGGCATATGTAGCAAGTTCTTTTCTTCTCTTTCTTCTCACTATATTTCTCCACAATGGGAGCATTGGCTTGAGACTTCTTGGGAAGTGGCATTTCTTTAACTTGAGGTTGAATATGAGTTTGAGCTTGAGGCCGCTTCCCTTTTTGCTTCTTCTTCAAAGGGCAAGATCTAACATGATGCCCTTCAATTTTGCACTTGAAACAAACAATCTTGGTCGGGTCTTTGACTTGTACTTGGCCCTTCTTGTTGTTGTTGTTCTTGGACTTGTTCTTGTTGTTGGATTTGAATCCAAGTCCACTCTTGTCATTGGGGGATTGTTGCACACTCAACATCGTGTCAAGTTTGCATTTCCCTTCATGACTCTTTACCAAGTCATTCTTCAAAGAAGTGACTTGGGCCTTGAGCTCTTTGATTTTCTCGACATGGTTAGTAACAAAACAAGTACTAGAGGAAGTAGAATCTTCACTGTTAGAGCAACAAGGCAAGGAAGATAATTCATCACAAGATTTAGCAATATTATGAGTGCATGGATGAATTACTAGGACTAGCACATGGCAATATAGCATTTTGAGTAGTAGTTTTAGTATCCACATGCGGCTCACAAGGTGTTGCCTTTGATATGATAGCCTCATGAGCTAACTTTAGCCTATCATGAGAGGCTAGAAGATCATCATGGGAGCTAGAAAGCTTTCCATGATTTTCTTCCAATTTCCCATAATTGCTAGTTAGCAAATCAAGTTGAGCCCTTAGCTCAACATTCTCCTTCAAGATAGATGCTTCAAAAGAAGTAGAGTTAGTAGAACAAGCATCATTATTAATAGCAATAGGAGAAGGCAAGTTGGCATGCTCTTTTAGATAAGAAGCTTTAAGTTGCTCATGCGACTCGGTGAGTTTGGCGAGCGCACTCTCAATGACCCTTGAGCCCTTTTTGAGTTGCTCAAAATCCTCAAGGAGTTTTGCATTAACAAACACAAGCTTGTCATGTTTTAGCTTTAGTTCATTTGCCACCTCAAGAGCTCTATCATGGTTTTCCTTTTCTCTAGACAATTCTAGAGCAAAGGTCTCCTCAAGAGCTTCCTTGGTGGTTTGTTCTTCTTCAAGTTCATCCTTTAGGGATTCCACATCATTGGTGTACTCACGTTCAAGAGCACCCATTTTATTGGTGTTCTCACGCAACCAAATACATTTTTGGCTCTCAATAGCGGTAGTCAAGATTTCAAAGAAGTGAGAGCTAGCAATTTTATCTTTCCAAAGAACCTTGAATACACTCTTACCCTTATCGCGTAGAGAGACAACCCAATCCTCTTCTTCATACTCATCCTCATCCTTATCACCATGAGAAATATTAGGTTCCATGGTGGGAGATACCGTGGACCCCTTGGCCATAAGGCATATATGAGAACCGTGAGATAAAGATGAGGAGTTAGTTGAGGCTCCTTTCAAGATCTTGTCTTGACCAATAGAATATTTGGTTTCCTCTACATTGTTAGTCACATAACAACTAGAGGAAATAGAAGCATTTTTATCATGGCCACAAGACAAATCAAGCATATCATCATGAGATTTATTCAAGCAACTTACACATGATATGCAAGGACTATCAACACAAGCATGTAGATGATTTATAGTGCTAGATGTGTTTATGTCCATAGATGAAGCATTGCAATGAGATAGAGATGAAGAATCATCAATAGTAAGCTCAATACCAACATTGCAATTTCCATCACCACTCACCATATCATTACCTTGTGTCTTGCCACACATTGGTGAAGTGGATGAAGATGAGAACTCATCACGGCCGGAAGTGGAAGCAATACAATTATTGTCAATATTATTGGACACATCATATTTATCTTGAAGCTTTGTCCATAATTCATGAGCGCTCCAAAAAGGCAAGAATGGAAAAAGACCTACATCTCTCAAAGCATTCATAATAACATTAGAAGCTTCAGAATTGAGATATAAATTTTTCTCATCCTCTAAAGATAGATCTTGTGAATCCATAGGAGGAGAAAAACCTATATCTACAATTTTCTCCATATGAGGGTCAATGTCCCGAAAATGACTAAGCATGCAAATTTTCCAAACATCATAATTTGTGCCATCTAATATAAGATTGTTATCGTGCACTAATCCTCTAGCCGACATCTTTACTCTCAAGGCGGTGAAGCCTAAAATGAGAGACCTTGCTCTGATACCAATTGAAAGGACACAGATGTCGCCTAGAGGGGGGGGGGGGAATAGGCGGTTTAAAACTTTTACGAGATGGTCTTAACAAATACGGAATAAAACTAGTGTTTACTTTGTCAATCCCAAAGCCTATATACTATGGTTCACCTATGTGCACCAACAACTTATGCTAAGCAATATAAGCAACTAGGTGATAGCAAGATATATAACTTCAAGCACGATGGCTATCACAAAGTAAAGTGCATAAGTAAAGAGCTTGGGTATAGGAATAACCGAAGTGACGCGGAGACAACGATGTATCCCGAAGTTCACACTCTTGCGAGTGCTACTCTCCGTTGGAGCGGTGTGGAGGACAAGTCACTCCAAATGCACGAGGGCCACCTTATTCTCCTCGAGAATTCCCACCAAAAGGGATGTCCTCGATCCACTATGGAACCTTAGGGAGGTCACCGAACCCGCACAAAGCTTGGGGCTATCTCCACAACCTAATTGGAGGCTCCCAATAAATTTCCACTAAGGCCTTGCCCTTGAAGAATCTCCACAACTTAATTGGAGTCCCCAAGAACACCACTAAGATGCCACAAAGGCCTTGCCCTTGAAGAATCTCCACAACTTAATTGGAGTCCCCAAGAACACCACTAAGATGCCACAAAGGCCTTGCCCTTGAAGAATCTCCACAACTTAATTGGAGACCCCAAGAACACCACTAAGATGCCACAAAGGCCTAGAATCTGTCTAGGGTTCCAAGAACCCAAGAGTAACAACCTTCTTGCCTTCACTTCCACGAATCACCGTGGAAAGCTCAAACCGATGCACCAAATGCAATGGTAAGAACACTACAAAGATGCTCAAGTACTTCTCTCTCAAATTCCAACAAAGCTACAAAAGCTATTGGGGGAATAAGAAAGGAAGAACAAAATAAGAGGAGGAACACCAAATTTCTCCAAGATCTAGATCTAGTGGATTCCCCTCACAAAGAGAGGGATTTGATTGGTCAAGATGTAGATCTAGATCTCCTCTCTCGTTTCCCTCAAATAGGTGCAAGAATCATGGAGGGATTAGAGGGAGAGGAAGCTTCTCAAGGGCAACAATGGAGTAAAGAGAGAGTGGAAGAAGCCTACAGCCCAAGGAGGAAGAAGGGGGTCTTATATACCCCCTCCTAAAGGAATATGACCGTTTGGGACCTCCTGGGCGTCAAAAAATGGCTAAGCACCTGAGCGTCCGAGCTTACTGGACTCGGGCCGAATATTTGGCCGGATATTTGTATTCGGGCCGGATTATCCGCACCCCCCCCCCCCCGAAAACTGCAGAAACACCAAAACAAAAATGATCATAACTTGAGCATCCGGACTCCGATTTTGATGATCTTGGGCTCGTTTCGAAGCTAGTAACAACCTCTACAAGATCATGCAGGGAACCATCATACCCCAGCAAGGTAGGATAGAAATAAATGATGAAAGGTTTGACCTATCTAAAAAAGACATACCGGTAAAACCTCCAACCTTGAAAATGCAACAAGTTGTCCGTGCAAAAACCATTCTTGATGAACTAGAGCTTGTCATGAGAATAAACACAAGCTCTAAAACATCAAATGGATAAGATCCAAATAACAACCAAGAAAGATGATGCAAGGATGCAAAGGTTTGAGCTCTCTCCGAACGATACGATCAAGTTACTCACTCGAGAGCCCTCTTGATAGTACGGCAACTAAACTATAAACCGGTCTCCAACTACACTATGAGACCGGTGAGAAATAAACCCTATCAAGAGCAAAACTTATACCTGCGTATTCCACTTGAGCTCGATGATGACGATCTTGACCGCAACAAAATGGAACGTCTTTCTTGATTGTGCTTGCTTGACGAAGTCTTGTGGATTGCTCCCCCATAATCCATCATGGGAGAGCTTCTTCTTCGCCGCATCTTCACATATCCATGAACACCATATGGAGAGAATGCTTCAAGCAAATGATCTCTTTGAGATGGCTCACCTTGAACTTGCACTACATTTCTTCATGGCAAGCTTCAAGCATATGATCTCTTCGAGTTGGCTCATCTTGAACTTGCACTACATTTCTTCATGGCAAGCTTCAAGCATATGATCTCTTCGAGTTGGCTCATCTTGAACTTGCACTTCATTTCTTAATGGCAAGCTTCAAGAATATGATCTCTTCGAGTTTGGCTCATCTTGAACTTGCACTTCATTTCTTCATTCTTCATCATGTTGATGTCTTGAAGTAACTTGAGGGCTCACTTCATCTTCATCTTCAAGACATACTTGACACTTGATATCCTTCATCAATTTCTTCCTATTGCAACCTTGAAGCCAACATATGGTTCAAGCATTGCCTATGGACAACACCTACAAATATAACTCAATGCAAACATTAGTCCATAGGGATTGTCATTAATTACCAAAACCACACAAGGGGGCTCCATGCACTTTCACATTTCCTAACTGACCGCGTAGAAGTAGGGTGGGCCCATCAGGTCTCCTGTCAATCGAATCGCCGCAGTGGCAACGTCATTGATGATGTCACAGAAAGTATCGACTTATCGTGAAGCATCTAAAGGAAATTAAAACATCGAGTTGCTTGACTTGAGTCTACGCACGGTTGCAAGCATCCGTCCCTAGACTCGGGGGCTACTCCCATCGGGAGCGCTGGACGCGCACCCGATAAACTCTAAAGACTCGAAGATTTTAGAGAAAGATCCAGAATCATGCTCGGGGACTTGATTCTGAGTAGAGTAACGTTGTTTTTCCATCGGCAGTTAACCAACATCAATTTATCGAGTAAAACTGGGCACGTTACTCAAAATCCTTTACGTACTATCAACAGGCATGACCTTATTCGAAGATATAGAAGACCACGACAATTTGAAAAAAAATATCGGCATCCTAAAAACATTCGAGTAGTACAACTTGAGTCTACACACGGTTGCAAGCATCTGTGCCTAGACTCGGGGTCTACTCCCATCGGGGGCGCTGGACGCGCACCCGATAAAAATGACCTTTTCAGTTTCAAAGAAGTCAAGATCTTCCGACAATTACGAATGATCGTCAGAAGACAATTTTAGTTCCTGCACGAAGCTTCTTCGGCCAGTCACTCGGGGGCTACTGATGTGGGCATTACCCTTCGGGTAACTAGTATTACGCTACCTCCTGCGGCCTAACCAGGGGCCCATGAAGATCATCCACCAACCAAGGTGAGCCGCTATGTCGGTTCCAAAGAAGGATTCTTGATGAACAAGGCAAGGAGACGCAGAGACACGTAAAGTTTAGATGAAGAACTCTTTGTAACCTAGTCGAACCCAGACAGAACTCTCGGGACCTGGCTCGCAATATAAGGGCCAGGAGAGGGTATGCCGAGGCACACACAATCATTGCAGCCAAAACCACCGCAAGTCTAGAGCTAGGTCATTAAAAATCTTAGCCTCTCGACGAGTTAATAGTCAGAGCCTTCGTCTACCCCATTGTAACCCGATAATTTCAATAATCAAGATCAGACAAGCAGGAAGTAAGGGTTTTACCTCATCGAGGGCCCCGAACCTGGGTAAATGTCTCTCCCCGTTTGTTTGGTATCCGATGTCTCGTGCAACCTGCAGGATTCCGTCAACCCTAAGCCCCAAAAGGTGGGCATTGCCGAGGAACACCCTCGACACGCGTCTTTCGCCGCCCGTCCATCTTAAATAATAATTAAGTGAAATATTTGATAAAATTTTAAATGAAGTAATATAAGATAAACCCACCATGATTTAAATTTTGTAGATATAAATGCGCATTTGCATACAGATTGATTTATTTGTAGATATAAATGGGCATTTGCATACAGCCGACGGAATCTTCAACATAGTAAATACAATTCTAACATGGCAAGTAAATACATATTATGAACCACACCTTCAACATATTAAATGCTTATGGTAAAGGATCTTGATATTGCCAATGCATATAGGGATTCATTTTGGTTTGCAAATCTAAATTTATGAACCACGAAGTCCCAAATTATGAAGTCCAGAGAATTCCTTGTTCTTATCAACTTATGATCATTGCATGAATATCATCATGCAGTTCTACCTAATCAAAAATCAAAGAACACTGGAATTTTCATTAGTTACAACAAACAACAACAACAACATCAAAGCCTTTTTTCCAAGAAAGTTGGGGTAGGCTAGATATGAAACTCAACAGAAAAGAGAACCAAAACAAGGAGAAAGAAAGGAAAAGAAAAAATAAAGTAGAAGAAAGAAGGGAAAAGGGAAAGGGAAAAGAAGCGAGTGACTAAGGTTCCGGCACATGGATCGCTGATCTCCATGCAGTCCTATCAAGAGCCAAGACTTTAGGTACATTCCAATCCCTCAGGTCTCTTTTTATCGCCTCCGCCCACGTCAACTTTGGTCGTCCTCTACCCATTCTAATCTCCTCCATATTCTTTAGAGTTCCACTGTTAACGGGAGCTTCTAGAGGCCTTCGCTGGATATGCCCAAACCACCTTAGTCGGTGTTGGACTTGCTTCTCATCGATCAGTGCCACCCGTAGCCTATCACGAATTACCTCGTTCCTAATCCGGTTCTTTCTTGTATGGCCGCACATCAAACGCAGCATGCGCATCTCCGCGACACTCATTTGTTGGATATGTTGTCTTTTAGTGGGCCAACATTCTGCCCCATAAAGCACCGCCGGTCTAACAGCCGTCCTATAGAACTTACCTTTTAGCTTTTGTGGGACCTTCTTGTCACATAGGATACCAGATGCATGCCTCCACTTCATCCACCCTACATTGATCCTATGGCAAACATCCTCATCGATATCACCATTACTTTGCAACATTGATCCCAAGTAACGGAAGGTGTCCCTCTTGGGCATTATCTTTCCTTCTAAACTGACATCTCCGTCTTCGCCACCAACACCACTAAAGTCGCATCGCATGTACTCAGTCTTGGTCCTGCTAAGTCTAAACCCCTTTGACTCCAAAGTTTGCCTCCATAGCTCTGACTTCCTATTCACGCCGATCCTAGTTTCATCTACTAGCACCACATCATCAGCAAAGAGCATACACCAAGGAATATCTCCTTGTATATCCTTGGTCACCTCATCCATCACCAAGGAAAACATGTATGGGCTCAAGGCTTACCCTTTATGTGGTCCTATCGTGATTGGGAAGGTATCGGTCTCACTATCACCTGCACGAACACTTGTCACAACATGATCGTACATATCTCTGATGAGGGTAATGTACTTTGTTGGGACTTTGTGTTTCTCCAATGCCCACCACATGACCGTCATTGGTATCTTGCCATACGCCTTCTCCAAGTCGATGAAGACCATATGTAGGTCCTTCTTCTGCTCCCTATACCTCTCCATAAGTTGGCGAAGTAAGAAAATCGCCTCTGTAGTCGATCTCCCGGGCATAAGACCGAATTAGTTTTTAGTGACTTTTGTCACTCTCCTTAAGCGATGCTCGATGATTCTCCCCCAAAGTTTCATAGTATGGCTCATAAGCTTAATCCCTCGGTAGTTAGTACAACTTTGGATATCTCCTTTATTCTTGAAGATAGGTACTAATATGCTTTTCCTCTACTCCTCGGGCATCTTGTTTGACCGAAAAATGTGGTTGAAAAGCTTAGTTAGCCATACTATTGCCACGTCTCTGAGGCTTCTCCACACCTAAATTGGGATACCATCAGAGCCGAGGGCCTTTCCTCCTTTCATCCTTTTGAGGGCCTCTTTAACCTCAAGCTCTTGGATCCCCCGCACAAAACGCCTACTAGTGTCGTCAAAGGAGTCATCCAGCTTGGGCATAGTGCCCTCGTTCCCATCGTTGAATAACCCATCAAAGTACTCCCTCCATCTGTTTTTGATCTCTTCATCTTTCACTAGAAGTCGATTAGCCTCGTCCTTCATACATTTAACTTGGTTGAGGTCCCTTGTCTTCCTCTCACAAATTTTCACCATCTTGTAGATATTCTTCTCGCCTTCCCTTGTACCTAGTCTGCCATATAGCTCCTCATAGGCCCGCCCCTTGCTCCACTCACAACTCGCCTTGCCTTCTTCTTGGCATCTTTGTACTTCACCATGTTGCTTGTGCTTCTATCGTGGTGCCAACTCTTGTAGCACTCCTTCTCCTTGATAGCCCTTTGGACATCCTCATTCCACCACCATGTGTCCTTAGCTTGTGGCTTCTTACCCTTGGTCACTCCAAGCACCTCCCTAGCTACCTTCTGAATGCACGTACCCATCTTCACCCACATGCTATCTGCATCTCCCTCTTCATCCCATGGTCCTTCCGTGATCATCCTCTCCCTAAAGGTTTGTTGTGCTTCCACTTTGAGCTTCCACCACTTTGGTCTTGTGATGTTGATGCCTTTATCCCGCATCACACGAGCGTGAAAACGGAAGTCAGCTACCACAAGCTTATGTTGTGCCACAACACACTCCCCAGGGATCATCTTCTAATCCAAACAAGCCCTCATATCTCTTCTTATAGTGAGGACAAAGTCAATTTGGCTAGAGTGTTGGGCACTACTAAAGGTCCTAGGTGAGATTGCCTCTTCCTAAAGAAGGTGTTAGCGACTAACAGGTCATAGGCAACCGCAAAGTCCAGGATGTATTTACCCTCCTGGTTTCTATCACCATACCCGAAGCCTCCATGCACACCCTCAAACCCTATGTTAGTTGTGCCCACATGGCCATTGAGATCTCCTCTGATGAAGAGCTTCTCGTTTGGCGGTACACTTCTGACCACATCCTCCAAGTCCTCCCAAAATTGTCGTTTGGCGCTTATGTCGAGCCCAACTTGTGGGGCATAAGCACTCACAACGTTTAGGACAAGATTGCCAATAACTAGCTTGACTAGGATGATCATCTCACCCTTTCTCCGAACGTACACTACTCCATCCTTGAGGCTCTTATCTACGAGGACACCTACGCCGTTCCTAGTACCAGCTGAACCTGAATACCAAAGCTTGAAGCCGGTATTCTCGACTTCCCTCGCCTTCTGACCCGGCCATCTAGTCTCCTGAACACAAAGGATATTTATACGCCTCCTGATGGCAGCATCCACTAACTCTCGTAGCTTTCCCGGTCAAGGAACCTACATTCCAACTACCCACCCGCAACCTATTTGCCTCGGCTAGCTTCATTGCCCTTCACATCCGTCGGGAGAGATGAAAAGACCCTTGCTCACTTAGCAGTACATCCGGGCAAAGATGTAGCATGCCACTATGGCGGTGGCGGCCCGGTCCTTGCCCATTTAGCACCATATACGGGTTCCGATATGGCGCGCCACTAAGGCGGTGGCGGCCCAGCCCTTGCTCATTTAGCACCACACCCGCGCGTCGCTGAGAGGGTTACGCCCCAACAAAAATCTATTGGGTTTCATATCCATAGAAAAGGATGGTTTTTACGTTGGCTTGCCAAGCCTAACACAACCCTCCTACTTTACTCGGGGTTGGGACCGGCTACTCCTAAAAGGCATAGGCGGAGTTGAAATTTTCTTGTGTTGTAACTAATGAAATTTTCATTAGTTACAACACAAGAAAAAAATTAGAACTAACTCGTAGGAAAATTGTTAGCAAGAAATGGGACAGGAAATTAAACATGGACTTATTCCATAAATATGTGCATAAAACCGTAAAAAAATCTCCTTCAAGGACATAATGTTGGCATATGTAGGTCAAGACATAAATATAAATTATAAAATGGTTGTGATTCGAAAAGAAATATGAATGTATAAGTTATAAATTGCTGGAGATTTATAGTGTAAAAAATTGTCAAACACGAGGAAGGTGGCAAACAAAGTCAAAAGAGAAAATATCATACTAAAACTATGAAAATGACCAGTAGTTTCTCATTCAAAAGTTCGCACATCTAGAAACAAATAGATACGAGACGAGCACAAATACACTAACAGACATGTAGTTCATCAAGAACCAGAATGAAATATTATTGCTTGCGACATGTGCACCATTTATACACAACATTCTAATACAGGGAACAACATGATCATGCTTGAAAAACATTCATGATTGGTTTAACAGCAATTACGAAAACTGGTAAGAACGCATAGTGTCATTTTCAGGCTTACCAGTTATAATAATATCAGGACGTGATTCAGAAAATCAAAGTGAACTCCAAAGGTTCCTTTTTTCTCAAACATAACCTCAACCTTCTATCACTAACATTACATAATGCAGTTGCAACAATCTCTATTTACTGTGAACTCCTGGAAGTATCACTTAATCTGAAAAGTACTATCCGAACGGTGATGCATATTGGCAAGCTAACTGCATAGGTTAGCTCTAACCTATTTCTATGAAACCGAAGTAACAAATTTATAGCTTCATAAAGATAAACCTGCCAACAATCATCGATGGGAACCTAAAATATTAAAATAGCAAATGATAACATACAATACATGAAATGACATACCAACTTTATCGAAATAATATTAGGGGGGCACAAAGTTATGAGATTTATATTCACAAACTAAGTATGCAAAACAAGAAAATCTTAAGAAATATGAACGTGAAAAAATTAATGTAGTTTTGTTCTAGTTAGTCATGTGAATTTCCTCACAAGTTATCAATTGACATCCCAGGATACAAACCCTTATCTTATTAACTTACACAATTTACATGGTAATTTGATACAAGACGTTCACCGAACTAGAATAGGTAAAATTTAGTATGATCCCATTTGTTATATGGAGCTTTAGAGTTTACAACTAATATATACGATAAATATTTTTAATATACAATATTAGTTATTGTTTTGAAAGTTCTTCATAACCAAACAAGACATATTGACTAATGATGGTTATATTAGGAAAATCCACTACCACAAAAAAACTCACTAGGGCATATCCAGATGTTGCTATCTCATCTAAACTCAAAATATCGTTATTTCGTCATTCTTTTTTTGTGTGTCAATGGCGCAATCATCTCACTTTGTATATCAGCCATAAATTCTATATCAAGTTACCAATACACCAGTAAATCTAAAGAAAATCTCTAGTATAACAAACATGGATACACTAGTAGAAAAAGGGCCTTTAGTCCCGGTTCACAACGGGCTTTAGTCCTGGTTGTGCAACCGGGACTAAAGGGTCGCGACTAAAGCCCCCCTTCTTTAGTCGCGGTTGCTTACGAACCGCGACTAAAGGTCCGTCCACGTGGGCGGCTAGCGTGCGTCTGGGCGAAGGATCTTTAGTCCCGGTTTGTGTCCCCAACCGGGATTAAAGGCTATTTCGTTAATTTTTTTTAATTCATTTGGGTTTCTATTTTTTTTCACTCTGTTTTTTTCTATTTTTTTCAGAATTTCTATTATTTCAGTTATTTGCATAGCTTAGTCTCTATCTCTAACTACACTTATCTCTAGTCAAATTACTTACTCGTGGTCAAACTTCCCGCTCGGTCACCCATCCTCCCACTACTCCACCTCTAGCACGCTTAACTTCCGAGTTCCATTCCGTCCCGCATCCAAGTGCTACGCGCACATGTATGTGATACTAGTATCATATCAATCCTATTAACATGTTGGTCGATGTCACATTTTTTTATTGTTTGAATTTCAAATAATTTTTTCATAAACAAAAATAATGATGTAATAATAATCGTGAATAAATAAATAAATAAACATTAACTTTTATTATTTATTTATTTATTTATTTATTATTTTTAATTTTTTTTTTGCCAAACCTAAAACCTAAAAATTTGAAAATCTAAAAATTGGGTAAAAGTAATAGTAATCTTTATGCTGGATGCAATTATTAATTTTATTTTTTTGAAAAATTTTAAAAATATAAAATCCATAATTTATAGCAAAAACTAAAATCTTCCTGCTTTCGTATTTTTATTTGGAATTTTGGGAATCTAAAAATTGGCTAATCGGGTAAACCCCGGTGAATTCGGATGTAACTTTTTCCCAGGATTTTTTGATATATTATACGTTTTTTTCCGACGTCGTATGCAAAAGTTATTGCGGTTTTACCATTTTTTAAACTTTTTTGCAAAAAAGTGAAAATTCAAATTTCTTAATTTCTCCGAATAGTAGGTTGCATAACATACAAGAATCTGAAAACAATATTTTTTTTGAATTTTCTATCATTTTCTTTTGTATTTTACAAACCAAAAAAAGGCGATCCACAGGGGGGGAGGGGGGGTGTGCAGGGTGCGTGGGAGTAAAAAAACTCGGAAAAACCTTTAGTCCCGGTTGGGGACATCAACCGAGACTAAAGGGGTACCCTTTAGTCGCGGTTGGTGTCCCCAACCGTGTCCCCAACCGGGACTAAAGGGGTACCCTTTAGTCGCGGTTGGTGTCCCCAACCGGGACTAAAGGTTTTTCCGTCGGCCGCATCCCTCCATAGCCCTTTAGTCCCGGTTGGTGTTACCAACCGCGACTAAAGGGGTACCCTTTCGTCTCGGATGGAGCATTAGTCGCGGGTCGCCTCCCGAACCGCGACTAAAGCCCCCTTTAGTCGCGGTTCGAATATTTCCGGGACTAATGGGGGTGGACGGAAGCCTCTTTTTCTACTAGTGATATCTTTCATAATTTTCAAATTTATCTTCAGAACACCAACTTCAGAGAACTCGAGGTTCTCTCACAGAATCATGTTATTACATCCCAAATAAATTCTGAAAGCAAGACACCAAACATTTATAAAAATGAAAATTCTATCATGTACAATGTATTGTATAACAAATAATCTGTCCTAACTCTTTGGCTTCTGTTGGGGGGATCACCCCCGGTATGCCAAAGGCTTGCCAAACCGGATGGTTTAGGCCATCAAGATACCGGTTTAATATTCATACCGGAGCACGAAGATAAGAGTTTGGCTAAGTAAAGCTAAGCCGGTATCCCCAAGAGGGGTATACCGGAACCGGGTAAGGAAGATACCGGGATACCGGAAGGACGAGCATGTCGGCAGAACTGGTCAAAGATTCTCTTCAGAGCTAGAGGACAAAGATGAGCTAAGCAAGGTAGCTTTAAACGAAGGGCTGACGATAAAGAGGAGGATGACGAAGAAAGAAGCCGGAAGACGTCAGCCTCCCTGATTAAAGAAGACCCCGGTGTCATCTATGATTAAAGTAACTTTGTAAAGTAGTTTGTCTAGTCAAAGATGCCATTAGGGTTTCTTGCCTTGTAAGCCACCCTCTCCCCCTATATAAGGAGAGGGGGCAGCCCTCTTCACGGGCGACGAACACATGTACTGAGAAAACTTGTAGCCTGTGGAGATCAATAAAGAAGATGATCTATTGCAAGTTCTTCCTTGTGTCTTTCTTCTTCAACCTCTAGCCTTGGCTAAGTTCTTGAGGAAACCATCCGGAAGTTCATCCCATCTAATCACAAACCCTCCCCGAATCCTCTAGCGTCCATTCGGCCCCAACTCAAGCCATCCTATGGCATCTGTCTGTTCACCACGACGACAGTTGGCACCCACCGTGGGGCATGAAGTGGCGCTTGCAGGAGTCCATATTCGGGCGGGCGTCCTCGAGGTCGCCGGCGAGCGGACGGTGTCTGCGCTCGTCCAGCGCATCTACTCCATGGACTTCATCAACGACAACGCGGGCTGCTTCGCCAACGGCGGCATCTTCCCCAAGAACGGCCGCATCATCGAGTTCGGCAGCCACCGCGTCTACTTCGGCACCGTCCCTGTGCGCCAGCGCCTCTCGCCGGTGCTGGTGGCACCGGACCCGCCAAGGTGGCTCTGTGCTGGCCGCGCCGCCGGCAGCGTCGAGGTAATGATGACCGGCGTGGTTGGTGCAGGAAAAGAAGCTGTGGATGAAGGTGCTGGTCGTGCGGCTTCGACCCGTGCGGCCAAGCCACCGCTGGAGCGCGACGCTGGCGCTGCGGGAGCATCATCCGCACCACCGGCAACACCACTCCAAGCGGCGATGAACGTGCTGGCAACGCCCATCGTGCAGAACATCGACCCGGCAGCGGCTCAGGCGGAGCTGGAGGCACAACGCCAGAAGCTGCTCGCGAACGGCGCCGACATCGTCCGGGCGCAGCGCGAGCTGAACCTAACCTTACGTGAGTACAACGCTGCCCATGGCTTTGCTTCCGTTAGCGCTCATGCTGCTAGGATACCGGAGAACCGGCTTAAAGCTCGCAATCTAGATCAGGATTTGCGTAAGGAAGTTCTTGCCGGCAAAAGCACCTCTGCATCTGTTAGCATTGTAGAGAAACCTAAGTACAGTAGCCCGGATAAAACTATAAAAGCTTCTAAGGCTGCAGTAGATCTATGTGAATCGCTTTCCGGAGAGGCTTTGGCAAAACAGCAAGAGCGTGTTAGAGAGCTGCTGGAAACTATAGAGCGGCAAAACGCTGAGCAGCTGGCTAAGCTGAACAAAGCTGCGGCCTCAAAATCCGCGCGT
Source organism: Lolium perenne (assembly GCF_019359855.2). Lineage (NCBI taxonomy): Eukaryota > Viridiplantae > Streptophyta > Magnoliopsida > Poales > Poaceae > Lolium > Lolium perenne. The sequence continues at coordinate 120,999,232 of NC_067248.2, read as the reverse complement.
TCGACAAGGAACGCCGGAAGCAAGTCCCATGGGCAGGCTTCGTCCCCCCATCCGGACAGAAGAAGAGAAAAAGAGATGAACGCACAGCAGCTGTGTACGATCCGGTTCTTGCCGGAAAACAACAAGCCGGGCAACACGATGCCGGTAGAAAAAGCCAAGGGGCAGATCGAGGCTACGCCAAAGGAGGCTATGCCGGAAACAATCATCCCGATAGATATGAAACCGGGCAAAACTATCCAGCTGCAAGGGCAGCGTATGATGAGGAGGAGATGCCTCCACCAAGGTACCGGCAGGCAAGGGCCGCGGTACCGGAACGCTACGATGAAGCTGACTCGACAAGATTCACCGCTTACCGAAATCCTTTGGGAGAGCGCGTGGGAGAAAGACACCTGCCAGAACGGGATGCGAGGCACCATTTGGATAGGGTGTATCTGTCTGAAATGATAGAGGTAGAAGGTCCTCCGGGTCCAAAGTGCTTTGGCCCAAGGATCATGAAAGAGCCACCACCGGTTCCCAACTTCCAGTTGCCCCGTGACACCAAAACATACGATGGCACCACTAAGCCGGAAGATTGGCTCGCGGATTACGTGACCGCGGTATACGTCGCTGGCGGCGGAGGATGTGTAGCCGGAGGAGGAAACCGGCGTTGGGATGTAAGAATTGTGCCAACATTTTTAGTGGGACCGGCAAGAATTTGGTTGAACAACTTGCCGGCAGGAAGCATAAATGGCTTGCTGGACTTTGAGGAAGCCTTTGTCAGTAACTTCAGTAGCACCTACCGAAGGCCCAACAGGCCTCAGCAGCTCGCTTTGTGCGTGCAACGCCCGCAGGAAACAGACCGGGATTACCTGACCCGGTGGAACTCCATTAGAAACTCTTGTGAAGGAGTGATAGAAGCACATGCTATTGCTTGGTTTAGCCAGGGATGCCGGCGAGGTTCGCCTCTGTGGCAAAAGCTGCAGCGAAACATGCCAACAACTTTGGCGGAGATGATACGTGTGGTGGATAACTATGCGTTGGGAGACCCAATGCAACCGGCGGTGCAAGCTGAGCAGGAATAGACGAACCCGCCTCAGCAGCGCCAGGAACAATACCGGGACAACCGGAGCAACAAAAGAAGGGAAGATTTCCCGGATCGAAGGTACGCTCCGCAGCAAGTTCCTGCTGTGCAAGAAAACTCTGATGCCAGCGGCAGCCAGAGGCAGAAAACCGGATCGCAGCCATGGGCGGGTCCTAAGAAGCAATGGGTCGAAAAGAAACCCTGGGGCCAGAAAAAGAATTGGCAAGAACCCGTAAAATACACCATGGAAGCCGCCATGGATCAACCTTGCCGGTGGCACACGCCGAACCCGGCTCACCCATCAAACCACCTGACAAAGGATTGTTCTTGGACCAAATACTTGATGCAAAAGGGAGCAGTAAAGGATGCGCAAGCACAAGGGTGCACCACCATGTTGCCACCATCACAAGATATGCTGCGCCAGCAACAACTACCACCACCACCACCACTTACTGGACCAAATGCTTTACCGGTACAGCCTCAGCCAAACAGGCAGCAGTACCAGCAAGTCAATCAGGTGGGAGAAGGCTATGGCCAACCACCTCCACCGGCACCTCTGGGCCGGAATGTTTATGAGGATCCAGATGTGTGCTGTGTCGTGTTCGTCACTGAGCCGACAGATAAGCAAAGCCTACGTCGCCGTTCCATGGAAGTGAACGCGGTGATGCCGGCAGTACCAAAATACATGCTGTGGTCAGATCAGGAAATCACCTGGTCGTTCCAGGATCACCCCAAAATCATGCCGAACCCGGGAGGTTACGCTCTCGTGGTGGACCCAATCATGAAAGGGCCAACGACTAGCGTCAAGTTCAGCAAAGTGCTGATAGACAATGGGAGCAGCATAAACATAATGTACCGGCATACCATGCATACGCTGGGCATAACAGAGAACATGCTTCAGCCAACTCGTACAACATTCCACGGAATCGTTCCGGGCCTGTCTTGCGCGCCGGTAGGAAAAGTTCGGGTGGATGTATCGTTCGGAGGACGTGACAATTGCCGGGTTGAAAACATTGAGTTTGAGGTGGTGGACCTGGATAGCCCGTACCATGCATTGTTGGGGAGACCAGCGTTGGCAGCCTTCATGGCTTCGACCCACACAGCTTACCTCAAGATGAAGATGCCGGCACCTCGTGGACCCTTAACTGTGGTGGGAAACTACAAAGTCTCACTAGAAACAGCATCTGCCGGATCAAACCTAGCGGAATCGCTGGTGATCGCAGAGGAAAAGAGAAGGATGCAAACTGCGGTTGCGCTGGCTCAGTCCTCACAGTTGAGTTTAGCGGCAATGAGTGGAGACTTAGGCTCACCGGCATTCAAGCCAACAAATGAAACAAAGGACATTGTGCTGGATCCGGCTTACCCAGAGCGCACCGTTCGTATCGGTGCCGGCCTCGATCAAGCATAGGAAAGCGCGCTCGTCAGCTTCCTCCGTGAGAATCGGAATATCTTTGCCTGGTCTACAGATGACTTGGTGGGTGTTCCGAGGGAGCTGGCTGAGCACTCTCTAAACGTCCGGAAAGATGCCAAGCCGGTGCGACAGCCTTTGCGCCGGTTCGCTGAAGATAGGAGGAAGATTATCGGAGAAGAAGTGACAAAACTGCTGGTTGCCGGATTCATTGTGGAAGTCACGCACACTGAGTGGCTGGCCAATCCGGTAATGGTTGAAAAGAAAAAAGATGAGAACCTTGAGGCAAAAGCTCCAAAGGTGTGGCGCATGTGCATCGACTACACCAACCTCAACAAGGCTTGCCCAAGAGATCCTTTTCCTTTACCGCGGATCGATCAAGTGATTGATTCAACTGCTGGGTGTGAGTTGTTGTCTTTTCTGGATGCATATTTCGGTTTCCACCAAATCCCCTTGAAAAAGGAAGATCAAATAAAAACTGCGTTCATTACCCCGCACGGGGCTTATTGCTATGTCACTATGCCTTTTGGTTTGCGCAACGCTGGTGCAACGTACCAGCGCTGTATGCAAAAATGCTTGTTTGATCAAATTGGAAAGAATGTGCAAGTCTATGTGGACGACATTGTGATAAAAACTAAGGTAAAAAACACCTTAATCGATGACATCCGGCAAACATTTGATAACCTAAGACGGTTCCGGATGAAACTTAATCCGGCAAAATGCACCTTCGGTGTCCCTGCCGGTAAGCTGCTCGGTTTTCTCGTGTCAAGCCGGGGAATTGAAGTAAATCCGGTAAAAATCAGGGCAATAGAAAGAATGACTGTTCCGCGAGAACTAAAAGATGTGCAAAATTTTACCGGAAGCTTGGCATCGCTAAGCCGGTTCATAAGCAGGCTAGGAGAAAAGGCTTTGCCACTATACGCTCTGATGAAAAAATCCGATACGTTCGTCTGAACCCCTCAGGCAGACGCGGCGTTTAAGGAGCTAAAAACGATGCTAGCCACTGCACCAATATTGGCTTCGCCGCTGGAAAGAGAGCCCATGTTGTTATACATAGCAGCAACTAACCGGGTTGTGAGTGTGGTTGTGGTAGTAGAAAGAGAAGAAGAAGGAAAAACCGTCCAGAGGCCGGTATATTACCTGAGCGAGGTGCTCTCCCTCTCAAAGCAAAACTACCCGCACTTCCAGAAAATAACTTATGGCGTGTTCATGGCTGCCACGAAGCTCAAGCACTACTTTGAGGAGCACCCCATGAAGGTGGTGAGTGAGGCACCCATCTCCGATATCATGTGCAACAAAGATGCTAGCGGTAGGATCGCAAAATGGGCGATTCAGATATCACCATATGTACCGGTGTATGAAAGAAGGGATGCCATAAAATCACAAGCTTTAGCTGATTTCTTGGTTGATTGGGCGGAGATGCAGTACAAGCCGCCGGAACACAAGATAGAATACTGGAAGATGCACTTTGACGGATCCAAACTCAAAGAGGGTCTAGGTGCCGGTGTGGTGCTCACCTCACCAAAGGGAGATCATCTCCGGTATGTTTTACAAGTGCATTTCAGGGCATCAAACAATGTCGCTGAATACGAGGCTTTGATCCATGGGCTTAAGGTCGCAAAAGAAATCGGTGCACACCGGATCATTTGCTACGGAGATTCAGATCTAGTGGTACAACAATGTTCCGGAGATTGGGACGCAAAAGATGCCAACATGGCCTCGTACCGGTTTCACGTGCAAAAGATTGCCGGATTCTTCGAAGGGTGTGAGTTTCACCATGTGCCGCGTGCAGAAAATGAAGCCGCGGATGCTTTGTCCAAGCTGGGCTCGTCCAGGCAAGAAATTCCCCCCGGAATAGCCTTAGCGCACTTAAGAGTACCTTCGATCAAACCGAGTCCGGAGTCGGAGTCGATTTTTGTACCGGAATCACATGTTGTACCAATGGATATCGATGAAGGAAACCCGGGGACTGTCCCAGTAAGCTCGGGGACTGCACCGGTAGGCTCGGGGACTGCTGTGCCTATACCGGAAGAAGCAATGCTGGTGGATAGCATGGACATAGACGTACCGGTGTTCCTGGTTCGGGAGGCACCATCATGGGTTAAACCTATTAAGGAATTCCTAATCAACGGCACCTTGCCGGTTGACGAAAATGAGTCTAGAAGGATCCAGAGGAGGTCCAAAGCTTACACCATCATCAATGGTGAGGTGTACAAGAGAAGTGTTACCGGTGCCCTCCAAAGATGTGTGGAACCGGAAGAGGGAAAAGAAATGCTCGAGGAAATTCACCGAGGAGAATGTGGGCATCACGCTTCGTCGAGGGCGCTAGTGGCAAAAGTATTTCGGCATGGGTTCTATTGGCCAATGGCCTTGGAAAATGCGGAGGATCTGGTAAGAAAATGCAATGGGTGCCAGAGGTACGCCAAGCAAAACCATACCCCAGCATCCGGTTTAAAGACCATACCGCTAACTTGGCCGTTTGCTGTTTGGTGCCTAGACATGGTTGGCCCATTCAAAACCGCGAGAGGAAACATGACCCACATCTTGGTTATGGTGGATAAATTCACCAAGTGGCTAGAGGTGAAACCCATCGCAAAATGTGATGGGCGCACAGCGGTGAAGTTCTTAAAAGATGTAATTTTGCGGTATGGCTACCCGCATAGCATTATCACTGACAATGGCACAAACTTTGCTCAAGGTGAGTTCAAAAGATTTTGTGAAGACAACAATATCCGGTTGGATTTGTGCTCAGTGGCACACCCACAAGGCAACGGCCAAGTTGAAAGAACAAACGCTTTGGTACTTTCCGGTATCAAACCAAGACTCATCGATGCGGTAGAAAAATCGCCGGGGTGTTGGCTCGATGAGCTACCATCCGTACTGTGGAGTATAAGAACAACTCCAAACCGGTCTACCGGATACACTCCATTCTTTATGGTTTATGGAGAAGAAGCGGTCATACCAACCGACATTCTCCATGATTCACCAAGGGTGCAACTCTATACCGAAGAAGGGGTAAAGGAGGCCCGAGAAAACGATGTGGACTTGCTAGAAGAAGCAAGAGAATTAGCTTTGGCAAGAACAGCCATTTACCAGCAAAACCTCAGACGCTATCACAGCCGGAAGGTTAACCCGAGGGTATTCCGGGAAGGAGACTTGGTGCTACACCTAGTGCAGCGCACTGAGGGCCGGCACAAGCTTTCCCCCCCATGGGAAGGACCTTTCATTGTGAGCAAGGCTCTTCACAATGATGCCTGATGCGTGTGGTTGGCACGTCCGTTGGGAACCCCAAGAGGAAGGTGTGGTGCGCACAGCGGCAAGTTTCCCTCAGTAAGAAACCAAGGTTTAATCGGACCAGTAGGAGTCAAGAAGCACATTGAAGGTTGATGGCGGCGAGATGTAGTGCGGCGCAACACCAGGGATTCCGGCGCCAACGTGGAACCTGCACAACACAACCAAAGTACTTTGCCCCAACGAAATAGTGAGGTTGTCAATCTCACCGGCTTGCTGTAACAAAGAGTTAACCGTATTGTGTGGAAGATGATTGTTTGCAGAAAACAGTAGAACAAGTATTGCAGTAGATTGTATTTCAGTAAAGAGAATTGGACCGGGGTCCACAGTTCACTAGAGGTGTCTCTCCCATAAGACGAACAGCATGTTGGGTGAACAAATTACAGTTGGGCAATTGACAAATAAAGAGAGCATGACCATGCACATACATATCATGATGAGTATAGTGAGATTTAATTGGGCATTACGACAAAGTACATAGACCGTCATCCAACTGCATCTATGCCTAAAAAGTCCACCTTCAGGTTATCATCCGAACCCCCTCCAGTATTAAGTTGCTAACAACAGACAATTGCATTAAGTATTGCGCGTAATGTAACTAGTGACTACATCCTTGAACATAGCACTAATGTTTTATCCCTAGTGGCAACAGCACATCCATAACCTTAGAGGTTCTTGTCACCCCTCCAGATTCACGGAGACATGAACCCACTATCGAGCATAAATACTCCCTCTTGGAGTTACTAGCATCAACTTGGCCAGAGCATCTACTAATAACGGAGAGCATGCAAGATCATAAACAACACATAGACATGGCTTTGATAATCAACATAACAAGTATTCTCTATTCATCGGATCCCAACAAACGCAACATATAGAATTACAGATAGATGATCTTGATCATGTTAGGCAGCTCACAAGATCCGACAATGATAGCACAATGGGGAGAAGACAACCATCTAGCTACTGCTATGGACCCATAGTCCAGGGGTAGACTACTCACACATCACACCGGAGGCGACCATGGCGGCGTAGAGTCCTCCGGGAGATGATTCCCCTCTCCGGCAGGGTGCCGGAGGCGATCTCCTGGATCCCCCAAGATGGGATCGGCGGCGGCGGCGTCTCTGGAAGGTTTTCCGTATCGTGGCTCTCGGTAGGGGGGGTTGCGTCACGGAGGCTATTTGTCGGCGGATGGGCAGGTCACGCGGCGGCACGGGGGCCCCACACCACCGGGCCGCGCGGCCACGGGGGGGGGGCCGCGCCGCCCTAGGGTGTGGCCCCTCCGTGGCCCCTCTTCGTCTCTCCTTCGGACTTCTGGAAGCTTCGTGGAAAAATAGGCCCCTGGGCTTTGATTTCGTCCGATTCCGAGAATATTTCCTTACTAGGATTTCTGAAACCAAAAACAGCAGAAAACAGCAACTGGCACTTCGGCATCTTGTTAATAGGTTAGTTCCAGAAAATGCACGAATATGACATAAAGTGTGCATAAAACATGTAGATAACATCAATAATGTGGCATGGAACATAAGAAATTATCGATACGTCGGAGACGTATCAGCATCCCCAAGCTTAGTTCTGCTCGTCCCGCGCCGGTAAAACGATAACACAGAGAATTTCTGGAGTGACATGCCATCATAATCTTGATCATACTATTTGTAAAGCATATGTAGTGAATGCAGCGATCAAAACAATGTATATGACATGAGTAAACAAGTGAATCATAAAGCAAAGACTTTTCATGAATAGCACTTCAAGACAAGCATCAATTAGTCTTGCATAAGAGTTAACTCATAAAGCAATAATTCAAAGTAAAGGCATTGAAGCAACACAAAAGAAGATTAAGTTTCAGCGGTTGCTTTCAACTTGTAACATGTATATCTCATGGATATTGTCAACATAGAGTAATATAATAAGTGCAATAAGCAAGTATGTAGGAATCAATGCACAGTTCACACAAGTGTTTGCTTCTTGAGGTGGAGAGAAATAGGTGAACTGACTCAACATTGAAAGTAAAAGAAAGGTCCTCCATAGAGGAAAAGCATCGATTGCTATATTTGTGCTAGAGCTTTGATTTTGAAAACATGAAACAATTTTGTCAACGGTAGTAATAAAGCATATGCATCATGTAAATTATATCTTATAAGTTGCAAGCCTCATGCATAGTGTACTAATAGTGCCCGCACCTTGTCCTAATTAGCTTGGACTACCGGATCATCACAATGCATTGTTTTTACCAAGTGTCACAAAGGGGTACCTCTATGCCGCCTGTACAAAGGTCTAAGGAGAAAGCTCGCATTGGATTTCTCGCTATTGATTATTCTTCAACTTAGACATCCATACCGGGACAACATAGACAACAGATAATGGACTCCTCTTTTATGCATAAGCATATAACAACAATTAATAATTCTCTCATTTGAGATTTGAGGATTGTTGTCCAAAACTGAAACTTCCACCATGGATCATGGCTTTAGTTAGCGGCCCAATGTTCTTCTCTAACATATGCATGCTTAACCATAAGGTGGTAGATCTCTCTTACTTCAGACAAGACGGACATGCATAGCAACTCACATGAAATTCAACAATGAATAGTTGATGGCGTCCCCAGTGAACATGGTTATCGCACAACAAGCAACTTAATAAGAGATAAAGTGCATAATTACATATTCAATACCACAATAGTTTTTAAGCTATTTGTCCCATGAGCTATATATTTCAAAGGTGAATGATGGAATTTTAAAGGTAGCACTCAAGCAATTTACTTTGGAATGGCGGGAAAATACCATGTAGTATAGGTAGGTATGGTGGACACAAATGGCATAGTGGTTGGCTCAAGTATTTTGGATGCATGAGAAGTATTCCCTCTCGATACAAGGTTTAGGCTAGCAAGGCTTATTTGAAACAAACACAAGGATGAACCGGTGCAGCAAAACTCACATAAAAGACATATTGAAAACATTATAAGACTCTACACCGTCTTCCTTGTTGTTCAAACTCAATACTAGAAATTATCTAGACCTTAGAGAAACCAAATATGCAAACCAAATTTTAGCATGCTCTATGTATTTCTTCATTAATGGGTGCAAAGCATATGATGCAAGAGCTTAAACATGAGCACAACAATTGCCAAGTATCACATTGCCCAAAACATTAATAGCAATTACTACATGTATTATTTTCCAATTCCAACCATATAACAATTTAACGAAGGAGAAACTTCGCCATGAATACTATGAGTAGAAACCAAGGACATACTTGTCCATATGCTACAGCGGAGCATGTCTCTCTCCCATAAAGTGAATGCTAGGATCCATCTTATTCAAACAAAACAAAAAACAAAAACAAACCGACGCTCCAAGAAAAAGCACATAAGATGTGATGGAATAAAAATATAGTTTCAGGGGAGGAACCTGATAATGTTGTCGATGAAGAAGGGGATGCCTTGGGCATCCCCAAGCTTAGACGCTTGAGTCTTCTTGATATATGCAGGGGTGAACCACCGGGGCATCCCCAAGCTTAGAGCTTTCACTCTCCTTGATCATGTTGCATCATACTCCTCTCTTGATCCTTGAAAACTTCCTCCACACCAAACTCGAAACAACTCATTAGAGGGTTAGTGCACAATATAAATTGACATATTCAGAGGTGACACAATAATTCTTAACACTTCTTGACATTGCATAATGCTACTGGACATTAGTGGATCAAAGAAATTCATCCAACATAGCAAAAGAGGCAATGCGAAATAAAAGGCAGAATCTGTCAAAACAGAACAGTTCGTATTGACGAATTTTAAAATGGCACCAGACTTGCTCAAATGAAAATGCTCAAATTTAATGAAAGTTGCGTACATATCTGAGGATCAGGCACATAAATTGGCTTAATTTTCTGAGCTACCTACAGGGAGGTGGATCCAGATTCGTGACAGCAAAGAAATCTGGAACTGTGCAGTAATCCAAATCTTGTACTTACTTTTCTATCAACGGCTTAACTTGGCACAACAAAACACAAAACTAAGATAAGGAGAGGTTGCTACAGTAGTAAAAAACTTCCAAGACACAAAATAAAAACAAAGTACTGTAGGTAAAAACATGGGTTGTCTCCCATAAGCGCTTTTCTTTAACGCCTTTCAGCTAGGCGCAGAAAGTGTGTATCAAGTATTATCAAGAGACGAAGTGTCAACACCATAATTTGTTCTCATAATAGAATCAAAAGGTACCTTCATTCTCTTTCTAGGGAAGTGTTCCATACCTTTCTTGAGAGGAAATTGATATTTTATATTACCTTCCTTCATATCAATAATAGCACCAACAGTTCGAAGAAAAGGTCTTCCCAATATAATGGGACAAGATGCATTGCATTCAATATCCAAGACAACAAAATCAACGGGGACAAGGTTATTGTTAACGGTAATACGAACATTATCAACTTCACCCAAAGGTTTCTTTGTAGAATGATCAGCAAGATTAACATCCAAATAACAAATTTTCAGCGGTGGCAAGTCAAGCATATTATAAATTTTCTTAGGCATAACAGAAATACTTGCACCAAGATCACATAAAGCATTACAATCAAAATCTTTAACCTTCATCTTAATGATGGGCTCCCAACCATCCTCTAGCTTTTTAGGAATAGAGGCTTCGCGCTCTAGTTTCTCTTCTCTAGCTTTTATGAGAGCATTTGTAATATGATGCGTGAAAGCCAAATTTATAGCACTAGCATTAGGACTTTTAGCAAGTTTTTGCAAGAACTTTATAACTTCAGAGATGTGGCAATCATCAAAATTCAAACCATTATAATCTAAAGCAATGGGATCATCATCCCCAATGTTGGAAAAAATTTCAGCAGCTTTATCACAGCGATTTAATGATTTTAGCGATTTCGAGCAGTTTTCGCTTTGCATTAGAAGTGGAAACATTGCTAACACCAATTCTTTTATTAGTAATGGTAGGAGGTGCAGCAACATGTGTAGCATTAGCATTACTAGTGGTGGTAATAGTCCAAACTTTAGCTACATTCTTCTCTTTAGCTAGTTTTTCATTTTCTTCTCTATCCCACCTAGCACGCAGTTCAGCCATTAATCTTATATTCTCATTAATTCTAACTTGAATGTCATTTGCTGTAGTAGTAATTTTATCATCTAAATCCTCAGGTTTAGCAGCCATTTTATTAATTAAAGAAGATTGTGATGCAGACATGTATGAGATTCGGGTTTCAGCATTAGCAAGTTTAGTTTGTAACCCCGAGATTTCCCTATTCAAATTTTCAAGTTGATTCCCTATATTCTTCAACAAGGTAGATTGCTCATTCATAGTTTTAGTAAACAATTTATTTTGCTCATATTGTGATTGCATAAAGCTCTTAGTGGATCTTTCAATTTCTAGCATCTTTTCTTCATTAGATGAAGCATATCTACCATAAGAATTACCATTAGCAGGGTATGGCCTAGAATCATTGTAATTGTTATTTTTAATGAAATTCACATCAACATATTCTTTTTGAGCAACTAATGACGCTAACGGAACATTATTAGGATTAACATTAGGCCTACCATTCACAAGCATAGACATAATAGCATCAATCTTATCACTCAAGGAAGAGGTTTCTTCGACAGAATTTACCTTCTTACCTTGTGGAGTTCTTTCCGTGTGCCATTCAGAGTAGTTGATCATCATATTATCAAGAAGCTTTGTTGCTTCACCAACAGTGATGGACATAAAGGTACCTCCAGCAGCTGAATCCAATAAATTCCGTGAAGAAAAATTTAGTCCTGCATAGAAGGTTTGGATGATCATCCAAGTAGTCAGTCCATGGGTTGGGCAATTTTTAACCAGAGATTTCATTCTTTCCCAAGCTTGAGCAACATGTTCAGTATCTAATTGTTTAAAATTCATTATGCTACTCCTCAAAGATATAATTTTAGCAGGGGGATAATATCTACCAATAAAAGCATCCTTGCATTTAGTCCATGAATCAATACTATTCTTAGGCAGAGATAGCAACCAATCTTTAGCTCTTCCTCTTAATGAGAAAGGGAACAATTTTAGTTTAATAATATCACCATCTACATCTTTATATTTTTGCATTTCACATAGTTCAACAAAATTATTAAGATGGGCAGCAGCATCATCAGAACTAACACCAGAAAATTGCTCTCGCATAACAAGATTCAGTAAAGCAGGTTTAATTTCAAAGAATTCTGCTGTAGTAGCAGGTGGAGCAATAGGTGTGCATAAGAAATCATTATTATTTGTGGTTGTGAAGTCACACAACTTAGTATTTTCAGCGTTGGCCATTTTAGCAATAGTAAATAAAGCAAACTAGATAAAGTAAATGCAAGTAAACTAATTTTTTTGTGTTTTTGATATAGCAAACAAGATAGCAAGTAAAGTAAAACTAGCAACTAATTTTTTTGTATTTTGATTTAGTGCAGCAAACAAAGTAGTAAATAAAACTAAGCAAGACAAAAACAAAGTAAAGAGATTGAGAAGTGGAGACTCCCCTTGCAGCGTGTCTTGATATCCCCGGCAACGGCGCCAGAAAATGTGCTTGATGCGTGTGGTTGGCACGTCCGTTGGGAACCCCAAGAGGAAGGTGTGATGCGCACAGCGGCAAGTTTCCCTCAGTAAGAAACCAAGGTTTAATCGGACCAGTAGGAGTCAAGAAGCACGTTGAAGGTTGATGGCGGCGAGATGTAGTGCGGCGCAACACCAGGGATTCCGGCGCCAACGTGGAACCTGCACAACACAACCAAAGTACTTTGCCCCAACGAAATAGTGAGGTTGTCAATCTCACCGGCTTGCTGTAACAAAGAGTTAACCGTATTGTGTGGAAGATGATTGTTTGCAGAAAACAGTAGAACAAGTATTGCAGTAGATTGTATTTCAGTAAAGAGAATTGGACCGGGGTCCACAGTTCACTAGAGGTGTCTCTCCCATAAGACGAACAGCATGTTGGGTGAACAAATTACAGTTGGGCAATTGACAAATAAAGAGAGCATGACCATGCACATACATATCATGATGAGTATAGTGAGATTTAATTGGGCATTACGACAAAGTACATAGACCGTCATCCAACTGCATCTATGCCTAAAAAGTCCACCTTCAGGTTATCATCCGAACCCCCTCCAGTATTAAGTTGCTAACAACAGACAATTGCATTAAGTATTGCGCGTAATGTAACTAGTGACTACATCCTTGAACATAGCACTAATGTTTTATCCCTAGTGGCAACAGCACATCCATAACCTTAGAGGTTCTTGTCACCCCTCCAGATTCACGGAGACATGAACCCACTATCGAGCATAAATACTCCCTCTTGGAGTTACTAGCATCAACTTGGCCAGAGCATCTACTAATAACGGAGAGCATGCAAGATCATAAACAACACATAGACATGGCTTTGATAATCAACATAACAAGTATTCTCTATTCATCGGATCCCAACAAACGCAACATATAGAATTACAGATAGATGATCTTGATCATGTTAGGCAGCTCACAAGATCCGACAATGATAGCACAATGGGGAGAAGACAACCATCTAGCTACTGCTATGGACCCATAGTCCAGGGGTAGACTACTCACACATCACACCGGAGGCGACCATGGTGGCGTAGAGTCCTCCGGGAGATGATTCCCCTCTCCGGCAGGGTGCCGGAGGCGATCTCCTGGATCCCCCGAGATGGGATCGGCGGCGGCGGCGTCTCTGGAAGGTTTTCCGTATCGTGGCTCTCGGTACTGGGGGTTTCGTCACGGAGGCTATTTGTAGGCGGAAGGGCAGGTCAAGAGGCGGCACGGGGGCCCCACACCACAGGGCCGCGCGGCCAAGGGGGGGGGGCCGCGCCGGCCTATGGTGTGGCCCCTCCGTGGCCCCTCTTCGTCTCTCCTTCGGACTTCTGGAAGCTTCGTGGAAAAATAGGCCCCTGGGCTTTGATTTCGTCCAATTCCGAGAATATTTCCTTACTAGGATTTCTGAAACCAAAAACAGCAGAAAACAGAATCGGCACTTCGGCATCTTGTTAATAGGTTAGTTCCAGAAAATGCACGAATATGACATAAAGTGTGCATAAAACATGTAGATAACATCAATAATGTGGCATGGAACATAAGAAATTATCGATACGTCGGAGACGTATCAATGCCTATTACCTGATTGATGCACAGGAATGGAAGAAAGGGAAGGTGGACAGGTCCGGAGAGGAGACCAAACGTCCGTGGAATGTAGCTCTGTTGCGTCCTTTCTACTCTTGAAGTTGTGGTGTAAGAAGTTCCTTTTTGTACCTTATTTGCTATGAATAAAAGATGTCGGAACCTGATATGAGTCTCGGGGACTACCCCTACTAAGTTGTATGTAACATGTTTATTTTTTCAGTTTACCGGTTGCTTATTGAACGTTTTTTCTTTCCGATTTATTAGTGTGCTAAACCCTACCGGAGTCTTCGACTCTGCTGTTGTCCGTAACTCGGCTTCATGGCAAGCAAGATAAACCGGTAGGGGATAAGCACATGAACTGCGAAGAGGAAGAGCAGGAAAGAACAATCCGGAAAATTTGACTAACCCCGGTTATACCGGTTTTTTGCAAAAATTTCGAGTTACTTCTAAGTTCAAGAAAGTGCTTGCTTGGTAAAAGAACTTTGTGCTCATACGCCAAAAAAAGCCCAGAGAAGGCAGGCAGAGCCAAAGCAAAAGAGCCAAGTATGCATCAAATTGGATGCGGAAACAATTTCGGAATCATTGCAGTGCAAGAAAAAGCAAATCAACAAGCAAATGTGCTAAGGCGAACATAACTTAATTAACTACCGGTATAGCGTACCGGCATAAACTGTTTTACCACAACCAAAATAGAGGTTAAGTATTATCTTACATCATAAACCCCGGCATACCGGGGTAGAATTTAACGGGCAATGTTTCCAAGTGCAACAGGCATGTCACAGGCAATATTCAGGCAACATTCAGGCAATATTCAGACAACATGGGCTTCAGGAGGAGCGTCGTTGGCATCAGGACCCTCTGGAGGCGCGTCACCGGCTCCGGCCTCATCAGGGTCTTCATCTTCCTCCTCGTCGCTCAGATAGTCCTTGACGTCTGGAGGAGGGGGGATGAAGGTGCGCATTTCAGCGAACTCCGCGATGTGGTACGCGCGATCCTGCCGCTTAGCGGTGAGGACCGGGTCCAGGTCGGTTGGAGCCCCTTCGCGTACGCTGGTGAGGGCGTCCAGGTCCAGCTCCGGGTACCAGGAGCAGGCAACGCGTAGCCCCGAGTCTGCTCCGGCACGGGCAGCAGAGCACTGCCACTCCCGGATCCTTCGGCCGGCACCCTTCAGGCGATCGCAGATGAGGGAGAAGCTGTCTGGCACATCTTCTCTGGGCCAGAGAGTCCTGTAGAGCTGGGCGGCCACCTGCGGAACGTCGGAAAGGTTCCGATCCATGCAGCGCATGTGGGAGACCCGCGCGTTGAGCGCAACCAGATGGTCATAGGGGTCCCATGGCGCACCCAGATTCTTGTATGCCTGGGCAACCCGGCGCTCTCCAACCTTCTTTGCAGCATGCGCCTGGGAGTCCGGGAAGAGCCCTGCGAGACAAAGAAAAGAAGCTAAGTACATGCTACCGGAACAGATAAGCTTATAAGCAGGAATTGGAAAGGAAAAAAGAGAAACTTACGGAGGGCAAGCGCGTCAGTCTGCGTAACAAGAAGGTCGTATTCCTTCTGTTCCACATCCAGCCGCGCGGCCTTATCCTCGGCTGCTTTCCGCGCCTTGGAGGCCTCTTCCAGCTCAGCCTGCAACACCACGTTGGCGTTGCCGGCATCCTCCAGCGCCTCATTCAACTTGGCCTCCGCGGCGGATTCAGCAGCCTTGAGGGCCTTGGCATGGTCAAGACCCAGCTGGATAAGCTGGTCCTTGAGCTCCTTGTAGCTAGCCTTTTGGGCGCTCAGCTCCTCCTGGTGCTTCCGGCTGAGTTTGTCCTTCTCCTCTGAAACCCGGAAAGAAAGTGTTAGCCGAGTTGTACTGATACAATGCAGAAAAAGCAAGTTAACCGGAAAACAGGAAGCTATACCTTGGGCGGCGGCAAGCTGCGCCTTGAGGGCCTCAATAGAAGCTTCCGGGATGGCTGTTGAAACAGAGGATCATAAGTGTTAAGAACTGAGAGAAAGAAAGATTTCCGGTAAAAAGATGCCGGAGGTGCAGAAATTTACCTTGGCACTTGCTGTGTGCCTCAGCGAGATCCCGATGCTCCCAAAGAAGCTCCTCAAAGAGGATCTTCCGAGCGTCAGCCGTGGTCTGTTCAAGAAAATGATGTTAGCTAAGAGCAAGAATCCTAACCAGAAACTCGGGGACTGGCTATGCCGGTTTCGCGCGTTTCTAGTTAAGTTTCGCGCTAAGAGCTACGCTCTCAACACGAAACTCGGGGACTGGGGGGATAGACAAGATTCAGCGAAAAAGAGAAACCGGCATAAGTTCAAAGTTCAAGAAAAGATAGAAAGAAATCAGAAAAAGAGGAACCAAGATAAATCAAAAAATGGAACAGGCTTTGTGAAACTTACCATCATGTTGTTCATGGCATCAAACCACGCGCTGTCCAGCTCTTTGACGGCCCGACGCAGCCGCATGAAGTGCTCCTCTGAGCACCGTGCACCAACAGGGTCAGGCACCGGCAGCCGGTCCTTGCCCAGGCCGCGGGTCGCCTTGGACATGTCCGCGACATTCCACTTCTCCGCATAGGGCAACAAGTGGCCCAGCTCCCGGCCTTCGCGCTGGAACGCGGTGATCCGGCCAAGCAGGCCGGTGGCCTTCTCGCCGGCAGCGCTAGCGGCGCGGGAGACGTGCAGCACCAAGGGCCGCCGGCCGCCGGAGGAGGCGCTAGGGGCCGTTTCCTTCCCCTTGACGAGCATCAAGGTGTTGGGCGGCGGCGCCGTTGAAGTGGCACCGGCTGGCTCGGTGTGAGGAGCTTCCGGTGGTGGCGTTGGCGTAGTCCTGGGAGAAGGGGGAGCGTCAGGCGCGTCACCCGGGTTGGAGCTTGCCAGCACGGAAGCTTCCGGCGCGGCTTTGGAGGGGGAAGACGCCTTGGTCTTCTTCTTCTTTTCTAGGACGGGAGGAACCAGAGGTTCCGCCCGCCCGGTAGCTTCTTCTCCGGCGCCGATGTTGCTGGCACCGGTGTCTTGGTTCTCGGGAGGGGGGACAAGTTCCTCCTCCGCGCGGTGATCTGGCGGTGTAGGGGACGCGCGCCCCGAACTTGTAGTGCCTCCCAGAGGGGAGGCAGAGGTGTTGCCGGCACCAGATGGTGCCGGGCTTGAGTGAGGAGGAGGAGTTGAGGTCCTTGCGGATCCGGCAGAGCCCTCAGGCCTGGGGCCAAGCTTGAGCGCGGCGCTGAGAGAGAGAAAAAGAAAGGGTTGGAGAAAAGCAACCGAAAAAAAGCTTGGTAAAAACAAAACAAACAGAAAGACGGGGCCTTACCCGGAAGAGGTCGGCATCTGCTTGCTCTTGTAGCGCCTCACGCCTGCGACCTTCCCCGCAAAGGGTTCAGTCCGGAAGCGCTTGGATGCAGGGCCCTGGCTCGAACCGGCATCAGAGGCCGGAGCCTTGTTCTTTTTGCCCTGGGCCATGAGTTTCTCCACAAACTCGTGGCCTGCCTCGGCCTGCAGGGGAGGAACGTGCTCGTGGACCTGTGGGTTGATTTTGGCTGAGGGAACATCTACAGGGAAACAATAACAGAAGAATATGAGAGATAAAAAGAAAAGCTACCTCAAGCAAGGTCAGGTCGTCGGACGAACCGGAAGGTTCCGGTGGAGACTTGCCGAGGCGCGAGGCTGGAGTCCTGCCCATTTCCAGGTCCTGCCAACGGATGAAGGGGTCCGGGTCAAACTTGTCCAGGGCACGCTTCCGGCAAGGGCCTCGCCGGTCTGAATCAATGCGGGCGAAGCGGTCCTTGGCCTGAAAACGAAAGAAAGAAGGGTTAGTCACAATATAAAAGTTACCGGTAAACCGACCCGAGTTGCGTAATTTCTTACTTCTTGGGTCGGAGGGTTAGTGGAACTGAGAGGCCGGAGGCCCCATTCCCAATCTTCCGGCATGGCAGTCTGGCAGATCTGCCTAGCCTTGAGGACAATGTCCTTCTTGCTGAGAGGGATTCCGGTGATCTTGGTAGGATCACCGGGACCGTACATCTCGCTCATCTTATGCATGCGACGCTTGAGAGCAAGCACCCGACGCGAGATAAACGTGCGGATAATATCGTCGGAGCAGATGTCGGTATCCTTCATCAGCTACTTCATGAAGCGTATAACCCGGTTGGTCTCTATATGAGATTCCTTCGGATTGTAGCTCCAGTTGGCCCTCGTGGGCGGCGCCGGATTAAAAGGCGGCAGATCGATGAGATCTGTGGCGCCGTTATTCTTCACGTAGAAGAAGGTCCCTTGCCATAGCCGGCATGACTCGAGACCGGTAAACTTGAAAAAAGGGCTCCCTTGGCGGGAGCCGATGATGCAAGACCCGCATTGTACGGGAGGTTTGGGTTTGGGGATTTCCTTGCCCTGAACGGAATTAATCCGAAGAGCAAAAAAACGGGCGAACGTCTCGCGAGTGGGACGAATGCCGATGTAAGCCTCCATAAAGGTGGCATAGCAAGAGAGGTAGAAAACGGCGTTGCCGGGAAGATGGTGAGGTTGGAGTTGGTAAAAATCGAGGAAAGTCCGGAAGAAATCAGAGACGGGAAGGCCGAAGCCGCGCTCGAAGTGAGCGAGAAAGACAACGCGTTCGCCGGGTCGAACCACCGGCTCAATCTCGTCGCCAGGGAGCCGGCAGGATACTCCTTCCGGAATCCTCCGGGACCGGTAAAGCCAGTCGATCTCGTACTGGCTAACGTTGGAGCCCATCCAGGCCCCGCGTGTGATGCCGGCGGAATCTGCGCCGGAAGCTTCGCTAGAGCTACCGGTTTCTTGGTTGCTACCGGAATCAATGTCCATCTGGACAAGATCAGCGGTTAGTCCGTCGGAGGACTGGCTACGCCGGCTAACGGAAGAAGAGGCAGAAGAAGAGGTAGAGGAAGATTCCTCACTAGACATGAAATTTGATGCAGAGAAACAAGAATCCCACGATTTATCCCCGTGCGAAGATCTACGAGTAAGAGAAAAAGCAAAAGAAAAGGAGAAATAAATACACTACCAACTCAAGATCTGGAAAGCAAGCAAGAGAGGAGCAAACGCAGATTGAGCCTAACCTGAGGCGGCGGAGTTGCTGAGGAAGTGGCTCGCCGGTGAAATGGCGAGCTTGAGGTTGGCGAGGAGGTCCGTCGACGGCGAGGTGAGGAAAAGCTCGAAGAAACGCCAATGCCGCAACCGCGACAGGAGCACCGCAGAGGTTCTTCGCGCGGCGAAGTCCGGCGACGTCCGGCGAAGCTGTAGCGAAGATTCGCCGGGCGGCGGAGCTCGAGCAGCGAACGAAGCGGCGGAGGCGCAGAGAGCAAGGGGCACTGTGCGCGAAGAAGTGGGGAATGCGAGAAGAGGAAGAAGAAGGAGCGGTTTCGCCTTATAAAGGAAGAGAGAGAAGTGGGCCGAAAACCGCTGGGCCGCGATGGTTCGCTCCACGGGCCGCCGCGTGGCGCAGTGATACACGCGTAAAAGCAGGAAGCCACAGGGAGGTACACACGGACCCAGAACGGTGGTTGGGATCCGCTGTGAAGCAATTAATGCGCGCGCGGAAGCCGAAGGGAAGTGACCCACGACAACGGCGCGTCGATCCACGATGCGCATGTCTCCGACGACAGCGCGGGCCCGAGATATTCTCGACTTCGCCGAGGAGGTATTTAATGACTAAGATGCCGGAGGATAAGATACCGGAGAATGCCTTGCAAGAGAGAAAACGTGAGTCCGGGCAAAGATGCCAGATCTAAGCTAAGCGTCGGATAGATTAAACCGGTATCCAAAGACGTGAGAACCTGGCATGGTCTGTTGGATAGAATCCGCCAGACTATACCAGCTTCGGGGACTAATGTTGGGGGGATCACCCCCGGTATGCCAAAGGCTTGCCAAACCGGATGGTTTAGGCCATCAAGATACCGGTTTAATATTCATACCGGAGCACGAAGATAAGAGTTTGGCTAAGTAAAGCTAAGCCGGTATCCCCAAGAGGGGTATACCGGAACCGGGTAAGGAAGATACCGGGATACCGGAAGGATGAGCATGTCGGCAGAACTGGTCAAAGATTCTCTTCAGAGCTAGAGGACAAAGATGAGCTAAGCAAGGTAGCTTTAAACGAAGGGCTGACGATAAAGAGGAGGATGACGAAGAAAGAAGCCGGAAGACGTCAGCCTCCCTGATTAAAGAAGACCCCGGTGTCATCTATGATTAAAGTAACTTTGTAAAGTAGTTTGTCTAGTCAAAGATGCCATTAGGGTTTCTTGCCTTGTAAGCCACCCTCTCCCCCTATATAAGGAGAGGGGGCAGCCCTCTTCACGGGCGACGAACACATGTACTGAAAAACTTGTAGCCTGTGGAGATCAATAAAGAAGATGATCTAGAGCAAGTTCTTCCTTGTGTCTTTCTTCTTCAACCTCTAGCCTTGGCTAAGTTCTTGAGGAAACCATCCAGAAGTTCATCCCATCTAATCACAAACCCTCCCCCGAATCCTCTAGCGTCCATTCGGCCCCAACTCAAGCCATCCTATGGCATCTGTCTGTTCACCACGACGACAGCTTCTTAAAAACATCTCATCTTTATAAAGATGCTAATCTTTTATAATGAAACATGCACAATAATATGAACACCAGAATACAATAGAGGCACAAAATTGTAAACAACATCGAGTTTGACTTATAAAGAGATCGTCTCCTTCCTGAATCAGAAATCGTGTAGGTAAATGCTTTATGAGAGCTTTCCTACAACATCATATGGTTTGCAAGACGACATTCCTTTTCATTACACAAACACACGCAATAAGTAAATTAAGGCAAATACCATCACATGTTGAATGAATATTGAGACTAACTAATTTGTCATTGTTGAAGGATAAATACCATAGATTAACCTATGATGTATGTTGCCTCGTAACTGTCGTGGTATCATCACGGCATATGCCATAGAGTGGCTAATGAGAGTGGTTCCTGCTATGGTCTTACAGCGGTATCCGGATGCGGGTATGGGCACGAGCGACACAGCGACGTACCCACGTTCGAGGCCCTCCTGTGGAGGTAACACCTCTACTCCGCCTAAGCCGCCTCCCCTCAGGCGGATCTGGCCGGCTCGGCTGGGCTTGTCGCCGCCTGGTGTGAGGCCGTGGGCGCGGTTGTACTCGCGCTGGGTGATCTCCAGCTGGCGCTTGGCAGTGGCCAGCTCTTCGGCTTGCCTGAGGAGGAGCTGGCGCTGCGCCTCCAAATCCGCCTCGATGGTGGTGGGGTCACCGCCTGCTGTGAGCGGGGAGCTCAGCTTTGCCCGGACTTCGTCCAGCCGGGATGGTGGCTGGGGCTCCTTTGGGCCCGAGCCGGATGCGCCGGCTGCCGCGGTGCGCTCCAGGACGGGGCCACGGACGCACGTGCTTTTGTCGACGGCGTCGTCGCCGGTTGCCATGACCTCCTGCACGACGCAGGGGCTGGCGATGTTGTTGCTGGCACCGGCTCTAGGAGGAGGGCTTGCGCAGCGCAGGATCTGGCGCGGATAGCGCGGTGGTGGGACGGTGGCGACGTAGACGTCGTGGCCGCCGAAGGTGATGATGCTGCCGCCGGCAGGGAAGGGCCTGTCGGCGAAGCAGCCAGCGTTGTCGCTGACGCAGTCGAGGGAGCCGAATCTCCAGATCAAGCCTGAAGCGACTCGCTCGCCGGTGGTGGTGGTGAGGCCCGTCCGGATGAAGACACCGGCCCCAGACGCTGAAGGCCCCACGGTGGGCGCCAAATGTCGTGGTATCGTCACGGCATATGCCATAGGGTGGCTAATGAGAGTGGTTCCTGCTATGGTCTTACGGCTGTATCCGGATGCGGGTATGGGCACGAGCGACACAGCGACGTACCCAGGTTCGAGGCCCTCCTGTGGAGGTAACACCTCTACTCCTGGTATGAGTGTATAAGCTATATCACAGTACAATGGTGCTCCTTGAGCTGTATCCGGCTGCTCCTGAGAGGCTAAGGTAGACGAAGGTCTCTCTCACAGGACAGCGCTAAGACTAGAAATGAATAATGATCGATCGTCCCCTCGCATGGGAGGGGTAGCACAGCTTATATAGGCGCTGGCAATATACAAAGAAGTCCCTATGACCTAGTGGCCGGCTGGCCGGCTCCGGCTTCCCGCTCCTTCCCGAGGCGCTAGTGTCAGGAGCCGTTGAGGCGTTGAGGCCCTGTCTTGTCTCCTGCCGAAGTCAGCGGTATGGAGAGGAAGTGTCCCTGTCGCCATCGATGGCCTGTAGCCGTACGGCGCGGCGTGTGCCATGATGACGTGTCCGGCGGAGGCACTGTTGCTCTACAGTGCCCCGTACTTTACGGAGGATGAGATCATCGTGGACTTTAGCAGCCGGATCACCTTTCCAGTTCCTTCTCCTGCAAGGCTCACCAACTCGGAGCCGATCAGGGGAGAGACACACCAAGCCGGATATGACAAGTTGAAGCCGGCCCAGCCATAGCGCAGACGACTATGGCCAGACCAGCGTGGACTTTGAACCAGCCGACTCCCAAGGCAGCCGGCCACGGCTCCAGCCGGCTGCTCCTCAGCCGGCCTTTGCCGCGGGCCAGCCGGCCTTGAGCCAGTTGTTCTCAGTCTTTTGCCCTACCCGGGGTCTTCCCCCCGACAGTTACTACTCTGACAATGCTCTCGATAGCTACAAAATGCCCAGATCAAATCGTAATCAATGAAATAAAAGGAAAATAATTTATATTGTATATGCATTCATTCCACAAGCTCATTCGGGTCTAACACTGGATCATCGCACCAAATTTGAGAGGGGAAGAAACACTCAAAACAGAGAAATATAAATAACCGACCGTGAGAAAAAACACAGGAGGGTTTATACCCCACAAAAGTGTAGGGGTTCGTAGCAGAAAATAAAAATTCAAACTAGCATACTCCAATTGCTCAGATTTATCTAAGAATAATGTTGTAAGGAGATGGTTTTGGTACGTACCTTGTAGACCGAAAGCGGTTAACGTTATGCTAGAATATGGTTAATGTAGTCGTACTCGTCGCCAACCTCAGGGTCGTGTTCAATCTCAGTGTACGACGTCAAGTGCCGCAAGTGCCACACCTCATATGTTTCGCACACGTACGATGCTCAACGACGCTCCCGGCTCCGATCCAGCAGAGTTGTGAAATTAGATCTTCTGGATTTGGATTCCAGCTACGCTCACGCATTCTGGGTGGGGTTGTCTCCCTCCCGGCGCAGCTCTTAAAGGAACTGCGCGGAAGAAAAACTAAAGAAAGAGAAATCTCTATTTTATTTTGTGTGGTTTTGTCCCTCCACCTGTACACTATATTTCTCCTATAAATGATCCTAGACTACCCTCTCAACCAGGCCATCTGAGAGGGGCAAACGAATCTGGTTCGTCCAATCACGTTGCAACAGTAAATTTGCAAACCCACTTTTCACCACAGCCGTCGGATGCAGTAATTGTTCTTTCACTCTTTGTTTGTCTAAGTAGGTCCATGACAGATGGGGCCTTGCGGGCGTGGGGTCAGCGAGCAGAGGCAACGAAGTCACTCGCTCAGGTCGCCTTTCTCCCGTCGTTTCTCAGTGCGCCCACGGCGGAAACCCTAGCCTATCGGGAGCCTCCCCTCCTCTCCCAATCCCCTGCCCCGCCTCCTCTCATTCTCCCCCACTCTCCTCCTCCCGAATCCGCCGCCTCCACGTCTCTCCTCGCCGTCCCCGGCCGGTCCAGCGCCGTCCCGTCTTTCCCAGCCCAGCAGGCCAGCACCTCCTCCCCTCAGCTATCCCCACCTCCCTGCTTGGCCCTTCGCACCAGATCGATCGGCAGGAGCGACGCCGCACTCCTCTCGGAGGCGGCTGGATGCGGGAGCCGCCGCCGGCAGGGAGGACGCCGCGGCTGGAAGAGGCGGCGGCCGGCAGCGGCGATGGAAGGCAGCGCCGACCGACGGGGGCGGTTGGACGCGGCAGCAGTGGCGACAGCGAGTTCTCCAAACCCACCCGCCCGCGCGCCCCTCTCCTCCCTTCCCGTCCCACCGCCGCCTCCCGGCTCCGCCCTCCGTCGCCTCCCAGGCACCAGCCTCCCCCTTCCCCGCCGCCGGATCCCCTTCAGGCCCCCAACCGAGGCGCGCGGGATCTCCTCCGCTGGTAAGAAACCCTACATTCCCCTCAGGCACTAGGGTTTCTATTGTTGGGATAATTAATACTGATATATTTCCACATGTCAAACAGACACTTTGGTTTTTACCAGGAAAAGAGAATCAAGAAGAGATCAATAATAATTCTGGCTTCATGCCCTCTTTGGTTGTGTTTTTGTGTTCTATTACCCTAGGTGCATTGCTTAGTTAGTATTGTATCTATTGAAAATTATTTGCCTGTGATATATTTCCATAAAGTGAAGTTCTGCCGTTTAAAGGCTGCTCGTGAAATTTTCAAGAAATCCCACCCTTACTTGAGTTTGTTCCAAAAAAATGTTTTTTGTTGTCCTAGATAGCTACCTCTTGCTTACTAAGTTGAAGGTTGGTTATGGTGTGGCTTAGCTTCTTTCATTTGTTTCCCGGTCAACATATTATGTAGGATGAGAAAATCTAGAGCAGTTTTTAGTTGGCTTATGGTTCAGTTTATAAAGGATGTCAAACTACGGGTTCTAGATTTGTTCTCTGCAATTAATAAACATATAATAACAGAATATATGGGAAATAGGCATTCTCTGAATTGTTCTTGAGGTATATTTTTAGGTGGGGATCCTTGCTCCTCTGTACTTGCACAAAAGGCGAGTAATCAGAACACATGGAAAATATATTTTTACCGTTATTTATTTACATCTGAAGTTGTTCAGTTTCACTTGGGCATGATATTTGCAAAGTAAAAAAGTTACTCGAAATTCCTGCTTTTCGGTACTTTTCTTATTTTTTTAGATCTATTTGATGTCCCAATGCTATACTATGTGCAGATGTGGAACTGGTTCCATATACAATGATGTCTTTTATTTCTTGTATTGATTTTATTGGAATTAACTCATACTTATGATCCTATAAATAGATACGCAGAAGATAGATGAGTTAGGGAGACACATCAAGAGATACATTTTCTATCTGTTTTGAAAATTCTTAGCTGTCTGGAAGTGATAGTTTTGAGTTCTCCGTGCTGGTTATACAGGTAATGGTGATTTTGAGAAATATATTTGCAAGCATGTTGTTGAAGTCCTGATGGATATATTTTACATTAATGTATGACCTAGCATTCACATATATGCTCGTCTTTTTGGAATCGTCATGAATGAAAAGGTTGCTCAAAATTTTTATGGATATTCCCCCCTTGCTTTTTTTACCTGTAACCCTATTTTTGGTCAGTATAAATATATTGGAAGTTACAGTCTTAGTGCTGGCCTGATTGCAGGTCTAATATCTTGTGTGAACAAATAAGTCACATGATTTCTCTGTTTGTGTTTCTCATGGCTTCTCCCATTCAACAGGTTACTAGCATAGAATCTTTACATTGTTTGGCCAAATTGAGAAGTGAACTTGGACTAATAGCTTTCATGTATATGCGTATTTTTCATGGGTAGAGCTCTTATTATGATGAAACTAGCAATAGGTTGCAATATAGGTTCAGCGACTTCCTTTGCCGCTTTTCCCATTGATGCATACACATGTACTTGATCTGGTAATGAGATTCTCTGTTGGGTTAAAAAATTACTGCTTTAGAATTTCTCGCATGAGATTCAAGATGTTGCTCATGGCAAGTAAAATACCAAGATTTTCATTGGAAGGTGAATTTTTTGAACCTGTACAGTGTGCAGCACTAGAAAAATCAACTTTTGGATTTACTGTGTACTGTGAATTATTCGGAGGCTATAAATCAGGCATATAGGATTCTTTTTTTCTTCTGGTAATCTAAGATGCACCTCTTCCATTTATCCAAATTCTGGTAATGCGTATTTTTTATATGTATTTTTTTGCCTTCATTTCATGTCTGTTAGAACATGTTATTCTGAGTAAACTTAGGAAAACTATATAGCTTAAGTTGGATATAGCATTCAGAACGTCACCACTTGCCTTGGATTTCTGAATCTTTTCAAAGGACATATTTTTTTAAAATATGCATGCTTTTGTCATAGAATTGGTGAGCAATTTAGATAGATATGTTAATCCTGCTGTTACTAGCCTTTCTTGTAATGTTGTCGATTCTCTTGCAGATCTAGCTATGATGTTGCTGTCAAGGGCCCAAAGAAGTAGTGAATCAGAGGTATGGTATGGGCCATCTAATATTTTATTCATTATTAACATGGTTTATCACTATTAGTTATGTTTTGATTGCGTGATATTCATATGTGCAGGGACAAGAGGGCGAGGATGCTGTTAACACAGAAAACAAAGAGGAATATCAATGTGTGGAGGAAGCTTCATCACCGCCGTCCCTCGCTTGCCGTCTTCCAACACCAGGGATGATACATATATCTCTACAAATATTGTGCATGTGTGTTAGTGCCTATACAAGAGTACCCAACTTATATATTGTTAGCTGCAGAGGATTGCTCGCTATCAGGGGCTGGGCGGAGGAATGCGCCACGGATCCCGCGCAGGCGTCCGCGACAACTGGACCCCTCCCTAATCCACGATCCGAACCCTAACCGCCGCTAATTCCCACGATGGAGGGCGGCGGCGCGGTCCTCGGCGTCGCTCACTCCGAAGCCCCTAGCGGTGACGCCGCCGGCCCAGACCAGTCGCAGATGCAGGTCGACGGCCCCGTCGCACTCAACCGATCCGCTGAGCTTGAGCCAAGCAACGCGATGGATATCGACGCGGCCCCAGCGCAGGAGCCGAGCCAGACGGTGCCGCCGCTGACGCAGCCTCCCGCGACGCTGACAGGGAGGCCCTCGTCGCTGGGTGCCGCCAGGAGCTCCAGGGCCTGTTCGAGTACTACAAGGAGGTCTCGGGCCACAGGATGCAACTGGAGGGCGGGAACCTGTCGAGCAACGCCATGATTGGGTGCCTCCTGGAGGAGAGCAACCTTGGCCTGACCAAGCTGGTGGACGAGGCGTTTGAGAATCTCAAGGAGACCGAGGGTGTCTCGATGGCTTCGGTCCGCAGCTCCGTGCTGCTCATTGGGCAGAGGATGATGTATGGCCAGTCCAGCCCGGATGCTGATGTATCAGACCTGTCTCTTTGGTGCTGGGAGGTAAATCCTACTGTGTTACAAGCTGGTGTCGTAATAATTCAGTTTACTTACGTGTTTCTTAAGCTTAAATTATGTATTGATGCTTTGTGGTTGCTCACTTGGTTGTTGTTAATTGTGGCAGGTGAGAGATCTGAAGTTAATGCCTGTGAAAATTCGTGGTTTCTTATGTGGGCGAAGAGCTGCCAGAAAGAAGATCCATGAGAGGATCGATGCTATCCACCGTAAGTCTTTTCTTTTTACTACCATGTCTCAACTTCAATCTTCCAAATTGATTTTCCTTTGGTCTTTGTAGCTGAATCTGTGCCTATTCTTTGCATATGTAACATGTTTTTATGTTAAATTACTCTCCAAATGCTGTTGTAAATTAGCTTTGGTCTTGATATTTAACTGCAAGAACTTAGAACTGTGAACTCAGTTAAATTGCCTACTCCATACCTTTGTTTTTTGCCCTCTAAGTGAATGTATATTTCAGTATCTTTGTCAGTTCTGAAATCTCCAGGAGCTGAAGCTCAAGTAAATGAGCTTAGAAAAGTATCAATAAAGCTAAGCAAAGCATTGAACTTGGAAGGGATCAGATCAATGGTGGAAAGATTGACACAAAAGAACAACATTCCACAGTGTGTACCTCTTGCACTTTGTTTTCTTTATTGATGTTGGCATGCACACCTCATTTAAAGCTTTGAGGCTCTGAAGCACTAATATTTGTATTTATTTGTGATCAAAGGGTTGCCAAAGATGTAGAATCAACAGCTAACCAGTCAATGCAAGAGATGAGAGAAACTGAGGGAACTGCTGGCAGAATAGAGACTCTACATGGTTCTGAGTTGCCAAATGGAAATGCCTCTATGACTGTTAGTGTCTCTTTCCATTGCATCATCTAAGATATTTCATTCAATTATTTAAAGAATTATAAGAAATGTGGTTAGGTATTATATATATGGTATGCATATAATGCTAAAATTCCTATACATGAAGTTGATGCATGTTTCTCAAATTTCCAGTGACTTTTTTTTTTAATTTTCTTGCTTTAACTCTCAATACATATACATAACCATGGTGTCATTATACTGGTGGTTATTGCAGTGTTTATTCTTAGCCCCATCACTTGCAAGATAGCTTAGTTTCTTCCAAAATAAATTAGGATATCATAATGCAACCTGCTAAGAAAGGGTTATTGGTTTAATGTTTGAGCTAAGTATACTGATTCTGTGGATATATTGTTTTCTCGTAATTAAAAGAGACCGGAGGGAGTACTTGATATGTGCTTCTTATCAAAGATGATCATGGTGCAAAGATGAATATTTACATATGGTATTATTAGCTTCTATATCGTCCACCTTTTATTTGTGTTTGTCTTGAGATCATAATCCAGATTTTACTAGACTGTTTATGTTCTTTTCGATTACTTGCATTTAAATTGTTGTGTAATTTTTTGGGGTAGGTAAGAGACTGGCGCCAGCGCAATTGAAGCGGGGCGAGGTGATATCGCTGCTGTGCAGCAGCCTGGCAGGCGGTGGGACCGCGGGAGTGGAGTTCAAGACCACAAGCGCGGCTTTGGAAGCGGTGCTTGTCGAGCGACTACGATCACAGCTGATGTCAAGATGCTAACTTGAGCTTCTCCCAACGCCCGCCTTCTTCAAAAGAGATACTAGAAAGGGTCATTACCTTGGATTCATTGTTATTATTTCATACGTTCCAGTGAACCCGAATAATTGATACTATTTATATATTTCAGGCACGTGCTCCAGCCAGTTGCAGTTCCACATGCGGGCCACGTCCACCGCCAGCCACCCGTTGCAGTTGGCGGCCATCTTGTCGGCGCCCCTGGACACGAGGATCTGGCAGCACTTGACCTCACCGCCGGAGGCCGCGTAGTGCAGCGGCGTGCTCCCGGCGCCGATGGCCGCCATGGGCGCCGCAGCGATGGGGAGCATCTGCGCGCCCAGGGCCGCGTGCTCGTCGATGAGCAGGTGCACGCAGTCGACGTGCCCGTGCAGCGCAGCCAGGTGCAGCGCCGTCACGCCGCCACTCGCCGGCCTGTTCACGTACCTTTTCTAACTTCCATTACCTACTGGAATTTACCTTGGGTGCGAAGTTACTAAACCCGGCCTCTATTCATGTTCTAGAGCTCTAATTTGCATGTTGCTAATGGTTTTTAACTCCCGTGTGAACTACATTGTCCCCTCAGCTGGCTTCGTTGTCGGCGTGCATATATGGTTTCTAGCTTGGGATGTGAAGAATCCACTTACAAGCTATTTTCCTACTTTTCTTCAAATCAAACCATTGTTGATTACCTTTAGAAATCACCTTTATTCATGTATCTCATATGTACATCCATCTTGTTTAGTTAAAGGCCATTCTTCTCTTTCCCCCTTGCATATTAGTTACTTATTCTTAGAGAGCATGGCTTGATTTCCTTCTTCTAGCTTTTTCCATTCTACATTTTTTCTTCTGTTTAATGGAAAGGATGCTTAAAGTTAAAGGTGCACCTCAATTATTTGTATTACCTTGCAGCTTTCTTCTACATAGTTGTGCTCCTATTGGAATATATATGCTAACGTTTTACATTTTTTGGTCAGGCTTCTGCATGTATAAGTGTTGTTTATGGTGGTACCTATGTGCTAAATAAGCCAGAGGGTCAGGTAGTTCTTATCCCTTCTGTGATAATCATGCATGGTGGTACTCATTTTTTCAGTGTGCCCGCAACCCAGTTCGGCAACATATCTTGTGCTATTTATAGGATTAAATCTCATGTGCTTGTATCCGTGCTAGCAAAGTTCAATCTATGAACCTTGGGTATTTAAGAATAATGTTGATCTATTGACTTCGGGTGTCAAAGTCTAGAGATGATAGCAATGAAATAATATTTTTTAGCTGCTTATATTGATAGGGACAGTTCGACACAGCTTGAATGCTATTGTCTGGCATGGTAGCTTTAGTCCTATTTTCCCCTTCTGCTATTGTTTATCATTAGAGCTGAAAATTGTTTCTCAACCAGAGGAAATACAACTGCGTTGTTCTCTTACATTTTTAAGGCTTTTATTTCCATGTAGAGATGTATTTTAGCTTACATAGGCCTGACCTTATATATTGCTGCATCTTTTGCTCATCGCTACAACTGATATGAGTATCAATTTTGCAAATGGAAACAACTCTATATTGCAAGCCATGCCACTATACCAGCATGGCAATATCTGACAGTTATTGGTCCCTATTTGTAGGAGCGTTGGCAAGGTTGCTCACTAATGATCTGGAAGTGTACTTGCATGATAGAGAAAGAAACTGGTTATTCCTAATTGCTAAATGTGCTATTGCAGATCCAAGGTGAGCTCATCCTATTTTGTTCATTAAATCTCAGGCGAAAATTCATCTCCCGTTCATAAACATTCATTTTTTATGTAATTATTTCAGTGATCATGAACATTTGGCTTTCTTTCCTACTAGCTATGATTCCGTACATCTGTGCATTTAGCTTGCAATAATATAAGCACCGGTCCATTTTGTTGTGGAAGTGCTTGATAATGTACAATTAACTGTGCCAATGACATGCTTATGTGCAAAATGTTTTCTATTGGGTATCAACACAAAACCTGTAGTCCTTTAGGCTGCTTCCTACTGGTTATCAATAGAAAATCTATAGTTTTTATTTTCTAAATGGGTTATTGGAAAGAGGATACTCCATGTGGTTCTTTGCCCCATTTGTGCTTTGTTCATCAATATGCACCGGAGATGTTTAATATATGTAACTTGCAGAAATTTAATGCCCTATTCTCCTTTGTAGGTCCCTGAGTTGGTTAGTGTTTACAGTATTTTGCTCATGCGCGGCCCATCATAGGAATCAGCGAGCGGTGGCTCAAGCGAGACGGGGCGGGGCGAGCGTCGGACGGTGCAGCAGACTGGACATGCGTTAGGAATGGCGGTCAAGACCACAGGTGCCGCTTGGGGAGTGGACCATCTACGAAGCTCGATGGGCCTGCTACATCTCTGCCTTTCAGAAGTGGCCACCGCCATGGACCCTCCTATAACGCAGGAGGGTCCTCCTCAAATCATGGGGGAGGGAGGCCGGAGAGTGCAAGCGGAGGTGGGATTGTGTTATTACTTGAATATGGTATTGTTACTCCTTCAAAATTTGTGTTATTACTTGAATAATTATTCAGTTTGGTGCTATTATGGATATTTTCTTTCCATTCCTGTTAATAATGATATATACTTTTTTTTGCCTGAGATCAAAGTACCTGCTTCACAGTACGCATAATATGAATCAAAGAAAGTAGACTATTCAGTCTGCAAATACAAATACAAATGCTTACTGAGGTCATATATAACATCATGGATAAAACATAGTTACAATAGTTTCTTGCTTTTGTCTTTGTGCTGGCGATGGCTTTACTAAACTTATATCGTTTATTTTATTCGACCTTGCTTTATTCATTGGCTTTGATACTTTATAGACAACAATCATAGGCTAGAAAGGAAGTGTGCTAGAATTATGTTGTAGGCCGTAAGTACAATATGTGGATGGATCAAGAACTATATATAAAATGTTGCATTTCTTTCTGCTTGGTCAGCCTGTAAGTTGATGAAGAAAACTTTGGCCTCATTAATAATGTGTAAACTTGTTGGGCGGCAGACTTTTGTCAGGCGGTGGCGGGAAATCCTAGCGCATGCAATTGCATGGCCTGTTGTAGCCAACAACAGCTGCAGCCTGTGGACATGGGGCCTCCTCTTTTCTCTGCCTCCAGCACTCTGGTTTTCAATTGCTAACAGATGTTTTTCTAAACACGATAACACGATGTGTGCAGGTTTGAGGAAGAAGAGAAGAAGGAAGTATCAAGAAGACCAAGGTAATTTCTCTCTTGTGAATAGAAGAATCTTAACCGCAATGTGTTCGTAGGAAACCTACTCCCACTGACATGATGAAATTCAATATAGATGGGGCATTTCGTGATGAGTTGGAAATTGGAGGTTGGGGTACAATTGCCGAGGACTCAACGGGTTATTAGGTTTTTGTTGCAGTGGAATGGTCAACTCACTTGTGCATTACAGACGACACTTGTGCATGCAATTCAATTCCATTTACTGAACAATATTGTATTAGTCAGGCTATTTTTTTCTATAGACTGATTCTCAAGCGGGCAATGGATGATCTCTCAAGGTTGGGAGTGCTCATTCTTCAAGCCAAGTTCTTGTTGAATTTCTCTTTTATCAAACATAGCTTTCAATATGTCTTATGAGACTGTCACAAGTCAGCTCATGCTCTGGAGGCATTACATGTGGGAGGTTGTCCTGGCAATCATAATGTATGGGTTACAATTTTTCCTTGCGATGCACACTGTTTGTTGCCAATGATCTGGCAGTGCCATAAGGGAGTACATGTGTTTTATCTGTAAATATAAGATATAAGTTTATATGAACCGAATAGAGTAAACTATTCAGTGTGCAAACACAAAGTATTCCTTAGTACAAATCATAGATAATTTCATGGATAAAGCTTATGGTATAATATTTTCTTGCTTGTGTCTTTGTGCCGGGGCCTGTCGTGTCCTGCTTCTCCTATGGGTTGTTTGCTAAGCTGTTAAGATAATGTGATGCCCTACCATCTGCCTTCGCGCTGCCACCTGGTTTATCTTCTTGTTGTGGAATCAATCTCATGTGGTAACTACGTAAGCTTTTCTAAGTAGAACCTTATCAGATAGGGGAGGGTTCCTGAAAAGCCACCCGCTGACAACATTTTGTTTATTTAAATCTTTTGATTAACTTCTCCTTTCTTCATAAGGTACACAGGTTGTACTGTTATTGACATGTAAGTTGGTCAAAGCAATCATATGATCTTCAATCATGGCCTACATATTATGTTCAATGTGCTCTTCTTATGGCTTAGATATAAATCTCAGACATATATAATATCATGGATAAAACTTACGGTTGCAATATTGTCGGCTAAAGATAGGGAATGGCCATCCATTTAGATCAAGTAACGAGCTAATTTAAAATAAGTTATTATAAAACTTATGACTTGAATATTGCCTCGCTTCACCCTTTTGCGCCAGTGGTGCAACGGGTTTTAGGATTTCCTACTATTTCTATAAAAAAGGAATCATGTTAGGATTCTGGAATGACAACATATTGTCTTAGAATTCTGAAATGGTAAATCTTGGGGCGAGCAACAGAAGGCTGATGGCGTAGGTGGCTGATGGCGCGGGTGACTGTGGTTGATGGTGTGGATGGCTACGACATAGTACTTGGTCAACGGATTAGATGGGTGGAGGAAATGGAGGGAGGTGTAGCAAATCAAGGCAGAGGGTAGGGAGATGGGTTAAGAGGAAGAGGTTGGGCCGTTAACGCAAATCACAATGGGATGAGCGGAATTAGCGGCGAATAGAGGTGGAAATTATTTACGCGAGGCAAATATTTGCAATAGTTCCTGGTTCCGATGGTGTCCGTTAAGGGGCTCAAAATCTCAAACCGATTTTTTTTTGTCTTGCTACTCATAGAAACATTCTTCTTGGAATTAGTAATTACCTTTTTATGATTCTTTTTATCATGCTACCTCTTTCGATGCAATAAACATAATTGATGGGAGAGCCTATACAAAACCATAAAAGCTGAAAAAATAGTGTGAAATTGTACTAAATTGTCATACCTTACTGCAACACCTAGATGGAATGGTGTGTCTATAGTTATACTAAAGCAGCTAAATTCCAAGATAATTCTTAATACTAAAATAAGCTAAAACTTATAGGTTAGATTCTGCATTTGCGCGATAGCGCAACGGGTCATCTAGTATAGGGAAAAGGGGAGGGGAGGGGCTACTACGAAAAGCTTTGACCAAATCCAATGAGGAAGGGGCGAGGACGGCTGAGCACCTTCACCTCGTTCGAGTTCTTATAGTTGTCGCTAGGTAGTCCGAAAACCTTTATGTATTTTTTATTACTTTAAGTTTTCCAGCTGTTGAAAAGTATGAATAGATTGCTAGACTTTTCGTTAAAAAAGTAGAAAGAACCAAGTGTATAAAATCATGAACCGTGGAAACCAAAAAGTACATAATGGAAAGGTTTATCAATGGATTGAAATATATTCGTAGCAAGCGAGTCCAATGAACCGCGACACGGTAGTTTCTATACACTGACCAGGTCGGCCGTTACTGTACACCGCACACCCCTACGCGTGGTACGGGCCGGCTTGATCGACCCAGTTCATTGTTTTTTTCTGTTTTCTATTTCCTTTTTTATTTTTTCTTTCCTATTCGTTTTCTATTATTTTATTATTTTTTACATACTCGGAAATATTAAGATTTTTTAAAATTTTAAATTTTAGAAATTTTGAATTTTGAAAAATGTTCATAATTTTTTAAAAATAGATTTTAAAAATGTTCAAGTCTCAACAAATGTTCAATTTTGAAAAATGTTGAAACCTGAAAATGTTAAATTTTGGAAAAAGTTCATACTAAAAAATGTTAATTTTTTGGAAATATTTTAAACAATGTTTAGAAAAATGTTCATTTTTAAAAAATATTTTAAATAATATGAACAGTTTCCAAATTTCATTTGTTTTTGAATTTTAAAAATTTCCATGTTTCTGTTCAAATTTTACTATTATTTTCGAATTCTACAAAACTTAAAAATAAACAGAAAAGTAAAATGCATTAGGAAAAGGAAAAACGAAAAACGAAAAAAAAGAAAAAAGAATACCTGTGTTGGGCTGGCCCAAGAGCTCTCCCGCGGGGCTACATCCCCAACAACAACTACTACCAGTCAAGCCGAGCATGCCGGGGCCAGCAGCAAAACCTACACACCGACCAGGTCGGTGACTACCGGCCACCGCACACCCCTGGTCGGGTATGGGCCAGGCCCATTTGTATCTGTTTAGCCTATAGCAGTTCGTTTTTCCTTTTACTTTTTTCTTTTCTGGTTTCTTTTCTGGTTTCTTTTTCTGTTTTCTTTCTTTTTTATGTTTTCGGTTTTGTTTATATTTTTTCAGATTCGAAAATTTTAAATTTTAAAAATTGTTTAAATTGAAAAATGTTTAAATTCAAAATATTCAAATTGGAAAACAATTCAAATCCGAAAACCGTTCAAATTTAAAAACCGTTCAATTCGAAAACCGTTCAAATTTGAAAACCATTCAAATATGAAATTTGTTCAAATTCGAAAATTGTTCTAATATGAAAATCGTTCAGATTCTAAAAATTTTCATATATAAAATTTGTTCAAATTCAGAAATATTCAAATTCGAAAATTGTCATAGAGAAAAATACATTTTTGTTCAAATTTAAAAATGTTCAAATCTGAAAAATGTTCAGATTTTTAAAAAGTGATTTCTTTTTTATTTTTTATTTTTTATTTTTTATTTTGACAAATGTTCAGATTTTTTAAAAATCTTTTAAAAAAGAAAACAAACAACAGAAAACAAAAAAAAACAAAAAGAAAAAACGGCTTACCTGATGTTGGGCCGCGGCCCAGTTAGTAACCCGGGGGCGCGCGGGGTGTGCGGCAGTCCCATCGGCACCGACCAGATCGGTGAATAGCATCTCCCGGGGCCAGCGGCCCTCCAACTGGAAGAGGCGAACATGCTCCGAAGCCCAATCCACGCTACAACTAGGCCCAAGACCGGAAAAGCAGGAACGGAGGCGCAAGTCAGCCCATTCTGAAGTACCACCTCGCACGGTCGCACCCGCGTGCGTCAAGGCGTGTGGAATCCGTAGACTGCAACTGCGGCCGGCTCTCCTCTCTCATCACTTCTTCTTCTTCCTAACTCGAATTCCCAGTTCCTGGCCGCACCAGCACCAGAGTCAACCGAGCAATTGCTGTAGATGAAATTCTCCGAAGGGCAACTATGCAACAGCAAAACTAATCTTGAGCATGGCACATCTGAACAGGTCAGTTTCATGCACATACGGTAATAGCCTCCAATCCTGACGCATCAAGCACAAGTCACAACTGACGGAGAAGTTTCCAACAACAATCTTATTCAAGAGCTGATGTCCAAAAGAAAAACTGCACGAGTCACATGCTTTGTAGTTGCAGCGAATGTAGGCAATCTACGGCTAATAATTAAGCCCGCTCGACGCCTAGTTCGAGTTCGACGCCATGGGCTGATTTGGGCGTGGCAGTGCTCGATGTTTCTTCCAGTGTTGTAGTATCACGCGACTCCTCTGAGGACGAGATACGTCAACTTCTTCATGGACCCAATGCTTCGGGCGCATCACTACGGGAAAAGTATTCTTTGCCGTGCGGCACTTCGCACGGCAAAGGGGCCCAAATGCACGGCAACGGCTTTGCCGTGCGTGCACTCACGGCAACCATTGCCCGGCAAAGAACACGACGGCAAAGACTTCTTTGCCGTGCGCATGGATAAACTGCACGGCAAAGCCCTTTGCCGTGCGCTGTTTTCGCTGCCCGCGTGCGCTTCGCTGCCGTGCGGCACTTCTATACCGTGCGGCATAGAGGCTGTCGTGCGCGCAGTCTTTGCCGTGCGGCACTTTCATTGCCGTGGGCCTCCCTGTGCCGTGCTGCTCACCTTTGCCGTGCGGCCAAGCCCCAACACGCACGGCAAAGACAACTCTTTGGGGGGACACGTTCCGCTATTTTGGGGGAGGAGGGGGAGAACGACCGTCGGAGCACCGGAACCCCACCAAATCTTGCATGTGGACCTATGATATGTGTGAAAGTGTGGTGCAAGGTGTAATGGTGCAAAAGTAGCTCCCCTAAACCGTAAACCCTAAACTGGGGAGGCTTTGAGCCCTAAACCCCTCTAGACCCCTAAACCATTAACTACACGTGCTGACACCGGAGCTGCAAAACCATGCATCATAAACCCTAACCCTAAACCCTAAACCTATACCTAACCATAAATCCTTACCTTGAACCTAAACCCTAGCCCTACCCCCTAAACCCTAGCCTAACCCTACACCTAACCCTAACCAGTAGATCAGGCACACCCTCGATCGTGTGATAATGGCTCTAGCTGCGGGTATATGTGCCAAAGGGTCCCAATCTTGGTTATCCATGTGTATATGTACTAAACAAACCTAAAAGAAAATGAAAAAGTACTTTGGTGCACCCTCGCGCGGAGAAATCTAGGGGGGTAGACCCGCCGGGGCACACGTTCCGCTGTTTTGGGGGGAGGAGGGGGAGAATGACCGCCGGAGCACCGGAACCCCACCAAATCTTGCATGTGGACCTATGATATGTGTGAAAGTGTGGTGCAAGGTGTAATGGTGCAAAAGTAGCTCCCCTAAACCCTAAACCCTAAACTGGGGAGGCTTCGAGCCCTAAACGCCTCTAGACCCCTAAACCATTAACTACACGTGCTGACACCGGAGCTGCAAAACCATGCATCATAAACCCTAACCCTAACCCTAAACCCTAAACCCTAGCCCTAACCCTACACCTAACCCTAACCAGTAGATCAGGCACACCCTCGACCGTGTGATAATGGCTCTAGCTGCGGGTATATGTGCCAAAGGGTCCCAATCTTGGTTATCCATGTGTATATGTACTAAACAAACCTAAAAGAATGAAAAAGTACTTTGGTGCACCCTCGCGCGGAGAAATCTAGGGGGTAGACCCGCCGGGGCTCACGTTCCGCTGTTTTGGGGGGAGGAGGGGGAGAACGACCGCCGGAGCACCGGAACCCCACCAAATCTTGCATGTGGACCTATGATATGTGTGAAAGTGTGGTGCAAGGTGTAATGGTGCAAAAGTAGCTCCCCTAAACCCTAAACCCTAAACTGGGGAGGCTTCGAGCCCTAAACCCCTCTAGACGCCTAAACCATTAACTACATGTGCTAACACCGGAGCTGCAAAACCATGCATCATAAACCCTAACCCTAACCCTAAACCCTAAACCTATACCTAACCATAAATCCTTACCTTGAACCTATACCCTAGCCCTACCCCCTAAACCCTAGCCCTAACCCTACACCTAACCCTAACCAGTAGATCAGACACACCCTCGATCGTGTGATAATGGCTCTAACTGCGGGTATATGTGCCAAAGGGTCTCAATATTGGTTATCCATGTGTATATGTACTAAAAAAACCTAAAAGAATGAAAAAGTACTTTGGTGCACCCTCGTGCGGAGAAATCTAGGGGGGTAGACCCGCCGGGGCACACGTTCCGCTGTTTTGGGGGGAGGAGGGGGAGAACGACCGCCGGAGCACCGGAACCCCACCAAATCTTGCATGTGGACCTATGATATGTGTGAAATTGTGGTGCAAGGTGTAATGGTGCAAAAGTAGCTTCCCGGTGTGACCTTCCTCACATTTGGGCGATAACACTTAGCAGATTTTCCGAAGCGCGTATTAATTGCTCCGAAACACTGATATATGTGGGGGATGAACATGGAGAGTAATTTTGTATTGCACATTGTCCTAAGTAACACTAATAAATAGTCATCAAAAAATAAAACTAATAAAAAAATAAATATAAGTATTAGATGAAATAAAATAGAAAGAAAAACAAATAAAATGAATGATGGCGCACGACAAAGAAGGAATCGCACGGCAAAGGCGGCTTTGCCGTGCACTTTGCCTGGCCTCACGGCAAAGGGAGGCCCACGGCAACGTCCCAGTCCTTTGCCGAATTTCTTTTCTTGCCGTGCGGCGTTTATTGGCTTTGCCGTTCTGGCTTCTTTGTCGTGCGCTTTAGTGGGACTTTGTCGTGCGGCACTGATGAGTTTGCCGTGCGCTGAAACTTTGTCGTGCGCCACTGATACGTCCATTTTGCATCACTATTTTATATCATAATTTACTGTTATTCATTGATATATTTCATATTTAGAGATGATACTTATGTTATTTCACCTATTTTGCATGTTTCATGATTATTGGTGAATTACTCACCGGAGTCAAGATTCTGCTGGAAAAAGCATCGTCAGGATACAGTATTTCTGAAGATCAACAATTGACGGAAAATATACCGAAGCTCTTATTATTCCAGAAGACGGACACAGCCAAACGGGGAGGCCGAGGAGGGCCGCCATGGGCCCCCCATAGGCCGGCGCGGGCTCCACCCTGGCCACGCCGCCATGTGGGGAGGGGGCCCACGACCCCCCTCGGCCATCTCTCCTTCGCGTACTTCATCTCCCGAAAACCCTAAGGCGAAGGGGGACATCGAGAATAGACACAGCCGCCTCTGCGGGGCGGAAAACACCAGTGAGAAAAGAGCTCTCCGGCAGGCTGAAATCTGCCGGGGAAATTCCCTCCCGGAGGGGGAAATCGTCGCCATCGTCACCGTCATCGAGCTGGACCTCATTGGGATCATCATCATCATCATCTCCACCGCCAACACCATCGTCTCCACCGCTGCACCTCGTCTCCGCTGTAACATCTAGGTTTGAATCTTGATTATTTCATAGGGGAAACTCTCCCGGTATTGATTACTCCTTGTTATTGATGCTATTGAGTGAAACCATTGAACCAAGGTTTATATTCAGATTGTTATTCATCATCATATCACCTCTGATCATGTTCCATATGATGTCTTGTGAGTAGTTCGTTTAGTTCTTGAGGACATGGGTGAAGTCTAAATGTTAGTAGTGAACTATGTTGAGTAAT
Source organism: Lolium perenne (assembly GCF_019359855.2). Classification (NCBI taxonomy): domain Eukaryota; kingdom Viridiplantae; phylum Streptophyta; class Magnoliopsida; order Poales; family Poaceae; genus Lolium; species Lolium perenne. The sequence goes on along the minus strand of NC_067248.2, from coordinate 120,959,613 downwards.
ATTTAATGGTTTGATATTTAAGTTGTGGTGTTATTCTTCTAGTGGTGTCATGTGAACGTCGACTACATGATACTTCACCTTTATGGGCCTAGGGGAATGCATCTTGTATTCGTTTGCTAATTGTGGGGTTGCCGGAGTGACAGCAAACTGAAGCCCCGTTGGTATATCGATGCATGAGGGATAGCAGGATCTCAGAGTTTAAGGCTGTGGTTAGATTTATCTTAATTACTTTCTTGTATTTGCGGATGCTTGCAAGGGGTTTAATCACAAGTATGTATTAGTTCTAGGAAGGGCGGTGCATTAGCATAGGTTCACCCACACAACACTTATCAAAACAATGAAGATTAATCAACTATATGAAGCGAAAGCACTAGACTAAATTCTCGTGTGTCCTCAAGAACGTTTGGTCATCATAAGTAAACAAACCGGCTTGTCCTTTGTGCTAAAAAGGATTGGGCCACTCACTGCAATTATTACTCTCGCATTTTACTTACTTGTATTTTATTTATCTGCTATATCAAAACCCCCTGAATATTTGTCTGTGAGCATTTACAGTGAATCCTTCATCGAAACTGCTTGTCAACACCTTCTGCTCCTCGTTGGGTTCGACACTCTTATTTATCGAAATTACTACGATACATCCCCTATACTTGTGGGTCATCAAGACTATTTTCTGGCGCCGTTGCCGGGGAGTGAAGCGCTATTGGTAAGTGGAATTGGTAAGGAAAACTTTTACTGTACGTGCTGTTTTTATTTTTGCCTGCTGCTATAATTCATTATGGAGAGATCTTCTCTTAAATTCCTATTTGGAAAATCTACTACTACTGCAACGGTAGTGGATGAGGCGCCAGGTGAGAAAGAGGTTCCATATAAAATACCTATGAAAATTATTGAACGTGTTGTGGATAACCGCTATGAAGGGGATGGAACTGTCCATCTTGGAGATCATTTACTGTTTTTACATGAATTATGCGTGTTATTCAAGTGTGCAGGTATTTCTATGGATGAAGTTAGGAAGAAACTATTCTCTATATTGTTGTCTGGTAAAGCAGCGCATTGGTATAAATTGCTGAAGAATGGGAATTCTCTTGATTGGAAGGATATTGTGCCTCTATTTTATTCTAAATTTTATCCTCCAAGTGAAATTCACAAAGACCGAAACCACATATATAATTTCTGGCCTCATGATGGAGAGAGTATTGCCCAAGCATGGGGGAGGTTGAAGTCTTTAATGCTCAAATGCCCCATTCATGAGCTTCCTGGTAATATCATCATTGATAATTTCTATGCAAGACTTTCCTTTCAAGATAAAACCTTGCTGGATACTACTTGTTCTGGATCATTCACGCGCAACAAAGAAGAGTTTAAATGGGACCTTCTTGATCGGGTCTAAGAGAATACTGAAGGATGGGAGAACGACAAAGGTAGAGAGTCAGGTATAAATTATGATTACGAATGCATTGAAACTTTTATGGATACTGATAAATTTCGTAATATGAGTGCTACTTATGGTCTTGACTCTCAAGTTGTTGCAATTTTTTATAAAGCTTTTGCCTCTCATTTTGAATTTCCTAGGAAGAACTTTAATAAGTATCATGAACCTTATAAAGATAAAACTGATTCACCTATAGGTAAATGTGCTGAAATTAAAACTGTTGATCATATTCTTCCTGAAGCTTATATTGAAAAAACTCCTTTCCCTGCTAAAATGAAGGAGTATTCTATTATAACTAGTGTGGTTAATAAAAGTGCAAAGAAACCTATAGAACCTGAGGAGAATAATAAATATTGAACCTTCTATTGCAATAGTTAAAGATCTTGTGACTGAAAATGTAGAAGACGGTCACATCATTTTCTGTGAAGATGCTTCTAATATTGTTTCACATCCTAGTAAGTCTAGGAAAGCTAGTGTTCCTATGTTCTCTATTGGAATTGGTGATCATTGTTATTATGGTTTATGCGATATTGGTGCAAGTACTAGTGCCATTCCTTATGAGCTTTACAAGGAAATCATGCATGAAATTGGTTCTTGTAAACTTGAAGATATTGATGTGGTTATTCGGCTAGCTAATAGAGAAACTATCTCTCCTATTGGTATTGTTTGAGATGTGGAAGTTCTATGTGGTAAGATTAAATATCCTGCTGACTTTTTGGTACTTGGTTCTGCTGCTAGTAAGACTTGTCCTATCATTTTTGGTAGACCTTTTCTAAATACTTGTGGAGCTATTATAGATTGCAAGAAAGAGAAAATTGTGACTAAATTTGCTGGTGAATCTTATGAGTTTAATTTCTCTAAATTTGCCAAAGTTCCTTTTAAAGCTGAATTGCCTAATAATGATTTTAGAGTTGAACAGCTTGCATCTATTGCTCTTGCTCCTAGTAATCCTTTGCAGCAACATTTGGAGGATCATGAGAGTGAAGTCTTTAGGGAAGAAAGGAATGAGCTTGATGAAATTTTCCTTCATCAACCTACTCTTAAACATGACTTACCGGTTGAAGATCTAGGTACAACACCACCACCAAAGGAAGATCCTATTTTTGATTTGAAACCGTTGCATGACAATCTTAAGTATGCTTATATTGATGATAAGAAAACATATCCTGTTATTATTAGTGCTAAGCTTTCAGATTTTGAGGAAGAAAGATTATTGGAAATATTGAAGAAACACCGAGGAGCTATTGGCTACACTCTTGATGACTTGAAGGGGATTTCTCCCGCTAATTGCCAACATGCCATCAACATGGAAGATGATGCAAAGCCTGTTGTCGAACATCAGCGTCGTTTAATTCCTAAGATGAAGGATGTGGTAAGGAATGAGGTATTAAAACTTCTTGAAGCTGGTATTATATATCATATTGCTGATAGTAGATGGATTAGTCATGTGCATTGTGTTCCTAAGAAAGGAGGAATAACTGTTGTACCTAATGATAATGATGAGCTTATCCCTCAAAGAGTAGTTGAAGGGTATAGAATGTGCATTGATTATCGAAAAGTTAATAAAGTTACTAAGAAGGATCATTACCCTTTACCTTTTATTGATCAAATGCTAGAAAGGTTATCTAAAAATACTCATTTCTGCTTTCTTGATGGTTATTCTGGGTTTTCACAAATTGCTGTTAGAACTAAAGATCAAGAGAAAGCCACTTTCACTTGTCCCTATGGAACTTATGCTTATAGGCGTATGCCTTTTGGTTTATGTAATGCTCCTGCTACTTTTCAAAGATGCATGTCTGCTATTTTTCATGGCTTTTGTGAAAAGATTGTGGAGGTATTCATGGATGATTTTTCTGTCTATGGGAATTCTTTTGATAATTGTTTGCGAAACCTTGATAAAGTTTTGCAGAGATGTGAAGAAACTAACCTTGTCCTTAATTGGGAGAAATGCCACTTTATGGTTAATGAAGGAATTGTATTGGGACATAAAATTTCTGAAAGAGGTATTGAAGTTGATAGAGCTAAGGTTGAAGCGATTGAGAAGATGCCTTATCCGAGGGATGTTAAAGGTATTCGTAGTGTTCTTGGTCATGCTGGTTTTTATAGGAGATTTATTAAAGATTTCTCTAAAATTTCAAAGCCTCTTACTAATCTTCTTCAAAAAGATGTACCTTTTGTTTTTGATGATGATTGTAAGGAAGCTTTTGAAACTCTAAAGAAAGCCTTAACAACCGCTCCAGTAGTTGAACCTCCTGATTGGAATTTACCTTTTGAAATTATGTGTGATGCTAGTGATTTTGCTGTTGGTGCTGTTCTTGGACAGCGAGTAGATAAAAAATTGAATGTTATTCATTATGCTAGTAAGACTCTTGATGTTGCTCAAAGAAATTATGCTACAACTGAAAAAGAATTATTAGCTGTAGTTTTTGCTTGTGACAAGTTTAGACCTTATATTGTTGATTCAAAAGTCACAATTCATACTGATCATGCTGCAATTATGTTGGGGGGATAACCCCCGGTATGCCAAAGGCATGCCAAACCGGATGGTTTGAGCCATCGAGATACCGGTTTAATGTTCTTACCGGAAGCCTAGTAGGAATCCGGGAAAGCAAAGCTAAGCCGGTATCCCCAAAGGGGTATGCCGGAACCCGGTATAGAAGATACCGGAAAGGAGAGCCTGTCGGCAGGACTGGTCAAAGATTCTCTTCAGAGCAAGAAGACAAGGATGAGCTAAGCAAAGTAACTTTATTCAGAGCCCTGGCGCCAAAGAGAGAGGTGACGGAGAAAGAAGCCGGAGGATGTCAGCTTCTATGATAAAAGAAGGCCCCGGTGTCATCTATGATTAAAGTAGCTTTGTACAGTAACTCTGTAAAGTAGTTTGTCCAGTCAAAGATGCCATTAGGGTTTCTTGCCCTGTAAGCCACCCTCTCCCCTATATAAGGAGAGGGGGCAGCCCTCCTTGCGGGCACGATGAGATAGAGGTAGACAGAACTTGTAACCATGCTGTGATCAATGAAGCTAGCGATCTAGTAAAGAGTTCTTCCTCTTGTCTCTCTTCTTGTATACCGGTCTCTGGCTGTGTTCTTGAGGAAAGCATCCGGAAGTTCTTCCCATCTAATCGCAAACCCTCCCCCGAATCCTCTTGCGTCCATTCGGCCCCAATCTAAGCCATCCTATGGCATCTGCTCGTTCACCACGACGACAGTTGGCGCCCACCGTGGGGCCTGAAGTGGCGCTTGATGGAGTTCACATTCGGGCGGGCGTCCTTGAGATCTCCGGCGAACGTACGGTGTCCGCGTTGGTGCAGCGCATCTACGCCATGGACTTCATCAACGACAACGCGGGCTGCTTCGCCAACGGCGGCGTCTTCCCCAAGAACGGCCGCATCATCGAGTTCGGCAGCCACCACGTCTACTTCGGCACCGTCCCCGTGCGCCAGCGCCTCTCGCCGGTGCTGGTGGCACCGGACCCACCAAGATGGCTCTGTGCTGGTCGCGCCGCCGGCAGCGTCGAGGTAATGATGACCGGTGTGGCTGGTGCAGGAAAAGAGGTTGCGGCTGAGGGTGCCGGTCACGCGGTTTCAACCCGTGCGGCTAAGCCACCGCTGGAGCGCGGCGCAGGCGCAGTGGGAGCATCATCCGCGCCACCGGAGACACCGCTCCAGGCGGCGATGAACGTCCTCGCCACCCCCATCGCGCAGAACATCGACCCGGCAGCGGCTCAGGCGGAGCTGGAGGCGCAGCGCCAGAGGATGCTGGAGAGCGGCAAGGACATCGTCAGGGCGTAGCGCGAGCTGAACCTAACCGTACGTGAGTATAACGCTACCCATGGCTTTGCTTCTGTTAGCGCGCATGCTGCTAGGATGCCGGAAAACCGGCTAAAAGCTCGCAACCTAGATCAAGATTTGCGCAAGGAGATTCTTACCGGCAAGAGTGCCTCTGCATCTGTTAGCATCGTGGAAAAGCCTAAGTATAGCAGCCCGGATAAAACTATAAAAGCTGCTAAAGCTGCTGTAGAGCTATGCGAGTCGCTTTCCGGAGAGGCTTTGGCAAAGCAGCAAGAGCGTGTTAGAGAACTGCTGGAAACTATTGAGCAGCAAAATGCTGAGCAGCTGGCTAAGCTGAACAAGGCAGCGGCCTCAAAATCCGTGCGTTCAACAAAGAATGCCGGTAGCAAGTCCCATGGGCAGGCATCGTCCCCCCATCCGGATAGAAGGAGAGAAAAAGAAGTGAATGCGCAGCAGATGACTGTGTACGATCCGGTTCTTGCCGGAAAGCGACAAGCCGGGCAACATGATGCCGGTAGAAAAAGCCAAGGGGCAGAGCGAGGCTACGCCAGAGGCTATGCCGGAAACAATCATGCCGGTACATATGAGACCGGGCAAAACTATCGAGCTGCAAGGGCAGCGTACGATGAGGAGGAAATAGATCCCCCAAGGTACCGGTAGGCAAGGGCCGCGGTGCCGGAATGTTACGATGAAGCCGATTCTACAAGACCGGCAGCATACCGGAACCCATTGGGAGAACGCCTGGGAGAGAGATACTTACCGGAACGGGATGCAAGGCACCGTCTGGATAGAGTGTACTTATCAGAAATGATCGAGGAGGAAGGTCCTCCAGGTCCAAAGTGCTTTGGCCCAAGGATCATGAAAGAAAAACCACCAGTTCGCAACTTTATGTTGCCCCGTGACACAAAGACATACGATGGCACCACGAAGCCGGAAGATTGGCTCGCGGATTACGTGACCGCGGTATACGTTGCAGGCGGTGGAGGAACCGTAGCAGGAGGAGGAAACCGGCGTTGGGCCGTGAGGATCATACCATCGTTTTTAGTGGGACCGGCAAGAATCTGGTTAAACAACTTGCCGGCAGGAAGCATAAATGGCTGGTTGGATTTTGAGGAGGCCTTTGTGAGCAATTTCAGCAGCACCTATCAGAGGCCAAACAGGCCGCAGCAACTTGCTCTGTGCGTGCAGCGCCCGAACGAAACAGACCGGGATTATCTGGCCCGGTGGAACACTACAAGGAACTCCTGTGAAGGGGTAATCGAGGCACAAGCCATTGCTTGGTTTAGCAGTGGATGCAGAAGAGGTTCACCGTTGTGGCAAAAGTTGCAGCGCAACATGCCAACGACGCTGGCAGAGATGATACGTGTGGCGGATAGCTATGCGTTGGGAGACCCAACGCAGCCGGCAGTGCAACCGGAGCCGGAACAGCTGCGCCACGAACAACACCGGGACAACCGGAATAACAAAAGAAGGGAAGATTTTCCGGATCGAAGGTACGGTCCGCAGCAAGTTGCTGCTGTGCAGGAAAACTCTGAGGCCAGCGGCAGTCAGAGGCAAAAAACCGGATCGCAGCCATGGGCGGGTCCTAAGAAACAATGGGTGGAAAAGAAACCCTGGGTCCAGAAAAGAAACTGGCAAGAACCCGCAAAATACACCATGGAAGCTGCCATGGATCAACCTTGCCGGTGGCACACACCGAATCCGGCACACCCGTCAAACCATCTGACGAAGGATTGTACCTGGACCAAGTACTTGATGCAAAAAGGAACAGCAAAAGACGCGCAGCCACCACAAGACATGCCGTGGCAGCAGCAACAGCTACCGCCACCACCGCCACTTACCGGGGCAAACGCTCTACCGGTGCAGCCAAACCGGCAGCAGTACCAGCAAGTTAACCGGGTGGAGCAAAACGATAACCAACCACCTCCACCGGCACCTTTAGGCCGGAATGTTTACGAAGACCCGCATCTGTGCTGTGTTGTCTTTGTCACTGAGCTAACAGACAGGCAAAGTGTACACCGCCGCTCCATGGAGGTCAATGCCGTGATGCCGGCAGTTCCCAAGTACATGATGTGGTCCAATCAGGAAATTACCTGGTCATCTAAGGATCACCCTAAGATCATGCCGAATCCGGGTGGATATGCTCTTGTTGTGGACCCAATCATGAAAGGGCCGCAAACTCGAGTGAAGTTCAGCAAGGTGCTGATAGACAATGGCAGCAGCATAAACATCATGTACAAGCACACCATGCATACGCTAGGCATAACAGAAAACATGCTTCAACCAACGCGCACGACGTTCCACGGAATCGTTCCGGGCTTGTCCTGTGCCCCGATAGGAAAAGTTCGGGTGGACGTGGCATTTGGAGGACGTGACAATTGCCGGGTGGAAAATCTGGAGTTTGAGGTGGTGGATCTAGACAGTCCCTACCATGCATTGCTGGGGAGACCGGCATTGGCAGCCTTCATGGCCACAACTCATACGGCTTACCTCAAGATGAAGATGCCGGCACCTCGTGGACCATTGACTGTGGTGGGAAACTATAAGGTCTCACTGGAAACTGCGTCTGCCGGATCAAACCTAGCGGAATCGCTGGTGATCGCGGAGGAAAAGAAAAGAATGCAAACAGCTGTTGCGCTGGCTCAGTCTTCACAATTGAGCTTAGCGGCAATGAGTGAAAACATGGGCACGCCGGCATTCAAGCCAACGAATGAAACAAAGGACATCGTGCTGGATCCGGCTTACCCAGAGCGCACCGTTCGTATCGGTGCCGGCCTTGACCAAGCATAGGAAAGCGCGCTCGTCAGCTTCCTCCGTGAGAATCGGAATATCTTTGCCTGGTCAACTGATGATTTGGTAGGTGTTCCGAGGGAGCTGGCTGAGCACTCTCTAAACGTCCGGAAAGATGCCAAGCCGGTGCGGCAACCACTGCGCCGGTTCGCTGAAGACAGAAGAAAGATCATAGGAGAAGAGGTAACCAAACTGCTTGTTGCCGGATTCATTGTGGAGGTCACGCACACAGAGTGGCTGGCCAATCCGGTAATGGTTGAAAAGAAGAAAGATGAGAACCTGGAGGCAAAAGCTCCGAAGGTGTGGCGCATGTGCATCGACTACACCAACCTGAACAAGGCTTGCCCAAGAGATCCTTTTCCTTTGCCACGAATCGATCAAGTGATTGATTCAACTGCTGGGTGTGAGTTGTTGTCCTTTCTGGATGCCTATTCCGGTTTCCACCAGATTCCCTTGAAAAAGGAAGATCAAATAAAAACTGCGTTCATTACCCCGCACGGGGCTTATTGCTATGTCACTATGCCTTTTGGTTTGCGCAACGCTGGTGCAACGTACCAGCGCTGTATGCAAAAATGCTTGTTTGATCAAATCGGAAAGAATGTGCAAGTCTATGTGGATGACATTGTGATAAAAACTAAGGTAAAGAACACCTTAATCGATGACATCAGGCAAACGTTCGGTAACCTAAGACGGTTCCGGATGAAACTCAATCCGGCAAAATGTACCTTCGGTGTCCCTGCCGGCAAGCTGCTCGGTTTCCTGGTATCGAGCCGGGGCATAGAAGTTAATCCGGTAAAGATCCGGGCGATAGAAAGAATGGCTATCCCTCGAGAGTTAAAAGATGTGCAGAAGTTTACCGGAAGCTTGGCATCGCTAAGCAGGTTTGTAAGCAGATTGGGAGAAAAAGCTCTGCCACTTTATGCTCTCATGAAAAAATCTGACACGTTCGTCTGGACCCCTCAGGCAGATGCAGCGTTTAAAGAGCTAAAAACAATGCTAGCCACAGCACCTATACTGGCTTCACCTCTAGAAAGGGAGCCTATGCTGTTATACATAGCGGCAACAAACCGGGTGGTGAGTGTAGTGGTTGTAGTTGAAAGAGAAGAGGAAGAAAAAACCGTCCAGAGGCCGGTATACTACCTGAGCGAGGTGCTCTCCCTCTCAAAACAAAACTACCCTCACTTCCAAAAAATGACTTATGGCGTGTACATGGCCGCCACAAAACTCAAGCACTACTTTGAGGAGCACCCCATGAAGGTGGTGAGTGAAGCACCAATTTCCGATATCATGTGCAACAAAGACGCCAGTGGCCGGATTGCAAAATGGGCAATCCAGATATCACCATACGTGCCGGTGTATGAAAGAAGAGATGCTATAAAATCACAGGCTTTGGCTGATTTCCTTGTTGATTGGGCGGAGATGCAATACAAACCGCCAGATCAGAGGATAGAGTACTGGAAGATGCACTTTGATGGATCTAAGCTCAAGGAAGGTCTAGGTGCCGGTGTGGTGCTTACTTCACCAAAAGGAGACCACCTCCGGTATGTTTTGCAAGTACATTTCAGGGCATCGAACAATGTCGCTGAGTATGAAGCTTTGATCCATGGGCTTAAGGTCGCAAAAGAAATCGGTGCACACCGGATCATTTGCTATGGAGATTCAGACCTTGTGGTACAGCAGTGTTCCGGAGATTGGGATGCAAAAGATGCCAACATGGCCTTGTACCGGTTTCACGTGCAAAAGATTGCCGGATTCTTCGAAGGGTGTGAGTTTCACCATGTGCCGCGAGCAGAAAATGAAGCCGCGGATGCTTTGTCCAAGCTGGGCTCATCTAGGCAAGAAATTCCTCCCGGAATAGCTTTGGCTCACTTAAGAGTGCCATCGATCAAACCGAGCCCGGAATCAGAATCAATTTTTGTACCGGAGTCACACGTAGTACCCATGGATATCGATGAAGGGAACCCGGGGACTGCTCCGGCAAGCTCGGGGACTGCTCCGGTAAGCTCGGGGACTGCTGTACCCATACCGGAAGAAATGATGCTGGTGGATAGCATGGAGATAGATGCACCGGTGTTTTTGGTTCGAGAGATACCGTCATGGGTTAAACCTATTAAGGAATTCCTGATCAGCGGCACCTTGCCGGCTGACGAAAATGAATCAAGGAGGATACAAAGAAGGTCCAAAGCTTACACATTCATCAACGGTGAGGTGTACAAGAGAAGCGTTACCGGTGTCCTTCAAAGATGTGTGGAACCGGAGGAAGGGAAAGAAATGCTTGAGGAAATTCACCAAGGAGAATGTGGGCATCATGCTTCATCAAGGGCGCTAGTAGCAAAAGTATTCCGGCATGGGTTTTATTGGCCCACTGCTTTGGAAAACGCTGAGGATTTGGTAAGAAAATGCAACGGCTGCCAGAGGTACGCCAAGCAAAACCATACCCCAGCATCCGGTTTAAAGACAATACCGTTAACATGGCCATTCGCCATTTGGTGCCTAGACATGGTTGGACCATTCAAAACTGCAAGAAGCAGCATGACTCACATCTTGGTGATGGTGGATAAGTTCACCAAATGGCTAGAAGTAAAACCTATCGCAAAGTGTGATGGGCATACAGCGGTGAAATTCCTAAAAGATGTCATTTTGCGGTATGGGTACCCGCATAGCATCATCACTGATAATGGAACCAACTTTGCTCAAGGTGAGTTCAAAAGATTCTGTGAAGACAACAACATCCGGTTGGATTTGTGCTCAGTGGCACACCCTCAAGGCAATGGCCAGGTGGAAAGAATGAATGCCTTGGTGCTTTCCGGTATCAAGCCTAGACTCATTGATGCGGTGGAAAAGTCACCGGGATGTTGGCTCGATGAGCTACCGTCAGTACTGTGGAGTATAAGAACAACCCCAAACCGGTCTACCGGATACACTCCCTTCTTCATGGTTTATGGAGCAGAAGCGGTGATACCAACCGACATCATTCATGATTCACCAAGGGTACAGCTCTATACTGAGCAAGAGGTCAAAGAGGCCAGAGAAAATGATGTGGACTTGCTAGAAGAAGCAAGAGAGCTGGCTTTGGCAAGAACAGCCATTTACCAGCAAAACCTAAGACGCTATCATAACCGGAAGGTTAACCCGAGAGTTTTCCGGGAAGGAGATCTTGTACTTCGCCTGGTGCAGCGCACTGAAGGCCGGCATAAGCTCTTGCCACCATGGGAAGGTCCCTTCATTGTAAGCAAGGTGCTTCACAATGATGCATACTACTTGATCGATGCACAGGAGTGGAAGAAAGGAAAGGCGGACAGGTCCGGAGAGGAGAGCAAGCGTCCATGGAACGTAGCTCTGTTGCGTCCTTTCTACTCTTGAAGTGGTGGTGTAAGAAGTTCCTTTTTGTACCTTATATGCTATGAATAAAAGATGCCGGAACCTTGAATGAATCTCGGGGACTACCCCAACTTAAGTTGCATGTAACTTGTTTATTTTTTCAGTTTACCGGTTGCTTATTGAATGTTTTTTCTTTCCGGTTTAGTAGTGTGCTAAATCCTACCGGAGTCTTCGACTCTGCTGCTGTCCGCAAACCGGCTTCATGGCAAGCAAGATAAACCGGTAGGAGATAAGCACATGAACTGCGAAAAGGGAGAGCAGGAAAGAACAATCCGGAAAATCTAACTAACCCCGGTTAAACCGGTTTTTTGCAAAATTTCAAAGTTATTTCTAAGTTCAAGAAGATGCTTGTTTGGTGAAAGAACCTTGTGCTCATATGCCAAAGAACGCCCAGAGAAGGCAGGCAGAGCCAAGGCAAAAGAACCAAGTATGCATCAAATTGGATGCGGAAACAATTGGGAAATCTTTGCGGTGCAGGATAAAAGCAGAACCAAAAGCAAATATGCTAAGGCAAACTTAGAAATACTTAGCTACCGGTATAACTTACCGGCAGGGAATGTTGTACCACAACCACAAGCAAACTTAAGTTTTACATCATAGACCCCGGCATACCGGGGCAGAATTTAACAAATATTGTCTTAAGGCAAGCAAGACCAACAGATATAGCAAGCAAACACTTCAAAGAGAATCATCACGCAGCAGGGGCTTCTGGGGGAGCATCGCTGGCATCAGCATCGTCCAGGAGCTCTTCTTCGGCTTCATCCTCCTCCTCGTCGAGATAGTCCTTGACGCCAGGAGGGGGAGGGATGAAGGTGCGCATGTCGGCATACTCCGCGATGCGGTACGCGCGATCCTGCCGCTTAGCGGTGAGGATCGGGTCCAGATCCGTTTCTGCGTCTTCACGCACGCCGGTAAGGGCGTCCAGATCGAGCTCCGGGTACCAGGAGCAGGCGACGCGGAGGGCGGAGTCCGCTCCAGCGCGAGCAGCAGAGCACTGCCACTCGCGGATCCTCCTGCCGGCGCCCTTGAGACGATCGCTGATGAGGGAGAAGGTGTCCGGCACCTCCTCGCCAGGCCATAAAGTCCTGTAGAGCTGAGTAGCTACATCAGGGATGTCCGACAGATTGCGGTCTATGGCGCGCATATGGGACACCCGCGCGTTAAGCGCGACCAGATGGTCCTTCGGCGTCCATGGCACGGTAAGATCCGCTCGGCCTTGGTCCTTGCGGCGCGCGTCGACCTTCTTGACAGCGTACCTCTGCGAATCCGGAAAGAGGCCTGTGCGAAGAAAGAAAAAGGTTAAGGAAAAGAGTCCGGAAGAAAAAGAGACCGGAAAGAAAAGAATCCGGAAGAAAAGCGACCGGAAGGAAAGATAACGGAAAGAGAATGGGGTCGAAGGAAAAAAGGCTCATATGCAGTAGTCAAAGTGTGAAAGAAAAGAACTTACGGTGGGCGAGTGTGTCGGTTTGCAGGATCAACTGATCGCATTCCTTATGCTCCTCCTCCAGCCGCGCGGCCTTCTCCTCAGCACCCTTCCGGGCCTTGGCCATCTCCTCCAGCTCTGCCCGCAATACCACAGTGGCATTGCAGGCATCCTCCAGAGCCTCGTCCAACTTGGCCGCTGCGTTCACTTCAGCGGCTTTGAGGGCCTTGGCGTGGTCAAGCCCCAGCTGAATCAGCTGAGACTTGAGTTCCTGGTAGCTGGTCTTGAGGGCGTTCAGCTCCTCCTGGTGCTGCCGGCTGAGCTGGTCCTTCTCCCCTGTAACCGGGAAAAAGAGTGTTAACAAGGTTATACTAGTAAAAATGAAAAGAAACCAAGTTCAAAGGAGAAAGGAGAGAATCGTACGTTGGGCGGCAGCGAGCTGCTCCTTGAGAGCATCGATGGAAGCTTCCGGGATCACTGTTGAACAGAAATTGTAAATGTCACAAGGAAAAAAGGTTTCCGGTAGCAAAGATGCCGGTGGAACAAAAAACTTACCTTGGCACTTGTCATGTGCCTCAGCGAGCTCCCGGTGCTCCCATAGAAGCTCCTCGAAGAGGGCCTTCCGAGCGTCAGCCGTGAGCTGTTCAAGAAAAAGAAGAAATGAGTTAAATTTTGCGCTAAGAACAAAGTTCTTAACCCGAAACTCGGGGACTGGCAGTGCCGGTTTTCCGCGTTTTTAAGATAAGTTTTGCGCTAAGAACAAAGTTCTTAACCCGAAACTCGCGGACTGGCAGTGCCGGTTTTGCGCGTTTCTAAGGTAAATTGTGTGTTAAGAAGAAGGTGTTTAACCCGAAACTCGGGGACTGGCAATGCCGGTTTCACGCTAAGTTCTTAAGTTAAGTTTTGCGCTAAGAGCTGCGCTCTCACCACAAAACTCGGGGACTGGGAAGATAGACAAGAGAGAAACCGGCATGAAACTAAAGAAAAGATAAAACAGAGCCGGAAACGAAGAAACCGGCAAAGATTGAAAGTTAGTAGAACGTACCGTTAGATTGTTCGTGGAATCGTACCACGCGCTGTCGAGCTCTTTTACGGCGCTGCGAAGCCGCATAAAGTGCTCCTCAGAACACCGATCCCCGACAGGATCAGGTGCCGGCAGCCGGTCCTTGCCCATTCCGCGGGTCGCCGGAGTGATGTCCGCGGCGTTCCACTTTTGAGCATAGGGCAGAAGGTGCCCCAGGTCCCGGCCTTGGCGCTGGAACTCCGTGATGCGGCCAAGGAGGCCGGTGGCCTTCATGCTGGCACCTTTGGCGGCCTTGGAGACGTGCAGCACCAAGGGCTGCTGGCCGCCCGAAGGGGCGCTGGAGGCCGTCGCCTTCCCCTTGATGAGCTTGGAAGGCTTGGGCGGCGGCGCGGTAGAGGCGGCCCCGGAGGTCTTGGCCGGCGGCGCGTTAGGAGCGGCCCTGGAGGGCTGGGCGCGAGGAGCCTCTGGCGGAGGCATGAGGATGGTGCGTGGAGAAGGGGGAGCGCTAGGAGCGTCACCCGTGTTGGAGCCTTCCGGCGCGGAAGATTCCGGCGCGGAAGTTGTCTTTTCAAGGACGGGAGGAGCAGAAGGCTCCGCCCGCCCGGCAGTTTCTTCTTCTCCGGCGCCGATGTTGCTGGCGCTGGTGTCCTGGTGTTCTGGGAGGAAGGAAAGATCCTCCTCCGTGCGGTGATCTGACAATGAAGGGGCCGCACGCCCCGAATTTGTTGTGCCCCCCGAAAGGGAGGCAGAGGTGTTGCCGGCACCAGATGGTGCCGGGCTTGAGCGAGGAGGAGGGGTTGAGGTCCTTGCGGATCCCTCAGAGCCCGATGGCCTTGGGCCAAGCTTGAGAGCGGGGCTGAGAAAAAGAAAAGACAAATGGTTGAGAAAAAGCAACCGGAAAAAGAACTTAGCAAAAAAGAGGCAAGCCAGAAAATAAAAATTACCCGGAAGCGGTTGGCATCGCTTTGCGTCCGTAGCGGCGCACGCCCACTTCCTTCTCCCCCACGGGCTCCGTCCGGAAGCGCTTGGAGGGAGGAGCATGGCTGGAGCCGGCAGTAGATGCCGGCTGCTTATTCTTTTGGCCCTGGGCCATGAGTTTGTCCACAAACTCAGAGCCGGCCTCGGCGCGCAGGGGCGGCACGCGCTCGTGGATCTGTGAGTTGGATATGGCTAAGAAGCAATTCGCAAGAAAGCAACAGCGGCAAAGTACAGAAAACCGGAAAAGAAAGTACCTCGAGCACGGTCAGGTCGTCGGGGTTTCCGGTTGGCTCCGGCGGGTCCCGGCCAAGGCGCGCAGCCGGAGTCTTGCCCATCTTCAGATCCTTCCAAAAGATGTAGGGATCTGGGTCGAAGGAGTCGAAGGCGCGCTTCCGGAGAGTTCCTCGCCGCTCTGCCTGGATGAGAGGGAAGCGGTCCCTGGCCTGAAACAAGGTAAAAAAGAAGGTTAACCAAAGCAGAAAGTTACCGGCAAAGACAACCCCAAATTGCGCAATCTCTTACTTCTTGAGTCGGAGGGTTAGAGGAACTGAGGGGAAGGAGGCCCCATTCCCACGCAAAAGGCATAGCAGTTTGACAAATCTGCTTAGCCTTGCGAACAACGTCCTTCTTCTTTGAGAGGACGGCCTGTGATCTTGGTAGGATCGCCTGGGCCATACATCTCGCTCATCCTATGTGCGCGGCGCTTCAGAGGAAGCACCCGGCGCGATATGAAAGTCCGGATGACATCATCAGAACAGATGTTGGTCTCCTTCTTCAAAGAGGCCAAGAAGCGCACTACCCGGTTGGTTTCGGCGTGTTCCGTCCTCGGGTTGTAGCTCCAGTTGGTTCTGCTGGGGGGCCCCGCTCGATATGGAGGAAGATTGATAAGATTGGCGCGGCCGCTGTTCTTCACATAGAAGAAAGTTCCTTGCCAGGCGCGGCAAGACTCGAGGCCGGAAAACTTAAGAAAGGTGCTCCCTTGGCGGGAGCCGACGATGCAAGAGCCGCACTCCACGGGCGGCTTGGGCTTAGGGATTTCCTTGCCCTGGACGGAGTTGATCCGCAAGTTGAAGAAGCGGGCAAACGTCTCACGAGTGGGACGAATGCCGATGTAAGCCTCCATGAAGGTGGCATAGCAAGAAAGATAGAAAATGGCGTTGCCAGGAAGGTGGTGAGGTTGGAGTTCGTAAAAATCTAGAAACTCCCGGAAAAAAGAGGAGGCAGGAAGGCCGAAGCCACGCTCAAAGTGAGCAAGAAAAACAACATACTCGTCGTCTTCGGGATCCGGTTCGATCTCGTCATCAGGAATCCGGCAGGTAACTCCTTCCGGAATCCTCCGAGACCGGTACAACCAATCGATCTCAAACTCAGTAACGTTGGAGCCCATCCAGGCTCCGCGGGTGATCGGGGAAGGCTCCTCGCCGGAAGATTGGCTGGAGCTGCTAGAGGCTTGGCCAGAGCTACTGGCTTCTTGGCTACCGGAGGCTTGGCTAAAGCTACCGGATTCTAAGTGGCCGCCGGACTCTTGGAGGCTACCGGATTCCTGCTGATTGCCGGAATCGGTCTCCATTGGATCTGAAGCCGTGGATTCACCGGGAGAGGGTCTACGGCGCTTGAGAGAAAGGGAAGAAGAAGATGCGGAGGAAGATTCCTCGTCAGACATTGCGAGGGTAGGCGAAGAAACAGAAATCCCAAACTTGAACCCCGCGTGAAGATCTACGAGTAAGAAGAAAACCAAAGAAAAAGAGCAAATAAGAACACCAAAGGCCCAAGATCTGGAAGGCAAGCGAACGGCGAGTAAAGTAAAATTAGTACCAACCTTGAGCGGCGCGGTCGCTGAGGGAAGTGTTTGCTGGCGGTGAAGCGGGTCTGCAGTCGCCGGCGAGCACCGTCGACGGCGAGGCGGAGAAGCTCGCGAAGAAACGCAAATGCGGCGGGCGCGATGAAGTTGCTGCCGCAGATCTCCGCGCAGCGAAGTCCGGCGGAAGCACGGCGTGAGTTCGCCGGGCGCCGGGGCTTGAACGAGCGACGGCGGACGGAGAGCGGCGGTGGCGCAAAGGCGTGGAGCTCTGTGCGCGAAGGAGGAGAATGCGAAGAAGATGAAGAAGAGGGGGCGGTTGTGTTTATAAAGGAGAGAGAAAGTGAGCAGGGAACCGCTGGGCCGCGGCGGTTCGCCTCGCGGCCCGCGACGGTTCGCACCTTGGGCCGCCACGTGGCGAAGGGATACACGCGAGAAAATGGACGCCACACGGAGGCGCACACGAGATCCCGAAGAGGTAGTGGGATCCGCAGCGGTGCATTAAATGGGCGCGCGGGAGTCGAAGCGATGTGACAACGGACACTGGCGCGTCAGTTACAGTGCGCATGTCTCTGACAGGCGCGGGGCCCGAAATATTCTCGACTTCACCGAGGAAGGAGTAAAGACACGTGGTGCCGGAAAAAAGAGATGCCGGAATGAGCCTTGCAAAGAGAAGAAAAGGAACAAGGGTAAAGGTGCCGGAACTAAGCTCGAGACACGAGTGATTAAACCGGTATCTTGAAGAGATGAAAACCTGGCATGGTCTGTAGGATAGAATCCTCCAGGCTATACCAGCTTCGGGGACTAATGTTGGGGGGATAACCCCCGGTATGCCAAAGGCATGCCAAACCGGATGGTTTGAGCCATCGAGATACCGGTTTAATGTTCTTACCGGAAGCCTAGTAGGAATCCGGGAAAGCAAAGCTAAGCCGGTATCCCCAAAGGGGTATGCCGGAACCTGGTATAGAAGATACCGGAAAGGAGAGCCTGTCGGCAGGACTGGTCAAAGATTCTCTTCAGAGCAAGAAGACAAGGATGAGCTAAGCAAAGTAACTTTATTCAGAGCCCTGGCGCCAAAGAGAGAGGTGACGGAGAAAGAAGTCGGAGGACGTCAGCTTCTATGATAAAAGAAGGCCCCGGTGTCATCTATGATTAAAGTAGCTTTGTACAGTAACTCTGTAAAGTAGTTTGTCCAGTCAAAGATGCCATTAGGGTTTCTTGCCCTGTAAGCCACCCTCTCCCCTATATAAGGAGAGGGGGCAGCCCTCCTTGCGGGCACGATGAGATAGAGGTAGACAGAACTTGTAACCATGCTGTGATCAATGAAGCTAGCGATCTAGTAAAGAGTTCTTCCTCTTGTCTCTCTTCTCGTATACCGGTCTCTGGCTGTGTTCTTGAGGAAAGCATCCGGAAGTTCTTCCCATCTAATCGCAAACCCTCCCCCGAATCCTCTTGCGTCCATTCGGCCCCAATCTAAGCCATCCTATGGCATCTGCTCGTTCACCACGACAACAAATTAGGTACCTTATGGAAAAGAAAGATGCTAAGCCAAGGCTTATCAGATGGGTGCTTCTTTTGCAAGAATTTGATTTACATATTGTAGATAGGAAAGGTGCTGATAATCCTGTTGCTGATAATTTATCTAGATTGGAAAATATTGCTCATGATCCTGTCCCTGTTAATGATAGTTTTCCAAATGAACAATTGGCTGTAATAAAGGTGAGCTCGCGAGATAGTCCTTGGTATGCTGATTATGCTAACTTTATTGTTTCCAAGTATTTGCCTCCAACCTTTTCAGCTCAGCAAAGGAGGAAATTCTTTTATGATTTGAGGCATTATTTTTGGGACGACCCATCCTTATATAAAGAAGGAGTGGATGGCATTATGCGAAGATGTGTCCCCGAATATGAACAAAAAGAGATATTGAGTAAGTGTCATGGTAGTGTTTATGGAGGACATCACGCCGGAGATAGAACCGCACAAAAGGTTCTACAGTCAGGTTTTTATTGGCCAACTCTCTTTAAAGATGCAAGGAAGTTCATTTTATCTTGTGATGAATGTCAAAGAGTTGGTAATATCTCTAGGCGCAATGAAATGCCTATGAATTATACTCTTGTTATTGAACCATTTGATTGTTGGGGATTTGACTTCATGGGTCCTTTCCCTTCTTCAG
This sequence comes from Lolium perenne, assembly GCF_019359855.2. Lineage (NCBI taxonomy): Eukaryota > Viridiplantae > Streptophyta > Magnoliopsida > Poales > Poaceae > Lolium > Lolium perenne. The sequence goes on along the minus strand of NC_067248.2, from coordinate 120,940,824 downwards.
AAGGTAATACTCATATACTTGTTGCTGTTGATTATGTTACTAAATGGGTGGAAGCTATACCCACAAAAAGTGTTGATGGCGAGACTTCTTTAAAAATGCTTTTAGATGTTATTTTTCCTAGGTTTGGAGTACCTAGATATCTTATGACTGATGGAGGTTCTCATTTTATTCATGGTGGTTTTAGAAAAACTCTTGCTAAATATGGTATTAATCATAGGGTTGCTTCCGCTTATCACCCTCAAAATAGTGGGCAAGTAGAATTATCAAATAGAGAAATTAAATCTATCTTGCAAAAGACTGTTAATAAATCTAGGAAAAATTGGGCTAGTAAGTTGAAGGAAGCATTGTGGGCTTATAGAACTGCTTATAAAAATCCTATGGGTATGTCTCCTTATAAAATGGTTTATGGAAAGGCTTGTCATTTACCTTTAGAACTAGAGCACAAAGCTTATTGGGCTGTAAGAGAACTTAATAAAGATTTTAAACTTGCCGGTAAGAAAAGGTTGCTACAATTGAGTTCTCTAGATGAGTGGAGAAGTGAAGCTTATGAAAATGCTAAACTTTTTAAGGAGAAAGTTAAGAAATGGCATGATAGAAGAATTATTAAAAGAGAATTTAATGTTGGAGATAAAGTCCTATTGTATCGGTCTCATCTCAGATTTTTTGTAGGGAAATTACTCTCAAAATGGGAAGGACCATATGTCATTGTGGAGGTGTATCGTTCAGGGGCAATAAAAATTGGTTCTCTGAAAGGTGATGCCACTCAAGTGGTGAATGGACAAAGACTCAAACATTATATTTCTGGAGATTCTTATAATGAAGATGTTGATATTATTCGAGTGGTGACTCCGGAAACTTTCATCAAAGATCAAATTGATAGTTCTGCAGAGTTCGACTTCGAATAGGTAACAGTTCTGGTAGTAAAAAGTCCGCGTTTAAGTTTCCGAACAATATTTCTGCTATTCATAGAAAATATGAAAAATTACGAGATCGAATCGGAGTGGAGGAAGTGCACGAGGGCACGTCCCCACGTGGGGGCGCGGGCCACACCCTGGCCGCGCCGCCCTATGGGGACGGCTCCTCGGAGTCCCTTTTCCACTCGTTTTCGACCTGGAACTTTCCTTCTGTCGTGAAATTTTTTGCTATATAATCCCCCGGATCCCCAGAGGTCCGTATATCGTTTTCTCGTTGTGTTTTGTTTCGCGATGTTTTCTGCCAGATACTATTTTCAGATCTAGAGCCACCATATCTTCGTCGGGAACTCCGAAGGACAGTTTCTTTGAGAACGTCTGATGGCGCGTAACTCACACGTTCGTTGGGAACCCCAAGAGGAAGGTATGATGCGCACAGCAGCAAGTTTTCCCTCAGAAAGAAACCAAGGTTTATCGAACCAGGAGGAGCCAAGAAGCACGTTGAAGGTTGATGGCGGCGGGATGTAGTGCGGCGCAACACCAGGGATTCCGGTGCCAACGTGGAACCTGCACAACACAACCAAAGTACTTTGCCCCAACGAAACAGTGAGGTTGTCAATCTCACCGGCTTGCTGTAACAAAGGATTAACCGTATTGTGTGGAAGATGATTGTTTGCAGAAAACAGTAGAACAGTATTGCAGTAGATTGTATTTCAGTATAGAGAATTGGACCGGGGTCCACAGTTCACTAGAGGTGTCTCTCCCATAAGATAAACAGCATGTTGGGTGAACAAATTACAGTTGGGCAATTGACAAATAGAGAGGGCATGACCATGCACATACATATTATGATGAGTATAGTGAGATTTAATTGGGCATTACGACAAAGTACATAGACCGCCATCCAGCATGCATCTATGCCTAAAAAGTCCACCTTCAAGTTATCATCCGAACCCCCTCCAGCATTAAGTTGCTAACAACAGACAATTGCATTAAATATTGCGCGTAATGTAATTAGTGACTACATCCTTGAACATAGCACCAATGTTTTATCCCTAGTGGCAACAGCACATCCATAACCTTAGAGGTTCTTGTCACCCCTCCAGATTCACGGAGACATGAACACACTATCGAGCATAAATACTCCCTCTTGGAGTTACTAGCATCAACTTGGCCAGAGCATCTACTAATAACGGAGAGCATGCAAGATCATAAACAACACATAGATATAACTTTGATAATCAACATAACAAGTATTCTCTATTCATCGGATCCCAACAAACGCAACATATAGAATTACAGATAGATGATCTTGATCATGTTAGGCAGCTCACAAGATCCGACAATGAAGCACAATGGGGAGAAGACAACCATCTAGCTACTGCTATGGACCCATAGTCCAGGGGTAGACTACTCACACATCACTCCGGAGGCGACCATGGCGGCGTAGAGTCCTCCGGGAGATGATTCCCCTCTCCGGCAGGGTGCCGGAGGCGATCTCCTGGATCCCCCGAGATGGGATCGGCGGCGGCGGTGTCTCTGGAAGGTTTTCCGTATCGTGGCTCTCGGTACTGGGGGTTTCGCAACGGAGGCTTTAAGTAGGCGGAAGGGCAGGTCAAGAGGCGGCACGAGGGCCCCACACTACAGGTCGGCGCGGCCAAGGGGCAGGCCGCGCCGCCCTAGGGTGTGGGCGCCTCGTGGCCCCACTTCGTCTCCTCTTCGGTCTTCTGGAAGCTTCGTGGCAAAATAGGACCCTGGGCGTTGATTTCGTCCAATTCCGAGAATATTTCGTTACTAGGATTTCTGAAACCAAAAACAGCAGAAAACATCAACTGGCACTTCGGCATCTTGTTAATAGGTTAGTTCCAGAAAATGCACGAATATGACATAAAGTGTGCATAAAACATGTAGATAACATCAATAATGTGGCATGGAACATAAGAAATTATCGATACGTCGGAGACGTATCAGCATCCCCAAGCTTAGTTCTGCTCGTCCCGAGCAGGTAAAACGATAACACAGATAATTTCTGGAGTGACATACCATCATAACCTTGATCATACTATTTGTAAAGCATATGTAGTGAATGCAGCGATCAAAACAATGTATATGACATGAGTAAACAAGTGAATCATAAAGCAAAGACTTTTCATGAATAGCACTTCAAGACAAGCATCAATAAGTCTTGCATAAGAGTTAACTCATAAAGCAATAATTCAAAGTAAAAGCATTGAAGCAACACAAAGGAAGATTAAGTTTCAGCGGTTGCTTTCAACTCATAACATGTATATCTCATGGATATTGTCAACATAGAGTAATATAATAGGTGCAATAAGCAAGTATGTAGGAATCAATGCACAGTTCACACAAGTGTTTGCTTCTTGAGGTGGAGAGAAATAGGTGAACTGACTCAACATTGAAAGTAAAAGAATGGTCCTCCATAGAGGAAAAGCATCGATTGCTATATTTGTGCTAGAGCTTTGATTTTGAAAACATGAAACAATTTTGTCAACGGTAGTAATAAAGCATATATATCGTGTAAATTATATCTTACAAGTTGCAAGCCTCATGCATAGTGTACTAATAGTGCCCGCACCTTGTCCTAATTAGCTTGGACTACCGGATCATCACAATGCACATGTTTTAACCAAGTGTCACAAAGGGGTACCTCTATGCACTTTGTACAAAGGTCTAAGGAGAAAGCTCGCATTGGATTTCTCGCTATTGATTATTCTCAACTTAGACATCCATACCGTGACAACATAGACAACAGATAATGGACTCCTCTTTTATGCATAAGCATGTAACAACAATTAATAATTTTCTCATTTGAGATTGAGGATATATGTCCAAAACTGAAACTTCCACCATGGATCATGGCTTTAGTTAGCGGCCCAATGTTCTTCTCTAACAATATGCATGCTTAACCATAAGGTGGTAGATCGCTCTTACTTCAGACAAGACGAACATGCATAGCAACTCACATGAAATTCAACAAAGAGTAGTTGATGGCGTCCCCAGTGAACATGGTTATCGCACAACAAGCAACTTAATAAGAGATAAAGTGCATAAGTACATATTCAATACCACAATAGTTTTTAAGCTATTTGTCCCATGAGCTATATATTGCAAAGGTGAATGATGGAATTTTAAAGGTAGCACTCAAGCAATTTACTTTGGAATGGCGGAAAATACCATGTAGTAGGTAGGTATGGTGGACACAAATGGCATAGTGGTTGGCTCAAGTATTTTGGATGCATGAGAAGTATTCCCTCTCGATACAAGGTTTAGGCTAGCAAGGCTTATTTGAAACAAACACAAGGATGAACCGGTGCAGCAAAACTCACATAAAAGACATATTGAAAACATTATAAGACTCTACACCGTCTTCCTTGTTGTTCAAACTCAATACTAGAAATTATCTAGACCTTAGAGAAACCAAATATGCAAACCAAATTTTAGCATGCTCTATGTATTTCTTCATTAATGGGTGCAAAGCATATGATGCAAGAGCTTAAACATGAGCACAACAATTGCCAAGTATCACATTACCCAAGACATTTATAGCAATTACTACATGTATCATTTTCCAATTCCAACCATATAACAATTTAACGAAGGAGAAACTTCGCCATGAATACTATGAGTAGAAACTAAGGACATACTTGTCCATATGCTACAGCGGAGCGTGTCTCTCTCCCATAAAGTGAATGCTAGGATCCATTTTATTCAAACAAAACAAAAAACAAAAACAAACCGACGCTCCAAGCAAAGCACATAAGATGTGATGGAATAAAAATATAGTTTCAGGGGAGGAACCTGATAATGTTGTCGATGAAGAAGGGGATGCCTTGGGCATCCCCAAGCTTAGACGCTTGAGTCTTCTTGATATATGCAGGGGTGAACCACCGGGGCATCCCCAAGCTTAGAGCTTTCACTCTCCTTGATCATGTTGCATCATACTCCTCTCTTGATCCTTGAAAACTTCCTCCACACCAAACTTAGAACAACTCATTAGAGGGTTAGTGACAATAAAAATTAACATGTTCAGAGGTGACACAATCATTCTTAACACTTCTGGACATTGCATAAAGCTACTGGACATTAATGGATCAAAGAAATTCATCCAACATAGCAAAAGAGGCAATGCGAAATAAAAGGCAGAATCTGTCAAAACAGAACAGTTCGTATTGACGAATTTTATCGAGGCACCAGACTTGCTCAAATGAAAATGCTCAAATTGAATGAAAGTTGCGTACATATCTGAGGATCACTCACGTAAATTGGCATAATTTTCTGAGTTACCTACAGAGAAAACAGCCCAGATTCGTGACAGCAAAGAAATCTGTTTCTGCGCAGTAATCCAAATCTAGTATGAAATTTACTATCAACGACTTTAATTGGCACAACAAAACACAAAACTAAGATAAGAAGAGGTTGCTACAGTAGTAAACAACTTCCAAGACTCAAATATAAAACAAAAATACTGTAGTAAAAACATGGGTTATCTCCCAAGAAGTTCTTTCTTAATAGCCATTAAGATGGGCTCAGCAGTTTTAATGATGCACTCGCAAGAAATAGTATTTGAAGCAAAAGAGAGCATCAAGAGGCAAATTAGGAACACATTTAAGTCTAACATGCTTCCTATGCAAAGGAATCTTGTAAATAAACAAGTTCATGAAGAACAAAGTAACAAGCATAGGAAGATAAAACAAGTGTAGCTTTAAAATTTTCAGCACATAGAGAGGTGTTTTAGTAACATGAAAATTTCTACAACCATATTTTCCTCTCTCATAATAACTTTCAGTAGCATCATGAGCAAACTCAACAATGTAACTATCACATAAAGCATTCTTATCATGAGTCTCATGCATAAAATTATTACTCTCCACGTAAGCATAATCAATTTTATTAGTTGTAGTGGGAGCAAATTCAACAAAGTGGCTATCATCATATATAGGAGGCATATTGTAATCATAAAAGAAAATTTTCTCCTCAATGCTTGGGGGACTAAAAAGATCATGCTCATCAAAGCCAGCTTCCCCAAGCTTAGAATTTTCCATAGCATTAGCAACAATGGTGTTCAAAGCATTCATAGTAATAACATTCCCATTAGCATGCATATAAAGTTCCATGGGTTTTTTAATTCTCTCTTCAAACACATCATGTCCTAATTCAAGATAAAGTTCATAAAGATCTCTCATATTTTTGTTGTTTTCCATTATGCTTAACTAGTGAAATAAAAACATGCATGATATTAAGTAAAGTAAAACAAGTAACTAATTTTTTTGTGTTTTTGATATAGCAAACAAGATAGCAAATAAAGTAAAACTAGCAACTAATTTTTTTGTGTTTTGATATAGTGCAGCAAACAAAGTAGTAAATAAAATAAAGCAAGACAAAAACAAAGTAAAGAGATTGGGATGTGGAGACTCCCCTTGCAGCGTGTCTTGATCTCCCCGGCAACGGCGCCAGAAAAAGAGCTTGATGGCGTGTAACTCACACGTTCGTTGGGAACCCCAAGAGGAAGGTATGATGCGCACAGCAGCAAGTTTTCCCTCAGAAAGAAACCAAGGTTTATCGAACCAGGAGGAGCCAAGAAGCACGTTGAAGGTTGATGGCGGCGGGATGTAGTGCGGCGCAACACCATGGATTCCGGCGCCAACGTGGAACCTGCACAACACAACCAAAGTACTTTGCCCCAACGAAACAGTGAGGTTGTCAATCTCACCGGCTTGCTGTAACAAAGGATTAACCGTATTGTGTGGAAGATGATTGTTTGCAGAAAACAGTAGAACAGTATTGCAGTAGATTGTATTTCAGTATAGAGAATTGGACCGGGCTCCACAGTTCACTAGAGGTGTCTCTCCCATAAGATAAACAGCATGTTGGGTGAACAAATTACAGTTGGGCAATTGACAAATAGAGAGGGCATGACCATGCACATACATATTATGATGAGTATAGTGAGATTTAATTGGGCATTACGACAAAGTACATAGACCGCCATCCAGCATGCATCTATGCCTAAAAAGTCCACCTTTAGGTTATCATCCGAACCCCCTCCAGTATTAAGTTGCTAACAACAGACAATTGCATTAAATATTGCGCGTAATGTAATTAGTGACTACATCCTTGAACATAGCACCAATTTTTTATCCCTAGTGGCAACAGCACATCCATAACCTTAGAGGTTCTTGTCACCCCTCCAGATTCACGGAGACATGAACCCACTATCGAGCATAAATACTCCCTCTTGGAGTTACTAGCATCAACTTGGCCAGAGCATCTACTAATAACGGAGAGCATGCAAGATCATAAACAACACATAGATATAACTTTGATAATCAACATAAAAAGTATTCTCTATTCATCGGATCCCAACAAACGCAACATATAGAATTACAGATAGATGATCTTGATCATGTTAGGCAGCTCACAAGATCCGATAATGAAGCACAATGGGGAGAAGACAACCATCTAGCTACTGCTATGGACCCATAGTCCAGGGGTAGACTACTCACACATCACTCCGGAGGCGACCATGGCGGCGTAGAGTCCTCCGGGAGATGATTCCCCTCTCCGGCAGGGTGCCAGAGGCGATCTCCTGGATCCCCCGAGATGGGATCGGCGGCGGCGGCGTCTCTGGAAGGTTTTCCGTATCGTGGCTCTCGGTACTGGGGGTTTCGCAACGGAGGCTTTAAGTAGGCGGAAGGGCAGGTCAAGAGGCGGCACGAGGGCCCCACACTACAGGTCGGCGCGGCCAAGGGGCAGGCCGCGCCGCCCTAGGGTGTGGGCGCCTCGTGGCCCCACTTCGTCTCCTCTTCGGTCTTCTGGAAGCTTCGTGGCAAAATAGGACCCTGGGCGTTGATTTCGTCCAATTCCGAGAATATTTCGTTACTAGGATTTCTGAAACCAAAAACAGCAGAAAACAGCAACTGGCACTTCGGCATCTTGTTAATAGGTTAGTTCCAGAAAATGCACGAATATGACATAAAGTGTGCATAAAACATGTAGATAACATCAATAATGTGGCATGGAACATAAGAAATTATCGATACGTCGGAGACGTATCAACGTCGTCAACCCGTATATGAACGAGCTGAAGATGCATCCTAAGGAATTGCTGCTCGTAGATGGAGAGTTGCAGATTGAAGATGTCCGGGGCCCTAAAGGAGAAGGAAGCTTGGAGGACAGGATGGAGAAGCTAGAACAAGAGGTCTTCACCTACAAGAAGATGGCTGAACGTGAAGTGGACATCTTCCACAAGATTGTGTCCGAACTTATTGATGGACACAAGAAGGAGACTGCAAAGCTGTGGGACGATATCCTCTCGCTTCACAACACTACCAGCAAACTCCAAGCGCAACTTTATGATGTTCAGAATCAAAACTGTGAGTATGAAAACAGGTTTAAACACATAAGCTATGCTGCCAGTTTCAGGATTCCTGAGACCAAGATGTCGTTTGTTGATGGAGAGCCTCTGATACGTCTCAAACGTATCTATAATTTCTTATGTTCCATGCTAGTTTTATGACAATACCTACATGTTTTGTTCACACTTTATGATGATTTTATGCATTTTCCGGAACTAACCTATTGACGAGATGCCGAAGTGCCAGTTCCTGTTTTCTGCTGTTTTTGGTTTCAGAAATCCTAGTAAGGAAATATTCTCGGAATTGGACGAAATCAAAGCCCAGTATCTTATTTTTCCACGAAGCTTCCAGAACACCGGAGAGAGACCAGAGGGGAGCCAGGGGTCCCAACACGCCAGGGCGGCGCGGCCAAGGGGTGGGGCGCGCCCCCCTAGTGTGTGGTCCCACCAGGGCCCCTCCGAGGCTGCCCTTCCGCCTACTTAAGGACTCCGTCGCGAAAACCCTAAAAGAAGAAGCCACGGGACGAGAAAAGTTACGCAGCCGCCGCCATCGTGAAGCCAAGATTCGGGGGACAGGAGTCTCTGTTCCGGCACGCCGCCGGGACGGGGAAGTGCCCCCGGAAGGCATCTCCATCGACATCACCGCCATCTTCATCACCGCTGCTGTCTCCTATGATGAGGAGGGAGTAGTTCTCCCTCGAGGCTAAGGGCTGTACCGGTAGCTATGTGGTTCATCTCTCTCTCCCATGTGATCTTTATGTGATCATGAGCTTTCTGATCTAGTTGAATATCATCTATGTGCTACTCTAGTGATGTTATTAAAGTACTCTATTCCTCCTTCATGATGTAATGATGACAGTGTGTGCATCATGTAGTACTTGGCATAGGTTATGATTGTAATCTCTTGTAGATTATGGAGTTAACTATTACTATGATAGTATTGATGTGATCTATTCCCCCTTTCATAGTGTAATGGTGACAGTGTGTGCGCTATGTTAGTTCTCGGTCTAAATTGCAATGATCTATTATGCACTCTAAGGTTATTTAAATATGAATATCGAATGTTGTGGAGCTTGTTGATACGTCCATTTTGCATCACTATTTTATATCATAATTTGCTGTTATTCATTGATATATGTCATATTTGGAGATAATACTGATGTTATTTCATCTATTTTGCATGTTTCATGATTATTGGAGGATCGCGCACCGGAGTCAGGATTCTGCTAGAAAAAGCGCCGTCAGAATGCAATATTTCGGAAGATCAACAGTTGACGGAAATTATATGAAAAATCCTATTTTTCCAGAAGACGAAGGGAGCCAGAAGGGGGAGCCGAGGGGACCCGAGGTGGGCCCACCCCATAGGCCGGCGCGGCCCAAGGCCTGGCCGCGCTGCCCTGTGAGGAGGGGGCCCACAGCCCCCTCTCGCCTCCTTTTCTTCGCGTACGTCTTCGTCCCGAAAACCTAAGCCCCAGAGGATAGTCGCGAAGAGTCACAGCCGCCTCTGCGGGGCGGAGAACACCAGAGAGAAAAGAGCTCTCCGGCGGGCAGGAATCCGTCGGGGAAATTCCCTCCCGGAGGGGGAAATCGACGCCATCGTCACCGTCATCGAGCTGGACATCATCTCCATCACCATCGTCATCATCTCCATCATCACCGCCATCTCCACCGCTGCACCTCGTCACCGCTGTAACAATTCGGGTTGGATCTTGATTGTTTGATAGGGGAAACTCTCCCGGTGTTGATTTCTACTTGTTATTGATGCTATTGAGTGAAACCATTGAACCAAGGTTTATGTTCAGATTGTTATTCATCATCATATCACCTCTGATCATGTTCCATATGATGTCTCGTGAGTAGTTCGTTTAGTTCTTGAGGACATGGGTGAAGTCTAAATGTTAGTAGTGAATTATGGTTGAGTAGTATTCAATGTTATGATATTTAAGTTGTGGTGTTATTCTTCTAGTGGTGTCGTGTGAACGTCGACTACACGACACTTCACCATTTATGGGCCTAGGGGAATGCATCTTGTACTCGTTTGCCAATTGCGGGGTTGCCGGAGTGACAGAAACCTGAGCCCCCGTTGGTATATCGATGCAGGAGGGATAGCAGGATCTCAGAGTTTAAGGCTGTGGTTAGATTTATCTTAATTACTTTCTTGTAGTTGCGGATGCTTGCAAGGGGTATAATCACAAGTATGTATTAGTCCTAGGAAGGGCGGTACATTAGCATAGGTTCACCCACACAACACTTATCAAAACAATGAAGATTAATCAGCTGTATGAAGCGAAAGCACTAGACTAAATTCCCGTGTGTCCTCGAGAATGTTTGGTCATTATAAGTAAACAAACCGGCTTGTCCTTTGAGCTAAAAAGGATTGGGCCACTCGCTGCAATTGTTACTCTCGCACTTTACTTACTCGTACTTTATTCATCTGTTACATCAAAACCCCCTGAATACTTGTCTGTGAGCATTTACAGTGAATCCTTCATCGAAACTGCTTGTCAACACCTTCTGCTCCTCGTTGGGATCGACATTCTTACTTATCGAAGATACTACGATACACCCCCTATACTTGTGGGTCATCAAGACTATTTTCTGGCGCCGTTGCCGGGGAGTGAAGCGCTATTGGTAAGTGGAATTGGTAAGGGAAATTTCTACTGTTTGTGCTGATTTTATTTCTGCCTACTGCTATAACTCATTATGGAGAGATCTTCTCTTGAGTGTTTATTTGGGAAATCTACTACTACTGGAAAGGTAGTGGATGAGGCGCCAGGTAAGGAAGAAATACCATACAAAATACCTATGAAAATTATTGAACGTGTAGTGGGTAACCGTTATACAGGGGATGGAACTGTCCACCCTGGAGATCATTTATTGTTCTTACATGAATTATGCGGTTTATTCAAGTGTGCAGGTATTACTATGGATGAAGTGAGGAAGAAACTATTCTCTGTATCGCTGTCTGGTAAAGCGGCGCATTGGTATAAATTACTGGATAATGGGGATTCTCTTGAATGGAATGATATAGTGCCCCGTTTTTATTCTAAGTTCTATCCTCCAAGTGAGATTCACAAAGATCGGAATCGCATATATAATTTTTGGCCTCATGAAGGAGAGAGTATTGCCCAAGCGTGGGGGAGATTGAAGTCTTTAATGCTCAAATGCCCCATTCATGAGCTTCCTGGTAATATTATTATTGATAATTTCTATGCAAGACTTTCTTTTCAAGACAAGACCTTGCTGGATACTTCTTGTTCTAGATCATTTACACGCAACAAGGAAGAATTTAAAAGGGACCTTCTTAATCGGATCCAAGAAAATACTGAAGGATGGGAGAACGACAAGGATAGAGAATTAGGTATAAATTATGATTATAAATGCATTGAAGCTTTTATGGATACTGATAAATTTCGTAATATGAGTGCTACTTATGGTCTTGATTCTCAAGTTGCTGCGAATCTTTATAAAGCTTTTGCTTCTCATTATGAATTGCCTAAGAAGAACTTTGATAAGTATCATGAACCGTATAAAGATAAAATTGATTCATCTATAAATAAATGTGTTGTAGTTGAAACTGTTGATCATGTTATTCCTGAAGCTTATATTGAAAAAACTCCTTTCCCTGCTAAAATGAAGGAGTACTCTGTTATAAATAGTGCGGTTCATAAAAGTGAAAAGAAACCTATAGAACCTGAAGAACAAATAAAAGTTGAACCGGCTGTTGCAATTATTAAAGATCTTGTGACTGAAAATGTGGAGGATGGTCATATTATTTTCTGTGAAGATGCCTCTAATATTGTTTCGCATCCTAATAAGTCTAGGAAAGCTAGTGTTCATATGCTATCTGTTAGAATTGGTGATCATTGTTATTATGGTTTATGTGATATTGGTGCAAGTATTAGTGCTATTCCTTATGAGCTTTACACGGAGATTATGCACGAAATTGGGTCTTGTGAACTTGAAGATATTGATGTGGTTATTCGGCTGGCTAATAGAGAAACTATCTCTCCTATTGGTATTATTCGAGATGTGGAAGTTCTATGTGGTAAGATTAAATATCCTGCTGACTTTTTGGTACTTGGTTCTGCTGCTAGTAAATATTGTCCTATCATTTTTGGTAGACCTTTTCTAAATACTTGTGGAGCTATTATAGATTGCAAGAAAGAGAAAATTTTGACTAAATTTGCTGGTGAATCTTATGAGTTTAACTTCTCTAAATTTACCAAAACTCCTTATAAAATTGATTCGCCTAAAGTGATTTTAAAGTTGAACAGTGTGCATCTATTGCTCTTGCTCCTAGTAATCCTTTGCAGCAACATTTGGAGAATAGTGAGAGTGAAGTTTTTAGGGAAGAAAGAGATGAGCTTGATGAAATTTTCCTTCGTCAACCTATTCTTAAGCATGATTTACCGGTAGAAGATCTAGGTACAACACCACCACCAAAGGAAGATCCTGTCTTTGATTTAAAACCATTGCCTGATAATCTTAAATATGCTCATATTGATGATAAGAAAATATATCCTGTTATTATTAGTTCTAAGCTTTCAGAGTTTGAAGAAAAAAGGTTATTGGAAATACTGAAGAAACACCGAGGAGCTATTGGCTACACTCTTGATGACTTGAAGGGGATTTCTCCCTCTATTTGCCAACACGCCATTAATATGGAAGATGATGCGAAGCCTGTTGTTGAACCTCAGTGTCGTCTAATTCCTAAGATGAAGGATGTGGTAAGAAATGAGGTATTAAGACTCCTTGAAGCTGGTATTATATATCCTATTGCTGATAGTAGATGGGTTAGTCCTGTGCATTGTGTTCCTAAGAAAGGAGGAATGACTGTTGTGCCTAATGATAATGATGAGCTCATACCTCAAAGAGTAGTTGTAGGGTATAGAATGTGCATTGATTATCGAAAAGTTAATAAGGTTACTAAGAAAGATCATTACCCTTTGCCTTTTATTGATCAAATGTTAGAAAGGTTATCTAAAAATACTCATTTTTGCTTTCTTGATGGTTATTCTGGGTTTTCACAAATTGCTGTTAAAACTAAAGATCAAGAGAAAACCACTTTCACTTGTCCCTATGGAACTTATGCTTATAGGCGTATGCCTTTTGGTTTATGTAATGCTCCTCCTACTTTTCAAAGATGCATGTCTGCTATTTTTCATGGCTTTTGTGAGAGTATTGTAGAGGTATTCATGGATGATTTTTCTGTCTATGGGAATTCTTTTGATAGTTGCTTGCAGAACCTTGATAAAGTTTTGCAGAGATGTGAAGAAACTAACCTTGTTCTTAATTGGGAGAAATGCCACTTTATGGTTAATGAAGGAATTGTATTGGGACATAAAATTTCCGAGAGAGGTATTGAAGTTGATAGAGCTAAAGTTGAAGCCATTGAGAAGATGCCCTATCCAAGGGATGTTAAAGGTATTCGTAGTGTTCTTGGTCATCTTTGGGTTTTATAGGAGATTTATTAAAGACTTCTCTAAGATTTCAAAGCCTCTTACTAATCTTCTTCAAAAAGATGTACCTTTTGTTTTTGATGATGATTGTAAGGAAGCTTTTGAAACTCTAAAGAAAGCCTTAACAACTGCCCCTATAGTTGAACCTCCTGATTGGAACTTACCATTTGAAATTATGTGTGATGCTAGTGATTTTGCTGTAGGCGCTGTTCTTGGACAGCGAGTAGATAAAAAATAAAATGTTATTCATTATGCTAGTAAAACTCTTGATGCTGCTCAAAGAAATTATGCTACTACTGAAAAAGAATTGTTAGCTGTAGTCTTTGCTTGTGATAAGTTTAGATCTTATATCGTTGATTCAAAAGTTACTATTCATACTGATCATGCTGCAATTAGATACCTTATGACAAAGAAAGATGCTAAGCCGAGGCTTATTAGATGGGTACTTCTTTTGCAAGAATTTGATTTACATATTGTAGATAGGAAAGGTGCTGATAATCCTGTCGCTGATAATTTGTCTAGATTGGAAAATATTGCTTATGATCCTGTTCCTGTTAATGATAGTTTTCCAAATGAGCAATTGGCTGTAATAAAGGTGAGCTCGCGAGACAGTCCTTGGTATGCTGATTATGCTAACTTTATTGTTTCCAAGTACTTGCCTCCAACCTTTTCAGCTCAGCAAAGGAGGAAATTCTTTTATGACTTGAGGCATTATTTTTGGGATGACCCACACTTATATAAAGAAGGAGTGGATGGTATTCTGCGAAGGTGTGTTCCCGAATATGAACAACAAGAGATATTGAGTAAATGTCATGGTAGTGCTTATGGAGGACATCACGCCGGAGATAGAACCGCGCAAAAGGTTCTACAATCAGGTTCTTATTGGCCAACTCTTTTCAAAGATGCAAGGAAGTTTATTTTATCTTGTGATGAATGTCAAAGGGTTGGTAATATCTCCAGACGCAATGAAATGCCTATGAATTATACTCTTGTTATTGAACCGTTTGATTGTTGGGGGTTTGACTTCATGGGACCTTTTCCCTCTTCAGAAGGTAACACTCATATACTTGTTGCTGTTGATTATGTTACTAAATGGGTGGAAGCCATACCTACAAAAAGTGTTGATGGTGAGACCTCTTTAAGAATGCTTTTAGACATTATTTTTCCTAGATTTGGAGTTCCTAGATATATTATGACAGATGGAGGTTCTCATTTTATTCATGGTGGTTTTAGAAAAACTCTTGCTAAATATGGTATTAATCATAGAATTGCTTCTGCCTATCATCCTCAAACTAGTGGGCAAGTAGAACTATCAAATAGAGAAATTAAATCTATCTTGCAAAAGACTGTTAATAAAACTAGAAAGAATTGGGCTAGTAAATTGAAGGAAGCACTATGGGCTTATAGAACTGCTTATAAAAACCCCATGGGAATGTCACCTTATAAAATGGTTTATGGAAAAGCTTGTCATTTACCTTTAGAATTAGAGCACAAAGCTTATTGGGCTGTTAGAGAACTAAACAAAGATCCTAAACTAGCCGGTGATAAGAGGTTGTTGCAATTAAGTTCTCTAGATGAATGGAGAAGTGAAGCTTATGAAAATGCTAAACTCTTTAAAGAGAAAGTTAAGAAATGGCATGATAGAAGAATTATCAAAAGAGAATTTAATGTTGGGGATAAAGTCCTATTGTATCGGTCTCGTCTCAGATTCTTTGCAGGGAAGTTGCTCTCAAAATGGGAAGGACCATATGTCATTGATGAGGTTTATCGATCAGGAGCAATTAAAATTAGCTCTCTTCAAGGTAATGCCACACAGGTAGTGAATGGACAAAGACTCAAGCATTATATCGCTGGAGATTCTTATAATGAAGATGTTGATATTATCCAAGTGGTAACTCCGTAAGCTTTCATCAAAAGTCAAGTTGACAGTCCTGCAGAATCCGACTTTGAATAGGTAACAGTTCTGGTAAGAAAAAGTCCGCGATTTACTTTCTGAACAATGTTTTTGCTGTTTTTGGAAAATATGAAAAATTACAAGATCGAAACGGAGTGGAGGAGACGCACGAGGGCGTGCCCCCATAGGCCGGCGCAGGCCCCAGCCTGGCCGCGCCGCCCTATGAGGACACCGCCTCGTTGTCCCTCTCCGACTCTGGTTCGACCTGGTACTTTCCGTTTGTCATAAAAATTCCTGCTATATAATCCCCCGGACCACTGGAGGTCCGTATATCGTTTTCTCAACGTGTTTTGTTTCGTGCTGTTTCTGCCAGGATCTATTTTCAATCTAGCACCATGGTCTCCAACAACAAAGACAAGGAGCCTATGGAGGAAGATATTCAAGATCCCGAGTGGAAAGAGGTGGACGAGAGCGTCAAGGAAGAAGATGAAGAAGAAGTGGAGGAAGACTCGCGCGCGTACCCGCGTGCTACCATTGCAAGCATCGAGGTGGTGGAGAACCCTTTTAATGCAAAGAAGAGCGCAAGAATTCGCACCGGAGGAAGACTTCCACGTCACTACCTAGCTCCAAAGACATCTTCTCCAGGCACTTATCACCCCTTCCGAAATCTAATTTACAATAATCAAATTGAAAGGACTCCCAAGGCAGCATTGCCTAGCAATTGGGATATAGATCGTTCTAACACTGCAGGAAGGACGAAGCCTGAAACTGAAGAGTGGGGAAATAACTCCAAGAGTTGGGACTCGCCGTCGGACATACTTCTCAATCGCGTCGAGCACAATTCGGAGATGATCCGCAACCTCATGTACAAGATTGATGAGCTTCAGGAGCTTGTTGAGAAGCTTGTCAAGAATTCACCATCACCACCAAAGGAGTAATTCATCATCGGTATTGGCATCCCCTTGGTTTGTTCCAAGCTTGGGGGAGTGCCGCGGTATCACATCATCACTACCTTTTACTTTTTACTATCAAGTAGTGTCATATCATGAGTAGGGAAGTTATCATATAAGATGGGTTGTAGTGTGGAATTATCTCTCCTTTAGTTGGTTGTCTATGTATCCCTTGGTGTGAGTTATCGTTATGAAATATTAATGAGAAGCCTTATCATTTACATATTGCACACCTTATTTTAGTTTGCAATTTCTATTATATGATTGATCTTGATTTTAGTATTGGTACCACTTTGGGAGCATTGAGTAAATCTATTTGGATTTGGCAAACTTAGCATTGGTCAATTGCAACAACACCTTGAGGTTTAAGTAGAAAAGAGAAATATATATAGTTGTTTCATTGTCTTCCTTTCTTGTTAGCTCATAGCTTATTATTCTGAAGTTAAAATTGTTTGTGCTTACAAGAAAGATGCATGATTGTTTCTATCACATGTATATTCGTTTGTTTCCCTCAACTTTTGTGCTTGCTAATTAACCTTGCTAGCCAAAGACCTGTACTGAGAGGGAATGCTTCTCGTGCATCCAAACCTCAACCCAAACCTATGCCATTTGTGTCCACCATATCTACCTACTACATGGTATTTCTCCGCCATTCCAAAGTAAATTGCTTGAGTGCTACCTTTAAAATTTCTATCCTTTACCTCTGCAATATATAGCTCATGGGACAAATAGCTTAAAAACTATCGTGGTGAAGAATATGTACTTATGTGTCTTATTTCTTAGTAAGTTGCTTGTTGAGCGGTAACCATGTTTTCTGGGGACGCCATCAACTCTTACCTTTGTTGAATATCATGTGAGTTGCTATGCATGTTCGTCTTGTCTGAAGTAAGGGCGGTTTTCACAATCAAATGGTTTGAGTATGCATACTGTTAGAGAAGAACATTGGGCCGCTAACTAAAGCCATGATTCATGGTGGAAGTTTCAGTATGGACAGCTAATCCTCAATCTCTTATGAGAATAATAATTGTTGTTGAATGCTTATGCATTAAAGAGGAGTCCATTATCTGTTGTCTATGTTGTCCTGGTATGGATGTCTAAGTTGAGAATAATCAAAAGCGAGAAATCCAATGCGAGCTTTCTCCTTAGACCTTTGTACAGGTGGCATAGAGGTACCCCTTTGTGACACTTGGTTGAAACATATGCTATGCAATGATAATCTTTGTTAATCCAAGCTAATTATGACAAGGTGCGAGCACTATTAGTATACTATGCATGAGGCTTGCAACTTATAAGATATCTTATACATAACACATATGCTTTATTACTACTGTTGACAAAATTGTTTCTTGTTTTCAAAATGAAAAGCTCTAGCACAAAAATAGTAATCCATGCTTCCCTCTGCGAAGGGTCTGTCTTTTACTTTATGTTGAGTCAGTAAACCTATTCCCCTCCATCTTAAGTAAGCATTTGAGTTGTTGGATCCAACCATCTATATTGTGATATATTTAATCATGCCTTTTATTCTTCCTTGTTTAGTACAAGTTTTATCTGATGAATATAGCTTTGAAGATTATCAATGATTATGAGGAGATTATTATGATTGAGTATGCAAGTTGTGCTATATAAGCTTTAATATAAGAGCTCCGCTCAATAGATAAGTATAATCTGTTAACTGTTCTTTGACCAAGAACGAGGTTTGCCATCACCAATTATGATTTCCTATGCACCTTTATTTGTGATCTCCTTTTACTTGTTTCAAGTTGAATCATATTGGGAAGTTGTTCACTAGAATGCCTTGTGTGAATTAATATGATGCTTCTTGTCCGTATTTTATTTATCGACTCTTCACTCCATAAACATGTGGTCTTGTTTACTGAGCTCAGTTTCGCTTGGGGACAAGCGAAGTCTAAGCTTGGGGGGAGTTGATACGTCCATTTTGCATCACTATTTTATATCATAATTTGCTGTTATTCATTGATATATGTCATATTTGGAGATAATACTTATGTTATTTCATCTATTTTGCATGTTTCTTGATTATTGGAGGATCGCGCACCGGAGTTAGGATTCTGCTGGAAAAAGCGCCGTCAGAATGCAATATTTCGGAAGATCAACAGTTGACGGAAATTATATGAAAAATCCTATTTTTCCAGAAGACGAAGGGAGCCAGAAGGGGGAGCCGAGGGGACCCGAGGTGGGCCCACCCCATAGGCCGGCGCGGCCCAAGGCCTGGCCACGCCGCCCTGTGAGGAGGGGGCCCACAGCCCCCTCTCGCCTCCTTTTCTTCGCGTACGTCTTCGTCCCGAAAACCTAAGCCCCAGAGGATAGTCGCGAAGAGTCACAGCCGCCTCTGCGGGGCGGAGAACACCAGAGAGAAAAGAGCTCTCCGGTGGGCAGGAATCCGTCGGGGAAATTCCCTCCCGGAGGGGGAAATCGACGCCATCGTCACCGTCATCGAGCTGGACATCATCTCCGTCACCATCGTCATCATCTCCATCATCATCACCGCCATCTCCACCGCTGCACCTCGTCACCGCTGTAACAATTCGGGTTGGATCTTGATTGTTTGATAGGGGAAACTCTCCCGGTGTTGATTTCTACTTGTTATTGATGCTATTGAGTGAAACCATTGAACCAAGGTTTATGTTCAGATTGTTATTCATCATCATATCACCTCTGATCATGTTCCATATGATGTCTCGTGAGTAGTTCGTTTAGTTCTTGAGGACATGGGTGAAGTCTAAATGTTAGTAGTGAATTATGGTTGAGTAGTATTCAATGTTATGATATTTAAGTTGTGGTGTTATTCTTCTAGTGGTGTCGTGTGAACGTCGACTACACGACACTTCACCATTTATGGGCCTAGGGGAATGCATCTTGTACTCGTTTGCCAATTGCGGGGTTGCCGGAGTGACAGAAACCTGAGCCCCCGTTGGTATATCGATGCAGGAGGGATAGTAGGATCTCAGAGTTTAAGGCTGTGGTTAGATTTATCTTAATTACTTTCTTGTAGTTGCGGATGCTTGCAAGGGGTATAATCACAAGTATGTATTAGTCCTAGGAAGGGCGGTACATTAGCATAGGTTCACCCACACAACACTTATCAAAACAATGAAGATTAATCAGCTGTATGAAGCGAAAGCACTAGACTAAATTCCCGTGTGTCCTCGAGAACGTTTGGTCATTATAAGTAAACAAACCGGCTTGTCCTTTGAGCTAAAAAGGATTGGGCCACTCGCTGCAATTGTTACTCTCGCACTTTACTTACTCGTACTTTATTCATCTGTTACATCAAAACCCCCTGAATACTTGTCTGTGAGCATTTACAGTGAATCCTTCATCGAAACTGCTTGTCAACACCTTCTGCTCCTCGTTGGGATCGACATTCTTACTTATCGAAGATACTACGATACACCCCCTATACTTGTGGGTCATCACTTGTTAACTCCGGCATTGAGGTGCTCTTGTAGCCCTACACAATGAATGGTGTTTGTCATCCAACAAGAGAGTGTAGAGAAAGTAGTATTTGTTTATTCAGTTATGTGATCAATGTTGAGAGTGTCCACTAGTGAAAGTATGATCCCTAGGCCTTGTTTCCGAATAAGTTACACCACAGAGAATTGCTTCCCACGCCAGCAAGCTATTTTCTGGCACCGTTTCCAACAAGTTCTGCTACATGTTTATTTACTGCATCTTTACTTCATGCAATATTACCACCATCTATATCACTTGCATTTTACTATCTCTTCGCCGAACTAGTGCACCTATACATCTGACAAGTGTATTGGGTGTGTTGGGGACACAAGAGACTTCTTGTATCGTGATTGCAGGGTTGCTTGAGAGGGATATCTTTGACCTCTTCCTCCCTGAGTTCGATAAACCTTGGGTGATCCACTTAAGGGAAAACTTGCTGCTGTTCTACAAACCTCTGCTCTTGGAGGCCCAACACTGTCTACAGGAATAGAAGCGTGCGTAGACATCAGCCTCTTCCTTGGAAGTCTGATGACGGGAAGGATTCACCATCACCACCGAAGGAGTAATTCATCATTGGTATTGGCATCCCCTTGGTTTCTCCAAGCTTGGGGGAGTGCCGCGGTATCACATCATCACTATCTTTTACCTTTTTACTATCAAGTAGTGTCATATCATGAGTAGGGAAGTTATCATATAAGATGGTTTGAAGTGTGGAAGTATCTATCTTTTAGTTGGTTATCTATGTATCCCTTGGTGTGAGTTATCGTTATGGAATATTAATGAGAAGTTTTATCATTTACTTTTTACACACCTTATTTTAGTTTGCAATTTCTGTTATATGATTAATCTTGTTGTTAGTATTGGTATCACTTTGGGAGCATCAAGTAAATCTATTTGGTTTTGGCAAACTTAGCATTGGTCAATAGCAACATTACTTGGAGACTTAAGTAGAAAAGAGGGAAATACATGTAGATATATTATTTCATTACCTTTCTTTCTTGTTAGCTAATGAGCTTAGTATTCTGAAGCTAAAATTGTTTGTGCTTACAAGGAAGATGCATGATTGTTTCTATCACATGTATACCTTTTTGTCTCCCTCGACTCTTATGCTTGCTAACCAACCTTGCTAGCCAAAGACCTGTACTGAGAGGGAATGCTTCTCGTGCATCCAAAACCTTAAACCAAACCTATGCCATGTGTGTCGACCATAACTACCTACTATGTGGTATTTTGTGCCACTCCAAGTAAATATTTCATGTGCTACCTTTAAACAATTCAAAAGTTATTATCTCTTATTTGTGTCAATGTTTTATAGCTCATGAGGAAGTATGTGGTGTTTTATCTTTCAATCTTGTTGGGCAGACTTTCACCAATGGACTAGTGGCATATACATCCGCTTATCCAATAATTTTGCAAAAAGAGCTGGCAACGGGGTTCCCAGCCCCAATTAATTAACTTTCATTAATAATTCTCTTCACATGCTTTGCCCTGATTCATCAGTAAGCAACTTAATTTTGCAAATAGACACTCCTCCATGGTATGTGAATTGTTGGAAGGCACCCGAGGATTCGGTTAGCCATGGCTTGTGTAAGCAAAGGTTGGGAGGAGTGTCATCCATAAATAAAACTAAAGTACATGTGTAAACAAAAGAGAAGAGGGATGATCTACCTTGCTGGTAGAGATAACGTTCTTCATGGGAGCCGCTCTTTGAAAGTCTGTTTGACAAGGGGGTTAGAGTACCCACTACCATTCGTTGACAACAACAAACACCTCTCAAAATTTTACTTTTATGCTCCCTATATGATTTCAAAACTTAAAAAGCTCTACCACATGATTTAATCCCTGCTTCCCTCTGCGAAGGGCCTATCTTTTACTCTTATGTTGAGTCAGTAAACCTATCTCCCTCTATCTCAAGCAAGCAATTGAGTTGTTGTGATCCAACCATCTATATTGTGATCTATTTAATCATGTCTTTTATTCTTCCTTATTTAGTACAAATTGTATCTGAATGAATATGACTTTGAAGGTTATTTATGCTCGAAAAATAAGTACAATCTGTTAATTGTTCTTTGACCAAGAACGAAGTTTGCCATCACAAATTATGATTTCCTATGTACCTTTATTTGTGATTTCCCTTTACTTGTTTCAAGTTGAGTTATATGAGGAAGTTGTTTACTAGAATGTCTTGTGTGAAGTAATAAATGTGATGCTTCTTGTCCGTATTTTATTTATCGACTCTGCACTCCATAAACATGTGGTCTTGTTTACTGAGTTCAGTTTCGCTTGGGGACAAGCGAGGTCTAAGCTTGGGGGGAGTTGATACGTCCATTTTGCATCACTATTTTGTATCATAATTTACTGTTATTCATTGATATATTTCATATTTAGAGATGATACTTATGTTATTTCACCTATTTTGCATGTTTCATGATTATTGGAGAATTACTCACCGGAGTCAGGATTCTGCTGGAAAAAGCATCGTCAGGATACAGTATTTCTGAAGATCAACAATTGACGGAAAATATACCGAAACTCTTATTATTCCAGAAGATGGACACAGCCAAAAGGGGACGCCGAGGAGGGCCGCCATGGGCCCCTCCATAGGCCGGCGCGGGCTCCACCCTGGTCGCGCTGCCATGTGGGGAGGGGGCCCACGACCCCCCTCGGCCATCTCTCCTTCGCGTACGTCATCTCCCGAAAACCCTAAGGCGAAGGGGGACATCGAGAATAGACACAGCCGCCTCTGCGGGGCGGAAAACACCAGAGAGAAAAGAGCTCTCCGGCAGGCTGAAATCTACCGGGGAAATTCCCTCCCGGAGGGGGAAATCGTCGCCATCATCACCGTCATCGAGCTGGACCTCATTGGGATCATCATCATCATCATCATCTCCACCGCCAACACCATCGTCTCCACCGCTGCACCTCGTCCCCGCTGTAACATCTAGGGTTGAATCTTGATTATTTCATAGGGGAAACTCTCCCGGTATTGATTACTCCTTGTTATTGATGCTATTGAGTGAAACCATTGAACCAAGGTTTATGTTCAGATTGTTATTCATCATCATATCACCTCTGATCATGTTCCATATGATGTCTTGTGAGTAGTTCGTTTAGTTCTTGAGGACATGGGTGAAGTCTAAATGTTAGTAGTGAACTATGGTGAGTAATATTTAATGGTTTGATATTTAAGTTGTGGTGTTATTCTTCTAGTGGTGTCATGTGAATGTCGACTACATGATACTTCACCTTTATGGGCCTAGGTGACATAGGCATCCCCAATGGGCCTGCCGAAGATGGTACCCGGGGTTTACTAAAGGCCCATGACCCGAAGAATAAGAAGGTTCGGAAGCCCAAGATGCTATTAAGGAAAGCTAGAGTTGTATTAGGAAACGATACTTGTAATCTTGCGGGATGGGTTAGAAACCCTCCCGGACTCTGTAAA
Source organism: Lolium perenne (assembly GCF_019359855.2). Classification (NCBI taxonomy): domain Eukaryota; kingdom Viridiplantae; phylum Streptophyta; class Magnoliopsida; order Poales; family Poaceae; genus Lolium; species Lolium perenne. Next base: position 120,917,316 of record NC_067248.2, on the reverse strand, counting down.
CTTGTGTATTACGAAACCCTCGGCTCCACCGCCTATATAAGGGGGAGTCGAGGGACAAAGAAAGTATCGAATCGTTGTCTCACAAACCCTAGTTTTTACATCGTCGAGTACTTTTCGGCTGAAACCTTCGAGATCTACTTGCCCTCTACATCCAACGAAACCCTAGTCTACTACTTGTAGGCATTGAAAAGTTAATACCTTGTCAATTAGCGCCGTCTGTGGGATCTAGAGGCGACAAGGAGCTGATCTCGATGGCACGTTCAAGATCGTCGACTTCATCGGTAGCAAGCAACATCATGGACAAAGGTAAACAGATCGAAACTGGTCTCGTTGATTTTGTACCTCACCCGCCCTCCCGTTTGGATGCATATGCGTATCTGGAGGAGCCCATTGAGATGACGTTGGGAGAGTTCCACTTCCGCGTCGAGAAGGAAGGATCATATCGTCTCGAAATTCCGATCTCGTCAGAATCATCGGCGGTCGATCTCGATATTTCGAACTCAGCATCATCAACAGAGTCAAGTGAAGGAGAAATTTCATCGCCAAGCTTCATCAGCACCAGGGCAAGTGAAAAGCTCGCCAAGATTTTCAGCGACATATCCTTCGAGTCATCCGCGGACTCTGATATAAGCGATGACTCGAATAGCGTTGACAGCTTCAACTTCATCGACAGATCTATTACTGTGGGCAAGGTCTTCACCAATCTATATGATGGTGTCACCAAACCCAGCAAAGCTCAAAATTCAAAATATCATCAGGTTTACGCCATTGGAGAAACAAGTCGCAATCAGGAGGAAACATCAGAGGCTTTCGACGAATTGGGAAATCCATATGTCGATCCCTCTGACCTAAGGCAAGGTTTGGGCACTAAATATTTTGGGCCTACACCACGCGTCAGAGTTCAACTTCCACAAGCAGCATGGGATAGAGCAGCAAGAGCTATGGATGGTTCCGAACCAATGGAGACAACCGCTACGGTCGAAGAATTGCAAGCTTACCAATACAGGCTCGCCCGAGCTGGAAGAGAATTGGAAAAACAGACAGCTGTTTGAATAGAAGAAAGGAGTCCGCTTCTGCATCAAGCAGGAGAAGAGCAGATTTAAGTCGACAATCAGGCACTTCGGGAGATAGCCACAGAGAAGCTCGTAGGAGAGCAAGATCCCGGCTGCAAAATATACCTGAAGCAGAAAGAGAGACTCTAATCCAAAACCTCGACATGTCCTTTATGTCAATCGACATGAGGGGGAATATTATCCCAAAAACACCGGAAGCAGGGTACATGGCGACACAAGCTTTCATCTTAGCATCCAGACCACCTCCTGGAGATCCAAGAGAAGCGCTGTATAACATGGCCATGGCAGGATGTGGAGCCATGGGAGCAGCGTTCGCAGCCACACCTCCCGAAGGAACTGCAAGGCAAAATAGTCTGAGACCTACCGCGGCAGTGCAAGATCCACCGAGAGCAAGTGGAGTCAGAGATACGACGACTCAGGCCAGGGTAGATAGAGCGCAGCAAGAAAGAAGAGAACATCGGTATTCACCAGAACTTGCTGAAGAGGATATGTGTGGACTCCCGTGTTTCACGCGACGGGTCCAAAAAACTCGAGTCCCATCAGGATTCAAGTTCCCGATAGTTTCAAGAAGTTTGATGGCCTGCAAGATCCCGAGGATTGGTTAGTCGATTATCTCGAAACGGTAAAATTGATAGGTGGAACCAGAGCAACAGCCATGCAAAGCATTCAAATACACTTGAGCGGAGCCGCAAGATCATGGATAAAGAAGCTTCCCCCAGGTTCCATCGACAGCTGGGACAGTTTTGAGGATGTGTTTGTCAAGAACTTCCGATCAACCTGCAAAAAACCTGCGACACTGGAGGAGTTGAGGTCATGTAGGCAAAAGCATGACGAATCAATGAGAAAATACATTCAGAGGTGGAAGATCATCAAAAACTCGGCGGAAAATATATCAGACGAGAGAGCGATAGATGCGTTTGTAGCAGGAGTTCGATGAGGAGATTTTGTAGAGGACTTAGGAAGAACAAACCCAAGGACAGTTTCAGCATTAATGGAAATAGCAAACATATGGGCAGATGGCGAAGATGCAGTACATAATAAACGACACAGGTCCCCAGAGGAGGACCACAGTCGAAATTTTCAAAATAGGCACCGATTTCCTCGACAATTTTCAAGTTACGATGCACCTGGCCAAATATCGGCTGGTTTTCGGGGAAACAATGGAGGAAACAATAGAGATGATTACCAACGGAGTAATGCACAGCAAGGCGACAATAGAGATAACAGGAAAAATAGCGGGTCAAGGTTTCAGAGACCTTTCATAACTCCCGAAGATATGATGAACGGGCCGTGCCAGATGCATTTTTATCTCGACAGCAATGGGGAAAGGCAGTCAGGACATTTGCAGAAAGACTGTCGGAATTTTCAAGCAATGCTGCGGGTAGCAGGGATAGCCAATGCTCAAGTAACAAATAGAAACCCCCAGGGGCCCAGGAGTGAAATCCACTTACCACCTCCCCCAGGGATCACGGACGAAAATCGACATCAGCTCAGAATAGCGGCAGCACCACAACCACCTCCATATGTCAATCCTAACAATAATGGCGCGGTCTCAATGATTAAAAAGCTAGGCCATCTAACAGGGCTCAAAAGGTAATTTCGCGGCAAGTGTTTATGGCAGAGAAGATGCCTCCACCAACGGTTGAGTACCTGAATTGGTCAGGGCAAGACATTGGCTTCACAATAGCGGATCACCCACAGCAAGTTCCTCGACCAGGGCAGTCAGCACTTATCTTACCGGCAGTAATCGCAGGATTCGATGTATCTCGAGTGTTTATAGATGGCGGCAGTAGCTTAAACCTTATGTACGCAGATACGCTAAGGAAGATGAATATCTCCCTAGCAAATTTGAAACCAACCGACACACGTTTTCATGGTATCACACCAGAGAAGTGATACGTCTCCAACGTACCTATAATTTCTGATGTTCCATGCTTGTTTTATGACAATACTTACATGTTTTGCTTGCACTTTATAATGTTTTTATGCATTTTCCGGAACTAACCTATTAACGAGATGCCGAAGGGCCAGTTGCTGTTTTCTGTTGTTTTTGGTTCCAGAAAGGCTGTTCGGGCAATATTCTCGGAATTCGACGAAATCAACGCCCAGAACCTTATTTTTCCCGGAACCTTCCAGAAAGTCAGAGGGGGACCAGAGGGGAGCCCTGGGGGCCCACACAACAGGGCCGCGCGGGCTCCACCCTGGCCGCGCCGGCCTAGTGTGAGGAGGCCCCGTGGCCCCTCCGACTCCGCCTCTTCGCCTATAAGACCCCTTTCGACCTAAAAACGCGAGACCAATAGACGAAACTCCAAAAAGACTCCAGGGGCGCCGCCACCATCGCGAAACTCCAATTCGGGGGACAGAAGTCTCTGTTCCGGCACCCTGCCGGGACGGGGAAGTGCCCCCGGAAGCCATCTCCATCGACGCCACCGCCTCCATCATGCTCCGTGAGTAGTTCCACCATGGACTACGGGTTCTAGCTGTAGCTAGTTGGTATTCTCTCCCCCATGTACTTCAATACAATGATCTCATGAGCTGCCTTACATGATTGAGATTCATCTGATGTAATCGGTGTTGTGTTTGTTGGGATCCGATGGATTGTTACATTATGATTAGTCTATCTATAAAGTTTGTGAAGTTATTGTTACTGCAATCTTGTTGTGTTTAATGCTTGTCACTAGGGCCCGAGTGGCATGATCTTAGATTTAAGCTCTATACTTATTGCTTAGATTGTATCTACAAGTTGTTTGCACATGTCTATGTCTGGAACCAAAGGCCCCAAAGTGACAGAAATTGGGACAACTGGAGGGGAAGGCTTAGATATGAGGATCACATGTTTTCACGGAGTGTTAATGCTTTGCTCCAGTGCTCTATTAAAAGGAGTACCTTAATTTCCAGTAGATTCCCTAGAGGCCCGGCTGCCACCGGCTGGTAGGACAAAAGATGTTGTACAAGTTTCTCATTGCGAGCACGTATGACTATATATGGGAAACATGCCTACATGATTAATAATCTTGATGTTCTGTCTTAATGCTATTTCAATCCTATCAATTGCCCAACTGTAATTTTTTCACCCAACACTTGTTATTGGAGAGTTACCACTAGTGTAGATAGCTGGGAACCCCGGTCCATCTCTCATCATCATATACTCGTTCTACATGACATTAGAAGTAGTATCAACTATTTTCTGGTGCCATTGCTCTCATATTACTGCTACTGCTGCTGTGTTACTATTACTACTGCTCTCATATTACTGTTGCTTTCATATCACCCCTGTTACTAGTGCTTTTCCAGGTGCAGCTGAATTGACAACTCAGTTGTTAAGGCTTATAAGTATTCTTTACCTCCCCTTGTGTCGAATCAATAAATTTGGGTTTTACTTCCCTCGAAGACTGTTGCGATCCCCTATACTTGTGGGTTATCAAGACTATTTTCTGGCGCCGTTGCCGGGGAGGCATAGCTCTACTCATAAGTTCACCTGGGGAGTACACTCCACCTCTCTCTCTGTTTTATTTTATTTTGTTTTGCTTAGTTTACTTTTGTCTAGTTTATTTTTGTCTATTTTTATTTTCCCTATATACCCGAAAATCCATAAAAATTTGAAAAACCTAAAAATTAAAAACTGTTGCTATGGGAGAACCTACAACCTATTTGGAGCTTATTGAATTATATAATAATTATAGAGAATCAAGAACGGGGAAAGTTATGAGTGCTGTGATGGAAAAACTGAATACAATTGCTAAAATCTTGCTTAAACGCCATGATATAAACTGTTGCTCTCAACAGGATACTAAACATCTTAAATTTCAGTGTGGCTTTAGTGAGGAAGTTTTAATTAAGAACTATAATTGGAATAGCTATATTCATTTTGGGTTCGAAGAAGTAGAACAATTTGTCATATTTATGGGAGCCTCTGAGATAGAATCCTTCATTGCTAAAAATTATGAAACTTGTGTTGTTTGTAAGGACCTTAAAGATTATGTCTCTTCTATCCTTAATTTTTGCATAGAAAGCTACAGTGATAATCCTTATATCATTGATTATAAAGAGAGACTCATTAATGCACAAGAATGCACTCACAATTTGCAGGAACCTGTGGAAGAAGAAATTGCTGAACCTGAAAGCTTATTGGATGAAAAAGAGGAGGAAATTGATGAACCTGAAAGCTCATTGGATGAAAAAGAAGAGGAGAGTGATGAACAAAAGGAGGAAGAATGGATTAGCTACCCATTCCAACCTTCTAATGAGAGTAACTCTTTATCTCTTACACTATTTGATTGTCCTCCATGCTTACCAAAGAAGGATGAATGTTATGTTCCTGTGGATTCTCTTACAATATTCCCTATGAGTAAAACTTGTGAGAATAATTATGCTACTGTTATCTATGATAATCCATGCTACTTTGATAAATTTTATGATAATGCTTTGTTTGTTCCTGATGTCGATATGCATGGTACTAAAGAGTTTTGCTTGGCAAATGTTTATGATAAATCTCTAGATGATGGTCCTATGTTACTTGATAATATTAATTGTACTACTAATGAAAATGGGATTGGAGAGTTCTTGACTTTATCTAGGAGTCCCATATCTCTTGAGATTGATCAATCATCTTGTTATAGTATTGATAAAAGTGGGTTTGAAAGTTTTAATCCCACTATTTTTGAGCTTGATAAAAATTATATGTTTATGGATCATGAAAAGTATGCTTTATGTGATAGTTATATTGTTGAGTTTATCCATGAAGCTACTGAAAATTATTATGAGAGAGGAAAATATGGTTGTAGAAATTTGCATGGTACTAAAACACCTCTCTACATGCTGAAAATTTTGAAGTTACTCTTGTTTTATCTTCTTATGCTTGTCACTTGGTTCTTCATGAATTTATTTGTGTACAAGATTCCTATGCATAGGAAGTGGGTTAGACTTAAATGTGTTTTGAACTTGCTTTTTGATGCTCTCTTTTGCTTCAACTCTCATCCTTATGTGAGCATCATTAAAATTCCTGAGCCCATCTTAATGGCTATAAAGAAAGAACTTCTTGGGAGATAACCCATGTCTTTATTTTGCTACTATTTTGTTGTGTCTTGGAAGTTGTTACTACTGTAGCAACCTCTCCTTATCTTTATTTTATTGCATTGTTGTGCCAAGTGAAGTCTCTAATAGAAGGTTGATACTAGATTTGGATTTCTGCGCAGAAACAGATTTCTTGCTGTCACGAATCTGGGTATGATTCTCTGTAGGTAACTCAGAAAAATCTGCCAATTTACGTGAGTGATCCTCAGATATGTACGCAACTTTCATTAGTTTTGAGTTTTCTGATTTGAGCAACGGAAGTACCTCTTAAAAATTCGTGTTTACTGGCTGTTCTGTTTTGACAGATTCTGTCTCTGTTTTTTTGCATTGTCTCTTGTGGACTTTAAGTGAGGCTTTCTAGATGTGGAGAGCTGTAGCTAATGTTTTATTGAGTTCTTGCAATGTGTCACTACAGGACTAAAGTGGATTAAATTTTTTTGAGTACTAACCCCTCTAATGAAATTTATGAGAAGTTGGGTGTGAAGGAAGTTTTCAAGGGTCAAGAGAGGAGGATGATATATGATCAAGAAGAGTGAAAAGTCTAAGCTTGGGGATGCCCCCGTGGTTCATCCCTGCATATTTCAAGAGGACTCAAGCGTCTAAGCTTGGGGATGCCCAAGGCATCCCCTTCTTCATCAACTTATCAGGTTTCTTCTATTGAAACTATATTTTTATTCGGTCACATCTTATGTGCTTTACTTGGAGCGTCTGTGTGTTTTTATTTTTGTTTATGTTTGAATAAGATTGGATCCTAGCAATCCTTGTGTGGGAGAGATACACGCTCCGCTTTTTCATATGAACACTTGTGTTCTTCGTTTTACTTTTAATGTTCAATGATAAAAGTTGGAAGCTATTGCATTTATTGCTATTTGGTTGGAAAAAGAAAATGCCTCATATTGTCTTGGATAATTTGATACTTGGCAATTGTTTTGAGCTCTCAAGTAGATCATGATTAAGCTCTTGCATCATGTAGTTTAAACCTATTAGTGGAGAAATACCGTAGAGCTTGTTGAAACTGGTTTGCATGATTGGTCTCTCTAAGGTCTAGATATTTTCTAGTAAAAGTGTTTGAGCAACAAGGAAGACAGTGTAGAGTCTTATAATGCTTGCAATATGTTCTTATGTAAGTTTTGCTGTACCGGTTCATACTTGTGTTTGCTTCAAACAACCTTGCTAGCCAAAGCCTTGTACTGAGAGGGAATGCTTCTCGTGCATCCAAAACCTTGAGCCAAAACCTATGCCATTTGTGTCCACCATAACTACCTACTATGTGGTATTTTCTGCCATTCCAAGCAAATACTTCATGTGCTACCTTTAAAAAATTCAAAAGCTATTATCTCTTATTTGTGTCAATGTTTTATAGCTCATGAGGAAGTATGTGGTGTTTTATCTTTCGATCTTGTCATTTACTTTTGACAGACTTTCACAATGGACTAGTGGCTTCGTCCGCTTATCCAATAATTTTGCAAAAAGAGCTGGCGCGGGGTTCCCAGCCCCCAATTAATTAACTTGCATTAATAATTCTCTTCACATGTTTTGCTCTGATTCATCAGTAAGCAACTTAATTTTGCAAATAGACACTTCTCCATGGTATGTGAAATGTTGGAAGGCACCCGAGGATTCGGTTAGCCATGACTTGATAAAGCAAAGGTTGGGAGGAGTGTCATCTAAAAAATAAAAAAATAAAAACTAAACTAAAGTACATGTGTAAACAAAAGAGAAGAGGGATGATCTACCTTGCTGGTAGAGATAACGTCCTTCATGGGAGCCGCTCTTGAAAGTCTGGTTGATAAGGTAGTTAGAGTGCCCATTACCATTCGTTGACAACAACAAACACCTCTCAAAACTTTACTTTTATGCTCTCTATATGATTTCAAAACTTGAAAAGCTCTAGCACATGATTTAATCCCTGCTTCCCTCTGTGAAGGGCCATTCTTTTACTTTATGTTGAGTCAGTTTACCTACTTCCTTCCATCTTAGAAGCAAACACTTGTGTTAACTATGCATTGATTCTTACATACTTGCATATTTGCATTCATCATATTATTTTGTGTTGACAATTATCCATGAGATATGCATGTTGAAAGTTGAAAGCAACTGCTGAAACTTAAATCTTCCTCAGTGTTGCTTCAATGCCTTTACTTTGAATTTATTGCTTTATGAGTTAACTCTTATGCAAGACTTTTGATGCTTGTCTTGAAAGTACTATTCATGAAAAGTTTTGCTATATGTTATCTGTTTGTTAGCAACTATAGATCATTGCCTTGAGTCACTGCATTCATCTCATATGCTTTATAATAGGATGATCAAGATTATGTAAGTAGCATGTCACTACAGAAATTACTCTTTTTATCGTTTACCTACTCGAGGACGAGCAGGAACTAAGCTTGGGGATGCTGATACGTCTCCAACGTACCTATAATTTCTGATGTTCTGATGTCTACGGGTGCTTCTATTCTTGTAGACAGTGTTGGGCCTCCAAGAGCAGAGGTTTGTAGAACAGCAGCAAGTTTCCCTTAAGTGGATCAGCCAAGGTTTATCGAACTCAGGGAGGAAGAGGTCAAAGATATCCCTCTCAAGCAACCCTGCAATCACGATACAAGAAGTCTCTTGTGTCCCCAACACACCTAATACACTTGTCAGATGTATAGGTGCACTAGTTCGGTGAAGAGATAGTGAAATACAAGTGGTATGAATGAATATGAGCAGTAGTAACGGCGCCAGAAAAGTGCTTGCTGGCGTGCAGTTGATGGTAGTAATATTGCAGGAAGTAAAGATGCAGTAAAACAGTAAACAAGCGATGATTGCAGTATTTGGAAACAAGGCCTAGGGATCATACTTTCACTAGTGGACACTCTCAACATTGATCACATAATAAATAAGTTCTCTTCCTTTGTGCTACATATACTCTTGTTTAATAATGAACACCATTCGTTGTGTAGGGCTACTAGAGCACCTCAATGCCGGAGTTAACAAGCTCCACAACATTCGGCATTCATATCACTACAAGAAAAGTTCTGATAGACAACGTCTCAAAATCGTCCGCTAAGGGGTATTTTTCGTCGCCTATGGGCCTAACCCGACGATATGGGTTCTGTTGTGGAAACTGCGTCAGGCAAAGTCCTACGACGATTTTTTCGGTCCGTCGCGCTTGGGCGCCCTTCCGCCACGGAAAATCGGACCGTTGCCCAAGTGTTCAGGAGCCCGTTGATCGCCGACGTCATGCAACCGACACGTGCGACGCCGTTAATCGGCGATTAACGGCGTTAACCGGCTGAAACCCCGTGGTAGATGGTAGGCCCACACGAGGCCTGCCATGTCTTAAGCGGGCCGGCCCATTAAGTTTGCGGGCCGGGCCAGCTGACTTAGTTTGACCGGTCAACTATATAGCTGGGCTGGCCCATTAGTTACGTGGGCCGGGCCTAACCTCTAAGGTTGACTGGTCAAAACTTTAATGGGCCGGCCCACTAAGTATGTGGGCCGGGCCGAATGCACTCGTTTGACCGGTCAACAGGCAAAAGGGCCGGCCCACAAGACATGTGGGACCCACTTTCCTAGTATCGGGCCGGCCCATTTACAAAGTGGGGTCCACATTAAAGCAACTGGGCCGGCCCAAGAAGTTATTGGGCCGGCCCAATTAGCATGTGGGTCCCACTTTCCTGCTATCGGGCCGGCCCATTTAGTACGTGGGGTCCACATTTGATCAAATGGGCTGGCCCAACAAGCCAGTGGGCCGGGCCAAAAGCACCGGTGGGTCCCACTTTCCTGTTAAAGGGCCAGCCCATTTAGTATGTGGGGTCCACCATATAGCAAGTGGGCCGGCCCAACAAGATAGTGGGCCGGGCCAAAAACACAGGTGGGTCCCACTTTCCAGTTAAAGGGCTGGCCCATTTAGTATGTGGGGTCCACCATATAGCAAGTGGGTCGGCCCAACAAGATAGTGGGCCGGGCCAAAACACTGGTGGGTCCCACTTTCCTGTTAAGGGGCCGGCCTATTTAGTATGTGGGGTCCACCATATAGCAAGTGGGCCGGCCCAACACGCTAGTGGGCCGGGCCAAAAACACAGGTGGGTCCCACTTTCCAGGTAAAGGGCCGGCCCATTTAGTATGTGGGGTCCACCATATAGCAAGTGGGCCGGCCCAACAAGATAGTGGGCCGGGCCAAAACACTGGTGGGTCCCACTTTCGTCTTAAAGGGCCGGCCCATTTAGTATGTGGGGGCCACCACAAAAGCAATTGGGCTGGCCCAACTAGTTAGTGGGCCGGCCCAGTAGTGGGTGGGGTCCACCTTAAAGCAAGTGGGCCGGCCCAATAAAAGTGTGGGGTCCACAAGAATCAAGTGGGCTGGCCCAATAAGTAAGTGGGCCAGCCCGTTTAGTTGCTGTTTATATGCCGGCGTAATAGGCGCTTTAGGATTTTGCGGGCCGGCACATATGTGATTTCGCTTAATTGGGCCGTTTAAGGGATGGGAATTCGTGATTTAGATATTGAGAATATTTACGCAGCATTGATTTCTGTCGGATAGCCTCACTTACCACAAGCACCAAAGAAAAAATGCGCGAAAGAACTATAAAAACTAACTAAATATTACATCAGCTGCAAGGCATTGAAAAGATATTACAGAACCCAGAGAAATTGAATGGTAATTAAACCTAGCAATACAATGAAGGGATCCGGCAATCTTTTAAGTTGTCCATGCAGCACCTATATCCGAAACAAAGACATTACAAGTTAAGACAGCAACAATGGAAAGGCAAAGACACTACAATATTGTTTGCCAAAGAATTTGGAACTCATCATTTCGTCGTTATAACAAGATCATTGTAATGCCCACAATAAGCAAACAAAGAGTGCATGCCGCATACCAACAGCCAATATAACAGAGCATGTTAGAATGAAACAAATAGACTTACTCTTTGTCGAGTCCCATGCAAACCAACATGTTCAGGGAGTACAAAATTGGCATGAACAACATAGTAGCAGGCTATAAATTTTGTAACAACGACTGAGCAAGATGAAGTTATGATGGCTACATCTACAGAGCAGGGAATGTAAACCAAAAATAGAAGTTACGATGGCAAAAGCTAAAGAGGAGGGAATGTGAACCAACATGTGCCAAGTGCAATTACTTCATTTTGGCCGTGAACTAAATAATACTCCTGAACTTATAGTGAAGGGGATGCAAATCAAGATGTTTCGGGATATAAACTTGTAATGAGCAACACATAGAGGATAGTTAATGTTGGAGCTTAGGATGGACCAGATACAGAATATAGTGGGATCACCTGTGAACTTGTATAAGAGGGAATGCAAACCAATATGTTCAGCTTTCCATATGTGAGCGTCATGCCAAGTCAGAGAAACAAGTCAATAATGCAGCTTTTGAAGAAAAAGATGGCACGCAAAATTATTATCTAGTAGTATGACAAGTTTATTTGTACTACAGGCTAGATAGCAGAGTGATAGCATGCCAAACTAAGTCCTTACTTTGTTAGCTTACAATGAACTAGATACCAAAAATTACGTCACCTGTAGTACAGGGAATGCAAGCCAACATGTTCATGGAGTAAAAAATTGGCACAAACAACATAGTAGCAGGCCATAATTTTTGTAACAACGACTGAGCAAGATAAAGTTATGATGGCTAGATCTACAGAGCAGGGAATGTAAACCAAATATAGAAGTTACGATGCCAAAAGCTATAGAGCAGGGAATGCGAACCAACATGTGCAATTACTTAAAATTGGCCATGAACTAAATAATAGCAGGATGTTACTATAATACCTATAATTTTTGTAACAACGACTGAGCAAGATAGAAGTTATGATGGCTACATCTACAGAGCAGGGAATGCAAACCAAAATGTTCAATCGGTTAAAGTTAGCAATGAAGTAGAAAATAGCAACGTGTTACGGTCATAGCTAGGAATGAACTAAAAGAGCTTCAGACAAACAAGCATCTGAACCCAGAACATGGCGCTAAAACAAGGGACTTACATTAGGAGAAGCACTCTGTGGGAGTCACAGCAGATCTTCCTGGGGTTGATAGATCCGGTGATGAAGTACGCTACATGTGCTACTTGGGGTTGGAGAGACGGCCATTACACTTCATGGTTACTCATCTCATCTGCAAAAGCGTAACGGCGCGTCGTTAGCACAAACAGGTTCCCCCAAGATTAAACAAGAACTTGCAGGCAAGCAATAGAAAAGCGACAGTAGAAGAGTTTAGATCATGCACGGCGCCGGTGAAGCAGATCCTGTTCATGCACAGCGGTGTCGGTGAGCAAGATACGATGCGGTGGACGACGGATCCGGCGAAGCGGCTCCGGTGGGGTGGACGATACCGCAGCTGAAGCGACTGCGGTAGACTGCTGGATGAGCATATGGTTTTGAGGTTCGGCGGGGATGATCCGGTCCGGTTGATGACGGCGTCGATGAAGCGGCTCCGGCAGGCAGCCGGATGACGAGGATCGCGAGGGCTCGGGTAGGCCAGGGAAGTCCGGTGGGGATGTTCCGGTGCGGTGGTCGTGGAGGTGGGAGAGAGGGACTTGGGAAGTTCCGGTGGGTGGTCTGAAGGAAATGTATTTTTTTTGGGAGGGTTTCCTGGGCTAGGGAGGTGGTGATCCAAAAAATGACGGGCAGACCCCCCCACCAACCGACTTTGCTGCCATCTCCACAGGGGTAGAATAGGAATTTGGAAGCGTGTGAAATTTTTGTATTTTGTGGGCGGCAAGTTTTGCCGCTATGAGATTTTGAATTTGGCCACCGTCCAAGTATAATGATAAAAAATTGTGACACCGTACTAGTACCTCTGTTCAAGGCCGAGTGCAAAATCAAATCATCATCACGTTGAATATAGGTCACTACCATGATCATGATCTATCTTCTGGACAGAGATCCAGTGCCCCCACGTTCACAGGGCACAACGTGACCTGAGGCTTCCCATCCACCATTCGTTTCAATCCAACGGCAAGGAAAGCAACAGCGTGACCCGATTAATTTCTGCTGAGCTGAAGAGCTGCTGTGTTCTCTCGAACCTGAAGAAATAGAGAAGGGAACAGAAGATGATTTCGGTTCCGAGCGCATCTGTCCGAGCCAAAAATGTATCTGGTACAAACTCCAGTGGACGACGCATAGTGGATCGGGCCGTTCGCAGTGACGCAAACATGCCCAAATATGTGTCTCGGATCCGTCGCGCGGACGCTGCGTGGACGCGTAAAGTGTCCGCTCGCGTCCGCGAACGTTTCGTCGGGCCCGCTTGGCGGTGACCCAGCGTCGATGCGTCTTCTCGCGGCGCCGCTTCGGCGATCATGCGGTCGCGTAAAATGGCGATGCCTCGGGTGGCACGCGTCGTCACCTACCTCTGCGAATGGCGATGCCACGCGTGCAGCGGCCGTCGCGTGCCTCCGACCTATATAAACAGGAGCGTACGCATATCATCTCCTCCCACACTAAACCCTAGCCGCTGCCGCTCAACCTCCTACTGGGTTTTGTATAGAACTAGAACGCATAATTTAATCTCAAGTTTGATGTGCCCTGTGAACGTGGGGGCACTGGATCTATGTCCCTATCTTCTTAATCCCAATCAAAAATGCGTTTGAAATATTTCAGGATTGGTGGGAGATTTTGCCGCCCGACTGAGATTAAATTAAACCACGCGTTCGACAATTCAAACTTGAGACCAAGGCTATGATACCATTTAAGTTCGAACTGATTGAAAAAGGCTATGCAATTAATTTATATAACAGCCACAGGAACAACTACCAAGTTGATCCCAACCGCAGATAAATGCATCCACCAACAAAAGTAGGAACGGTGCCTTATTCTAAGGAAACATTTCACAAGACCAATGTACTCACTATGTAGTGTTCTTCTCCAATTATCTATGGCATTTTCTAAGTCTTTGGGAGATTATAACGAACTTGATTGGCCTCGTGCAATAGGGCATCACATGCTTCTAATCTCGATCTCAACATGTTAACTTTTGTTCTTAGCATAGCTGTTGCAACTCGTTCTACTTGGAGTTGTTCCTCCAAAACTTGAGCAGAGAAAGACTTGGACTTGGGCTTCAAAACCCAGCATTTCGCAGGAAAGAGATATCTTTATCTTTCCCATGTTTTGCCATCTCGAATTTCATATTAGCATGACAAGTTTTGAGTTGTGTAAAAAGAAAAGTTATTACAAAGAAAAATGCAGATGGTAGATTTAATGTGTACGAACTACTTTTAATCATACAAGTTGGCATGCCTGACTATAATAAGGACCGTCTATCTTGCCAGCAGGCATAATTATTAAGGTATTATTAATGGGCTACCATGTTCATAGTCTTCGAAGAAACAACCTTTATTGCATTACGAGCAGAAAACAATTCACACGTGCGCTCAGATTCAAATTTTCAGCATGCAGCCGATTTATGGTTTAATTGAAGTACACATCATTATATTATTTCACACAAAATACAGCAGCCACATGGAACATATCTAATTTTAGTACAACAACAAAATTTGCAATTATTACAGACCAGGAAATTTTGAACAAAATTTTGAGCAGTAATTAATTACAGCATTGGCATCAGCAGTCCACTTGACTGAACAACATAATCAAAGTTTATTTAGACACCTTCAATTCCCAGACACATCACAACTGGCTTACCATGACAAGTGCATAGGAGATTCTTTAGAACATTTTAAATCAAAGTTTGCCTATTTTTCAATTCATGTATCTCTTGGCGTGTGTTGGCAATTATTTCATCGACATCTTTGTTTTCCCGCCCAAATATATCAAGCGCCTCTTGGAGTGCATCCCCCAAATCTCTTTGTGCCGGATTAAGTTGAGCAATAGATACCATGGGCCTATGCAAGCAATATGCACTCTCACTGCTGCTTTGTGAAACATCAATACTTGAGGCATTGGCCCTTGCTTCTGGCTTTGTAGCTTTATTTGAAGCCTGAAATTTAGATAAAACAAGTTACAACATCATATGATGCAATAAAAGACCTCCAATTTCAAGAGCACCATTGAGCTGATATAACATAGCAAGCAATCCAAAATAGAGCCTCGTACATCTATTTCTTCGGAACGGTTGGTGTCTTGGACTCGGTGGACCAATGAGAGCACGTGCCCCTTTATCCTTTGTTGCTCGTGAAATGACCGCAACACTTGATAAATGGGTTGTCCCTACGACATTACAGCTTTGTTTGCAGGCTGAAACTAAGACAAAACAAGTTAAAATGCAATACAATACACGGCAAACAAAGCAGCCTTTGTTGACATAATTTTGAAAGAACCATGGGCGATATAACAAAGAAACCGGTTAAGCCACATGCCTCTTAGAACAAACCAAACTAGATCATGGCGATGATGTATACAATGAACCAAGCAACTAGACATCATGTGCCCAATAACGAAGCGGAGTCACTGCACGCAGAAGAAATCTAGCAAATAGCCAAATACAGTCAAAACATGTGCATGTTGGATTGGATACAATTAGGAAAATAATGTATGATTGATTTAAGCATGCTCAGATAGTGCCTTCGACAACGTAGAAGGTCAATGCAACAATTAATTGTATGGCTTGTATGAAGTGCCATAACATTTAAATTAAGCATAACGAGGCATTGCTTAATCTGAGAACTGAGTGCTAGCTCAGTGGCAAGGCTTGCGAGTGCACAGCCAGCCCACCGGGTTCGAGTACCAACGGGACCGAATTAAACAAGAATGAAGCGAGATGTCGGTACAAGTAGTGGCAATAGAAATGCAAAATCCATAATAGGGCCAATGACAACATTCACTTGCCAACAAAATCTAAGGATTTAGGGTCTGTTTGTTTGGGCTGAGCTTTTGAGAAGCATTTGTAGGTGGTGGGTCGTGAAAAAGCATTTGTGAGAAGCAATTGTTGGAGCAGAGATTTGATGTCTGGTTGAAGTGCTTTTTATGGCTGCTGCTGTTGGTTTAGGAGTGAAATGTCTGAAATGCCCTGAGTGCTGAAGATGTTGAATATATGCAGATTTGAAACGAATTTGCTATTTATAATAGTTTCATTACATAATTATCATGTTTAATAACCCCAAAATACTTCAATTTATCTTTCTTTTTTGCTAAAATAATTTTGAACACTTTTTGTATCGGAATATTTTGGAGTGTTGTTTAGAATTAAATATAGCTTTTGGCTTCTAAGTTAAAGTTTTTACGGCTTTAAAAAAAGTGTAAACAATATCACAAGACATCTCACTAACCGTTAATTGATCGATCACCTTAATTTTAGGAATTAATCAGTCGATTGTTAATCAGCGAGGTTGCTTTAAATGGGCAGGCTCTAAGCTCTAAAATATGCTACTGTATATTGAAAAGTAAGATTTGCAAAATAGCGCACAAAAGGATTTTTGCAGAAGTATTGCCTTGATTGCTTGAAGTAAACGATGACATCCAAAATAAAATATATATGAATAGGATTGTCAAATCCTTCTCATCTTCACCATCATGTGAAACTGGTAGCTACCATATACAGTACAGGAGAGGAAAATAAAATTGCATCGCATGAACACCGTGCTCTGTACCAAACTACCAATTACTCTGTACATCAATACTTCAATACTGTGGAGGAAGAATTTCCTGCAGCAGCCGAGCGGGTAGTGAAGAGCCTCGCGCCGGAGTGAAGATGGACCAACCGATGGAAGAGCAGCTCCAGGCGGTCTGCTGAATGAGAAATTGCGACCCCGCGATGCCTCGAGCACCTCCTGTCGCCGGCGGCCGTGCTCAGATTCCTCCTCCTAGGTCGCGCCTCCCTGCTCAGCGTCCTCCTCCTAGGCCGCGCTTCCCTGCTTGTCCGCCTACGCGCAGAGGAGGCGGTCGACCTGGCCACGCATGCTATCGCGGCGGAGGCGCGCCCCTGCTGCAGGAGCTCCTACACCATGCTCTCTGGCGTTCCCGACGAGCTTGCAAGTGGGGACGGACTACTGGGACGGCGGCGGCGGATACTGGCGACGATGCCGGCCGGAATGACGATGGCGGCCGGGCAGGAAACCCTAACCCTATCCTTTCATTGAACGGGACAGGAAGAAGGGGAAAATGGGCACTGGGCTCTCGGGCGGGGAACGATTGGAAGGGGCGGGCCAGAGTTGTACGTGAGGGCAGTTTTTTCGTTGTTAGCAGCAAGTGTTAGGGGCATTTTGGTCCACCGCCGCTCGGGAGCAGAAGAAGCTCGGGAAGCAGGTCTCGCCCAACTTCCGGATTGCTAGTTCATTTAGGCACAGCGCTTCTTCAAAGCGCTTTTCTAATTGTTGGTGTTTGTTTGGGCTGCTACTTTTGGACCTCAAAAGCTCTAAAAGCAGAAGCAGAAGCCCAAACAAACAGGGCCTTAGCTTTCATATACCCTCAAAATTTAAAATAGTGTAATCCCCCGAAAGGGTATCATGGTATCATTTAATCTCAGCTATCTCACCCCTAATACCAAACATGTATCATTTAATCTCAGCC
This sequence comes from Lolium perenne, assembly GCF_019359855.2. Lineage (NCBI taxonomy): Eukaryota > Viridiplantae > Streptophyta > Magnoliopsida > Poales > Poaceae > Lolium > Lolium perenne. Next base: position 120,899,696 of record NC_067248.2, on the reverse strand, counting down.
ATTCTTTTGTTTTACTCAAGAAAACATTTTTATTTTGGGAGTTTATAGAAGCACAAGCCATCGTCTACATTGGCACTGTGTTATGAAAAATATCATCTTCATCGTACATGGTTATGTGAAGATATTGATATATAATTCTGTGCTAGGAAAACAAATAGCAATTACTATGTTACAAGAACCATCTTCAAGCTCGAAGATACGAAGTTCATTGGTCCACCAACCAAGGCTGATAAAATATTATATATTAATTTAGTACTAATATTTCGTATTTACTCATATTAAGGTCTAACTTTTTCCCCATGACAACCCGAGTTTTGATATAAAATCTAACGGTGGCCATGTGTGGGTCACATAAAAAGTATTGAGGTAGTAAATTTATACATAGATATTGGATAATGTATTTTAAATTTCAAAAAATATGGTAGAAATATATAAATTAGATAGTCTTGCCGTGCAATATGCATGCCGCAAAAGGTAAGATAGATCCTTAAAAATTCTCGACTCTAATCACAAAAATATACATAATCCTAATGGGGTGTCCATGAAAAAGTTTTGTCACTTTCGTATTAGGGTATACTTCTATTTCATACTGACTAAAAAACTTAATTGTAATGAACTCACATATTACTCCTTCCATTACTTCTTTTAGGGTGTATTAGTTTTTCAAAAGCCAAACTTTAGGCTTTGTGACTAATTTTAGCAAAAAATAATAATTATCAACATCAAATAAAATATGGAAATATATTTTAAAATTATATATGTCGTGACGTGCAAAGCACGTGCTACTTACTAGTAGATTACTAGAAAATGAATGAAGCAATTGAACATGGAGCGTATTATATAAACGACGAGATCATTTGAATATGGATATACCACATCATGTCAATGGGACTCAGAAAAACAAAGCTAGACATTTAAACAAGTAATATAACTATTTTTTCACAATGTTTCAAGTAGAATAGGAAGCTAGGTTAGGAATAAAGCAATCATGTTTCAAGTAGAATAGGAAGCTAGGTTAGGAATAAAGCAATCATGTTTCAAGTAGAATAGGAAGCTAGGTTAGGAATAAAGCAATAAAAAAACACGAAGTGCATCATTTCAGCTAGGATCATTTCTATCAAACTTCATGCACTAGCCATGGAACAACAGGCAAACTCAATGAAGCAACAGGCAAAAAATTAACATAATAGAATTTTAGGACTTGTTTAACATAGCCAAATCATGTAACTTATACCCAGGCATGCCGGATGCCAGATGGGTCAAAGGCAGTGTGCAATGTTCCATATGGTCATTGTTTATATTTTATTAGATTCCATTAGGCAACTTAGGTAGTGCAACATACAGAAAATGATGCAATTGAACTACGCACAGGAGGTAAATTAACATTCCAAAAAAAACAGGGAACTTACGTGAGCTTTTTTTTGAGTCACACGGACCTCATCAGGTACTTGGGCAGAAGAACCTGGTGCCACACTGTTTCTCCTCTGCATGAAGGAGAGGCCAATTGTAAACTGAAACAGGATCCAAGATATAGAAGTTTGCATTAAGCAATATACAAAAAACAGCAGGTACTTACATGATTATAGGCGAGCTTTACTCTACGTTTCTGAGTGTAAGATGTGCCTGCTGCACGTGTAATAACAACAAACGATTCTGAGTCAAGGATTTGCTATAATTAAATTGACACCAAACAGTAGTAGAAACATTATGACGTGCATAAACATGTAATACAGGATCGCAGAAAGATATCAAACATGATGTAACTAGAGCAGTAGCCTACGGCCAAATAGTGAGAAATTGTAATCGTGTCAATGGTGGACTTGTATAGCCTACCCCAACTTGTTTGGGAATAAAGCTTTGTTGTTGGTGGTGTTGTTGTTGTTGTCAATCGTGGACATGTAGAGCATTCAACGGCTCATGATTGGTGGCTCATATTTTGTAGAGTTTCAGCGAATGGGTGGGTTAGGTCACTCAGACCACGACACTCTGTATTTATATCATCTGAGTTAGGGTTACAATACCACTGGACATGGGCCTCTATGGGCCTCACACTGGATACAATATTACTACAGCGCTACTACTAAACTCACTCATGGTCCAACACACCCCCTCAAGATGATCATGGGTAAACAACCATGGCCATCTTGCAACAACATGACACATATGACAACTACGAGTAATGAACTTTCAGCATAACTCCTAGGATACATGACGACATTGCACTTTCCATCATCTTGTCATCTCGATTCATCTCTTCATCGGCAGCGAAGACATCCAGCTTCAACCATCTGTGATACGCACAACACCTAACCATACACATCCTCAACAACCCCGGCTGCCTCACCACACAAGTTCAGCAGAACCATCCACACTCGCCTCAATGTCCTCAGCCTCTCTTCTCCACTCTGCCCGGCCACTGACCTCTTCCGTCTCTCCCACAAACCCCCAGCCAACTCCTGCCTCAACCATCCACTCCTCAAGCACCCATGCCTATCCCCCGGTCAGGCCTCAACCGATCTCACCTCAGCACGCATGCCTTTCCCTGGACATATCCACAACCATCACCATCACCACTAAACCGCAGCCTCATCAACTCCATCACGACTCAATCGCAGCCTCATCAACTCCATCACAACATATCCTCACAGCCTCACATCTCCATTTTCTCCTCACTTCCACTCGGATGGCGCCTCGTCTGCGCGCCACAGCCAACTGGCAGACCGCACTGGCCACATCGGCCGGCTCGCGCTGGTCAACGTCCGGCACCAACCTCCGGCTCCGCCACTGCGCTCAAAGGCTCGGCCCACTCCGCACGCCTCCAACATCTCCCCCTCGCACGGATCCAGATCTCTACGCCACGGATTCACTTCCTCTTCTCTCCTTTCTAAACCAAAACGATCTTGACCCTCTTCTTTGTCCCCGCGCGAGCAGCCGCCGATCTCACACAACTCGCATCGCTGTGTGTGATAGCCGCAACCCACGCAGAGCACCTGATGCGGCCTCCCGCCGCCTGGATTTGTACATCTCAACGGTGGTTTTTGTGGTCAAAGGAAGAACTTGTATGGTACTTGTTTGGGGCGGCTAGCACTAGCAGGAAGGAAACCTAGGCTCTGATACCATGTAGAGTTTCAGCAAATGGGTGGGTTAGGTCACGGAAAAAAATACTTATGCGTCGTGTTTAAATCTAAAGGATGAGGTGGTTACAAACGAAAGCACTTGTAAGTTAAAAATATACTAGCACGAATTCAGAAATACAGTCAGCTGCAATACTCCTAACAGAACAAAACGCGCAGGGATGTCTGGTTACCTATTGCTGGGCGGCGTTTAGACGTGTTCCGCGTTCTTACGGGTGACGTGGAGGTCGGCGAGGGGCTAACTGTTGCGGTGGGTGCCGGGGAAGCAGATCTTGGGGGGTCGGAGAAGGACATGCTGGGCGGTCGATGAAGTGTTCAGCGCGCCGGCCGAAGTAGAAGGTCGGTGAAGCAGATGATGTGCAGTGCATGGGGACGTCGGTGTCGGCGAAGCTGGTCAGGTGCGGTGGTCGATAGAGTCGGCGAACGAGATACGGTGCGGTGGACGCCGGAGTAGGTGCAGATCAAGCGGATAGGGCAGCCTCGAGGTTTGAAGCCGTGGCAGCTTGAACGGCGAAGTGCGGCGGTGATTTTCCGGTGCGGCGGCCGTGAAGGTGGGAGGTAGGTAAGAGGAGCGGTTTCTCTGAGGGCTTGCGGGCGAAACTAGGGCGAAGCTGGGCGATAGAGGAGAAAAAGGGAATTTCGCAGTCCTTCTTTTGAGGGAAAAAAATATTCGCAGATCTGAAACTTTGCGGCGCGAGATATTTGGGCGTTGGCGGGGAATTTTACCGCTCGATGAGATTAAATTTTGCCTGCAGTAGGTAATAATACTAATAAATAGTAGGCCCTACTAGTAGTCTTGTAAGTCCTGTTCGAGTAATCCAAGGGGTCGAGGTAGAGGAATCCATTATGTGAATCCACATTTCAAAGTGTCCAAAAATTCTAAACTAAAATTTTACATGTATATCTAGACATTTTATGTTGGTACATAAGTTTTTAAAAAATATGTGGCTCCTGTAAAAAAAGACAAATTTTGATCTTTGTAACACGACTACGTACATTTTTTGCCTTTTTTGTACACACCACACAAAATGTTGTTTTTCCACGAAAACTTATGAACGAACATAGGATGTCACAATGTATACCAAAAAATTTATGTCAGATTTTTTTAACATTTATATAATTGTTTTTTTTATTATTTTCAATAATCAGTGCATATGCACGTGTGTGCCAAAACGCCACCTCCAGGGGCTAGGAGTTTCTAAACTTCTTATGGCACATCAAATAAAATGTTGTTCAATCAATAATAATAATGTGCTTATGATTGTTACTCCCTTCCACCATTAATAAAGTCCACATCGGTCTCGTGTCAAACTTTGACTCGAGATTTAGGTACCCATATGATAGTGCTAGTATCAAGCTAGTATCATACACATTGGTCCCACAAAACTGCTGATGTGGCAGCTAATTAAGTAGGAGAGAGGAGATTAGTGTAACATAGGTAGATATTGTATCATAGCGCAAACAACGAGATACATGCTTAGGGTTAGGGGTAGATACATGATTTTTCTGGTTTGAATATGTCTAGACCTTATTTATCAACTTAATTGAATGCTTACTATATAACATAAGAAGACCTTGTTTTTTTATTTTGTTTTTTAATTTTTATACGGATTTGAATCTTGGTCAAATCCTAGGTTTCACCAAGATTTGAATAAGTTTAAAACATGAATATGAAAAAGTAAGCATGCATGTATGCTTCATAATTAATCACTTCAAAATGAAGCTCTTGGGAGGGTTTTTGAAATTTCCATGTTTGAAACCAAAAACCACATATCATCATGCTTGACTTCATGAGACAGAGTTTAGGTTAGGGGGTAGATACATGATTTCTCTGGTTTGAATATGTCTAGACCTTGTTTATCAACTTAATTGAATGCTTACAATATAACATAAGAAGACTATGTGCCTAGGTTTTTCATTTTTTGTTTTTTTTAAATTATGCCCATTTGAATCTTGGTCAAATCCTAGGTTTGACCATGATTTAAACAAGTTTAAAACATGAATATGAAAAAGTAAGCATGTATCCTTCGTAGTCACTCCAAAACGAAGCTCGATCTTGAGAGGGTTTTTGAAATTTCCATGTTTGAAACCAAAAAACCACATACTTATCTTCATGCTTGACTTCATAAGACAGAGTTAATTAGGGGTAGCTTGATACATGATTTTTCTGGTTTGAATATGTCTAGACCTTATTTATCAACTTAATTGAATGCTTACTATATGACATAAGAAGACCTTGGTTTTCATTTTTTATACCCATTTGAATCTTGGTCAAATCATAGGTTTGACCAAGATTTGAACAAGTTTAAAACATGAATATGAAAAAGTAAGCACGTACGTATGCTTCTTAGTCACTCCAAAATGAAGCTCTTGGGAGGGTTTTTGAAATTTCCATGCTTGAAACCAAAAACCACTTCTCTTCATGCATACTTGACTTCATAAGACAGAGTTTAGGGTTAGGGGGTAGATACATGATTTCTCTCGTTTGAATATGTCTAGACCTTGTTTATCAACTTAATTGAATGCTTACTATATGACATAAGAAGACTATGTGCCTTGATTTTTTTTTTAAATTTTGCCCATTTGAATCTTGGCCAAATCCTAGGTTTTACCATGATTTAAACAAGTTTAAAACATGAATATGAAAAATTAAGCATGTATCCTTTGTAGTCACTCCAAAATGGAAGCTCTTGAGAGGTTTTTTGAAATTTCCATGTTTGAAACCAAAAAACCGCGTACTTCTCTTCATGCTTGACTTCATAAGATAGAGTTTGGGGTTAGGGGTAGCTTGATACATGAATTTTTTTGGTTTGAATATGTCTAGACCTTGTTTATCAACTTAATTGAATGCTTACTAGATGACATAAGACGACTATGTGCATTGGTTTTTCATTTTATTGTTTTTTTTTTTGATTTTTTATGCCCATTTGAATCTTGGTCAAATCCTATGTTTGACCATGATTTAAACAAGTTTAAAACATGAATATGAAAAATTAAGCATGTATCCTTCGTAGTCACTCCAAAATGAAGCTCGATCTTGAGAGGGTTTTTGAAATTTCCATGTTTGAAACCAAAAAACCACGTACTTCTCTTCATGCTTGACTTCATAAGACAGAGTTTGGGGTTAGGGGTAGCTTGATACATAAATTTTCTGGTTTGAATATGTCTAGACATTGTTTATCAACTTAATTGAATGCTTACTAGATGACATAAGAGTTTTTGAAATTTCCATGCTTGAAAACCAAAAACCACTTCTCTTCATGCATGCTTGACTTCATAAGGTAGAGTTTAGGGTTAGGGGGTAGATACATGATTTTCCTGCTTGTTTGAATATGTCTAGACCTTGTTTATCAATTTAATTGAATGCTCACTATATGACATGAGCAGACCTTGGTTTTAATTTTTTTATACCCATTTGATTCTTCGTCAAATCCTAGGTTTGTTGACCAAGATTTGAACAAGTTTAAAACATTAATATGAAAAGGTAAGCATGTATGCTTCTTAATTAGTCACTCCAAAATGAAGCTCTTGGGAGGGTTTTTGAAATTTCCATGATTGAAACCAAAAACCACTTCTCTTCATGCTTGAATTCATAAGTCAGGGTTTAGGGATATATAGGGGGTAGATACATGATTTTTCTGGTTTGAATATGTCTAGAGCTTGTTTTTCAACTTGAATGCTTACTATATGACATACAAAGACTATTTGCTAACGGAGGGAGTAAGCACTCTAGCTATGAAAAGTACCAAACGATGCATACCAAAATGATTTTTTAGAGGAATACTAGTTCGGATTATATAATTTTATATTAGCAGGCCAAAATCGAACCCCGTAGTTGGATTTTCAGAAATTGATCCGTAGTACTGGGCAAAACCCTAGTTTAGCTTATTTAATAATAGATTCGTAGGTCAATTTTTTTACGTTATTATTATTATTACTAGGCAGCACATGTGTTTGCCCGTCCAGTGAAACTCTTTCATTTCATTTTTCTTTTCCGCAAGGTCGGGAGTCGGAGGAAGAGGGATCACACGGGAGGAGACGAAGGGAGAGCAGTCACGGGGCCCCACTTATTTATGGTGTCTATCCTTTTTACGGTGATGTTGGACTGTTGTGCGGGGGTTGTCGGTGCGTGAGGGGGTGCGAGCGAGCGAGAAAGGCCGAGAATGAGAGCGATGTTTTTTTTAGAGGGACAACCGAACGATCCTGAAGGACCCAGATTTCCAATACGCATCAGAGCGCAGTTTACAGCAGGACACAAAATAAACAGGAAATTACGTCTAAATCCCTAAGATTTACATGGTAGACCCCATGCTGAAAGCAAGAAATGCGATCGGGTCCTTAATAGGCACCGTCCGGATTGATCCTCGTCGGAGCCGGGGACGAACCACTTGGCGCGACCAAATCGCCATGGCTACAGAGCCTGCACACCATGGCCTACGAGCTGAGCTAGAAACGACCTGCCAAAACCGGCAGCCAATGGAGGTGGATAATTGGAGAGAGAGAGAGAGAGAGAGAGAGAGTGTTGATTCCTCTCTCTTGACAAAGAAGATGGCTGGGAGTTTGCCTACCTAGCGTACGTGACTTGTGCTCACTGAAGTGTGGGACATCACGCATGGGAACCACACGTAAGTGACAGACTTGTTGCTCTAATAACTCGGGTGATCATTATACTGTATTAGTACATAGTTTCCTATGGATCCTTCTTAGTCACTCCAAAATGAAGCTCTTTGGGAGGGTTTTTGAAATTTCCATGTTTGAAACCAAAAATAAGAAGACTATGTGCCTTGATTTTTCATTTTTTAAAATTTTGCCCATTTGAATCTTGGTCAAATCCTAGGTTTGACCATGATTTAAACAAGTTTAAAACATGAATATGAAAAATTAAGCATCTATCCTTCTTAGTCACTCCAATATGTAGCTCTTGGGAGGGTTTTTGAAATTTCCATGCTTGAAACCAAAAACCACTTCTCTTCATGCATGCTTGACTTCTTCATAAGACAGAGTTTAGGGTTAGGGGGTAGATACATGATTTTCCTGGTTTGAATATGTGTAGAGCTTGTTTATCAAATTAATTGAATGCTTACTATATAACATATAAGAAGAGCTTGTTTTTTTTGAACTTTTATACCCATTTGAATCTTGGTCAAATCCTTGGTTCCACCAAGATTTGAATAAGTTAAAAACATGAATATGAAAAAGTAAGCATGCATGCTTCTTAGTCACTTCAAAATGAAGCTCTTGGGAGGGTTTTTTAATTTCCATGTTCGAAACCAAAAACCACATATCTTCATGCTTGACTTCATGAAACATAGTTTAGGGTTAGGGGTAGATACATGCATGATTTTTTTCTTTGAATATGTCTAGACCTTGTTTATCAACTTAATTGAATGCCTACTATATAACATAAGAAGACCTTTTTTTTTATTTTTAAATTTTTATACGGATTTGAATCTTGGTCAAATCCAAGGTTTCACCAAGATTTGAATAAGTTTAAAACATGAATATGAAAAAGTAAGCATGCATGTATGCTTCTTAATTAATCACTTCGAAATGAAGCTCTTGGGAGGGTTTTTGAAATTTCCATGTTTGAAACCAAAAACCACATATCTTCATGCATGCGCTTGACTTCATGAGACAGAGTTTAGTGTTAGGGGGTAGATACATGATTTCTCTCGTTTGAATATGTCTAGACCTTGTTTATCAACTTAATTGAATGCTTACTATATGACATAAGAAGACTATGTGCCTTGATTTTTCATTTTTTTTAAAATTTTGCCCATTTGAATCTTGGCCAAATCCTAGGTTTGACCATGATTTAAACAAGTTTAAAACATGAATATGAAAAATTAAGTATGTATCCTTCGTAGTCACTCCAAAATGAAGCTCTTGAGCGGGGTTTTGAAATTTCCATGTTTGAAACCAAAAAACCGCGTACTTCTCTTCATGCTTGACTTCATATATAAGACAGAGTTTGGGGATAGGGGTAGCTTGATACATGAATTTTCTTGTTTGAATATGTCTAGACCTTGTTTATCAACTTAATTGAATGCTTACTAGATGACATAAGATGACTATGTGCATTGGTTTTTCATTTTTTTGAATTTTTATGCCCATTTGAATCTTGGTCAAATCCTAGGTTTGACCATGATTTAATCAAGTTTAAAACATGAATATGAAAAATTAAGCATCTATCCTTCTTAGTCACTCCAATATGTAGCTCTTGGGAGGGTTTTTGAAATTTCCATGCTTGAAAACCAAAAACCACTTTTCTTCATGCATGCTTGACTTCATAAGACATAGTTTAGGGTTAGGGGGTAGATACATGATTTTCCTACTAGTTTGAATATGTCTAGACCTTGTTTATCAATTTAATTGAATGCTTACTATATGACATGAGCAGACCTTGGTTTTAATTTTTTTATACCCATTTGAATCTTCGTCAAATCGTAGCTAGGTTTGTTGACCAAGATTTGAACAAGTTTAAAACATGAATATGAAAAAGTAAGCATGTATGCGTCTTAACTAGTCACTCCAAAATGAAGCTCTTGGGAGGGTTTTTGAAATTTCCATGTTTGAAACCAAAAACCACTTCTTCTCTTCATGCTTGACTTCATAAGTCAGGGTTTAGGGATATATAGGGGTAGATACATGATTTTTCTGGTTTGATATGTCTAGACCTTGTTTATCAACTTAATTGAATGCTTACTATATGACATAAGAAGACTACGTGACTTGTGCTCACTGAAGTGTGGGACCTCACGCATGGGAACCACACGTAAGTGACAGACTTGTTGCTCTAATAACTCGGGTGATCATTATCTTGTATTAGTACATAGTTTCCTATGGATCCTTCTTAGTCACTCCAAAATGAAGCTCTTTGAGAGGGTTTTTGAAATTTCCATGTTTGAAACCCAAAACAACTTCTCTTCATGCTTGACTTCATAAGACAGAGTTTAGGGTTAGGGGTAGATACATGATTTGTCTGGTTTGAATACGTCTAGACCTTGTTTATCAACTTTAATGCTTACTATATGACATAAGAAGACTATGTGCTTTGGTTTTTCACTTTTCTGATTTTTTTATTTTTGATGCCCATTTGAATCTTGGTCAGATCCTAGGTTTTACCAAGATTTAAACAAGTTTAAAACATGAAAATGAAAAGGGAAGCATTTATCCTTCTTAGTCACTCTAAATGAAGTTTTTGGAAGGTTTTTGAAATTTCCATGTTTGAAACCCAAAACCACTTCTCTTCATGCTTGACTTCATAAGACATAGTTTAGGGTTAGGGGTACATACATGATTTGTATGTTTTGAATATGTCTAGACCTTGTTTATCAACTTGAATGCTTACTATATGACATAAGAAAACTACGTATGTGCTTTGGTTTTTCATTTTTCTGTTTTTTTTTGAATTTTCCGCCCATTTGAATCTCTGTCAAATCCTAGGTTTGACCAAGATTTAAACAAGTTTAACACGTGAAAACGAAAAGGTAAGCATGGATCCTTCTTAGTCACTCCAAAATGTACCAATTGATAGATGTGTTAACTTTGCTTCATGGAAAAAATAATGTCATGTAAATGAGTTAACTTGGATTTCCTACCCTTGAATCCATAGGAAACTTTGTTCTAATGCATTATAATAATCAACCAAGTTTTTACACCAACAGGTCTGCACTTACGTGTGGTGCCCATGCGTGAGGTCCCACACTTCAGTGAGCACAAGTCACGTGCAATAGGTACGCAAACTCCCAGCCATTTTCTTTGTCATGAGAAGACGCATCAGGATGCGTATTGGAAGTCTCTGGGTCCTTCAGGATCCTTCGGTTGTCCCTCTCACAAAAAAAAACAAATCTCTCTCATTCTCGGCCTCACTCGACTCGCTCGCTCGCTCGCACCTCCTGCTCACTGACAAACCCTGCACAGTCCAACATCATCACCCGAAAAGGGGATACACCATAATGCTCTCCCTCCTTCTTCTCTCCTTCCGAGTGATCCCTCTTCCTCCGAGTTTCACTCGACGGGCAAACACATATGTGCTGCATAGTAGAGTAATAATAAAAAGGTACGTAGAAAAATCGACCTACGAATCTATAATTAAATAGGTTAAACTAGGGTTTTGCCCAGTACTACAGATCAAGGTTCAAAAAAATCCAACTACGGGGTTCGAACAACCCCATTTCTAATCAAAGAATTTTTTCGACGTCATCCAAATGGCCTCAAACTATAGCATGGGCGGATCCAGACTATAGCATGGGCGGACCAAGATAATTTAAACAAGTTTAAAACAGGAAAATGAAAAGGGAAGCTTGTATCCTTCTTAGTCACTCTAAAATGAAGTTTGGGGAGGTTTTTGAAATTTCCATGCTTGAAACCAAAAACCACTTCTCTTCATGCTTGACTTCATAAGACAAAGTTTAGGGTTAGGGGTAGATACATGATTTTTCTGGTTTGAATATGTCTAGACCTTATTTATCAACTTAATTGAATGCTTACTATATAACATAAGAAGACCTTGTTTTTTTTATTTTGTTTTTTAATTTTTATACGGATTTGAATCTTGGTCAAATCCTAGGTTTCACCAAGATTTGAATAAGTTTAAAACATGAATATGAAAAAGTAAGCATGCATGTATGCTTCATAATTAATCACTTCAAAATGAAGCTCTTGGGAGGGTTTTTGAAATTTCCATGTTTGAAACCAAAAAACCACATATCATCATGCTTGACTTCATGAGACAGAGTTTAGGTTAGGGGGTAGATACATGATTTCTCTGGTTTGAATATGTCTAGACCTTGTTTATCAACTTAATTGAATGCTTACAATATAACATAAGAAGACTATGTGCCTTGGTTTTTCATTTTTTGTTTTTTTAAATTATGCCCATTTGAATCTTTGTCAAATCCTAGGTTTGACCATGATTTAAACAAGTTTAAAACATGAATATGAAAAAGTAAGCATGTATCCTTCGTAGTCACTCCAAAATGAAGCTCGATCTTGAGAGGGTTTTTGAAATTTCCATGTTTGAAACCAAAAAACCACATACTTATCTTCATGCTTGACCTCATAAGACAGAGTTAATTAGGGGTTAGGGGTAGCTTGATACATGATTTTTCTGGTTTGAATATGTCTAGACCTTATTTATCAACTTAATTGAATGCTTACTATATGACATAAGAAGACCTTGGTTTTCATTTTTTATACCCATTTGAATCTTGGTCAAATCATAGGTTTGACCAAGATTTGAACAAGTTTAAAACATGAATATGAAAAAGTAAGCACGTACGTATGCTTCTTAGTCACTCCAAAATGAAGCTCTTGGGAGGGTTTTTGAAATTTCCATGCTTGAAACCAAAAACCACTTCTCTTCATGCATGCTTGACTTCATAAGACAGAGTTTAGGGTTAGGGGGTAGATACATAATTTCCTGGTTTGAATATGTGTAGACCTTGTTTATCAAAATAATTGAATGCTTACTATATAACATAAGAAGACCTTGTTTTTTTTTGAATTTTTATACCCATTTGAATCTTGGTCAAATCCTTAGTTCCACCCAGATTTGAATAAGTAAAAAACATGAATATGAAAAAGTAAGCATGTATGCTTCTTAGTCACTTCAAAATGAAGCTCTTGGGAGGGTTTTTGAATTTCCATGTTCGAAACCAAAAACCACATATCTTCATGCTTGACTTCATGAAACAGAGTTTAGGGTTAGGGGTAGATACATGCATGATTTTTCTTGTTTGAATATGTCTAGACCTTGTTTATCAACTTAATTGAATGCCTACTATATAACATAAGAAGACCTTTTTTGTTTTTTTTTTGAATTTTTATACCCATTTGAATCTTGGTCAAATCCTAGGTTTCACCAAGATTTGAATAAGTTTAAAACATGACTATGAAAAAGTAACCATGCATGTATGCTTCTTAATTAATCACTTCGAAATGAAGCTCTTGGGAGGGTTTTTGAAATTTCCATGTTTGAAACCAAAAACCACATATCTTCATGCATGCGCTTGACTTCATGAGACAGAGTTTAAGGTTAGGGGGTAGATACATGATTTCTCTCGTTTGAATATGTCTAGACCTTGTTTATCAACTTAATTGAATGATGCTTACTATATGACATAAGAAGACTATGTGCCTTGATTTTTTTTTTATATTTTGCCCATTTGAATCTTAGCCAAATCCTAGGTTTGATCATGATTTAAACAAGTTTAAAACATGAATATGAAAAATTAAGCATGTATCCTTCGTAGTCACTCCAAAATGGAAGCTCTTGAGAGCGTTTTTGAAATTTCCATGATTGAAACCAAAAACCACTTCTCTTCATGCATGCTTGACTTCATAAGACAGAGTTTAGGGTTAGGGGGTAGATACATGATTTTCCTGGTTTGAATATGTGTAGACCTTGTTTATCAAATTAATTGAATGCTTACTATATAACATAAGAAGACCTTGTTTTTTTTTGAATTTTTATACCCATTTGAATCTTGGTCAAATCCTTGGTTCCACCAAGATTTGAATAAGTTAAAAACATGAATATGAAAAAGTAAGCATGTATGCTTCTTAGTCACTTCAAAATGAAGCTCTTGGGAGGGTTTTTGAATTTCCATGTTCGAAACCAAAAACCACATATCTTCATGCTTGACTTCATGAAACATAGTTTAGGGTTAGGGGTAGATACATGCATGACTTTTCTTCTTTGAATATGTCTAGACCTTGTTTATCAACTTAATTGAATGCCTACTATATAACATAAGAAGACCTTGTTTTTTTTTTAAAATTTTTATACGGATTTGAATCTTGGTCAAATCCTAGGTTTCACCAAGATTTGAATAAGTTTAAAACATGAATATGAAAAAGTAAGCATGCATGTATGCTTCTTAATTAATCACTTCGAAATGAAGCTATTGGGAGGGTTTTTGAAATTTCCATGTTTGAAACCAAAAACCACATATCTTCATGCATGCGCTTGACTTCATGAGACAGAGTTTAGTGTTAGGGGGTAGATACATGATTTCTCTCGTTTGAATATGTCTAGACCTTGTTTATCAACTTAATTGAATGCTTACTATATGACATAAGAAGACTATGTGCCTTGATTTTTCATTTTTTTTAAAATTTTGCCCATTTGAATCTTGGCCAAATCCTAGGTTTGACCATGATTTAAACAAGTTTAAAACATGAATATGAAAAATTAAGTATGTATCCTTCGTAGTCACTCCAAAATGAAGCTCTTGAGAGGGGTTTTGAAATTTCCATGTTTGAAACCAAAAAACCGCGTACTTCTCTTCATGCTTGACTTCATATATAAGACAGAGTTTGGGGATAGGGGTAGCTTGATACATGAATTTTCTTGTTTGAATATGTCTAGACCTTGTTTATCAACTTAATTGAATGCTTACTAGATGACATAAGATGACTATGTGCATTGGTTTTTCATTTTTTTGAATTTTTATGCCCATTTGAATCTTGGTCAAATCCTAGGTTTGACCATGATTTAATCAAGTTTAAAACATGAATATGAAAAATTAAGCATCTATCCTTCTTAGTCACTCCAATATGTAGCTCTTGGGAGGGTTTTTGAAATTTCCATGCTTGAAAACCAAAAACCAATTTCTTCATGCATGCTTGACTTCATAAGACATAGTTTAGGGTTAGGGGGTAGATACATGATTTTCCTACTAGTTTGAATATGTCTAGACCTTGTTTATCAATTTAATTGAATGCTTACTATATGACATGAGCAGACCTTGGTTTTAATTTTTATACCCATTTGAATCTTCGTCAAATCGTAGCTAGGTTTGTTGACCAAGATTTGAACAAGTTTAAAACATGAATATGAAAAAGTAAGCATGTATGCGTCTTAACTAGTCACTCCAAAATGAAGCTCTTGGGAGGGTTTTTGAAATTTCCATGTTTGAAACCAAAAACCACTTCTTCTCTTCATGCTTGACTTCATAAGTCAGGGTTTAGGGATATATAGGGGGTAGATACATGATTTTTCTGGTTTGATTTGTCTAGACCTTGTTTATCAACTTAATTGAATGCTTACTATATGACATAAGAAGACTACGTGACTTGTGCTCACTGAAGTGTGGGACCTCACGCATGGGAACCACACGTAAGTGACAGACTTGTTGCTCTAATAACTCGGGTGATCATTATACTGTATTAGTACATAGTTTTCTATGGATCCTTCTTAGTCACTCCAAAATGAAGCTCTTTGAGAGGGTTTTTGAAATTTCCATGTTTGAAACCCAAAACAACTTCTCTTCATGCTTGACTTCATAAGACAGAGTTTAGGGTTAGGGGTAGATACATGATTTGTCTGGTTTGAATACGTCTAGACCTTGTTTATCAACTTTAATGCTTACTATATGACATAAGAAGACTATGTGCTTTGGTTTTTCACTTTTCTGATTTTTTTTATTTTTGATGCCCATTTGAATCTTGGTCAGATCCTAGGTTTTACCAAGATTTAAACAAGTTTAAAACATGAAAATGAAAAGGGAAGCATTTATCCTTCTTAGTCACTCTAAATGAAGTTTTTGGAAGGTTTTTGAAATTTCCATGTTTGAAACCCAAAACCACTTCTCTTCATGCTTGACTTCATAAGACATAGTTTAGGGTTAGGGGTACATACATGATTTGTATGTTTTGAATATGTCTAGACCTTGTTTATCAACTTGAATGCTTACTATATGACATAAGAAAACTACGTATGTGCTTTGGTTTTTCATTTTTCTGTTTTTTTTTTTGAATTTTCCGCCCATTTGAATCTCTGTCAAATCCTAGGTTTGACCAAGATTTAAACAAGTTTAACACGTGAAAACGAAAAGGTAAGCATGGATCCTTCTTAGTCACTCCAAAATGTACCAATTGATAGATGTGTTAACTTTGCTTCATGGAAAAAATAATGTCATGTAAATGAGTTAACTTGGATTTCCTACCCTTGAATCCATAGGAAACTTTGTTCTAATGCATTATAATAATCAACCAAGTTTTTACACCAACAGGTCTGTCACTTACGTGTGGTGCCCATGCGTGAGGTCCCACACTTCAGTGAGCACAAGTCACGTGCAATAGGTACGCAAACTCCCAGCCATTTTCTTTGTCATGAGAAGACGCATCAGGATGCGTATTGGAAGTCTCTGGGTCCTTCAGGATCCTTCGGTTGTCCCTCTCACAAAAAAAAACAAATCTCTCTCATTCTCGGCCTCGCTCGACTCGCTCGCTCGCTCGCTCGCACCTCCTGCTCACTGACAAACCCTGCACAACAGTCAACATCATCACCCAAAAAAGGGGATACACCATAATGCTCTCCCTCCTTCTTCTCTCCTTCCGAGTGATCCCTCTTCCTCCGAGTTTCACTCGACGGGCAAACACATATGTGCTGCATAGTAGAGTAATAATAAAAAGGTACGTAGAAAAATCGACCTACGAATCTATAATTAAATAGGTTAAACTAGGGTTTTGCCCAGTACTACAGATCAAGGTTCAAAAAAATCCAACTACGGGGTTCGAACAACCCCATTTCTAATCAAAGAATTTTTTCGACGTCATCCAAATGGCCTCAAACTATAGCATGGGCAGATCCAGACTATAGCATGGGCGGACCAAGATAATTTAAACAAGTTTAAAACAGGAAAATGAAAAGGGAAGCTTGTATCCTTCTTAGTCACTCTAAAATGAAGTTTGGGGAGGTTTTTGAAATTTCCATGCTTGAAACCAAAAACCACTTCTCTTCATGCTTGACTTCATAAGACAAAGTTTAGGGTTAGGGGTAGATACATGATTTTTCTGGTTTGAATATGTCTAGACCTTATTTATCAACTTAATTGAATGCTTACTATATAACATAAGAAGACCTTGTTTTTTTTATTTTGTTTTTTAATTTTTATACGGATTTGAATCTTGGTCAAATCCTAGGTTTCACCAAGATTTGAATAAGTTTAAAACATGAATATGAAAAAGTAAGCATGCATGTATGCTTCATAATTAATCACTTCAAAATGAAGCTCTTGGGAGGGTTTTTGAAATTTCCAGGTTTGAAACCAAAAACCACATATCATCATGCTTGACTTCATGAGACAGAGTTTAGGTTAGGGGTAGATACATGATTTCTCTGGTTTGAATATGTCTAGACCTTGTTTATCAACTTAATTGAATGCTTACAATATAACATAAGAAGACTATGTGCCTTGGTTTTTCATTTTTTGTTTTTTTTTAAATTATGCCCATTTGAATCTTTGTCAAATCCTAGGTTTGACCATGATTTAAACAAGTTTAAAACATGAATATGAAAAAGTAAGCATGTATCCTTCGTAGTCACTCCAAAATGAAGCTCGATCTTGAGAGGGTTTTTGAAATTTCCATGTTTGAAACCAAAAAACCACATACTTATCTTCATGCTTGACTTCATAAGACATAGTTAATTAGGGGTTAGGGGTAGCTTGATACATGATTTTTCTGGTTTGAATATGTCTAGACCTTATTTATCAACTTAATTGAATGCTTACTATATGACATAAGAAGACCTTGGTTTTCATTTTTTATACCCATTTGAATCTTGGTCAAATCATAGGTTTGACCAAGATTTGAACAAGTTTAAAACATGAATATGAAAAAGTAAGCACGTACGTATGCTTCTTAGTCACTCCAAAATGAAGCTCTTGGGAGGGTTTTTGAAATTTCCATGCTTGAAACCAAAAACCACTTCTCTTCATGCATGCTTGACTTCATAAGACAGAGTTTAGGGTTAGGGTGTAGATACATAATTTCCTGGTTTGAATATGTGTAGACCTTGTTTATCAAAATAATTGAATGCTTACTATATAACATAAGAAGACCTTGTTTTTTTTTGAATTTTTATACCCATTTGAATCTTGGTCAAATCCTTAGTTCCACCCAGATTTGAATAAGTAAAAAACATGAATATGAAAAAGTAAGCATGTATGCTTCATAATCACTTCAAAATGAAGCTCTTGGGAGGGTTTTTGAATTTCCATGTTCGAAACCAAAAACCACATATCTTCATGCTTGACTTCATGAAACAGAGTTTAGGGTTAGGGGTAGATACATGCATGATTTTTCTTGTTTGAATATGTCTAGACCTTGTTTATCAACTTAATTGAATGCCTACTATATAACATAAGAAGACCTTTTTTGTTTTTTTTTGAATTTTTATACCCATTTGAATCTTGGTCAAATCCTAGGTTTCACCAAGATTTGAATAAGTTTAAAACATGACTATGAAAAAGTAACCATGCATGTATGCTTCTTAATTAATCACTTCGAAATGAAGCTCTTGGGAGGGTTTTTGAAATTTCCATGTTTGAAACCAAAAACCACATATCTTCATGCATGCGCTTGACTTCATGAGACAGAGTTTAGGGTTAGGGGGTAGATACATGATTTCTCTCGTTTGAATATGTCTAGACCTTGTTTATCAACTTAATTGAATGATGCTTACTATATGACATAAGAAGACTATGTGCCTTGATTTTTTTTTAAATTTTGCCCATTTGAATCTTAGCCAAATCCTAGGTTTGATCATGATTTAAACAAGTTTAAAACATGAATATGAAAAATTAAGCATGTATCCTTCGTAGTCACTCCAAAATGGAAGCTCTTGAGATCGTTTTTGAAATTTCCATGATTGAAACCAAAAACCACTTCTCTTCATGCATGCTTGACTTCATAAGACAGAGTTTAGGGTTAGGGGGTAGATACATGATTTTCCTGGTTTGAATATGTGTAGACCTTGTTTATCAAATTAATTGAATGCTTACTATATAACATAAGAAGACCTTGTTTTTTTTGAATTTTTATACCCATTTGAATCTTGGTCAAATCCTTGGATCCACCAAGATTTGAATAAGTTAAAAACATGAATATGAAAAAGTAAGCATGTATGCTTCTTAGTCACTTCAAAATGAAGCTCTTGGGAGGGTTTTTGAATTTCCATGTTCGAAACCAAAAACCACATATCTTCATGCTTGACTTCATGAAACATAGTTTAGGGTTAGGGGTAGATACATGCATGACTTTTCTTCTTTGAATATGTCTAGACCTTGTTTATCAACTTAATTGAATGCCTACTATATAACATAAGAAGACCTTGTTTTTTTTTTAAATTTTTATATGGATTTGAATCTTGGTCAAATCCTAGGTTTCACCAAGATTTGAATAAGTTTAAAACATGAATATGAAAAAGTAAGCATGCATGTATGCTTCTTAATTAATCACTTCTAAATGAAGCTCTTGGGAGGGTTTTTGAAATTTCCATGTTTGAAACCAAAAACCACATATCTTCATGCATGCGCTTGACTTCATGAGACAGAGTTTAGTGTTAGGGGGTAGATACATGATTTCTCTCGTTTGAATATGTCTAGACCTTGTTTATCAACTTAATTGAATGCTTACTATATGACATAAGAAGACTATGTGCCTTGATTTTTCATTTTTTTTAAAATTTTGCCCATTTGAATCTTGGCCAAATCCTAGGTTTGACCATGATTTAAACAAGTTTAAAACATGAATATGAAAAATTAAGTATGTATCCTTCGTAGTCACTCCAAAATGAAGCTCTTGAGAGGGGTTTTGAAATTTCCATGTTTGAAACCAAAAAACCGCGTACTTCTCTTCATGCTTGACTTCATATATAAGACAGAGTTTGGGGATAGGGGTAGCTTGATACATGAATTTTCTTGTTTGAATATGTCTAGACCTTGTTTATCAACTTAATTGAATGCTTACTAGATGACATAAGATGACTATGTGCATTGGTTTTTCATTTTTTTGAATTTTTATGCCCATTTGAATCTTGGTCAAATCCTAGGTTTGACCATGATTTAATCAAGTTTAAAACATGAATATGAAAAATTAAGCATCTATCCTTCATAGTCACTCCAATATGTAGCTCTTGGGAGGGTTTTTGAAATTTCCATGCTTGAAAACCAAAAACCACTTTTCTTCATGCATGCTTGACTTCATAAGACATAGTTTAGGGTTAGGGGGTAGATACATGATTTTCCTACTAGTTTGAATATGTCTAGACCTTGTTTATCAATTTAATTGAATGCTTACTATATGACATGAGCAGACCTTGGTTTTAATTTTTTTATACCCATTTGAATCTTCGTCAAATCGTAGCTAGGTTTGTTGACCAAGATTTGAACAAGTTTAAAACATGAATATGAAAAAGTAAGCATGTATGCGTCTTAACTAGTCACTCCAAAATGAAGCTCTTGGGAGGGTTTTTGAAATTTCCATGTTTGAAACCAAAAACCACTTCTTCTCTTCATGCTTGACTTCATAAGTCGGGGTTTAGGGATATATAGGGGTAGATACATGATTTTTCTGGTTTGATATGTCTAGACCTTGTTTATCAACTTAATTGAATGCTTACTATATGACATAAGAAGACTACGTGACTTGTGCTCACCGAAGTGTGGGACCTCACGCATGGGAACCACACGTAAGTGACAGACTTGTTGCTCTAATAACTCGGGTGATCATTATAATCGTATTAGTACATAGTTTCCTATGGATCCTTCTTAGTCACTCCAAAATGAAGCTCTTTGAGAGGGTTTTTGAAATTTCCATGTTTGAAACCCAAAACAACTTCTCTTCATGCTTGACTTCATAAGACGAGTTTAGGGTTAGGGGTAGATACATGATTTGTCTGGTTTGAATACGTCTAGACCTTGTTTATCAACTTTAATGCTTACTATATGGCATAAGAAGACTATGTGCTTTGGTTTTTCATTTTTCTGATTTTTTTATTTTTGATGCCCATTTGAATCTTGGTCAGATCCTAGGTTTTACCAAGATTTAAACAAGTTTAAAACATGAAAATGAAAAGGGAAGCATTTATCCTTCTTAGTCACTCTAAATGAAGTTTTGGGAGGTTTTTGAAATTTCCATGTTTGAAACCCAAAACCACTTCTCTTCATGCTTGACTTCATAAGACATAGTTTAGGGTTAGGGGTACATACATGATTTGTATGTTTTGAATATGTCTAGACCTTGTTTATCAACTTGAATGCTTACTATATGACATAAGAAAACTACGTATGTGCTTTGGTTTTTCATTTTTCTATTTTTTTTTTGAATTTTCCGCCCATTTGAATCTCTGTCAAATCCTAGGTTTGACCAAGATTTAAACAAGTTTAACACGTGAAAACGAAAAGGTAAGCATGGATCCTTCTTAGTCACTCCAAAATGTACCAATTGATAGATGTGTTAACTTTGCTTCATGGAAAAAATAATGTCATGTAAATGAGTTAACTTGGATTTCCTACCCTTGAATCCATAGGAAACTTTGTTCTAATGCACTATAATAATCAACCGAGTTTTTACGCCAACAGGTCTGTCACTTACGTGTGGTGCCCATGCGTGAGGTCCCACACTTCAGTGAGCACAAGTCACGTGCAATAGGTACGCAAACTCCCAGCCATTTTCTTTGTCAAGAGAAGATGCATCAGGATGCGTATTGGAAGTCTCTGGGTCCTTCAGGATCCTTCGGTTGTCCCTCTCACAAAAAAAAACAAATCTCTCTCATTCTCGGCCTCGCTCGACTCGCTCGCTCGCTCGCTCGCACCTCCTGCTCACTGACAAACCCTGCACAACAGTCAACATCATCACCCGAAAAAGGGGAGACACCGTAATGCTCTCCCTCCTTCTTCTCTCCTTCCGAGTGAGCCCTCTTCCTCCGAGTTTCACTCGACGGGCAAACACATATGTGCTGCATAGTAGAGTAATAATAAAAAGGTACGTAGAAAAATCGACCTACGAATCTATAATTAAATAGGTTAAACTAGGGTTTTGCCCAGTACTACAGATCAAGGTTCAAAAAAATCCAACTACGGGGTTCGAACAACCCCATTTCTAATCAAAGAATTTTTTTGACGTCATCCAAATGGCCTCAAACTATAGCATGGGCGGATCCAGACTATAGCATGGGCGGACCAAGATAATTTAAACAAGTTTAAAACATGAAAATGAAAAGGGAAGCTTGTATCCTTCTTAGTCACTCTAAAATGAAGTTTGGGGAGGTTTTTGAAATTTCCATGCTTGAAACCAAAAACCACTTCTCTTCATGCTTGACTTCATAAGACAAAGTTTAGGGTTAGGGGTAGATACATGATTTTTCTGGTTTGAATATGTCTAGACCTTATTTATCAACTTAATTGAATGCTTACTATATAACATAAGAAGACCTTGTTTTTTTATTTTGTTTTTTAATTTTTATACGGATTTGAATCTTGGTCAAATCCTAGGTTTCACCAAGATTTGAATAAGTTTAAAACATGAATATGAAAAAGTAAGCATGCATGTATGCTTCATAATTAATCACTTTAAAATGAAGCTCTTGGGAGGGTTTTTGAAATTTCCATGTTTGAAACCAAAAAACCACATATCATCATGCTTGACTTCATGAGACAGAGTTTAGGTTAGGGGGTAGATACATGATTTCTCTGGTTTGAATATGTCTAGACTTTGTTTATCAACTTAATTGAATGCTTACAATATAACATAAGAATACTATGTGCCTTGGTTTTTCATTTTTTGTTTTTTTTTAAATTATGCCCATTTGAATCTTTGTCAAATCCTAGGTTTGACCATGATTTAAACAAGTTTAAAACATGAATATGAAAAAGTAAGCATGTATCCTTCGTAGTCACTCCAAAATGAAGCTCGATCTTGAGAGGGTTTTTGAAATTTCCATGTTTGAAACCAAAAAACCACATACTTATCTTCATGCTTGACTTCATAAGACAGAGTTAATTAGGGGTTAGGGGTAGCTTGATACATGATTTTTCTGGTTTGAATATGTCTAGACCTTATTTATCAACTTAATTGAATGCTTACTATATGACATAAGAAGACCTTGGTTTTCATTTTTTATACCCATTTGAATCTTGGTCAAATCATAGGTTTGACCAAGATTTGAACAAGTTTAAAACATGAATATGAAAAAGTAAGCACGTACGTATGCTTCTTAGTCACTCCA
This sequence comes from Lolium perenne, assembly GCF_019359855.2. Lineage (NCBI taxonomy): Eukaryota > Viridiplantae > Streptophyta > Magnoliopsida > Poales > Poaceae > Lolium > Lolium perenne. Next base: position 120,876,542 of record NC_067248.2, on the reverse strand, counting down.
AAATGAAGCTCTTGGGAGGGTTTTTGAAATTTCCATGCTTGAAACCAAAAACCACTTCTCTTCATGCATGCTTGACTTCATAAGACAAAGTTTAGGGTTAGGGGGTAGATACATAATTTCCTGGTTTGAATATGTGTAGACCTTGTTTATCAAAATAATTGAATGCTTACTATATAACATAAGAAGACCTTGTTTTTTTTTTTGAATTTTTATACCCATTTGAATCTTGGTCAAATCCTTGGTTCCACCAAGATTTGAATAAGTTAAAAACATGAATATGAAAAAGTAAGCATGTATGCTTCTTAGTCACTTCAAAATGAAGCTCTTGGGAGGGTTTTTGAATTTCCATGTTCGAAACCAAAAACCACATATCTTCATGCTTGACTTCATGAAACAGAGTTTAGGGTTAGGGGTAGATACATGCATGATTTTTCTTGTTTGAATATGTCTAGACCTTGTTTATCAACTTAATTGAATGCCTACTATATAACATAAGAAGACCTTTTTTGTTTTTTTTTTTGAATTTTTATACCCATTTGAATCTTGGTCAAATCCTAGGTTTCACCAAGATTTGAATAAGTTTAAAACATGACTATGAAAAAGTAACCATGCATGTATGCTTCTTAATTAATCACTTCGAAATGAAGCTCTTGGGAGGGTTTTTGAAATTTCCATGATTGAAACCAAAAACCACTTCTCTTCATGCTTGAATTCATAAGTCAGGGCTTAGGGATATATAGGGGGTAGATACATGATTTTTCTGGTTTGAATATGTCTAGAGCTTGTTTTTCAACTTGAATGCTTACTATATGACATAAGAAGACCTTGTTTTTTTTATTTTGTTTTTTAATTTTTATACGGATTTGAATCTTGGTCAAATCCTAGGTTTCACCAAGATTTGAATAAGTTTAAAACATGAATATGAAAAAGTAAGCATGCATGTATGCTTCATAATTAATCACTTCAAAATGAAGCTCTTGGGAGGGTTTTTGAAATTTCCATGTTTGAAACCAAAAAACCACATATCATCATGCTTGACTTCATGAGACAGAGTTTAGGTTAGGGGGTAGATACATGATTTCTCTGGTTTGAATATGTCTAGACCTTGTTTATCAACTTAATTGAATGCTTACAATATAACATAAGAAGACTATGTGCCTTGGTTTTTCATTTTTTGTTTTTTTTTAAAATTATGCCCATTTGAATCTTTGTCAAATCCTAGGTTTGACCATGATTTAAACAAGTTTAAAACATGAATATGAAAAAGTAAGCATGTATCCTTCATAGTCACTCCAAAATGAAGCTCGATCTTGAGAGGGTTTTTGAAATTTCCATGTTTGAAACCAAAAAAACACATACTTATCTTCATGCTTGACTTCATAAGACAGAGTTAATTAGGGGTTAGGGGTAGCTTGATACATGATTTTTCTGGTTTGAATATGTCTAGACCTTATTTATCAACTTAATTGAATGCTTACTATATGACATAAGAAGACCTTGTTTTTCATTTTTTATACCCATTTGAATCTTGGTCAAATCATAGGTTTGACCAAGATTTGAACAAGTTTAAAACATGAGTATGAAAAAGTAAGCACGTACGTATGCTTCTTAGTCACTCCAAAATGAAGCTCTTGGGAGGGTTTTTGAAATTTCCATGCTTGAAACCAAAAACCACTTCTCTTCATGCATGCTTGACTTCATAAGACAGAGTTTAGGGTTAGGGGGTAGATACATAATTTCCTGGTTTGAATATGTGTAGACCTTGTTTATCAAAATAATTGAATGCTTACTATATAACATAAGAAGACCTTGTTTTTTTTGAACTTTTATACCCATTTGAATCTTGGTCAAATCCTTGGTTCCACCAAGATTTGAATAAGTTAAAAACATGAATATGAAAAAGTAACCATGTATGCTTCTTAGTCACTTCAAAATGAAGCTCTTGGGAGGGTTTTTGAATTTCCATGTTCGAAACCAAAAACCACATATCTTCATGCTTGACTTCATGAAACAGAGTTTAGGGTTAGGGGTAGATACATGCTTGATTTTTCTTGTTTGAATATGTCTAGCCCTTGTTTATCAACTTGAATGCTTACTATATGACATAAGAAAACTACGTATGTGCTTTGTTTTTTCATTTTTCTATTTTTTTTGAATTTTCCGCCCATTTGAATCTCTGTCAAATCCTAGGTTTGACCAAGATTTAAACAAGTTTAACACGTGAAAATGAAAAGGTAAGCATGGATCCTTCTTAGTCACTCCAAAATGTACCAATTGATAGATGTGTTAACTTTGCTTCATGGAAAAAATAATGTCATGTAAATGAGTTAACTTGGATTTCCTACCCTTGAATCCATAGGAAACTTTGTTCTAATGCACTATAATAATCAACCGAGTTTTTACACCAACAGGTCTGTCACTTACGTGTGGTGCCCATGCGTGAGGTCCCACACTTCAGTGAGCACAAGTCACGTGCAATAGGTACGCAAACTCCCAGCCATTTTCTTTGTCAAGAGAAGACGCATCAGGATGCGTATTGGAAGTCTGTGGGTCCTTCTGGATCCTTCGGTTGTCCCTCTCACAAAAAAAACAAATCTCTCTCATTCTCGGCCTCGCTCGCTCGCTCGCTCGCACCTCCTGCTCACTGACAAACCCTGCACAAAAGTCAACATCATCACCCGAAAAAGGGGAGACACCATAATGCTCTCCCTCCTTCTTCTCTCCTTCCGAGTGATCCCTCTTCCTCCGAGTTTCACTCGACGGGCAAACACATATGTGCTGCATAGTAGAGTAATAATAAAAAGGTACATAGAAAAATCGACCTACGAATCTATAATTAAATAGGTTAAACTAGGGTTTTGCCCAGTACTACAGATCAAGGTTCAAAAAAATCCAACTTCGGGGTTCGAACAACCCCATTTCTAATCAAAGAATTTTTTCGACGTCATCCAAATGGCCTCAAACTATAGCATGGGCAGATCCAGACTATAGCATGGGCGGACCAAGATAATTTAAACAAGTTTAAAACATGAAAATGAAAAGGGAAGCTTGTATCCTTCTTAGTCACTCTAAAATGAAGTTTGGGGAGGTTTTTGAAATTTCCATGCTTGAAACCAAAAACCACTTCTCTTCATGCTTGACTTCATAAGACAAAGTTTAGGGTTAGGGGGTAGATACATGATTTTTCTGGTTTGAATATGTCTAGACCTTGTTATCAACTTAATTGAATGCTTACTATATATATGACATAAGAAGATCGACTATGTGCATTGGTTTTTCATTTTATTGTTTTTTTAATTTTATGCCCATTTGAATCTTGGTCAAATCCTAAGTTTGACCATGATTTAAACAAGTTGAAAACATGAATATGAAAAATTAAGCATATGTCCTTCTTAGTCACTCCAAAATGAAGCTCTTGGGAGGGTTTTTGAAATTTCCATGTTTGAAACAAAAAACCACATATCTTCATGCTTGACTTCATGAGACAGAGTTTAGGGTTAGGGGGTAGATACATGATTTCTCTGGTTTGAATATGTCTAGACCTTGTTTATCAACTTAATTGAATGCTTACTATGTGACATAAGAAGACTATGTGCCTTGATTTTCCATTTTTTTAAATTATGCCCATTTGAATCTTGGCCAAATCCTAGGTTTGACCATGATTTAAACAAGTTGAAAACATGAATATAAAAAATTAAGCATATATCCTTCTTAGTCACTCCAAAATGAAGCTCTTGGGAGGGTTTTTGAAATTTCCATGTTTGAAACCAAAAACCACATATCTTCATGCTTGACTTCATGAGATAGAGTTTAGGGTTAGGGGGTAGATACATGATTTCTCTGGTTTGAATATATCTCTAGACCTTGTTTATCAACTTAATTGAATGCTTACTATGTGACATAAGAAGACTATGTGCCTTGATTTTCCATTTTTTGTTTTTTCTGAATTTTTATGCCCATTTGAATCTTGGTCAAATCCTAGGTTTGACCATGATTTAAACAAGTTTAATAAAACATGAATATGAAAAATTAAGCATATATCCTTCTTAGTCACTCCAAAATGTAGATCTTGGTAGGGTTTTTGAAATTTCCATGTTTGAAACCAAAAACCATGACTTCTATTCATGCATGCTTGACTTCATAAGACAGAGTTTAGGGCTAGGGGTAGCTAGATACATGATGTTTCTGGTTTGAATATGTCTAGACCTTGTTTATCAACTTAATTGAATGCTTACTATATGACATAAGAAGACTACGTGCCTTGGTTTTTCATTTATTTTCATTTATTTTGAATTTTTATGTCCATTTGAATCTTGGTCAAATCCTAGGTTTGACCATGATTTAAACTAGTTTAAAACATAAATATGAAAAATTAAGCATCTATCCTTCTTAGCCACTCCAAAATGAAGCTCTTGGGAGGGTTTTTTGAAATTTCCATGATTGAAACCAAAAACCACTTCTCTTCATGCTTGACTTCATAAGTCAGGGTTTAGGGATATATAGGGGGTAGATACATGATTTTTCTGGTTTGAATATGTCTAGAGCTTGTTTTTCAACTTGAGCTTGTCTAGAGCTTGTTTTTAATTTTTTTATACCCATTTGATTCTTCGTCAAATCCTAGGTTTGTTGACCTAGATTTGAACAAGTTTAAAACATGAATATGAAAAGGTAATCATGTATGCTTCTTAATTAGTCACTCCAAAATGAAGCTCTTGGGAGGGTTTTTGAAATTTCCATGATTGAAACCAAAAACCACTTCTCTTCATGCTTGACTTCATAAGTCAGGGTTTAGGGATATATAGGGGGTAGATACATCATGATTTTTCTGGTTTGAATATGTCTAGAGCTTGTTTATCAACTTAATTGAATGCTTACTATATGACATAAGAAGACTATGTGCCTAGATTTTTCATTTTTTTAAATTATGCCCATTTGAATCTTGGTCAAATCCTAGGTTTGACCAAGATTTAAACAAGATTAAAACATGAAAATGAAAAATTAAGCCTTGATCCTTCTTATTCACTCCAAAATGAAGCTTTTGGGAGGTTTTTTGAAATATCCAGGTTTGAAACCCAAAACCACTTCTCGTCATGCATAGTTTAGGGTTAGGGGTAGATACATGAATTTTTGGTTTATAGTAAGCATTCAAGTTGATAAACAAGGTATAGACATATTCAAACTAGAAAAATCATGCATATACCCCCTAAGGCTAAACTCTGTCATATATATGAAGTCAAGCATACAAGAGGAATGGTTTTGGGTTTCAAACATGGAAAATTCAAAAACCCTCCCAAAAGCTTCATTTTTTGAGTGAATAAGAAGGATCCATGCTTACTTTTTCATTTTCATGTTACTGACTTGTTTAATTCTTGGTCAAACCTAGGATTTGACCAAGATTCAAATGGGCATAAAAATTCAATAAAGAATTCAAAAAATGAAAAACCAAAGCACATAAGCTTCTTAAGTTATAGTAAGCATTCATGTTGATCAACGGAGTCTAGACATATTTAAACATTAAAAATCATGTATATACCCCAAACCCTAAACTCTGTCTAATGAAGTCAAGCATGAAGAGAAGTAGTTTTCGGTTTAATTTTTTTTTTGAATTGTTATGCCCATTTGAATCTTGGTCAAATCCTAGCAGGTTTGACCAATATTTAAACAAGTTTAAAACATGAAAATGAAAAGTAAGTTTGGATCCTTCTTATTGTTCACTCCAAAATGAAGCTTTTGGGAGGTTTTTTTAATTTTCCATGTTCGAAACCCAAAATGTTATCTCTCCGTGCTTTACTTCATAAGACAAAGTTTAGGGGTAGGGGGTAGATACATGATTTTTCTGGTTTGAATATGTCTAGACCTTGTTTATCAACTTGAATGCTTATTATGTGACATCAAAATACTATGTGTTTGGTTTTTTTTGAATTTGTTATGCCCATTTGAATCTTGGTCAAATCCTAGGTTTGACCAAGATTTAAACCAGTTTAAAACATGAAAATGAAAAGTAAGCCTGGATTCTTCTTAGTCACTCCAAAATGAAGCTTTTGGGAGGTTTTTTAAATTTCCATGTTTGAAACCCAAAACCACTTCTCTTAATGCTTGACTTCATAAGACAGAGTTTAGGGTTAGGGGCCAAGTATATACATGATTTTTCTTGTTTAAATATGTCTAGACTTTGTTTATCAACTTGAATGCTTACTATATGACATCAAAAGACTATGTGTTTGGTTTTGATTTTTTTGAATTTGTTATGTCCATTTGAATCTTGGTCAAATCCTAGGTTTGACCAAGATTTAAACCAGTTTAAAACATGAAAATGAAAATGTAAGCCTGGATTCTTCTTAGTCACTCCAAAATGAAGCTTTTGGGAGTTTTTTCAATTTCCAATGTTTGAAACCCAAAACCACTTTTCTTCATGCTTGACTTCATAAGACAGAGTTTAGGGTTAGGGGTATATACATGATTTTTCTGGTTTGAATATGTCTAGACTCGTTGATCAACTGTAATGCTTACTATATGACATAAGAAGCTTATGTGCTTTGGTTTTTTTTTATTTCTTTTTTGAATTTTTATGCCCATTTGAATCCTGGTCAAATCCTTTGTTTGACCAAGATTTAAACAAGTTAAAACATGAAAATGAAAAAGTAAGCCTGGCTCCTTCTTAGTCTTGAAAATGAGTTAACTTGGCTTTCCAACCCTTGAATCCATAGGAAACTTTGTACTAATGCAGTATAATAATCACCCGAGTTTTTACACCAACAGGTCTGTCACTTACGTGTGGTGCCCATGCGTGAGGTCCCAAACTTCAGTGAGCACAAGTCACATGCGGTAGGCAGGCAAAATACCCGATCAATCCGGGCGGTGGCTGTTAAGGACCCGATCGCATTTCTTGCTTTCAGACTGGGGTCTACCATGTAAAAGTTTGTTCCTTTTGGATGCATCACTCGTATTTGCAAGTTTTTTGGGGGTCCCGCAAATTCAGGGTAGCATCATGCCCCCCTTCCCACGCCAACACAAACAGAGTTCAACATAACCTAATTAAGCAAGGTTCAACACAGACATAGTTCAACAACCCCTAATTAAGCTAATAGGTTCACCACAAACGCTGCTGAGCAGCAAACATAAACAGAGTTCAACAAAAGATGCTGCTTTTGAAGCAGTAGGAGAGACAAACATGCACAATGATTCACGGAGTATATTTACCATCTTCTTCTGTCGCCTCCTCCCGGTCCCGCTTCTTCTGCTTCTTGCTGCCCATACCTTTAATCTTTGGTGGCTTGGGCTTGGGAGGAGGCACACGACCGGTCTCGATAGCTTGGTTCAATTTCTTCCTTAGGAATAGCCCATAGGCCATGTGGTTGGCTATGAAGCCGGATCGGTTAACAGTTTCCCCAACTTTGAGACAGCCGGACCCACCGGCTTCGGCATGCTGCAGGACGCTTCGAAAGTCAACCTTTATGCTCTTTGTGCAGAAGGGGCAGCTGTTCACGGCACCGATCCAGGGTTCACTCCAATACTTGTCGAACTTCCCCGCCTTAAGCTTGTTGAGAGTGGCCCTGGCCTTCCTATGACGCGACTCGACATCGCTGTCAACCTCATCAGTAGCAACTTGATACATGCCAAATAAACAGGTGAAGCAAATATGTAGCAGTTGCAACTAATAATGAATATGAATCTAAAAAGATTCTGACGCTAATTCAAAACCCTATAGCGCAAAAAAAAGAGGGAGAGACCATAGAGCAAATCGATACAGGGCTATGTTGAATAAGGGAGAGAGGTGAATCGGATGTGAAGCAAATACGTAGCAGTTGCAACTAATACTGAATATGAATCTAAAAAGATTCTGACGCTAATTCAAAACGCTATAGCGCAAAAAAAAGAGGGAGAGACCATAGCGCAAATCGATACAGGGCTATGTTGAATAAGGGAGAGAGGTGAATCGGAACATACTTCCTCCCCCTCGTCGACGATATTCTCGTCGAAGGTCGGCGGCGGCGGTTCAAAGATGAGTTCAACCTCGTCCTCGTCATCTAGGGGATGCTTCCCAAGAGAGTGGACCCATCTACCAACAACATCAGATGCCGATGAGCGACCGATGGCCCGACCTTCGGTAATGGCCTCCGCTTCGTCTTTGGCATCCGCTGCGGCGATGATCGCCGCCGTTGCGGCCATACGTGCTGCGGTCGCGGCTCTGGACGTTCCTCTGCGGCTAAGGCCAGCCGCGCGGCTTTCGCTTTCGCTGCGTTGACGGCGTCGGTTGGGCTCTCCATCGGTGGAATGGGAAGGGGAAGTGAAGAGAGGGTTTTTTCCTAGTCCGTGGAGAGAGGGAGAAGTGTGGACGTGAAATGGATAACTGACGATATTTCAAGATTTGGGAGACATAGCATGAACGGGCAGATGACAGCGCGTGGGTGCATTACCTCATACTGCCTCTGTCCTAGAAAGAGCGTACGTGTGGGTTTTCAAGGCATATTAAGGATTTTATTATTACCCACACACATTTATTTTGTACTTCTCTACAGTGTTGACCGTGCTACTACTATTTGTGTTAGTGCGCCAAAAACAAAATGTTATTTTCTAAGTGCCAAATTAATCTAGGGCGTTGGTTGTGAACCGGTGAACAAAAAAAAGATAGCCCAAAAGAGGAACACACCAAGGTACAAAAACTAGCATATATGCATGTTTCTATGTACATATATATGACCCTGGGTTTGTAGATAAAAAACATTCATATATGCGCTTACTATTAATATACATAAGTTTATGCTGATTCTTTTGGTTTAGGTATATATATGGTTAGGCATCACTACTAATTCAGAAAAAACAAAAATGTAACCCTTCAAGTGAAGTCATTTTAAGTGACCTAACAACTAAAATTCATATATAGGATTTGTATAGGAATTATGTAGGATTTAGATCACATGTGAATTTTCCCCACACTAGTTGTTTGATTCATAGGAACATATCCTATAGGAATCTTGCAGTGCAAATCCTATAAGAATAAAACATTAGGTCATACCTCATGGAAAATTTCCTTTGGCACAATCAAACACAACTCATCTTCCTATATGATTCAACTAGCCATTAAATCTCAATCCTATGTTTTTCATATTTCTATGGTTTTCCCATCCTATGAATCAAAGGAGCCTTAGGGCTTATATCTTTTTTTAGAAAGGCAAACTATGTTAAGATTGGCCAAGTGATACGTCTCCGACGTATCGATAATTTCTGATGTTCCATGCCACATTATTGATGTTATCTACATGTTTTATGCACACTTTATGTCATATTCGTGCATTTTCTGGAATTAACCTATTAACAAGATGCCGAAGTGCCGATTCTTTGTTTTCTGCTGTTTTTGGTTTCAGAAATCCTAGTAAGGAAATATTCTCGGAATTGGACGAAATCAAAGCCCAGGGGCCTATTTTTCCACGAAGCTTCCAGAAGTCCGAAGGAGAGACGAAGAGGGGCCACGAGGGGGCCACACCCTAGGGCGGTGCGGCCCCCCCCTTGGCCGCGCGGCCCTGTGGTGTGGGGCCCCCGTGCCGCCTCTTGACCTGCCCTTCCGCCTACAAATAGCCTCCGTGACGAAACCCCCAGTACCGAGAGCCACGATACGGAAAACCTTCCAGAGACGCCGCCAACGCCGATCCCATCTCGGGGGATCCAGGAGATCGCCTCCGGCACCCTGCCATGGTCGCCTCCGGTGTGATGTGTGAGTAGTCTACCCCTGGACTATGGGTCCATAGCAGTAGCTAGATGGTTGTCTTCTCCCCATTGTACGATCATTGTCGGATCTTGTGAGCTGCCTAACATGATCAAGATCATCTATCTGTAATTCTATATGTTGCGTTTGTTGGGATCCGATGAATAGAGAATACTTGTTATGTTGATTATCAAAGCTATGTCTATGTGTTGTTTATGATCTTGCATGCTCTCCGTTATTAGTAGATGCTTTGGCCAAGTTGATGCTAGTAACTCCAAGAGGGAGTATTTATGCTCGATAGTGGGTTCATGCCTCTGTGAACCTGGAGGAGTGACAAGAACCACTAAGGTTATGGATGTGCTGTTGCCACTAGGGATAAAACATTAGTGCTATGTTCAAGGATGTAGTCACTAGTTACATTACGCGCAATACTTAATGCAATTGTCTGTTGTTAGCAACTTAATACTGGAGGGGGTTCGGATGATAACCTGAAGGTGGACTTTTTAGGCATAGATGCATGCTGGATGGCGGTCTATGTACTTTGTCGTAATGCCCAATTAAATCTCACTATACTCATCATGATATGTATGTGCATGGTCATGCTCTCTTTATTTGTCAATTGCCCAACTGTAATTTGTTCACCCAACATGCTGTTCGTCTTATGGGAGAGACACCTCTAGTGAACTGTGGACCCCGGTCCAATTCTCTTTACTGAAATACAATCTACTGCAATACTTGTTCTACTGTTTTCTGCAAACAATCATCTTCCACACAATACGGTTAATCCTTTGTTACAGCAAGCCGGTGAGATTGACAACCTCACTGTTTCGTTGGGGCAAAGTACTTTGGTTGTGTTGTGCAGGTTCCACGTTGGCGCCGGAATCCCTGGTGTTGCGCCGCACTACATCTCGCCGCCATCAACCTTCAACGTGCTTCTTGACTCCTACTGGTCCGATTAAACCTTGGTTTCTTACTGAGGGAAACTTGCCGCTGTGCGCATCACACCTTCCTCTTGGGGTTCCCAACGGACGTGCCAACCACACGCATCAAGCAAATTTCTGGCGCCGTTGCCGGGGAGATCAAGACACGCTGCAAGGGGAGTCTCCACTTCTCAATCTCTTTACTTTGTTTTTGTCTTGCTTAGTTTTATTTACTACTTTGTTTGCTGCACTAAATCAAAATACAAAAAAATTAGTTGCTAGTTTTACTTTATTTGCTATCTTGTTTGCTATATCAAAAACATAAAAAAATTAGTTACTTGCATTTACTTTACTTATTTCATCATGTTTCCTTTTAATTTTACCACAAAAGATATACCGGTAGGACGTGGGTCTATAGTTGGGAGAAATAATATAGAAGAATTCTTCAACCATGTTAGTACCATTGACGATTTTGAGGATAGACACTTGGTAGACCTTGCGCCTACTTATGAAATTGCTGCTGCTGCTTTAGTTCGCATGATGGAAACTAAATTTGTTAATCTCAATCCTATAATCCAACACATGTTTCTCACGCTAGGTGATATGGAAGAAGGGGAAAAGAAAGATTTTGTATTAGAAACCCTTCTTAGAGAATTTGGTGGTCTAGCAAGAGAAGCTAGAAAGGTGTTTGCTAAATTTAATATGCTTGGTTCTCCTACTAATTTTGTTAGTCTCCTTGAAAAGATGGATATGGATAGAATAAGATACACTAATAATATTGATGATGGAGGGGAGATCAAAGCACCAATACCATGTAAGCTCCTAGCTATGAATGATGCACTAGAAAATAACTATGCTTGGCTTGTTCCTGAAAATTTGTTTGATGAGAGTAGCACGCCTAAGACTAATGAAAAGGGAGATGCTAAAACTTATGTATCTAATATACTATGCCTGGTTGAGAAAAGCCCGCACCCCGCTGAGAATGTACCATCTTTCGATAATACTTGATACACACTTTCTGCGCCTAGCTGAAAGGCGTTAAAGAAAAGCGCTTATGGGAGACAACCCATGTTTTTACCAACAGTACTTTGTTTTTATTTTGTGTCTTGGAAGTTGTTTACTACTGTAGCAACCTCTCCTTATCTTAGTTTTGTGTTTTGTTGTGCCAAGTTAAGCCGTTGATAGAAAAGTAAGTACTAGATTTTGATTACTGCACAGTTCCAGATTTCTTTGCTGTCACGAATCTGGGTCCACCTCCCTGTAGGTAGCTCAGAAAATTAAGCCAATTTACGTGCATGATCCTCAGATATGTACGCAACTTTCATTCAATTTGAGCATTTTCATCTGAGCAAGTCTGGTGCCATTTTAAAATTCGTCAATACGAACTGTTCTGTTTTGACAGATTCTGCCTTTTATTTCGCATTGCCTCTTTTGCTATGTTGGATGAATTTCTTTGATCCACTAATGTCCAGTAGCATTATGCAATGTCCAGAAGTGTTAAGAATGATTGTGTCACCTCTGAATATGTCAATTTATATTGTGCACTAACCCTCTAATGAGTTGTTTCGAGTTTGGTGTGGAGGAAGTTTTCAAGGATCAAGAGAGGAGTATGATGCAACATGATCAAGGAGAGTGAAAGCTCTAAGCTTGGGGATGCCCCGGTGGTTTACCCCTGCATATATCAAGAAGACTCAAGCGTCTAAGCTTGGGGATGCCCAAGGCATCCCCTTCTTCATCGACAACATTATCAGGTTCCTCCCCTGAAACTATATTTTTATTCCATCACATCTTATGTGCTTTTTCTTGGAGCGTCGGTTTGTTTTTGTTTTTTGTTTTGTTTGAATAAAATGGATCCTAGCATTCAATTTATGGGAGAGAGACACGCTCCGCTGTACCATATGGACAAGTATGTCCTTGGTTTCTACTCATAGTATTCATGGCGAAGTTTCTCCTTCGTTAAATTGTTATATGGTTGGAATTGGAAAATGATACATGTAGTAATTGCTATAAATGTCTTGGGTAATGTGATACTTGGCAATTGTTGTGCTCATGATTAAGCTCTTGCATCATATGCTTTGCACCCATTAATGAAGAAATACATAGAGCATGCTAAAATTTGGTTTGCATATTTGGTCTCTCTAAGGTCTAGATAATTTCTAGTATTGAGTTTGAACAACAAGGAAGACGGTGTAGAGTCTTATAATGTTTTCAATATGTCTTTTATGTGAGTTTTGCTGCACCGGTTCATCCTTGTGTTTGTTTCAAATAAGCCTTGCTAGCCTAAACCTTGTATCGAGAGGGAATACTTCTCATGCATCCAAAATACTTGAGCCAACCACTATGCCATTTGTGTCCACCATACCTACCTACTACATGGTATTTTCCGCCATTCCAAAGTAAATTGCTTGAGTGCTACCTTTAAAATTCCATCATTCACCTTTGCAATATATAGCTCATGGGACAAATCTATACCTAATAATAAAGGGAGAAGCGTTTCCGTGGTTTCGTCCGTGTGTTCCGTCCTCGTGATTTGTTTCGTCCGTCCACCGCTTAGCTAGAAAAAAACCTTTCCCGCGTACAGAGTCCTATCCAGATACAAATCAAAACTGTCTAGCTAGCCCACCTTGGCACGGACCTGTCCATGATCGATTAAAGATTTACGTGAGAACAAACCGTACGTATCAGATTCGGTCTCCAGATCAAATTGCACGTATGGTGCTGATATATACACCGCCCTCGGCCCTCCTACACAGGAACTCGAATAGCAAAATCCTCCGATCGTGATGAACTTCAAGACGTGCCTCGCCGTATGGAAACCCGACAGCCATCAATGTTCCAAGCTTCAACCCATGGTTCCATATATAGGCGACTACACGTCAGATCATGTACACGAGGTTGACCATGATGACAACCAATACCCGCCCTAACCTACAATGAAGACTACGAATTAGTTGGCGGGGCGATGGAGGTCCTTCCCGTCTTGAGCTGGTCATTCGTTCCTTCCCTTGGATCGGAGCCCCAAATCCCAAGAGAAGTTGCGAGGTCAAGCTCGCCGTCATGCTGGCGGGCCTCCATGACAATGGTGGAGGATTGCTCAGCTATGGTCGAGACCAAGTACGCCGGCATACATCGGGATAATTGCTTGCTCGGTGGTGTGTCCTATGCCGCTCGTCCGCGCGCCGTGAGATTTCATGAGCGCCTCACAGTCGCAACTTGCCGCCACGACAGGCTGGATCCCGCCGTGGTTGAGATGGAAGAGCGTCCCTAAGATTTCATCGTCATGGGTACGTGTGCTCATTACGCATGCGGAATTGGAGTTCAGCGGGGGTGTAGCATGTGTACAGAAATTCCATCACGTAGGTGTGGGTACGAGTTCAGCTGTGGGGGCTGCTTCCAAGACAAGATCACAAGATCAACGTGAGTAGGTAAAAAGATGGCATATCAACTTATCAAGATAGGCATTTATAGATAGTTCTATAGTTGTTTTTACGAAAAGATATACTTCCATTGTTGTTTGGCTACCCGCAACACTCTTTAGGCCGTGAGCTACTATATGCATGATGTCTTAAACGGGAACTTGGAAATTTTCCTTGTGAGCCTTATTTTATTACGATTTAATATATTTGTTGTTTATTCATTTTTCATGTAATTTAGCCAATTTTAAAATCAATCACTTAATTGTAGTATAATCAGAATTGCATGATATACATGATATGTGCACTTCTAGAAGATCCTGATGAACCGCATAGAAGATTAATAATTAGGTCCTAAGTTTTGTTTTGCTTACAAGAGGATTGATGTACAGTGCAAGACAGAAACTAAATTCAAAGCAAAACCAAAGTGAAATACTATAATATGTTTGGAGTGCTATAAATTAAATATTACTTTATTAGTTTGTGAGCACATATTAAATGAAATTATTTTTAAATCCGTTGCAACGCACGGGCACTTTTACTAGTAGCTTAAAAACTATTGTGGTATTGAATATGTAATTATGCACTTTATCTCATATTAAGTTGCTTGTTGTGCGATAACCATGTTCACTGGGGACGCCATCAACTATTCATTGTTGAATTTCATGTGAGTTGCTATGCATGTCCGTCTTGTCTGAAGTAAGAGAGATCTACCACCTTATGGTTAAGCATGCATATGTTAGAGAAGAACATTGGGCCACTAACTAAAGCCATGATCCATGGTGGAAGTTTCAGTTTTGGACAACAATCCTCAAATCTCAAATGAGAAAATTATTAATTGTTGTTATATGCTTATGCATAAAAGAGGAGTCCATTATCTGTTGTCTATGTTGTCCCGGTATGGATGTCTAAGTTGAAGAATAATCAATAGCGAGAAATCCAATGCGAGCTTTCTCCTTAGACCTTTGTACAGGCGGCATAGAGGTACCCCTTTGTGACACTTGGTAAAAACAATGCATTGTGATGATCCGGTAGTCCAAGCTAATTAGGACAAGGTGCGGGCACTATTAGTACACTATGCATGAGGCTTGCAACTTATAAGATATAATTTACATGATGCATATGCTTTATTACTACCGTTGACAAAATTGTTTCATGTTTTCAAAATCAAAGCTCTAGCACAAATATAGCAATCGATGCTTTTCCTCTATGAAGGACAATTCTTTTACTTTCAATGTTGAGTCAGTTCACCTATTTCTCTCCACCTCAAGAAGCAAACACTTGTGTGAACTGTGCATTGATTCCTACATACTTGCTTATTGCACTTATTATATTACTCTATGTTGACAATATCCATGAGATATACATGTTACAAGTTGAAAGCAACCGCTGAAACTTAATCTTCTTTTGTGTTGCTTCAATGCCTTTACTTTGAATTATTGCTTTATGAGTTAACTCTTATGCAAGACTTAATTGATGCTTGTCTTGAAGTACTATTCATGAAAAGTCTTTGCTTTATGATTCACTTGTTTACTCATGTCATATATATTGTTTTGATCGCTGCATTCACTACATATGCTTTACAAATATTATGATCAAGATTATGATGGCATGTCACTCCAGAAATTATCTGTGTTATCGTTTTACCTGCTCGGGACGAGCAGAACTAAGCTTGGGGATGCTGATACGTCTCCGACGTATCGATAATTTCTTATGTTCCATGCCACATTATTGATGTTATCTACATGTTTTAAGCACACTTTATGTCATATTCGTGCATTTTCTGGAACTAACCTATTAACAAGATGCCGAAGTGCCAGTTGCTGTTTTCTGCTATTTTTGGTTTCAGAAATCCTAGTAAGGAAATATTCTCGGAATTGGACGAAATCAAAGCCCAGGGGCCTATTTTTCCACGAAGCTTCCAGAAGTCCGAAGGAGAGACGAAGAGGGGCCACGAGGGGGCCACACCCTAGGGCGGCGCGGCCCCCCCCTTGGCCGCGCGGCCCTGTGGTGTGGGGCCCCCGTGCCGCCTCTTGACCTGCCCTTCCGCCTACAAATAGCCTCCGTGACGAAACCCCCAGTACCGAGAGCCACGATACGGAAAACCTTCCAGAGATGCCGCCAACGCCGATCCCATCTCGGGGGATCCAGGAGATCGCCTTCGGCACCCTGCCGGAGAGGGAAATCATCTCCCGGAGGACTCTACGCCGCCATGGTCGCCTCCGGTGTGATGTGTGAGTAGTCTACCCCTGGACTATGGGTCCATAGCAGTAGCTAGATGGTTGTCTTCTCCCCATTGTACGATCATTGTCGGATCTTGTGAGCTGCCTAACATGATCAAGATCATCTATCTGTAATTCTATATGTTGCGTTTGTTGGGATCCGATGAATAGAGAATACTTGTTATGTTGATTATCAAAGCTATGTCTATGTGTTGTTTATGATCTTGCATGCTCTCCGTTATTAGTAGATGCTTTGGCCAAGTTGATGCTAGTAACTCCAAGAGGGAGTATTTATGCTCGATAGTGGGTTCATGCCTCTGTGAACCTGGAGGAGTGACAAGAACCACTAAGGTTATGGATGTGCTGTTGCCACTAGGGATAAAACATTAGTGCTATGTTCAAGGATGTAGTCACTAGTTACATTACGCGCAATACTTAATGCAATTGTCTGTTGTTAGCAACTTAATACTGGAGGGGGTTCGGATGATAACCTGAAGGTGGACTTTTTAGGCATAGATGCATGCTGGATGGCGGTCTATGTACTTTGTCGTAATGCCCAATTAAATCTCACTATACTCATCATGATATGTATGTGCATGGTCATGCTCTCTTTATTTGTCAATTGCCCAACTGTAATTTGTTCACCCAACATGCTGTTCGTCTTATGGGAGAGACACCTCTAGTGAACTGTGGACCCCGGTCCAATTCTCTTTACTGAAATACAATCTACTGCAATACTTGTTCTACTGTTTTCTGCAAACAATCATCTTCCACACAATATGGTTAATCCTTTGTTACAGCAAGCCGGTGAGATTGACAACCTCACTGTTTCGTTGGGGCAAAGTACTTTGGTTGTGTTGTGCAGGTTCCGCGTTGGCGCCGGAATCCCTGGTGTTGCGCCGCACTACATCTCGCCGCCATCAACCTTCAACGTGCTTCTTGACTCCTACTGGTCCGATTAAACCTTGGTTTCTTACTGAGGGAAACTTGCCGCTGTGTGCATCACACCTTCCTCTTGGGGTTCCCAACGGACGTGCCAACCACACGCATCACCAAGTTTTACGAAAAACCTTTAACATGCAAAATACAAAGTTGAGTCATTTCGTTTGAATTGGAGGGAGTACATTTGACGTTATGGTACTATTTGACAGCTGCTTGGCACTGTATTTTTTTTCGAACCAAACTTCCCCCTTCATGAAGCTTTTATTTTAGCTTCAGTGACTTGATACATCCATATATCTAGACAAAGTTGAGTCAATTCATTTGAATCAGAGGGAGTACATTTGACTATATGGGTATTGTTTGACAACTGCTTGGCACTGCCTTGTCTTCTTTTCGAACCAAATCGCCCCTTCACGAAGCTTTTATTTTGGGATAGAGCTTCACTGACTTGATACTTCCAAGTCTCACAGTGACTTGGTGCCACCATCCACCATCCATCTCAGATCCAATGTATGCGATCGACTTAGAATTTAAACTAAATAATTATTATAATTGCTCAGAAATATTTCAAGAACTTCCAGTTAATCGTGCATATTTCGATTTATATTTTGGTGAAGTTTCATTCGATTTGAATCAAAGGTTTGTGAGCAAATATATACTCCCTCCGGTTCATATTAATTGACTCTAATATGGATGTACTAGACACATTTTAGTTCTAGATACATCCATATTGAAGTCAATTAATATGAAACAGAGGGAGTATTTAGTTTAAACTAGTGCTCGTATACGTAAAAAGCTCTTTAATCACAAACTAATCGTCCGAGTGGGATGAAATATTCACAGATTTTAGAACAAGGCATCTACATTTCTTGGATTTTTTTCATAATTTTTGTTTTTAGGTTCGAAATAAGAGATAGTTTGGAACGTTGGATCTCAAATGGTTGGTAGATGGTGGCACCAAGTCACAATGAGATTTGGAGACTTCAAGTCACTGCAGCTCTGTCCTTTTATTTTGACAAACTGCAGAGCCGCTGGTGCATCTATGGTTGCGTACGGCCGACGCCGTTTCTTAGCAATGAAGTTCTTCCTATAAGTAGTAGTATCCATACTCCACTCCAAGGCATGTATAAAAAAAAGAACCCATCCCGTTCTCGTTTTCCCGATCACTCTTCTCTGAAGATGGAGGAGGCCCTCTTCTTGTGCCCTCCGCTCGCTGCCCTTCAAACCCCCCATATCCAAGGTTGCTCCCTTCCGATTTCATTCTTAGGTTCACCTGTGAGAAATGTCAATGACAACTGATGCCACGTACGTTGTTCCGTGCAGTGCAAGGGCGGTCATATGGGCTGTCGACGCTGCGTCGGCGAGCTTGCGCCGAACCCGTGCAAGAAGTGCGAGCAGCCGGCGAGGTTGCCGCCGTCGAATCGATATGGGGCAAGATTGCCGCCGTCGAATCGATCTGGGGCAATGGTCAAGTGCGTCGGCTGCCAGAGCTTGGTCGCCTCCACGGAGTCCTACAAGCACTATATCGCGTGCCCGCATGGTCCGTGCGGCTGCACAGAGGCCATCAATACCGGCTGCAGCTTCACCGGCCCGCCGCGGGAGCTCCTGGTACACCTCCAAGCATCCCACTCCATCCCAGTGTTTACGTTCCAGTATGGCATACCCGCCTGGTGCATAGTTCGTGTTTCGGTACAACCGCGGGGACACCTGTTCATCGGCAGTGGGGAAGAAGACGGTAGCGTGTTCGCCATCACCGTTGGCGCGCTCGGCCCGACCACCATTGTGTCCTGTGTGTGCATCAGGTCGGTCGCGTGCTTGTTTCCGATGTACAAGGCGCAGCTGCTGGTGATTGGTCCGCCGGCGCCGGCGACGGCTGGGACCAGTGACCTCTCGACGGACACCTTGATGGCGGTAATCGAGCCGACGAACTCCCCGACGCCTAGCTCGATCATGTTGCAGCAGCTCACTTCTTTCCTGGCGGTGCCACCCCGTTACGCGAAGCAGAATGGAGGGCAGCGTGTGTTGCCTATCTGCGTTTGCATCAACAAGAAGGTTATACAATAATCTTCGTTTAGTCATACTGCAATGTAGTTACTCGAAGATCGGAGGGAGTAGTTTAGTTCGAAGTAGGGTTCGTTCGGATGTATTTTGGACTTGTATAGTAGTACTACTACTCCAGAACTATTAGCTAGCTAGTTGGAGTGCTAGAATGCAGCTCGGAGTATTATAGTATTTTGGTAGTACTACTAGTATATGTATGTGACTGCAAATTCAAACTAAAATGGAGTATTTCTTGCTAATGTTGTTCTTTTGGAGTCATCATTTTTTTCTGAACGTGTTAACTATGCTATTGTCTAAGGATTCGTTTAGATTTCTTTGGTTGAATTCATATTTCGTCTCTTCCTAATTTGGCAAAACTGCACTGTCATGGGTATTCTTACAAGGTCGCTGAAGTTTCGAAGTTTCTTAATGTATATTGCGTAGGGTGTACCCCCTTAACATGGATCTGTTGCATTTTTGGGTTGTATTTTTTTTTGGCAATTTTCAGGACCATAAAATAGCACGCCTTCAGTTGAAATTTGAATTAGTGGCCGATACTAGCATGGAGTAGCCACGGAGTCGTAGTTGATGGCGAGAAGGTTGATGCCTTGCTAGGTTGGTGTACGTTGCAAAAAGAACAAGGTTGGTGTGTATTTGTTTTATTTGTTCACCATAATACTGACATGGCCATCGATTTGATTAGACAACACAAGCCTGGGATGTTTCACTTATTTATTGTAGGAAGCACGATTAATGTTCTGTAATGATGGGGCTACTCCTATAGTCCGTCTGCTCCTACTCGGGTGTCGGGTCACAGTCACACTCTCCTCTTTTTTTGAACACATTCACACTCTCCTCGAAACTGCAGTAGGCAGTATATGCATAAGAGGAGTAGCGTCTCGGTTCACCTCCGTCGTCTATCCCCACTCCGCCCAGCTTCCATAGCACGCGCCTGCGTCTCCGCCATGGCGCTTGATACGTCCAATTTGCATCACTATTTTGTATCATAATTTGCTGTTATTCATTGATATATTTCATATTGGGACACAATACTTATGTTATTTCATCTATTTTGCATGTTTCATCATTATTGGAGGATCAAGCACTGGAGCTAGGATTCTGCTGGAAAAAGCACCGTCAGAACGCAATATTTCGGAAGATCAACTGTGGAAGGAAATTATACCAAAAATCCTATTTTTCAAGATGACGAAGGAAGCCAGAAGGAGGAGCCAGCTGGACCCAGGGTGGGCCCACACCATAGGGCGGCGCGGCCCATGGCCTGGCCGCGCCACCATGTGGTGTGGGGGCCCCACAGCCCCTTTCGCCTCCTTTTCTTCGTGAAACCCTTCGTCCCGAAAACCTAAGCCACAGAGGGTACCTCGCGAAGAGTTACAGCCGCCTCTGCGGGGCGGAGAACACCAGAGAGAAAAGAGCTCTCCGGCGGGCAGGAATCCGCCGGGGAAATTCCGTCTGGGAGGGGGAAATCGACGCCATCGTCACCGTCATCGAGCTGGACATCATCTCCATCACCATCATCATCATCTCCACCATCATCACCGCCGTCTCCACCGCTGGACACCGTCACCGCCGTAGCAATTTGGGTTTGATCTTGATTGTTTGATAGGGGAAACTCTCCCGGTATCGATCTCTACTTGTTGTTGATGCTATTGAGTGAAACCATTGAACCAAGTTTATGTTCAGATTGTTATTCATCATCATATCACCTCTGATCATGTTCCATATGATGTCTCGTGAGTAGTTCGTTTAGTTCTTGAGGACATGGGTGAAGTCTAAATGTTAGTAGTGAATTATGGTTGAGTAATATTCAATGGTATGATATTTAAGTTGTGGTGTTATTCTTCTAGTGGTGTCATGTGAACGTCGACTACATGACACTTCACCATTTATGGGCCTAGGGGAATGCATCTTGTACTCGTTTGCCAATTGCGGGGTTGCCGGAGTGACAGAAACCTAAACCCCCGTTGGTATATCGATGCAGGAGGGATAGCAGGATCTCAGAGTTTAAGGCTGTGGTTAGATTTATTCTTAATTACTTTCTTGTAGTTGCGGATGCTTGCAAGGGGTATAATCACAAGTATGTATTAGTCCTAGGAAGGGCGGTACATTAGCATAGGTTCACCCACACAACACTTATCATAACAATGAAGATTATTTAGCCGTATGTAGCGAAAGCACTAGACTAAAATCCCGTGTGTCCTCGAGAACGCTTGGTCATTATAAGTAAACAAACCGGCTTGTCCTTTGTGCTAAAAAGGATTGGGCCACTCGCTGCAATTGTTACTCTCGCACTTTATTTACTCATACGTTATTCAACTGTTACATCAAAACCCCCTGAATACTTGTCTGTGAGCATTTACAGTGAATCCTTCATCGAAACTGCTTGTCAACACCTTCTGCTCCTCGTTGGGATCGACATTCTTACTTATCGAAAATACTACGATACACCCCCTATACTTGTGGGTCATCAAGACTATTTTCTGGCGCCGTTGCCGGGGAGTGAAGCGCTATTGGTAAGTGGAATTGGTAAGGAAAACCTTTACTGTTTGTGCTGATTTTATTTCTCGCTTGCTATAAGTCATTATGGAGAGATCTTCTCTTCAATTTTTATTTGGGAAATCTACTACTACTGCAATGGTAGTGGATGAGGCGCCAGGTGAGGAAGTGATACCATATAAAATACCTATGAAAATTATTGAACGTGTTATGGATAACCGCTATGAAGGGGATGGAACTGTCCACCCTGGAGATCATTTATTGTTCTTACATGAATTATGCGGTTTATTCAAGTGTACAGGTATTGCTATGGATGAAGTGAGGAAGAAACTATTCTCTTTATCGCTGTCTGGTAAGGCGGCGCATTGGTATAAATTACTGGATAATGGGGACTCTCTTGAATGGAATGATATTGTGCCCCGGTTTTATTCTAAGTTCTATCCTCCAAGTGAAATTCACAAGGATCGGAATCGCATATATAATTTTTGGCCTCATGATGGAGAGAGTATTGCCCAAGCTTGGGGGAGATTGAAGTCTTTAATGCTCAAATGCCCCATTCATGAGCTTCCTGGTAATGTTATTATTGATAATTTCTATGCAAGACTTTCTTTTCAAGACAAGACCTTGCTGGATACTTCTTGTTCTGGATCATTTACACGCAACAAAGAAGAGTTTAAAAGGGACCTTCTTGATCGGATCCAAGAAAATACTGAAGGTTGGGAGAACGACAAGGATAGAGAATCAGGTATAATTTATGATTATAAATGCATTGAAGCTTTTATGGATACTGATAAATTTCGTAATATGAGTGCTACATATGGTCTTGATTCTCAAGTTGCTGCAAATCTTTATAAAGCTTTTGCCTCTCATTATGAATTGCCAAAGAAGAATTTTGATAAGTATCATGAACCGTATAAAGAAAAAATTGATTCATCTATTAATAAATGCGTTGTAGTTGAAACTGCTGATCATGTTATTCCTGAAGCTTATATTGAAAAAACTCCTTTCCCTGCTAAAATGAAGGAGTACTCTGTTATAAATAGTGCGGTTCATAAAAGTGAAAAGAAACCTGTAGAACCTGAAGAACAAATAAAAGTTGAACCTGCTGTTGCAATAGTTAAAGATCTTGTGACTGAAAATGTGGAGGATGGTCATATTATTTTCTGTGAAGATGCTTCTAATATTGTTTCACATCCTAATAAACCCAAACAAGCTAGTGTTCCTATGCTATCTGTTAGAATTGGCGATCATTGCTATTATGGATTATGTGATATTGGTGCAAGTGTTAGTGCTATTCCTTATGAGCTTTACACGGAGATTATGCACGAAATTGATTCTTGTGAACTTGAAGATATTGATGTGGTTATTCAGCTGGCTAATAGAGAAACTATTTCTCCAATTGGTATTGTTCGAGATGTGGAAGTTCTATGTGGTAAGATTAAATATCCTGCTGACTTTTTGGTACTTGGTTCTGCTGCTAGTGATTATTGTCCTATTATTTTTGGTAGACCTTTTCTAAATACTTGTGGAGCTATTATAGATTGCAAGAAAGAGAAAATTTTAACTAAATTTGCTGGTGAATCTTATGAGTTTAACTTCTCTAAATTTACTAAAACTCCTTATAAAGCTGATTTGCCTAGTGATGATTTTAAAATGGAGCAATGTGCATCTATTGTTCTTGTTCCTAACAATCCTTTGCAGCAACATTTGGAGGATAGCGAGAGTGAAGTCTTTAGGAAAGAAAGAGATGAGCTGGAGGAAATTTTTCTCCGCCAACCTATTCTCAAGCATGATTTACCGGTGGAAGATTTGGGTACAACACCGCCACCAAAGGAAGATCCTGTTTTTGAATTAAAGCCTTTGCCTGATAATCTTAAATATGCTCATATTGATGATAAGAAAATATATCCTGTTATTATTAGTTCTAAGCTTTCAGAGATTGAGGAAGAAAGGCTATTGGAAATATTGAAGAAACACCGAGGAGCTATTGGCTACACTCTTGATGATTTGAAGGGGATTTCTCCTTCTATTTGCCAACATGCTATTAATATGGAAGATGATGCAAAGCCTGTTGTTGAACATCAGCGTCGTCTAATTCCGAAGATGAAGGAAGTGGTAAGGAATGAGGTATTAAGACTTCTTGAAGCTGGTATTATATATCCTATTGCTGATAGTAGATGGGTTAGTCCTATGCATTGCGTTCCCAAGAAAGGAGGAATGACTGTTGTGCCTAATGATAATGATGAGCTCATCCCTCAAAGAGTAGTTGTAGGGTATAGAATGTGCATTGATTTTCGAAAAGTTAATAAAGTTACTAAGAAAGATCATTACCCTTTACCATTTATTGATCAAATGCTAGAAAGATTGTCTAAAAATACTCATTTTTGTTTTCTTGATGGTTATTCTGGGTTTTCACAAATTGCTGTTAAAGCTAAAGATCAAGAGAAAACCACTTTCACTTGTCCCTATGGAACTTATGCTTATAGACGTATGCCTTTTGGTTTATGTAATGCTCCTGCTACTTTTCAAAGATGCATGTCTGCTATTTTTCATGGTTTTTGTGAGAGTATTGTAGAGGTATTCATGGATGATTTTTCCGTCTATGGGAATTCTTTTGATAGTTGCTTGCGAAACCTTGATAAAGTTTTGCAGAGATGTGAAGAAACTAACCTTGTTCTTAATTGGGAGAAATGCCACTTTATGGTTAATGAAGGAATTGTATAGGGACATAAAATTTCTGAGAGAGGTATTGAAGTTGATAGAGCTAAAGTTGAAGCAATTGAGAAGATGCCCTATCCTAGGGATGTTAAAGGTATTCGTAGTGTTCTTGGTCATGCTGGGTTTTATAGGAGGTTTATTAAAGATTTCTCCAAGATTTCAAAACCTCTTACTAATCTTCTTCAAAAAGATGTACCATTTGTTTTTGATGATGATTGTAAGGAAGCTTTTGAAACTCTTAAGAAAGCCTTAACAACTGCTCCTATAGTTGAACCTCCTAATTGGAACTTACCATTTGAAATTATGTGTGATGCTAGTGATTTTGCTGTAGGCGCTGTTCTTGGACAGCGAGTAGATAAAAAACTGAATGTTATTCATTATGCTAGTAAAACTCTTGATGCTGCTCAAAGAAATTAT
Organism: Lolium perenne; assembly: GCF_019359855.2. Lineage (NCBI taxonomy): Eukaryota > Viridiplantae > Streptophyta > Magnoliopsida > Poales > Poaceae > Lolium > Lolium perenne. The sequence goes on along the minus strand of NC_067248.2, from coordinate 120,851,653 downwards.
GCTACAACTGAAAAAGAATTATTAGCTGTAGTCTTTGCTTGCGATAAATTTAGATCTTATATTGTTGATTCAAAAGTTACTATTCATACTGATCATGCTGCAATTAGATACCTTATGACTAAGAAAGATGCTAAGCCGAGGCTTATTAGATGGGTACTTATTTTGCAAGAATTTGATTTACATATTGTAGATAGGAAAGGTGCTGATAATCCTGTTGCTGATAATTTGTCTAGATTGGAAAATATTGCTTATGATCATCTGACTGTTAATGAACGTTTTCCAAATGAACAATTGGCTGTAATAAAGGTGAGCTCGCGAGACAGTCCTTGGTATGCTGATTATGCTAACTTTATTGTTTCCAAGTACTTGCCTCCAACCTTTTCAGCTCAAAGAAAGGAGGAAATTCTTTTATGACTTGAGGCACTATTTCTGGGATGACCCACACTTATATAAAGAAGGAGTGGATGGTATTATGCGAAGATGTGTTCCTGAATATGAACAACAAGAGATATTGAGTAAATGTCATGGTAGTGCTTATGGAGGACATCACGCCGGAGAAAGAACCGCGCAAAAGGTTCTACAATCAGGTTTTTATTGGCCAACTCTCTTCAAGGATGCAAGAAAGTTTATTTTATCTTGTGATGAATGCCAAAGGGTTGGTAATATCTCCAGACGTAATGAAATGCCTATGAATTATACTCTTGTTATTGAACCGTTTGATTGTTGGGGATTTGACTTCATGGGACCTTTTCTGTCTTCAGAAGGTAACACTCACATACTTGTTGCTGTTGATTATGTTACTAAATGGGTGGAAGCCATACCTACAAAAAGTGCTGATGGTGAGACCTCTTTAAGAATGCTTTTAGATATTATTTTTCCTAGATTTGGAGTGCCTAGATATATTATGACTGATGGAGGTTCTCATTTTATTCATGGAGGTTTTAGAAAAACTCTTGCTAAGTATGGTATTAATCATAGAATTGCTTCCGCTTATCATCCTCAAACTAGTGGTCAAGTAGAATTATCAAATAGAGAGATTAAATCTATTTTGGGAAAGACCGTTAATAAAACTAGAAAGAATTGGGCTAGTAAATTGAAGGATGCACTATGGGCTTATAGAACTGCTTATAAAAATCCTATGGGAATGTCACCTTATAAAATGGTTTATGGGAAAGCTTGTCATTTACCTTTAGAACTAGAGCACAAAGCTTATTGGGCTGTTAGAGAATTAAATAAAGATCCTAAACTTGCCGGTGATAAGAGGTTGTTGCAATTAATTTCTCTAGATGAATGGAGAAGTGAAGCTTATGAAAATGCTAAACTCTTTAAAGAGAAAGTTAAAAAATGGCATGATAGAAGGATTATCAAAAGAGAATTTAATATTGGGGATAAAGTCCTATTGTATCGGTCTCGTCTCAGATTCTTTGCAGGGAAATTACTCTCGAAATGGGAAGGACCATATGTTGTCGAGGAGGTGTATCGTTCAGGAGCAATCAAAATTAGCTCTCTCCAAGGCAATGCTACGCAAGTGGTGAATGGACAAAGACTCAAGCATTATATCTCAGGTGATTCCTATAATGTTGATGTTGATATTATTCAAGTGGAAACACCGGAGGATTTCATCAAAGGGCAAATTGGCAGTCCGCCAGAACTCGACTTTGAATAGGTAACAGTACTGGTAATGAAAAGTACGCAATTTACTTTCCGAACAATATTTTAGCTGTTTTTGGAAAATATGAAAAATTACGAGTTCGAAACGTAGTGGAAAGGACGCACGAGGGGGTGCCACCATAGGCCGGCACGGCCTAGCCTGGGCCCGCGCCGACCTATGGTTTGGCCGCCTCGTCGCCCCTCTCCGACTCTGGTTCGATCTGGTACTTTCCTTTTGTTGTGAAATTTTTTGCTATATAATCCCCCGGACCCCTGGAGGTCCGTATATCGTTTTCTCGACGTGTTTTGTTTCGAGATGTTTCTGCCAGGATCTGTTTTCAGTTTAGAAGCACCATGGTCTCCAAGAACAAGGGCAAGGAGTTTCCGGATGAAGATGATCGAGATCTTGGGTGGAAAGAGGAAGACAAGGATGTCAAGGAAGAGGATGAAGAAGAGGTGGAGGAAGATTCGCGCGCACACCCGCGTGCTACCATCGCAAGCATCAAGGTGGTGGACAACCCTTTTAGTGCAAACAAGAGCGCAAGAATTCGCACTGGAGGAGCGGTTCCACGTCATTACCTAGCTCCGAAAACATCTCTATCAGGCATTCACCATCCCTTCCACAATCTAATTTTCAATAATCAAATTGAAGGGACTCCAAAGGTAGCATTGCCTAGCCAGTGGGATATAGATCGTTCTAACACTGCAGGAGGGAAGGAGCCTGAGGCTGAAGAGTGGGGAAATAACTCCAATAGCTGGGACTCGCCATCGGACAGACTCCTTAACCGCGTCGAGCACAATTCAGAGATGATTCGCAATCTCACATACAGGATTGATGAGCTTCAGGAGCTTATTGAGAAGCTTGTCAGGAATTCATCACCACCATCGCCGAAGGAGTAATTCATCATCGGTATTGGCATCCCCTTGGTTTGTTCCAAGCTTGGGGGAGTGCCGCGGTATCACATTATCACTACCTTTTACTTTTATTATCAAGTAGTGTCATATCATGAGTAGGGAAGTTATCATATAAGATGGGTTGCAGTTTGGAAGTATCTCTCCTTTAGTTGGTTATCTATGTATCCCTTGGTGTGAGTTATCGTTATGGAATATTAATGAGAAGTCTTATCATTTACATATTGCACATCTTATTCTAGTTTGCAATCTCTATCATATGATTTACCTTGTTGTTAGTATTGGTATCACTTTGGGAGCATTGAATAAATCTATTTGGTTTTGGCAAACTTAGCATTGGTCAATAGCAACAACACTTTGAGGTTTAAGTAGAAAAGAGAAATACATGTAGATGTTTCATTGTCTTTCTTTCTTGTTAGCTCATAGCTTATTATTCTGAAGTTAAAATTGTTTGTGCTTACAAGGAAGATGCATGATTGTTTCTATCACATGTATATTTGTTTGTTTCCCTCGACTCTTATGCTTGCTAATTAACCTTGCTAGCCAAAGACCTGTACTGAGAGGGAATACTTCTCGTGCATCCAAACCTTAACCCAAACCTATGTCATTTGTGTCCACCATACCTACCTACTACATGGTATTTTCTGCCATTCCAAGTAAATACTTCATGTGCTACCTTTAAACAATTCAAAACTTAGTATCTCTTATTTGTGTCAATGTTTTATAGCTCATGAGGAAGTATGTGGTGTTTTATCTTTCAATCTTGTTGGGCAACTTTCACCAATGGACTAGTGGTTTCATCCGCTTATCCAATAATTTTGCAGAAAGAGCTGGCAATGGGATTCCCAGTCCCAAATTAATTAAACTAAAAAGGCACTCCTTCATGGTATGAGATTGTTGGCAGGCACCCGAGGATTCGGTTAGCCATGGTTTGTGAAAGAAAGGTTGGAAGGAGTGCCACACAAAATGAAAATAATATGGGAGCCGCTCTTTGAAGGTTGTCTGGCAAGGGGGTTAGAGTACCCGCTACCAGTCGTTGACAACAACAAACACTCCTCAAAATGTTACTTTTATTCTCTTTATATGATTGCAAAACTGAAAAAGCTCTAGCACATGATTTAATCACTGCTTCCCTCTGCGAAGGGCCTGTCTTTTACTTTATGTTGAGTCGGTAAACCTATTTCCCTCCATCTCAAGCAAGCATTTGAGTAGTTGTGATCAAACCATTATATTGTGATTTGCTTCATCATGTCTTTTATTCTTCCTTGTTTAGTACAAGTTTTATCTGAATGAATATAGCTTTGCAAGTTATCAATGATCATGAAGAGACCATTATGATTGAGTATGCAAGTTGTGCCTTATAAATTTTAACATGAGAGCGCTGCTCAATGAGATAAGTATAATCTGTTAATTGTTCTCTGACCAAGAACGAAGTTTGCCATCACCAATTATGATTTCTTATGCACCTTTATTTGTGATTACCTTATACTTGTTTCAAGTTGAGTTATATGAGGAAGTTGTTTATTATAATGTCTTGTGCGAATGAATATGATGCTTCTTGTCCGTATTTTATTTATCGACTCTTCACTCCATAAACATGTGGTCCTGTTTATCGAGCTCAGTTTCGCTTGGGGACAAGCGAAGTCTAAGCTTGGGGGAGTTGATACGACCAATTTGCATCACTATTTTATATCATAATTTGCTGTTATTCATTGATATATTTCATATTGGGACACAATACTTATGTTATTTCATCTATTTTGCATGTTTCATCATTATTGGAGGATCAAGCACCGGAGCCAGGATTCTGCTGGAAAAAGCACCGTCATAACGCAATATTTCGGAAGATCAACTGTGGAAGGAAATTATACCAAAAATCCTATTTTTCAAGATGACGAAGGAAGCCAGAAGGAGGAGCCAGCTGGACCCAGGGTGGGCCCACACCATAGGGCGGCGCGGCCCATGGCCTGGCCGTGCCACCATGTGGTGTGGGGGCCCCACAGCCCCTTTCGCCTCCTTTTCTTCGTGAAACCCTTCGTCCCAAAAACCTAAGCCACAGAGGGTACCTCGCGAAGAGTTACAGCCGCCTCTGCGGGGCGGAGAACACCAGAGAGAAAAGAGCTCTCCGGCGGGCAGGAATCCGCCGGGGAAATTCCCTCCGGGAGGGGGAAATCGACGCCATCGTCACCGTCATCGAGCTGGACATCATCTCCATCACCATCATCATCATCTCCACCATCATCACCGCCGTCTCCACCGCTGGACACCGTCACCGCCGTAGCAATTTGGGTTTGATCTTGATTGTTTGATAGGGGAAACTCTCCCGGTATCGATCTCTACTTGTTGTTGATGCTATTGAGTGAAACCATTGAACCAAGTTTATGTTCAGATTGTTATTCATCATCATATCACCTCTGATCATGTTCCATATGATGTCTCGTGAGTAGTTCGTTTAGTTCTTGAGGACATGGGTGAAGTCTAAATGTTAGTAGTGAATTATGGTTGAGTAATATTCAATGGTATGATATTTAAGTTGTGGTGTTATTCTTCTAGTGGTGTCATGTGAACGTCGACTACATGACACTTCACCATTTATGGGCCTAGGGGAATGCATCTTGTACTCGTTTGCCAATTGCGGGGTTGCCGGAGTGACAGAAACCTAAACCCCCGTTGGTATATCGATGCAGGAGGGATAGCAGGATCTCAGAGTTTAAGGCTGTGGTTAGATTTATTCTTAATTACTTTCTTGTAGTTGCGGATGCTTGCAAGGGGTATAATCACAAGTATGTATTAGTCCTAGGAAGGGCGGTACATTAGCATAGGTTCACCCACACAACACTTATCATAACAATGAAGATTATTTAGCCGTATGTAGCGAAAGCACTAGACTAAAATCCCGTGTGTCCTCGAGAACGCTTGGTCATTATAAGTAAACAAACCGGCTTGTCCTTTGTGCTAAAAAGGATTGGGCCACTCGCTGCAATTGTTACTCTCGCACTTTATTTACTCGTACTTTATTCAACTGTTACATCAAAACCCCCTGAATACTTGTCTGTGAGCATTTACAGTGAATCCTTCATCGAAACTGCTTGTCAACACCTTCTGCTCCTCGTTGGGATCGACATTCTTACTTATCGAAAATACTACGATACACCCCTATACTTGTGGGTCATCAGCGCTTTCGCATCCTATCCAGCAGTGCCCAGTTTGAGAGCCTCTGTTCTCCAACTCAAACCCCCACCTGCCGCCATTGATCGCCATCTCTCTCCCAAAGTTCGAATCAGTAGATCTCCCAAGAAAATACCAACCCCATTGTACCACCTGCCTCATTGCGATGGCGAAATTGAGCAGGGTCTGTGGATCTGGGCTGTTTCACAAGGTGTTTACGGAAGGCCCCCTTGAAGTGCTCATCAGCCAGTGCGACGCCATCACCGCCGCGTCCCTAGTCGGTTCCTCCAAAAGTATTCTTCAGTCAGCCAAATACAGTGCCACTCTGCCTGCTTCTCAGCCGTTTGGCCTTCCGTGTGTTCTCTGTTGTGACCCGGCGGATAAACCATGGGTGTTCAAGGAGGATTTGCCAGTGCACAGCAAGTGCAAACTACTGCCGCTGGACAGGTTCTCCCATGATGGCCTAATGCCACACGGTAAGGATGAGGAGCGGGCAGGCGCCAATGGAGATTGGATCGCCATGGTTGGCCCCGAAGGCAAGTGGAACCTCCTCAATGTCTACACTCATCGCAAGATTAAGCTTCCATCTTTGAGGAAGAAGTTGGAAACCACACGCAATCCACTTATATTCGAGTATCAGCGTTTTGCTATTCAACTGCAGAAGATAGCTATTTGCCAAGTTACTACAGCTGCTAGGGGGTATAAAGATTTCTCCCTTGTCGCAATCTTCGACTTTGCAATTGCCTACCTCCATGGCGAATATCCTCGAACATGGATATTTCTTGAAAACCAGTTTCAGTACGGCACCATATACTGCGATGCAATTATACATAACGGACTTGTGTTTGCCGTTACTGAGCTTGGAAATGTTTATGCATGGGATCCTAATCAATTTGGTAACATTTCCTCCCTATCTTTTTTATATACGTAACTTATATAGTATTTCACCTCTTATTTGTTGAACTGTCTTGGCATCTTTTGGCTTAAAGGAATTCCATAGGCGCACACCATAACCCTCTTGTGGTATGGACATATTCAGAATTTAACATCTATAGGAATTTTAGTATGGTCTAATGTGCATGTTGTTCCTTAGGAAAAAGGCCCCCTAGTAATTAAGTTTCTTTATTATTACTCCCTAGAAAATTTAAGGTAGAGTAGAAATAGAATCAATAAAGCTGCCATGCAATATTGATAAAGACTTTCATTTTTTTATATTCCCCCGGTTCTAGAGAATAAGGAGTACTATATTCAAACCATCTAAAATTTGGACCAATATTTTGGGGAACATGTTTTTAATCCATATGAAGTTTTACCAAGATGTTCGAAATATATTTCAAACCATCTTATGTTCGACCATTATTTTTTAAAGTACTAGTATTGGCATCCCAATATCAAATCAATATCACTAGTAGATAAATCATGAAATATATTTTCATGTGACGTGCTCTTTCCTTTTTCAAGGTCCTATAGTGCTCCCTGCTCCATTCATTCCGCGGACGGCTGGATTTGATGGCTATGATGATTTTGACTCTAATAGTCGTACGTGGTGGCTGGCAAGATCTCAAGATCGTTCTAGACTTCTCCTGGTCTATGCACGTGGCGTAATGGATTTTGACGCTGACGGTGCTCCAATGTATTATTATGATAGTACCCCTTCTATCCATTGCGGTCGCATTGTTCACAGCTATTCGGGGTATACCTGCATTGTATTCTCGAATGACACTAGTCGGTTACTTCCAGCCAACCCGTGGGAAAGGGTTACTAATCTTGGAGACTATTCTATGTTCCTTGGGTTGAACTATCTGATTTTCATGCCAGTGGGTGGTGCAACATTTCCCCCAGGATATTTGACAAGACGAAACTGCATCTACACCACGCCTCAGACCATTGGCTCTCAGTTTGACACATCACATCAAGAAATTTTCCGCTTCAGTCTAAATGGCGAAGACCACCAAAGCATCTCTTTCTCAAGCAGCGGTCCAGGGGCCAACTGGCATACGGGGTTTTGGTTCATCCCAAGCTACACCAACGCGCTGGACTGGAACAAAGACAATCAGAGTTAGGGATATTTATGTAATAGTAGGATCATACTACTAGCTAGCTCAGTTGGTCTTGACTCCTATTTAACTATTTATAGCTAATGGACTTAGGTGATTAACTGATGCTATTTGCATGAACCGAGGTGCTTCTTTTAATTTGATCAAATACGGTCTATGCACATGCATGGTTGTTTGGCTGTTTCAGTGTCCCTAGAGGCATACATATATACTGTTATTTAGCAATCTTTATTACAGTACAAAGGTCTTAACCTCATGGTTCATAGAAAGTATAAACGTAGATCAACCATCTAAACATAGAAGACATTCTAGTGTATGATTCTTACATATACACATCAACATCCTATCAGAAAATCTTAATGTGAATTGTACTGGCTGTACAAACCCGTGCATCATTCTCTAGCCGGTTGCACCCAAAAACCAAATCGTGGTACTTCATAGTTGACTGTATGTAGGACAATATACAGATCCAATGCGAAGCCATGGGTATCACCTGCATGACAGAACCATATTTCACATGGTTGGAGGTACTCCATATGGCATTTAAAATCATTCCTTGTCCTTCATATGGCCCTAAAAATAGTACAGTTGGATTTGTGGGTTTTAATTTTTTATTAACACACTCAATTGATTGCCCAAACATTGATTAATAATATTATTAAGGGGTGTGATGTTGAAAGCCATAAGAACAATGTGCCAAACAATCTTTGCTAGCGGACGGTAAATGTATACCCATCAGAAATAATCAGCAGACGTGCATGTTTCTTTGGTCAGAATAACTGCTGCACCATCTTAAAAGTAAATGGCATGAGCATTTATTTGATTTGATAGCGTGCAGCTAGATGGCGTACATTACTATCTCTACTTCCTTGGGTCGCCCAAATCTGGAGTACTAAAACCAAATCCTGGTGATTCATTTGACAAGACAACACAGATGCGTCCAAATTTCTTCGCCCATATTATTATAGTAATATACGAAATCTGGAGTGCGTTGCCTCGTTGCCTTCCAAGAGAAGCTGCATTCCTTGCCAAAAAAGAGAGAGAGGCTGTATTTATAACTACCTCACCGGCCGCCACTAGTACAAACCATCACTCCCTCTCCACCTCCGCCTCCATCTCTTCCCTAGTAGCTCCACCTCCATATCGGCGACGGACCACAATCGCGCGGCTTCGACTTCCTCTTCGACGGCGGCGGCGACAGAGGCGTGAGGCACCTTCTCCGCGGCGCATCACTCATCCTCGTCCCGCGGCAACAATGGCTGTATGTGAAATCACCATACCCTTGTGTATGGTAGAGATGATGATGTGCGGATAAAAAATTTATTGGCGGTTGCTCATCCTTGTTTGAATATTTGGTGTAGATTCACATCTAGGGCAGGGTGTCAAGCGGGGTGGGTAGCGGGCTAGCTAGTTTCAGTGCGAGTGCTTTAAATCTGCTCTAATCTCAACCACTATTTGCTCTAATTTTCTGCTTTGCGGGACGATTCGCGGACGCCGCTTGCAACCCTAATCTAGGGTATTGATCCTAGTTTAGTAGACTACTAGGATTTACAAGCCAATTTGTTTTTAGACTAGATCCGGATATTTGTCAATACTACTACGTACTTCTTCCGTTCGTATTTAATTGACTCTAGTTGAAAGCATCGACAGTTCATTTTCTTCTCTCCCTCGCGTCGACTAATTAAAACCGAACAGAGGGAGTATTAGGAATCCATGTGCATCCGTACTACCAGTAAGGTATTGCGTTGTTGCAGAGGCTCAGTGTAATCAATATCTTTCGATATTAATATACTCACTTTATCAGAAAATAAATTAGTAATCCATGTTCAAACTTGCTAGTTTGATCGACGTTTGATGATGATTTGTGAGGCCATGTATGGGCCTAGTTTGTTTTGCCTGGTGGTCCGTAGGCTGATGATTTATTTTTTGCTTGGTCGATCTGTGGTCGTTCCATGGCCACCGCTGATTAAGCATTACTAGAATCAACAATTTTTTGCTTGTCTGGTGATTGGAAGTGTATGCGCTAGCACCATCGCACGATGATTAGTCTTAATGGAGATGCAGATGTCGATCAAGAGGGAGAAACATATCTTGATCATGCATTTCTCACGAGATTACTTGGTGATTGGAAGTAGAATCCACAATTTGTTGTGCAAACTTCTCAACATATGCATATATTCAATGAATTGGCTTTATGTGATCAATAGTACTTCTTATTGCAGATGGATGGAGGGGAAAGAAGCGAAAAACCGATACTTAGTGAGATGACTTCTCATTACGTGACTTCGATATCCCGTATAACAAGGTAAATATATAGAACGACGATTCGTAGGTGATAAAAGCAGAATCCACAATTTGCCGTGCAAACTTCTCAACATATGCATATATTTGATTAATTAGTTTTATGTGATCAATAGTATTACTTATTCCAGATGGACGTAGGGGAAGGAACGAAAAAGCGGATGCTATGTTAAATGACTTCTAAATCTGTGTGTTCCGATATCCCGTATGACAAGGTAAACATATGGACCGACGCTTGTTTTGCCGCTGCCCGGTTAGATGGCTAGATGCTCTGGTCTAATTTCTGTTCATGTGCTTATTATTGCAGAAACATAGAGTTGAAGAAAACTCTATATTGTCTCGATGACAAAGGTGAAATGGCATGCCGCCTTTTAAACCTCCGACGCCACCTTGTTTACCGTCTATGGAGACTGATGCAGCTGGACCTGGTACCGATGAGCCTATACAGCATCATCGTGCCACATGAAGAAGGTTGTGGATTGGGTTTACCCCTGCTGTAGAAATCGGTGGTGCAGCTGGAGCTGCTAGTGTAGAGCCTCTAGTGAACGGTGTCGTGCCACGGGAATTCTCTCGAATCGGAGCAAAACGGTTTACCTATTGTCAAGACCGATTTAATCGGTGCTGATGCTGGAGTTGCTACCGATGATCCCGCACCCGAAGGAGGTTTTGTATTGGTAGAACCCGTCATGACTATGCCCACAAGATCGACTGGTGGTGGACCCGGAGCTGGTAGGGTAGAGCCTCTAGCGAAAGGTGTCGTGCCACGAGAATCCTCTGAAGTGGATATTGGTGGTTTACCCTCTGTAGAGACTAGTGGTCTACCTGGAGCTGGTATTGTAGAGATTTCAGCAAACGGTGCTGTCCCACCCGACTCCTATGAACTGGAGCATGTACCTGATGTGCCTTCTGTAGAACCTGACGCACCTGTAAGTAGTGGTGATGATTCCGCTGAATCTGATCAAGAAGGATCTACATCTCTAGGACAAGATGTCAGCTGTCATTCACCTGAACCTGAGCTGAAGTCAGCAACGGTAGCTTATATAGCACGGACTGTCCTTCAAGCTCTAAAGATCCAGTTGGGTGGTTCACAGGACCAGCTACTCCAAGCCATTGTCACTACAAAAGACCAGCCAGCATGCTTCGTCATCTCCTGCATACTGTTTGACAAGCTGAAGCACTGCAACTGGCGCATTGTTCAATCCCATCAGCATGGAGAGAGGAGCTATGTTTATGTCAAGATGATTCATGCTGATTTGGTAAGGTTCCATGATAAGATGTATGGGTGGGGTGAGGCAAGAGCCACATTTTGCAGCATTCACACAGTCTTCGCTCTTGAGCCAGACCCCATGGATGCTTACCCAGTGGTGCAGCTGTCCTGACTTGATATATGTTTTATGATCAGTATGCTGCTGTCATGGAACTGTGATGTGGAGCTACCTTTCTTATGGTTTCTAGGCTTTTGGTTTCAACATTATTATGGAGCTTACCTTAGGACTTTCGCATGCGTTTGGCTGTTGACCTGTAATGTTTGTGGTTGGTTGTCTAATCTACTTGGCACAATCACATTGCAAAGGCAAATGTTCCTTTTCTCTTTAATTGTTATTATGACTTATGTGTTATAACCAGGCAAGAATATGCAATCTTGGTTCTCTGACCGATATATATGTACACACAACTTTTGTTCACATAATAACACTTACACGGGAAAAGAGTAGCTTTCTCTGTTGGACAAACACCAAACCACAAAAGGGTAACAACACAATATCCAAACTAGGTACGGCACCTGTTGAGCATACATGACTTTTGGCGTAAAATCACGTTAACCAACACTAGCATCATCTTGTTCTTTGCAAGGTGCTATGCTTATCAGTCTAATCCCAATACACCACCTACTTCAGGTGGCACGATGATGTCAAGTGCAGGCTCACCAAGACAACTCTCTTGCATCGCCTCCATTGAATGTACGCCACTGCTGCAGTAGACACCATTAGCAATGCAAGCTGAAGGTGTTCTTATCCTCATATCAGGATCACATAATACAGGTGTCAAGCTTCATGCACTAGCCAACACAATAAAAAGTCCGAACTAGGATAGCTAGGAAAAAAACATGAAGATCTTTTTTTCGAATCCCACGCTGAACATCTTTTTTTTAACTAATTAGGTAAGCTCCTGCTGACAAACATATTACAGCAACTCCAGCAGTGGCTCTATATTTTGGCGCTGTGGGCTGAATGGTTGATGCTGCGCATGGAGCCGGCAATAGCTTCACCGGAAGCTGCAAACTGTGGCGGCCAAATGCAGGGCTGAAACAGCGTATTTTCAGAGGCGCTATAAATGCAGCGCCAAAAACAGAATATAATGAAAAATAGAGTGCAGTAAAACAGAAGATCAAACAAAGACTAGAAATAGACATAAAATAGGATAAAATTAGCTTGATAGATACTCCGTAGTTCATATTTTTACAAAGTAGTGCGATAAAACTAAACTAAAACTCGACATCTGACGAGTCCGGTGTCGTGCCCGACACCGGATCCAACGAGAAGAGGTCAATCCAACGGGGGTCGTCCTCGCCAATGGTGGTCGGCCCGGCGAGCTGCGCTTCGATGAAGGCCCGCTTCGTCGCCTTCTCCGCCCTCCGTCGTGCGCGGTCCTCCTTCTTCGCTGCCCGCCTCGTCGCCTTCTCCGCCCTCCGTCTGCGGAAGTGCTCGTTCTCGGCGGCAACGTCCTCGGGGAAGCGGGCCGCCCACTCGCGCGCCGCGCGCTCCTCCCGCTCGGCGATGCGCAAACGGCGCTCCGTCTCGCGGCGGCGGTGCTGTTCCTCCTGTCTAACGATGTACGGCGGCGGCGCGAGATCCTCGGCCTGCTGGCGCGTCCACACGTCATGGAAATTCATCGACGATCGCGGGCGCCCGAGCCACCACGCCACGGCGTCGTACGCACGCGCGGCCTCGTGCGTGGTCTCGTAGGTGCCGAGGCCGATGCGCTCGCCGCCGTCACGTATCTCCGCGTAATACGTACCTTTGGGTCGCGCGCGGACGCCGTGGTACCCCGTGCCCGAGACGCGGCAGTACCGCGAGCTCGACGCGAGACGAGGCATGGCGGCGGCGGCGGAAGCGGAGCCGCGGCGGCGATATTAGGCGCAGATGGGCAAATTTCAGCAACCCGTGTCCATCTTCTTTTTTGGCAGGATTACGCCATGTACCACCTTCCAATTAGAAAATAGTACTGTTCAGCCTTCCCCTGTTGGGCCCAATATTTCACTTTGGGTTGCCAACGGCCATCTACATGGTAATTGTTCTCGGCCTACTTGCTCCGGCTGTCGAAGCCCAATAACTACAAATGGGCCTTTCTGCTCATGCAATTTCGGCCCTTTTCTAATGAAACACAGATCCTATGAATGGCAAAAGAAAAAAACGCGGAGATTCTACATAAAAGTTGTTTTTATTTATTTTGAATTATTGGGTTCCAATTTTTGAAACTGCTCATGCCCAATATGAAAATCCTTGTTCGCTCCATACCCACATGGATAACGGTATTTTTAATAATTCATAAAGTGGATTTGAAATTTAAAACATATCCTAATAATTCCATGATTTAATCTATCAACTTGCAAGATCTTGGAGAGAAAAAGCTTGTATTAGTCTGCAGAATCCTCACCGTTTCAAAGGCGGCAGTGGATCAAAAGAAAAAAGAAAGTAGCCAGAAATTAGGGGTCAAAAATAACTCCAAGAAATGAAACTTTTATTGTTCGTAGAGGATGACATGCGGGACCCATGAGCCAGCAGCTTACTCAACGTTTCAAAGGCGGCATGAGATCGGAAGAAAAAGGCAAGTGACCAAATATCAGGAGCCAAAAATAATCCAAGAAATGAAACTTATTGTACATAGAAGATGACATGCGGGTCCCATTTTGCAGCAGCGGTTTCAGCGTTTCAAATGCGGTTTGAGATCAAAAGAAAAAGAAAGTAGCCAGAAATTAGGGGGTAAAAAAACTCCAAAAAAAGAAAGTTGATTGTACATAGAGGATGACATGCGGGTCCCATGAGTCAGCAGCTTACTCAACGTTTCCAAGGCGAGGGATCAAAAGAAAAGGAAATAGCCAAAAATCAGAGGTGAAAAAAAAACCAAGAAAAGAAATTTTATAGTACATAGAGGATGACATGCGGGTCCCATGAGCCAGCAGGTTCCTCAACGTTTTCAAAGGCCGGTGGGGATCAAAAGAAAAAGGCAAATAGCCAGAAATTAGGGGTAAACAATAAATCTAACAAAGGAAAGGTTTATTGTTCATAGATGCTGACATGTGGGACCCATGAGCCAGCAGCGTCAAGGCAAGTGACCAAAAATCAGGGGTAAAAAAAATCCAAGAAAAGGAACTTTATTGTACATAGAGGATGACATGTGGGTCCCATGAGCCAGCACCTTACACAACGTTTCAGAGGCGGCTTGAGATCGAAAGAAAAAGGAAAGTGACCGAATATCAGGAGCTAAAAATAATCCAAGAAAGGAAACTTTTATTGTACATAGAGGTTGACATATGGGTCCCACTAATACAAGCTCTTTCGCTCGAAGATCTTGCAAGTTGATTGTACATAGAGGATGACATGCGGGCCCCATGTGTCAGCAGCTTACTCAATGTTTCCAAGGCGGCAGTGGATCAAAAGAAAAAGGAAATAGCCAAAATCAGAGGGTGAAAAATAAATCCAACAAAGGAGAGGTTTATTGTCCATGGAGGCTGACATCTGGGACCCACGAGCCAGCAGCGTCCTCTACGTTTAGAAGGCGACTGGGGATCGAAAGAAAAAAGGCAAATAGCCAGAAATTAGGGGTACAAAATAACTCCAAGAAAGGAAGTGTTTATTGTTCATAGAGGCTGACATGTGGGACCCATGAGCCAGCAAAGTCTTCAACGTTTCAAAGGCGGCAGGGGATCAAAAGAAAAAGGAAGTAGCCAGAAATTAGGGGTAAAAAATAACTCCAAGAAAGGAAACTTTTATTGTTCATAGAGGATGACATGCGGGACCCATGCTCCAGCAGCTTCCTCAACGTTTCAAAGGCGGCATGAGATCGAAAGAAAAAGGCAAGTGACCAAATATCAGGACCCGAAAATAATCGAAGAAAGAAATTTTATTGTACATAGAGGATGACATGCGGGACCCATTTAGCAGCAGCGGTCTCAACGTTTCCAAGGCGGCACGGGATCAAAAGAAAAAGGAAGTAGCCAGAAATTAGGGTTCAAAAATAACTCCAAGAAAGGAAACTTTTATTGTTCGTAGAGGATGACATGCGGGACCCATGAGCCAGCAGCTTACTCAACGTTTCAAAGGCGGCATGAGATCGAAAGAAAAAGGCAAGTGACAAAATATCAGGAGACAAAGATAATCCAAGAAAAGAAAACTTTATTGTACATAGAGGATGACATGCGGGTCCCATTTAGCAGCAGCGGTCTCAACGTTTCAAATGCGGCTTGAGATCAAAAGAAAAAGAAAGTAGCCAGAAATTAGGGGGTAAAAAAAACTCCAAGAAAGGAAAGTTTTATCGATGAGCCAGCAGAGTCCTCAACGTTTCAAAGGCGGCAGGGGATCAAAAGAAAAAGGAAATAGCCGAAAATCAGAGGGTGAAAAAAAACCAAGAAAATGAACTTTTATAGTACATAGAGGATGACATGCGGGTCCCATGAGCCAGCAGGTTTTTCAACGTTTCAAACGTGGCATGAGATCGAAAGAAAAAGGCAAGTGACCAAATATCAGGATCCAAAAATAATTCAAGAAAAGAAACTTGATTGTACATAGAGTATGACATGCGGGTCCCATTTAGCAAGAAATGTATCACCGTTTGAGAGGCGGCAGGGGATCGAAAGAAAAAGGCAAGTGACCAAATATGAGGTGCCAAAAAAAATCGAAGAAAAGAAAGTTTTATTGTACATAGAGGATGACATGCGGGTCCCATGAGCCAGCAGGTTTTTCAACGTTTCAAACGTGGCATGAGATCGAAAGAAAAAGGCAAGTGACCAAATATCAGGAGCCAAAAATAATTCAAGAAAAGAAACTTGATTGTACATAGAGTATGACATGCGGGTCCCATTTAGCAGCAGCGGTATCACCGTTTGAGAGGCTGCACGGGATCGAAAGAAAAAGGCAAGTGACCAAATATCAGGAGCCAAAAATAATCTAAGAAAAGAAATTTTACTGTACATAGAGGATGACATGCGGGTCCCATTTTGCAGCAGCGGTCTCAACGTTTCCAAGGCGGCACAGGACCAAAAGAAAAATGAAGTAGCCAGAAATCAGGGGGTGAAAAAAATCCAAAAAAAGAACGATTTCAATTGGGCTGCATGTGGACATCTGGGCATTCGAACTATCCTGCTGGGCCTTTTGACTCGTACAATTTCAGCCCACTCCAAAACAGGATAGTTCGATTTTTCTAAAAAAAATAGGAAAGTCCTATGCTTCGCAAAAACAAAAACAAGGAGATTCAGCATATAAATTTGTTTATGTAAAAATAAAGATTTAATTTATCCGTTGAAATAGCTCAGAGCGCAATACACTGTTTATTGTCTGCAAAATAATCAAGATATCACATGTTTCTTGTACGGGGAAGGCTGACATCGGGGACCCATGAGCCAAAGAAGCTGCTTTTAAAGGCGGCAGGGATGGAAAGAAAAATAAACCAAAAATCTGTTGGTAAAAAATCCAAGAAAAGAAACATTTTCGTTCGAGAGGATGACATGCGGGACCCATGAGGCAAAGCATCCTCAGCGTTTATTGTTCATAGAGGCTGACATGTGGGACCCGTGAGCCAGCAGCGTCCTCAACGTTTTAAAGGCGGCAGGATATCGAAAGAAAAAATAAGCCAAAAATCATTTGGTAAACAATATCCAAGAAAAGAAACTTTTACCGTTCTGAGAGGATGACATGCGGGACCCATGAGGCAGCAGCATCCTCAACGATTCCAAGGCGGCAGGGGATCAAAGAAAAAAAAATGGAAATATCCAGAAATTAATTAGGGGTTCAAAAAAAATCCATCAAAGGAAACTTTTATTGTTCATAGAGGATGACTTGTGGGACCGACCTGCCAACAGCGTCCTCATCGTTTCAAAGGGGCAGGAGATCAAAAGAAAAAGGCAAATAGCCGTAAATTAGGGTGAAAAATATCTCCAAGAAAGGAAACTTTTATTGTTCGTAGAGGATGACATGCGGGACCCATGAGCCAGCAGCTTACTCAACGTTTCAAAGGCGGCATGAGATCGAAAGAAAAAGGCAAGTGACAAAATATCAGGAGCAAAAGATAATCCAAGAAAAGAAACGTTATTGTACATAGAGGATGACATGTGGGTCCCATTTTGCAGCAGCGGTCTCAATGTTTGTAATGCGGCTTGAGATCAAAAGAAAAAGAAAGTAGCTAGTAATTAGGGGTGGAAAAAAATCCAAGAAAAGAAAGTTGATGGACATAGAGGATGACATGCGGGTCCCTTGAGCCAACAGCTTACTCAACGTTTCAAAGGGGGCAGGATCAAAAGAAAAAGGCAAGCCAAAAATCAGAGGGTGAAAAAAAATCCAACAAAGGAAACTTTTATAGCACATAGAGGATGACATGCGGGTCCCATGAGCCAGCAGGTTCCTCAACGTTTCAAAGGCGGCATGAGATCGAAAGAAAAAGGCAAGTGCCCAAATATGAGGTGCCAAAAAAAACTCCAAGAAAAGAAAGTTGATTGCTCATAGAGGATGACATGCGGGTCCCATTTAGCTGCAGCGGTCTCACAGTTTGAGAGGCGGCAGGGGATCGAAAGAAAAAGGCAAGTGAACGAATATGAGGTGCCAAAAATAATCCAAGAAAAGAAAGTTTTATAGTACATAGAGGATGACATGCGGGTCCCATTTAGCAGCAGCGGTATCACCGTTTGAGAGGCGGCAGGGGATCAAAAGAAAAATGAAATTGCCAAAAATCAGAGGGTGAAAAAACCAAGAAAATGAACTTTTATAGTACATAGAGGATGACATGCGGGTCCCATGAGCCTGCAGGTTCCTCAACGTTTCAAACGTGGCATGAGATCGAAAGAAAAAGGCAAGTGAAAAAATATCAGGAGCCAAAAATAATTCAAGAAAAGAAAGTTTTATAGTACATAGAGGATGACATGCGGGTCCCATTTAGCAGCAGCGGTATCACCGTTTGAGAGGCGGCAGGGGATCGAAAGAAAAAGGCAAGTGAAAAAATATGAGGAGCCAAAAATAATTCAAGAAAAGAAAGTTTTATAGTACATAGAGGATGACATGCGGGTCCCATTTAGCAGCAGCGGTATCACCGTTTGAGAGGCGGCAGGGGATCGAAAGAAAAAGGTAAGTGACCAAATATGAGGAGCCAAAAATAATTCAAGAAAAGAAAGTTTTATAGTACATAGAGGATGACATGCGGGTCCCATTTAGCAGCAGCGGTATCACCGTTTGAGAGGCGGCAGGGGATCGAAAGAAAAAGGTAAGTGACCAAATATGAGGTGCCAAAAATAATTCAAGAAAAGAAAGTTTTATAGTACATAGAGGATGACATGCGGGTCCCAGTTAGCAGCAGCGGTATCACCGTTTGAGAGGCGGCAGGGGATCGAAAGAAAAAGGCAAGTGACCAAATTTGAGGTGCCAAAAAAACTCCAAGAAAAGAAAGTTGATTGCACATAGAGGATGACATGCGGGTCCCATTTAGCAGCAGCGGTCTCAACGTTTCCAAGGCGGCAAGGGATCAAAAGAAAAAGGAAGTAGCCAGAAATCAGGGGGTCAAAAAAAATCCAAGAATAGAAAGAATTTTGGTTCATAGAGGATGACATGCGGGACCCATGATCCTGCATCGTAAACGGCTCGATCGGAGAACGTTGAATGAGATGGCGCGATCGAGAAAAAAAACAATGCCAGAGAGGCTGCCATCTGGGCCCTACATCCCTCGGCGGTGCGGATTTGCGTTGACTCGGCCGGCGAACCCGAGATTTCGAGATGCACCACGTCCCGGGCCACCATACGCGACGTTTTGGCCGCTTTCGTCGGGCTAGGTGGCCTCAAAAACGAGAAAAAAAAGTTTTGACATGCACCACGGAGGGACCCAAAATCGTCGGCCATGGTACACCAGCAACCACGGCGCGACTTCAACTTCGTCGGCCATGGCAACTTTTCTTGTAGTGTATTTAAGTAACCTTTAGAGCATAATAGATCTTTGCAATTTAAACCGAGTACTAACATAGCATACACACTGTCACCTTTACACTATGAAGGGGGAATGAATCACATCAATACTATCATAGTAATAATTAACTCCATAACCTACAAGAGATTATGATCATAACCTACGCCAAGAACTACACGATGCACACACTATCACCATTACACCGTGAAGGAGGAATAGACTACTTTAATAACATCACAAGAGTAGCACATAGACTAATAGTGATACAAAGCTCATATGAATCTCAATCATGTAAGGCAGCTCATGAGATCATTGTATTGAAGTACATAGGAGAGAGATTAACCACATAGCTACCGGTACAGCCCTTAGCCTCGATGGAGAACTACTCCCTCCTCATGGGAGACAGCAGCGTTGATGAAGATGGTGGTGGTGTCGATGGAGATGCCTTCCGGGGGCACTTCCCCGTCCCGGCGGCGTGCCGGAACAGAGACTCCTATCCCCCAGATCTTGGCTTCGCGATGGCGGCGGCTCTGGAAGGTTTCTCGTACCGTGGCTTTTTCGTATCGAAGATTTAGGTCAGGGACCTTTAAATAGGCGAAGAGGCGGAGTCGGAGGGCTGACGGGGCCACCACATAATAGGGTGGCGCGGGCCCAGCCCTGGCCGCGCCGCCCACACGTGTGGGGCCACCAGGGCTCCCCTCTGGTGCCTCTCCGGTGTTCTGGAAGCTTCGTGCAATTATAAGATGTTGGGCTTTGATTTCGTCCAATTCCGAGAATATTTCCTTACTAGGATTTCTGAAACCAAAAACAGCAGAAAACGGGAACTGGCACTTCGGCATCTTGTCAATAGGTTAGTTCCGGAAAACGCATAATAATGACATAAAGTGTGAACAAAACATGTAGGTATTGTCATAAAACTAGCATGGAACATAAGAAATTATAGATACGTTTGAGACGTATCAAGCATCCCCAAGCTTAGTTCCTACTCGCCCTCGAGTAGGTAAATGATAACAAGGATAATTTCTGAAGTGACATGCTATCATAATCTTGATCATACTATTGTAAGCATATGAGATGAATGCAGCGATTCGAAGCAATGATGAAGATAATGAGTAAACAAATGAATCATATAGCAAAGACTTTTCATGAATAATACTTTCAAGACAAGCATCAATAAGACTTGCATAAGAGTTACTCATAAAGCAATAAATTCTTAGTAGAAAGCTTTGAAACAACACAAAGGAAGATATAAGTTTCAGCGGTTGCTTTCAACTTCAACATATATATCTCATGGATAATTGTCAACACAAAATAATATAACAAGTGCAATAGGTAAACATGTAGGAATCAATGCACACAGTTTACACAAGTGTTTGCTTCTGAGATAGAAAGAATAGGTAAACTGACTCAACAATAAAGTAGAAGAATGGCCCTTCGCAGAGGGAAGCATGGATTACTATATTTGTGCTAGAGCTTTTATTTTGAAAACATAGAAGCAATTTTGTCAACGGTAGTAACAAAGCATATGTGTTATGTATAAGATATCCTATAAGTTGCAAGCCTCATGCATAGTATACCAATAGTGCTCGCACCTTGTCCTAATTAGCTTGGATTAACACGGATTATCATTGCATAACATATGTTTCAACCGAGTATCACAAAGGGGTACCTCTATGCCGCCTGTACAAAGGACTAAG
The DNA here is from genome assembly GCF_019359855.2 of Lolium perenne. Classification (NCBI taxonomy): domain Eukaryota; kingdom Viridiplantae; phylum Streptophyta; class Magnoliopsida; order Poales; family Poaceae; genus Lolium; species Lolium perenne. The sequence goes on along the minus strand of NC_067248.2, from coordinate 120,830,706 downwards.
GAGAAAGCTCGCATTGGATTTCTCGCTTTTGATTATTCTCAACTTAGACATCCATACCGGGACAACATAGACAACAGATAATGGACTCCTCTTTAATGCATAAGCATTCAACAACAGATAATATTCTCATAAGAGATTGAGGATTAATTGTCCAAACTGAAACTTCCACCATGAATCATGGCTTTAGTTAGCGGCCCAATGTTCTTCTCTAACAGTATGCATACTCAAACCATTTGATCATGAAAATCGCCCTTACTTCAGACAAGACGAACATGCATAGCAACTCACATGATATTCAACAAAGGTAAAAGTTGATGGCGTCCCCAGAAACATGGTTACCGCTCAACAAGCAACTTATTAAGAAATAAGACACATAAGTACATATTCTTCACCACAATAGTTTTTAAGGCTACTTTTCCCATGAGCTATATATTGTAAAGGCAAAGAATAGAAGTTTAAAGGTAGCACTCAAGTAATGTACTTTGGAATGGCGGAGAAATACCATGTGGTAGGTAGGTATGGTGGACACAAATGGCATGGATTTTGGCTCAAGGATTTGGATGCACGAGAAGAATTCCTCTCAATACAAGGCTAGGCTAGCAAGGTTATTTGAAGCAAACTCAAGTATAAAACGGTGTAGCAAGACTCACATATGAACATATTGTAAGCATTATAAGACTTTACATCCTCTTCCTTGTTGTTCAAACACCTTAACCAGAAAATATCTAGACTCTAGAGACCAATCATGCAAACCAAATTTTAACAAGCTCTATGTAGTTCTTCATTAATGGGTACAAAGTACATGATGCAAGAGCTTAAACATGATCTATATGAGCACAACAATTGCCAAGTATCAAATTATTCAAGACGTTATACCAATTACCACATGCAGCATTTCTTGTTTCCAACCAAATAGCAATGAACGAAGCAGTTTCAACCTTCGCCATGAACATTAAGAGTAAAGCTAAGAACACATGTGTTCATACGCAACAGCGGAGCGTGTCTCTCTCCCACACAAGCATGAATTTATTCAAACAAAACAAAAACAAACAGACGCTCCAAGTAATGTACATAAGATGTGACCGAATAAAAATATAGTTTCAAGAGAAGAAACCTGATAAATTGTCGATGAAGAAGGGGATGCCTTGGGCATCCCCAAGCTTAGACGCTTGAGTCTTCTTGAAATATGCAGGGATGAACCACGGGGGCATCCCCAAGCTTAGACTTTTCACTCTTCTTGATCATAGTATATCATCCTCCTCTCTTGACCCTTGAAAACTTCCTCCACACCAAACTCGAAACAAACTCATTAGAGGGTTAATGCATAATCAAAAATTCACATATTCAGATGTGACACAATCATTCTTAACACTTCTGGACATTTCCCAAAGCTACTGGAAGTCAATGGAACAAAGAAATCGATCCAACACAGCAAAAGAGGCAATGCGAAATAAAAGGCAGAATCTGTCAAAACAGAACAGTCCGTGAAGACGAATTTTTTAGAGGCACTGGACTTGCTCAGATGAAAATGCTCAAATTGAATGAAAGTTGAGTACATATCTGAGGATCACGCACGTAAATTGGCAGATTTTTCTGAGTTACCTACAGAGAACCCTGCCCAAATTCGTGACAGACAGAAATCTGTTTCTGCGCAGTAATCCAAATCTAGTATGAACCTTGCTATCAAAGACTTTACTTGGCACAACAATGCAATAAAATATGATAAGGAGAGGTTGCTATAGTAGTAACAACTTCCAAGACTCAAATATAAAACAAAAGTGCTGTAGTAAGATAAACACATGGGTTATCTCCCAAGAAGTTCTTTCTTTATAGCCATTAAGATGGGCTCAGCAATTTTAATGATGCACTCGCAAGAAATAAGAGTTGAAGCAAAAGAGAGCATCAAGAAGCAAATTCAAAACACATTTAAGTCTAACATGCTTCCTATGCATAGGAATCTTGTAAATAAACAAGTTCATGAAGAGCAAAGTAACAAGCATAGGAAGATAAAACCAGTGTAACTTCAAAAATTTCAGCATATAGAGAGGTGTTTTAGTAACATGAAAATTTCTACAACCATATTTTCCTCTCTCATAATAACTTTCAGTAGCATCATGAACAAATTCAAAAATATAACTATCACATAAAGCATTCTTATCATGAGTCTCATGCATAAAATTATTACTACTCCCAACATAAGCATAATCAGTTTTATTAGTTGTAGCGGGAGCAAATTCAACAAAGTAGCTATCATTATTATTCTCATCATCAAATATAGGAGGTATAGTATCATCATAATAAACTTTATCCTCCATAGTAGGCGGCACTAAAAGACCACTATCATTATCATAATCAACATAAACTTTCTCCTCAATACCCGGAGGGCTAAAGAGATCATTTTCATCAAAACCGACCTCCCCAAGCTTAGAATTTTCTATATCATTATCAACAATGGTGTTCAAAGCGTTCATACTAATATTTCTACTAGCATGCAAATAAGGTTCCATAGGTTTTTTAATTTTCGCATTAAACCATTCATGTCTTGACTCAGGAAATAGTTTAAAAAGCTCGCAGATGTTTTCCATTATGCCTTACTAGTGTAAAAAAAGAAACAAAAAGATGCAATTGCAGGATCTAAAGGAAATAGCTTCGAGCACACACACAACGGCAACAGAAAAGTACTTAGTTACCTGGGACCGAAGTATGAATGCCTTTTACCTTTCCTACCCGGCAACGGCGCCAGAAAAGTGCTTGATGTCTACGGGTGCTTCTATTCTTGTAGACAGTGTTGGGCCTCCAAGAGCATAGGTTTGTAGAACAGCAGCAAGTTTCCCTTAAGTGGATCACCCAAGGTTTATCGAACTCAGGGAGGAAGAGGTCAAAGATATCCCTCTCAAGCAACCCTGCAATCACGATACAAGAAGTCTCTTGTGTCCCCAACACACCTAATACACTTGTAAGATGTATAGGTGCACTAGTTCGGCGAAGAGATAGTGAAATACAAGTGGTATGAATGAATATGAGCAGTAGTAACGGCGCCAGAAAAGTGCTTGCTGGCGTGCAGTTGATGGTAGTAATATTGCAGGAAGTAAAGATGCAGTAAAACAGTAAACAAGCGATGATTGCAGTATTTAGAAACAAGGCCTAGGGATCATACTTTCACTAGTGGACACTCTCAACATTGATCACATAATAAATAAGTTCTCTTCCTTTGTGCTAAATATACTCTTGTTTGATAATGAACACCATTCATTGTGTAGGGCTAATAGAGCACCTCAATGCCGGAGTTAACAAGCTCCACAACATTCGGCATTCATATTTAAGTAACCTTTAGAGCATAATAGATCTTTGCAATTTAAACCGAGTACTAACATAGCATACACACTGTCACCTTTACACTATGAAGGGGGAATGAATCACATCAATACTATCATAGTAATAATTAACGCCATAACCTACAAGAGATTATGATCATAACCTACGCCAAGAACTACACGATGCACACACTGTCACCATTACACCGTGAAGGAGGAATAGACTACTTTAATAACATCACAAGAGTAGCACATAGACTAATAGTGATACAAAGCTCATATGAATCTCAATCATGTAAGGCAGCTCATGAGATCATTGTATTGAAGTACATAGGAGAGAGATTAACCACATAGCTACCGGTACAGCCCTTAGCCTCGATGGAGAACTACTCCCTCCTCATGGGAGACAGCAGCGTTGATGAAGATGGCGGTGGTGTCGATGGAGATGCCTTCCGGGGGCACTTCCCCGTCCCGGCGGCGTGCCGGAACAGAGACTCTTGTCCCCCAGATCTTGGCTTCGCGATGGCGGCGGCTCTGGAAGGTTTCTCGTACCGTGGCTTTTTCGTATCGAAGATTTAGGTCAGGGACCTTTAAATAGGCGAAGAGGCGGAGTCGGAGGGCTGACGGGGCCACCACACAATAGGGTGGCGCGGGCCCAGCCCTGGCCGCGCCGCCCACACGTGTGGGGCCACCAGGGCTCCCCTCTGGTGCCTCTCCGGTGTTCTGGAAGCTTCGTGCAATTATAAGATGTTGGGCGTTGATTTCGTCCAATTCCGAGAATATTTCCTTACTAGGATTTCTGAAACCAAAAACAGCAGAAAATAGGAACTGGCACTTCGGCATCTTGTCAATAGGTTAGTTCCGGAAAACGCATAATAATGACATAAAGTGTGAACAAAACATGTAGGTATTGTCATAAAACTAGCATGGAACATAAGAAATTATAGATACGTTTGAGACGTATCATGTTCCATGCTTGTTTTATGACAATACTTACATGTTTTGCTTGCACTTTATAATGTTTTTATGCATTTTCCGGAACTAACCTATTAACGAGATGCCGAAGGGCCAGTTGCTGTTTTCTGTTGTTTTCGGTTCCAGAAGGCTGTTCGGGCAATATTCTCGGAATTCGACGAAATCAACGCCCAGAACCTTATTTTTCCCGGAACCTTCCAGAAAGTCAGAGGGGGACCAGAGGGGAGCCCTGGGGGCCCCACACAACAGGGCCGCGCAGGCTCCACCCTGGTCACGCCGGCCTAGTGTGAGGAGGCCCCGTGGCCCCTCCGACTCCGCCTCTTCACCTATAAGACTCCTTTCGACCTAAAAACGCGAGACCAATAGACGAAACTCCAAAAAGACTCCAGGGGCGCTGCCACCATCGCGAAACTCCAATTCGGGGGACAGAAGTCTCTGCTCCGGCACCCTGCCGGGACGGGGAAGTGCCCCCGGAAGCCATCTCCATCGACGCCACCGCCTCCATCATGCTCCGTGAGTAGTTCCCCCATGGACTACGGGTTCTAGCTGTAGCTAGTTGGTATTCTCTCCCCCATGTACTTCAATACAATGATCTCATGAGCTGCCTTACATGATTGAGATTCATCTGATGTAATCGGTGTTGTGTTTGTTGGGATCTGATGGATTGTTACATTATGATTAGTCTATCTATAAAGTTTGTGAAGTTATTGTTGCTGCAATCTTGTTGTGTTTAATGCTTGTCACTAGGGCCCGAGTGGCATGATCTTAGATTTAAGCTCTATACTTATTGCTTAGATTGTATCTACAAGTTGTTTGCACATGTCTATGTCTGGAACCAAAGGCCCCAAAGTGACAGAAATTGGGACAACTGGAGGGGAAGGCTTAGATATGAGGATCACATGTTTTCACGGAGTGTTAATGCTTTGCTCCGGTGCTCTATTAAAATGAGTACCTTAATTTCCAGTAGATTCCCTAGAGGCCCGGCTGCCACCGGCTGGTAGGACAAAAGATGTTGTACAAGTTTCTCATTGCGAGCACGTATGACTATATATGGGAAACATGCCTACATGATTAATAATCTTGATGTTCTGTCTTAATGCTATTTCAATCCTATCAATTGCCCAACTGTAATTTGTTCACCCAACACTTGTTATTGGAGAGTTACAACTAGTGTAGATAGCTGGGAACCCCGGTCCATCTCTCATCATCATATACTCGTTCTACATGACATTGGAAGTAGTATCAACTATTTTCTGGTCCCATTGCTCTCATATTACTGCTACTGCTGCTGTGTTACTATTACTACTGCTCTCATATTACTGTTGCTTTCATATCACCCCTGTTACTAGTGCTTTTCCAGGTGCAGCTGAATTGACAACTCAGTTGTTAAGGCTTATAAGTATTCTTTACCTCCCCTTGTGTCGAATCAATAAATTTGGGTTTTACTTCCCTCGAAGACTGTTGCGATCCCCTATACTTGTGGGTTATCAAGAAGCCAAGCTACCCATTGGGGAGGATCAATCTCGACGTTCAGTTTGGGACCCGAGAAAACTACAGGATAGAAAGGTTGGAATTCAATGTTGTGGATTTCCCGTCGCAGTATCACGCTTTGTTAGGACGACCAGCATATGCCAGGTTTATGGCGGTACCACATTACACATACCTGCTTTGGAGGTTGCCTGGACCTAAGGGACCAATCACAGTCAAAGGAAGCTTCGCGCTAGCCGATAAATGTGACAAAGATTTTCATCGATTATCAGAAACTTTCGGGATGCAAGCAGAGTACGCAGCATCTAGGCTCATGACTGATTATGATGTGCTGCCAGATGTAGGGAGGCCCAACAAGGAATCAACTTTCAATACCGCAAAAGATTCTAAAGAAGTGCAGATCCACCCGACAGATCCGAAGAAAACGACGTCCATCGCAACAAACATGGACCTCGCATAGGAAAGCGCGCTCGTCGAGTTCCTCCGTGAGCACTGGAAAATCTTCGCATGGTGTCCAACTGACATGCCAGGAGTATCCAGGGAACTTGCCGAGCACCACCTAAACTTGGATCCAATAGCGAGACCAATCAAACAACCTTTGCGGCATTTTTCGGAACCTAACCGCAAAGCAATGCTGTCAGAAATCGATCGACTAAGAGAAGCTGGTTTCATCAAGGAGCTGCATACAAAGGCCACATGGGTAGCAAACCCAGTGTTGGTCCCGAAGAAAAACACTAAAGTCCTTCGCATGTGTGTCGACTTTACGTGTCTCAACAAACATTGTCCAAAGGATCACTTTCCCCTCCCAAGGATCGACCAAATTATCGATTCCACGGCAGGATGTGAACGTCTTTCCTTCTTGGATGCATACTCTGGTTATAACCAGATCAGATTAAAAGAAGAAGATGAGGTCAAAACAGCGTTCATCACACCTTATGGCGTATTCTGCTATAGAACAATGCCTTTTGGTTTGAAAAACGCGGGAGCAACATATCAGCGGATGATGCAGAAGTGCTTGGCAACACAGATCGGGAAAAATGTACAAGTATACATCGATGATGTCGTCATAACATCAAAAAAGGGGGCAACGTTAATCGAGGACTTGAAGGAAACCTTCGACAACCTCGACAAATTTTGTCTTAAGTTGAATCCGACGAAGTGTTCTTTCGGCGTCCCTGTAGGAGAACTCCTCGGGTTCCTAGTCTCAGCAAGAGGGATCGAAGCTAATCCCGAAAAAATCCAAGCTATCGTAACAATGAGGAAGCCAACAAAGTTGAAAGAAATACAGCAGCTAACTGGGCGAGTCGTAGCTCTAAGCAGATTCGTCGCTAGACTGGGAGAAAAGGCGTTACCGTTGTACGCCCTAATCAAGCAAGGAGATAAGTTCCAGTGGAATGAAGAGGCAGATAGAGCTTTCGAGGATCTTAAACGCGCAATTTCGACACCACCAATCTTGGTGGCGCCAAAAGAGAAGGAACCCCTCCTACTATACATTGCGGCTACACCCCAGGTGGTCAGCACGGCGTTAGTTGTCGAAAGAGAAGAAGAAGGAAAACTCCATGGAGTGCAGAGGCCGGTATACTTCATCAGTGAAGTTCTATCGCCTTCAAAACAGCGGTACTCGCAGTACCAGAAGCTAGCATATGGAGTATTCACAACCGCGAGAAAATTGCGGCACTATTTTTCGGCGCATCCGATAATAGTGGTCAATGAAGCGCCTTTATCCAATATACTCAACAACCCAGAAGCTACAGGTCGTGTCTCCCTTTGGGGAATAGAACTTTCTCCTCGGGACATCACGTATGAAAAAAGAAAAGCAATAAAGTCACAAATTCTACCAGACTTCATCGCAGAGTGGATGGAACTGCAAAACACAGGACCTCCGGATTTATCGAGAACCTGGATTATGAACTTTGACGGGTCCAAAAGGTTAGAAGGAGCTGGAGCAGGCGTGATACTCATATCACCTGAAGGCGACAAATTAAAATATGTCTTACGGATGACGTTCCCAAACGCATCTAACAATGAGGCAGAATACGAAGCTCTTATACATGGTGACGTGGGCATAACCCTTCGGGTACTCGACATTGCCATACCCGGTGCAAACTATGAAGGTGGACCAGCACGAGGACTCGACAAGCTGGACCTGCACGCGCCTCAACTTGGACTACAAGGAAAGAAGACTCCAATATGAATCCTACTAGGACTCTCGTAAACCCTAGCTTGGCTGATATATAAAGCCAGGCAGGGGCACCCTTTAGGGACACACAATCAGAAACATAATTTTAGAGGCAACACGCCTAGACACCGCAACCCGCGGATTAGAACTAAACTAGATCCAACAACTCCGCCTATGGCGGCCCCCTGTATACATATATTCATATAGTGGATTGCTAGCAGGACGTAGCGACCCTCCACCGCGGGGGCGTGAACCTGGGTACGTCGTGTACCGCCTCGCTCCCGGAACTTCCGTCGTCGCCTTTCTCTAAAACCCAAGCCCCTCATGTGGGCATTGCCGAGGAACCGCCTCGTCAATTGGCGCCGTCTGTGGGAAACGCGGCGATTGGATTTTTGTTATCCGGGCGGGATGCTTTATCATCAACAACCCTTAGAGTTTCGAGTTCATCGTCAACCAGATCGGACAATCAGAAAGTTTGAATCAGCGGCAAGGAAAATATTCTAGATCAACTTCACAGGTTCACCGTCGGTAGCAGCATCACGGTACCCGCAATCGATTCAAGGAGCGCTGGCTACAGCCGAAGATTATCACACGCACTCCATGTGCGCAGGCTTTGTCCTTGTCAACCTCCAACTAGATGAGCAGACGATTTTAATCCTCAAGTACTGGAACCATACTGGTCCATAGTTTTATCAAGTGATACAATATCGGAAGGTCAAATCCTGGAGAAAAGCAGCACCCGGCTGTTTCAATGTTGAGGAGAATCGATGCTGCCTCGGTTTCTTCCCAGCTGAAGAAGAAAATACAAGAAGAAAAGGCGTACTAGAACTATTCATCTACATGAAGGCTAAATTCAATCACGACAGCTCAAGGCAAGAAGACAAGAAGAAAAGAAATCGATTGGAGAATCGATCGACACCAGCCAGTGCTGCTGCCAAAGAAATCGGGTTGGCCGACCAAGGTCATCGGTCAAACACTACCTTATACGAATCGTACATGTTTTGGTAAAGAAGGAATAAAAAAAAAGGAAGAAGCTGCCGGCACGTGAAGATAAGTCGCATGCACCCTTGCTCGCATGGATTTAGCGGCCAAGCCCGCTAATTGCATGTGCATCACCCGATCAAATCAACCAAAGGCTCACTCGATTGCTGATAAGTTTCGACAGCAGCTAGATTAAATCATCGGGTCAGCATCACGGACTTGATATATTCGGGAGCTCGCTCGTCGACGACCCTGCTCGGCTGACCGCGCCCGCCATCGCGCACTTTTCTTACTCGGGGGCTCGTCCGCCGCGGACCCGACATTACGGACCCGATATATTCGGATGCTCGCCCGCAGCGGATCGGCTATGTCAACCGCGTCCTCTTCATCGGCCACATCAGCTAGGCGCCGCATGAATTATCTTGGATGGCGCAATTATTTCGGCTGCGCCCGTCACATCAAGAAGATATGAAGACTATTACTCCCATCGGGAGCGCCGGTTCGCTGGGCGCTGGTTCGCTGGAATCATATGTCACACGTGTGAATTGGTTTTGAAGAACAAAATAGGAAGACGGCAAGGGATGGTCGTGGCCTTATACAATATCAAATAAGCCGCATCTCGTCAGCGTATGCAAGGATCAGATTGAAACAAAGCTTCGACTACCCTGTGCGATCGGCCGCACCTGCCATCGCGCACTTGGGGCTCGCCTGCCATGGAGCCAACACCGCGGACCCGATATATTCGGGTGCTCCCCCCGTCAACTGCTCTGCTCGGCTGACCGCGCCCGTCATCGCGCACTCTTCTTACTCGGGGGCTCGCCCGCCGCGGACCCAACATTACGGAACCAATATACTCGGATGCTCACCCGCAGCGGATCGGCTATGTCAACCGCGTCCTCTTCATCGGCCACGTCAGCTAGGCGCCGCGTGGACTATCTCTGTCCACGGAATTATTTCGGCTGCGCCTGCCGCATGGACTATCTCTGTCCGCGGAATTATTTCGGCTGCGCCTGCCGCATGGACTATCTCTGTCCGCGGAATTATTTCGGCTGCGCCTACCGCATGGACTATCTCTGTCCGTGGAATTATTTCGGCTGCGCCTGCCGCATGGACTATCTCTGTCCGCGGAATTGTTTCGGCTGCACCTGCCGCATGGACTATCTCGGGTAGCGGAATTATTTCGACTGCGTCCGCCGCATGGACTACCTCGGGTCAATGGCTTCATCATTTATGATGACTCGATGGACTTATCCTCTTCGGCCCTGGATATATCTTCTCCTGATGCACTCTCGGGAGCGCTGGAATTACTCGGGGGCTCCTGGAATATCTTCGAGCTATTGCGGTTACTCCCATCGGGAGCGCCGGTATCTTGGAATTCAAGAAGATATGAAGACTATTACTCTCATCGGGAGCGCCGGTGTGCTAGAATTATTACTCCCATCGGGAGCGCCAGTGTATTGGAATTCAAGAAGATATGAAGACTATTACTCCCATCGGGAGCGCCGGTGTGCTGGAATTATTACTCCCATCGGGAGCGCCGGTGTATTGGAATTCAAGAAGATATGAAGACTATTACTCCCATCGGGAGCGCCGGTGTGCTGGAATTATTACTCCCATCGGGAGCGCTGGTGTATTGGAATTCAAGAGGAAATGAAGACTTCTTGTACCTGAAGTTATCATCTAAAAGCCTCTGAAAATACGAGTGCTGCAATGGATGGTAATCAACGGGGACCTTGCTCTTTTCCTTTGCTATAGATGCCTCAAAGAGTGCCGCAAGTAGCAAGGATCATGAAGCAACGGGGACCTTGCTCTTTTCCTTTGCTATAGATGCCTCAAAGAGTGCCGCAAATAGCAAGGATTATGAAGCAACGAAGACCTTGCTCTTTTCCTTTGCTATAGATGCCTCAAAGAGTGCCGCAAGTAGCAAGGATCATGAAGCAACGGGGACCTTGCTCTTTTCCTTTGCTATAGATACCTCAAAGAGTGCCGCAGATAGCAAGGATCATGAAACACGTACGAAAACGACCAACGGTCAAGACATGCATCGGTTGAAAGCAAAGTTGCACATACAACGGGTTTAGCAAGACCTGCAACACGAGCTGATCACTCAAACAATTTGCTGACCAACGAATACACATACACTTAAACGGGCAATTAAGATTTGCTCCTTCAAAAATTGCCAACGGCATTGACACGGTAAAAGTGCATATACATGTACCTACCAAAAAACTTACAAACAATGGCATCAACGATGCTCAAGGTGCGTTTTGCCCCTTGAAATAAACAACAATGTGTCAACGGCACCTGAAGAAAACTGTAAACATCGGGTTGCTCGACTTGAGTCTACTCATGGTTGCAAGCATCAGTGCCCAAACTCGGGGGCTACTTCCATCGGGAGCGCTGCATGCGCACCCGATAAAATCAATGGCTCCTCTGGGCCATCACCCCAATCATCGGCTCCTCAGGGCCATCATCTAAATCATCGGCTCCTTAGGGCCATCATCTAAATCATCGGCTCCTTAGGGCCATCATCATCGGCTCCTCAGGGCCATCATCCGAATCATCGGCTCCTCTGGGCCATCATCCCAATCATCGGCTCCTCTGGGCCATTATCTCAATCATCGTCTCCTCAGGGCCATCATCTCAATCATCGGCTCCTCTGGGATATCATCTGAATCATCAACTCCTCTATCTATGGCATCACCAGAGTCATCGGCATCAAGTTCTCAGAACTTGAAAAAGTCTACGGTGTTTGACTTAGCATTTTTTACACCCTATACATAGCTATTTCATATTTATCTACAGGCTCGGGGGCTACTCCCATCAGGAGCGCTAGTCGCGCACCCGATAAAAAATATGGCAACCTCGCCAACAAAGAAGAATAAAGTTGAAGACATCGGCATCAACAATCAAGATCTTCGAGTAGTACAACTTGAGTCTATGCGTGGCTGCAAGCACCCGCCCATAGACTCGGGGGCTACTCCCATCGGGAGCGCTTCGCGCACCCGACCAAAAGCAACTTCGACTCTACATCAAGCACAAGATTCAACAGATGATCAAGTCATTTGGCGAAGACAACTTTAGTCCCTGCCCGAAGCTTCACTTCGGCCAGACACTCGGGGGCTACTGACGTGGGCATAACCCTTCGGGTACTCGACATTGCCATACCCGGTGCAAACTATGAAGGTGGACCAGCACGAGGACTCGACAAGCTGGACCTGCACGCGCCTCAACTTGGACTACAAGGAAAGAAGACTCCAATATGAATCCTACTAGGACTCTTGTAAACCCTAGCTTGGCTGATATATAAAGCCAGGCAGGGGCACCCCTTAGGGACACACAATCAGAAACATAATTTTAGAGGCAACACGCCTAGACACCGCAACCCGCGGATTAGAACTAAACTAGATCCAACAACTCCGCCTATGGCGGCCCCCTGTATACATATATTCATATAGTGGATTGCTAGCAGGACGTAGCGACCCTCCACCGCGGGGGCGTGAACCTGGGTACGTCGTGTACCGCCTTGCTCCCGGAACTTCCGTCGCCGCCTTTCTTTAAAACCCAAGCCCCTCATGGTGGGCATTGCCGAGGAACCGCCTCGTCACATGAGATGAAGATGGCGAAAGCCTGCGGCGCAACTCGACTAAAAATATTTGGCGACTCACAATTGGTGGCTCAGCAAGTCATGAACCAATGTGATGCAGTCAATGATAGCATGGTGGCGTACAAGGAAATGTATAACGAGCTGGAGAAGCTGTTTGATGGATGCGAGGTAAACCACATCAGCAGGCTGAGTAATGATGAAGCCGACGTTCTTGCAAATATCGGGTCGCAGTGCCTCGTAATCCCTCCAGGCGTGTTCTGGGAGGAGATAACAGAGAGATCCACAAAGCCGAAGAAACCAACAAAGAAGGAAAAGAACGAGAAACCCTCGGGGGCTGCGAAAGAAACATTGGAAGAAGAAGAAGAGGAACAAGATCTAGTACTGATGGTGCAAATCCCATGGATGCAGGCGTACATATCATACATCCTAAGAAAAACAATACCCGACGATCCAGTTGAAGCAAGGCGAGTTATTAGGCGTTCCAAAGCTTTCACTGTGATCAAAGGAGAGTTATACAAATGAAGTATCTCGGGCGTGTTACAAAGATGCGTTACACCCGAAGAAGGAAGGGTAATCCTGAAGGAAGTACACGAAGGAGTATGCGGCCATCACGCAAGTAGTCGAGCTATCGCGGCCAAGGTTTTTCGAGCTGGATTTTACTGGTTGACAGCAATTGAGGACGCGAAGGAGATAGTGCGAACTTGTGACGCGTGCCAGAGATTTGCCGCAAAACCTCACTCTCTGGCGGTGGAACTAATGCCAATACCCTTATCTTGGCCTTTTGCTCAGTGGGGTCTCGATATGGTGGGAAAATTGCACAAAGCTTCGCCAGGAGGATACGAGTACATGCTCGTCGCTGTCGACAAATTCACCAAGTGGATAGAAGCGAAGCCGATAAATTCACCAGATGCAGCGTCAGCAATAAAATTCGTGAAGAGTATTGTTTTTCGGTTTGGGGTACCTCATAGCATCGTCACGGACAATGGCAGCAACTTCACATCCAAGGAATTCAAGGCGTACTGTGCAGAGGTAGGCATCAAATTGCACTTTGCGTCAGTTGCGCATCCTCAAACCAATGGCCAAGTCGAGAAAGCCAATGGTATCATCTGCAATGGTATCAAGAAGCGCTTATTAGGGCCACTGGAAAAAGCTCGACATACTTGGCCAGAGGAGCTGCCAAGTGTGCTGTGGAGCATCCGAACAACACCAAATACAGCGACACAGGAGACTCCATTTTTCCTGGTCCATGGAGCAGAGGCAATACTGCCGATAGAAATAGAGCACGACTCTCCGAGAGTCACGGAATACAATGAAGAGACTTCCAGGAGAGCATTGGAAGATGACGTCGATGCACTCGACGAAGCTCGAGATGAAGTATTATCAAGGGTCACTAAATATCAGCAAGACCTGAAAAATTACCACAGTCGACATTTGCGACCAAGATCCTTTCAGGTTGGAGACTTAGTTCTACGACTCAATCAAGATCGTACTGAAAAACTCGAGTCGCCGTGGCTTGGCCCTTACGTCGTCACAGAAGTAATCGAAGGAGGAGCAAACATGATCAAAGATAAGAAGACAGGGACTCCCGAGAAAAACCCCTGGAACGTAGCACAGCTAAGGCGTTTCTACGCTTAGTGCCGAAATATAGCCCTCCTTTGTAAAGCTACAATGTACTGAAACGCCCGCGAGTTTTCAGACGCACTCTTTTCCTTTTTCGGGGCACCGAGTGGGGCCGGAGAAGGTTTTTAATGAGGCGGGCTCGCGGTGCTGCAATATAATAAAGATAGTGGAGATATATATCTTTTCCTTCGACATGCACGGGGGCTTCCACCTTGAAAGTTACAATATATATACAATATAGATGAATCTAACTGACAAAGATATTTCGCCTTGGTACCAAATACCTCGCCAGATAAAAGGAAGATACAAAATAGCAATCAAAACAGAGCAAAAAACACTCGGGGGCTAGTACCCGCAAATATAGTATATTCAGTAAGAATTCGGTTGCCTTGGTCTAAAAACCTCGCATACACAACAAAGAGATCCGCCATCGAAACACTCGGGGGCTTGATAAAGAAAAATAAATACATTTGTTGGCTTTACAAATATAGATTATGTCTACAACATACAGGATACAATCCTTGGGCAATAAATTTTCAATTGTTGCCTAGTATACTATCTATAGTCAACCGTTCATTACTCACAGCACGAGTACTATGTTCAGCATAGCTGCCCTTTACGAAGAATTCGGCGTCCATCCGAAGAAGCTCGTCCATCATAGCCTCTGCAACAGGGGTCACAATATCATCATACTTGCCGAAGTTCCTCTTCCTTTTCGCCATCTTGGCCAGGCACTTGGGAACAATTTGACTCATGTCTAACTTCGGGCAGCAGATCTTTATCATAATCATAGCAAACCTTGCGCCAGCAGCTAATTGAGCTCGCACAAAGCCATGAATTCGAGGAGCATCCCGAAATTTCTCCATCAGAGCAGGAAGGGTTTCTGGCATTTTATTACGCGGAAACATGGTGCCATAAACTAAAGACAAGGTCCTCGTGCAGAAGTCGAGAAACTCGCGGACCTGAAGCGCGCGGTCTTGAAATCTGACGATCTGGCGGGTACGTTCAGGTGTGCCCCAAAAATTAGAACCATGCTCCTTTGAAAGTCTGAGAAGCACAGCAGATCGAGCTTCAACACGTTCATCCTCGGTAACAGTGTCCCAAAAAGAACCTGTTTCAAGAAGAGAATTAGCAGACAAAGAGAAGACAAGCAAGATAAAAATTCAGCATGATCAAGTTAATGAAGCATACCTGCCATATCCAAGCTTGACTCCGCCATTAGTTCAAGCATACAATTTTCTCGAGAAGAAGCCGCAGCAGCCTCAGAAACCGCGTTTTCCTTTGCGGCTATAGCATCTCGAGCTTGTTGAAGCGCAATTTTTTTCCCCTCGGAAGATTTTTGAGACTGTTCCATTATCATAAGCGATTGTTTCTTCACAGATTGCAGTTGCTGGCGAAGTTCTTCCAGGTCTTGTGCCGAACCTTTACTCGATGACTCTTCAAAATACTCGACAGCCACAGGTTTCTTCTTCAAACAGGACACAGGAAAAGTATCGGAAGGAGGAGTCGCAGTATAGTTGTCAAAAATCAACTGAAAAATAAAGATTCTCGACATCAATCATCAAGCAAAGATAGATTTCCATTAATTCTTAAAATATATACATAGCTATTACAAAAGAAGGATTCCTAGTGAACTACTGAAGCAGTTGTCGCCAAACCTAGTAAGGCAACAACGCCAAAAGAGAGTTAAAACTAGAAGCAAAGGCAAGGTGGTCTACTTGACCTCCGGCTTCGAAGAGCTAGGAGCAGGAGCTGGATTGTATCCGAGATAGGCAAGGATCTTCTTCGAGTTGGGCTTGGCAGCCTTAATCAGTGCCTGCCACTTCTTCGTCTCCATTTCCTCCGTGTCGCCAACTTTTGCCCAGTCGACGTCTTGCTGGCTGTCAGCAACCAGGGCAATGGTACCTTCAACGCCAACTTTTAACCCCTCTTGGCGAAGTTGGAGTCCAAGGTTTTCTTGAGAACTGAAGCACTTGGCGAGAGCGACAAAAGTCGCGGGCACTTCCTTCTTCTTGAAAAAGTATGGAAAAAGCTGCGACAGGCCAATCTTCGCCTCAGTAAGGCCACCGCGGGCCTCATCAGCATGGATATCAAGAAGAGACAGCGTGTCAAGGAGCTGGTCACCTTCGGGACCTTCCAGCTCATATTCTTGACCGGTTCTCCCTGAATAAAGTGGAAAAGAGTTGGTCAAAAGAAAAAGGGAACAAAAATGACACAAGGAAACAGCAAGGATCTGAGCACTTACTAACAAAATGTCGACATTGTGACTCCAACCGAGTAAGGATTTCTTGTTCACGAGCAGACTATTGAGTTATGTTCTCACTCAGAGAAGTTTCCGCGTCGTGAAGTCTTTTTCGGAGTTCTTCGACAGTGGCGGCATCTTCCTTAGCCTTCTTGGCATCCTCCTCAGCTTTCTTGCGAGCCTTCTCGCTTTGCTCTAACTTAGTAGCAAGAGCGTCAGTACGCTTGTTGGCCTCCGCAAGATCTCCTGGCAAAATAAACGACAGTCAAATATCATGACAAAATAATGGTACACATGCAACAGAGGAGGAGAATAAAAGTAATACCTTCCAGCTTTTTGGTATGGTCACGGTACCCGACGAATTGAGTACCGAGACGAATAAATTCCTTCATTAAAGGCTGAAGAGACGACCAAGGGAGAAAGGAAATCAATATAGCCAGTAAAAATTCGACAACACTTAGCAAAAACAAAGGGGAGATGGAAGCATTGAAAGGCTTGGAACTTACATCATCCAATGAAGGTGTCAAAGAGCTACCAGGGAATTGGATAGGTTCCTTGGATGGCTCGACCCTCGCTCTCTTTGGAGAAGAAGCTTGGGGGCTCTCAACTGGTGTTGGATGCTCGGTGTTTTGTTGGGGAGGCGAAGTTTCGTCCCCATCGGGTCGAGATTCAGAAACAACTAAAGTACGGGACGTGCTCGTTCGAGCAGTCACGCCAATAGGTGTATTCTCATCTTCGTCGCCACTACAAAAATAAAGCGACAAGATAAGAAACAAAAGAGAGCATTATCGAAAACAAACAAGTATAGTGCATCAAAAACTTACGAGCTGATAAGAGCAGCCTCGTAAGGGTCAAAGGCTCTCTTTCTAGCATCAGGTGCAGATTCTTTGGCACGTGCAGCACCGGCTTCGGAGGTGCCGGAATCAACAACGTCGTCCCTTTTCCTCTTGTTCTTCGGGGAAGCAGTGATGGCGTGTAACTCATACGTTCGTTGGGAACCCCAAGAGGAAGGTATGATGCGCACAGCAGCAAGTTTTCCCTCAGAAAGAAACCAAGGTTTATCGAACCAGGAGGAGCCAAGAAGCACGTTGAAGGTTGATGGCGGCGGGATGTAGTGCGGCGCAACACCAGGGATTCCGGCGCCAACGTGGAACCTGCACAACACAACCAAAGTACTTTGCCCCAACGAAACAGTGAGGTTGTCAATCTCACCGGCTTGCTGTAACAAAGGATTAACCGTATTGTGTGGAAGATGATTGTTTGCAGAAAACAGTAGAACAGTATTGCAGTAGATTGTATTTCAGTATAGAGAATTGGACCGGGGTCCACAGTTCACTAGAGGTGTCTCTCCCATAAGATAAACAGCATGTTGGGTGAACAAATTACAGTTGGGCAATTGACAAATAAAGAGGGCATGACCATGCACATACATATTATGATGAGTATAGTGAGATTTAATTGGGCATTACGACAAAGTACATAGACCGCTATCCAGCATGCATCTATGCCTAAAAAGTCCACCTTCAGGTTATCATCCGAACCCCCTCCAGTATTAAGTTGCTAACAACAGACAATTGCATTAAGTATTGCGCGTAATGTAATCAGTGACTATATCCTCGAACATAGCACCAATGTTTTATCCCTAGTGGCAACAGCACATCCACAACCTTAGAACTTTCTGTCACTGTCCCAGATATCAATGGAGGCATGAACCCACTATCGAGCATAAATACTCCCTCTTGGAGTTACAAGCATCTACTTGGCCAGAGCATCTACTAGTAACGGAGAGCATGCAAGATCATAAACAACACATAGACATAACTTTGATAATCAACATAACAAGTATTCTCTATTTATCGGATCCCATCAAACGCAACATATAGAATTACAGATAGATGATCTTGATCATGTTAGGCAGCTCACAAGATCCGACAATTAAGCACAATGGGGAGAAGACAACCATCTAGCTACTGCTATGGACCCATAGTCCAGGGGTAGACTACTCACACATCACTCCGGAGGCGACCATGGCGGCGTAGAGTCCTCCGGGAGATGAATCCCCTCTCCGGCAGGGTGCCGGAGGCGATCTCCTGAATCCCCCGAGATGGGATCGGCGGCGGCGGCGTCTCTGGAAGGTTTTCCGTATCGTGGCTCTCGGTACTGGGGGTTTCGCGACGGAGGCTTTAAGTAGGCGGAAGGGCAGGTCAGGAGGCGGCACGAGGGGCCCACACCACAGGGCCGCGCGGCCAAGGGGGGGCCGCGCCGCCCTAGGGTGTGGCCACCTCGTGGCCCCACTTCGTCTCCTCTTCGGTCTTCTGGAAGCTTCGTGGCAAAATAGGACCCTGGGCGTTGATTTCGTCCAATTCCGAGAATATTTCGTTACTAGGATTTCTGAAACCAAAAACAGCAGAAAACAGCAACTGGCACTTCGGCATCTTGTTAATAGGTTAGTTCCAGAAAATGCACGAATATGACATAAAGTGTGCATAAAACATGTAGATAACATCAATAATGTGGCATGGAACATAAGAAATTATCGATACGTCGGAGACGTATCAGCATCCCCAAGCTTAGTTCTGCTCGTCCCGAGCAGGTAAAACGATAACACAGATAATTTCTGGAGTGACATGCCATCATAACCTTGATCATACTATTTGTAAAGCATATGTAGTGAATGCAGCAATCAAAACAATGTATATGGCATGAGTAAACAAGTGAATCATAAAGCAAAGACTTTTCATGAATAGCACTTCAAGACAAGCATCAATAAGTCTTGCATAAGAGTTAACTCATAAAGCAATAATTCAAAGTAAAGGTATTGAAGCAACACAAAGGAAGATTAAGTTTCAGCGGTTGCTTTCAACTTATAACATGTATATCTCATGGATATTGTCAACATAGAGTAATATAATAAGTGCAATATGCAAGTATGTAGGAATCAATGCACAGTTCACACAAGTGTTTGCTTCTTGAGGTGGAGAGAAATAGGTGAACTGACTCAACATTGAAAGTAAAAGAATGGTCCTCCATAGAGGAAAAGCATCGATTGCTATATTTGTGCTAGAGCTTTGATTTTGAAAACATGAAACAATTTTGTCAACGGTAGTAATAAAGCATATGTATCATGTAAATTATATCTTACAAGTTGCAAGCCTCATGCATAGTATACTAATAGTGCCCGCACCTTGTCCTAATTAGCTTGGACTACCGGATCATCACAATGCACATGTTTTAACCAAGTGTCACAAAGGGGTACCTCTATGCCGCCTGTACAAAGGTCTAAGGAGAAAGCTCGCATTGGATTTCTCGCTATTGATTATTCTCAACTTAGACATCCATACCGAGACAACATAGACAACAGATAATGGACTCCTCTTTTATGCATAAGCATGTAACAACAATTAATAATTTTCTCATATGAGATTGAGGATATATGTCCAAAACTGAAACTTCCACCATGGATCATGGCTTTAGTTAGCGGCCCAATGTTCATCTCTAACAATATGCATGCTTAACCATAAGGTGGTAGATCGCTCTTACTTCAGACAAGACGAACATGCATAGCAACTCACATGAAATTCAACAAAGAGTAGTTGATGGCGTCCCCAGTGAACATGGTTATCGCACAACAAGCAACTTAATAAGAGATAAAGTGCATAAGTACATATTCAATACCACAATAGTTTTTAAGCTATTTGTCCCATGAGCTATATATTGCAAAGGTGAATGATGGAATTTTAAAGGTAGCACTCAAGCAATTTACTTTGGAATGGCGGAGAAATACCATGTAGTAGGTAGGTATGGTGGACACAAATGGCATAGTGGTTGGTGATGACCCACAAGTATAGGGGATCGCAACAGTCTTCGAGGGAAGTAAAACCCAATTTATTGATTCGACACAAGGGGAGACAAAGAACACTTGGAAGCCTTAACAGCGGAGTTGTCAATTCAGCTGCACCTGGAAACAGACTTGCTCGCAAGAGTTTATCAGTAGTAACAGTTTTATAGCAGTAGCAGTAGTGAAATAACAGCAGCAAAGTAACAAAGACAGCAGTAGTGATTTTAGTAAACAGCAGGATTAAAATACTGTAGGCACGGGGACGGATGACGGGCGTTGCATGGATGAGAGAAACTCATGTAACAATCATAGCAGGGCATTTGCAGATAATAATAAAACGGTGTCCAAGTACAAAGCAATCAATAGGCATGTGTTCCATATATAGTCGTGCGTGCTCGCAATGAGAAACTTGCACAACATCTTTTGTCCTACCAGCCGGTGGCAGCCGGGCCTCAAGGGAAACTACTGGATATTAAGGTACTCCTTTTAATAGAGTACCGGAGCAAAGCATTAACACTCCGTGAACACATGTGATCCTCACATCGCTACCATTCCCTTCGGTTGTCCCGATTTCTGTCACTTCGGGGCCATCGGTTCCGGACAGCGACATGTGTATACAACTTATAGGTAAGACCATAAACAATGATTATCTTGATGAAGCAATAACATGATCAGATCTGAGATCATGGCACTCGGGCCCTAGTGATAAGCATTAAGCATAACAAGTTGCAACAATATCATCAAAGTACCAACTACGGACACTAGGCACTATGCCCTAACAATCTTATGCTATTACATGACCAATCTCATCCAATCCCTACCATCCCCTTCGGCCTACAGCGGGGGAATTACTCACACATGGATGGGGGAAACATGGCTGGTTGATGTAGAGGCGTTGGCGGTGATGATGGCGATGATCTCCTCCAATTCCCCGTCCCGGCGGAGTGCCAGAACGGAGACTTCTGGCTCCCGCGATGGAGTTTCACGATATGGCGGCATTCTGGAGGGTTTCTGGCGACTTCGACTTCTCCCCGTGCGTTTTTAGGTCGAGGCCGATAAATAGTCCGAAGGAGGGCGTCGGAGGCCGGCCGAGGGAGCCACACCACAGGGCCGCGCGGGCCCCCCTGGGCCGCGCCGCCCTATGGTGTGGGGCCCTCGGGCCTTCACCTTAATTGTCCTTCTGGCTCCGTCATTATTCTGGGAAAATAGAGCCTTCTGCATAAATTCCGAGGATTTTCCCGAAAGTTGGATTTCTGCACAAAAACGAGACACCAGAACAGTTCTGCTGAAAACAGCGTTAGTCCGTGTTAGTTGCATCCAAAATATACAAATTAGAGGCAAAACAATAGCAAAAGTGTTCGGGGAAGTAGATACGTTTTGGACGTATCAACTCCCCCCAAGCTTAGCTTATTGCTTGTCCTCAAGCAATTCAGTTAACAACTGAGCGATAAAAGAACTTTCACGAACACATTTGCTCATATGATGTATATATTCTCATGCTATGGCTAATACTTAAGCAGTTCATAATGAGACACATGCAAATAAGATTATCTAACAGCCATGTCAATCATGGAGAGGTACCAACAATTAATAATAAGCATCATGAATCATGTATATAAGCAGGATTGCAATGTTCATAAGAGAGTATGATAAAGTGGTATCTCGCTTGCCTGTATTTGATTGGCAAAACATAAATGCCCGGGCACCTCTGGAGTTCATAGAAAGACTAGAAGTAGTGATTGTCAAAGATAAAAGCATCAAAGTTATACCACAATCAATCATATTTTGAGACAAGCATATTATACTAAGAATGACAGTTGTGCTCTCAAGATAGTGCTCAAAGAAATAATGGAGACGCAACATAAAAGTAAAAGATTGACCCTTCGCAGAGGGAAGCAGGGATTAACATGCGCTAGAGCTTTTCATTTTTGAAATCAGGAGTAAAATTATTTTGAGAGGTGTTTGTTGTTGTCAACGAATGGTAATGGGTACACTAACTACCTCGCCAACCGGACTTTCAAGAGCGGCTCCCATGAATTATTGCATATTTATTTGGCACTCCTTCCAACCTTTCTTTCACAAACCATGGCTAACCGAATCCTCGGGTGCCTGCCAACAATCTCATACCATGAAGGAGTGCCTTTTTATTTTATTTTTATTATGATGATGACACTCCCCCCAACCTTTGCTTACACAAGCCATGGCTAACCGAATCCTTCGGGTGCCGTCCAACAATCACAAACCATGGAGGAGTGTCTATTTAAGTTAATTAATTCGGGACTGGGAATCCCATTGCCAGCTCTTTTTGCAAAATTATTGGATAAGCGGATGTGCCACTAGTCCATATGAGAGTCCGTCAAAAGTAAATGACAAGGTTGAAAGCTAAACACCACATACTTCCTCATGAGCTATGAAACATAAACACAAATTGAGAAGCATTTTGAAGGTTTTAAAGGTAGCGCACGAGAATTTACTTGGAATGGTTTGAAATGCCATGCATAGGTATTTATGGTGGACACTTTGGAACAACTTGGTTTTCAGGTGTTTGGAAGCACGAGCAGTGTTCCCGCTCAGTACAAGTGAAGGCTAGCAATAGACTAGGGAGCGACAAATCAAGAGAGCAGTAACTGTCATAATCATGCTTGCGGCAAAATAAATTAACGGAGGCATAAAAGTGATACAAGAACTCTGAAGCAATATAAATCATCGAGGCTTAATTGACTTTTTGTTCAGTCATATGCATGCGTGAGCATGTGCCAAGTCGATATAAATGAGTTATTCAGAGGAGGATACCACAATGCCATACTTACTTATGAATAAAACAATGCAAGCAAACATCCATGACATGCTACTCATATTAATAAATTGGAGCTAAACATGAGAGATCATAAACTACTAGACTTTCTCAAATAACATATACCTCACATGAACCAACTAAGCATGCTCACATGGATGAGTATATGTACAAAAATGAAAACAAATAGAGTTCATACCAGCCTCTCACCACAATCAGATTGTCGTAGATCGTCAATATTGCCTTTTCACTTGTGTAGCTTGGATAATATGAAATGAAAACCACGCTCCAGCCACCGAAGACCATTGAACTCAAGATGAACTTTACAAACCAAAGAAGAATAGCAAATATTTTTGGTGTTTTCGAATTTGAGAACAAGAACAAAAGGAAACAAGCGAACAAAGCAAAATCTTTTTGGGTTTTCTTATAGCAAACTAGCAATAGCAAATAAAGCGAAACAAATGCAAGAAACCAAAGCAAACAAATGGTGAAGAGAAACAACAGAAATATTTTTGGTCTTTTTGTGTTTTGGAAAGGAAACAAAGAAAAAACAAGAAATAGCAAACTAAAAGAAACACAGAAAAGCCAGATAGCAGAAATCTGCCAAAACCTGACAGCAGTACAGAAATCGATTTTTACAAAAATCTTACGTTGCTCAGCTCGAAAAGTGTTCAACTAATGAAAGTTAGTTAACAACCTGGGGAACCTGCACAAAAATTGGCAGCTCAAAATAACGCTCTGGCTGTGCGTACGAATTTTTCTAGTAACAGTCCAGAATCTGTTTTCAGGCAGCACTTCCCCAAATATCATCTCCCTCTCATTAGAAAACCACTCAAACGAACAAAACAAATATGTACAAGTATCCAGCAACCATAATATGCAAAGAATGAGTGATGCCGGTATACCTCCCCCCAAGCTTAGGCTGTTGGCCTAAGTGGAGTTCAATCCCATCGATCCCATGAGGTAGTATCTCCGTAGTATGACGAAGATGGATCGTATTCCGGGTATGTGCTGGAAGAAGCACCCGGATACGTGACGGTGTGGTCGTAGAAGGCCCCGGCGTCCTCGGAGTCATGTTGCTGGTGGAAGTCTTTTATCTTCATATGTTTATCCACCTCCTCCTTAGTGCACGACCATGATTGCCTGTCAATACTGAACAAACCTGGTTGGGGAAGAGGGATTTCCTTCTCATCCCCGTCAGAAAACAACATTCTATAGACCATATTATCTAAAGTAGAATCAGTGGTAACAAAATGATGACTCTTCATAGCAGCAATATCGAGTCTCCTAGGGGCCAATGGCACATCATTAGGATCAATAGGAAGCCTTAAATAAGTTAAAACACGCAGTGCAATAGTTCCTCCAAAAATAGGCCCCCTGTTACTCAGGCGGCGAGCAATAAGAGAACCAAGATGATAAGATGTCTGACCAGTAAGTGCAATATTCAAGAAAGCAAGATGGTAACTAGAAATGTTGCTAGTGTTCTCCCTACCAAGAATGCTAGTAGCAATGTAATATGCAAAATACTTAATGGCAGGGAGTTGAATGTTTCTTATCTTGCCACGCTGAATGGTGCGACAATCGTCATCGGTAATCCCTCGATAGAGCTCCAACAAGTCCCGGGGGTTGTCATCAATCCTACTTGCTGTACCTACAGGGACAATATCCAATGCACGACAAAAATCCTCCAATTTCATAGTAACAGGATTACCATAGATCTTGAATGCAACCGTCGGCTCATATTGTTTGTTGTTGAACTTGAAACTCTCGACGAAGATTTTGGTGAGCATGTAGTATTGCTCCCTTTCATCTCCCACATAGGTGGTTAACCCTGCCCTGTTGACAAGGGTGAAGAAATCCTCCAATATCCCTGCATTCCTCAGAAAATCATAGCATGGAAAAGACGAAGCATTAGGAGCCCCGTTGTCCTCTTCGGGCGCGAAGCTAGGCGCGATGATATCCTCGTTGTACGATCGCCTAATCCGGGTGGCGGCCCTAGAAGGCCTCCCGGTGCTGGTTGTTCCTTTCTTGAACAACTCTCCAAAGTTGAACTTCTTCATAGCTTCTCTGCAATTTTTCAACAAATGATATAAAATTTGATTTGGTGACATATAATTGAGGGAAACTACCATAGGAACTTGCTAGAGTACTAATCATGCATCAAAACTAGTTTCTACCACTTAGAACAAGCATGCAAGCTCACTAAACATGTTACCTACAGCAGCAAAATATTCAAGATATACTCAACCAAACAAAATTCTACTTGGATGGGTGGAGGAGT
The DNA here is from genome assembly GCF_019359855.2 of Lolium perenne. NCBI lineage: Eukaryota > Viridiplantae > Streptophyta > Magnoliopsida > Poales > Poaceae > Lolium > Lolium perenne. The sequence goes on along the minus strand of NC_067248.2, from coordinate 120,805,387 downwards.
CACATACCAAGGAGCAAATGTGCCAAATTTCAGCAAGAAATCTGGGCTGAGCAAAGAGATCGAGAAATCTGGAGCTCTGGAGCAAAAATGCGAGTGAGAGGAACCTGGTACGAGTTTTTTCGGGAGAGAGAAGGTGCTGGGAGAAAGAGATGGCAAAGTGGGGCAAGGAGGGGCCCACACCACATGGTGGCGCGCCCACCACCTTGGCCGCGCCGGCCTGTGGTGTGGCACCCTCTGGTGCCCCACAGGTCATCCTCTGGTGCTCCCAGGTGCCTCGTCGAAAAATAGGACCAACGGTATAATTTTTGTGAATTTTTGAAAACTTTGAAAAATGCACATTTCTGGGTATTTAATTTATTATTACTGGCCAGGAAAATTTTGAAATCTCCAATTAACTAAGGAACTTTGCAAATTAAAAGTGCTACAGCAACTAGAGCAAGTGGAGGAGGAAAGAGATGTTGTTTACCTCCTCTATGCATATAAAAAGTATTTGTTAACAAGGTTGATCAAGTCTTGCCACCAAATAAATTTTACATAGCATAAGAAGAAATAAACCTCAAATCAATCATGTTACCTTGAATTGTATTGATATGGATCCAATCACGAGAGTTTGATATTCTTCCTTAGGCTCATATATAGGGCAATCAATAGTTCCAACCTTGATAGTTCTCACATTAAAAATAGTATTGACTCCACATACTTTATCAATCTTCTTGGGGAAATAAACAGTATGCTCCTTATCATCAACATTGAAAGTAACCTTTCCGTTATTGCAATCAATAACAGCCCCTGCGGTGTTAAGAAAAGGTCTCCCAAGAATAATAGACATATTATCATCTTCAGGCATTTCCAACACAACAAAATCAGTTAATATTAAGCAGTTAGTAGTAACTTGAACAGGAACATCCTCACATATACCAACAGGAATAGCAGTAGATTTATCAGCCATTTGCAAAGATATATCAGTAGGTATCAACTTATCTAAGTAAAGTCTCTTATAAAGAGAAAAAGGCATAACACTAACACCGGCTCCCAAATCACATAGAGCAGTTTTAACATAATTATTCTTAATAGAACAAGGAATAGTAGGTATACCTGGGTCGCCCAACTTCTTTGGAACTTTGCCATTGAAAGAGTAATTAGCAAGCATAGTGGAAATTTCCTCATTGGGGATTTTCCTTTTGTTAGTAACAATATCTTTCATATACTTTGAATAAGGAGGCAATTTAATAGCATCAGTCAAAGGGATTTGCAAAAATAGAGGTTTCATCCAATCACAAAATTTATTATAGTGTTCTTCTTCCTTTGATTTTAGTTTCTTAGCAGGAAAAGGCATTTGCTTTTGCACCCAAGGTTCTCTTTTATTACCATGTTTCTCAGCAATAAAATCTTCTTTAGTATACTTTTTATTTTTAGCATGCTTTTCAGGTTCATCCTCTACCTCTTGTTTATCAGGAACATCATTCTTATCATTATCTTTATCATGTTCATTACCACTTTCAGTTTCAGCATCAGAAATAGAAATACCATTAGGATCATTAACAGGTTCAGAGGATTCTACAACATTTTTATGTTTCTTCTTCTTTTTCTTCTTAGAATGAGCACTAGGTTCAATGCGTTGAGAATCTTGTTCAATTCTTTTGGGATGCCCTTCAGGATATAGAGGATCATGGGTAGAGACACCGCCTCTAGTTGTTACTTCATAAGCATGTTTCTCTTTAGAATTATTCCCTAACAAGTCATTTTGCACTTTAGTGAGTTGATCTATTTGAGTTTGAATCATATGAAAATATTTAACAAGCATCTTAACATCATTGGAGGTTCTCTCCACAATACCATGCAGTTCACTAATAGCTCGACAATTTTCCATTAAATGATTCTCTACTCTCATATTAAAATTTTCTTGCTTAACAATATAATTATCAAACTCATCTAAGCATTGTGCAGGAGGTTTCGAATACGGAATATCTTCCCTAGTAAAGCGTTGAAGGGAGTTTACCTCAATCATGGATGAAGGGGGAATTATCTCACATATATCTTCTATAGGAGGTAGATTCTTCACATCTTCAGATTTAATACCTTTCTCCTTAAGAGACTTCTTGGCTTCCCTCATATCTTCTTCATTCAATTTAATTAAACCCCTCTTCTTCAATATTGGCGTTGGAGTTGGTTCAGGCGTAGTCCAATCATCATGATTCCGGCTTATTTTAGCCAATAATTCTTCAGCGTCGTCTGGAGTTCTTTTCCTGAAAACACAACCAGCACAACTATCCAGGTATGCCCTAGACTCAATGGTTAGTCCACTATAAAATATATCAAGTAAATCATGCTTTTCCAAATCATGATCAGGCCGAGCTCTAATAAGAGAGCAAAATCTCGCCCAAGCCTCAGGCAATTTCTCTTCATCTCCCTGGTCAAAATTATAAATTCTCTGCAAAGCAATATGTTGAGCACTAGCAGGAAAGTATTTGCGGAAGAAAACATCAAGCAATTCTTTTGGACTTTTAATAGAATTAGGTGGCAAATTATTATACCAAGTTTTAGCGTCATCCTTTAATGAGAATGGAAAGATTTTAGCAACAAAGTAAGTACGCATCTTGACATCATCAGAAAACAGGCTACTTAGAGTAGATAACTCAGTCATGTGTTCAACAGCACTTTCTTTTTCAGTACCACAAAAGGGTGTTTTCTCAACAATAGCTATATGAGATAGATCAAGAGAAAAATCATAATCTTTATCCTTAATGTTTATAGGAGATGTAGCAAATTTAGGATCAGGAGACAGTTTATATCTAATAAAGATGTTCTGCAAGCAACTTTTTAATTTTTCTTGCATCAGTAGTAGCATTGCATTTTTCAATAAAATCATCATTAAGCTCCACATAATCTTCATCAGGATCATCACTAAAATAATCAAGTTCAGGTGAATTAACAGGTGTAGTAGCATTAGGAGTTTCAGTATTTTCAATTTGTCTAGACCTAGCAATTGTAGCATCTAGAAAAGATCCCAATGAACCACTATCATCAAGCACAGCAGAAATATTATCAATATTATGAGAGTTTTCAGATTCAGTAGAAGTACCCGCATGTGAAGCATGTGGCGGTGAAACAAGTTTATCAATCACAGATGGTGAATCAAGTGTAGCGGAGGTATTCAGAATTGTACCTTTTCTTGTAGTGGATGGTAATATGGCGACCTTAGTATCGCGAGGTTTACCCATGATGGAGAATTTGCAGCGAACAATATTAATCCAAGTGAACTTCCAAATAAAGCTATGCTCCCCGGCAACGGCGCTAGAAAATAGTCTTGATGACCCACAAGTATAGGGGATCGCAACAGTCTTCGAGGGAAGTAAAACCCAATTTATTGATTCGACACAAGGGGAGACAAAGAACACTTGGAAGCCTTAACAGCGGAGTTGTCAATTCAGCTGCACCTGGAAATAGACTTGCTCGCAAGAGTTTATCAGTAGTAACAGTTTTATTGCAGTAGCAGTAGTGAAATAACAGCAGCAAAGTAACAAAGACAGCAGTAGTGATTTTAGTAAACAGCAGGATTAAAATACTATAGGCACGGGGACGGATGACGGGCGTTGCATGGATGAGAGAAACTCATGTAACAATCATAGCAGGGCATTTGCAGATAATAATAAAACGGTGTCCAAGTACAAAGCAATCAATAGGCATGTGTTCCATATATAGTCGTGCGTGCTCGCAATGAGAAACTTGCACAACATCTTTTGTCCTACCAGCCGGTGGCAGCCGGGCCTCAAGGGAAACTACTGGATATTAAGGTACTCCTTTTAATAGAGTACCGGAGCAAAGCATTAACACTCCGTGAACACATGTGATCCTCACATCGCTACCATTCCCTCCGGTTGTCCCGATTTCTGTCACTTCGGGGCCATCGGTTCCGGACAGCGACATGTGTATACAACTTATAGGTAAGACCATAAACAATGATTATCTTGATGAAGCAATAACATGTTCAGATCTGAGATCATAGCACTCGGGCCCTAGTGACAAGCATTAAGCATAACAAGTTGCAACAATATCATCAAAGTACCAACTACGGACACTAGGCACTATGCCCTAACAATCTTATGCTATTACATGACCAATCTCATCCAATCCCTACCATCCCCTTCGGCCTACAGCGGGGGAATTACTCACACATGGATGGGGGAAACATGGCTGGTTGATGTAGAGGCGTTGGCGGTGATGATGGCAATGATCTCCTCCAATTCCCCGTCCCGGCGGAGTGCCAGAACGGAGACTTCTGGCTCCCGCGACGGAGTTTCGCGATGTGGCGGCGTTCTGGAGGGTTTCTGGCGACTTCGACTTCTCCCCGTGCGTTTTTAGGTCGAGGCCGATAAATAGTCCGAAGGAGGGCGTCGGAGGCCGGCCGAGGGGGCCACACCACAGGGCCACGCGGGCCCCCCTGGGCCGCGCCGCCCTATGGTGTGGGGCCCTCGGGCCTCCACCTTAATTGTCCTTCTGGCTCCGTCATTATTCTGGGAAAATAGGGCCTTCTGCATAAATTCCGAGGATTTTCCCGAAAGTTGGATTTCTGCACAAAAACGAGACACCAGAATAGTTCTGCTAAAACCAGCGTTAGTCCGTGTTAGTTGCATCCAAAATACACAAATTAGAGGCAAAACAATAGCAAAAGTGTTCGGGAAAGTAGATACGTTTTGGACGTATCCGTTGGCTCAAGTATTTTGGATGCATGAGAGGTATTCCCTCTCGATACATGGTTTAGGCTAGCAAGGCTTATTTGAAACAAACACAAGGATGAACCGGTGCAGCAAAACTCACATAAAAGACATATTGAAAACATTATAAGACTCTACACCGTCTTCCTTGTTGTTCAAACCCAATACTAGAAATTATCTAGACATTAGAGAAACCAAATATGCAAACCAAATTTTAACATGCTCTATGTATTTCTTCATTAATAGGTGCAAAGCATATGATGCAAGAGCTTAAACATGAGCACAACAATTGCCAAGTGTCACATTACCCAAGACATTATAGCAAATTACTACATGTATCATTTTCCAATTCCAACCATATAACAATTTAACGAAGAAGAAACTTCGCCATGAATACTATGAGTGGAAACTAAGGACATACTTGTCCATATGCTACAGCAGAGCGTGTCTCTCTCCCATAAAGTGAATGCTAGGATCCATTTTATTCAAACAAAACAAAAAACAAAAACAAACCGACGCTCCAAGAAAAGCACATAAGATGTGATGGAATAAAAATATAGTTTCAGGGGAGGAACCTGATAATGTTGTCGATGAAGAAGGGGATGCCTTGGACATCCCCAAGCTTAGACGCTTGAGTCTTCTTAGAATATGCAGGGGTGAACCACCGGGGCATCCCCAAGCTTAGAGCTTTCACTCTCCTTGATCATGTTGCATCATACTCCTCTCTTGATCCTTGAAAACTTCCTCCACACCAAACTTAGAACAACTCATTAGAGGGTTAGCGACAATAAAAAATTAACATGTTCAGAGGTGAAACAATCATTCTTAACACTTCTGGACATTGCATAAAGCTACTGGATATTAATGGATCAAAGAAATTGATCCAACATAGCAAAAGAGGCAATGCGAAATAAAAGGCAGAATCTGTCAAAACAGAACAGTTCGTATTGACGAATTTTATCGAGGCACCAGACTTGCTCAAATGAAAATGCTAAAATTGAGTGAAAGTTGCGTACATATCTGAGGATCACTCACGTAAATTGGCATAATTTTCTGAGTTACCTACAGAGAAAACAGCCCAGATTCGTGACAGCAAAGAAATCTGTTTCTGCGCAGTAATCCAAATCTAGTATGAACTTTTCTATCAACGACTTTACTTGGCACAACAAAACACTAAACTAAGATAAGGAGATGTTGCTAAAGTAGTAAACAACTTCCAAGACACAAAATAAAAACAAAGTACTGTAGGTAAAAACCATGGGTTGTCTCCCATAAGCGCTTTTCTTTAACGCCTTTCAGCTAGGCGCAGAAAGTGTGTATCAAGTATTATCAAGAGGTGAAGTATCAACATCATAATTTGTTCTAATAATAGAATCAAAAGGTAACTTCATTCTCTTTCTAGGGAAGTGTTCCATACCTTTCTTGAGAGGAAATTGATATTTTATATTACCTTCCTTCATATCAATGATAGCACCAACAGTTCGAAGAAAAGGTCTTCCCAATATAATGGGACAAGATGCATTGCATTCAATATCCAAGACAACAAAATCAACGGGGACAAGGTTATTGTTAACGGTAATGCGAACATTATCAACTTTCCCCAAAGGTTTCTTTGTAGAATGATCAGCAAGATTAACATCCAAATAACAATTTTTCAGCGGTGGCAAGTCAAGCATATTATAAATTTTCTTAGGCATAACAGAAATACTTGCACCAAGATCACATAAAGCATTACAATCAAAATCTTTAACCTTCATCTTAATGATGGGCTCCCAACCATCCTCTAGCTTTCTAGGAATAGAGGCTTCGCGCTCTAGTTTCTCTTCTCTAGCTTTTGTGAGAGCATTTGTAATATGTTGCGTGAAAGCCAAATTTATATCACTAGCATTAGGACTTTTAGCAAGTTTTTGCAAGAACTTTATAACTTCAGAGATGTGGCAATCATCAAAATTCAAACCATTATAATCTAAAGCAATGGGATCATCATCCCCAATGTTGGAAAAAATTTCAGCAGCTTTATCACAGGCAGTTTTAGCAGTTTTAGCAGTTTCAGGCAGTTTCTCGCGCTTTGCATTAGAAGTGGAAACATTGCTAACACCAATTCTTTTATTATTAATAGTAGGAGGTGTAGCAACATGTGTAGCATTAGCATTACTAGTCGTGGTAATAGTCCAAACTTTAGCTACATTCTTCTCTTTAGCTAGTTTTTCATTTTCTTCTCTATCCCACCTAGCACGCAGTTCAGCCATCAATCTTATATTCTCATTAATTCTAACTTGGATGGCATTTGCTGTAGTAACAATTTTATTTTCAATATCCCTACTAGGCATAACTTTCGATTTCAAAAGATCAACATCAGAAGCAAGACTATCGACTTTAGAAGCAAGTATATCAATTTTCCCAAGCTTTTCTTCAACAGATTTGTTAAAGGCAGTTTGTGTACTAATAAATTCTTTAAGCATGGCTTCAAGTCCAGGGGGTGAATTCCTATTATTGTTGTAAGAATTCCCATAAGAATTACCATAGCCGTTGCCATTATTATAAGGATATGGCCTATAGTTGTTACTAGAATTGTTCCGGTAAGCATTGTTGTTGAAATTATTATTTTTAATGAAGTTTACATCAACATGTTCTTCTTGTGCAACCAATGAAGCTAACGGAACATTATTAGGATCAACATTAGTCCTATCATTCACAAGCATAGACATAATAGCATCAATCTTATCACTCAAGGAAGAGGTTTCTTCGACAGAATTTACCTTCTTACCTTGTGGAGCTCTTTCCGTGTGCCATTCAGAGTAGTTGATCATCATATTATCAAGAAGCTTTGTTGCTTCACCAAGAGTGATGGACATAAAGGTACCTCCAGCAGCTGAATCCAATAAATTCCGCGAAGAAAAATTTAGTCCTGCGTAGAAGGTTTGGATGATCATCCAAGTAGTCAGTCCATGGGTTGGGCAATTTTTAACCAAAGATTTCATTCTTTCCCATGCTTGTGCAACATGCTCAGTATCTAATTGTTTAAAATTCATTATGCTACTCCTCAAAGATATAATTTTAGCAGGGGGATAATATCTACCAATAAAAGCATCCTTGCATTTAGTCCAGGAATCAATACTATTCTTAGGCAGAGATAGCAACCAATCTTTAGCTCTTCCTCTTAATGAGAAAGGGAACAATTTTAATTTTATAATGTCACCATCTACATCTTTATACTTTTGCATTTCACATAATTCAACAAAATTATTAAGATGGGCAGCAGCATCATCAGAACTAACACCAGAAAATTGCTCTCGCATAACAAGATTCAGTAAAGCAGGTTTAATTTCAAAGAATTCTACTGTAGTAGCAGGTGGAGCAATAGGTGTGCATAAGAAATCATTATTATTTGTGGTTGTGAAGTCACACAACTTAGTATTTTCAGGGTTGGCCATTTTAGCAACAGTAAGTAAAGCAAACTAGATAAAGTAAATGCAAGTAACTAATTTTTTTGTGTTTTTGATATAGCAAACAAGATAACAAATAAAGTAAAACTAGCAACTAATTTTTTTGTATTTTGATTTAGTGTAGCAAACAAAGTAGTAAATAAAACTAAGCAAGACAAAAACAAAGTAAAGAGATTGGGATGTGGAGACTCCCCTTGCAGCGTGTCTTGATCTCCCCGGCAACGGCGCCAGAAAAAGAGCTTGATTGCGTGTAACTCACACGTTCGTTGGGAACCCCAAGAGGAAGGTATGATGCGCACAGCAGCAAGTTTTCCCTCAGAAAGAAACCAAGGTTTATCGAACCAGGAGGAGCCAAGAAGCACGTTGAAGGTTGATGGCGGCGGGATGTAGTGCGGCGCAACACCAGGGATTCCGGCGCCAACGTGGAACCTGCACAACACAACCAAAGTACTTTGCCCCAACGAAACAGTGAGGTTGTCAATCCCACCGGCTTGCTGTAATAAAGGATTAACCGTATTGTGTGGAAGATGATTGTTTGCAGAAAACAGTAGAACGAGATGTGCAAGAGATTGTATTTCAAGATAGAGAATTGGACCGGGGTCCACAGTTCACTAGAGGTGTCTCTCCCATAAGATAAACAGCATGTTGGGTGAACAAATTACAGTTGGGCAATTGACAAATAAAGAGGGCATGACCATGCACATACATATTATGATGAGTATAGTGAGATTTAATTGGGCATTACGACAAAGTACATAGACCGCTATCCAGCATGCATCTATGCCTAAAAAGTCCACCTTCAGGTTATCATCCGAACCCCCTCCAGTATTAAGTTGCTAACAACAGACAATTGCATTAAGTATTGCGCGTAATGTAATCAGTGACTATATCCTCGAACATAGCACCAATGTTTTATCCCTAGTGGCAACAGCACATCCACAACCTTAGAACTTTCATCACTTGTCCCAGATATCAATGGAGGCATGAACCCACTATCGAGCATAAATACTCCCTCTTGGAGTTACAAGCATCTACTTGGCCAGAGCATCTACTAGTAACGGAGAGCATGCAAGATCATAAACAACACATATACATAACTTTGATAATCAACATAACAAGTATTCTCTATTTATCGGATCCCAACAAACGCAACATATAGAATTACAGATAGATGATCTTGATCATGTTAGGCAGCTCACAAGATCCGACAATTAAGCACAATGGGGAGAAGACAACCATCTAGCTACTGCTATGGACCCATAGTCTAGGGGTAGACTACTCACACATCACTCCGGAGGCGACCATGGCAGCGTAGAGTCCTCCGGGAGATGAATCCCCTCTCCGGCAGGGTGCCGGAGGCGATCTCCTGAATCCCCCGAGATGGGATCGGCGGTGGCGGCGTCTCTGGAAGGTTTTCCGTATCGTGGCTCTCGGTACTGGGGGTTTCGCGACGGAGGCTTTAAGTAGGCGGAAGGGCAGGTCAGGAGGCGGCACGAGGGGCCCACACCACAGGGCCGCGCGGCCAAGGGGGGGCCGCGCCGCCCTAGGGTGTGGCCACCTCATGGCCCCACTTCATCTCCTCTTCGGTCTTCTGGAAGCTTCGTGGCAAAATAGGACCCTGGGCGTTGATTTCGTCCAATTCCGAGAATATTTCGTTACTAGGATTTCTGAAACCAAAAACAGCGTAAAACAAAGAATCGGCACTTCGGCATCTTGTTAATAGGTTAGTTCCAGAAAATGCACGAATATGACATAAAGTGTGCATAAAACATGTAGATAACATCAATAATGTGGCATGGAACATAAGAAATTATCGATACATCGGAGACGTATCAAGCAGCTGGGAGAGAAGAGCGTGTTGATGCGGTGGCCTCAGTTTCAATCTCTTTTTCAGAGGATGCCGCGGATTTTCGAGAACCCGCGACTTCACTCTCAAGGCGAGAAGTACCTTGGTTGTCGTCGGTGACAACAGCCCGTTCTTCGACATCTCCACCTTCAGGAAGAAGAGGAAGAGGTGATGTAGTGTCATGGTTCTGCACAAAATAGAAATATATCGACATAGATCCATATCAGTAATAGCAATCCAAGAACTAGCAGTACCAAAGGAGAAAAAGAAGGAGTCCATGAATAAACAGATGACAAAAATTTATCACCTGAGGGAGTGCGTTGGTGGCGTTGTATGGCGTCACGCGGCAAGTTGAAGGAACAGTGTCTTTCTTGTTCAGTGACGAGATTTTTCGGACAAGTTTCTCTAAGTCCTTGACCGATAAATCTGTCGACAAGCGATCTACATCTTCATTGCCAGCATACATCCAAAAGGGATTTTTGCGGGCTTGCAGAGGCTGCACCCTGATCCTAAGGAAGTACGCCGTGATTTGGACACCCGACAATTCTTGTCCTCGGGTGTTTTGGAGCTGATGGATGCGCTTCATCAAGGCTTCTGTCGCCACTTTTTCTTCGTCGGTAGCCTCAGCGTCCCAGGAACGACGGCGACAAATTTTCTCGGCACCATCAAAAGGAGGGATGTTGTCTTCAACAGAGCCATGATTCTCCTCATGAATGTACAACCACTTTTTGCGCCACCCTTGTACTGAGTCAGGGAATTTGACATCAAAGTACTCAACATCGGGGCGGACGCAGATAACAACGCCACCAATGTTATAAGAAACATTGGCAGAGCCATTACGGCGGTAAAAGAAAATGCGTTTCCATAGAGACCAGTTAGGCTGGACTCCAAGGAAAGCTTCGCAAAGCGTGATAAAGATTGAGATATGGAGGATGGAATTGGGAGTAATGTGGTGAAGTTGCAATCCGTACATGAAAAGCAACCCCCGTAAGAAATTGTGGATGGGGGCAGAAAGACCACGAATGAGGTGGTCGACAAAACTGACCCGGTATTCCATTGGAGGGGTTGGATAACTCTCTTCGCTGGGGAAGCGAAGCGCGTCCTACTTCTTGTTGATCCCCAGTTTCTTCAGCAGGTTGATGTCTTGAGGGGAGATTTTGGATCTCTCCCACTCCGTGTTCCCCAGATCTTCGGTCGCCATCTTCGACTCGGGCGTGCTATGCCTAGTGAGTCTGCGCGGAGGCATCAACAATGGCACCGGAGCAAAGTGTGAAGTGTAGTTGAGCGCTTGGAGCAAGGAGAGCAATGGAGGATCTTACAGAGGAGAAGCAGAAGTGCGGCGCGAGCGAAAGGACTAGAGGAGGAAGACGACGCCCTTATATAGAGGTGCGGTGAACCGTCACGCCATTAGATTGAAAGATTGCGGGACAGATGGTGTACACGTGGACAAGGGGTAAACGGTAATTTCATATAGACAAGAAAGTGTAGCAGCTACAGTACGTGCGCCAGGAAAAGCGGAGGACGTGTGTCCCCCACTTGCGTGACGTGTCAAACTGGTGCGAAATTTCGGCCCACAAGCCAGAGAGAGAGAGGTTCTCGCGTTTTCCCGATACAATAATTGTGGCTATCATCAGCAATGATGTCACCTTGGCAAGAGAAATTTTTTGGATACGACAGTTTGGAAGAATGGCGGCAGCAGACGATTGTTTCGGGAGCCTTCGAACAAATACAAGTTTTTGCCCAAATGCTCGGGGGCTACTTTGGAAAAAAGAAAAATTCGAGTATGACAAAATAGAAATGTCGAGAGCCTATGACCAAATACAAGCATTTGTTTATAGCCTCGGGGGCTACTCCCATCGGGAGCGCTGGTCGCGCACCCGATAAATATAAAAAGTTCGAGAAAGAATGAAAATATATTGACATGAGGCAATAAAGTGTTGAGCCTACAACCAAGCACAAGTTCTTGGCTGTAGCCTCGGAGGCTACTCCCATCGGGAACGCTGTTCGCGTGCCCGATGAAATTATAAAAAAAGAGAAAGAAAGAAAGAAGAAAAAAGAAGAAGTGGGCATATTTCGAGTTATACAAATAACTCTACATATACTCCCATCAGGAAGGCAAAATAAGTCATACATTGACTCGATAAAATGTGCTATTCCAACAGCCGAAAAAGCACTCGACAATATATTCTCAGAGCACCAAAGTAGCGAATAATCTCTGAATGCCGCAAAACATTGCGAAGGTAAGACCCCAGATCCGTTCTGCGCGGCGTAGCGCCGTCTCTGACGTCGGTTTGCTACTTTTTTCTGTATCAACAGATACGAAGAAAAATCCTAACGGACGCGTTAGGTACCCGATAAAATATGACTGGGACTCGACAGAATGGTAAGACCTTAAGCGGCACCTGTCGAAGTTTACACCAGTATCCCGAGATCATGTCCAGGGACGTGATCTTGAAGTAGGTTTTTGCGGATTGCCACTAGAGCAGTTAACTAGTACCTGATCCGTCAGATGAACTAGCCCCAACTACCATTATCCCTGTACAATATAGAATTGCATATTTAAAAGATATGAGATAAATTCGGCAGATGTATTGAATGGTTAAAGTTGGAGATTTTCCCTGACTTTGCAATTCAAGTAAAATCTCGGGGGCTACTGACATAGGCATCCCCAATGGGCCTGCCGAAGATGGTACCCGGAGTTTACTAAAGGCCCACGACCCGAAGAATAAGAAGGTTCGGAAGCCCAAGATGCTATTAAGGAAAGCTAGAGTTGTATTAGGAAACGATACTTGTAATCTTGCGGGATGGGTTAGAAACCCTCCCGGACTCTGTAAACTTGTGTATTACGAAACCCTCGGCTCCACCGCCTATATAAGGGGGAGTCGAGGGACAAAGAAAGTATCGAATCGTTGTCTCACAAACCCTAGTTTTTACATCGTCGAGTACTTTTCGGCTGAAACCTTTGAGATCTACTTGCCCTCTACATCCAACGAAACCCTAGTCTACTACTTGTAGGCATTGACAAGTTAATACCTTGTCACTAGGAGAATGCATCTTGTATTCGTTTGCTAATTGTGGGGTTGCCGGAGTGACAGCAACCTGAACCCCCGTTGGTATATGTTATCACCAGATTTTGGTCAAATCAGGAGGTGGGCCGTTAGAGAGATGGGCTTGGAAGATTACACGTGGAAGATCTCTGAAGCGGCCTTGCACGGAGAATTTGGGCTAGTTTGCCCGTGTATCTTTAATTATAGTAGATTGCATCGTAGATTAAAAGTTAGAGTTTGTCTCGTACACGGTGGGGATATTCCCACGTTAGAAAGTCCCCTGGACTATAAATATGTATCTAGGGTTTATGGAATAAACAACAACTCACGTTCAACCCAAAACAAACCAATCTCGGCGCATCGCCAACTCCTTCGTCTCGAGGGTTTCTATCAGGTAAGCGACATGCTGCCTAGATCGCATCTTGCGATCTAGGCAGCACAAGCTCCACGTTGTTCATGCGTTGCTCGTACTGAAGCGTCTTTGATGGCGAGCAACGTAGTTATCATAGATGTGTTAGGGTTAGCATAGTTCTTCGTATAACATGCTTACGTAGTGCAACCCTTGCATATCTAGCCGCCCTCACACCTATCTCAGGTGTGGGGGCGGCACCCCGCTTGATCATTATTTAGTAGATCTGATCCGTTACGATTGCTCCTTGTTCTACAAGGATTAGTTTAATATCTGCAATAGTTAGGCCTTACAAAGGGGGGGAGGATCCAGCGGCACGTAGGGTGGCGTTCGCAAGTCCTAAACAGGATGTTCCGAGGATCAACTTCATGTTGGTTTTTAGGCCTTGTTTAGGATCGGCTTACGATCACCGTGCGTGGCCGCGAGGCCCAACCTGGAGTAGGATGATCCGATTATGCGGTGAAAACCCTAAATCGTCGTAGATCTCATTAGCTTTATCTTGATCAAGCAGGATCACCATATATTCGTGCACCCCGTACGAATCATGGGTGGATCGGCTCTTTGAGCCGATTCACAGGATAACCTGAGAGCCGATCGAGGCTCGTATTTAATGTTTACGTGTATGCCATGCAGGAAACTAAGCGAGGCATCCCCATCACCTTCCTGACCAGGTATAGGTCAGGTGGCACGCCCTTGCACTTCGCATCGGACGTGTGACCAGAAGAGCATTGCGGGCCGTCGCTCGGAGGGGTCTCAGCCAGCCGCAGCTCTAGGCTCTTCCCGGCTCTACCGTGTTGACCATCGCTGCCCGCCGGTGGGTTTTGGCAGTCAACACATTCTGGCACGCCCGGTGGGACAATCATCTACATCAACCACATCGCCATCTACATCTGAGATGGCGGACGGCACGCCAGTCACCTACGAGGAGCTGCCTGACGAACTCAAGAAGAGATATGACGAGATCAAGGTCACCCTCGAAGCCGACCTCATCGGCTCTTTTCAGAGAACCCGTTCCCATGGCATCAGATGGAAGGGATTCTCACCGCAAGGTGCACTCGATGGGATAGACCTCTCTGCCCCGTCGGAGGAACGCACCAGGGGCCTGCGGCAGGAGATCAACTACTTGGTGGCTCACTCGCTACACCGCCACTCTGAAAACCTGGTCAACATGTTGGAGCGTGTCGCTCTGCGCGTGATCCAGGAGATCATGAGCCACCAGTACTCGCCGTCAGGACCAGCTCTCGGGACGCATCAAGGAGAGTTGCCACTCCAGTCCCGTCCACCGCTGCCATATGCGTTGGCAGCACCAGCTGAAGTGCCGGCTACACCGGCATTCATCGTCTACAAGATCGGTGGTGACCCTAGTGACTACCAGTTCTTGGCTGAGGCGCCTAAGGAGATCCCTCAAGGATACGCGTGCACTTACGTGCCAGATTGTGGCAACTGGGCACTCTCAAACCAGGCCACAACGTCAGGGACTCCGGCGAAAACAGGAGGAACGTCAGCGACAGAGCTTGAGAAGCAGACGTGGCTAACTAAGTACGCCACCCCGACGAAACTCCAGCCCAGCTCCTGCGGTTGGCTCGTAGCTGGAAACGAGACATGGCTGGCTAAGTACGCCACCCCGGCAAATCTTCGTAGTGCAACTCCTGCAGCCGACAATGACGGATCAGATCGCACTACCACCGAGAGACCAGTTCGGCATGGTGCCGAAGAGAAGGGCAATCGGCTATTCCAAGCCGTACCCCGACGAGTACGAGATGATCCCACTGCCACCTAAATATCGGCTCCCTGACTTCTCCAAATTCAGTGGATCAGATGGCTCCAGCTCCATCGAGCACGTCGGCCGATATTTGGCGCAACTAGGACCGGCTTCAGTGTCGGATCAGCTACGCGTGAGGCTCTTCTCACAGTCCCTCACGGGATCGGCTTTCGGATGGTACACCTCTTTGCCAGCAAACTCCATCCGGTCTTGGAAGCAATTGGAAGAACAGTTCCATATGCAATACCATTCAGAAGCTTCCGAGTCCAGCATTGCCGATCTAGCACAACTACGTCAGAAGCGCGGAGAAACGGTGACAGAGTACATCCAGCGCTTCAGGAATCTTAGGAACCGATGTTATTCGGTTCGTATAACTGAAAAGGAAACGATCGAGTTGGCGTAGCTGGCCTTGCAACACAGCTCAAGGACATGGCCTCCCAAGCAGATTATCCCTCGCTGGCGCACATGGTTCAGAAACTATCAGCATATGAACAGCGCCACCCGGACCTGTACCAAGACAAGTTCAAGCGTGCAGTAGTCCTGGTCGATGCAGAGGAAGACGAAGTTCCTGCGGGAGACCAAGAAGTAGCAGTGGCTGAGTGGACTCGGGGAGGAACCCCCGTGTCCTGCAAATGGGTAAAGCCACCAGGGCCGCCCAGGGGATTTGATTTTGACGTGACCAAGACTGAACAAATCTTCGACCTCCTGCTCAAGGAGAAACAGTTGACGATTCCTGAAGGTCTCAAGTTCCCCACGGCGCAAGAGCTGAACGGAAAGCCGTACTGCAAATACCACAACTCGCTCTCCCATGCCACCAACGACTGCAGGGTGTGGCGTCAGCACATCCAAGCGGCGATAGAGAAGGGGCGTCTAATTTTCAACCAGTACGCCATGAAGGTCGACACCCAACCCTTCCCCGCCGTTAACATGGTAGAAGTCACCTACCCTGAGGGTTGCCAGCCAGGTCCCTCGTTCAGCATCAACATGGTAGGGCCTGGGAACCGCTCTGGCAAAGATGGAGATGAGGGCAGCTGCTCTCATAGCAAGGACACAGAGGAGGCCGCTCCACGCGATCGGCTCCATCATGATGGCAAGCGCTACGTCACAGAGGGAGAGGTGAAGAATATAAGATATCAACGACCTCTCTCTGATCACCTCCTCAACAAATATGTGAGTCAGTACGACCAACGCCGACGGTCCAATTATGATGATGAAGGAGATCGTCTGGCTAGAGAAGCTAGAAGACATCGTCGGCATGATCGCGATGAGGAGGAGCACGAGCGCCGTGCCACGGACAGGTCAAGGGAGCAAGATGACAACGCCAGACACTGGGACTGCCCTTTCTTCAGACACTGCTGGGATTCAGGAATGAGCCGATTGCCCACAATCGGCAATTGCCCAGAATGCAACAAGAAGAAGAAGGAGGCAGCCAACGTGTCTGTGTTCGAGCGCTTAGGGCCTCTCCCGTCACAAAGCAAACGCGCTGAGTCACCTCGTTGGGCAGATCTTGAGGATTCCGAAGACGAGGGACTAGAAGAAGAAGAAGACAGGTACCACCGTCCAAGGTGGTGCCCTGACGGACTCAGCCGTTCACAAAAACGCAGGGTTCAGCGGTTGCGCGGCCTGGAGGAAGCCGAAAGGTTATACCTGCATACGCTAAGGAAGGCACGGCCTGATCTGGCTGCAAAGGTTCAGCGAGCCCTGGATGAAGAGGGTCGTCCACGGAAAATGGAGTGGCGTCCCAAGCAAAAGAAAGCCGATGATGAAACATCGGCTGGCACAAACGTGGTGCTCGTCCTTCCGACGGAGCTTAGTGCTCCACGAGTCTACGATGCACTCAAGGTGGACGACAGCAGGCGCATCAAGTCAGAGGTTGGGTTGGTTTTATCCAGCCTGACCGAGTAGCAAGGTTAAACCAATGAGCAAACCGGGCGAGGCTGATCCTTGTGATCGGCCCCAAAAAATTCATGGAGGGACATTACAAAACCTTCATCGAACAAGCAATGTGGAGGCCGATTCCAGCAATCGGCCAAAATTATCCTCTGCACATATTCTGCTTGTGTTCAGCAACGATCCACTGGGCAGCGGCCACGTCGGTAGATGAAAGTCAGCATGAATCTTTACGAAGCCGACGTGCAAGTGCAGTGCCCTGACTAACCATAAAAGCCGATATCTGCAGTCATTTGGCAGATTCGGCTCGGGGGGCATATAGTCAGATGAACATGTGCAGATAAACACGTGCAGACATGCGTGCAGTGGAACATTGGGGGCCGATTAAGAAAAATCGGCCAAATTCGAAATTTTTTAAGCACAGCCGATGCAGCAGACATCGACTTAAGGGTAGAGAGCTGATGCATGACTATCAGCTCCAGAGGAGGTACAGCTGTTATGAGCAGGAAGTGTCAATGAAGCAGGAAGAACCTCTGGTTTCCTTTTGCGAGTAATGTGCAGACCAGGTTAAGGATGGGTTGCATCAGATCCACCAAAGGAAAGGAGCCGATCTGACCTGTAAGGCGCGAGAAGTAGACTGAAGAAACTCGAGGGGGAGCTCGCCCTGGAGGTTCTCTGCTCTGGAGAGCCGATTTTGCTGAAATCGGCTGGTTCTGCATCATGATTTGGGAACCGATGATGACACATTTGGTTAGTCCACTGATATGCTCGCCTTGATAAGAGGCTCGGGGGGCAACTGATGATGCAGAATTTTCTGTTCTTAAGAAGCCGATTGAGATTTCATCGGGCTGAAAACCCAGTGGTATCGACTTCAGCATCAAGTCGTTTCAGCAGTGGTTCTGGGGCTCTCGTAAAGAACATCGATCTGCCTAGTTGTCCGCCAGAGCTCAAAGTCGTCAGTTGGGAAAAGCAAAAGATCAAAGGGATGAAGAATGGGGCATTGAGATACCGGTGCGTTGTCATCGGCTCGTTAGGCATTGGCTAAGAGACGACCGGCGGGATCAGTATAAAAGGGAATCGGCTGAATTGGCATAAAAGAAATTGGCAAAAATCAAATTGGAGAATTTCTTCATTGATAAACCAGATTTCTTACATAGAAGAGCTGATTGCTCTCAAAAGGGAGTACTAAGGGGATACATTGCCCCGTCTACTGCTGCTGATCCTATTCTAGAGGTCCTATTCTACGGGCCGTCACTGCCCTCGTCGTCACCATCATCAGCGCTGTCGGCGCTGCTCCCGGCGGGCTCGTCGTCGCTGCTGTAGCGGCCGCCGGCAGGACCTTCATTGTCCTCGTCCTCCACGTCGTCGTCGTCGTCGTCGCTATCATAGTCACTGAGGTTCCCTGGCCAGGGGCAGTGGCGCTTGGCCGGCGGCTCGTCGGAGGGGCTGTCGTCATCGTCCTCCTCCTCCTCTTCCTCCTCCCTCACCTCGGAGGAGGTAAAGTCGTCCCAGGAGAAGCGATCGTCATCGCTCTCCTCCTCCGATTCCCCGTCGGCAAGGAAGCGGAGGTCGCTCTCCCCGTCCGTCGAGGACTTGTCGTCCTCGGACCAGATGGAGAAGTCATAGTCTGGCTCCTCCCCGGCCTCTATGGCGCGGCGGGTGTTGGCCGCATGGACCTCTTGTGAGCTCGGTGCTGGCATCGGCTCGGGGGAGGAAGAGGACTCAAAGGAAAGTCCCGACGAGGCGGAGGAAGAAGAAGACATGGTGCGCAGAAGGGTTTTTTGGGTGCCGATGGCTGGAACAGAGGAAGGGGATAAAGATAACTAATCAGTCGGCACGGTTAAATAATGAGAAACCTGGTGGGAATTACTGCCATTACAGTTTCCGAAGGGGTGATGTCAGAGCTGTCAAATTTTGCAGAGAAGCTGAGAAGACAGGGTATAATGATAACGGATACTGCAACAGCTCTGCTCTGCCACGACATGACCCGACGAAGGAAAGCATAATGATTTTGGAAAAATTATTTCCAAAACCAGGGGGGCATGTGTTATCACCAGATTTTGGTCAAATCAGGAGGTGGGCCGTTAGAGAGATGGGCTTGGAAGATTACACGTGGAAGATCTCTGAAGCGGCCTTGCACGGAGAATTTGGGCTAGTTTGCCCGTGTATCTTTAATTATAGTAGATTGCATCGTAGATTAAAAGTTAGAGTTTGTCTCGTACACGGTGGGGATATTCCCACGTTAGAAAGTCCCCTGGACTATAAATATGTATCTAGGGTTTATGGAATAAACAACAACTCACGTTCAACCCAAAACAAACCAATCTCGGCGCATCGCCAACTCCTTCGTCTCGAGGGTTTCTATCAGGTAAGCGACATGCTGCCTAGATCGCATCTTGCGATCTAGGCAGCACAAGCTCCACGTTGTTCATGCGTTGCTCGTACTGAAGCGTCTTTGATGGCGAGCAACGTAGTTATCATAGATGTGTTAGGGTTAGCATAGTTCTTCGTATAACATGCTTACGTAGTGCAACCCTTGCATATCTAGCCGCCCTCACACCTATCTCAGGTGTGGGGGCGGCACCCCGCTTGATCATTATTTAGTAGATCTGATCCGTTACGATTGCTCCTTGTTCTACAAGGATTAGTTTAATATCTGCAATAGTTAGGCCTTACAAAGGGGGGGAGGATCCAGCGGCACGTAGGGTGGCGTTCGCAAGTCCTAAACAGGATGTTCCGAGGATCAACTTCATGTTGGTTTTTAGGCCTTGTTTAGGATCGGCTTACGATCACCGTGCGTGGCCGCGAGGCCCAACCTGGAGTAGGATGATCCGATTATGCGGTGAAAACCCTAAATCGTCGTAGATCTCATTAGCTTTATCTTGATCAAGCAGGATCACCATATATTCGTGCACCCCGTACGAATCATGGGTGGATCGGCTCTTTGAGCCGATTCACAGGATAACCTGAGAGCCGATCGAGGCTCGTATTTAATGTTTACGTGTATGCCATGCAGGAAACTAAGCGAGGCATCCCCATCACCTTCCCGACTGGTATAGGTCAGGTGGCACGCCCTTGCACTTCGCATCGGACGTGTGACCAGAAGAGCATTGCGGGCCGTCGCTCGGAGGGGTCTCAGCCAGCCGCAGCTCTAGGCTCTTCCCGGCTCTACCGTGTTGACCGTCGCTGCCCGCCGGTGGGTTTTGGCAGTCAACAGTATATCGATGCATGAGGGATAGCAGGATCTGGGAGTTTAAGGTTGTGGTTAGATTTATCTTAATTACTTTTTGTATTTGCGGATGCTTGCAAGGGGTTTAATCACAAGTATGTATTAGTCCTAGGAAGGGCGGTGCATTAGCATAGGTTCACCCACACAACACTTATCAAAATAATGAAGATTAATCAACTATATGAAGCGAAAGCACTAGACTAAATTCCCGTGTGTCCTCAAAAACGTTTGGTCATCATAAGTAAACAAACCGGCTTGTCCTTTGTGCTAAAAAGGATTGGGCCACTCGCTGCAATTATTACTCTCGCATTTTACTTACTTGTATTTTATTTATCTGCTATATCAAAACCCCCTGAATATTTGTTCGTGAGCATTTACAGTGA
This sequence comes from Lolium perenne, assembly GCF_019359855.2. Lineage (NCBI taxonomy): Eukaryota > Viridiplantae > Streptophyta > Magnoliopsida > Poales > Poaceae > Lolium > Lolium perenne. The sequence continues at coordinate 120,784,660 of NC_067248.2, read as the reverse complement.
ATCCTTCATCGAAACTGCTTGTCAACACCTTCTGCTCCTCGTTGGGTTCGACACTCTTATTTATCGAAGACTTTGCCGTGCTCTTGTTCTTTGCCGTGCGTTGCTCTTGCGGCGCACGGCAAAGATGTCTTTGCCGTGCGACCCATCACGGCAATGATTGGCCGCACGGCTATGGCCGTTTTTCCTGTAGTGCATGCTCCTCGTGAATCGTCATCACGCCTGAAGTGGAACAAGCTCCGCCCGTTAGTACGCAGAAGATGGATATCTTGCAGCAAGATACGCGAACGACTGTTCCAAATTAGGTGATGGAGTAAATTAAACGTGATTGTTTTAAATTGGGAAAATTTGCTACAGGTAATCGGCAGGTTTGCAGGTGTGTGATGCAACCTTTTATGAACGAGTAAAGTTATATTATGCAATTCAACTCATACTAGATGAATAGGTGTGCATTATTAAATTTAGTAAGGCCTGTCGCCTAGCTCAAGTAATTTTGCTTCAGCTAGCCGATTGACCTTATTAAATTTAGTACGATATTATTGCAATTTTTGCACATAGGTTCATTAATTGCACCGGGATTCATGAGAAAAATTGGCAAACAATAACCTAAACCTGAAAGAAATCCGACAAATGAACCTTGGGCGAATCTATTTCACCAAAATAACCTTTTTGTGTCATGCCGTTTCCTGCTGCGTCGCAACGTTCCATGTCGCGCCGAGCCGCACGATGTTGCACACTTCCTAACGTGGCAATGCAGGGCCCGGGGGCATTAGTGTGGCGTCATTGCCAGGGGCGTTGCATGGTTGTGTGTCGCGCCCTTGCCTGGGGCACGGCACATCGGCTTGCCTTTAATCGCCCCGAGTAGCCCAGCCCTAGTGAGTCGTTCCTATCTTGTCCTGCGCGTGCCTGAGAGCAGTGACGGCGGCTAGGATTCCTCTTCCCCCTCCTCTAATCCTCTACCAAAATCCATAGATCTGAAGCCTTTCTCCATGGAGTTGGACCACCCCAAGTTCCTAGAGGTCTCTCCCTCATTTCCCTTGCTCCTGACCCATTAGATTGTTGTATTTTTGTGGCACATGCATCGAACTCAGATGACGATGGTCCCGATGAAGAAATTGGCGATGAGGGGTTCACGGCCAATGTGGCCAAAATCCATGATACGATATTGGGACGAGACCATCGGGTCCCCTTGTTTTATGATCTTAGTCTCGCGGATGAAGCCACATTTTATGGAGGCAAGGGTGTAGTGCTTGGACCAAGGCATATTTCTCACTGGGATGATAATCACGAGAACTATGGGATTCCTCCCGAATTGAAGTTCACAACATTTTTGGAATTGAAGTATTGGCTTAAGGAGTACTCTGTTAAGTATCATCGTCCATACACGGTGGTTCACTTGGACATGAAGAAGCGTTAGACGGTTAAATGCGAGGAGGATGTATTCCCTAATTGGGTTGTGCATGCAAGACCATGGAAGGGAGGCCCTGATTGGCACATATCTAGTTGTGTATCAACTCACCTGTGCCGAGGCATGATGATGGATGGAAAATATGTGAAGAAAGACCACCCACAACTTAAGTCCGAGTTCATCGCGTATAGGCTTTCGAACTCTATCTCGTCACTTCCAACAATGAGCATCAAGAGCGGTGCATGAGCTTGTGAAATCTATCTTTCACTACAAGGTGAAGTACGGAAAGGCCTGGAAGGCGAAGCAAGCCACATTCAAGATGTTGTACGGTGATTGGGAGGAAGCATACAACAGAATCCCTAGGTTGTTGGGAGAGAAGGCCACCACTAACCCGGACATGGTTCATGTGGTCAAACCGTATTTGAACAAGACAAGGATTTACAAGGGAAAAATGGTTCGAGTATTTAGCCGTGCAATTTGGGCTTCAAGCAATGCGTGAGAGCTTTCAAACATTGTAGCCATATCATCTCCGTCGATGGCACCTTCTTGATCGGACAATTAAAGGGCACTCTCTTAGTTGCTATAGCAAATGGTGGCCAAAACCGGTTGGTCCCTTGGCTTTTGCTTTGGTTGAGGCGGAGAACAATGATAATTGGGCGCACAACTTAATCAGATCCTCGTCGGCATCCTCCGAGCATGTCTTGAAATTTAGGGAGATCCAAGTGAAAGTACCCCCAGCGGAGACCCTTAATTTTTCACCCTTTTTGTTTATAGTATCCATGGGAACCTTACTAATAAGGTCAAGCATCTTCCCGAACCAGTATTCACAAGATGTGTCAATACACGGAGGCTTGCCCTCATTGGGGAGTGCAAGGATCATTGACATATGTCCTGAAGTGTCACGGTCATCTCCTCGATCTGGAGGTGAAAACTCTGTGTCTCCGACCTCCAACGATCGACAAGCACGGTGATCGCGGAAGGGTTCTTGTTCAGCGTGGACCGGGTGACAATATGGATGAATGGGAGGAGTCCTAGCATCTGGATGTGCTCAGTGTATCGCTCGTCGTATGGTATCTTGGTCCAGGAGGCCTCGTGACACCTAATTCGGAGGGGTCCAAAGGCCTACACACATACAAGCTTCATTATTCCATATCCATTTTAACATTGCAAAACTATATTAACTACTAGGTTCATTTCTATTACCTACTTAGTCGTATCCGGCTAGATCTCAATCCCCGGTAAATCTAGATCCGGAGCCTTTATAACCGGATCCTGGGAGCCCTTAGGGCAAGATACAATTCATTGTAATCGCGCACCTGTTGCCTTATAGTGAATTATAGCAACACGTAGGATCTCATCGCCGTTGCGAGGTCTGAAGCTAGGTAACTTGTATAACCCCGTCCCGGTGACTCCTCGCCCCATGGCTCCCCCTCTTTCTCCTCCTCCATGAGCCTCCCCTCACCGGAGAATCGTCGAACACGCAACGACAACGCACATTGTTTATCATCGTAGTGAGGATCGAGAAGCGTCATCCTACACATGTGAGCATGTAAAAAAACAACTAGTGTGAGCAAATGTGATTATATAAGAACTAATATGTGAGCAAATGTGACCAAAAAATTCTAGATCACACAAAACCTAAACAAAATCACACAAGTTCTATTCACATACTACACTTAAATTTAAATAGCAAAATCTACATCACACAAAATCAAAATTGCATATTAATTTATAAAATTTTCAATAACTAGGGTTTCACTACAATATCAAAATTTGAGGACATGTGAGAGAATTTGTTGCCTACATCACATAAAACCTAAACTTAGTCAAACAAGTTTTATTCCAATGCTAGAAGATGAAATGTGCATATAAATTTAGATTTTTTTTGGAAGAACTATGGTTTCCCTTAAATAGCAAAACTACAGAAAATGTGAGAGAATTTTCGGTTGAAATTGTGGGGATTGAGGGAAAATACCTCGAGGAAGAGGTTGATATCAAAATCCCGGGAGAAAAAAGTTCAAAAAAAAATCCCGGGAGAAATTCCTCAGATCTGTGGGCTTGGGTGATGAGGGGATTGGAGGAGGAAGGGAGAGAGGACCGAGCGCCGACACCGCACCTGGAGGAACCCCAGGCTTCCGCGAGGGAAGAAAGAGCTGGCCCGGTCTAGGTTGGCTTGGGCCGAAAAAACACATGTCAATGTGCCGCGCCCCACACCACGGCATGGCACACCACAATGTGATGCCGTGAGCCAGGGCACCCCACTAACAACCTCGCAGGTCCATGCTGGCGGTTGTGCCACGCCGAGCTCCGAGGCGTGACATAGAGGTTTGCGGCTTGCAGCACAAAAGGGTTATTTTCTTGAAATAGTTTCGGTGAAAGTTTATTTCTCGAAATTATTCCGCGTTTCGGTTATTTGTATCGATTTTGCCTACGATTCGCCACAACTACTCAAACAACTTCATGGTACGGGTGTGAATCAACCCGAGAGCGATTTGTCCGCTCGCAATTGCAGAGTGCTCTCTTAACTATTTTCTTTAGTAAATTGAGAGGCAATCTAGAAAAGAAGGTGAAAGTGAAAGGGCAGCGCTAGCCCTCGGTCGCCCGATCTAGGCAGATAATCGGTTGCTCTCCGCGCCATTAGATCCCAATCCGACGTCCGAAAACAGCCACATCGACATTTGCATTTACCCCCTCTAATTCTCTAAAATCAACCCGCTGTCCCAGGCCACTTCACTGAAACTGTACGATTATACTAATTCGGCCCTGACCATCCCAACATTCAGATATGCCACTGTGAAGATATTAGCCTATAGCAGAGACTATTACAACAAAAATCCTAACACCGCGTACCAAAATATTGTCCTATTACAACAAAATCATCCCAATATTTGTAAAAATGTAATTCTACAAATATAAGTGGTTAACAACAATTTTCGCTCTAGGTTCATTCACAACAAAAAAAATTCCATAAATATTTACAAAAATCACAGACTATTACAAAAAAAAAAATTTAACAATTTTTGCTCTAGGTTCCTTCACAAAAAAAAAATCCATAAATATTTACAAAATTCAAGAACTATAACTTCAAATTATTTTTTAAAAAATAATGCTACAAATAAGTAATTAAGCAACAGTTTTTTTGTTTGAGATTGATTTACAACAAAAATCACTAAATATGTTAATAAAAATCATAAACAAATAGCAAAACAACATGTGTTTTAGCAACATTTTTGTTGCTCTAGTTTCATTTACAACAAAAACGTAATCTATTTTAACAAAAAATGATTACCACAATAAAATCATGTGTTTCCAGCAGTCAAAATACAAATAGTATCCATGGGATAACCCTGATCGATAGAAGTCACCGCTAAACAAGTTTTGACAAGAGGAATGCTTATTGAATAATAATTATTATTGGAAGTATAGAAGCTAGCTAGAAATAAGCAGCAACGTTGCAGGCCTATATCTAACTTTTTTTTTAGCGAAGCAGGCCCTTGGGGCAAGTTACGGGCTGGGCAAGCAAGCAGACCAATGGGCCATCATGTAACGCCAACTAGTGGGCCAGAAGAATTCCCGGCGAGCAAGGGACGTGCCGCCTGCGCGAGAGGGACCAATCATTTTTGCTTGCAAGCGTTTTCCAAAGTGAAAGGCAATGTCGAGAGACGGCCGAACAACCGCAAATAATTGATGGAAACTAAACTATTCCCTCTATGGCCTTTGGCACTTTTAAGTTTACTAGTAAAGCACATCCGTCAGGTATTAAATTTGGGCATTATATCGCACCTAGTAGTAGAAAGGGACATGATTGTACCGGCAAACGCCCTAGTGCGCTATCATCTTTTTCGTTGATTCGGACAGAACTTGGAAACTGAAGCTACGCTCCAAGCAGAGCAGAGAAGTATTAGCAGTTAGGCGAGTGAGGACGCGGGAGAGGACGGGCAATGGAGGCGGAGGCGCTCCTGCCACAGCCAGAGCCACCGCTGTGCGCTGTGGACCACCTTGGCCGTCGGGTCTCCCGCGGCAGCTCCGGCGGGTGGCCCGCCGCGATCTTCATCATCGGTACGTTTACAACGCGACAGGGAAGACACAATAAAGCACATCCTTGGCCTTTTTCTGTGTCTGAACATGAAGCATGTCTTCCCCCGGATGATGTACATAGGGGTGGAGGTCGCCGAGCGGTTCGCCTTCTGTGGCATCATGGGCAACCTGATGATCTACCTCACCGGCCCGCTGGGCCAGTCCACGGCGGCCGCCGCATCAGCCGTCAACGCGTGGATCGGTGCAGCCATGCTGCTGCCGCTGCTCGGCTCCGCCGTGGCTGACTCCTGGCTCGGCCGCTACCGCACCGTCATCTGCGCATCACTCCTCTATATGCTGGTACGACATGTATTGCCTCATCGTGCCGTGCGTGCTTCCGTGTAAGGAGTAGATCTTTTTTGTTCATCAGGAGCTCTACGTTTGGTTTTTAAGTGCAAAATCTCAAACTTATTTTGCTCGACTGCTATGCAGGGGCTTGGCATGCTAACCCTCTCAACGGTTCTCGCTCCGGGAGAGCGAGCAGGATGCGCCGGCAAGGCGCCGGGCTCAGCCGGATGCTCGACCAGTTCGTCCGCTCAGGTGGCTCTCTTCTTCTTCTCCCTCTACATGGTGGCGTTAGCTCAGGGCAGCCACAAGCCCTGCGTCCAGGCGTTCGGCGCCGACCAGTTCGACGAGAACGACCCCGGCGAGCTGGCATCCAGGAGTTCCTTCTTCAACTGGTGGTACTTCGCCTCCTATGGCGGCAACACCGTCACCGTCTCGGTCCTCAACTACGTGCAGGAGAGCATAAGCTGGCAGCTCGGGTTCGCGATCCCATGCGCGGCCATGGCTCTCGCCCTTGCTATCTTCTGTCTTGGAACCAAAACCTATCGCTTCCCCCAGCTGCCAAGTGCTAAAAGGTAAGATCATTCTGAACACTTGCTGTTGAGGGCAGTAACACATTCTTCTGAAACCTGAAACAATATTTCCCTTTTTATTTTTCTTGCATTCAGAATGCCTCATGATTCTGAACACTCACCGTTGCTGATGCCGATGCCGACAGGGGACCATGGAGCAACTGCATTGCTCAAGTTGTTTCCCATATGGGCGTCCTGCCTGATTTATGCCGTTGTCCTCTCACAGTGGTTCACTTTCTTCACCAAACAGGCCAGCACACTGGACAGGAGGATTGGCACATTGGTCGTACCAGCAGCTTCGCTGCAAAATCTGGTAAATGCATCGCTCATGATCTTCCTGCCGATCTACGAACGAGTCTTTGTTCCCCTTGCCAGGAAGCACACGAAGAACCCTTCCGGTATCACGGCACTGGAAAGGATCGGTGTCGGGTTGGCAATTTCGATCCTCATGATGATCGTTGCTGCTCTTGTGGAGATGAAGAGGCTCCGGGTGGTAACCGAGTGTGGCCTGCTGGATAAACCTGAGGTTACGATCCCCATGAGCGTCATGTGGATGGTTCCTCAGTACATGCTGATCGGGTTGTCCGATACGTTTGCGATAATCGGCTTGCAGGAATTCTTCTATGATCAGGTGCCCGACAGTTTGCGGAGCTTGGGCCTGGCTCTGTTCCTGAGCATAGTAGGAGCCGGGAACTTCATCAGTAGCTTCGTTGTGTATGCCATTGACAGGATGGCCACAAACGCCGGAGAAAGCTGGTTCTCCAACAACCTGAACCGGGGGCATCTTGATTACTTTTACTGGCTTCTTGCTTTGCTCAGTGCTATAGGTCTGGCTGCTTATATGTATTTTGCACAGATGTATGTGCCTAAGAAAAAGGTTCTCTCGGTGCAGTGAATTTCAGTTCTATAGTTGCTGCAGCTGATATTTGGCTTGACTATTCTGGCTGCATTAAGTGGCTAAGTTCTTACGATTTGGTGATCCTAAAAATAAAAAAAGTAGCGGGTCTCTTTTATACATAACGTTGATATAGGCTACAACAACAGTGAAACTACTTCGGCTGCAATAATCCACCGAATTATTCCTGTTTTCTACACATTCATGTTAGAAAATAGCAGAATGTTACCTTTAACCAACAAAAGAAAAGAATAAGGCGCAGAACAACGTATCCTTATATATCCATAGCACCAACATGATAAACTCTTACATGGAGTTTAGAGATACCAATAAGCAAAACATATTTGCACGTCTAGAGTGGGTCACCTTGAAGATTTCCTTCAGAGGAATTTTTTTGCAGCAACTCACCATCAAATTTCACAATCGAGGAAAAACCATTCAAGTTTCAAAACCAGTTTGTGTTAGTATGTGAACACTTAACTTCGAAATGGATGCATTGAGTTTTGAGTTTTTTAAATATGAAATCAAGGGTTCAATAAACAAGGATGTTTTTTAACATGGACGCACCAAGCTTGGTTGGTACAAAAGAACAAAAGCACCTGCCCCGGTTTCTTATGATGCGATAGTGGTGGTGGTGGTGGTGGTGAAAAGAAATGATTGGATAAAGTTATCACAAATTCACCTACACAAGATAAATTCTAGGTTGGGTCATGTTTTCGGTTGATGAATATTTTATTTTGAACAAGATAGGTCCCGAAGGACCTGGAGTATGCATTATATCGTCGGTGGGAGCACAGTTACATAGAGGACCTCAAGGAAAAGGAAAATTACAACCAAGTCCCTATATTTTGCACTAAGCACCCTACAAAGACGCGTAAAAACGCGATCGAGTCCATTGCCGACAGTTGCTGACTTTCCGGCGCAGCGCCGCTTCCATCCCCGGGGACGAAACCACTTGAGGATGGAGCAACGCTCGTCGCCACGCCGTAGTCGAAGAAGATCCTCCAACGATGAACGATGGAGGAGAAAGCTCGAATCAAGTCCGAGCGCAGCAGGGCCAACCCTATGGCCAAAGATAGCGACGGCCGGAGCTAGCCGACGCTTGGAGGCTGCTGCCGAGGTTGCACGCTCTAGGCACCTCAAGCGCCGCCTCTGCAGGGTCGTCGCAGCCACACGCATCCTCTCCTCCCCCTCGCCACCGAGGCCGGCCAAGAGGATATGGAGACGAACCAGGCCACCCAGGCAGAGATGGCGAGGACGCTTATTGAAGTAGGAGCGCGTCGGAGAAGCAGACCTCCCCGTCTTCCACCATGGAAGAACAACAGAGCCTGCCAGCGGCGCTGGCCTGACGCGGCGTCGACGCGCCAGGCTTGGAGGAGACCCCTGTCTACCTCCAGATGCGCAAGTACTGGCACCATCCTTCCTCTTCTCCTCGCCTCCATGGCCGGTCAGAGGAGGAAGAGATGGAAGCCCAACTGCGCAGATCCAGGGGTAGCAGCTGTGGATCTTATACACGGAGATCCCTAGGGTGGCAGATCTCGCCGTCTCCGACCACCAGAGCTCGAGAAGACGGAGCCACGAACACAGGCTGTTCAAGATCTGATCCAGAAGATCTTGAACTCTACTCTAAACTACCAGCATACAGCCGAAAACTAAAAAACTAAACCTAGAATCTACTCCGGCACCCCTCCCTCGCCATCTCCGGCCGGCAAAGCCGCCGAAGAAGACTCGGGAGAGGCCCAGCCTCTCGCTCGGAGCTGTCTAGGAAGAGGAGAGGAGAGAGAAAGGAAAGGGGGGAAATGGGCCACACGCCCCGGTTGATGAATATATGTTCAGTCCTTACTCTCACCTTACCATAAGTTGATAGTGTTGTAAAGGTCGGCAATATCTTTTGACCATTTTCAATGGCCCCGCTTCCTTCGATCTTCACTAAACGGATTGAACATCTTTGGGAAAAAAATACGATTTCAACATCAGTTGAAAGTTATGACCAACACTATCAATTAATATTTATTTTTGATTATGGAGTTTTTGTTTTGGAGTAATAACAATATTTAGACAAGTGGATTGAGAGCTATCTAGCAAGTCAATGAAAGACTAATTGAATCACTTGATGTATCGATGGAATTTTTTATTGATTTGAGTGCACTAACAGTAGCTACAATCAGCTTCAAAAAGAATTGCCCACCGCATCTAACGCTCCAAGTTATATTTGATCCCTCTGTCCTTGAGGAACATAGGAATTTCAAGTCATCGTTTTGTTTAGAACCCATATAGGGACCTCAATTTTGTTGTTTATTGAACTATTATACTAAACCATTATACTTTTATAATTAATTTAATTAAATTTAAATGATAAATAGTACTATTCATATATCACTTAGTTAGAATAAGTAGCCACATAAACATATTCCTAGATCTAAATGTGGTGTGCTATTGTATAATTCTATCAAATAGAAATGAACTTATGGTTTTCTAAACTTCGCTTGCTTTTGTAAGAGAAGATACATTAGTTTTTCGCTTGTATAATTCTATCAAGTACAAATTCTTCATAAAGGTGAGGAATAAAATGACAAATCATGCCCCCGTAGAGTGTTTTTTTTTTTGTCTGCGTACAAGAAAATCTTGACATCCTTAAATATCTCGTTAAAAATCTCTAAACCTGAAGAAGGCTCCCCCTTTGATAACCCGTACACTTGATGTAGCTGTTGCAGCGTCTGGGGGGGGGGGGGGGGGGTGATCCAGGTTTATAAAACCCCCAGATGATCTGGTCTTCGCGCAGTCACATCATGGACCGGATAATCCGATTGGCCTACAGGTTCTGTTCTTCCGGGGGAGGATGAAGAATACCCCCACCCCCATTTGGGAGCTGACATTTCCAATTACCGGCCGGATGTAAAAACTTTCTGAGGGGCGGATGAAAAATACACCCCCCACCCCCTATCTGGTAGCTAACCGTTTCCATGTTGAGGGCCAGATGAAAGGCCGAAAGTTTGGCTCCCGACACCCCGGATAATCCGCCCTGGAGAATCTTCCAGAAATTCTTTGGTTGTGCTTCGTCTTCGGCCACTTGGATAAGGGTTCCGGATGATCCTGCCATTGGAGGGCCAGTTTATCCGCTCTGCAGATTTCTGCAACCATCTTCTTTTCACCTCATCTTTCTCCACATCTCCTCAACATGTTCTCGTTCACCAGCACGAGAGATCAAACATCCAATAAAATAACCAGATGATGATCATAGGAAAAAGGTGGGTCATCATCCATAGTGCTAAAATTGAATCCCACACACTTGAGCACACAAGGTAAATTACATTTGTGTGTTGTTAACAAACACACATAACAATAGAGATAGAGTTTGCTCTTTCAACCACCGTGTTTGGGGCGTGCCATGTTGGTACAACGAGCTGGCAGTGAGTCATGGCGGAATTTGTCAGCTCCATGATACTTTGGGGTCTTCCCTTTGTCCTTGGCGGAACCAGAGAAACTTGGGATAGCTAGGATCCTTCCAGTTTCTGGCATCTATCCTCTGGCGCTCTGTTGTGCCGGTTTGCCAGTGGAGGTCCTTTGGATCCGGCTTGGCCGCAGGGATTTCCTTGTGTGCGCTAGACATACATGCCTTGGGGTCGGAACCCAACCTCTCTGAGGTGTCCGCCTTTTCCTGCTGCTCCAATGCTTTGGCGAGCAGGTACTTGACCTTGTATATTGCAACCGGGTCTTTGTGCTCGTCTAAGATCAGTTTGGCCACCTTTATATTTTCCTTTGCATCGCCATTACCTCCCCGCCGTTCTTGTCCACATACCAAGGGTGGTGCACTTGAACCTTAGGCAAGGGCGGTTTTGCGGCGTTGTTGAAGTTGATGTTGTGAGGATCGACTTCATCTCTACGCTTCATCTTCTTATTTTCTTCTTGCACCCGCTTGTATTCCGTCTGGAGCTGCTTTTGGAGTGCTTCAGCCTTCTTGAATGCGCGGGCAGCGCCCTACCGTTACTTCAGAGCGTCTTCTAGAAATTTCAGAGTTTTTGTGTTTTCTTTCTCGATGTTTTGTGCCTCATTAAGGAGTTCTTCGCACATCCCATCGAGGCTGGTTACCTCTTTGACGCGATCTAGCGTGATGGGTGTGACCAGCAGCTCTACATACATGTTAGGGTCATCTCTGAGTCCTTGTGAGCTTCTTGAAGTTCTAGGCGGAAACACGTCCTGCTGTGGTGGGAGCGGTTTTGGTGGCGGTAGAATATTTCTCTGACCATGCATCAGCCATATCCACAGCTTCCTCAGTTGCTTTTGGTTCGCCTCGGGGTTGCTCTGATTGGCGGTATCATCTCCTGCCAGCTCTGTCATGGTCGTGAAGACCTATTGGGCGGAGGGTGGTTATCAACTTCCGTGAGCTCGTCATCGTACTTCTTCATGGTTGCCTCGTACTCCTCCGACTTCATGGGTGAGATTTCACCGATCTTGGGATCGAGAGCATCTAGTATGAACTCGTCATTTTCGAAGTCCTCGCCAGGAGCGGATCCAAACATAGATCCAATGTAGGGGACGAAGTGATAACTTTGCTTCTCTAACACCTGGGAAACCCATGTGGGTCTGCATTTATTTTCCACCGACATATCCAGCACATGGGTGGTTTGAGCGGGCCTTGAATACATCGCTTATCCACCTTTCTTTTTAAGAAAGGTAAACCATAGCCTACAATCTAATCGCTCCCGGATTTGTACGGAGTTAAACAAATATACCTTGTGTGGTATTTACTAGACAACTTATTATGCAAGGGATCAAGCCTGCAGTCAAATTGAGTCGAGATCACAAAAGGTATACAAACCTTTAGCAGTTGTGCACACAAGTTGAAAATCTCTTTAAAAAAGTCGACCTTCGCGAAGGGAAGGCAATTTTCTCTGTATGCGATAAATGGCACGCTGTGGTGCCAAAAAAATCCTGAAAAATGCTTTCCTTGCTCGCCGCATGTCGTAAGGTGAAGCAAGACGGAAATAAGGGAGGAGAGAGAAGGGTAGGGGACGGGTGGATTGTCTCAACTTTTCTCCTTATTTTTTAGATTCATTTTTTTTCAAAATGAAATATCTTGAGAACCTTAAATCCAAATAACAAACCGTTTTCATTTTTGAGATCCTAGCATTGAGATTTTTAAAACTAGATCCCATGTTGATAAGTTTCGAGAATTTTTTTTCCGTACTTCCAAAACTAGTATGGTTGTACTCGGGTGTGTATGTAAAAAATGTATTCATGCTTGGAGTGATAAGTACTTTGGTTTTTGGTGTATTTAGTGCAGCTTTTTTCCTTTACTTGGTAACTATACTCGGTCTTTGTTGCAGCTGTACTTGTACTCATCCGAGTGTGCAGTTGTAGTTGTACTCGTTCGTGTGTGCAACTGTACTTGTACCCGTGCTTTGTATGTAAATGTACTAACACAATTATATCTGGGTTTTCACTGAGTTGTACTTGTCATTTCTCTTGTATTTGGTTTTAGCATAGTTTGCACTTTGTACATTTGGATTTCATGTGTAGTCTGTACTGGTGGCACTTTCTGTTGGCAGATCAAGCTCCCGCACCCCCTCCCTCCCGCACCCCAAACCCTAACCGCCTCCCACCGCCGCCGGTGGCACCGCCGGGCAAAGACCGCAGGGCGTGGCGGCGGTGGCAGCCTTTCCTCGTGGCGGGCAGCGAACGGCGGCCGGGATCTTCCCTCGACGCTGCGGCGGTGGCCCCCCGACTACCGTGTGGATGGCTGTGCGGCGGCGGTCGGACGTGGATGGCTGAGCGGCGGCAGCCAGACTTGATCTGTGCAACGGCCCTCCCCGCCTCCCGTCGGCGGCACGCCGGTGGTGGCTGGTGGTGGGCGGCGATCTGCGCCATCCCCTCCGCCTCTCGTCGGTGCGTGGTGATGATCTTGGGATTCTCCCGCGGCACGAGGTCGCCCAGGGCAGCAGCCTTGGGTTCGACGGTGGAGGCGGCCCTCTTCTTCGCCGGAGATGGCCGGCCTGCGGATGGTGGTGCTGGATCTTTCGATCTGTCACCTCGTACCGGCGATGAGGTGGAGAGGCATGGAAGCCGGCGACGGCTGATATCGCCGGTGGAGGGCTGGCGTTCGGCTGCGGCGATGCCCAGGGCGTGTGCGGTGTCTCCGGACACGCGATCTGCGCTTGGTGTCTCCGGCAGCAGTTGTGGCCAGCCTAGAATGGTCGCCAGCGTGGCGGCCCGACCTGAATAAAGGCGGCGGTCCTAGGGTCTCTCTTGGGCGAAGATGAAGACTGACCTGAGGTTTGCTCTTCTCGATCTAGCAGGAGTGTTAAGTTCCGGAAGGCGCCGCTGGCAAATGTAACAGTGTTTTTTTTTGCCTGGAGTTTGTTGGACCGATGGTATTCGGTCGTGCGCACTGATACGTCTCCAACGTATCGATAATTTCTTATGTTCCATGCCACATTATTGATGTTATCTACATGTTTTATGCACACTTTATGTCATATTCGTGCATTTTCTGGAACTAACCTATTAACAAGATGCCGAAGTGCCGATTCTTTGTTTTCTGCTGTTTTTGGTTTCAGAAATCCTAGTAACGAAATATTCTCGGAATTGGACGAAATCAACGCCCAGGGTCCTATTTTGCCACGAAGCTTCCAGAAGTCCGAAGAGGAGACGAAGAGGGGCCACGAGGGGGCCACACCCTAGGGCGGCGCGGCCCCCCCTTGGCCGCGCGGCCCTGTGGTGTGGGGCCCTCGTGCCGCCTCTTGACCTGCCCTTCCGCCTACTTAAAGCCTCCGTCGCGAAACCCCCAGTACCGAGAGCCACGATACGGAAAACCTTCCAGAGACGCCGCCGCCACCGATCCCATCTCGGGGGATCCAGGAGATCGCCTCCGGCACCCTGCCGGAGAGGGGATTCATCTCCCGGAGGACTCTACGCCGCCATGGTCGCCTCCGGTGTGATGTGTGAGTAGTCTACCCCTGGACTATGGGTCCATAGCAGTAGCTAGATGGTTGTCTTCTCCCCATTGTGCTATCATTGTCGGATCTTGTGAGCTGCCTAACATGATCAAGATCATCTATCTGTAATTCTATATGTTGCGTTTGTTGGGATCCGATGAATAGAGAATACTTGTTATGTTGATTATCAAAGTTATATCTATGTGTTGTTTATGATCTTGCATGCTCTCCGTTACTAGTAGATGCTCTGGCCAAGTAGATGCTTGTAACTCCAAGAGGGAGTATTTATGCTCGATAGTGGGTTCATGCACTGCATTGACACCGGGACAGTGATGAGAAAGTTCTAAGGTTGTGTTGTGCTGTTGCCACTAGGGATAAAACATTGATGCTATGTCTAAGGATGTGGTTGTTGATTACATTACGCACCATACTTAATGCAATTGTCTGTTGCTTTGCAACTTAATACCGGAGGGGTTCGGATGATAACCTCGAAGGTGGACTTTTTAGGCATAGATGCGCTTGGATGGCGGTCTATGTACTTTGTCGTAATGCCCAATTAAATCTCACTATACTCATCATGATATGTATGTGCATGGTCATGCCCTCTTTATTTGTCAATTACCCAACTGTAATTTGTTCACCCAACATGCTGTTTATCTTATGGGAGAGACACCTCTAGTGAACTGTGGACCCCGGTCCAATTCTCTATACTTGAAATACAATCTACTTGCAATACTTGTTCTACTGTTTTCTGCAAACAATCATCTTCCACACAATACGGTTAATCCTTTGTTACAGCAAGCCGGTGAGATTGACAACCTTACTGTTTCGTTGGGGCAAAGTACTTTGGTTGTGTTGTGCAGGTTCCACGTTGGCGCCGGAATCCCTGGTGTTGCGCCGCACTACATCCCGCCGCCATCAACCTTCAACGTGCTTCTTGGCTCCTACTGGTTCGATAACCTTGGTTTCATACTGAGGGAAACTTGCCGCTGTACGCATCACACCTTCCTCTTGGGGTTCCCAACGGGCGCGTGTTGAACGCGTATCAAGCAGCTTTTTCTGGCGCCGTTGCCAGGGAGATCAAGACACGCTGCAAGGGGAGTCTCCACTTCTCAATCTCTTTACTTTGTTTTTGTCTTGCTTAGTTTTATTTACTACTTTGTTTGCTGCACTAAATCAAAATACAAAAAAATTAGTTGCTAGTTTTACTTTATTTGCTATCTTGTTTGCTATATCAAAAACACAAAAAAAATTAGTTACTTGCATTTACTTTACTTATTTCATCATGTTTCCTTTTAATTTTACCACAAAAGACATACCGGTAGGACGTGGGTCTATAGTTGGGAGAAATAATATAGAAGAATTCTTCAATCATGTTAGTACCATTGAAAATTTTGAAGATAGACACTTGGTAGACCTTGCGCCTACTTATGAAATTGCTGCTGCGCATTTAGTTCGCCTGTTGGAAACTAAATTTGTTAATCTTAATCCTATAATCCAACACATGTTTCTCACACTTGGTGATATGGAAGAAGGGGAAAAGAAAGATTTTGTTTTAGAAACCCTTCTTAGAGAATTTGGTGGTCTAGCAAGAGAAGCTAGAAAGGTCTTTGCTAAATTTAATATGCTTGGTTCGCATACCAATTTTGTTAGTCTCCTTGAAAAGATGGACATGGATAGAATAAGATACACTAATAATATTGATGATGGTGGGGAGATCAAAGCACCAATATCATGTAAACTCCTAGCTATGAATGATGCACTAGAAAATAATTATGCTTGGCTTGTTCCTGAAAATCTGTTTGATGAGAGTAGCACGCCTAAGACTAATGAAAAGGGAGATGCTAAAACTTATGTATCTAATATAATATGCTTGGTTGAGAAAACTCCACACCCCGCTGAGAATGCACCACCCTTCGATAATACTTGATACACACTTTCTGCGCCTAGCTGAAAGGCGTTAAAGAAAAGCGCTTATGGGAGACAACCCATGTTTTTACCTACAGTACTTTGTTTTTATTTTGTGTCTTGGAAGTTGTTTACTACTGTAGCAACCTCTCCTTATCTTAGTTTTGTGTTTTATTGTGCCAAGTAAAGTCGTTGATAGAAAAGTTCATACTAGATTTGGATTACTGCGCAGAAACAGATTTCTTTGCTGTCACGAATCTGGGCTGTTTTCCCCTGTAGGTAACTCAGAAAATTATGCCAATTTACGTGAGTGATCCTCAGATATGTACGCAACTTTCATTCAATTTGAGCATTTTCATTTGAGCAAGTCTGGTGCCATTTTAAAATTCGTCAATACGAACTGTTCTGTTTTGACAGATTCTGCCTTTTATTTCGCATTGCCTCTTTTGCTATGTTGGATGAATTTCTTTGATCCACTAATGTCCAGTAGCATTATGCAATGTCCAGAAGTGTTAAGAATGATTGTGTCACCTCTGAATATGTTAATTTTTATTGTGCACTAACCCTCTAATGAGTTGTTTCGAGTTTGGTGTGGAGGAAGTTTTCAAGGATCAAGAGAGGAGTATGATGCAACATGATCAAGGAGAGTGAAAGCTCTAAGCTTGGGGATGCCCCGGTGGTTCACCCCTGCATATATCAAGAAGACTCAAGCGTCTAAGCTTGGGGATGCCCAAGGCATCCCCTTCTTCATCGACAACATTATCAGGTTCCTCCCCTGAAACTATATTTTTATTCCATCACATCTTATGTGCTTTTCTTGGAGCGTCGGTTTGTTTTTGTTTTTTGTTTTGTTTGAATAAAATGGATCCTAGCATTCACTTTATTGGAGAGAGACACGCTCCGCTGTAGCATATGGACAAGTATGTCCTTAGTTTCTACTCATAGTATTCATGGCGAAGTTTCTTCTTCGTTAAATTGTTATATGGTTGGAATTGGAAAATGATACATGTAGTAATTGCTATTAATGTCTTGGGTAATGTGATACTTGGCAATTGTTGTGCTCATGTTTAAGCTCTTGCATCATATGCTTTGCACCCATTAATGAAGAAATACATAGAGCATGCTATAATTTGGTTTGCATATTTGGTTTCTCTAAGGTCTAGATAATTTCTAGTATTGAGTTTGAACAACAAGGAAGACGGTGTAGAGTCTTATAATGTTTTCAGTATGTCTTTTATGTGAGTTTTACTGCACCGGTTCATCCTTGTGTTTGTTTCAAATAAGCCTTGCTAGCCTAAACCTTGTATCGAGAGGGAATACTTCTCATGCATCCAAAATACTTGAGCCAACCACTATGCCATTTGTGTCCACCATACCTACCTACTACATGGTATTTTCCGCCATTCCAAAGTAAATTGCTTGAGTGCTACCTTTAAAATTCCATCATCACCTTTGCAATATATAGCTCATGGGACAAATAGCTTAAAAACTATTGTGGTATTGAATATGTAATTATGCACTTTATCTCTTATTAAGTTGCTTGTTGTGCGATAACCATGTTCACTGGGGACGCCATCAACTACTCTTTGTTGAATTTCATGTGAGTTGCTATGCATGTTCGTCTTGTCTGAAGTAAGAGCGATCTACCACCTTATGGTTAAGCATGCATATTGTTAGAGAAGAACATTGGGCCGCTAACTAAAGCCATGATCCATGGTGGAAGTTTCAGTTTTGGACATATATCCTCAATCTCAAATGAGAAAATTATTAATTGTTGTTACATGCTTATGCATAAAAGAGGAGTCCATTATCTGTTGTCTATGTTGTCCCGGTATGGATGTCTAAGTTGAGAATAATCAATAGCGAGAAATCCAATGCGAGCTTTCTCCTTAGACCTTTGTACAGGCGGCATAGAGTTACCCCTTTGTGACACTTGGTTAAAACATGTGCATTGTGATGATCCGGTAGTCCAAGCTAATTAGGACAAGGTGCGGACACTATTAGTATACTATGCATGAGGCTTGCAACTTGTAAGATATAATTTACATGATACATATGCTTTATTACTACCGTTGACAAAATTGTTTCATGTTTTCAAAATCAAAGCTCTAGCACAAATATAGCAATCGATGCTTTTCCTCTATGGAGGACCATTCTTTTACTTTCAATGTTGAGTCAGTTCACCTATTTCTCTCCACCTCAAGAAGCAAACACTTGTGTGAACTGTGCATTGATTCCTACATACTTGCTTATTGCACTTATTATATTACTCTATGTTGACAATATCCATGAGATATACATGTTACAAGTTGAAAGCAACCGCTGAAACTTAATCTTCTTTTGTGTTGCTTCAATGCCTTTACTTTGAATTATTGCTTTATGAGTTAACTCTTATGCAAGACTTATTGATGCTTGTCTTGAAGTGCTATTCATGAAAAGTCTTTGCTATATGATTCACTTGTTTACTCATGTCATATACATTGTTTTGATCGCTGCATTCACTACATATGCTTTACAAATAGTATGATCAAGATTATGATGGCATGTCACTCCAGAAATTATCTGTGTTATCGTTTTACCTGCTCGGAACGAGCAGAACTAAGCTTGGGGATGCTGATACGTCTCCAACGTATCGATAATTTCTTATGTTCCATGCCACATTATTGATGTTATCTACATGTTTTATGCACACTTTATGTCATATTCGTGCATTTTCTGGAACTAACCTATTAACAAGATGCCGAAGTGCCGATTCTTTGTTTCTGCTGTTTTTGGTTTCAGAAATCCTAGTAACGAAATATTCTCGGAATTGGACGAAATCAACGCCCAGGGTCCTATTTTGCCACGAAGCTTCCAGAAGTCCGAAGAGGAGACGAAGAGGGGCCACGAGGGGGCCACACCCTAGGGCGGCGTGGCCCCCCCTTGGCCGCGCGGCCCTGTGGTGTGGGGCCCTCGTGCCGCCTCTTGACCTGCCCTTCCGCCTACTTAAAGCCTCCGTCGCGAAACCCCCAGTACCGAGAGCCACGATACGGAAAACCTTCCAGAGACGCCGCCGCCGCCGATCCCATCTCGGGGGATCCAGGAGATCGCCTCCGGCACCCTGCCGGAGAGGGGATTCATCTCCCGGAGGACTCTACGCCGCCATGGTCGCCTCCGGTGTGATGTGTGAGTAGTCTACCCCTGGACTATGGGTCCATAGCAGTAGCTAGATGGTTGTCTTCTCCCCATTGCGCTATCATTGTCGGATCTTGTGAGCTGCCTAACATGATCAAGATCATCTATCTGTAATTCTATATGTTGCGTTTGTTGGGATCCGATGAATAGAGAATACTTGTTATGTTGATTATTAAAGTTATATCTATGTGTTGTTTATGATCTTGCATGCTCTCCGTTACTAGTAGATGCTCTGGCCAAGTAGATGCTTGTAACTCCAAGAGGGAGTATTTATGCTCGATAGTGGGTTCATGCCTGCATTGACACCTGGGACAGTGACAGAAAGTTCTAAGGTTGTGTTGTGCTGTTGCCACTAGGGATAAAACATTGATGCTATGTCTAAGGATGTGGTTGTTGATTACATTACGCACCATACTTAATGCAATTGTCTGTTGCTTTGCAACTTAATACTGGAGGGGGTTCGGATGATAACCTGAAGGTGGACTTTTTAGGCATAGATGCAGTTGGATGGCGGTCTATGTACTTTGTCGTAATGCCTAATTAAATCTCACTATACTCATCATGATATGTATGTGCATAGTCATGCCCTCTTTATTTGTCAATTGTCCAACTGTAATTTGTTCACCCAACATGCTGTTTATCTTATGGGAGAGACACCTCTAGTGAACTGTGGACCCCGGTCCAATTCTCTATACTGAAATACAATCTACTGCAATACTTGTTCTACTGTTTTCTGCAAACAATCATCTTCCACACAATACGGTTAATCCTTTGTTACAGCAAGCCGGTGAGATTGACAACCTTACTGTTTCGTTGGGGCAAAGTACTTTGGTTGTGTTGTGCAGGTTCCACGTTGGCGCCGGAATCCCTGGTGTTGCGCCGCACTACATCCCGCCGCCATCAACCTTCAACGTGCTTCTTGGCTCCTACTGGTTCGATAACCTTGGTTTCATACTGAGGGAAACTTGCCGCTGTACGTATCACACCTTCCTCTTGGGGTTCCCAACGGGCGCGTGTTGAACGCGTATCACGCACCCATGTTTTTATTCCGGCGGATTGGTTCTGGAGGAAGCGGCGCGCGAAGCTCTGTTCTGTGTTAGCATCAAGTGACATTTTGCTCCAGAATGCAGTCAGATGAAGGGAATAACATGAAGGCCGGAGCGGAGGACTAGCTAAGGGAGGTTCAAGTCTCCGCGTTGTTGAGTGACTTGCTTGGTGTCCCGGGATTTGCAGCAGTGATATGGAAGTGGGGGCGGCAGCACGGGTGAAGTTCAGAGTCCTACCTTTCAGGGTGAAAACCCAAGGTCTGGCCTTAACTGGCTGTGTCTGGCAATGACCTTTTTGGAGGCATTGTTTTGAGAGCGGGGACTATCTTCAGGGTGAAAACCCAAGATCCTTGGTCTGGCGACGACGGCGCTGGTGCACCGTTTCCTTTTTGGAGGCGTCGTTTTTGGAGATGCTGTATTTCAGGTGTTGTCTCGGTGGTGGTTGTATTGTTGTTGCTAAGCCTAGGATGCTATAGCGGGACTTTTTTCTTAGTTTTCTTTTCTTTTTTTGACTGTGTGCATCCATACTGCCATTAAGATGTTGCGTTGTTGCAGAGAATGGATGTAATTGGTATCTTTTAATATTAATATATTCTTTTTATCGAAAAATGTGTGGCCTGTACTTATGCGGGATTTACTTACGGAATAACATGGAGAGATGTAGTTGAACTATATCGCTCTTAAACCACAGAAGTTAAAAAAGATTAGCACCAACTAACTAATTCCAGCTAATCCGGTAAAAGTTTATTACCTAACATATTGGCATATTGCACGTAAGTGTAGCGTTATTGGGCTATACCCATCTCTCTTTCTCATTTCCGGCAGGGTTTTTTATTCCCATGGGCCTTTTTCCCATTTTGGCCCAGTTCTCTCCCTAGCCCAGTCAAACCAAACTAGCCCAACTGAGTTTAGCTCACGCGTCGGTGGCCGTCTTCCTCCTCCGGCAGGAGCACCTACAGCAGCCTGTAACGGCCATGGCTGGTACCTCTTCCTCACCTCCTCTCAACAAGTCTAGCTACAGTTTCCTCTCGACATCAATACGAAAACTCAGTAGAATTTCACAGGGATCTCTTTCAGGTAATTTATTTCCCACATAAATATCAAAATAGGCTATATCGAAAATTTGGGGTCCCAAAAAATTTGGGGCCCTGTGCGGCTGGCACCGGCCGCACACCCGTGGGCTCGGCCCTTATTATTACTCGGATGTAGAGTACACTTAATCAATGAATGCATCGAAAACTCTAAAAAAAGGCCGATCTTCGCCAAGGTTCAAAAGTCTCTCCGCATGCGACACGTGGTGCGTTGTGGTGCCAGAATTTTGGTGGGAAGTGGTCTCCCTGCTCGCCAAGTGTCGCAAGGAGTAACAAAGTGGGATAGAAGAGGAGAGAGAAGGACAGGGGATGGTCCAGTTTTCCCTTTATTTTTGTAGATTCGTTTTTTTTAAATGAAATATCTTGCGAACCGTAAGTTCAAATTACGAACCGTTTTCACTTTTGAGATCCTCGCGTCGAGATCTTGAAAACTAGATCCCATGTTGATAGGTTTCGAGATACTTTTTTTTTCGTACTTCCAATACTAGTGTGATTGTACTCGTGGTGTGTACCTAACTGTACTCGTGCTTATATTTTTTACGGTATTTGATGCAATTTTTCCCTTTACTCAGTAACTGTACTTACTCGTGTGCGCTACTGTACCTGTGCGTTTGTACTAGTACTTCCTCGTGTGCGCGACTGTACCTGCACTCGCTCGTGTACGCGACTGTACTTACTCGTATGCGCGACTGTACCTGTCTCGTCTGCGCGTACTCGCTCGTCTACGCGGTTGTACTTACTCGTGTGCGTGGCTGTACCTGCTCGTATGCGTAACTGTACCTGCTCGTGTGCGTGACTGTATTTGTACTCGCCAGTGTGTTCAGTTGTACTCGTGTGTTATACGCCACTGTACTCACTTGTCTGCTCGACTGTACTCGCCCGTGTACACGACTGTACTCGCTAGTCTGCGCCACCGTACTCGTTCTTGTGCGACACTGTACTCGCTCGTGTGCGCGAGTGTACTCGCTCATCTGCGTAACTGTACCTATGTTTTGATATAAAAAAAACGAGGACATACACTTGTACGTAGCTTTGTAGTTGATTTTGCCAGAGTTAGCTAGCTACCCAGTACATACTCGCGCGGGATGGGATGAGCTAGCTAGCTACGCTACGTACTCGCGGGGGACGCGATAAGCTAGCGCGGAGCGCGTATACACGCGCGCGGCAGCACGTACTCGTGCGAGACTGGAGCATCGCGTACTCGCGTGAGGTACAGCGCGTACTCTTTTTTTGCATGGAAACATTAAGGCTTTATTCAACTTCGGACACACTCACTCTGTCAGCCATTAGACTAGACACGAGGAAGC
Source organism: Lolium perenne (assembly GCF_019359855.2). NCBI lineage: Eukaryota > Viridiplantae > Streptophyta > Magnoliopsida > Poales > Poaceae > Lolium > Lolium perenne. Next base: position 120,761,965 of record NC_067248.2, on the reverse strand, counting down.
TAGGGGGTTGTTCCATCCAGCAACTCGTAATCTCCAGTGTGCAAGCATGTTTAGCACAAAGGTGAGCTAGAGTGTTGGACGATCTTATTACATGTTGAATTCTAAAAGAAATAAAAGAAATAAAAGAAAACAGTAGCCCTTCAATTTCTTGTAAGATAGGCGCAATCACTGCGCGGGAACCAGCGCGCGAGTCCCAGAGATCAACTATCTCTAAACAATCCACTTCCATCACCACTCGCGAAAATCCACGGAGCTTTGCAAAAATCACTCCATCTCTCAGAGCCATGGCTTCAGCAATTAAGGGATCCGAGATCCCAGGGTAGGGCTTACTCCATGCTCCAATAAAACCGGCAGCATCGCGAACAACACCACCCGCTCCACCTTTCCTAGCATCAAAGGAAATCCCCGCATCAGTATTGATTTTCACCCAACCATCATCTGGAGGTTTCCATCCATGACCCGGCAGAATTCTGGCATGCATCATCGGCACATCAAGCAGTGCCAACATATCTCTTGTCATCTGCATTGAATGAGTAGGATCAAAGCCTGCTTTATCATGTGTAATGTTGTTCCTAGATGTCCAGATCGCCCACATGACTGTCACAATTTTTGGTCGATCAGCATTAGCTACAATTGGATCACACAGAATGTCTCTTGTCCAAGTATCCGGATGTAAATCTGGTAACTTGACATCTAACCAATGATATGCTTCTCTCCAGAATTTCCTAGCATGGGAGCACTTCACTAGAGCATGCATCATATCCTCATCTGCATACAAGCAGATTTTACACTTAGCCAGTGTGGCAATATGCCGGTGTTGGAGCGTGCGTTCGACGGGCAAAATACCACGTAGGACACGCCACCAGAACACCCGGACCTTAGGTACCACCTGCATCTTCCATAGTCGAGACCATAGCTGTTTTTCAGATAAAGAGGTTCCCGTCATCGTCCCTTCCGCTAGAGCAATATGCTCGTTATGCGTCATGAGAGCGCGATACGCTGATTTTACAGAGTATATACCCGACTTTTCCAGCCCCCAAGCCCAGAAGTCTTCACCGCCACCATTACGAAGAGGGATATTCAGAATTGCATCAGCGTCGGGTGCAGTGAAATTATCCCTGACCACCGCTTCTTTCCACGTCCAGTTCTCAGTATCAATTAGTTGTAGAACCTTTGTAAGCCCATCTCTGCCTATGTGGACAGACGGTGTCATTGTACGTTTACCTGGGATCCACTTGTCCGACCAAATAGAGACCGACGAGCCATCCCCAATTCTCCTAATTAACCCCATTGACAGAGCCTGGCGTCCAGCGACAATAGCGCGCCATGTCGCTGAAGCATGCCTGGGTACAGTAGCTTGCATAAAGTCTGTCTCTAGGAAGTATTTTGTTTTCAGCACTCGACTACACAGAGAGTCAGACTGAGTAAAAAATCTCCACCCATGCTTACCAAGCAGGGCCAGATTAAACATCTCCAAATCACGAAAGCCCATCCCACCTTGGCACTTGGGTTTTGTGAGAAAATCCCATGCTACCCAATGCAACGAACGACGGTCAAGAGAGCTGCTCCACCAATAACGAGCCATGTAAGAAATCAACTTCTTAATTACCTTCTTTGTTAACTTAAAACAACTCATGCTAAACGTCGGGATTGCCTGAATCACAGCTTTCAGGAACACCTCACGGCCAGCACAAGACACCATCCTCTCTGAACCTCCATTCAGTTTACTTCTAATCCGTTCGCCTATATGGTCAAAAGTGTCACTTGTGATTCGGCCCACCGCCGTTGGAAGCCCCAGGTATCTTTCAGAGAACGCCTCCACAGCAATGCCTAGTAACAATTTCAAAGACTGTCGAGTAGTTTGAGAAGTATTCGGACTAAAGAAAATAGAGCTCTTTTCTCTGTTCACACACTGCCCCGAACAATCTTCATAAATTCTCAGAACATCATTTAACCTCTGCGCACTCAGCATATTCGCTTTCATAAATATCAAACTATCATCAGCAAATAGCAAGTGATTAATCCAAGGTGAGCGAGGACTCACCCTTATACCTTTATCAGCACGAACACCACCAAACAAATTCAGTAGTGTCGTGAACCCTTCCCCACAGAGCAGGAATAAATATGGCGACATCGGATCTCCCTGTCGCAGCCCTCTCGTGGGTGTGAAATAAGGCAACAGTTCCCCATTGACTCTGACAGTGAACCTGACCGAGGTAACACACTTCATAATCAATCTAACATAGCTAGAACTGAAACCCAACCTCAACATAATTGCTTGTAAGTAGTGCCACTCGACACGGTCATAAGCCTTCATCATGTCTAGCTTAACCGAACACACACTATTCTTCCCCTTCTTTCTTCTTTTCATAGCGTGCACACTCTCATATGCAACTAGCACATTATCTGTTATCAAACGTCCGGGAACAAAAGCACTTTGTTCCTCTCCAATAATATCTCCCAAAAAACCTCTAGTCCTATTTGCAATGCACTTTGCAGCAATCTTATACAAAACAGAACAGAGCGATATGGGCCTATATTGAGAAATACGTTGTGGGTGATGTACCTTGGGTATAAGTGTAATCGACGTATCATTCATCCCCACAGGTAACTCCCCTCCATTTAAAAAATCCAGAATAGCTGGAACAATATCATCTTTCAATAGCAGCCAGTGCCGTTGAAAAAAACCCGCTGTAAATCCATCCACCCCCGGTGCCTTGGAAGGTGCCATATGAAATAAGGCCCCTTTCACTTCTTCAGCCGTAAAGGCTTTTTGTAATTCAACATTCATCTCCATAGTCACACGAGTAGGAACAAGGTTCAGTAACTCGTCCATATGCCTGAACCCTTGAGATGTATACAGGTTTTGAAAGAAACTTTGAACCTCTGTACAATTTTCATCCCAAGTAGCACATCTTGACCCATCCTCCCGCTCAAGATTCTCAATCTTATTAACTCGCTTCCGCTGGGCAGCTTGTGCATGAAAATAAGCCGTGTTGCGATCACCTTCACGTAACCACTGAACTCTCGAGCGTTGTTTCATCCATATTTCCTCCTGGCGAAGTGCTTCTTTTAATTGTTTGACAATCGACTTTTCTTCCTCATTCGGCCCACGGCCCACAGAACGGGTTCGCAGTTTATTCAACTTTTCCCGCAGCTTGCGCACCTTCCGAGCCAAGCATCCAAACTCCTTTGCTCCCCACACACTTAGGTTTGTCTGCAGGTTTGACAAAGCGTCCACAACACCACTGAGCCCCTGATGACCCGCACCTCTTTGCCATTTATCAAGAATTAGCTTATCATAATCAACATGAGTCTCCCAAACGTCTTCATATCTAAATTGCCTAGCACCCTTGGCTCTCTCTACGTGTTCCTCTTTCCGAAACTCCACAAAGACAAAGCAATGATCTGACTCTGCCGATACAATATGGCGGACACGATAGTAAGCAAAAGTGTTAACAAATAATTCATCACCAAAGGCTCTATCAAGCCTAGCCTTCACATTTGCAGCACCCATCTGTCCATTATCCCATGTATACTCCACCCCTGACCATCCAAGGTCAGTGAGAGAACAATCCTCCACCGCTTCCCTAAACGCCCTCATCTGCCACTCTGGTCGAATAGCCCGGGAAAAATGTTCTGTTGCATAGAGGGTCTCATTGAAGTCTCCAACACACAGCCATGCCGGATGTTCAATCGCAGCCAGTGTCCGCATCGCTCTCCAGCTGTGGTGTCTATCCCGGGGTTTAGGTGCCCCGTAAAAGCCAGTAAATCTCCACTCAGGTTCACCACTATTTGTCTTCCTCACCATCGCATCAATATGGCAGGAACTGAAATTCTTTACGTCCACTGAAACATCAGTTGACCAAAACAAACCAATACCTCCACTTAACCCCTCACTATCCATCGCAAAACATCCAGCAAAACCAAGTATTTGCTTTAGAGCCACCACTCGGTCTGCAGAAATCTTTGTCTCCATTACAAATAAGAGACTGGGCCCTTCTTGCTTCACCACATTGCGAAGCTCTCGAACAGCCGCAGGGTTCCCAAGCCCTCGACCGTTCCAACTTAGGCAACTCATTGCTCCTGGCAGGGCTGCATCACAGCCACTGCCATATTGTCTGAATTCGTCGGAGTAGGTTTGTTCTTCTTGGGATCCCGGTCCCCATCCACTTCTTCAACTACTTCAGAGCTAGTTACCGGCTGCGCGGGGGCAGCGTATGGCACCATACTCCTGTCCTCCCCCACAACCTGTGTCGGCTCAATCTGCAGGAGCGATGGCACCACCTTCCTATACACCTGCGTTGTTGCACCAGCCTTGCGCTTGTTTGAGTTATTCTTTTTCAGAGGAGATGTGGCCTCTGTACCCGCCTCAGCTACATTACTCGAACCCCTTGTATCAGCTTTGTCATTCTTGACGGATCCTTGTCCTCCAGAAGTACCATCACTGAAAGTTGGCTTCCTCCACTCATCCGGTGCCCTCAAGCCCTTCCCAAAAGGAAGTACACCATTTGCATCTCTTGTACCAGGCGTTAGACAGAGCAGATCGGCATGTCCAAACCGACCACATGAAAAACAGAAGTGAGGGGCTTGTTCATATTGTATATCATAGAGGTCCATACCCCCCCTCCTGGCTGATTCAATCAGAACCCATCGCCTCAGCGGGCTTGCAACATCCACTGTTACCCGAGCCCTCAAGAAACCACCAACATGATCAAAGTGGACTTCCTTCGCATGTTTGTCTATCTGCTGCGCAATCGGTAGCCACCACTTCTTATCTCGCAGATTGAAGGGTAAATTGATCACCCTCGCCCACAACGATAGCCGATCAAACTTGAGTTCAGACGGCTTCATGCATTCCTCAAACTCCGACAGAATCACCGCATTCTTGTTGACATGCCACGGCGATCCGTTCCACACCCGTTCCCGATCTCGCTGAGTCGCAAATTCTGCAACAAACATGTTGGCACCTACAGATCGGAACATCAGCCCCTTCGGATTTCCCCACGCAGGTCGAAGGGCACTCACTATGGTCTGGATATGAAACACCTTACAGTGCAGAACCTTCCCTGCCAACAACCACTTCTTCATGGACACCTCCTCCCGATCATCAATCACTAATGGCGTGGCCTCCGCATCAGAGATGTCCAGCCTCCCCAATTGTTCCTCCAGCTTCGCTCTCGCCGTCCTCGGCGAAACCACTCCCTTCCCCTTCTCCCCACCACGCCCAGATGCATCCATGCCTGGCCGGTGATCTCCCTTCACCCCGTCGATCGGATCGACGTGCGCCGCCAAACTCCCCTAAACCCTAGTCGCCACGCGAGAGGTGGCTCCGTGAGTTTCGGGAAAAAACTTGCGTGTATGCTGGATAGGTACAGCGCGTACTCGCGCAGGCGGCGGAGCGCGTGCTTGCGCGGGACGGGACTCGGGCGGGATCTCGCGTACGGACACGCGTCAGCTTCTGGTACGTTTTGCGGGACGCGTTTTTCCCTTTGCAAAGGTTGGTCTTTTTAGAGCATCTCCAGCAGGCGCGCTATATCGCGGCGCGCTAAACCTCAGATTCTGCACGCTGTAAACCGTTGCCGCGCGCCGGAGCGATTTCTCCCCCGCCGGACGCGCCATTTTGCAGCGCGCGTTGGCGCGGTAAAATAGCACCTCCGCCGGACGCGCCATTTTGCAGCGCGCGGGCGCGGCGCAAACAAGAAACACACACAAGTATGCATCCAACAAGATCAAACAATACATAAAAATTCACATAATAAATTGTACCATCGAAATACAATACATTGTTCACAACAATACTTCACACCAAATACAACACGTCCAACATACAACAATACAACATGGTTTTGATACAATACAACACATAGTTTTCAAACAAATACAACAAATATGCAACTATTGTTGTCCATTCTAATTCCACAATTCTTCCATGAGATCTTTTTGAAACTCATCATGTGTGTCGTTGCACCGAATGGCATGGTATGAGGCAATGAATCGGGCAATCCTATGTGCGGACCTCCTCACTTGCACGGGAACCCCCATCAAGTCGTAGTGGGTATGATCCATATCTTTTCCGCGATCATCCTCTATAATCATGTTGTGCATGATTACACACGTGGTCATGATATACCAAAGGCATTCTTGATCCCAAAATCTAGCCGGTCCTCTAACAATGGCAAATTGGGCTTGCAAAATCCCAAATGCTCTCTCTACATCTTTCCTAGCCGCCGCTTGTGCATTATGAAATTGGGTTTGCTTCTTACCTTTTGGTTGAATAATTGGCTTCACAAATGTTTGCCACCTTGGATATATTCCGTCGGCGAGGAAGTAGCCATAGTTGTACTTGTGGCCATTTGCTTCAAATTCCACCAATGGACCTTCCCGCATTGCAAGTCTTGTCATTAGTGGTGACCGTCGAAGAACATTGATGTCATTGCAAGATCCGGGCATTCCAAAGAAAGCATGCCATATCCAAGCCTCTTGGTCGGCCACCGCTTCAAGTACTATGGTGGCATCCTTCTTGTAGCCTTTGAATTGTCCATGCCATGCCGCTGGACAATTCTCCCAACTCCAATGCATACAATCAACGGAACCAAGCATACCGGGAAACCCCCGGTTGGCGTTGATCTCCAAAAGCCTTGCCGTGTCTTGAGCATTGGGGGCTCTCAAGTATGTGGAGCCAAAGACATTGACAATTGCAACGACAAAGCGCTTCACACACAAGATAGAAGTGCTCTCTCCCATGGCCAAATGATCATCAATAAGATCCGTCGGTATACCATATGCCAACATACGCAAGGCGGCGGTCACCTTTTGATATGTGCTATGACCAAGTTCTCCGGCGGCATTCCTCCTTTGCTCAAAGAAACGATCATATTTGGTGACCTCCGTTGCAATGTGCCTGAACAAGTTGAGACTCATCCGGAAACGCCGCCGAAAATAGCTTTCGGGGAAAATTGGATTCTCATTGAAATACGACCGCATCAACTTCTCATGCCCTTCAATCCTTTCTCTCCACAACTTCTGTCTACCGAACACCGATCCACCAAATTTTGGCCTCTTAACGGCGCGGTATGCTAATAGTATCGATATGTTCTCCTCTTCTTCTTGGTCGAACTCGTTATCCGATGAATCATATGATGAACTCTACAAACATATGTATGAATTACTTCACTATGAACTATTGTAGCTAATTGGCGAGTAATAGAGGCCGGCTGGCGGAGGTTCATACCTTGCGAGCAAATGGGCGAGCACCATGGGCACGCCATGTTGCTAGCAAGCTCGAGGACGACGAGGACGACATGTCTACGCCTGCGCGGAGAAGAACGCGACGCCGGCGCGAAGGGGGCCGCGGAGAAGGACCGCCGACTACAACTCGCCGCTGGCGGCCGCGCGAGCGACACAGTGCGGCGGAGCGTCCGCCGCTGCCAGGAGGAGGTGCGGGCGACGCGGATCTACGACGCGGCGGCGCGCAGAAGCGGGGGCGGCGGCGGAGTCGACCGGCGGCGGCTGGATTTCGCGCCGGCGGTAGGTGGGGAAATGAGGGCGCGGGCGCAGGGGGAGGAATTTTCCAACCGTTGTATTTTTCGCGCTTGGACGAGCGATGCCGCGCGCTGTAGCCGACGCGCCAGATATGCAGCTCCGGATTGTGCAAAACGCCGCGCGCCCTAAAAAATTTACAGCGCCGCGCCGTTTACCGCACCTGCTGGAGCGCCACATTCTCTCCCGCGCGCGCTATATCGGACGTTTTTATGCCGCGCGGCCTATATAGCGCGCCTGTTGGAGATGCTCTTATAGTGGTACCCATGAATGCATACGTGTTAGAGCAGTGCCCTCAAATTTACTATTTTTAAAAGGCTCAGGCAGGAAATTAGCGCGGAACAGAGCCCTCAAACCCTTAAACCCTAAAAAAAATTTGAAGGCCCAGCCCTCATTTATCATCCCAACCTGTAGGTTGAGAGGCAAAATACTCAGGCCCTTCAATTGGTCAACGAGAGCTCGCGAGAGGAAAAAATCCCATCAACCGCTCGAGCCTCCTCCTTCCCTGTGCCGCCACCGGCCCGATTTCGGCCGATTCGTCCAGTCTGAGCTCGACCCGCCGCCTCGCCGCCGTCCGTCCCCGCCCAATCCCGACCCGAATCGGCCGCCGCCCGAGCCGCCCCGCCTCCGCCCGGCCATCCTCATCCCGCCGTGCCGCGCTCGTCCACCGGCGGTCGAGCTGCCGCCTCGCCTCGCCGCGTCGTGCCGCCCTCGTCCATCGGCTACCACAGCGCGCGGCTCCGCCCCTCCGACCGGTGGGCCGCCGAGATCACGCGCGACGGCCAACGCTTTTGGCTCGGGACTTTCGAGTCGGCGGACCTCGCCGCCCGCGCGTACGACGTCATGGTCTGGCGTTTTGATGGCGCCGTCGGGCCGCTCAACTTCTTCGACATCGACAGCCTCGCGAAGGCGGAGTTTGTGGCACCGGTGTTCAACGTCCTTACACACGCCGAGGAGTGCGCCGTCTGCTGGGAATACATGCCGCGATGAGGCGGACATGGCCGCCTTCCGTGCAGCGCATCCGGAGCACGTCGAAGCAGAGCTGGAGTTCTACGCGCAACTGGCGGCGCAGCGAGCTGCGGTGGCCGCCGCTCATCTGTCTTCATCCTCGGCGCCGCCTCCCACTATCATAGTCGACGGTAGATCTGACGACGACGATCCCGATTGGATCGGCAAGATGGTCGTGGAGCTGAGGGCGGAGGAAGCCGCCAAGAAGGCCGCAGAGGATGGCGACAACTCCGATCTTGATGATGACTTCTGTGATAAACCCTAGATTTCGACGGGTCCGAATGTCGCAGCTTCGATGAACTATCTACTAGTATAGTGTCAGTGTCAGTTTCAATGTCAGTGTCGACGAGTCGTTGTCTAAATTTCTGTTGAATGAACTATCTAGTATGTATGTTGATGAACTACCTAGAATGTATGTCGAATTATGTATCGAATCATGTTTGCTGAAGTTTAAATATGTCTCAAAATTTGAATGTTTTGAGGGTTTAAAGGTCGGGGCGCAGATCAGTGCCCTTAAACCAACCCTCAAAACAGATTATTCTGTTTTGAGGGTTGGTTTGAGGGCACTAGTCTGCGCCGACTGTTTTGGGTCTTCAAAATCATAAATTCTCGGCCCTCAAACTGCTTTTGAGGGTTACAGGTTTGAGGGCACTGCTAGTGATGCTCTTAAGCTATCTGATCGGTGCGTGGAACGAGCTGATCGATGCATGCACGGAACAAGCAGCAAGTACTCTCTCCTACCTATTTTATGTTATCTAATTTTTCGGAAATTAAATTGTGCAAATTTTGACCTACAATATAGATGATAATATAAAGATCTACCATATCAAATGCATATATATGAAAATATATTTCATAATAGTTCTAAAAATATTATTATTTTGTTGTTTTATATTTTTATTAATATAGATAATTAAACTTTACGAGGTTTGACTTTGACCAAAACTTACGTGCAACATATTTTGGGCAAGAGGGAGTAGCAGCATGCATGCGTACAACGCCGGCGGTCTGTACGTACATCGACCGAAAAAGGAGCCCGCGCGCGTGCCCGCGTATCGGGTTAGCTCGTTCAAAGGTGTTGCACCCAACGACACGTGTCGTATGGAAAGTCTCACCCGGGCATGGAGCCGTGGACGGTGGACGGTGGACGGGACGAAAAGGTCGGTCTTCAGTTTTCAGGCAATCATACCCGCACAAGTTCAGTGAAACTCACTGACTTGGAGCAGACACAGGCTTGTGACTAGTTCTGGAATTAAAATTCGAAACTCGAGAGCTAAATGAGTAACTTACGATTCGATTCGCCTTGACTTAAACTCGATATATAACGAACCGAGTCGAGTTTTAAATTCTGTTATTAAACGAGTTCAAGCTAAACGAGCCGAGTTCAACTAACTCGCGAGTAGCTCGTTTAGCTCGGTAAAAATGAAGTTGTCTCAAGCCGATCAAAATGGGCAAATATATTTATGGTTTCTCGACTTGCCAATCTTATTCTCATGATATATTGATCGCTGTGATTTATATTATTTAGTACCATAATCCTAATGATTATTGTGCATCATTCATGTCCAAGTATTTAGAAAAAATACATTATATGTTTTACATGTTCTATTTAACAGTTTTAAATGAGGTACTCGTGAGTTACTCGCGAGCTTTCGAGCCGAGTTTATAATCTTAACTCGATTGTTAAATGAGTCAAATCGAGTTAACTCGATTGTTGACCGAGCTTTAGTGAGTCGAGCCGAGCTGGCTCGGCTTGAATGTAGTTTCACACGCCGTGGAGCGTACGCGGCTTCTGCGTCGTTTTCCGAGGATTAACACTACACGTGCAGTCATTTTTTGGGGATCCAGGTTACGGACTGAGGTGGAATCACACGGTTTGTTTACAGCCCGAAAATCACCTAAGGGAAAAACAAATGCCCAAATCCTTAAAAGCGTAGCTGCTCGTTCGACGAGTCGAGCACACGCCGACAGACAGCGACAACTCTTCAACGCGTCGTACATACCCGTACATACCCTCCCAACCTCCCTCCCCGCAGCTCTCTAGGACAGGTTCCAATACCACGGTATGGGCTGGCAGCAATTTGGTTCGGAGGCGCTCAATCTTGAGGGGTCACATCAGAAGCTTCGTGAGGTCGACCGAGATGGAGAGGCGGAGGAGATCGAGCGTCGGTGACCCATGGCCATAAGCGGAGAAGATGAAGACAGTTTGCTCGACCCGAGCATCCCGACTCGATTCCCCGTCCCACCCCACCACCGGCGGCCCTCCCCGGACACCCGTCGACGGGAGGAGCTTCTCCCGTCCGCCGCCGACCCGCCGTACGGGATCTCCACCGCCGCCTGGACTACGGGCACCCCTACCGCTGATACGTCTCCAACGTATCTATAATTTCTTATGTTCCATGCTAGTTTTATGACAATACCTACATGTTTTATTCATATTTTATATCGTTTTGATGCATTTTCCGGAACTAACCTATTAACAAGATGCCGAAGTGCCAGTTCCTATTTTCTGCTGTTTTTGGTTGCAGAAATCTTACACAGGAAATATTCTCGAAATTGGACGAAACAAAAGCCAACGATCTTATTTTTCCACGGAGCTTCCAGAACATCGAAGAAGAGTCGGAGACGGGCAGCAGGGGGCCCACACCATAAGGCGGCGCGGGTGGCCCCCTGGCCGCGCCACCTGGTGGGGAGGCCGCCCCCTGGCCCCTCCGAGGCTGCCCTTCCGCCTATATTATCTCCGTCGCGAAAACCCTAAGGGGATAAGCCACGAGACGAGAAAAGTTACGCAGCCGCCGCCATCGTGAAGCCAAGTTCGGGGGACAAAAGTCTCTGTTCCGGCACGCCGTCGGGACGGGGAATTGCCCCCGGAAGGCATCTCCATCGACACCACCGCCATCTTCATCGCCATTGTTGTCTCCTATGATAAGGAGGGAGTAGTTCTCCCCCGAGGCTAAGGGCTGTACCGGTAGCTATGTGGTTCATCTCTCTCTCCCATGTGATCTCTATGTGATCATGAGCTTTGTATCACTATTAATCTATTTTCTACTCTAGTGATGTTATTAAAGTAGTATATTCCTCCTCCATGATGTAATGTTGACAGTGTGTGCATCATGTAGTACTTGGTGTAGGTTATGATTGTAATCTCTTGTAGATTATGAAGTTAACTATTACTATGATAGTATTGATGCAATCTATTCCCCCTTTCATAGCTATTGTTGATAGTGTGTATGCTATGTTAGTACTCGGTCTAAATTGCAACGGTCTATTATGCACTCTAGAGGTTACTCTAATATGAACTCCGGATGTTGTGGAGCTTGTTTACTCCGGCTTGAGGTGTGCTCTTGTAGCCCTACACAATGAATGGTGTTTGTTATCCAACAAGAGAGTGTAGAAAGTAGCATTTATTTATTCAGTTATGTGATCAATGTTGAGAGTGTCCACTAGTGAAAGTATGATCCCTAGGCCTTGTTTCTAAGCATTGAAACACCGTTTCCATCAAGTTCTGTTACATGTTTGCTTACTGCCATCTTTATTTCAGATTGCTATTACCACTCATATTCATCCATATTACTTGTATTTTACTATCTCTTCGCCGAACTAGTGCGCCTATACATCTGACAAGTGTATTAGGTGTGTTGGGGACACAAGAGACTTCTTGTATCATAATTACAGGGTTGCTTGAGAGGGATATCTCTGACCTCTACCTCCCTGAGTTCGATAAACCTTGGGTGATTCACTTAAGGGAAACTTGCTTCTGTTCAACAAACCTCTGCTCTTGGAGGCCCAACACTGTCTACAGGAATAGAAGCGTGCGTAGACATCAACCGCCTTTCCTCCTCGTCCCCGGACAGGGTTTCTGCTCCGCAATGGGGCCGGCTCCATGCCACCATGACCCGTCGCGCGGGGGGGGGGGGTGAAAGGACACGGATGCCGCCTAGAGGGGGTGAATAGGCGGTTTAAAACTTTTACGAATATGGCTTAACAAATGCGGAATAAAACTAGCGTTTAATTTGTCAAGCACAAAACCTATATAACTAGGGTTCACCTATGTGCACCAACAACTTATGCTAAGCAATTCAAGCAACTATGTGATAGCAAGATATATAACTTCAAGCACGAAGGCTATCACAAAGTAAAGTGCATAAGTAAAGAGCTTGGGTATAGGAATAACCGAAGTGCGCGGAGACAACGATGTATCCCGAAGTTCACACTCTTGCGAGTGCTACTCTCCGTTGGAGCGGTGTGGAGGACAAGTCACTCCAAATGCTCGAAGGCCACCGTATTCTCCTCGAGAATTCCCACCAAAAGGGATGTCCTCGATCCACTATGGAACCTTAGGGTGGTCACCGAACCAGCACAAAGCTTGGGGCTATCTCCACAACTTAATTGGAGGCTCCCAATAAATCGCCACAAAGGCCTTGCCCTTGAAGAATCTCCACAACTCAATTGTAGTCCCCAAGAACACCACAAAGACCACAAAGACCACTAAGCCGTCTAGGGTCCAAAGACCCAAGAGGAACACGCTTCGGGAACAAGCTCCCGAAGTGAATATCTCACGAACTTTCACCTCCACGTATCACCGCGGAGAAGTCAAACCAATGCACCAAATGCAATGGCAAGAACACCACAAAGATGGTCCAATCCTTCACTCTCAAATTCCAACAAAGCTACTAAAGCTATTGGGGGAATAAGAGAGAAAGAACAAAATAAGAGGAACACCAAATTTCTCTCCAAGATCTAGATCTAGTGATTCCCTCACAAAGAGGGGGATTTGATTGGTGCAAATATAGATCTAGACCACCTCTCTCTTTTCCTCAAATTTGAGCAAGAATCATGGAGGAATTAGGGGAGGGGAAGCTCTTATGAGTTCAACAATAACAATGGTGGAGAGTGATACGTCCAATTTGCATCACTATTTTATATCATAATTTGCTGTTATTCATTGATATATTTCATATTGGGACACAATACTTATGTTATTTCATCTATTTTGCATGTTTCATCATTATTGGAGGATCGAACACCGGAGCCAGGATTCTGCTGGAAAAAGCACCGTCAGAACGCAATATTTCGGAAGATCAACTCTGGAAGGAAATTATACCAAAAATCCTATTTTTCAAGATGACGAAGGAAGCCAGAAGGAGGAGCCAGGAGCAGCCAGGGTGGGCCCACACCCTAGGGCGGCGCGGCCCAGGCCCTGGCCGCGCCGGCCTATGGTCTGGGGGGCCCACGACCCTTTTCGCCTCCTTTTCTTCGCCAAACCCTTCGTCCCAAAGACCTAAGCCACAGAGGGTACCTCGCGAAGAGTTACAGCCGCCTCTGCGGGGCGGAGAACACCAGAGAGAAAAGAGCTCTCCGGCGGGCAGGAATCCGCCGGGGAAATTCCCTCCGGGAGGGGGAAATCGACGCCATCGACACCGTCATCGAGCTGGACATCATCGCCATCACCATCATCATCATCTCCACCATCATCACCACCGTCATCACCGCTGGACACCGCCACCGCCGTAGCAATTTGGGTTTGATCTTGATTGTTTGATAGGGGAAACTCTCCCGGTATCGATTCCTACTTGTTGTTGATGCTATTGAGTGAAACCATTGAACCAAGTTTATGTTCAGATTGTTATTCATCATCATATCACCTCTGATCATGTTCCGTATGATGTCTCGTGAGTAGTTCATTTAGTTCTTGAGGACATGGGTGAAGTCTAAATGTTAGTAGTGAACTATGGTTGAGTAATATTCAATGGTGTGATATTTAAGTTGTGGTGTTATTCTTCTAGTGGTGTCATGTGAACGTCGACTACATGACACTTCACCATTTATGGGCCTAGGGGAATGCATCTTGTACTCGTTTGCCAATTGCGGGGTTGCCGGAGTGACAGAAACCTAAACCCCCGTTGGTATATCGATGCGGGAGGGATTGCAGGATCTCAGAGTTTAAGGCTGTGGTTAGATTTAATTCTTAATTACTTTCTTGTAGTTGCGGATGCTTGCAAGGGGTATAATCACAAGTATGTATTAGTCCTAGGAAGGGCGGTACATTAGCATAGGTTCACCCACACAACACTTATCACAACAATGAAGATTATTTAGCCGTATGTAGCGAAAGCACTAGACTAAAATCCCGTGTGTCCTCGAGAACGTTTAGTCATTATAAGTAAACAAACCGGCTTGTCCTTTGTGCTAAAAAGGATTGGGCCACTCACTGCAATTATTACTCTCGCACTTTACATACTCGTACTTTATTCAACTGTTACATCAAACCCCTGAGATACTTGTCTGTGAGCATTTACAGTGAATCCTTCATCGAAACTGCTTGTCAACACCTTCTGCTCCTCGTTGGGATCGACATTCTTACTTATCAAAGATACTACGATACACCCCCTATACTTGTGGGTCATCAAGACTATTTTCTGGCGCCGTTGCCGGGGAGTGAAGCGCTATTGGTAAGTGGAATTGGTAAGGAAAACCTTTACTGTTGTGCTGATTTTATTTCTGCCTGCTGCTATAAGTCATTATGGAGAGATCTTCTCTTCAATTTCTATTTGGGAAATCTACTACTACTGCAACGGTAGTGGATGAGGCGCCAGGTGAGGAAGTGATACCATATAAAATACCTATGAAAATTATTGAACGTGTTATGGATAACCGCTATGAAGGGGATGGAACTGTCCATCCTGGTGATCATTTTGTTTTTGCATGAATTATGCGGGTTATTCAAATGTGCAGGTATTGCTATGGATGAAGTGAGGAAGAAACTATTCTCTTTGTCGCTGTCCGGTAAGGCGGCGCATTGGTATAAATTCTTGGATAATGGGGATTCTCTTGAATGGAATGATATTGTGCCCGGTTTTATTCTAAGTTCTATCCTCCAAGTGAAATTCATAAGGATCGGAATCGCATATATAATTTTTGGCCTCATGATGGAGAGAGCATCGCCCAAGCTTGGGGGAGATTGAAGTCTTTAATGCTCAAATGCCCCATTCATGAGCTTCCTGGTAATGTTATTATTGATAATTTCTATGCAAGACTTTCTTTTCAAGACAAGACCTTGTTGGATACTTCTTGTTCTGGATCATTTACACGCAACAAAGAAGAGTTTAAAAGGGACCTTCTTGATCGGATCCAAGAAAATACTGAAGGTTGGGAGAACGACAAGGATAGAGAATCAGGTATAATTTATGATTATAAATGCATTGAAGCTTTTATGGATACTGATAAATTTCGTAATATGAGTGCTATATATGGTCTTGATTCTCAAGTTGCTGTAAATCTTTATAAAGCTTTTGCCTCTCATTATGAATTGCCAAAGAAGAATTTTGATAAGTATCATGAACCGTATAAAGATAAAATTGATTCATCTATTAATAAATGCGTTGTAGTTGAAACTGCTGATCGTGTTATTCCTGAAGCTTATATTGAAAAAACTCCTTTCCCTGCTAAAATGAAAGAGTACTCTGTTATAAATAGTGCGGTTCATAAAAGTGAAAAGAAACCTGTAGAACCAGAAGAACAAATAAAAGTTGAACCTGCTGTTGCAATAGTTAAAGATCTTGTGACTGAAAATGTGGAGGATGGTCATATTATTTTCTGTCAAGATGCTTCTAATATTGTCTCACATCCTAATAAACCCAAACGAGCTAGTGTTCCTATGCTATCTGTTAAAATTGGTGATCATTGTTATTATGGATTATGTGATATTGGTGCAAGTGTTAGTGCTATTCCGTATGAGCTTTACACGGAGATTATGCACGAAATTGATTCTTGTGAACTTGAAGATATTGATGTGGTTATTCAGCTGGCTAATAGAGAAACTATTTCTCCAATTGGTATTGTTCGAGATGTGGAAGTTTTATGCGGTAAGATTAAATATCCTGCTGACTTTTTGGTACTTGGTTCTGCTGCTAGTGATTATTGTCCTATTATTTTTGGTAGACCTTTTCTAAATACTTGTGGAGCTATTATAGATTGCAAGAAAGAGAAAATTTTGACTAAATTCGCTGGTGAATCTTATGAGTTTAACTTCTCTAAATTTACTAAAACTCCTTATAAAGCTGATTTGCCTAGTAATGATTTTAAAATGGAGCAATGTGCATCTATTGTTCTTGTTCCTAATAATCCTTTGCAGCAACATTTGGAGGATAGCGAGAGCGAAATTTTTAGGAAAGAAAGAGATGAGCTTGAGGAAATTTTTCTTCGCCAACCTATTCTCAAGCATGATTTACCGGTGGAAGATTTGGGTACAACACCGCCACCAAAGGAAGATCCTGTTTTTGATTTAAAGCCTTTACCTGATAATCTTAAATATGCTCATATTGATGATAAGAAAATAAATCCTGTTATTATAAGTTCTAAGCTTTCAGAGATTGAGGAAGAAAGGTTATTGGAAATATTGAAGAAGCATCGAGGCGCTATTGGCTACACTCTTGATGATTTGAAGGGGATTTCTCCGTCTATATGCCAACATGCTATTAATATGGAAGATGATGCAAAGCCTATTGTTGAACCTCAGCGTCGTCTAATTCCGAAGATGAAGGAAGTGGTAAGGAATGAGGTATTACGACTTCTTGAAGCTGGTATTATATATCCTATTGCTGATAGTAGATGGGTTAGTCCTGTGCATTGCGTTCCCAAGAAAGGAGGTATGACTGTTGTGCCTAATGATAATGATGAGCTCATTCCTCAAAGAGTAGTTGTAGGGTATAGAATGTGCATTGATTTTCGAAAAGTTAATAAAGTTACTAAGAAAGATCATTACCCTTTACCATTTATTGATCAAATGCTAGAAAGATTGTCTAAAAATACTCATTTTTGCTTTCTTGATGGTTATTCAGGTTTTCACAAATTGCTGTTAAAGCTAAAGATCAAGAGAAAACCACTTTTACTTGTCCCTATGGAACTTATGCTTATAGACGCATGCCTTTTGGTTTATGTAATGCTCCTGCTACTTTTCAAAGATGCATGTCTGCTATTTTTCATGGTTTTTGTGAAAGTATTGTAGAGGTATTCATGGATGATTTTTCCGTCTATGGGAATTCTTTTGATAGTTGCTTGCGAAACCTTGATAAAGTTTTGCAGAGATGTGAAGAAACTAACCTTGTTCTTAATTGGGAGAAATGCCACTTTATGGTTAATGAAGGAATTGTATTGGGACATAAAATTTCTGAGAGAGGTATTGAAGTTGATAGAGCTAAAGTTGAAGCAATTGAGAAGATGCCCTATCCGAGGGATGTTAAAGGTATTCGTAGTGTTCTTGGTCATGCTTGGGTTTTATAGGAGATTTATTAAAGATTTCTCCAAGATTTCAAAGCCTCTTACTAATCTTCTTCAAAAAGATGTACCATTTGTTTTTGATGATGATTGTAAGGAAGCTTTGAAACTCTTAAGAAAGCCTTAACAACTGCTCCTATAGTTGAACCTCCTGATTGGAACTTACCCTTTGAAATTATGTGTGATGCTAGTGATTTTGCTGTAGGCGCTATTCTTGGACAGCGAGTAGATAAAAAACTGAATGTTATTCATTATGCTAGTAAAACTCTTGATGCTGCCCAAAGAAATTATGCTACAACTGAAAAGGAATTATTAGCTGTAGTCTTTGCTTGTGATAAATTTAGATCTTATATTGTTGATTCAAAAGTTACTATTCATACTGATCATGCTGCAATTAGATACCTAATGACAAAGAAAGATGCTAAGCCGAGGCTTATTAGATGGGTACTTCTTTTGCAAGAATTTGATCTACATATTGTAGATAGGAAAGGTGCTGATAATCCTGTTGCTGATAATTTGTCTAGATTGGAAAATATTGCTTATGATCCTGTTCCTGTTAATGATAGTTTTCCAAATGAACAATTGGCTGTAATAAAGGTGAGCTCGCGAGACAGTCCTTGGTATGCTGATTATGCTAACTTTATTGTTTCCAAGTACTTGCCTCCAACCTTTTCAGCTCAGCAAAGGAGGAAATTCTTTTATGACTTGAGGCATTATTTCTGGGATGACCCACACTTATATAAAGAAGGAGTGGATGGTATTATGCGAAGATGTGTTCCTGAGTATGAACAACAAGAAATATTGAGTAAATGTCATGGTAGTGCTTATGGAGGACATCACGCTGGAGAAAGAACCGCGCAAAAGGTTTTACAATCAGGTTTTTATTGGCCAACTCTCTTCAAGGATGCGAGAAAGTTTATTTTATCTTGTGATGAATGCCAAAGGGTTGGTAATATCTCCAGACGCAATGAAATGCCTATGAATTATACTCTTGTTATTGAACCGTTTGATTGTTGGGGATTTGACTTCATGGGACCTTTTCCGTCTTCGGAAGGTAACATTCATATACTTGTTGCTGTTGATTATGTTACTAAATGGGTGGAAGCTATACCTACGAAAAGTGCTGATGGTGAGACCTCTTTAAGAATGCTCTTAGATATTATTTTTCCTAGATTTGGAGTACCTAGATATATTATGACTGATGGAGGTTCTCATTTTATTCATGGAGGTTTTAGAAAAACTCTTGCTAAGTATGGTATTAATCATAGAATTGCTTCTGCTTATCATCCTCAAACTAGTGGTCAAGTAGAATTATCAAATAGAGAGATTAAATCTATTTTGGGAAAGAAAATTAATAAAACTAGAAAGAATTGGGCTAGTAAATTGAAGGATGCACTTTGGGCTTATAGAACTGCTTATAAAAATCCCATGGGAATGTCACCTTATAAAATGGTTTATGGGAAAGCTTGTCATTTACCTCTAGAACTAGAGCACAAAGCTTATTGGGCTGTTAGAGAATTAAATAAAGATCCTAAACTTGCCGGTGATAAGAGGTTGTTGCAATTGAGTTCTCTAGATGAATGGAGAAGTGAAGCATATGAAAATGCTAAACTCTTTAAAGAGAAAGTTAAAAAATGGCATGATAGGAGGATTATCAAAAGAGAATTTAATATTGGGGATAAAGTCCTATTGTATCGGTCTCGTCTCAGATTCTTTGCAGGGAAATTACTCTCGAAATGGGAAGGACCATATGTTGTCGAGGAGGTGTATCGTTCAGGAGCAATCAAAATTAGCTCTCTCCAAGGCAATGCTACGCAAGTGGTGAATGGACAAAGACTCAAGCATTATATCTCGGGTGATTCTTATAATGTTGATGTTGATATTATTCAAGTGGAAACACCGGAGGCCTACATCAAAGGGCAAATTGACAGTCCGCCAGAACTCGACTTCGAATAGGTAACAGTACTGGTAATGAAAAGTACGCAATTTACTTTCCGAACTATATTTTTGCTGTTTTTGGAAAATATGAGAAATTACGAGTTCGAAACGGAGTGGAAAGGACGCACGAGGGGGTGCCACCATAGGGCGGCGCGGCCTGACCTGGGCCCGTGCCGGCCTATGGTTTGGCCGCCTCGTCGCCCCTTTCCGACTCTGGTTCGATCTGGTGCTTTCCGTTTGTCGTGAAAAATTTTGCTATATAATCCCCCGGACCCCTGGAGGTCCGTATATCGTTTTCTCGACGTGTTTTGTTTCGAGCTGTTTCTGCCAGGATCTGTTTTTGGTTTAGAAGCACCATGGTCTCCAAGAACAAGGGCAAGGAGTTTCCGGATGAAGATGATCGAGATCTCGGGTGGAAAGAGGAAGACAAGGACGTCAAGGAAGAAGATGAAGAAGAGGTGGAGGAAGACTCGCGCGCACGCCCGCGTGCTACCATCGCAAGCATCAAGGTGGTGGACAACCCTTTTGTGCAAACAAGAGCGCAAGAATTCGCACTGGAGGAGCAGTCCCACGTCATTACCTAGCTCCGAAAACATCTCCATCAGGCACTCATCACCCCTTCCACAATCTAATTTTCAATAATCAAATTGAAGGGACTCCCAAGGCAGCATTGCCTAGCCAATGGGATATAGATCGCTCTAACACTGCAGGAGAGAAGGAGCCTGAGGCTGAAGAGTGGGGAAATAACTCCAAGAGCTGGGACTCGCCATCAGACAGACTCTTTAACCGCGTCGAGCACAATTCAGAGATGATTCGCAATCTCATGTACAGGATTGACGAGCTTCAGGAGCTTATTGAGAAGCTCGGGAGGAGTTCATCACCATCATCGCCAAAGGAGTAATTCATCATCGGTATTGGCATCCCCTTGGTTTGTTCCAAGCTTGGGGGAGTGCCGCGGTATCACATTATCACTACCTTTTACTTTTATTGTCAAGTAGTATCATATCATGAGTAGGGAAGTTATCATATAAGATGGGTTGCGTTTGGAAGTATCTCTCCTTTATTTGGTTATCTATGTATCCCTTGGTGTGAGTTATCGTTATGGAATATTAATGAGAAGTCTTATCATTTACATATTGCACATCTTATTTTAGTTTGCAATCTCTATTATATGATTCACCTTGTTGTTAGTATTGGTATCACTTTGGGAGCATTGAATAAATCTATTTGGTTTTGGCAAACTTAGCATTGGTCAATAGCAACAACACTTTGAGGTTTAAATAGAAAAGAGAAATACATGTAGATGTTTCATTGTCTTTCTTGTTAGCTCATAGCTTATTATTCTGAAGTTAAAATTGTTTGTACTTACAAGGAAGATGCATGATTGTTTCTATCACATGTATATTTGTTTGTTTCCCTCGACTCTTATGCTTGCTAATTAACCTTGCTAGCCAAAGACCTGTACTGAGAGGGAATACTTCTCGTGCATCCAAACCTTAACCCAAACCTATGCCATTTGTGTCCACCATACCTACCTACTACATGGTATTTTCTGCCATTCCAAGTAAAAACTTCATGTGCTACCTTTAAACAATTCAAAACTTAGTATCTCTTATTTGTGTCAATGTTTCATAGCTCATGAGGAAGTATGTGGTGTTTTATCTTTCAATCTTGTTGGGCAACTTCCACCAATGGACTAGTGGCTTCACCCGCTTATCCAATAATTTTGCAAAAAGAGCCGGCAATGGGATTCCCAGTCCCAAATTGATTAAACTAAATAGACACTCCTCCATGGTATGTGATTGATGGACGGCACCCGAAGGATTCGGTTAGCCATGGCTTGTGTAAGCAAAGGTTGGGGGGAGTGTCATCATCATAATAAAGCTAAAATAAAAAGGCACTCCTTCATGGTATGAGATTGTTGGCAGGCACCCGAGGATTCGGTTAGCCATGGTTTGTGAAAGAAAGGTTGGAAGGAATGCCACACAAAATGAAAATAATATGGGAGCCGCTCTTAGGAGGTTGTCTGGCAAGGGGGTTAGAGTACCCGCTACCAGTCGTTGACAACAACAAACACCTCTCAAAATGTTACTTTTATTCTCTTTATATGATTGCAAAAATTGAAAAAGCTCTAGCACATGATTTAATCCTGCTTCCCTCTGCGAAGGGCCTGTCTTTTACTTTATGTTGAGTCAGTAAACCTATTTCCCTCCATCTCAAGCAAGCATTTGAGTAGTTGTGATCAAACCATTATATTGTGATTTGCTACATCATGTCTTTTATTCTTCTTTGTTTAGTACAAGTTTTATTTGAATGAATATAGCTTTGCAAGTTATCAATGATTATGAGTAGACCATTACGATTGAGTATGCAAGTTGTGCCTTATAAACTCTAACATGAGAGCGCTGCTCAATGAGATAAATATAATCTGTTAATTGTTCTGCGACCAAGAACGAAGTTTGCCATCACCAATCATGATTTCTCATGCACCTTTACTTGTGATTACCTTATACTTGTTTCAATATGAGTTATAAGAGATTGTTTACTATAATGTCCTGTGTGAATGAATATGATGCTTCTTGTCCGTATTTTATTTATCGACTCTTCACTCCATAAACATGTGGTCATGTCTATCGAGCTCGATTTCGCTTGGGGACAAGCGAAGTCTAAGCTTGGGGGAGTTGATACGTCCAATTTGCATCACTATTTTATATCATAATTTGCTGTTATTCATTGATATATTTCATATTGGGACACAATACTTATGTTATTTCATCTATTTTGCATGTTTCATCATTATTGGAGGATCGAACACCGGAGCCAGGATTCTGCTGGAAAAAGCACCGTCAGAACGCAATATTTCGGAAGATCAACTCTGGAAGGAAATTATACCAAAAATACTATTTTTCAAGATGACGAAGGAAGCCAGAAGGAGGAGCCAGGAGCAGCCAGGGTGGGCCCACACCCTAGGGCGGCGCGGCCCAGGCCCTGGCCGCGC
This sequence comes from Lolium perenne, assembly GCF_019359855.2. NCBI lineage: Eukaryota > Viridiplantae > Streptophyta > Magnoliopsida > Poales > Poaceae > Lolium > Lolium perenne. The sequence goes on along the minus strand of NC_067248.2, from coordinate 120,739,203 downwards.
CGGCCTATGGTCTGGGGGGCCCACGACCCTTTTCGCCTCCTTTTCTTCGCCAAACCCTTCGTCCCGAAGACCTAAGCCACAGAGGGTACCTCGCGAAGAGTTACAGCCGCCTCTGCGGGGCGGAGAACACCAGAGAGACAAGAGCTCTCCGGCGGGCAGGAATCCGCCGGGGAACTGTCCTCCGGGAGGGGGAAATCGACGCCATCGACACCGTCATCGAGCTGGACATCATCGCCATCACCATCATCATCATCTCCACCATCATCACCGCCGTCATCACCGCTGGACACCGCCACCGCCGTAGCAATTTGGGTTTGATCTTGATTGTTTGATAGGGGAAACTCTCCCGGTATCGATTCCTACTTGTTGTTGATGCTATTGAGTGAAACCATTGAACCAAGTTTATGTTCAGATTGTTATTCATCATCATATCACCTCTGATCATGTTCCGTATGATGTCTCATGAGTAGTTCATTTAGTTCTTGAGGACATGGGTGAAGTCTAAATGTTAGTAGTGAACTATGGTTGAGTAATATTCAATGGTGTGATATTTAAGTTGTGGTGTTATTCTTCTAGTGGTGTCATGTGAACGTCGACTACATGACACTTCACCATTTATGGGCCTAGGGGAATGCATCTTGTACTCGTTTGCCAATTGCGGGGTTGCCGGAGTGACAGAAACCTAAACCCCCGTTGGTATATCGATGCAGGAGGGATCGCAGGATCTCAGAGTTTAAGGCTGTGGTTAGATTTAATTCTTAATTACTTTCTTGTAGTTGCGGATGCTTGCAAGGGGTATAATCACAAGTATGTATTAGTCCTAGGAAGGGCGGTACATTAGCATAGGTTCACCCACACAACACTTATCACAACAATGAAGATTATTTAGCCGTATGTAGCGAAAGCACTAGACTAAAATCCCGTGTGTCCTCGAGAACGTTTAGTCATTATAAGTAAACAAACTGGCTTGTCCTTTGTGCTAAAAAGGATTGGGCCACTCGCTGCAATTATTACTCTCGCACTTTACATACTCGTACTTTATTCAACTGTTACATCAAACCCCCCTGAATACTTGTCTGTGAGCATTTACAGTGAATCCTTCATCGAAACTGCTTGTCAACACCTTCTGCTCCTCGTTGGGATCGACATTCTTACTTATCGAAGATACTACGATACACCCCCTATACTTGTGGGTCATCAGAGAGTTTGAGAGAGAGGAGGAAGAAGAAGTGACCCCAAAAGAGAGAGGAAAAATACTTAAATAGGGGCTGCCCAAATCTGCCCGTTGGGGCTGGCTCGACTTGGGCCGGTAGTACCGGCCACCAAAGGGCGGTACTACCGCCCGTGGGTGCTGCGTGCGTGAGTAAGAGCGAGCGTGCTGGGGAGAAAGAGCTGCGGGCCGGGAGGGGGAGACCGGAGGCTCCGACCAAGGTACCGGCCCGGGTACCGCCGAAGCTCCCAACTCCCTGGACACTTACTGAGAGCAAGGCTGCACTAGCGGTACCGCGAGCGGTACCTCGCCTGGAGGCTCCGGCCAGGACAGGCCGTTGGTACCGGCCGCATGACCAAGCTTACTGGGAGCAAATCGCAGGGAGCGGTAGTGACTCCGGTAGTAAAACGGTGATACCGGCCATGGTGTGGAGGTAGTACCGGCAGCGTGCTGCTGGAAGTGCCGGCCTGGCCAACACACACGGCTGGCCCAAGCTTAGCTAGCTTTTTTTGAACAAGTAGCAGGGCCTGGAAGGCCCCAGATTCATTCATATCAAACGTGGCGGTTACAAATTACAGAGAGGCCCTTGACAACTTTCGCCCTGAGAAACCTAATATTTGAAGAAAGGCCCTCACACTTTACAACAAGCACCCCGAGACAATAAAAAGAAAAGCGATCAGGTCCCTGAGATGCGCCGCCACCAGACGCCGGCGTCCCCCAGGCGTTGCCGCCGAGGAACAGGGCGCAGATGCTCGAACACCCGACTCCGGCGAAGATCCGTCGCCGCTGGACGCCAGTAGACCACCGGGGACAAACCACTTGGTGGAATCTGGACGCCGAGCTCCAGCAGCTAGGGAGAGAGGCCTCCGAACTGGAGGTAGAAGAAGGGCCGCCATGCCGGCCAAAGATCACGCCGCCGATGATGAGCAGCGTGTGTTTCGCTCGAAGGAGTTCCGACGAAGAAGTTCCATAGCACCCCTTAGGCTTGCGCCGATGAGCAAGGATCCAGTCCATCCTTCCGCCGTTTCTCCTCTCACCACCACGGCAAGGCGGGGAAAACAGCAGAGGAGATGATCCGGAGCCGCAACTACAACGGCAGAGAGAGCAGGATCTCTCCCCAGAACAGAAAACCAGCGAGCCTGACTTCTCATCCTCCTCGCCACCCTGGCCGGCCAGGAGAGAAGCATAGGCAAGCCAAACAGCAGCAGCATCGCACTCCCCCACGCCACCACGGCCGGCCAGGAGGGCTTCACCTCTGCTGAGATCTAGGGGAAAAGAGAGGCCTGCAACCATCGGATTATTGGAGAAGACGATGCAGCTCCCAGCTTCTCCTCCCTCCAGCCATCGGAGCAGAGGAAGAAGCAGCAGCAGCCCTAAGTTGGCCCAGATCTGGCGGCGAAGATCCCGGCCATCGTCTTCACTATGGGGCAGACGCCCAGACGGTGGCATACGCCACAAAAACAACAACAAAACTACTCCTAAAACTACCCGGCACCTACCTAGACCGACTCCAGCCAGCTATTCCGGCGGAGTGGTCATCGGCAGCCCGTACAAGGAGGAAGAAGAAGCAGTTACTGTAGACGCTTGAGAGGAGATGGGGGGGAAAAGAAGTCTTGCTTTTTTCAAGCTTAGCTAGCTAGCCTTGTATTTTTGCATACCATGGCCAGCCATCAAGAGCTAGCTAGCTAAACCAAGTGCTAGCTTGCCTGGCACACATACACACCACGATCAGCACAAGCACCAAACGGCCAGCTACCCTTCGTATCTTTTTTATTTTTATTTTTCATTGGATAATTTCTTGAGATAGAATAAGGAATCAAGGTAGCAAAAAGCAAATACTAGAAACCCAATAACTTGGACTAGCAAAAACCGATAGAGGTGTAACCAATTTTGTTCGAAAGAGGACGACAAGATCTACCCAATAAAAGGTGAAAGTATGGAAAATATTAGAGGATATTTTCCTATGAATTTTAGAGCAAAACCTCTAAACGCGGGGAACCGAAAAAACCCAATATCGAAAACGCAACAAGTGGTTTACGCGAAATCCGTTTTCGATGAACTAGAGCTTGTCATGGAAATAACCACAAGCTCTATAACACCACATGGATAAGATCCAAATAACAAGCAAGAGAGATGATGCAAGGATGCAAAGGTTTGACCGCACTCCGGACGATACGATCGAGTTACTCACTCGAGAGCCCCTTGATAGTACGACACTAAGCCTATAAACCGGTCTCCCAACTAAACCATGAGACCGGTAAGAAAGAAACCATATGAAGAGCAAACCTTAACCTTGCGCATTCCACTTGAGCTTGATGATGACGATCTTGGCCACGAGGTGGAACGCCTTTCTTGATTGTGCTTGCTTGATGAATTCTTGCGGATTGCTCCCCCATAATCCACTATGGGAGAGCTTCTTCTTCGGTGCATCTTCACATATCCATGAACACATATGAATGGCAAGCTTCAAGCATGTGAGCTCTTCGAGTTGACTCATCTTGAACTTGCCCCATTTTTTCATATTGCAACCTTGACGCCAACTTATGATTCAAGCATTGCCTATGGACAACACCTACACATATAACTCAATGCAACCATTAGTCCATAGGGATTGTCATTAATTACGAAAACCACACATGGGGGCTCTATGCACTTTCAATCTCCCCCATTTTGGTAATTGATGACAATCTCTTTGAGAGGGTTTATATGAGGAATTTAAGAAACAAAACAAGTTGAATATATAGAACAAACTCCCCCATAATATATGCACGTGTGAATGAACTTGAATGAACTTGAATTTCATTGCATATATTGGCAATCAAAGCCTAGTGGATTTTCCTCTAAATATTCAACCAAGCAAGGCAACAAGATGCAAAGCATGAAGGGCAAATACTTTGGCACACAGTAAGAAGCATAAAACCCAATTCCCTTAAACCTTCGAAACTTCTCCCCCATTGGCATCCATTGCTGAAATGGGCAAAAAATCTTGAAAGGTCAATATAGTAAGACTTCCTCCACAAGGTGTGCATTTCTCATATTGTGAGTGGAATCAAATGCACGTATCCGATGATGAATACACGGAGGGATTCAAACTATACAAGGATCAAAGATTGCAAAAAGATAACAAAGTCAAGAAGTTTCAGCACATGAAGCAAGAAATCAAATGAACCCAAACATGGAACCAAATGAAACATAAATATTATGATAAGATCAAGTAGGGTGCTCTAAATAACATAAGGAAGGTCCCCAAGGGTTTGTGCACAAAGATAGACAATTTTTATTGGAATATAGGTGCACAAACGTGGTATCATCACTCCCATAATATCATTCAAAGCAAAAGATACCAAGTGAAATAAAATCTTATGATCACCGCAAATTAGTGCTTTAAATAAAATGAGGAAGCTCCCCCAAGGTACATGCATAAATTAGATTGTTGTATTTGAATACAATATGCATAACATGGAATCATCACTGCCTCATTACCATCAAAACAAACAATTGCAATAGATCATAGATAAGAAATTAAGTTTGACACTTGGAGAAAAGAAGTGGTTGAGAAATAAGTAAGAGATACCATAAGTAGAGGCTCAACCAAAAGAATATGTGAGAAGCATGGCCAAGCATATTATAAGACTAATACAAGAATGCGGAAATAAAATCATCATAGTCTTCAAAGAATGATTTTGCTTATCATGACCAATCAACACATATCAATTGGAAACGATATCAAATGGAGATGTATCACCTCTCATGTATATAAGTTACTCTAAGTAGACAATATCATGAAGATTTTTATCCACAAAGAAACATGTACACACAAAATAGATACAAAAAAAAAATTAAAACATGATATCCAAAGCAAAGTCATGTAATATACCAATAAGATCTTTTCTTAATAGCATGCCCAAGGGCTAAATTTTATCTTATTGTACATTAATGAACTTCAAACACAAACACATCAAAGACATCACAAATATCAACAAGGGAAAGAAGATAGTTGGGATGTTTTGAGAAAAGCAACAAATATCGCAACTAAAGGATACCAAATGAAAGAACTCAATTTGCAATAAGGAGGTTTCATTAAGGCATTTGCAAATAGAGAGATTCATGCCAAGATGCAACCACGAGGTGGGATACAAGAAAAGTATGCATGAAAAGATACTTGTTACCAAGATAGCATTGGTGTGGATGTAGTAGATATGAGTTCGCGGATCATCCTAGCTTGCCTCAAATAATCATTTAGTAACCACTTCTTCCTTATGAATTTGGCAAACATCCAATGCATCTTCATGTACCTAAAACAAATTTAAGTACAAAATGGTTCCCAAACTAAGTGGGTCCAAAGTAGTTAGACACTACAACATATATGACAAGCTCCACGTAAATATGTGCATATTGATATGAAATTGAATTTCATGCACATCTTAGCCCATTTAGGATTTGTTGGAGTTTACCCTATATATTGGAACAAGAAAGCAAAGCATGTCATAGAATATACATTTAGTAAATATGCATGCATGAGACTCTCAAGAACCAACCGGAAATACAATTTGGACGAAACACCAATTAAATCAAGAACAATAGTTGTCCAAATTATATTGAAGAATCAAATCAACACAAGATTGATTTCAAAGACTTATCTCATTACAAGAAGCTAATTAAAACCAAAACAAGTAATGAGATAACCAACTCTCAAGAGAGCAAGGTTCCAACAAATAATCCAAACCCTCACACTTTTCATGATGGCACAAGTGCCGAAAAGAAAGGTTTGTCTTCCAAAATCAAGTACTTGATAAAGATCAAGCAATGAAATGATAGGATCATAAAATTGGCATTCAAACACAAATACGAGAGATCCACCAAGATTAGTGCATTGTTTAGGATTTTGCATTTGAATACACAATGCACAAAAGTGGGATCATTATTCTACCCATATTTAATAAAACGCTAAGAAAGTTCAAGTAACAAATTATATCCATAAAAAGCAAGGAAGACACATGGGAGTAAAATTAAAAAACTATTTCATGGCAAGAAATAAAGCAATTAAACACAAGAGCCAAGGTAAAGATGATCAATAAATATCTACCTCATCATAGATTACCAATTGTCCTAGGACAAGAGGTATTTGGGAAATATTTTCCGGTGGTAGTTTCCAAGTATATCCAAGCTCATATTCACACCAAAGAAAGCATATGGTAAAAGATATGAGTTAACCATCATGCAAAGAGAGTTTCTTGATAGCTTCAATTAATTACACCATCGTGCAAAGCAATGAATAGCATAACTTGAAGCACATGATTTCCCAAAAAGGATATGAGACACACATTGTGGAAAACCATGTCAAGAAAAGCTCTCACAAACAAGATCCACAAGGATATTAGCAAAGAAGCCATTTAAGCAGTTTGGACTTGTTTGAGAAAACCATTCCACATAGGAACAAGATAATTTACAATATCAATACTATGTGACACAACCTCAAATATACACATTTTCATGGCTTGTAATATGCACAAAGCATAATACTCCCCCATAATGTGATATAGAATTTATTTTCACAAGAGGCAACAAGGAACCAACAAGAGACAATTAATGGATATCATAGAATTTGAATTTCTCATGAGGATGACATACCACATAGAGACTAGATAAATTTGTAATATCAATTCTAAGTGGTATTCCTCATGTACACACATTTTTAGGGTTGTGACATTCCCAAGGGCATATCACTCCCCCAAAATGGGATAGTCCATTAATCACTCCCAAGAGCCATTATAAGATACAAAAAGATGCAAATAGGCTCCAACACAAACACAAATACATGGTGCGCAACCTAACATTCATAGACTTGATTTCTCAAGATAAGTCAAGTAGGTAGCACGACATATACAAGCATATGCAAGGTACAAAACCAACATATGAAAAAAGGGGCGAGTAACTTTCAATGTAAACAAGTTAAGTACAAGTTACCGCAAGGAGGAACATTGGATATGATAGAAGTGAGATAACCCAAATGACTTGGCTTGAGACAATATAATTGATGAAGATCCCTTATTTCTTCATGATATAGACAAGTCTCCAATGCCCTCCAACATCACCTATTGATCAAGTTTTAGCTTGTTGGTCCCCAACCAAGTTGGGTCCTAAGAGGTTAGTCACAATAGGTTTGGCAACCCAAATGGTTCTTTTCTTGACACCACTTTGAGCACCAACATATTTGGCAAACACATTGCCAACCTCATCCTTACGAAGAGAATAAACATCATTAATGATGATAGGGTTGGATGAGGTACCAATAGTGCAAAAGGAGGAGATGTGGCCCTTCTCACGGCATATGTAGCAAGTTCTTCTCTTCTCCTTCTTCTCACTTGATTTCTCCACAATGGGAGCATTAGCTTGAATCTTCTTGGGAAGTGGCTTTTCTTCAACCCGAGGTTGGGCATTGCCTTGAACTTGAGGCCGCTTCCCTTCTTGCTTCTTATTAAGAGGCTTCTTCTTCAATGGGCAAGATCTAACATGATGCCCTTCAATTTTGCACTTGAAGCAAGTAATCTTGGCCAGATCTTTGACTTGAACTTGGCCCTTATTGTTCTTGGAGCTTTTGTACTTCTTCTTGTTGTTGGAGATAAATCCAAGTCCGCTCTTGTCATTGGGGAATTGTTGTACACTCAACATCTTGTCAAGTTGGCTTTTCCCTTCATGACCCTTTTTCAAGTCTTTCTTCAAAGAAGTGACTTGAGCCTTGAGCTCTTTGATTTCCTTTGACATACTAGCCTCATGAGCTAACTTTATCTTCTCATGGGACACTAGAAGATCATCATGGGAGCTAGAGAGCTTTCCATGACTTTCTTCCAAAATCCCATACTTGCTAGTTAGCAATTCAAGTTGAGCCCTTAGCTCAAAATTCTCCTTTAATATAGATGCTTCACAAGATGTAGAGTTAGTAGCACAAGCATCATCATTAATAGCAATAGGAGAAGGCAAGTTGGCATGCTCGTTTAGATATGAAGCTTTAAGTTGCTCATGTGACTCGGTGAGTTTGGTGAGCGCACTCTCAATAACCATAGAGCCATTTTTGAGTTTCTCAAAATCCTCAAGGAGTTTAGCATTAACAAACACAAGCTTATCATTTTTTAGCTTTAGATCATTTGCCACTTCAAGATCTCTATCATGGTTTTCCTTTATTCTAGACAATTCTAGAGAAAAGGTCTCCTCAAGAGATTCTTTGGTGGTTTGTTCTTCTTCAAGTTCACCCTTAAGAGAACCTATTTCATCGGCATATTCACGTTCAAGAGCACCCATTTTTAATATGGTGTTCTCATGCATCTCAATAAGTTTTTGGCTCTCAATAGCAAAAACTAAGATTTCAACAAATTTAGAGCAAGCAATTTTATTGTTGTGAAGAGCACGATGAATAACCTCACCCTTGTCATGTAGAGAGGCAATTGATTCCTCTTCTTCTTCTTGTACTTCATCTTCATCATTATGAGAAAGATTAGCTTCCGAGGTATGAGATACCGTAGAAGCCTTAGCCATAAGGCATATATGAGAAACTTGAGATGATGGAGTAGAAGCGATACTTGAAGCTCCATTCAAGATCTTGTCATTCCAATGGATTCTTTGGCTTCCTCTACATTGTTAGACACACAACAACTAGAGGAAATAGAAGCATTTATATCACGGCAACAAGAATTAGCAAGCATATCACCATGGCATTTAGATGAGCATTTAACACATGATATGCAAGGACTATCAACACAAGCTTGCGAATCATTTATAGTGCTATATGTGTCTAAGTCCAAAGATGAGGCATTGCAATAAGATAGAGATGGAGGATCATCAAGAATAGGCTCACCATCAATATTGCAATGGTCATCACCACTCACCTTGGCATTTCCTTGTGTCTTGCAACACAATGGTGAAGTGGATGAAAGTTCATCACGTCCGGAAGTGGAGGGAATACAATCATTCTCAATAATGTTGGACACATCATATTTTTCTTGAAGCTTTGTCCATAAATCATGAGCGCTCCGAAAAGGCAAGATTGCAAGAATATCTACATTGCTCAAAGAAGGAACAAGGACATTAGAAGCTTGAGCATTGAGATATAAATTTTTCTCATCCTCTAAAGATAGATTTTGGGAATCCATCGGAGGAGAAAAACCTATATCTACAATTCGCTCCATATGAGGGTCAATGGCCCGAAAATGACTAAGCATGCGAATTTTCCAAACATCATAATTTGTGCCATCGAATATACAAGTGTGATCATGCACTAAATCTCTAGCCGACATCCTTACTCTCAAGGCGGTGAAGCCTAGAATGAGAGACCGGGCTCTGATACCAATTGAAAGGACACGGATGCCGCCTAGAGGGTGGGTGAATAGGAGGTTTAAAACTTTTACGAATATGGCTTAACAAATGCGGAATAAAACTAGCGTTTAATTTGTCAAGCACAAAACCTATATAACTAGGGTTCACCTATGTGCACCAACAACTTATGCTAAGCAATTCAAGCAACTATGTGATAGCAAGATATAACTTCAAGCACGAAGGCTATCACAAAGTAAAGTGCATAAGTAAAGAGCTCGGGTATAGGAATAACCGAAGTGACGCGGAGACAACGATGTATCCCGAAGTTCACACTCTTGCGAGTGCTACTCTCCGTTGGAGCGATGTGGAGGACAAGTCACTCCAAATGCTCGAAGGCCACCGTATTCTCCTCGAGAATTCCCACCAAAAGGGATGTCCTCAATCCACTATGGAACCTTAGGGTGGTCACCGAACCCGCACAAAGCTTGGGGCTATCTCCACAACTTAATTGGAGGCTCCCAATAAATTGCCACAAAGGCCTTGCCCTTGAAGAATCTCCACAACTCAATTGGAGTCCCCAAGAACACCACAAAGACCACAAAGACCACTAAGCCGTCTAGGGTCCAAATACCCAAGAGGAACAAGCTTCGGGAACAAGCTCCCGAAGTGAATATCTCACGAACTTTCACCTCCATGTATCACCGCGGAGAAGTCAAACCGATGCACCAATTGCAATGGCAAGAACACCACAAAGATGGTCCAATCCTTCACTCTCAAATTCCAACAAAGCTACTAAAGCTATTGGGGGAATAAGAGAGGAAGAATAAAATAAGAGGAACACCAAATTTCTCTCCAAGATCTAGATCTAGTGATTCCCTCACAAAGAGGTGGATTTGATTGGTGCAAATATAGATCTAGACCACCTCTCTCTTTTCCTCAAATTTGAGCAAGAATCATGGAGGAATTAGGGGAGGGGAAGCTCTCATGAGTTCAACAATGGTGGAGAGTTTGAGAGAGAGGAGGAAGAAGAAGTGACCCCAAAAGAGAGAAGAAAAATACTTAAATAGGGGCTGCCCAAATCTGCCCGTTGGGGCTGGCTCGACTTGGGCCGGTAGTACCGGCCACCAAAGGGCGGTACTACCGCCTGTGGGTGCTGCGCGCGTGAGTGAGAGCGAGCGTGCTGGGGAGAAAGAGCTGCGGGCCGGGAGGGGGGGACCGGAGGCTCCGGCTAAGGTACCGGCCCGGGTACCGCCGAAGCCCCCAACTCCCTGGACACTTACTGAGAGCAAGGCTGCACTAGCGGTACCGCGAGCGGTACCTCGCCTGGAGGCTCCGGCCAGGACAGGCCGGTGGTACCGACCGCATGACCAAGCTTATTGGGAGCAAATCGCAGCGAGCGGTAGTGACTCCGGTAGCAAAACGGTGATACCGGCCATGGTGTGGCGGTAGTACCGGCAGCGTGCTGCTGGAAGTGCCGGCCTGGCCAACACACACGGCTGGCCCAAGCTTAGCTAGCTAGCCTTGTATTTTTGCATATCACGGCCAGCCATCAAGAGCTAGCTAGCTAAACCAAGTGCTAGCTTGCCTGGCACACATACACACCACGATCAGCACAAGCACCAAACGGCCAGCTACCCTTCGTATCTTTTTTATTTTTATTTTTCATTGGCTAATTTCTTGAGATAGAATAAGGAATCAAGGTAGCAAAAAGCAAATACTAGAAACCCAATAACTTGGACTAGCAAAAACTGAGAGAGGTGAAACCAATTTTGTTCGAAAGAGGACGACAAGATCTACCCAACAAAAGGTGAAAGTATGGAAAATATTAGAGGATATTTTCCTATGAATTTTAGAGCGAAACCTCTAAACGCGGGGAACCGAAAAAACCCAATATCGAAAACGCAACAAGTGGTTTACGCGAAATTCGTTTTCGATGAACTAGAGCTTGTCATGGAAATAACCACAAGCTCTATAACACCACATGGATATGATCCAAATAACAACCAAGAGAGATGATGCAAGGATGCAAAGGTTTGACCGCACTCCGGACGATACGATCGAGTTACTCACTCGAGAGCCCCTTGATAGTACGACACTAAGCCTATAAACCGGTCTCCCAACTAAACCATGAGACCGGTAAGAAAGAAACCATATCAAGAGCAAACCTTAACCTTACGCATTCCACTTGAGCTTGATGATGACGATCTTGGCCACGAGGTGGAACACCTTTCTTGATTGTGCTTGCTTGATGAATTCTTGCGGATTGCTCCCCCATAATTCACTATGGGAGAATTTCTTCTTCGGTGCATCTTCACATATCCATGAACACATATGAATGGCAAGCTTCAAGCATGTGAGCTCTTCGAGTTGACTCATCTTGAACTTGCCCCATTTCTTCATATTGCAACCTTGATGCCAACTTATGGTTCAAGCATTGCCTATGGACAACACCTAAACATATAACTCAATGCAACCATTAGTCCATAGGGATTGTCATTAATGACCAAAACCACACATGAGGGTCTATGCACTTTCAGGGGGCGGGGGGGGGGGGGCATCGGCAGGGGTCGCTGCAGCCATGCATAGGACTTTATCACAGGGCTCGATTTTTCTAGAAGACCTCTGGATTCACAGGAATTCGCAAAACATGCTACAAGTGTTTGCCCTACTCGGATTTTGCATATAGAACCCCAAATTTTTTGGATTCTTGTGAGTTGTTCCATCTACTAATGAGATTTTTGCCTACCCACTATTGCGTAGTTGGCTACCACTGCAGTGAAGTTGCCTACAACTGCATGGAAGTTGTGTACCGCTAGAGTGAAGTTGTCTGCAACTGCATTGAAGATGCATCATGTTGTTGTGAAGTTGCCTACAACTGCACTGGAGTTGCCTTGTGTGGTTGCGAAGTTGCCTCCAACTGATCAGACGTAAAGATCTTAAGTTGCTTTCATTTATTTAGTAGTTGCCTATTGTTGGGAGATGAATCGAAACCTAGAGCTCTATATGTGGACCTTGATGGTGGCGAGGGCTAAGGTGACATGCTCGAAAATGCCTGTATAGTGGACAAGATCAGACCGTCTTGAACTAGATCATGGACACGATGACCTGGACCTGCTTTGCGTCGTTGTTATCGCCTGGTGTTGTTTGTGAAGTTGTTTAGTTGCTGTGAAGTTGTTGTGAAGTTGCTTGTCACTGGTCTAAAGTTGTGTGTCGCTGGTGTGAAGTTGCATGTCGTTGGTGTGAAGTTACATACCGATGAAATAAAGTTACTTATCAATGGGATGAAGTTGCCTAGAACTGCACTAAAGCTGCATGTCAATGGTATGAAGTTGCTTACTAGTGGCAATGTTTAAAAGTCATCTATTGCTCCAGTGAAGTTGTATAAAACTATCTATGAACTTATCTGCTCTTGTTGTGACATTATTTGTTGTTTTTGTGAAACTTTTGAGTTGTCTACCACTGTTGTATACTTGACCATTGATGCAGCGTTGTTGTTTGCTGCTACAGTAAAGCTTTCTGCGTATGCTTGTTAAATCATCGATCTACTGCTATAGTGAAGATGCGAAGTTGTCAATTTGCTTTTAGTTAACGTGAAGTTGCTAACTGTTGTTGCGAATTCGCCTACCGTTGTTGTGACTCTAATTTTTTCGTGCAACACCGAAGTTGCACTGTCGCGTCCTAAAGTTGTTCAGTCCCGCACCAAAGTTGCTTCCTAAAAACATTTGTTGAAACATATGCAAGTGGGGTTTTATTTTAAAATCTCGTTGCAAGGATTCTGAAACTTAAAACGGATTATAATTCTTCTGATGCACGGTTTGTAAGTTATAGATTTTTTAAAATGGCTCATAATATTCAGCTAGCCTAGCAAGTTTTAAGAGATGGCTCGTGTTGTATGGTTCAGCCTGTTAGGGAAAAAAATATGAACGTGTTTTGTTGGAATAATTAGTTCGAACCAGATACGGGAGAGTTCTTTTCCATTTTTGTTATTACGGGACATGAACTTTCCTAATACGGAGGTGTGCCAGGTTCTGCCAACAAACGCTTGGGCGCTCGCTAGAGCTTCTCCCAGTCCCACCGCCCCACCGGCCACCGGCCATGTCCTTCCCTAAAATATTTCCGTAAGTTCCATCCCATAGGCCATAGGTATATCTTTTTCTGTTTTCGAGTGGGCTGTGGATGGGGCAGTACGTTGGGCTGAGGCAGCTAGGAATTGGGACCGGTCCGTGGAAAAGGAATGACTGGGTTGAAATGGTTGGTAGGTGGGCTGTGTGTGTGGACGAGCCTTTTATACCAAGACAAGGTTGTACATTACAAGCCCGAAAACAATTCAGTTGGGCCATAAAAAAGTAGCTTGCTTGTTCTTCTACCCAAATTTAATCCCGACTCTTTTGAGTTTAGAGTAACGGTAGAAGATAGAGGAAATATAGAAGATATCTCCCCCCTAAAAAACTATAAAAGATATCTAAGTCGAACACAACCATAAAATAAGCATTTTTTATGGTGTTGGTCGAAAAGTGCAATAGATCCCGCAAAACAGCATGTACTGCATTTCTTTTGAAGTTTCCAGCAAATCCACCCCACGTACCGCACATTTGCAGTTTCACGGACCAAATATAAGCAAAATTGCAAACGACTTTTGTTATACCGAATTTTGCAGTATATGCTAGATTTGCTCTTACACGCGGAAAATATTATGTCATTCGGTGCTCCAATTTCTAACCGGACATTAGGATGTGGAAGGAGACGTTGTAGTAGGATGTAAAAGTCACATGCTTCCTTGCTACTCTACCATCTAACCTCTCGGTCGCACATGTCTGATGGCTCCAATAGCCGTTTGGGAGGGCTATAGGAGATGCGGCCGAAGATGTTCTAAGAGCATCTTCAACATGCGCACTAAATTTCGGCGCGCTAAACGTCGCTTCCATCGCGTTGTAAACATATAGCGCGCACTGCGCTGAAATTTGCCCCTCCGGATGCTCTATTTTGCATCACGTGTTGGAGCGGTAAAAAAGCTCCTCTGACGGGCGCTCCATTATGCAGCGCGCAGCACGGCGCAAACAACAAACACACAATTATGCATCAAAGAAGATTAAACAAACATCATAAATTCACAAATAAAATGTACCATACAAATAAAACAAATTGTTCACAACAAATACAACAAGTACATCAAATTGTTCACACCAAATACAACAAGTTTAAGGATCAACATACAACAATACAACATAGTTTTGAAACAATACAACATATAGTTTTCAAATAAATACAACAAGTATGCAACTATTGTTGTCCATGCCAATTTCAGCATTCTTCCATGAGATCTTTTTGGAGCTCATCATGTGTGTCGTTGGAGCGAATGACATGGTACGAGGCAATGAACCGGACAATCCTATGTGCGGACCTCCTCACTTGCACGGGAACCCCCATTAACTCGTAGTGGGTATGATCCACATCTTTCCGACGATCATCCTCTATAATCATGTTATGCATGATGACACAAGCGTTCATAATATATCAAAGGCACTCTTGGTCTGAAAATCTAGACGGTTCTCTCACAATGGCAAATTAAGCTTGCAAAATCCCAAATGCTCTCTCTACATCTTTCCTAGCCGCCGCTTGTGCATTGTGGAATTGGGTTTGCTTCTTACCTCGTGGTTAAATAACCGGCTTCAAAAATATTTGCCACCTTGGATATATTCCATCGGCGAGGAAGTAGCCATAGTTGTACTTGTGGCCATTTGCTTCAAACTCCACCAATGGACCTTTCCGCATTGCAAGTCTTGTCATTAGTGGTGATCGTTGAAGAACATTGCTGTCATTGCAAGACCCGGGCATTCCAAAAAATGCATGCCATATCCAAGTCTCATGATCGACGACCGCTTCAAGGACTATAGTGGCATCCTTCTTGTACCCTTTGAATTGTCCATGCCATGCTGCTGGACAATTCTTCCAACTCCAATGCATACAATCAATGGAACCAAGCATACCTGGAAACTCCCGGTCCGCGTTGAAATCCAAAAGCCTTGCCGTGTCTTGAGCATTGGGGGCTCTCAAGTATGTGGATCCGAAAACATTCACAATTGCCACGACAAAGCGCTTCACACACAAGATAGAAGTGCTCTCTCCCATGGCCAAATGATCATCAATTAGATCCGCCGGTATACCATATGCCAACATACGCAAGGCGGCGGTCACCTTCTGAAATGTGTTATGACCAAGTTCTCTGGCGGCATTTCTCCTTTGCTCAAAGAACCGATCATACTTGGTCACCTCCGTTGCGATGTGCTTGAACAAGTTGATGCTCATCCGAAAACGCCGGCGAAAATAGCTTTCGGGAAATATCGGATTCTCATTGAAATACGACCGCATCAACTTCTCATGCCCTTCAATCCTTTCTCTCCACAACTTCTGTCTACCGAACACCGATCCACCAATTTTTGGCTTCTTAACGACGCGGTATGCTAATAGTAAGGATATGTTCTCCTCTTCCTCTTGGTCGTACTCGTCATCCGATGAATCGTATGATAAACTCTATAAACATACATATGAAATGACTTAAATACAACTAACTAGTAGCAAAAGATATAGACAAAATCATGGCGGCCGGCCGGCGGAGGCGCATACCTTGCGAGCAAATCGGCGAGCATCTTGGGTGCGCCATGTCGACAACTGATACGTCCAAAACGTATCTACTTTCCCGAACACTTTTGCTATTGTTTTGCCTCTAATTTGTGTATTTTGGATACAACTAACACGGACTAACGCTGTTTTCAGCAGAATTGCTCTAATGTCTCGTTTTTGTGCAGAAACTCAACTTTCAGGAAAATCCCCGGAATTAATGTCGAAATTGTAAGGGTATTTTACCCTTATCCATTATTTTGGTATCTATGACACCGTGCTAGAGTATTTGGACTAATACATGCCTACAAGATGACTTTCAGGTATTAGCCAAAGAGGTATGATGGTGTTGCAATGGAACAAAAGGCAACGGGAGACCCCCCCAATTCGACGAAAAATCAGCTAGTTTTTCTGAGCCAGGCCGGATCCACGAATCCGGTTGGACCGGCCATGGCACCGGGCAGCCCGGTCGCCAACCGGACCCTGAACCGGTGCCATCCGGGCGACATCCAGTAAAGAAACGAAGCCATCCGGCGCGCGTCCGGTCACCAGCCCGGTTTCGGACCGGCTGCTCCGGTCCACGGCCCGGTCTGACCGGGCGCCTGACCGAGCGGCCCGGTCAGCAACCGGGTTCTGCGCCTGTGACATCCGGGCCACATCCAGTAAGCCAGAAGCTGCCGGTCAAGTCCCGGTCCAGCTCCGGTTGGACACCGGCCGGTCGGGGCAGTGGCCCGGTCTGGCCGGGCTGTGGACCGGCTGTCGGCGCAAAATCCGGTTGACCGGGTTTCTCGAAGAATCTGCTGATGTGGCAAGTGACCAACGGCCGTATTTAGAAGAACACTATAAATAGGTCTTCTCCTACCTCTGAACAGTTAGGCACTACACTACAAGCTGTTCTTGAGCTCTCTCTCTCTCATACTCCATTGCTAGAAACACCAAAAGCCTCAGATCTCCCTCCTCCTCCACCCAAACTCAAATCCCTCCGGGGAATCATTAGAGGAGGACCCGATCTACCGTTCTACCAAGCCAAATCTCATTCCCCCTTGTATTCATTGAGAAGCTTGCTTCCTAGGGTTCCTAGGAAACCCTAGGTAGGCAAGAGGAGTCCCGGAAGCATCCGAGTTTGTGGATTTGCTCCGGGCAAGATTGTGAAGGTTTGGAGGCTACCTCAAAGTCTACCACAAGTGAGTGAGCTATTCCTTCGTGGGATAGGCTCCGGAGAATAGGGTGAGCCTTCGTGGCGCGGGGAATCCTTCGTGGGACCTCCACTCCTCCAAACGTGACGTACCTTGTTGCAAAGCAAGGGAACACGGGAATACATCCTCGTCTCCACGTGCTATCGGTTATCTCTAACCGAACTCCTTACTTGTGATTTAACTGCCTGTGAGAGCCTTCGTGCTCGAGTTAGTTGTATCCTCATATAGGTTGCTTCACCTAGTTTGCATTAGGCTCATCTTTATATTCCGCAAAGCCTAATATTGCAAAGAAAGAATTAAAATTTGTAGAAACCTATTCACCCCCCCTCTAGGTTTACCATCTCTATACTTTCAATTGGTATCAGAGCCTGGACTCTTATTAAGGGCTTCACCGCCTTAAGAGTGAGATGGATAAACTCTTCGAGGGTCTAGATGAAGACTCTAACCTTTCGGTTAAAGAGATGAAATCTAGATTCTTGGCATATGAGGCCGAGAAGAAGAAAAAGGAGGATGAGCTACAAAACCAAATGGCGAGAAATGACTGCCATGCTTAAGAACCTAACTGCGGGTGGAACTTCTAGTGGGGCTTCGGTCTCTAAGGAGTCCTACCATGATGTTAACTATAACTATCCTAGAAACACTTCACCCATGCCTCATATAAACCATAGTGGGACCGTTCCCCATTACGATGGAACTCACTTTCCACATTGGAAATCTGCTATGGAATCTCATATTCGCAGCTGCAGTGTGGAGCTATGGGAGCTCATTGTTCATGGATATCCGGAGCCACAAGATCCCACTCGGTTGACATCCACCGAGTTCTACAACCGTCAACTCAATGCATCCGCACGTGACAAGATTAGAAGTGGCATCAACCGCAAGCTTCTTGATCAAGTCGATGACATTGTCTCCGCTAAAGAGTTGTGGGATCGGATCGTAGTACTACAAGAGGGAACCGATTTGATCCAATCAGCTCTCTATGAGACCGCAAAGCAAGAGGCCTACCAATTCATGATTCGGGATGGAGAATCCATATTTGATGCCTATGCTAGGCTTGGTGCTCTGAAAGTAAGGGTCAAGGGACTTGGTGTTGAGAAGTACAATGACGGATTTGAGATGAACGAAGCCTTCATAAAATCCAAGGTCATTGCTATGATTGCCGTCAAACAAGAAGACACCAACCTTGGACTCAACTTGCAAATCATGACCAAGAGTGCCGATCTCAACTCCGATGATCTAGTCTCCTATGTGGCCGCCAATGAAAGCATGGCCAAAGCCGGGAAGAGGCTCAAGGCAATGAACCGTGTTGATGAAGCCTCACACAACCATGAAGCGTCACACAACCTTGCTCTCAAAGCTAGAGCCGACCATGAAAGCAAAGAAGACTATGAGATTGAAGAAGATGAAGAGATGACTTCAACTAGTGACATTGCTACCGACTTTGCTTTCTTTGCCAAGAAGTACAAGGCAAAGTTCCCAATGCTCCTCAATGACAAGAAGAAGAAGAGAACTTGCTACAATTGTGATGAAGATAACCACTTTGCAAATGAGTGCCCTTATGAGAAAAGGGTAGACAAGCCAAAGTTCATCAAAGGGGTCAAACCAAGATTGAAGCCGAACCCAATCAACGATCGGTACAAGAAGAACAAGGGAAGAGCTTTTGTTGGGGCCGAGTACTTGTCCGATGAAGAAGAGGAAGATGAGGAGAAGGAGGCCGGAGTGGCCGGTTTAGCATATTCTAAGCCCGGGTCACTCTTCACATATGACTACTCCAAAGATTACTCCACGGAGAATGATGTTGGCTCTTCCTTCATGGCAAGAACAACTCAAGATGATGATTTCGATGACTCTCCCTCCTCTCCAATCATTGGCTCTTGTCTTATGGCAAGGGAAACCAAGGTAATGGAACCTCCACCTTCCCTATCTAGTGTTCTTGATGATGAAAACGAAGATCAAGAAGAATTAACTATGCTTAAGGAACTCTATGATGTTAGATGCACCCTTCGTGGTGAAGCTCTTGTCAAGTTTGATTTCTTGATGGACTCACTCAAAGAAAAGGATGAGTCCATTGAGGAATTAGAATATCAATTGAATGAGAAGGAACGGAGATTCAATCTCCTAAGACAAGAGCTAAAAACCGAAAGGTGCATATCTCAAGGCCTTAAGCAACAAATTGAAACTTATGAACTTGATAAAGTTAAGGACCTAGAAACTATTGATAGGGCTCAATTATTGACCCAAGAGCTCAATGCTTCAAAGGAGGAACTTGAAGTTGCTCATGCTTCTCTCACTAGGGATCTTGACCACCTTGAAAGAGCTAACAAGCTTGTCAAGGATGAGCTCAAGAAACTTGGAGAGAATCATGATCTACTTCAAGAATCCTACAAAAAGGCTCTTGGATCAATGAAGGATCCCATTGATGTTGAAAAGCTTGCTTGTTCCTCCATTTCCTTTACTAGTGAGCATGCTAAACTTGTTGAGGAACATGTTCGTTTACAAGAGGAACTTTCTTTGCATGTTGAGACCAATGCATATCTTGAGTCCTTGGTGACCAAATATGGTCTTGACTATCATCCTAATGAATCTTCTTGTGAGCAAGCATCTATTCTTGAGGAAAATGTTAGGCTAACAAAGGAACTTGCAAAGTTCACCACCGCCAAGAACAAGATGGGATTGGATGACCTCTTGAGTAAGCAAAGGTCAAACAATCAAAAGTATGGACTTGGATATACTCCCAAGTCTCACAAGAAGAACAACTACAAGAAGGAGAAACCCGCTCAAGATAAGAACAAGAAGGTCACTAACAATGGCAAAGCCTCAAAGGGCAAAGCCACTAATGGTGCCCACACGGGGCCAAACGATCACTATGCATTATTTGTTGATTATTATGGTGATGTCTATGCTAACTATGTTGGCCCTCCTAATGGCTATGCTTATAGAGAGTACTCAATTTGGGTACCAAAAGATATTGTTGCCATTGCAAAGGAACCCATTAATCGATGGGTTCCTAAATCCTCTACTTGATCTTGTAGGGGTATTCCTCCGGTGGTCCAAAATGGGTGTTTGATAGTGGATGCACCAATCATATGACCGGAGGAAAAGGTGTGCTTGATCAATTCATTGAAGATATCCACAAGAAGTCAAGCATTACCTTTGGTGACAACTCAAAGGGAAAGGTACTTGGGTATGGCAAGGTAGCAATCTCTAAGGACTTGTGCCTTGAGACGGTTATGCTTGTTGAACACCTTGGCTATAACTTACTTTCTATATATCATCTTGCCGATGCGGTTACAATTCATATTTCACTAAATATTATGTGCAAGTCTTTAGGAGTGACAATCTCAAATTGGTCCTTGTTGGATTTGTGGAGAACAACCTTTATGTGGTTGACCTCTCGAAAGAGAGCCCCTCCTTCTCCACATGTCTAATGGCGGCCAAGCATGACGAAGGATGGTTGTGGCATCGCCGCCTTGGTCATGTTAACATGAGGAATCTTAAACAACTCCTAAAGGGTGAGCATATTGTGGGACTAACTGGTGTTTCTTTTGAGAAAGATCGTGTTTGTAGTGCATGTGTAGCCGGAAAGCAACTCAAGAAGAAGCATCCCATCAAGAGTATTGTTACCACATCTAGGCCTTTGGAGCTCCTTCATTTGGACCTCTTTGGGCCATCACACTATGATACTCTTGGTGGAAGCAAGTATGGACTTGTCATTGTTGATGATTACTCAAGATACTCTTGGGTCTTTCTCCTTAAGTCTAAGGACGAGACCCATAGAGAGTTCATCACCTTCGCCAAGAAAGCTCAACGTATGTATGAATCCGAGATCAAGGCAATTAGGACCGACAATGGCACCGAGTTCAAGAACTACACTATGCAAGAGTTTGTGGATGATGAGGGCATCAAGCATGAGTTTTCGGCGCCATACACCCCTCAACAAAATGGTGTTGTTGAAAGGAAGAACCAGACTATCATTGAGATGGCAAGAACCATGTTGAGTGAATTCAACTCACCCCACAACTTTTGGGGAGAAGCCATCTCTACGGCCGTCCACTACTCCAACCGGCTCTTCCTCCGTCCCCTCCACAACAAAACCCCATACGAGCTCCTTACCGGTAACAAGCCTAATGTCATGTATATTCGTGTCTTTGGATGCAAATGCCTTGTTAAGAACAACAAAGGAAAGCTCGGTAAATTTGAAACTAGAACCATAGAGGGTATATTTGTTGGATATGCGGAGAACTCTCACGCCTATAGATACTACAACCGGTCCTCTGGGACTATTGAAGTATCTTGTGACGTGGTGTTCTTGGAGGATAATGGCTCCCAAGTGGAGCAAGTTGTTCCATGTGTTGCAGGTAATGATGTTGATCCATCTAGTGCCATCAAGCATATGGGCATTGGACACATCCGGCCCATGGAGGTTCATAACGATGATCAAGATGATGGAGTAGATGTCTCAAGCACGCCACAAGTAGAGCCTAGCTCAACTCAAGCCGAACCATCAAGTGCAACTCAAGAACCATCCTCCACTCAAGATGAGTCTCAATCCGAAGAACAAGAAGAAGATCCTCATTCCATGGAGCAAGATCATGATGACGATCAAGAAACATCCTCTACTCATGATCAAGCTCAAGTGGTCCCTCATGATCAAGTACTTGCAAGAGATGAATTCATTGATCATGAAGGAACCATTCGGAAGATCAAGGCCGCTACAAGGGCAAGTGACATGAAAGTGGATCAAGTCCTTGGTAGCATCTCAAGAGGAGTGGTAACTCGTAGACACCATGCATTACTTATCACTTATTGTCAACATCATGCTTTTGTGTCTAGTTTTGAACCACTTAAGGTACATGAAGCCTTGGTTGATCCGGATTGGGTAATTGCCATGCAAGAAGAATTGGAGTGTTTCACTCGTAATGAAGTATGGTCTCTAGTTGAGAGACCCAAGGATCATCGCATCAATGTCATTGGGACCAAATGGGTATTCAAGAACAAGCAAGATGAGAATGGCATTGTTATACGAAACAAAGCAAGGTTAGTGGCGCAAGGGTTTGCCCAAATAGAAGGTATGGATTTTGAGGATACCTTTGCGCCGGTAGCCCGTCTTGAAGCTATTCGTCTTTTGCTTGCATTTGCATCTTTCCACAATTTCAAATTATATCAAATGGATGTGAAAAGTGCATTTTTGAATGGTCCCCTAAAAGAAACCGCATATGTGGCTCAACCCCCGGGTTTCGAAGACCCATGCCGACCCAACCACGTGTATTTACTCCATAAGGCACTCTACGGTCTCAAGCAAGCTCCACGTGCTTGGTATGAGTTCCTTAGGGATTTCTTACTACATGATGGGTTTTGCATGGGTACGGTCGATTCCACCCTTTTCACCAAGCGGGTTAAAGGGGGTGGCCTCTTTATATGTCAAATATATGTTGATGATATTATTTTTGGTGGAACTAACCCCAATCATAACAAAACTTTTGAGCTATTGATGACTAGGAAATTTGAGATGTCCATGATGGGAGAGTTGAAGTTCTTTCTAGGCTTCCAAGTGAGGCAACTTGCAAAAGGCACCTTCATCTCTCAAGAAAAGTATGTGAAGGACATGCTCAAGAAATTCAACATGACCAATGCAAGTCCAATGAAGACACCCATGCCCGTAAAGGGGCAACTTGGTTTATGTGACGGTGAGAAGGATGTGGACATAAAGGTATACCGCTCCATGATAGGATCCTTGCTCTACCTCTGTGCCTCTAGGCCGGATATCATGCTAAGTGTAGGGATGTGTGCTCGTTTTCAATCCGCTCCCAAGGAGAGCCATTTAGTGGCGGTCAAACGGATACTAAGATACCTTGTTCTCACTCCTACTCTCGGGCTATGGTATCCAAAGGGGTCAACCTTTGAACTCATTGGCTATTCGGATTCCGATTGGGCCGGTGATAAGGTTGATCGGAAGTCTACCTCCGGGGCTTGCCAATTTATTGGCCGGTCATTGGTGAGTTGGTCATCCAAGAAACAAAACTCCACCGCCCTATCCACCGCCGAAGCCGAATACATATCCGCGGCATCTTGTTGCACTCAATTGTTATGGATGAAGCAAACCTTGAAAGACTATGGTGTGTCTCTTGGTACGGTGCCTCTTCTTTGTGACAATGAAAGTGCAATAAAGATCGCCAACAACCCGGTTCAACATTGTCGCACCAAACATATTGACATTCGCCATCACTTCCTACGTGATCATGTTGCCAATAAGGATATTGATCTCACTCATGTGGGAACAACCTACCAATTGGCGGATATTTTCACTAAGCCTTTGGATGAAGCCCGCTTTGTTAACTTGAGAGGAGAACTTGGTATTCTTGATCCTAAAAACTTGGATTGATTAACTTCTTGCACTATATTCTTGCATTTATCTTGCTATCTAGCTTAGAGGCATAGCACATATGGGGATAGTCATCTTACCATGTCTTGGTATGATGCATACCTATGTGTGCAACATAAATAGACCCAATGTCATTATATGGACCCAAGCATGTCTCTTCGAGGTCTCATGACATTTGCGCTTTCACATAGGGGGAGTAATCCCCCGCCCCTCATTGAGCCTTCATTACAACTTGATTTGACTATATAAGGCCAAATGATCTTATTGCAAAAACTATTTCAAAATGCTCTTATGATTCTTGATATACTTCGAATCATGCCCATTGTAGCTATTTGTATCTTGTTTGCATTTTCACTCCAATGGGTATGCCTAGAGAACTTTGTGTTTTCCAATCCCATGTCTATGCTCATCTCATCATTATCTATCTATCTATATGTACATGTCATCATATGAGCACTCACACACATTTACACAAAGAATAGGGGCAAAACGAGGCAAAATGACACATTTTTGGGAAAATTGTCTACGGCCGGTCAACGGCCCGGTCGGACCGGCTTTGTGCGCCGGGTCGTCCGGTCACTGGCCCGGTCGACCGGGTGCCCGACCGGCCGTGCGGGCTGTTATGTTTTGAAGAGGATACCCCTTGGGGATCTTCTTCCTCATTATCCCCCACCTCTCAAACCTCCATGGCCGCCGCCTCCACCATCTCCACCACATCCTAGGCACTTCCCACCACTAGATTCTCCCCAAACTTCACACAAACATAGATCGGGATCTCGCAAGCATCTTCACCAAAGCATTTGGTCCCTCTCAAGCTAGTTTGGGAGATCGTGAGGATTTGGTCCTCAAGCCTTCTTCACGAGTTCCTCTTGCTCACTTGGGCCAAGAGGACAATGTCTTCGGGTAAATCTTTCTCCCTATCCCTCTCCCTCTTGCTTTCCCTCCCACATTGCTCATTTTTGAGGAAAGTTGAGAAAAATTAGGGTTAGGGTTAGGGTTAGTAAGTCCTCATGCCACCTAGAGTGTCACACTCCTCCTATGCACATTGTTCACTCTCCTGGTATGATCTATGTTCAAGTTTGTGAGTTTTGCATGATTTTATGTCGAATTTCTGGGCAAACGTTACAACTCAGCATGACCCGGTCCACAGCCCGGTCGACCGGCCTCTCGACCGGCTGGTCCGGCGCACAGCCCGGTCAAACCGGATGGCCAACCGGCTCGTCCGGTCTGTCGTCCGGTCGGACCGGCTCCTGCGCCGGCTCGCTCAGCTTTTTCGCATGATCTCGTCGAGACACTTGAACCTAGGCTATGCTTTTGGCTTCCTCACATATGCTGATGACATGTACACTTACCTCCTTGCTATCCTCTCCCTATTATGCTGATTCACAGGTGATGAATGGACTGAAGCGAACCCTGGCCATGTTGCCAAGAGAGGGAGGAGCTCCGGGGTTCCACCCCGGCGCTCTACTAGTCGTGCTCCTCTGACTAGGGGTGGCAGCTCAACTGGAGGCCGAATCAAGAAATCTGCCAATATGAGGAAAGATAAAGAGGCAGCACAGGATGGTGATGAGGTACTGCCAGATTTCCATGTTGGCAGTGTGCATATTGGGGCATGGAGAAGACTCAGAGAGTCCAACCCCTATCGCTTTGCGGAACCCACTTACACAGGGGGAGATCAATTCTTACGGACCAACACACGGCAAGTCATGTGGGAAGAATTCTATGACTCCGCGAGTACAGGACGGAAGGCACCATTGGTATGCCCAAGGCCATCAAGGATGGCATTGGAAGGTTTGAAGCCACCAAGTTCCGCTGTGTGGTTGCGACCTTGAGGCGGATGGGGTTGTATGATCTTATGTGCTTGACACCCTCTTGATGGGTGCTATTGTCCAACCTTGGTGAGACAGTTCCACTGCACAGTCTTTTTCCATGATGATGCAGCTCGGACTATGACTTGGATGACGGGCAAACAGCAATACACTTGCAACTATCTTGATTTCTGTGAAGCCTTGGGGTTTGGTGGAGGGCGTACTTCTGGCTTCAAGATATATTCTCAGCAGAAGTTCAACCGTGGGGACATTGCTGGTTGCTATCCGCCGGAGCCCACACCTGGACCTCCCACCATATCCGGGATGTACTACTCCTACCTCTTGCTTGCCAAGCTCTTCCGTGAGACTCTCATCAGCAAGTCCGGCGATACAAGTGAATGCCGTGCATACCATCTGAACTTGATGTACTACTGTCTCCCTGAGCACCGGCAACCTATTGATGGTTGTGATCTCATCTACTGCGAGTTACGGCGCTGTGTTCGCGAGAGGTTGACTCCTAACCTTGCCCAGTACGTTCAGCTGCTCATCAACAAGGTTGTGCCCGCACCTCTCAATGTTTTAGGTGAGCGGGTCAGGATGGAAGCATTCAAAATCCCTGCCCAAGGTGATAACCCGGATGTTCGGAAATGATGCCTTCTGAGCGCCGGTCCAAGGCACGCCATGACCATGCTAGCTCCAGCTCCTCTCGTCGCCCACAGCGTGGTGTCGCACGGTTCTTCTCTCGCTTATGGCAGATGTGCAAAACTACACATGATGTTGCACATCAAAGTCTCGCTTTGAACCAAGAGACAAGGAGGCGCCAAAATGAGTTCATGGCTGCTAGGAATGTGCCTATCCCTCCTCCTGGCCCTGAGTTGGAGCCTGTCCATGCACAAGACTGGGAGATGCCTCCTCTCACTGATGAGATGTTCGAACTTTGATCCTTCTCTGTACTTTGGTGGTAGATTTGCTCATGCACCTCCTGGCGATGATGATGATGAAGAGGATGATGACGGTAATGAGGATGATGATGAAGAGGATGATGATGAGGATGATGATGACGAGGATGACGATGGGGATGGTGATGGCAACTCTCCATCCGCGGTGCCCCACTTCTATTGATGGGACGCTAGCATCTCTCCTCTTTTCTTCGCCTTTTTGGTGTTCCGATGCCAAAGGGGAGAAGAGAGTAGAGTCTAGAATTACGGGGTTCTTTCGTTGTCACAAGCCATGGGAGTTGCTTTATTTGGATTTTATATGGCTTGTGCGTATTTGCTTTGATTTCTCAAGAACCATTTGCTACTTTGAATGATTCATGTATGGATATGTATGGACGACTATTATGTGTGCTACTCTATGTTAGGATAATTATGCTTTATGGATAATCATGCTTTGTGCTTATATATGTTGATATACTTGTCCATACCATGCTTGTTTCCTAAAGATATTGGGGGAGCTTCTCATATTCCACAAATGGTGCACTTTGCATTCAAACGCAAACTCTCCAAGTGCACACATTATGGGGGAGCTGTCGTAATATCTTCTATGGAATCAAGGTTTAGAGCTTATCATAATATCTATGTGTTACTCTAGCTCGGTTTGTCATCGTATACCAAAAGGGGGAGATTGTAAGGGTATTTTACCCTTATCCATTATTTTGGTATCTATGACACCGTGCTAGAGTATTTGGACTAATACATGCCTACAAGATGACTTTCAGGTATTAGCCAAAGAGGTATGATGGTGTTGCAATGGAACAAAAGGCAACGGGAGACCCCCCCAATTCGACGAAAAATCAGCTAGTTTTTCTGAGCCAGGCCGGTCACAGATCCGGTTGGACCGGCCCTGGCACCGGGCAGCCCGGTCGCCAACCGGACCCTGAACCGGTGCCATCCGGGCGACATCCAGTAAAGAAACGAAGCCATCCGGCGCGCGTCCGGTCACCAGCCCGGTTTCGGACCGGCTGCTCCGGTCCACGGCCCGGTCTGACCGGCGCTCGACCAGCGGCCCGGTCAGCAACCGGGTTCTGCGCTGTGACATCCGGGCCACATCCGGTAAGCCCGAAGCCTGCCCGGTCAAGTCCCGGTCCCAGCTCCGGTTGGAAACCGGCCGGCCCGATACGTGGCCCGATCGACCGGGCTGTGGACCGGCCTTTGTCCGGCGCAAAATCCGGTTGACCGGGTTTCTCGAAGAATCTGCTGATGTGGCAAGTGACCAACGGCCGTATTTAGAAGAACACTATAAATAGGTCTTCTCCTACCTCTGAACAGTTAGGCACTACACTACAAGCTGTTCTTGAGCTCTCTCTCTCTCATACTCCATTGCTAGAAACACCAAAAGCCTCAGATCTCCCTCCTCCTCCACCCAAACTCAAATCCCTCCGGGGAATCATTAGAGGAGGACCCGATCTACCGTTCTACCAAGCCAAATCTCATTCCCCCTTGTATTCATTGAGAAGCTTGCTTCCTAGGGTTCCTAGGAAACCCTAGGTAGGCAAGAGGAGTCCGGAAGCATCCGGGCTGTGGATTTGCTCCGGGCAAGATTGTGAAGGTTTGGAGGCTACCTCAAAGTCTACCACAAGTGAGTGAGCTATTCCTTCGTGGGATAGGCTCCGGAGAATAGGGTGAGCCTTCGTGGCGCGGGGAATCCTTCGTGGGACCTCCACTCCTCCAAACGTGACGTACCTTGTTGCAAAGCAAGGGAACACGGGAATACATCCTCGTCTCCACGTGCTATCGGTTATCTCTAACCGAACTCCTTACTTGTGATTTAGCACTTTGTGAGAGCCTTCGTGCTCGAGTTAGTTGTATCCTCATATAGGTTGCTTCACCTAGTTTGCATTAGGCTCATCTTTATATTCCGCAAAGCCTAATATTGCAAAGAAAGAATTAAAATTTGTAGAAACCTATTCACCCCCCCCTCTAGGTTTACCATCTCTATACTTTCAGAAGGGCCTATTTTCCCAGAAGAATCACGGAGCCAGAAGGGCAGGCCAGGGGGAGGCCCACGGCCTCCAGACCATAGGCCGGCGCGGCCTAGGAGGGGGGCGCGCCGCCTTATGGTGGCGACGCCTCGGGCAGCCCCAGGTGCCCCCCTCTGGACTACTTAAGGGTTTCGACATAAAAACGCACGGTGGTTAGACGAAATCGCCAGAAGACATCCAGAACACCGCCGCCATCACGAAACTCCGTCTCGGGACCAGAAACTCCGTTCTGGCACTCTGCCGGGACGGGGAATTGGAGGAGATCATCACCATCATCACCACCGACGCCTCTCCATCAACCAGCCATGTTTCCCCCATCCATGTGTGAGTAATTCCCCCGCTGTAGGCTGAAGGGGATGGTAGGGATTGGATGAGATTGGTCATGTAATAGCATAAGATTGTTAGGGCATAGTGCCTAGTGTCCGTAATTGGTACTTTTATGATATTGTTGCAACTTGTTATGCTTAATGCTTGTCACTAGGGCCCGAGTGCCATGATCTCAGATCTGAACATGTTATTGTTTCATGATGATATTCATTGTTTCATGATCTTACCTGCAAGTTGTATACACATGTTGCTGTCCGGAACCCGAGGCCCCAAAGTGACAGAAATTGGGACAACCGGAGGGGAAGGCGGTGATATGAGGATCACATGTGTTCACGAAGTGTTAATGCTTTGCTCCGGTGCTCTATTAAAAGGAGTACCTTAATTTCCAGTAGATTCCCTAGAGGCCCGGCTGCCACCGGCTGGTAGGACAAAAGATGTTGTGCAAGTTTCTCATTGCGAGCACGTACGACTAAATACGGAACACATGCCTATGGATTGTTTAGTACTTGGATACCGTTTTATTATTATCTGCAAATACCCTATCTTGATTGTTACATGAGTTTCTCTCATCCATGCAACGCCCGTTCATCCATCCCTGTGCCTACAGTATTTTAATCCTGCTGTTTACTATAATCACTACTGCTGTCTTTGTTACTCTGCTGCTGATATTTCACTACTGCTACTGCTATAAAGCTGTTACCTCTTGATAAACTCTTGCGAGCAAGTCTGTTTCCAGGTGCAGCTGAATTGACAACTCCGCTGTTAAGGCTTACAAATATTCTTTGGCTCCCCTTGTGTCGAATCAATAAATTGGGTTTTACTTCCCTCGAAGACTGTTGCGATCCCCTATACTTGTGGGTCATCAAGACTATTTTCTGGCTCCGTTGCCGGGGAGCATAGCTTTATTTGCAAGTTCACTTGGATTGATATTGTTCGCTGCAAACTCTCCATCATGGGTAAACCTCGCGATACTAAAGTCGCCATATTACCATCCACTACAAGAAAAGGTACAACTCTGAGTACCTCTGCTGCTCTTGATTCACCATCTATGATAAGTAAACTTGTTTCACCACCACAAGCTTCAAATGCTGGTACTTCTGCTGAATCTGAAAATTCCTCTTATAATTTTGATGATGCTTCTGCTGTGCTTGATAATGATGGTTCATTAGGATCTTTTCTAGATGCTACGATTGCTAGGTCTAGACAAATTGAAAGTACTGAAATTCCTAATGAAAATGCTGCTACACCTGTTAATTCACCTGAGTCTGTTGAATACTCTAGTGATGATCTTGATGAAGATTATGTAGAACTTGATGATGATTTCATTGATAAATGCAATGCTACTACTGGTACAAGTAATATTAAAAAGCTTCTTGCACAACATACTGTTAGATATAAACTGTCTCCTGATCCTAAATTTGCCACATCTCCTATAAACATTAAGGATAAGGATTATGATTTTTCTCTTGATTTATCTCATATAGCTATTGTTGAGAAAACACCTTTTTGTGGTACTGAAAAAGAAAGTGCTGTAGAACACATGAATGAGCTTTCAACTTTGAGTAGCTTGTTTTCTGATGATATTAAGAAGCGTACTTATTTCGTTGCTAAATTTTTTCCTTTCTCATTAAAGGATGATGCTAAAACTTGGTATAATAGTTTGCCTCCTGATTCTATTGATAGTCCAAAAGATTTGCTTGATGTTTTCTTTCGGAAATACTTTCCTGCTAGTGCTCAACATATTGCTTTGCAGAGAATTTATAATTTTGACCAGAAAGATGGAGAGAAATTGCCTGAGGCTTGGGCGAGATTTTGCTCTCTTATCAGAGCTCGGCCTAGACATGATTTGGAAAAGCATGATTTACTTGATATATTCTATAGTGGACTAACCATTGAGTCTAGGACATACCTGGATAGTTGTGCTGGTTGTGTTTTCAGGAAAAGAACTCCAGGGCAATATTTGAAGAATTATTGGCTAGAATAGGCCGGAATCATGATGATTGGACTACACCTGAACCAACCCCGACACCAATATTGAAGAAGAGGGGTATGATTAAATTAAATGGTGAAGATATGAGGGAAGCCAAGAAATCTCTTAAAGAGAAGGGTATTAAATCTGAAGATGTGAAGAATTTACCTTCCATAGAAGATTTATGTAAGATAACTCCCCCTTCATCCATGATTGAGGTACACTCTCTTCAACGCTTTACTAGGGAAGATATTTCGTATTCAAAACCTCCTGCACAATGCTTAGATGAGTTTGTAATTATATTGTTAAGCAAGATAATTTTAATATGAGAGTAGAGAATCATTTAATGGAAAATTCTCGAGCTATTAGTGAATTGCATGGTATTGTGGAGAGAACCTCCAATGATGTTAAGATGCTTGTAAAACATTTTCATATGGTTCAAACTCAAATTGATCAACTCACTAAAGTGCAAAATGACTTGTTGAAAAATAGTTCTAAAGAAAAACATGCTTATGAAGTAACAACTAGAGGAGGTGTTTCTACTCAGGATCCTCTATATCCTGAGGGGCATCCCAAAAGAGTTGAACAAGATTCTCAACGAACTGAAACTAGTGCTCCTTCTAAGAAAAAGAAAAAGAAACATAAAACTGTTGTAGAGACCTCTGAGCCTGTTAATGATCCTAATAGTATTTCTATTTCTGATGCTGAAACTGAAAGTGGTAATGAACATGATAAAGATAATGATAAGAATGATGCTTCTGATAAAGAAGAGGTTGAGGATGAACCTGAAAAGCATGCTAAAAATAAAAAGTATATTAAAGAAGATTTTATTGCTAAGAAACATGGTAATGAAAGAGAACCTTGGGTTCAAAAGCAAATGCCTTTTCCTGCTAAGAAACTAAAATCAAAGGAAGAAGAACACTATAATAAATTTTGTGATTGGATGAAACCTTTGTTCTTGCAAATCCCTTTGACTGATGTTATTAAATTGCCTCCTTATTCAAAGTATATGAAAGATATTATCTCTAACAAAAGAAAAATTCCTAATGAGGAGATTTTCACTATGCTTGCTAATTACTCTTTTAATGGCAAAGTTTCAAAGAAGCTTGGCGACCCAGGTATACCGACTATTCCTTGTTCCATCAAGAATAATTATGTTAGAACTGCTCTATGTGATTTGGGAGCAGGTGTTAGTGTTATTCCTTTTGCTCTTTATAAGAGATTTTATTTAGATAAGTTGATACCAACTGATATATCTTTGCAAATGGCTGATAAATCTACTGCTATTCATGTTGGTATATGTGAGGATGCTCCTGTTCAAGTTACTCAAAACTGCTTAATATTAACTGATTGTGTTGTGTTGGAAATGCCTGAAGATGATAATATGTCTATTATTCTTGGGAGACCTTTTCTTAACACCGCAGGAGCTGTTATTGATTGCAATAAAGGAAAAGTTACTTTCAATGTCGATGACAAGGAACATACTGTTTATTTTCCCAAGAGGATTGATAAAGTATATGGAGTTAATACAATTTCTAATTTGAGATCTATCAAAGTGGGAGATATTGATTGTCCAATATATGAGCCTAAAGAAGAATATCAAACTCTTGTGATTGGATCCATATCAATACAATATAAGGTAACATGACTGATTTGAGGTTTATTTCTTCTTATGACATGTAAGATTTATTTGGTAGCAAGACTTGATCAACCTTGTTAACAAGTATATTTTATATGCATAGAAGAGCTAAACAACATTTCTTTCCTCCTCCACTTGCTTTACTTGCTGTAGCACTACTTGTTTTGCAAGATGCTTAGTTGCTTAGAGGTTTGAAAATCTTTTTCTGCCCTGTAATAATAATTTTGACACCCAGAAATGTGCATTTTTCAAAGTTCTCAAAAATTTACAAAAATTATACTGTTGGTCTTATTTTTCGAAGAGCTACCTGGGAGCACCAGGGGCTGACCAGTAGGGCACCCTGGGGCTGGACCCCATGGGCCGGCGTGGCCAGCAAGGGGGGCGCGCCACCCTGTGGTGTGGGCCCCTCCTTGCCCCACTAACTCATCTCTTCCTTCCATCTCACTCTCTCTCCCGAAATTTTTTGTACCAACTTTCTCTCACTCGTGTTTTTGCTCAACAGCTCAGGATTTCTCGATCTCTTTGCTCAGCCCAGATTTCTGTCTGAAATTTGGCACATTTGCTCTCCGGTATGTGACTCCTCCGATTATCCAAATAGAATTTTGTTTGGTTTAGTATATCTTGAATATTTTGCTGCTGTAGGTAACATGTTAAGTGAGCTTGCATGCTTGTTCTAAGTTGTAAAAATTAGTTTTGATGCATGTTTAGTACTCTACCAAGTTCCTATAGTAGTTTCCCTCAATTATATGTCTCCAAATCAACTTTTATAATGTTTGTTGAAAAATTTCAGAAAATGGAGTGGAATAGGCACCAACTCAACCAACAAGAATTGGAGGTGCAACAGGTTATGAGAGTTCACCGCGAAGAGGGAGTATACCCCTCGTACTACCCATGCACTGAATTTATGAGGAGTGCAGCAATCTTGCAAGATGTTCAAAATTTGATTTCCAATGCAGGGTTGGAAAATTTTGTTGTTGGTGAACCTTACCAATATGCAAAACTAACCATGTCGGTGGTGCGGGATTTTGAATTCTATTGGTCCCAACCTAACCCCATGGTTCGATATAAAATTTATAATAAAACCATCGACTTGCCTTTTGCTGATTTTTGTACAGCTATTAGAGTGCCACAATGGGGATCTTGTGAGAAGATTAGGGGGACGCCGCAGGAACTCTCGAGTCTATACAAGAAGATCTGTCAAGGGAGAAGCTT
Source organism: Lolium perenne (assembly GCF_019359855.2). Taxonomy (NCBI): domain Eukaryota; kingdom Viridiplantae; phylum Streptophyta; class Magnoliopsida; order Poales; family Poaceae; genus Lolium; species Lolium perenne. The sequence continues at coordinate 120,705,549 of NC_067248.2, read as the reverse complement.
CTCAGAAGAGAGTGGTAAAATTCGTAGCATTCAACTGCCAGCTATTCGCTAATTTGCTTATTTCATCACCAAGTGCGTTCTTGCTAGACAGAATGCAAATAAGTTATCTATCCGGGATTTAGCTTTCCTAGCTGCTGCATTGCAAGGTGATAGGACTTATAACTTGGGTGCTTTGATAGCCTTTAGACTTGCTACTAACCATGAGAAGGGAGGAATTTGTGGAGGTCTCATCGCCTCTCGTTTATTAGCTATGCATGGTGTAGAACCTCACCCTCTTGATATTCAGCTCTCTGTGGAGAAACTCGATATTGTTTCAATGATAAAACATGACTTTGTTTCTAACCAATCTAATCTGAGTAACCTGTCTTATGAGATAACATTTTACAAGAAAAATTGGAGAACAACTAAAAGAACTGAAAAACTAGTAGGATTGCCTGCACCTGCTTTGTTTAACCTTGCTTCCAGGGGAAATTGGTCGGTCACGGAAGATGAACTAAATGCATACATAGAGGGGGATAGCCATCATGCAAGGGACGGCACGGAGGAGGCCGAGGAACACCTCGACTTGTCATCCGATGCAGCGAGCTCTTCACATCAACATTTTGGGCATGTGGAGCCTTCACCCTTTTCTTCTGCACAGGGACCTTATTATGACCACACCATGTATGATCCACCGGCGTGGAACCCTGATCCTCGCTGGGGTTGATCTCCACTTAGGCCAAAAGCCTAAGCTTGGGGGAGGTATACCGGCATCACTCATTCATTGCATATTATAATTGCTGGATACTTGTACATACTTGTTTAGCTTCTTAAAGTGGTTTTCTAATAAGAGGAAGATGATATTTGGGGAAGTGCTGATTGAAGACAGATTCTGGACTGATACCAAAAAAATTCTCAAAAACAGCCAGAACGTTATTTTGCGAAGCCAATTTTTGTGCATGTTCCCCAGGTTTTTATCTAACCTTCATTAGTTGAACACTTTTCGAGCTGGGCAGCAGAAGAATTTCTTAAAAATCGATTAATGTACTGCTGTCAAGTTTGACGAATTTCTGCTGCTTTGTGTTTATGCGACTCTTTTAGTTTTTATTTTCTTGTTTTTGCTTTGTTTCCTTCCTAAAACACAAAAAGACCAAAAATATTTCTGTTGTTTCTCTTTACCATTTGTTTATTTTGGTTTCTTGTTCTTATTTGCTTTATTTGTTATCGTTGGTTTGCTATGAGAAAATCCAAAAAGATTTTGCTTTGTTTGCCTGTTTCCTTTTGTTCTTGTTTCCAATTCGAAAACACCAAAAATATTTGTTGTTCTTCTCTGGTTTTGTAAAGTTAACTGTGGAGTTCAGTGGTCTTCGGTGGTTGGAGCTTGGTTTTCATTCCATATTATTCAAGCTACACAAGTGAAAGGCAATAATGACGATCTACGACAATCCGACTGTGGTGAGAGGCTGGTATGAACTCTATTTGTTTTCATTTTTGTACATATACTCATCCATGTGAGCATGCTTAGTTTGTTCATGTGAGGTATATGTCATTTAAGAAAGTCTAGTAGTTCATGATCTCTCATGTTTAGCTCCAATTTATTAATATGAGTAGCATATCATAAATATTTGCTTGCATTGCTTTATTCATAGATAGGTATGACATTGTGGTATCCTCCTCTGAATAATTCACTTGAATCAACTTGGCACATGCTCACGCATGCATATGACTGAACAAAAGTCAATTAAGCCTCGATGATTTACTTTGCCTCAGAGTTCTTGTATCACTTTTATGCCTCTGTTAATTTATTTTGTCGCAAGCATGATTATGACAGTTACTGCTCTCTTGATTGTCGCTTCCCAGTCTATTGCTAGCCTTCACTTGTACTGAGCGGGAACGCTGCTCGTGCTTCCAAACCCCTGAAAACCAAGTTATTCCAGAGTGTCCACCATAAATACCTATGCATGGCATTTCAAACCATTCCAAGTAAATTCTCATGTGCTACCTTTAGAACCTGCAAAGTACTTCTCAATTTGTGTTAATGTTTTATAGCTCATGAGGAAGTATGTGGTGTTTATCTTTCAATCTTGTCATTTACTCCTGACAGACTTTCACCAATGGACTAGTGGCACATCCGCTTATCCAATAATTTTGCAAAAAGAGCTGGCAACGGGGTTCCCAGCCCTAATTAATTAACTTTCATCAATAATTCTCTTCACATGTTTTGCCCTGATTTATCAGTAAGCAACTTAAATTGCAAATAGACACTCCTCCATGGTATGAGAATGTTGGAAGGCACCCGAGGATTCGGTTAGCCATGGCTTGTGTAAGCAAAGGTTGGGTGGAGTGTCATCCATAATGAAACTAAAATAGATGTGTAAACAAAAGAGAAGAGGGATGATCTACTTTGTTGGTAGAGATAACGACCTTTATGGGAGCCACTCTTGGAACTCTGGTTGATGAGGTAGTTAGAGTACCCACTATCATTCGTTGACAACAACAAACACCTCTCAAAATAATTTTACTCCTGTTTTACAAATGAAAAGCTCTAGCACATGTCAATCTCTGCTTCCCTCTGCGAAGGGTCAATCTTTTACTTTTATATTGAGTCATCATCCTTTCTTTGAGCACTTTCTTGAGAGCACAACTGTCATTCTTAGTATAATATGCTTGTCCTAAAATGTGATTAATTGTGGTATAACTTTGATGCTTTTATCTTTGATAATCTCTACTTCCAATCTTTCCATGAACCTCAAAGGTGCCCAAGCATTTATGTTTTGCTGTACAAATACGGGCAAGCGAGATACCACTTTATCATATCCTTTTATGAACATTGCAATCCTGCTGATAGACATGATTCATGATTGACATAGCTATTAGATGACTTTATTTGCATGTATCTTATTATGAATTGCATAAGTACTTGTCCATATCATGAGAATATTTACATCATATGAACAAATGTGTTCGTGAAAGTTCTTTTATCGCACTCAGTTGTTAACTGAATTGCTTGAGGACAAGCAATAAGCTAAGCTTGGGGGGAGTTGATACGTCCAAAACGTATCTACTTTCCCGAACACTTTTGCTATTGTTTTGCCTCTAATTTGTGTATTTTGGATACAACTAACACGGACTAACGCTGTTTTCAGCAGAATTGCTCTGGTGTCTCGTTTTTGTGCAGAAACTCAACTTTCAGGAAAATCCCCGGAATTAATGTCGAAGGGCCTATTTTCCCAGAAGAATCACGGAGCCAGAAGGGCAGGCCAGGGGGAGGCCACGGCCTCCAGACCATAGGCCGGCGCGGCCTAGGAGGGGGGCGCGCCGCCTTATGGTGGCGACGCCTCGGGCAGCCCCAGGTGCCCCCCTCTGGACTACTTAAGGGTTTCGACCTAAAAAACACACGGGGGTTAGACGAAATCGCCAGAAGACATCCAGAACACCGCCGCCATCGCGAAACTCCGTCTCGGGACCAGAAACTCCGTTCTGGCACTCCGCCGGGACGGGGAATTGGAGGAGATCATCACCATCATCACCACCAACGCCTCTCCATCAACCAGCCATGTTTCCCCCATCCATGTGTGAGTAATTCCCCCGCTGTAGGCTGAAGGGGATGGTAGGGATTGGATGAGATTGGTCATGTAATAGCATAAGATTGTTAGGGCATAGTGCCTAGTGTCCGTAATTGGTACTTTTATGATATTGTTGCAACTTGTTATGCTTAATGCTTGTCACTAGGGCCCGAGTGCCATGATCTCAGATCTGAACATGTTATTGTTTCATGATGATATTCATTCTTTCATGATCTTACCTGCAAGTTGTATACACATGTTGCTGTCCGGAACCCGAGACCCCAAAGTGACAGAAATCGGGACAACCGGAGGGGAAGGCGGTGATATGAGGATCACATGTGTTCACGGAGTGTTAATGCTTTGCTCCGGTGCTCTATTAAAAGGAGTACCTTAATTTCCAATAGATTCCCTAGAGGCCCGGCTGCCACCGGCTGGTAGGACAAAAGATGTTGTGCAAGTTTCTCATTGCGAGCACATACGACTAAATACGGAACACGTGCCTATGGATTGTTTAGTACTTGGATACCGTTTTATTATTATCTGCAAATGCCCTATCTTGATTGTTACATGAGTTTCTCTCATCCATGCAACGCCCGTTCATCCATCCCTGTGCATACAGTATTTTAATCCTGTTGTTTACTATAATAATTACTGTTGTCTTTGTTACTCTGCTGCTGATATTTCACTACTGTTACTGCTATAAAACTATTACTACTGATAAACTCTTGCGAGCAAGTCTGTTTCCAGGTGCAGCTGAATTGACAACTCCGCTGTTAAGGCTTACAAATATTATTTGGCTCCCCTTGTGTCGAATCAATAAATTGGGTTTTACTTCCCTCGAAGACTGTTGCGATCCCCTATACTTGTGGGTCATCAACAACAGGCTCGAAGACGACGACATGGCGACGATGGCGCGGGGTATGTAGAGGAGAAGGAGCGGGCGAGGCGGGGAGAAGCGCCGGCCTTGTGCCCGTCGGTGGCGACGACGCCCGGTCGGTACATCGCGGCGGAGAGGCCGGTACTGCCGGCAGGAGGCGCGGGCGAGGTGGATCTACGGCGCGGCGGTGAGCGATAGCGGGGCCGGCGGCGGAATCGACCGGAGGCGACGGGATTTCGCGGCTGCGGCGCGGTGGGAAATGAAGGGCGCGGGGGGAATTTTCCAGCCGTTGGGTATTCGCGCGTGCGTCGAGCGATGCCGCGCTCTGTAGCCGACGCGTCACATTTGGCTCTCGGAATTGTGGAAAAAGCCGCGTGCCCGCCGCGTCTGCTGGAGAAGCGATTCCGGCTCCGCACGCTGCAAATTAGCGGTTTACGTAGCGCACGGCCCTATATAACGCGTATGTTGGAGATGCTCTAACCTCTCGGTCGCACATGCTCATAGCTGGATCTAAAACTCATAGCCAGGCGCTGGGCGGCATTTCACATTCTTCAACCCACCAAATCCTGAAATGCTATCTTCCACATAATCCTCACCCAATCTATTCTGATGGCTTTTCCAAAAGAAAAAAAAAACACAGCAACGCATGTCGCGCCGTTCCGTTCCTCCGTTGGGCGAGGAGGTGGGCGCCAGATTCCCTCGGAAGGACCGCGCATTTCCCACCGGATCCCGGCCCTGCGGCGCGGTGGGGGTGCCATGTTGGAGGAGTGACGGCACCGTACCCAACCGAGATGCGTAGCAAGCTCATGATCTAGCATTCTAGCCCATGATGTGGGCGGGTGTTTAATTAGCACTCAGCCGGCCTAGGTCATCCCAGCGGTCTTGCTAGCTCTCGAGAGAGACCTACAGCGCACCGTTTGCCAAGACAGAGACAGACAATGGGCTTCTAAACCGATCTGCCTTTCTAGCCACAAGATTCGTTGGGACACATTGCGGTGACTGTTTACGTCTGCGCGGATGAAAAATGGGCACGCACCCTGTTTTAGTGAAACGACGTATAGTGTCTGGGCCATCCGCATCGACGTAAACGCGACGCAAATATCGGCGCCGAGCATCCGCTCGCTTTTTCCACGGGCCCGCCTGGCAGTGGCCCTGACTCGAGCCGGCGCGAAACAACTGTCGGGGAGGGCAACCACCGGAGTGGCAACCGCGTCGATCGAGAGCGCGAACCGCTGGAATGGAGCGCTGAACCGCCGCAGAAGAGAAATCGCAACCCTCATCGTTATACGTGTCAACATTAATCCCCGCTCAATAAGACCCCCGCGTCTGCGCTAAGGATCTCCAACCGGTCTACCATTCATCTCAAGCCATGAGCAACCTGTCGTTGCCAGCGAGGGGAAGGCGCCGGGATGGCGGCATTGATGGGATAGAGCTACCACACTCGAGCAGCTCTAGCTCCCCATCGACGGACAAAGAGGAGGAGGAGGAGGGGGAGGTCGTCATCCAGGAGGAGGACGCCGTTGGCCACAGCCATGACGAGGATGAGGAGAAGAAAGAAGATGAAGATGCAAGGTGGGCACGGCTGGAGGCGGAGGAGGCGGCAGAGGAGGCGGCGGCAAGGAAGGAGGCAAGGGCCCGGGCGAGGGCGCAGACGGAGGCGCATCATCCCTTCACGGACGACGACGAAGACCCCAATGACCACTCGTCGGAGGGGGACTCAAACTCGTCGGACGCGTCGACTGCCAGTACCTCTTCGCAGGAGGTGACGAGCAGGAAGCGCCTCCGTGAGGATGACGAGGCGGGGCCTTCAAAGAAGAAGTAGCTAGTTTAAAAGTTTTAACTTATTTTATCGCAATTTGTATGTTTAATTTGTTTGAACATGTTGCACTAATTTCGAAATATCGATTCTACCTAGAAATTTGAATATCTCAATCGTGTCTACCATACAAATCTATGATATCAAGCGGCATTCTAGAGGAATAGAAATATCTTCCTCTTGGATAGAAATCTCATATGCCGGCCTCACCGGACGAAATGTGTCGGGCTGCTGGGGTTGCCCCCCGACGCAAACGGATAATGACCATTTCAGCGTCCGCGGACCGACGCAAACGGACGCACGCGGATAATTTGGGCGTCTGAAACGCGTCGGCCCGTTGGAGATGCCCTCAGGCTGCATGGCCAATGTCTCTCTCTAATGGCATCTCCAACGGCACGACGCAAAGGGACGTTGAGCGACCGTTTACATCCATGTGGTCGAAAAATTCGTTAGGGAGCAGGCCCAGCGGCCCGACGCATAGTGACAGTGCTGTCCCTGGAGACGCAAATACTGCCCAAATATGCTTCGAGTTTGCGTCTCCGTGAATGTTGCGCGGTCGCGCCGAGTGTCCGCCGAATCTCACGTAGGACCCACGCGTCAGTGGCTCGGACGCTGCTAACATTCCCGCTAGTGGCCATTCCCAGCCCGAAACATCAAAGTTGACCGGCGCCAACGCTCCAGCCCCTTGCGATGGACGTCCTCGTCATCGCAACCACCATGGATTTCGAGGAAACCCTTGCAGCCACCGCCCCGGACTCCCCCATAGCCACCACCACAACCCCAATGGAGAGCGCATCTTCGGCCATCTCAAAGCGTGCCGCCACCGGGGGCCGGGAAGCTAAGTTGAAGGCGCCAAAGAAGCTGATGTCGAAGGAGGAGAAATGCGTCGAAGCCGACGCAAGAATTTGAAGGAGAGGAATGCAGCGGCGGCGGCTGCCCAGCAGGCGCAGGCCGTTGCCGAAATGGCGTGGAAGATGCAGGTGAAAGCCGGCGCCCACGTGGGCCTCCATCTTGGCCTCCATCCAAGCCTAGCGAAGGCCATGCTCTTCGTCAAGCAAGATAGGATCGTGGGCGTCGCTCCCCCAGCCTCATCAGTGAAGTCGGTAAGTTCCCAGCTGCGTCCTGGAACGCTTTCACCATCACAGGTCCACGCGGCGTCGGGGTTCGCCTTCGGCACCGCGCTGGTCTAGTTCAACGGGGCCTAGTTCCCAACCTGAACCGGACGCCGAGGAGCGTTGACTTATGCCCGGACGCTACACAAAAGACACGACAGGTCCCGGAGGAGAGCATGCCGGTGCCCCCACACCTTGTTTGAGGAATGACACTAGCGGCCCCGACGATGGACGACCCGGTATGTTTGCTCTCTCAGTGTCTCGCTCTACCGTGTGTCATTCGTCTGACGTCCGGTGATTCGTAGGCCTATTGGACGAGACACAATGAGGGCGATATCTAGGCCATGATCTTCGGTGATGGCTTCGTCGGCGAAGGCGGCATCGGGGCAGGGATGCAGGATCCTGGCCCAGAGACGCAGGATCAGTGGGAACACACGCTGGATGGAGTGGGCATCGATGGCAAAAGGTTGTTCTCCACCTAGCCCGTGATACGTCTCAAACGTATCTATAATTTCTTATGTTCCATGCTACTTTTATGATGATACTCACATGTTTTATACACATTATATGTCATTATTATGCATTTTCTGGCACTAACCTATTGACGAGATGCCGAAGAGCCGATTCTTTGTTTTCTGCTGTTTTTGGTTTCAGAAATCCTAGTAAGGAAATATTCTCGGAATTGGACGAAATCAACGCCCAGGGGCCTATTTTTCCACGAAGCTTCCAGAAGACCGAGGGAGATACGAAGTGGGGCCACGAGGCGATGCCACACTAGGGTGGCGCGGCCAGGCCTGGGCCCGCGCGGCCCTAGCGTGTGGGCCCCTCGTGGCGCCCCCTGACCTGCCCTTCCGCCTACTTAAAGTCTTCGTCGCGAAACCCCCAGTACCGAGAGCCACGATACGGAAAACCTTCCAGAGACGCAGCCGCCGCCAATCCCATCTCGGGGGATTCAGGAGATCGCCTTCGGCACCCTGCCGGAGAGGGGAATCATCTCCCGGAGGGCTCTTCATCGCCATGATCGCCTCCGGATCGATGTGTGAGTAGTTCACCCCTGGACTATGGGTCCATAGCAGTAGCTAGATGGTCGTCTTCTCCTCGTTGTGCTATCATGTTAGATCTTGTGAGCTGCCTATCATGATCAAGATCATCTATTTGTAATGCTACATGTTGTGTTTATTGGGATCCGATGAATATTGAATACTATGTCAAGTTGATTATCAATCTATCATATATGTTGTTTATGTTCTTGCATGCTCTCCGTTGCTAGTAGAGGCTCTGGCCAAGTTGATACTTGTAACTCCAAGAGGGAGTATTTATGCTCGATAGTGGGTTCATGCCTCCATTGAATCTGGGACAGTGACAGAAAGTTCTAAGATTGTGGATGTGCTGTTGCCACTAGGGATAAAACATCGATGCTTTGTCTAAGGATATTTGTGTTGATTAAATTACGCAACATACTTAATGCAATTGTCTGTTGTTTACAACTTAATACCGGAAGGGGTTCGGATGATAACCTGAAAGTGGACTATTTAGGCATAGATGCATGCTGGATAGCGGTCTATGTACTTTGTCGTAATGCCCTGATTAAATTTCATAGTACTCATCATGATATATGTATGTGCATTGTTATGCCTTCTTTATTTGTCAATTGCCCAACTGTAATTCGTTCACCCAACATGCTATTTATCTTATGGGAGAGACACCACTAGTGAACTGTGGACCCCGGTCCATTCTTTACATCTGAAATAAATCTACTGCAATTGTTCTTTACTGTTCTTCGCAAACATCATCTTCCACACTATACATCTAATCTTTTGTTACAGCAAGCCGGTGAGATTAACAACCTCACTGTTACGTTGGGGAAAAGTACTTTGATTGTGTTGTGCAGGTTCCACGTTGGCGCCGGAATCCCTGGTGTTGCGCCGCACTACACTTCGCCGCCATCAACCTTCATCGTGCTTCTTGGCTCCTACTGGTTCGATAAACCTTCGTTTCTTTCTGAGGGAAAACTTGCTACTGTACGCATCACACCTTCCTCTTGGGGTTCCCAACGGACGTGTGGTAACTGCACGCATCAAGCTCTTTTTCTGGCGGCGTTGCCGGGGAGATCAAGACACGCTGCAAGGGGAGTCTCCACTTCCAATCTCTTTACTTTGTTTTTGTCTTGCTTTACTTTATTTTATTTACTACTTTGTTTGCTGCACTAAAACAAAACACAAAAAAATTAGTTTCTAGTTTTACTTTATTTACTATCTTGTTTGCGTTCTCTATATTAAAAACACAAAAAAATTAGTTACTCGCATTTACTTTATCAAGTTTGCTTTATTTACTATTGCTAAAATGAATACTCCTGAAAACACTAAGTTGTGTGACTTCACAAACACTAATAATAATGATTTCCTATGCACACCTATTGCTCCACCTGCTAGTACAGCAGAATTCTTTGAAATTAAACCTGCTTTATTGAATCTTGTTATGAGAGAGCAATTTTCTGGTGTTAGTTCTGATGATGCTGCTGCCCATCTTAACAATTTTGTTGAACTTTGTGAAATGCAAAAGTATAAGGATGTAGATGGTGACATTATAAAATTAAAATTGTTTCCTTTCTCCTTAAGAGGAAGAGCTAAAGATTGGTTGCTATCTTTGCCTAAGAATAGTATTGAGTCATGGACTAAATGTAAAGATGCTTTTATTGGTAGATATTATCCTCCTGCTAAAATTATATCTTTGAGAAGTAGCATAATGAATTTTAAGCAATTGGATAATGAACATGTTGCTCAAGCATGGGAGAGAATGAAATCTTTGGTAAAGAATTGCCCAACCCATGGACTGACTACTTGGATGATCATCCAAACCTTCTATGCAGGATTGAATTTTTCTTCGCGGAACCTATTGGATTCAGCTGCTGGAGGTACCTTTATGTCCATCACTCTAGGCGCCGCAACAAAGCTTTTTGATGATATGATGATAAATTACTCTGAATGGCACACGGAAAGGACTCCACAAGGTAAGAAGGTAAATTCTGTTGAAGAAACCTCCTCCTTGAGTGATAAGATTGATGTGATTATGTCTATGCTTGTGAATGGTAGATCTAATGTTGATCCAAATAATGTTCCTTTAGCTTCATTGGTTGCCCAAGAAGAGAATGTTGATGTGAACTTCATTAAAAATAATAATTTCAACAATAATGCTTATAGGAATAATTCTGGTAACAACTATAGGCCATATCCTTCTACTAATGGTAATGGTTATGGTAATTATTATGGGAATTCTTACAACAATAATAGGAGTGTACCCCCTGGTCTTTAAGCCATGCTTAAAGAATTTATTAGTATACAAACTGCTTTTAACAAATTTGTTGAAGAAAGGCTTGATAAAATTGATATTCTTGCTTCTAAGGTTGATAGACTAGCCTCTGATGTTGATCTTTTAAAACTGAAAGTTATGCCTAATAAGGATAATGATAATAAGATTGTTACTACAGCAAATGCCATCCAAGTTAGAATTAATGAGAATATAAGATTAATGGCTGAATTGCATGCTAGGTGGGAAAGAGAAGAAAATGAAAAACTTGCTAAAGAGAATAATGTAGCTAAAGTTTGGACTATTACTACCACTAGTAATGATAATGATTCACATGTTGCTACACATCCTACTATTAATGGTAAAATAATTGGTGTTGGCAATGTTTCTACTCCTAGTGCAAAGCGTGCAAAATTACCTGAAATTGCTAAAACTGCTGAAACTGCTTGTGATAAAACTGCTGAATTTTTTTCCAACATTGGGGACAATGATCCCATTGCTGTAGATCATAATGGTTTAGATTTTGATGATTGTCACATCTCTGAAGTTATAAAGTTCTTAAAAAAACTTGCTAGAAGTCCTAATGCTAGTGCTATAAATTTGGCCTTTACAAAACATATTACAAATGCTCTCATAAAAGCTAGAGAAGAGAAACTAAAACTTGAAACTTCTATTCCTAGCAAGTTAGAAGATGGTTGGGAGCCCATCATTAAGATGAGGGTCAATGATTTTGATTGTAATGCTTTATGTGATCTTGGTTCAAGTATTTCTGTTATGCCTAAGAAAATCTATGATATGCTTGACTTGCCACCATTGAAAAATTGTTATTTGGATGTTAATCTTGCTGATAATGTTATGAAGAAACCTTTGGGGAGAGTTGATAATGTTCGTATTATGGTTAACAATAACCTTGTCCCCGTTGATTTTGTTGTCTTGGATATTGAATGCAATGCATCTTGTCCCATTATATTGGGAAGACCTTTTCTTCGAACTGTTGGTGCTACTATTGATATGAAGGAAGGTAATATTAAATATCAATTTCCTCTCAAGAAAGGTATGGAACACTTCCCTAGAAAGAAAATGAAGTTACCTTATGATTCTATTATTAGAACAAATTATGATGTCGATGCTTCATCTCTTGATAATACTTGATTCACACTTTCTACGCCTAGCTGAAAGGCGTTAAAGAAAAGCGCTTATGGGAGACAACCCATTATTTTACTTCTGCACTTTTGTTTTATATTTGAGTCTTGGAAGTTGTTACTACTGTAGCAACCTCTCCTTATCTTTATTTTATTGCATTGTTGTGCCAAGTAAAGTCTTTGATAGTAAAGTCAATACTAGATTTGGATTACTGCGCAGAAACAGATTTCTTGCTGTCACGAATTTGGGCAGGGTTCTCTATAGGTAACTCAGCAAAATCTGCCAATTTACGTGCGTGATCCTCAGATATGTACGCAACTTTCATTCTATTTGAGAATTTTCATCTGAGCAAGTTAAGTGCCCCTAGAAAATTCGTCTTTACGGACTGTTCTGTTTTGACAGATTCTGCCTTTTATTTCGCATTGCCTGTTTTGCTATGTTCGATGAATTTCTTTGTTCCATTAACTTTCAGTAGCTTTGTGCAATGTCCAGAAGTGTTAATAATGATTATGTCACCTCTGAATATATGAATTTTCAATTATGCACTAACCCTCTAATGAGTTTGTTTTGAGTTTGGTGTGGAGGAAGTTTTCAAGGGTCAAGAGAGGAGGATGATACAATATGATCAAGAAGAGTGAAAAGTCTAAGCTTGGGGATGCCCCCGTGGTTCATCCCTGCATATTTTAAGAAGACTCAAGCATCTAAGCTTGGGGATGCCCAAGGCATCCCCTTCTTCATCGACAACTTATCAGGTCACCTCTAGTGAAACTATATTTTTATTCAGTCACATCTTATGTGCTTTACTTGGAGCGTCTGTTTGTTTTTGTTTTTGTTTTGTTTGAATAAAGTTGGATCCTAGCATTCTTTATGTGGGAGAGAGACACGCTCCGCTGTTGCATATGAACACATGTGTTCTTAGCTTTATTCTTAATGTTCATTGCGAAGGTTGAACTACTTCGTTCATTGATATATGGTTGGAAACGGAAAATGCCACATGTGGTAAATGGTATAATGTCTTGAATAATTTGATACTTGGCAATTGTTGTGCTCATATAGATCATGTTTAAGCTCTTGCATCATATACTTTGCACCTATTAATGAAGAACTACATAGAGCATGTTAAAATTTGGTTTGCATGATTGGTCTCTCTAAGTCTAGATATTTTCTGGCTGAGGTGTTTGAATAACAAGGAGACGATGTAAAGTCTTATAATGCTTACAATATGTTCATATGTGAGTCTTGCTGTACCGTTTTATACTTGAGTTTGCTTCTAACAACCTTGCTAGCCTAGCCTTGTATTGAGAGGGATTATTCTCGTGCATCCAAATACTTGAGCCAAAAACTATGCCATTTGTGTCCACCGTACCTACCTACCACATGGTATTTCTCTGCCATTCCAAAGTACATTACTTGAGTGCTACCTTTAAACTTCTATTCTTTGCCTTTACAATACATAGCTCATGGGAAAATAGCCTTAAAAACTATTGTGGTGAAGAATATGTACTTATGTATCTTATTTCTTAATAAGTTGCTTGTTGAGCGGTAACCATGTTTCTGGGGACGCCATCAACTTTTACCTTTGTTGAATATCATGTGAGTTGCTATGCATGTTCGTCTTGTCTGAAGTAAGGGCGATTTTCATGATCAAATGGTTTGAGTATGCATATTGTTAGAGAAGAACATTGGGCCGCTAACTAAAGCCATGAATCATGGTGGAAGTTTCAGTTTGGACACAAAACTTCAATCTCTTATGAGAATATTACCTGTTGTTGAATGATTAAGCATTAAAAGAGGAGTCCATTATCTGTTGTCTATGTTGTCCCGGTATGGGTGTCTAAGTTGAGAATGATCAAAAGCGAGAAATCCAATGCGAACCTTCTCCTTAGACCCTTGTACAGGCGGCATAGAGGTACCCCTTTGTGACACTTGGTTGAAACATATGTTATGCAATGATAATCTGTGTTAATCCAAGCTAATTAGGACAAGGTGCGAGCACTATTAGTATTCTATGCATGAGGCTTGCAACTTATAGGATATCTTATACATAACACATATGATTTATTACTACCGTTGACAAAATTGTTTCTATGTTTTCAAAATGAAAAGCTCTAGCACAAAAATAGTAATCCATGCTTCCCTCTGCGAAGGGCCATTCTTCTACTTTATTGTTGAGTCAGTTTACCTACTTCTTTCTATCTTAGAAGCAAACACTTGTGTAAACTGTATGCATTGATTCTTACATGTTTACCTATTGCACTTGTTATATTACTTTGTGTTGACAATTATCCATGAGATATACGTGTTGAAGTTGAAAGCAACCGCTGAAACTTATATCTTCCTTTGTGTTGTTTCAAAGCTTTCTACTAAGAATTTATTGCTTATGAGTTAACTATTATGCAAGGCTTATTGATGACCCACAAGTATAGGGGATCGCAACAGTCTTCGAGGGAAGTAAAACCCAAATTTATTGATTCGACACAAGGGGAGACAAAGAATACTTGAAAGCCTTAACAGCGGAGTTGTCAATTCAGCTGCACCTGGAAACAGACTTGCTCGCAAGAGTTTATCGATAATGCAGTTTTATAGCAGTAGCAGTAGTGAAATAACAGCAGCAGAGTAACAAAGACAGCAGTGGTGATTTTAGTAAACAGCAGGATTAAAATACTGTAGGCACGGGGACGGATGAACGGGCGTTGCATGGATGAGAGAAACTCATGTAACAATCATAGCAGGGCATTTGCAGATAATAATAAAACGGTGTCCAAGTACAAAGCAATCAATAGGCATGTATTCCATATATAGTCGTACGTGCTCGCAATGAGAAACTTGCACAACATCTTTTGTCCTACCAGCCGGTGTCAGCCGGGCCTCAAGGGAAACTACTAGATATTAAGGTACTCCTTTTAATAGAGTACCGGAGCAAAGCATTAACACTCCGTGAACACATGTGATCCTCACATCGCTACCATTCCCTCCGGTTGTCCCGATTTCTGTCACTTCGGGGCCATCGGTTCCGGACAGCGACATGTGTATACAACTTGCAGGTAAGATCAATAAACAATGAATATCATGATGAAACAATAACATGTTCAGATCTGAGATCATGGCACTCGGGCCCTAGTGACAAGCATTAAGCATAACAAGTTGCAACAATATCATCAAAGTACCAATTACGGACACTAGGCACTATGCCCTAACAATCTTATGCTATTACATGACCAATCTCATCCAATCCCTACCATCCCCTTCGGCCTACAGCGGGGGAATTACTCACACATGGATGGGGGAAACATGGCTGGTCGATGGAGAGGTGTTGGCGGTGATGATGGCGATGATCTCCTCCAATTCCCCGTCCCGGCGGAGTGCCAGAACGGAGACTTCTGGCTCCCGCGACGGAGTTTCGCGATGTGGCGGCGTTCTGGAGGGTTTCTGGCGACTTCGACTTCTCCCCGTGCGTTTTTAGGTCGAGGCCAATAAGTAGTCCGAAGGAGGGCGTCGGAGGCCGACCGAGGGGGCCACACCATAGGGCCGCGCGGGCCCCCCTAGGCCGCGCCGCCTTATGGTGTGGGGCCCTCGGGCCTCCACCTTACTTGACCTTCTGGCTCCGTCGATTCAGGAAAATAGGGCCTTCTGCATAAATTCCGAGGATTTTCCCGAAAGTTGGATTTCTGCACAAAAACGAGACACCAGAACAGTTCTGCTGAAAACAGCGTTAGTCCGTGTTAGTTGCATCCAAAATACACAAATTAGAGGCAAAACAATAGCAAAAGTGTTCGGGAAAGTAGATACGTTTTGGACGTATCAACTCCCCCCAAGCTGAGCTTATTGCTTGTCCTCAAGCAATTCAGTTAACAACTGAGCGATAAAAGAACTTTCACGAACACATTTGCTCATATGATGTATATATTCTCATGATATGGCTAATACTTAAGCAGTTCATAATAAGACACATGCAAATAAGATCATCTAACAGCTATGTCAATCATGGAGAGGTACCAACAATTAATAATAAGCATCATGAATCATGTATATAAGCAGGATTGCAATGTTCATAAGAGAGTATGATAAAGTGGTATCTCGCTTGCCTGTATTTGATTGGCAAAACATAAATGCCCGGGCACCTCTGAAGTTCATAGAAAGACTAGAAATAGTGATTGTCAAAGATAAAAGCATCAAAGTTATATCACAATCAATCATATTTTGAGACAAGCATATTATACTAAGAATGACAGTCGTGCTCTCAAGATAGTGCTCAAAGAAATAATGGAGACACAACATAAAAGTAAAAGATTGACCCTTCGCAGAGGGAAGCAGGGATTAACATGCGCTAGAGCTTTTCATTTTTATAAAGACAGGAGTAAAATTATTTTGAGAGGTGTTTGTTGTTGTCAACGAATGGTAATGGGTACACTAACTACCTCGCCAACCGGACTCCCAAGAGCGGCTCCCATGAATTATTTGCATATTTATGTGGCACTCCTTCCAACCTTTCTTACACAAACCATGGCTAACCGAATCCTCGGGTGCCTGCCAACAATCTCATACCATGAAGGAGTGCCTTTTTATTTTAGTTTTATTATGATGACACTCCCCCCAACCTTTGCTTACACAAGCCATGGCTAACCGAATCTTCGGGTGCCGTCCAACAATCACAAACCATGGAGGAGTGTCTATTTAAGTTAATTAATTTGGGACTGGGAATCTGATGTCTACTTCCCCCTCCTTTTCCTGTAGACAGTGTTGGGCCTCCAAGAGCAGAGGTTTGTAGAACAGCAGCAAGTTTTCCCTTAAGTGGATCACCCAAGGTTTATCGAACTCAGGGAGGAAGAGGTCAAAGATATCCCTCTCATGCAACCCTGCAACCACAAAGCAAGAAGTCTCTTGTGTCCCCAACACACCTAATAGGTGCACTAGTTCGGTGAAGAGATAGTGAAATACAGGTGGTATGAATATATATGAGCAGTAGCAACGGTGCCAGAAAATAGCTTGCTGGCGTGTAGTTGATGGTGGTAGTATTGCAGCAGTAGTAACACAGTAAAATAGTAAACAAGCAGCGATAGCAGTATTTAGGAACAAGGCCTAGGGATTACACTTTCACTAGTGGACACTCTCAACATTGATCACATAACAGAATAGATAAATGCATACTCTACACTCTTGTTGGATGATGAACACATTGCGTAGGATTACACGAACCCTCAATGCCGGAGTTAACAAGCTCCACAATTAATGTTCATATTTTAGTAACCTTATAGTGTAAGATAGACCAAAAGACTAAACCAAGTACTAACATAGCATGCACACTGTCACCTTCATGCATATGTAGGAGGAATGGATCACATCAATACCATCACAGCAATAATTAACTTCATAATCTACAAGAGATCATGATCATAGCATAAACCAAGTACTAACACGGATGCACACATTGTCACCATTACATCGTGCAGGAGGAATAGAACTACTTTAATAACATTGCTAGAGTAGCACATAGATAAATTGTGATACAAACTCATATGAATCTCAATCATGTAAAGCAGCTCATGAGATTATTGTATTGAGGTACATGGGAGAGAGATGAACCACATAGCTACAGCGGAGCCCTCAGCCTCGGGGGTGGATTACTCCCTCCTCATCATGGAGGCAGCGATGGCGGTGAAGGTGGCGGTGGAGATGGCAGCGGTGTCGATGGAGAAGCCTTCCGGGGGCACTTCCCCGCTCCGACGGCGTGCCGGAACAGAGATTCCTGTCCCCCAGATCTTGGCGTCGCGATGGCGGCGGCTCTGGAAGGTTTCTGTGGGTTTCGTCGAACGCATCAGGGTTTTCGATCCAGGGGCTTTATATAGGCGAAGAGGCGGCGCCAGAGGGTCGAAGGGGTGCCCACACCATAGGGTGGCGCGGGCCCCCCCTGGCCGCGCCGGCCTAGGGTTTGGTGGGCCTGTGCCCCCTCCCTGGTGGCTCTCGGGTGTTCTGGATGCTTCCGGGCAAAATAGGAACCTGGGCGTTGATTTCGTCCAATTCCGAGAATATTTCGTTACTAGGATTTCTGAAACTAAAAACAGCAGAAAACAGGAACTGGCACTTCGGCATCTTGTTAATAGGTTAGTTCCAGAAAATGCACGAATATGACATAAAGTGTGCATAAAACATGTAGATAACATCAATAATGTGGCATGGAACATAAGAAATTATCGATACGTCGGAGATGTATCAGCATCCCCAAGCTTAGTTCTGCTCGTCCCGAGCAGGTAAAACGATAACAAAGATAATTTCTGGAGTGACATGCCATCATAAACTTGATCATACTATTTGTAAAGCATATGTAGTGAATGCAGCGATCAAAACAATGTATATGACATGAGTAAACAAGTGAATCATATAGCAAGGACTTTTCATGAATAGCACTTCAAGACAAGCATCAATAAGTCTTGCATAAGAGTTAACTCATAAAGCAATAATTCATAGTAAAGGCATTGAAGCAACACAAAGGAAGATTAAGTTTCAGCGGTTGCTTTCAACTTGTAACATTTATATCTCATGGATATTGTCAACATAGAGTAATATAATAAGTGCAATATGCAAGTATGTAGGAATCAATGCACAGTTCACACAAGTGTTTGCTTCTTGAGGTGGGGAGAAATAGGTGAACTGACTCAACAATGAAAGTAAAAGAATGGTCCTCCATAGAGGAAAAGCATCGATTGCTATATTTGTGCTAGAGCTTCTATTTTGAAAACATAAAGAGAGCATAAAAATAAAGTTTTGAGAGGTGTATGTTGTTGTCAACGAATGGTAGCGGGTACTCTAACCCCCTTGCCAGACAAACCTTCAAAGAGCGGCTCCCATTTTATTTTATTTTGGGTGGCACTCCTTCCAACCTTTCTTTCACAAACCACGGCTAACCGAATCCTCGGGTGCCTGCCAACAATCTCATACCATAAAGGAGCGCATTTTTATTTTAGTTTTATTATGATGACACTCCTCCCAACCTTTGCTTACACAAGCCATGGCTAACCGAATCCTTCGGGTGCCGTCCAACAATCACATACCATGGAGGAGTGTCTATTTTTGTTAATTAATTTGGGACTGGGAATCCCATTGCCAGCTCTTTTTGCAAAATTATTGGATAAGTGGATGAAGCCACTAGTCCATTGGTGAAAGTTGCCCAACAAGTTTGAAAGATAAACACCACATACTTCCTCATGAGCTATAAAACATTGACACAAATCAGAGGTGATAAATTTTGAATTATTTAAAGGTAGCACTCAAGCAATTTACTTTGGAATGGCAGGAATTACCATGTAGTAGGTAGGTATGGTGGACACAAATGGCATAGTGTTGTTTGGCTCAAGGATTTGGATGCATGAGAAGTATTCCCTCTCGATACAAGGTTTAGGCTAGCAAGGTTATTTGAAACAAACACAAGGATGAACTGGTGCAGCAAAACTCACATAAAAGACATATTGAAAACATTATAAGACTCTACACCGTCTTCCTTGTTGTTCAAACTCAATACTAGAAATTATCTAGACTTTAGAGAGACCAAATATGCAAACCAAATTTTAGCATGCTCTATGTATTTCTTCATTAATGGGTGCAAAGCATATGATGCAAGAGCTTAAACATGAGCACAACAATTGCCAAGTATCATATTATCCAAGACATTTTAGCAAATTACTACATGTATCATTTTCCAACTCCAACCATATAACAATTTAACGAAGAAGAAACTTCGCCATGAAAATTAAAAGCTAAGAACACATGTGTTCATATGAACCAGCGGAGCGTGTCTCTCTCCCACAAAAGCATTTATTCAAACAAAAACAAAAACAAAAGCACACAGACGCTCCAAGCAAAGCACATAAGATGTGACGGAATAAAAATATAGTTTCAGGGGAGGAACCTGATAATGTTGTCGATGAAGAAGGGGATGCCTTGGGCATCCCCAAGCTTAGATGCTTGAGTCTTCTTGAAATATGCAGGGATGAACCACCGGGGCATCCCCAAGCTTAGACTTTTCACTCTTCTTGATCATAGTATATCATCCTCCTCTCTTGACCCTTGAAAACTTCCTTCACACCAAACTTCTCATAAACTTCATTAGAGGGGTTAGTACATAATAAAAAACTCACATGTTCAGAGGTGACACAATCATTCTTAACACTTCTGGACATTGCTCAAAGCTACTGGAAGGTAATGGAACAAAGAAATCCACCCAACACAGCGAAAGAAGCAATGCGAAATAAAAGGCAGAATCTGTCAAAACAGAACAGTCCGTAAAGACGAATTTCTAATAAATACTTCCGTTGCTCAGATCAGAAAACTCAAAACTAATGAAAGTTGCGTACATATCTGAGGAACACGCACGTAAATTGGCATATTTTTCTGATTTTTCTACAGAGAAAACAGCCCAGATTCGTGACAGATAGAAATCTGTTTCTGCGCAGAAATCCAAATCTAGTATCAACCTTCGATTAGAGGCTTCACTTGGCACAACAAAACACAAAACTAAGATAAGGAGAGGTTGCTACAGTAGTAAACAACTTCCAAGACACAAATATAAAACAAAGTACTGTAGCAAAATAACACATGGGTTATCTCCCAAGAAGTTCTTTCTTTATAGCCATTAAGATGGGCTCTGCAGTTTTGGTGATGCACCCGCAAGAAATAGTATTTGAAGCAAAAGAGAGCTTCAAGAGGCAAATTCAAAACACATTTAAGCCTAACATGCTTCCTATGCATAGGAATCTTGTAAATAAACAAGTTCATGAAGAGCAAAGTAACAAGCATAGGAAGATAGAACAAGTGTAGCTTCAAAAATTTCAGCACATAGAGAGGCATTTTAGTAACATGAAAATTTCTACAACCATATTTTCCTCTCTCATAATAACTTTCAGTAGCATCATGAGCAAACTCAACAATATAACTATCACATAAAGCATTCTTATCATGAGTCTCATGCATAAAATTATTGCTACTCCCAACATAAGCATAGTCAATTTTATTAGTTGTAGTGGGAGCAAATTCAACAAAGTAACTATCATTATTATTCTCATCATGTGTAGGAGGCATAGTATAATCACAACAAAATTTACTCTCCATAGTAGGTGGCACCAAAAGACCACTATCATTACAATCATCATAAATAGGAGGCAAAGTATCATCAAAGAAAATTTTCTCCTCAATGCTTGGGGGACTAAAAAGATCATGAAAACCAGCTTCCCCAAGCTTAGAACTTTCTATATTATTATCAACAATGGTGTTCAAAGCGTTCATACTAATATTACTACCAGCATGCAAATAAGATTCCATAGGTTTTTTAATTTTCGCATCAAACAATCCATGTTTTAAATCAGGAAATAGAATAAGAAGATCATTCTTGTCCATTATGCCAAACTAGTGTAAACAAGAAACAAAAAGATGCAATTGCAGGATCTAAAGGAAATAGCTTTGAGTACTTACGACGGCGGGAAATAGCTTAGTAGCCGAGATCCGGAGTGTGAGTACCTTTTACCTTTCCTCCCCGGCAACGGCGCCAGAAAATAGCTTGATGTCTACTTCCCCCTCCTTTTCCTGTAGACAGTGTTGGGCCTCCAAGAGCAGAGGTTTGTAGAACAGCAGCAAGTTTTCCCTTAAGTGGATCACCCAAGGTTTATCGAACTCAGGGAGGAAGAGGTCAAAGATATCCCTCTCATGCAACCCTGCAACCACAAAGCAAGAAGTCTCTTGTGTCCCCAACACACCTAATAGGTGCACTAGTTCGGCGAAGAGATAGTGAAATACAGGTGGTATGAATATATATGAGCAGTAGCAACGGTGCTAGAAAATAGCTTGCTGGCGTGTAGTTGATGGTGGTAGTATTGCAGCAGTAGTAACGCAAGAAAAAAGAAACAAGCAGCGATAGCAGTATTTAGGAACAAGGCCTAGGGATTACACTTTCACTAGTGGACACTCTCAACATTGATCACATAACAGAATAGATAAATGCATACTCTACACTCTTGTTGGATGATGAACACATTGCGTAGGATTACACGAACCCTCAATGCCGGAGTTAACAAGCTCCACAATTAATGTTCATATTTTAGTAACCTTATAGTGTAAGATAGATCAAAAGACTAAACCAAGTACTAACATAGCATGCACACTGTCACCTTCATGCATATGTAGGAGGAATGGATCACATCAATACCATCATAGCAATAATTAACTTCATAATCTACATGAGATCATGATCATAGCATAAACCAAGTACTAACACGGATGCACACACTGTCACCATTACATCGTGCAGGAGGAATAGAACTACTTTAATAACATTGCTAGAGTAGCACATAGATAAATTGTGATACAAACTCATATGAATCTCAATCATGTAAAGCAGCTCATGAGATTATTGTATTGAGGTACATGGGAGAGAGATGAACCACATAGCTACAGTGGAGCCCTCAGCCTCGGGGGTGGATTACTCCCTCCTCATCATGGAGGCAGCGATGGCGGTGAAGATGGCGGTGGAGATGGTAGCGGTGTCGATGGAGAAGCCTTCCGGGGGCACTTCCCCGCTCCGGCGGCGTGCCGGAACAGAGATTCCTGTCCCCCAGATCTTGGCGTCGCGATGGCGGCGGCTCTGGAAGGTTTCTGTGGGTTTCGTCGAACGCATCAGGGTTTTCGATCCAGGGGCTTTATATAGGCGAAGAGGCGGCGCCAGAGGGTCGAAGGGGTGCCCACACCATAGGGTGGCACGGGCCCCCCCTGGCCGCGCCGACCTAGGGTTTGGTGGGCCTGTGCCCCCTCCCTGGTGGCTCTCGGGTGTTCTGGATGCTTCCGGGCAAAATAGGAACCTGGGCGTTGATTTCGTCCAATTCCGAGAATATTTCGTTACTAGGATTTCTGAAACCAAAAACAGCAGAAAACAGGAACTGGCACTTCGGCATCTTGTTAATAGGTTAGTTCCAGAAAATGCACGAATATGACATAAAGTGTGCATAAAACATGTAGATAACATCAATAATGTGGCATGGAACATAAGAAATTATCGATACGTCGGAGACGTATCAGAATCCCATTGCCAGCTCTTTTTGCAAAGTTATTGGATAAGCGGATGTGCCACTAGTCCATATGAGAGTCCGTCAAAAGTAAATGACAAGGTTGAAAGCTAAACACCACATACTTCCTCATGAGCTATGAAACATAAACACAAATTGGGAAGCATTTTGAAAGTTTTAAAGGTAGCGCATGAGAATTTACTTGGAATGGTTTGAAATGCCATGCATAGGTATTTATGGTGGACACTCTGGGATAACTTGGTTTTCAGGTGTTTGGAAGCACGAGCAGCGTTCCCGCTCAGTACAAGTGAAGGCTAGCAAAAGACTAGGGAGCGACAAATCAAGAGAGCGAATCGTCATAATCATGCTTGCGGCAAAATAAATTAACGGAGGCATAAAAGTGATACAAGAACTCTGAAGCAATATAAATCATCGAGGCTTAATTGACTTTGGTTCAGTCATATGCATGCGTGAGCATGTGCCAAGTCGATATAAATGAATTATTCAGAGGAGGATACCACAATATCATACCTATCTATGAATAAAACAATGCAAGCAAACATCCATGACATGCTACTCATATTAATAAATTGGAGCTAAACATGAGAGATCATAAACTACTAGACTTTCTCAAATAACATATACCTCACATGAACCAACTAAGCATGCTCACATGGATGAGTATATGTACAAAAATGAAAACAAATAGAGTTCATACCAGCCTCTCACCGCAATCCAATTGTCGTAGATCGTCATTATTGCCTTTCACTCGTGTACCTTGGACAATATGAAATGAAAACCACGCTCCAGCCACCGAAGACCATTGAACTCAAGATGAACTTTACAAACCAAAGAAGAACAGCAAATATTTTTGGTGTTTTCGAATTTGAGAACAAGAACAAAAGGAAACAAGCGAACAAAGCAAAATATTTTTGGGTTTTCTTATAGCAAACTAGCAATAGCAAATAAAGCGAAACAAATGCAAGAAACCAAAGCAAACAAATTATGAAAAGAAACAACAGAAATATTTTTGGTCTTTTTGTGTTTTGGAAAGGAAACAAAGCAAAAACAAGAAATAGCAAACTAGAAGAAACACAGAAAAGCGAGATGGCAGAAATCTGCCAAAACCTGACAGCAGTACAGAAATCGATTTTTACAAAAATCTTACGTTGCTCAGCTCGAAAAGTGTTCAACTAATGAAAGTTAGATAACAACCTGGGGAACCTGCACAAAAATTGGCAGCTCAAAATAACGTTCTGGCTATGCGCACGAATTTTTCTAGTAACAGTCCAGAATCTGTTTTCAGGCAGCACTTCCCCAAATATCATCTCCCTCTCATTAGAAAACCACTCAAAGAGACTAAACAAGTATGTACAAGTATCCAGCAACCATAATATGGAAAGAATGAGTGATGCCGGTATACCTCCCCCCAAGCTTAGGCTTTTGGCCTAAGTGGAGATCAACCCCATCGAGGGTCTGGGTTCCATGCCGGTGGATCGTACATGGAGTAGTCATAATAAGGTACCGATGCAGAAGAAAAGCGTGGAGGCTCCTCATGCCCAACTTGTTGATGCGAAGAACTTGCTGCATCTGATGACGAGTCGAGGTGTTCCTCGACCTAATCCGTGTTGTCTCTCGCACGATGGCCATCTCTCTCTATGTATGCCTTCAGTTCACCTTCCGTGATTGACCAATCCTCCCTGGAATCAAGGTTAAACAGAGCAGGTGCAGGCAATCCTACTAATTTTTCAGTTTTCTTAGTTATTGTCCAGACTTTCTTATAAAATGTCATCTTGTAAAACAGGTTACCCAAGTTGGAGGAATCAGAAACAAATTCATGTTTAATCATAGAGGCTATGTCAAGTTTTTCTATGGAGAATGGAATATCAAAATGATGAGGTTCTACATTATGAAAAGCTAGTAAACGAGAGGCGATGAGACCTCCACAAATTCCACCTTTCTCACGGTTAGTAGCGAGTCTATAAGCTATCAATGCCCCCAAATTATAAGTCCTACTACTTTGCAGCGCCACAGCTAGAAAAGCTAAATCCGGGATAGAAAGTTTACCACCAATCTTTCTAGCAAGAACGCATTTAGTAATGAAATAGGCAAAGTAGCGGATAGCCGGGAGCTGAATGCTAGTGATTTTACCACTATCCTCTGAGAAACTCCTTCCATAGCAAATCATCTTGAAGAGGCTTAAGAGTTCTTGCGGCGATCCCCTTATCTTCTCGCATGATCCCCATTGCGGTACTCTAATTGCTGCACAAAAATCACTGAATGGCAAGTTGACAGCTTTATTGTAAATTTTATACTGAACCGTGGGGTTAGATCGCGACCAATTGAACTTAAAGTCCTGCACAAAAGACATAGTTAATTTTGCATATTGTCTTGGCTCTCCTTTAACAAAATCACTCAGCCCTGCTCGAGAAATTAGACTCCGAACATCTTCCAATATTCCCGCGCTTCTCATGAAATCCGCGCACGGGTAGTAAGAGGGGTATACTCCCTCTTCACGATTCACTCTCATAACTTGTTGGACCTCCAATTCTTGTTGGTTAAGTTGATATCTACTCCACTCCATTTTCTGAAATTTTCAACAAACAATATAAAATTTGATTTGGTGACATATAATCAAGGGGAACTACTATAGGAACATGCTAGAGTACTAATCATGCATCAAAACTAGTTTATACAACTTAGAACAAGCATGCAAGCTCACTAAACATGTTACCTACAGCAGCAAAATATTCAAGATATACTCAACCAAACAAAATTCTACTTGGATAGGTGGAGGAGTCACATACCGGAGAGCAAATGTGCCAAATCTCAGACAGAAATCTGGGCTGAGCAAAGAGATCGAAAAATCCTGAGCTCTTGAGCAAAAACGCGAGTGAGAGGAAGCTGGTTCGAGTTTTTTCAGGAGAGAGAAGATGCTGGGAGAAAGAGATGAAGTAGTGGGGCAAGGAGGGGCCCACACCACAGGGTGGCGCGCCTGATACGTCTCCGACATATCGATAATTTCTTATGTTCCATGCCACATTATTGATGTTATCTACATGTTTTATGCACACTTTATGTCATATTCGTGCATTTTCTGGAACTAACCTATTAACAAGATGCCGAAGTGCCGATTCTTTGTTTCTGCTGTTTTTGGTTTCAGAAATCCTAGTAACGAAATATTCTCGGAATTGGACGAAATCAACGCCCAGGGTCCTATTTTGCCACGAAGCTTCCAGAAGTCCGAAGAGGAGACGAAGTGGGGCCACGAGGTGGCCACACCCTAGGGCGGCGCGGCCCCCCCCTTGGCCGCGCGGCCCTGTGGTGTGGGGCCCTCGTGCCGCCTCTTGACCTGCCCTTCCGCCTACTTAAAGCCTCCGTCGCGAAACCCCCAGTACCGAGAGCCACGATACGGAAAACCTTCCAGAGACGCCGCCGCCGCCGATCCCATCTCGGGGGATCCAGGAGATCGCCTCCGGCACCCTGCCGGAGAGGGGAATCATCTCCCGGAGGACTCTACGCCGCCATGGTCGCCTCCGGAGTGATGTGTGAGTAGTCTACCCCTGGACTATGGGTCCATAGCAGTAGCTAGATGGTTGTCTTCTCCCCATTGTGCTTCATTGTCGGATCTTGTGAGCTGCCTAACATGATCAAGATCATCTATCTGTAATTCTATATGTTGCGTTTGTTGGGATCCGATGAATAGAGAATACTTGTTATGTTGATTATCAAAGTTATATCTATGTGTTGTTTATGATCTTGCATGCTCTCCGTTATTAGTAGATGCTCTGGCCAAGTTGATGCTAGTAACTCCAAGAGGGAGTATTTATGCTCGATAGTGGGTTCATGTCTCCGTGAATCTGGAGGGGTGACAAGAACCTCTAAGGTTATGGATGTGCTGTTGCCACTAGGGATAAAACATTGGTGCGAGGTTCAAGGCTTTAGGCACTAAGTACAGGACGCGCAATACTTAATGCAATTGTCTGTTGTTAGCAACTTAATACTGGAGGGGGTTCGGATGATAACCTGAAGGTGGACTTTTTAGGCATAGATGCATGCTGGATAGAGGTCTATGTACTTTGTCGTAATGCCCAATTAAATCTCACTATACTCATCATAATATGTATGTGCATGGTCATGCCCTCTCTATTTGTCAATTGCCCAACTGTAATTTGTTCACCCAACATGTTGTTTATCTTATGGGAGAGACACCTCTAGTGAACTGTGGACCCCGGTCCAATTCTCTATACTGAAATACAATCTGCTGCAATACTGTTCTACTGTTTTCTGCAAACAATCATCTTCCACACAATACGGTTAATCCTTTGTTACAGCAAGCCGGTGAGATTGACAACCTCACTGTTTCGTTGGGGCAAAGTACTTTGGTTGTGTTGTGCAGGTTCCACGTTGGCGCCGGAATCCCTGGTGTTGCGCCGCACTACATCCCGCCGCCATCAACCTTCAACGTGCTTCTTGGCTCCTCCTGGTTCGATAAACCTTGGTTTCTTTCTGAGGGAAAAACTTGCTGCTGTGCGCATCATACCTTCCTCTTGGGGTTCCCAACGAACGTGTGAGTTACACGCCATCAAGCTCTTTTTCTGGCGCCGTTGCCGGGGAGATCAAGACACGCTGCAAGGGGAGTCTCCACTTCCCAATCTCTTTACTTTGTTTGAAATGCAAAAATATAAAGATGTAGATGGTGACATTATAAAATTAAAATTGTTCCTTTTCTCATTAAGAGGAAGAGCTAAAGATTGGTTGCTATCTCTGCCTAGGAATAGTATTGATTCATGGACTAAATGCAAGGATGCTTTTATTGGTAGATATTATCCCCCTGCTAAAATTATATCTTTGAGGAGTAGCATAATGAATTTTAAACAATTAGATACTGAACATGTTGCACAAGCATGGGAAAGAATGAAATCTTTGGTTAAAAATTGCCCAACCCATGGACTGACTACTTGGATGATCATCCAAACCTTTTATGCAGGACTGAATTTTTCTTCGCGGAATTTATTGGATTCAGCTGCTGGGGGTACCTTTATGTCCATCACTCTTGGTGAAGCAACAAAGCTTCTTGATAATATGATGATCAACTACTCTGAATGGCACACGGAAAGAGCTCCACAAGGTAAGAAGGTAAATTCTGTCGAAGAAACCTCTTCCTTGAGTGATAAGATTGATGCTATTATGTCTATGCTTATGAATGATAGGACTAATATTGATCCTAATAATGTTCCGTTAGCTTCATTGGTTGCACAAGAAGAACATGTTGATGTAAACTTCATTAAAAATAATAATTTCAACAACAATGCTTACCGGAACAATTCTAGTAACAACTATAGGCCATATCCTTATAATAATGGCAACGGCTATGGTAATTCTTATGGGAATTCTTACAACAATAATAGGAGTTCACCCCCTGGACTTGAAGCTATGCTTAAAGAATTTATTAGTACACAAACTGCTTTTAACAAATCTGTTGAAGAAAAGCTTGGGAAAATTGATATACTTGCTTCTAAAGTCGATAGTCTTGCTGCTGATGTTGATCTTTTGAAATCGAAAGTTTTGCCTAATGAAAATCATCATGACAAAATTGTTACTACAGCAAGTGCCATCCAAGTTAGAATTAATGAGAATATAAGATTGATGGCTGAACTGCGTGCTAGGTGGGATAGAGAAGAAAATGAAAAACTAGCTAAAGAGAAGAATGTAGCTAAAGTTTGGACTATTACCACCACTAGTAATGCTAATGCTACACATGTTGCTGCACCTCCTACTATTAATAATAAAAGAATTGGTGTTAGCAATGTTTCCACTTCTAATGCAAAGCGCGAGAAACTGCCTGAAACTGCTAAAACTGCTGAAACTGCCTGTGATAAAGCTGCTGAAATTTTTTCCAATATTGGGGATGATGATCCCATTGCTTTAGATTATAATGGTTTGAATTTTGATGATTGCCACATCTCTGAAGTTATAAAGTTCTTGCAAAAACTTGCTAAAAGTCCTAATGCTAGTGCTATAAATTTGGCTTTCACGCAACATATTACAAATGCTCTCATAAAAGCTAGAGAAGAGAAACTAGAGCGCGAAGCCTCTATCCCTAGAAAGCTAGAGGATGGTTGGGAGCCCGTCATTAAGATGAAGGTTAAAGATTTTGATTGTAATGCTTTATGTGATCTTGGTGCAAGTATTTCCGTTATGCCTAAGAAAATTTATAATATGCTTGACTTGCCACCGCTGAAAAATTGTTATTTGGATGTTAATCTTGCTGATCATTCTACAAAGAAACCTTTGGGGAAAGTTGATAATGTTCGCATTACCGTTAACAATAACCTTGTCCCCGTTGATTTTGTTGTCTTGGATATTGAATGCAATGCATCTTGTCCCATTATATTGGGAAGACCTTTTCTTCAAACTGTTGGTGCTATCATTGATATGAAGGAAGGTAATATAAAATATCAATTTCCTCTCAAGAAAGGTATGGAACACTTCCCTAGAAAGAGAATGAAGTTACCTTTTGATTCTATTATGAGAACAAATTATGATGTTGACACCTCATCTCTCGATAATACTTGATACACACTCTCTGCGCCTAGCTGAAAGGCGTTAAAGAAAAGCGCTTATGGGAGACAACCCATGTTTTTACCTACAGTACTTTGTTTTTATTTTGCGTCTTGGAAGTTGTTTACTACTGTAGCAACCTCTCCTTATCTTAGTTTAGTGTTTTATTGTGCCAAGTAAAGTCGTTGATAAAAAAGTTCATACTAGATTTGGATTACTGCGCAGAAACAGATTTCTTTGCTGTCACGAATCTGGGCTGTTTTCCCTGTAGGTAACTCAGAAAATTATGCCAATTTACATGAGTGATCCTCAGATATGTACGCAACTTTCATTCAATTTGAGAATTTTCATTTGAGCAAGTCTGGTGCCTCGATAAAATTCGTCAATACGAACTGTTCTGTTTTGACAGATTCTGCCTTTTATTTCGCATTGCCTCTTTTGCTATGTTGGATGAATTTCTTTGATCCATTAATGTCCAGTAGCTTTATGCAATGTCCAGAAGTGTTAAGAATGATTGTGTCACCTCTGAACATGTTAATTTTTATTGTCCACTAACCCTCTAATGAGTTGTTCTAAGTTTGGTGTGGAGGAAGTTTTCAAGGATCAAGAGAGGAGTATGATGCAACATGATCAAGGAGAGTGAAAGCTCTAAGCTTGGGGATGCCCCGGTGGTTCACCCCTGCATATTCTAAGAAGACTCAAGCGTCTAAGCTTGGGGATGCCCAAGGCATCCCCTTCTTCATCGACAACATTATCAGGTTCCTCCCCTGAAACTATATTTTTATTCCATCACATCTTATGTGCTTTGCTTGGAGCGTCGGTTTGTTTTTGTTTTTTGTTTTGTTTGAATAAAATGGATCCTAGCATTCACTTTATGGGAGAGAGACACGCTCCGCTGTAGCATATGGACAAGTATGTCCTTAGTTTCTACTCATAGTATTCATGGCGAAGTTTCTCCTTCGTTAAATTGTTATATGGTTGGAATTGGAAAATGATACATGTAGTAATTGCTATAAATGTCTTGGGTAATGTGATACTTGGCAATTGTTGTGCTCATGTTTAAGCTCTTGCATCATATGCTTTGCACCCATTAATGAAGAAATACATAGAGCATGCTAAAATTTGGTTTGCATATTTGGTTTCTCTAAGGTCTAGATAATTTATAGTATTGAGTTTGAACAACAAGGAAGACGGTGTATAGTCTTATAATGTTTTCAATATGTCTTTTATGTGAGTTTTGCTGCACCGGTTCATCCTTGTGTTTGTTTCAAATAAGCCTTGCTAGCCTAAACCTTGTATCGAGAGGGAATACTTCTCATGCATCCAAAATACTTGAGCCAACCACTATGCCATTTGTGTCCACCATACCTACCTACTACATGGTATTTTTCCGCTATTCCAAAGTAAATTGCTTGAGTGCTACCTTTAAATTTCCATCATTCACCTTTGCAATATATAGCTCATGGGACAAATAGCTTAAAAACTATTGTGGTATTGAATATGTAATTATGCACTTTATCTCTTATTAAGTTGCTTGTTGTGCGATAACCATGTTTACTGGGGACGCCATCAACTACTCTTTGTTGAATTTCATGTGAGTTGCTATGCATGTTCGTCATGTCTGAAGTAAGAGCGATCTACCACCTTATGGTTAAGCATGCATATTGTTAGAGAAGAACATTGGGCCGCTAACTAAAGCCATGATCCATGGTGGAAGTTTCAGTTTTGGACATATATCCTCAATCTCAAATGAGAAAATTATTAATTGTTGTTACATGCTTATGCATAAAAGAGGAGTCCATTATCTGTTGTCTATGTTGTCCCGGTATGGATGTCTAAGTTGAGAATAATCAATAGCGAGAAATCCAATGCGAGCTTTCTCCTTAGACCTTTGTACAGGCGGCATAGAGGTACCCCTTTGTGACACTTGGTTAAAACATGTGCATTGTGATGATCCGGTAGTCCAAGCTAATTAGGACAAGGTGCGGGCACTATTAGTATACTATGCATGAGGCTTGCAACTTGTAAGATATAATTTACATGATACATATGCTTTATTACTACCGTTGACAAAATTGTTTCATGTTTTCAAAATCAAAGCTCTAGCACAAATATAGCAATCGATGCTTTTCCTCTATGGAGGACCATTCTTTTACTTTCAATGTTGAGTCAGTTCACCTATTTCTCTCCACCTCAAGAAGCAAACACTTGTGTGAACTGTGCATTGATTCCTACATACTTGCTTATTGCACCTATTATATTACTCTATGTTGACAATATCCATGAGATATACATGTTATGAGTTGAAAGCAACCACTGAAACTTAATCTTCCTTTGTGTTGCTTCAATACCTTTACTATGAATTATTGCTTTATGAGTTAACTCTTATGCAAGACTTATTGATGCTTGTCTTGAAGTGCTATTCATGAAAAGTCTTTGCTTTATGATTCACTTGTTTACTCATGTCATATACATTGTTTTGATCGCTGCATTCACTACATATGCTTTACAAATAGTATGATCAAGGTTATGATGGCATGTCACTCCAGAAATTATCTGTGTTATCGTTTTACCTGCTCGGGACGAGCAGAACTAAGCTTGGGGATGCTGATACGTCTCCGACGTATCGATAATTTCTTATGTTCCATGCCACATTATTGATGTTATCTACATGTTTTATGCACACTTTATGTCATATTCGTGCATTTTCTGAAACTAACCTATTAACAAGATGCCGAAGTGCCAGTTGCTGTTTTCTGCTGTTTTTGGTTTCAGAAATCCTAGTAACGAAATATTCTCGGAATTGGACGAAATCAAAGCCCAGGGTCCTATTTTGCCACGAAGCTTCCAGAAGTCTGAAGAGGAGACGAAGTGGGGCCACGAGGTGGCCACACCCTAGGGCGGCGCGGCCCCCCCTTGGCCGCGCGGCCCTGTGGTGTGGGGCCCTCGTGCCGCCTCTTGACCTGCCCTTCCGCCTACTTAAAGCCTCCGTCGCGAAACCCCCAGTACCGAGAGCCACGATACGGAAAACCTTCCAGAGACGCCGCCGCCGCCGATCCCATCTCGGGGGATCCAGGAGATCGCCTCCGGCACCCTGCCGGAGAGGGGAATCATCTCCCGGAGGACTCTACGCCGCCATGGTCGCCTCCGGAGTGATGTGTGAGTAGTCTACCCCTGGACTATGGGTCCATAGCAGTAGCTAGATGGTTGTCTTCTCCCCATTGTGCTTCATTGTCGGATCTTGTGAGCTGCCTAACATGATCAAGATCATCTATCTGTAATTCTATATGTTGCGTTTGTTGGGATCCGATGAATAGAGAATACTTGTTATGTTGATTATCAAAGTTATATCTATGTGTTGTTTATGATCTTGCATGCTCTCCGTTATTAGTAGATGCTCTGGCCAAGTTGATGCTAGTAACTCCAAGAGGGAGTATTTATGCTCGATAGTGGGTTCATGTCTCCGTGAATCTGGAGGGGTGACAAGAACCTCTAAGGTTATGGATGTGCTGTTGCCACTAGGGATAAAACATTGGTGCTATGTTCAAGGATGTAGTCACTAATTACATTACGCGCAATACTTAATGCAATTGTCTGTTGTTAGCAACTTAATACTGGAGGGGGTTCGGATGATAACCTGAAGGTGGACTTTTTAGGCATAGATGCATGCTGGATAGCGGTCTATGTACTTTGTCGTAATGCCCAATTAAATCTCACTATACTCATCATAATATGTATGTGCATGGTCATGCCCTCTCTATTTGTCAATTGCCCAACTGTAATTTGTTCACCCAACATGCTGTTTATCTTATGGGAGAGACACCTCTAGTGAACTGTGGACCCCGGTCCAATTCTCTATACTGACATACAATCATCGCAATACTTGTTCTCTGTTTTACGCAAACAATCATCTTCCACACAATACGGTTAATCCTTTGTTACAGCAAGCCGGTGAGATTGACAACCTCACTGTTTCGTTGGGGCAAAGTACTTTGGTTGTGTTGTGCAGGTTCCACGTTGGCGCCGGAATCCCTGGTGTTGCGCCGCACTACATCCCGCCGCCATCAACCTTCAACGTGCTTCTTGGCTCCTTGATACGTCTCCGACGTATCGATAATTTCTTATGTTCCATGCCACATT
Organism: Lolium perenne; assembly: GCF_019359855.2. Taxonomy (NCBI): domain Eukaryota; kingdom Viridiplantae; phylum Streptophyta; class Magnoliopsida; order Poales; family Poaceae; genus Lolium; species Lolium perenne. The sequence goes on along the minus strand of NC_067248.2, from coordinate 120,672,001 downwards.
ATTGATGTTATCTACATGTTTTATGCACACTTTATGTCATATTCGTGCATTTTCTGGAACTAACCTATTAACAAGATGCCGAAGTGCCGATTCTTTGTTTTCTGCTGTTTTTGGTTTCAGAAATCCTAGTAAGGAAATATTCTCAGAATTGGACGAAATGAAAGCCCAGGGGCCTATTTTCTCACGAAGCTTCCAGAAGTCCGAAGGAGAGACGAAGAGGGGCCACGGAGGGGCCACACCATAGGGCGGCGCGCCCCCCCCTTGGCCGCGCGGCCCTGTGGTGTGGGGCCCCCGTGCCGCCTCTTGACCTGCCCTTCCGCCTATAAAAAGTCTCCGTGACGAAACCCCCAGTACCGAGAGCCACGATATGGAAAACCTTCCAGAGACGCCGCCACCGCCGATCCCATCTCGGGGGATCCAGGAGATCGCCTCCGGCACCCTGCCGGAGAGGGGAATCATCTCCCGGAGGACTCTACGCCGCCATGGTCGCCTCCGGTGTGATGTGTGAGTAGTCTACCCCTGGACTATGGGTCCATAGCAGTAGCTAGATGGTTGTCTTCTCCCCATTGTGCTATCATTGTCGGATCTTGTGAGCTGCCTAACATGATCAAGATCATCTATCTGTAATTCTATATGTTGCGTTTGTTGGGATCCGATGAATAGAGAATACTTGTTATGTTGATTATCAAAGTTATATCTATGTGTTGTTTATGATCTTGCATGCTCTCCGTTACTAGTAGATGCTCTGGCCAAGTTGATGCTAGTAACTCCAAGAGGGAGTATTTATGCTCGATAGTGGGTTCATGTCTCCGTGAATCTGGAGGGGTGACAAGAACCTCTAAGGTTATGGATGTGCTGTTGCCACTAGGGATAAAACATTAGTGCTATGTTCAAGGATGTAGTCACTAGTTACATTACGCGCAATACTTAATGCAATTGTCTGTTGTTAGCAACTTAATACTGGAGGGGGTTCGGATGATAACCTGAAGGTGGACTTTTTAGGCATAGATGCAGTTGGATGACGGTCTATGTACTTTGTCGTAATGCCCAATTAAATCTCACTATACTCATCATGATATGTATGTGCATGGTCATGCTCTCTTTATTTGTCAATTGCCCAACTGTAATTTGTTCACCCAACATGCTGTTCGTCTTATGGGAGAGACACCTCTAGTGAACTGTGGACCCCGGTCCAATTCTCTTTACTGAAATACAATCTACTGCAATACTTGTTCTACTGTTTTCTGCAAACAATCATCTTCCACACAATACGGTTAACTCTTTGTTACAGCAAGCCGGTGAGATTGACAACCTCACTGTTTCGTTGGGGCAAAGTACTTTGGTTGTGTTGTGCAGGTTCCACGTTGGCGCCAGAATCACTGGTGTTGCGCCGCACTACATCCCGCCGCCATCAACCTTCAACGTGCTTCTTGACTCCTACTGGTCCGATTAAACCTTGGTTTCTTACTGAGGGAAACTTGCCGCTGTGCGCATCACACCTTCCTCTTGGGGTTCCCAACGGACGTGCCAACCACACGCATCAAGCAAATTTCTGGCGCCGTTGCCGGGGAGATCAAGACACGCTGCAAGGGGAGTCTCCACTTCTCAATCTCTTTACTTTGTTTTTGTCTTGCTTAGTTTTATTTACTACTTTGTTTGCTGCACTAAATCAAAATACAAAAAAATTAGTTGCTAGTTTTACTTTATTTGCTATCTTGTTTGCTATATCTAAAACACAAAAAAAATTAGTTTACTTGCATTTACTTTATCTAGTTTGCTTTATTTACTACTACTAAAATGAGTAATCCTGAAGTTGAAGTTCGCACGTTTAAGCAACGAGGGGGAGAATGTTTGAGAGATGCTTGGTATAGAATTAGCGATGCTCATAATAGATGCACTAAGAAGCACTCCACCATTATTTTACTCAGGAATTTTTATGTTGGTATCTCTAGCTGGAATAGATATGTTCTTGATAGTCTCGCAAAAGGTGACTTCCTAAGTACTCCTGCATTAGAAGCTAGTTGCATTATTGAGAGCTTATTTGGAATACCCCCTGTTGATAAAGTTAAAACTGAAATCTCTCTTGAAGATGTTATGAAAAAATTGGAAACCATAGAGAAATTTTTTCCAAGTATTGAAGCTAAATTGAAAATATTACTTGATAAAACTGATGAACTAGATAAATCCTTAGGAGGAATTGATGAAAGAATTAGTGTCCTAGGAACTAATGCTGTCCATGATGATCAAATCAATAGGATTGACGAACTTGAAAAAGCTATGGGAACCTTGGGTTCAACATTTTCTTCTCTTAAATATAAGGAGAAAGCTTATGTGGGTAAGGAGCAAAAGTTTATGTATGTCTCTAAAGTGCCTAGACCAAAGAAGTATTATTATAGGCCTAAAATTGACAAAGCCCTTAGTACCACTATGGATGGGGGAGCTCATGATAACAATGCATCACCCTTCGATAATACTTGATACACACTTTCTGCGCCTAGCTGAAAGGCGTTAAAGAAAAGCGCTTATGGGAGACAACCCATGTTTTTACCTACAGTACTTTGTTTTTATTTTGTGTCTTGGAAGTTGTTTACTACTGTAGCAACCTCTCCTTATCTTAGTTTTGTGTTTTGTTGTGCCAAGTTAAGCCGTTGATAGAAAAGTAAGTACTAGATTTGGATTACTGCACAGTTCCAGATTTCTTTGCTGTCACGAATCTGAGTCCACCTCCCTGTAGGTAGCTCAGAAAATTAAGCCAATTTACGTGCATGATCCTCAGATATGTACGCAACTTTCATTCAATTTGAGCATTTTCATTTGAGCAAGTCTGGTGCCATTTTAAAATTCGTCAATACGAACTGTTCTGTTTTGACAGATTCTGCCTTTTATTTCGCATTGCCTCTTTCGCTATGTTGGATGAATTTCTTTGATCCATTAATGTCCAGTAGCATTATGCAATGTCCAGAAGTGTTAAGAATGATTGTGTCACCTCTGAATATGTCAATTTATATTGTGCACTAACCCTCTAATGAGTTGTTTCGAGTTTGGTGTGGAGGAAGTTTTCAAGGATCAAGAGAGGAGTATGATGCAACATGATCAAGGAGAGTGAAAGCTCTAAGCTTGGGGATGCACCCGGTGGTTCACCCCTGCATATTCTAAGAAGACTCAAGCGTCTAAGCTTGGGGATGCCCAAGGCATCCCCTTCTTCATCGACAACATTATCAGGTTCCTCCCCTGAAACTATATTTTTATTCCATCACATCTTATGTGCTTTTTCTTGGAGCGTCGGTTTGTTTTTGTTTTTTGTGTTGTTTGAATAAAATGGATCCTAGCATTCACTTTATGGGAGAGAGACACGCTCCGCTGTAGCATATGGACAAGTATGTCCTTGGTTTCTACTCATAGTATTCATGGCGAAGTTTCTCCTTCGTTAAATTGTTATATGGTTGGAATTGGAAAATGATACATGTAGTAATTGCTATTAATGTCTTGGGTAATGTGATACTTGGCAATTGTTGTGCTCATGATTAAGCTCTTGCATCATATGCTTTGCACCCATTAATGAAGAAATACATAGAGCATGCTAAAATTTGGTTTGCATATTTGGTTTCTCTAAGGTCTAGATAATTTCTAGTATTGAGTTTGAACAACAAGGAAGACGGTGTAGAGTCTTATAATGTTTTCAATATGTCTTTTATGTGAGTTTTGCTGCACCGGTTCATCCTTGTGTTTGTTTCAAATAAGCCTTGCTAGCCTAAACCTTGTATCGAGAGGGAATACTTCTCATGCATCCAAATACTTGAGCCAACCACTATGCCATTTGTGTCCACCATACCTACCTACTACATGGTATTTTCCGCCATTCCAAAGTAAATTGCTTGAGTGCTACCTTTAAAATTCCATCATTCACCTTTGCAATATATAGCTCATGGGACAAATAGCTTAAAAACTATTGTGGTATTGAATATGTAATTATGCACTTTATCTCTTATTAAGTTGCTTGTTGTGCGATAACCATGTTCACTGGGGACGCCATCAACTTTTCATTGTTGAATTTCATGTGAGTTGCTATGCATGTCCGTCTTGTCTGAAGTAAGAGAGATCTACCACCATATGGTTAAGCATGCATATGTTAGAGAAGAACATTGGGCCGCTAACTAAAGCCATGCTCCATGGTGGAAGTTTCAGTTTTGGACAACAATCCTCAAATCTCAAATGAGAAAATTATTAATTGTTGTTATATGCTTATGCATAAAAGAGGAGTCCATTATCTGTTGTCTATGTTGTCCCGGTATGGATGTCTAAGTTGAAGAATAATCAATAGCGAGAAATCCAATGCGAGCTTTCTCCTTAGACCTTTGTACAGGCGCCATAGAGGTACCCCTTTGTGACACTTGGTTAAAACAATGCATTGTGATGATCCGGTAGTCCAAGCTAATTAGGACAAGGTGTGGGCACTATTAGTACACTATGCATGAGGCTTGCAACTTATAAGACATAATTTACATGATGCATATGCTTTATTACTACCGTTGACAAAATTGTTTCATGTTTTCAAAATCAAAGCTCTAGCACAAATATAGCAATCGATGCTTTTCCTCTATGGAGGACTATTCTTTTACTTTCAATGTTGAGTCAGTTCACCTATCTCTCTCCACCTCAAGAAGCAAACACTTGTGTGAACTGTGCATTGATTCCTACATACTTGCTTATTGCACTTATTATATTACTCTGTGTTGACAATATCCATGAGATATACATGTTACAAGTTGAAAGCAACCGCTGAAACTTAATCTTCTTTTGTGTTGCTTCAATGCCTTTACTTTGAATTATTGCTTTATGAGTTAACTCTTATGCAAGACTTATTGATGCTTGTCTTGAAGTGCTATTCATGAAAAGTCTTTGCTATATGATTCACTTGTTTACTCATGTCATATACATTGTTTTGATCGCTGCATATGCTTTACAAATAGTATGATCAAGATTATGATGGCATGTCACTCCAGAAATTATCTGTGTTATCGTTTTACCTGCTCGGGACGAGCAGAACTTAGCTTGGGGATGCTGATACGTCTCCGACGTATCGATAATTTCTTATGTTCCATGCCACATTATTGATGTTATCTACATGTTTTATGCACACTTTATGTCATATTCGTGCATTTTCTGGAACTAACCTATTAACAAGATGCCGAAGTGCCGATTCTTTGTTTTCTGCTGTTTTTGGTTTCAGAAATCCTAGTAAGGAAATATTCTCGGAATTGGACGAAATCAAAGCCCAGGGGCCTATTTTCTCACGAAGCTTCCAGAAGTCCGAAGGAGAGACGAAGAGGGGCCACGGAGGGGCCACACCATAGGGCGGCGCGGCCCCCCCCTTGGCCGCGCGGCCCTGTGGTGTGGGGCCCCCGTGCCGCCTCTTGACCTGCCCTTCCGCCTATAAAAAGTCTCCGTGACGAAACCCCCGCACGAGAGCCACGATACGGAAAACCTTCCAGAGACGCCGCCGCCGCCGATCCCATCTCGGGGGATCCAGGAGATCGCCTCCGGCACCCTGCCGGAGAGGGGAATCATCTCCCGGAGGACTCTACGCCGCCATGGTCGCCTCCGGTGTGATGTGTGAGTAGTCTACCCCTGGACTATGGGTCCATAGCGGTAGCTAGATGGTTGTCTTCTCCCCATTGTGCTATCATTGTTGGATCTTGTGAGCTGCCTAACATGATCAAGATCATCTATCTGTAATTCTATATGTTGCGTTTGTTGGGATCCGATGAATAGAGAATACTTGTTATGTTGATTATCAAAGTTATATCTATGTGTTGTTTATGATCTTGCATGCTCTCCGTTATTAGTAGATGCTCTGGCCAAGTTGATGCTAGTAACTCCAAGAGGGAGTATTTATGCTCGATAGTGGGTTCATGTCTCCGTGAATCTGGAGGGGTGACAAGAACCTCTAAGGTTATGGATGTGCTGTTGCCACTAGGGATAAAACATTAGTGCTATGTTCAAGGATGTAGTCACTAGTTACATTACGCGCAATACTTAATGCAATTGTCTGTTGTTAGCAACTTAATACTGGAGGGGGTTCGGATGATAACCTGAAGGTGGACTTTTTAGGCATAGATGCAGTTGGATGACGGTCTATGTACTTTGTCGTAATGCCCAATTAAATCTCACTATACTCATCATGATATGTATGTGCATGGTCATGCTCTCTTTATTTGTCAATTGCCCAACTGTAATTTGTTCACCCAACATGCTGTTCGTCTTATGGGAGAGACACCTCTAGTGAACTGTGGACCCCGGTCCAATTCTCTTTACTGAAATACAATCTACTGCAATACTTGTTCTACTGTTTTCTGCAAACAATCATCTTCCACACAATACGGTTAACTCTTTGTTACAGCAAGCCGGTGAGATTGACAACCTCACTGTTTCGTTGGGGCAAAGTACTTTGGTTGTGTTGTGCAGGTTCCACGTTGGCGCCAGAATCACTGGTGTTGCGCCGCACTACATCCCGCCGCCATCAACCTTCAACGTGCTTCTTGACTCCTACTGGTCCGATTAAACCTTGGTTTCTTACTGAGGGAAACTTGCCGCTGTGCGCATCACACCTTCCTCTTGGGGTTCCCAACGGACGTGCCAACCACACGCATCACTCCTCCTGGTTCGATAAACCTTGGTTTCTTTCTGAGGGAAAACTTGCTGCTGTGCGCATCATACCTTCCTCTTGGGGTTCCCAACGAACGTGTGAGTTACACGCCATCAGCGCCCCCCACCTTGGCCGCGCCGGCCTGTGGTGTGGCACCCTGGGGTGCCCCACAGGTCATCCTCTGGTGCTCCCAGGTGCCTCATTGAAAAATAGGACCAACGGTATAATTTTTGTGAATTTTTGAAAACTTTGAAAAATGCACATTTCTGGGTATTAAGTTTATTATTACTGGCCAGGAAATTTTTTGAAATCTCCAATTAACTAAGGAACTTTGCAAATTAAAAGTGCTACAGCAACTAGAGCAAGTGGAGGAAGAAAGAGATGTTGTTTACCTCCTCTATGCATATAAAAAGTATTTGTTAACAAGGTTGATCAAGTCTTGCCACCAAATAAATTTTACATAGCACAAGAAGACATAAACCTCAAATCAATCATGTCACCTTGAATTGTATTGATATGGATCCAATCACGAGAGTTTGATATTCCTCTTTAGGCTCATATATAGGACAATCAATAGTTCCAACTTTGATAGTTCTCACATTAGAAATAGTATTGACTCCACATACTTTATCAATCTTCTTGGGGAAATAGACGGTATGCTCTTTATCATCAACATTGAAAGTAACCTTTCCTTTATTGCAATCAATAACAGCCCCTACGGTGTTAAGAAAAGGTCTCCGAAGAATAATAGACATATTATCATCTTCAGGCATTTCCAACACAACAAAATCAGTTAATATCAAGCAGTTATTAGTAACTTGAACAGGAACATCCTCACATATACCAACAGGAATAGCAGTAGATTTATCAGCCATTTGCAAAGATATATCAGTAGGTATCAACTTATCTAAGTAAAGTCTCTTATAAAGAGAAAAAGGCATAACACTAACACCGGCTCCCAAGTCACATAGAGCAGTTTTAACATAATTATTCTTAATAGAACAAGGAATAGTAGGTATACCTGGATCGCCCAACTTCTTTGGAACTTTGCCATTGAAAGAGTAATTAGCAAGCATAGTGGAAATTTCCTCATTGGGGATTTTTCTTTTGTTAGTAACAATATCTTTCATATACTTTGAATAAGGAGGCAATTTAATAGCATCAGTCAAAGAGATTTGCAAGAATAAAGGTTTCATCCAATCACAAAATTTATTATAGTGTTCTTCTTCCTTTGATTTTAGTTTCTTAGCAGGAAAGGGCATTTGCTTTTGCACCCAAGGTTCTCTTTCATTACCATGTTTCTCAGCAATAAAATCTTCTTTAGTATACTTTTTATTTTTAGCATGCTTTTCAGGTTCTTCTTCAACCTCTTCTTTATCAGGAGTATCATTCTTATCATTATCTTTATCATGTTCATTACCACTTTCAGTTTCAGCATCGGAAATAGAAATACTATTAGGATCATTAACAGGTTCAGAGGATTCTACAACATTTTTATGTTTCTTCTTCTTTTTCTTCTTAGAATGAGCACTAGGTTCAATGCGTTGAGAATCTTGTTCAATTCTTTTGGGATGCCCTTCAGGATATAGAGGATCCTGGGTAGAGACACCACCTCCAGTTGTTACTTCATAAGCATGTTTCTCTTTAGAATTATTATTTAGCAAGTCATTATGCACTTTAGTGAGTTGATCAATTTGAGTTTGAATCATTTGAAAATGTTTAACAAGCATCTTAACATCATTGGAGGTTCTCTCCACAATATCATGCAAATTACTAATAGCTTGAGAATTTTCCATTAGATGATTCTCTACTCTCATATTAAAATTTTCTTGCTTAACAATATAATTATCAAACTCATCTAAGCATTGCGCAGGAGGTTTTGAATACGGAATATCTTCCCTAGTAAAGCGCTGAAGAGAATTTACCTCAATCATGGATGAAGGGGGAATTATCTCACATATATCTTCTATGGGAGGAAGATTCTTCACATCTTCAGATTTAATACCTTTCTCCTTGAGAGACTTCTTGGCTTCCCTCATATCTTCATCATTCAATTTAATTAAACCCCTCTTCTTTAATATTGGCGTTGGAGTTGGTTCAGGCGTAGTCCAATCATCATGATTCCGGCCTATTTTAGCCAATAATTCTTCAGCGTCGTCTGGAGTTCTTTTCCTGAAAACACAACCAGCACAACTATCCAGGCATGCCCTAGACTCAATGGTTAGTCCACTATAAAATATATCAAGTAAATCATGCTTTTCCAAATCATGATCAGGCCGAGCTCTAATAAGAGAGCAAAATCTCGCCCAAGCCTCAGGCAATTTCTCTCCATCTTCCTGATCAAAATTATAAATTCTCTGCAAAGCAATATGTTGAGCACTAGCAGGAAAGTATTTACGGAAGAAAACATCAAGCAATTCTTTTGGACTTTTAATAGAATTAGGTGGCAAACTATTATACCAAGTTTTAGCGTCATCCTTTAATGAGAATGGAAAGATTTTAGCAACAAAGTAAGTACGCATCTTGACATCATCAGAAAACAAGCTACTTAGAGTAGATAACTCAATCATGTGTTCAACAGCACTTTCTTTTTCAGTACCACAAAAGGGTGTTTTCTCAACAATAGCTATATGAGATAGATCAAGAGAAAAATCATAATCTTTATCCTTAATGTTTATAGGAGATGTGGCAAATTTAGGATCAGGAGACAGTTTATATCTAACAGCATGTTCTGCAAGCAACTTTTTAATTTTTCTTGCATCAGTAGTAGCATTGCATTTTTCAATAAAATCATCATTAAGCTCCACATAATCTTCATCAGGATCATTACTAGAATAATCAAGTTCAGGTGAATTAACAGGTGTAGTAGCATTAGGAGTTTCAGTATTTTCAATTTGTCTAGACCTAGCAATCGTAGCATCTAGAAAAGATCCCAATGAACCACTATCATCAAGCACAGCAGAAATATTATCAATATTATGAGAGTTTTCAGATTCAGCAGAAGTACCCGCATGTGAAGCATATGGCGGTGAAACAAGTTTATCAATCACAGATGGTGAATCAAGAGCAGCAGAGGTACTCAGAGTTGTACCTTTTCTTGTAGTGGATGGTAATATGGCGACCTTAGTATCGCGAGGTTTACCCATGATGGAGAATTTGCAGCGAACAATATCAATCCAAGTGAACTTTCAAATAAAGCTATGCTCCCCGGCAACGGCGCCAGAAAATAGTCTTGATGACCCACAAGTATATGGGATCGCAACAGTCTTCGAGGGAAGTAAAACCCAAATTTATTGATTCGACACAAGGGGAGACAAAGAATACTTGAAAGCCTTAACAGCGGAGTTGTCAATTCAGCTGCACCTGGAAACAGACTTGCTCGCAAGAGTTTATCAGTAGTAACAGTTTTATAGCAGTAGCAGTAGTGAAATAACAGCAGCAGAGTAACAAAGACAGCAGTGGTGATTTTAGTAAACATCAGGATTAAAATACTGTAGGCACGGGGACGGATGAACGGGCGTTGCATGGATGAGAGAAACTCATGTAACAATCATAGCAGGGCATTTGCAGATAATAATAAAATGGTGTCCAAGTACAAAGCAATCAATAGGCATGTGTTCCATATATAGTCGTACGTGTTCGCAATGAGAAACTTGCACAACATCTTTTGTCCTACCAGCCGGTGGCAGCCGGGCCTCAAGGGAAACTACTGGATATTAAGGTACTCCTTTTAATAGAGTACCGGAGCAAAGCATTAACACTCCGTGAACACATGTGATCCTCACATCGCTACCATTCCCTCCGGTTGTCCCGATTTCTGTCACTTCGGGGCCATCGGTTCCGGACAGCGACATGTGTATACAACTTGCAGGTAAGATCAATAAACAATGAATATCATGATGAAACAATAACATGTTCAGATCTGAGATCATGTCACTCGGGCCCTAGTGACAAGCATTAAGCATAACAAGTTGCAACAATATCATCAAAGTACCAATTACGGACACTAGGCACTATGCCCTAACAATCTTATGCTATTACATGACCAATCTCATCCAATCCCTACCATCCCCTTCGGCCTACAGCGGGGGAATTACTCACACATGGATGGGGGAAACATGGCTGGTCGATGGAGAGGCGTTGGCGGTGATGATGGCGATGATCTCCTCCAATTCCCCGTCCCGGTGGAGTGCCAGAACGGAGACTTCTGGCTCCCGCGACGGAGTTTCGCGATGTGGCGGCGTTCTGGAGGGTTTCTGGCGACTTCGACTTCTCCCCGTGCGTTTTTAGGTCGAGGCCAATAAGTAGTCCGAAGGAGGGCGTCGGAGGCCGGCCGAGGGGGCCACACCATAGGGCCATGCGGGCCCCCCTAGGCCGCGCCGCCTTATGGTGTGGGGCCCTCGGGCCTCCACCTTACTTGACCTTCTGGCTCCGTCAGTATTCTGGGAAAATAGGGCCTTATGCATAAATTCCGAGGATTTTCCCGAAAGTTGGATTTCTGCACAAAAACGAGACACGGAAACCATTCTGTTGAAACAAGCGTTAGTCCGTGTTAGTTGCATCCAAAATACACAAATTAGAGGCAAAACAATAGCAAAAGTGTTCGGGAAAGTAGATACGTTTTGGACGTATCACTTATTGATGCTTGTCTTGAAAGTATTATTCATCAAAAGTCTTTGCTATATGATTCAGTTGTTTACTCATTATCTTCATCATTGCTTCGAATCGCTGCATTCATCTCATGTGCTTTACAATAGTATCGATCAAGATTATGATAGCATGTCACTTCAGAAATTATCCTTGTTATCGTTTACCTACTCGAGGGCGAGTAGGAACTAAGCTTGGGGATGCTTGATACGTCTCAAACGTATCTATAATTTCTTATGTTCCATGCTACTTTTATGATGATACTCACATGTTTTATACACATTATATGTCATTATTATGCATTTTCCGGCACTAACCTATTGACGAGATGCCGAAGAGCCGATTCTTTGTTTTCTGCAGTTTTTGGTTTCAGAAATCCTAGTAAGGAAATATTCTCGGAATTGGACGAAATCAACGCCCAGGGGCCTATTTTTCCACGAAGCTTCCAGAAGACCGAGGGAGATACGAAGTGGGGCCACGAGGCGATGCCACACTAGGGCGGCGCGGCCAGGCCTGGGCCCGCGCGGCCCTAGCGTGTGGGCCCCTCGTGGCGCCCCCTGACCTGCCCTTCCGCCTACTTAAAGTCTTCGTCGCGAAACCCCCAGTACCGAGAGCCACAATACGGAAAACCTTCCAGAGACGCAGCCGCCGCCAATCCCATCTCGGGGGATTCAGGAGATCACCTCCGGCACCCTGCCGGAGAGGGGAATCATCTCCCGGACGGCTCTTCATCGCCATGATCGCCTCCGGATCGATGTGTGAGTAGTTCACCCCTGGACTATGGGTCCATAGCAGTAGCTAGATGGTCGTCTTCTCCTCGTTGTGCTATCATGTTAGATCTTGTGAGCTGCCTATCATGATCAAGATCATCTATTTGTAATGCTACATGTTGTGTTTGTTGGGATCCGATGAATATTGAATACTATGTCAAGTTGATTATCAATCTATCATATATGTTGTTTATGTTCTTGCATGCTCTCCGTTGCTAGTAGAGGCTCTGGCCAAGTTGATACTTGTAACTCCAAGAGGGAGTACTTATGCTCGATAGTGGGTTCATGCCTCCATTGAATGCGGGACAAAGGATGTGAAAGTTCTAAGGTTGTGGATGTGCTGTTGCCACTAGGGATAAAACATCGATGCTTTGTCTAAGGATATTTGTGTTGATTACATTACGCACCATACTTAATGCAATTGTCTGTTGTTTACAACTTAATACCGGAAGGGGTTCAGATGATAACCTGAAAGTGGACTATTTAGGCATAGATGCATGCTGGATAGCGGTCTATGTACTTTGTCGTAATGCCCTGATTAAATCTCATAGTACTCATCATGATATATGTATGTGCATTGTTATGCCTTCTTTATTTGTCAATTGCCCAACTGTAATTCGTTCACCCAACATGCTATTTATCTTATGGGAGAGACACCACTAGTGAACTGTGGACCCCGGTCCATTCTTTACATCTGAAATACAATCTACTGCAATTGTTCTTTACTGTTCTTCGCAAACATCATCTTCCACACTATACATCTAATCCTTTGTTACAGCAAGCCGGTGAGATTAACAACCTCACTGTTACGTTGGGGCAAAGTACTTTGATTGTGTTGTGCAGGTTCCACGTTGGCGCCGGAATCCCTGGTGTTGCGCCGCACTACACTTCGCCGCCATCAACCTTCAACGTGCTTCTTGGCTCCTACTGGTTCGATAAACCTTGGTTTCTTTCTGAGGGAAAACTTGCTACTGTACGCATCACACCTTCCTCTTGGGGTTCCCAACGGACGTGTGTTAACTGCACGCATCAGCCCGCAGCCAACAACCAGGGTTGTCCTAACCAGGGATGATGCTAGCAAGAAGAAGGTGGAGAGCCACAGGACCAGCGGCTTCAATGATGACGAGGACAAATGTTTGCGCGATGCGTGGCTCGCGACCATCAATGACTGCATAAATGGTGCCCAACAAAAGGGGAAAGTCTACTAGGCCAAGGTGGTCAAAGAATACGAAGAGAGAAAGCACCACAAGCCCTATGAGATGCGCAGAGAACGCACTGAAGAGTCCATCCGAAAAATATGGACCTACATAAAACAAGAGACCTCCAAGTTCTGCGTAGTCGATCATGTTGTTTCCCACCCTGAGAGCGGCACAGGCGTGCTGGCAGTGGTAAAGAAATGGGCATCATCCATCCGAAAAATATGGACCTACATTAAACAAGAGACCTCCAAGTTCTACGTCGTCGATCATGTTGTTTCCCACCCCGAGAGCGGCACGGGCGTGCTGGCAGTGGTAAAGAAATGGGCATCATCATTCCATCTGTGTACTTAGCATTAACAAACCATGAACCTAACTTTTAGCAATTTCAGGTACCCAGAGCCTTAGAGAAGTTCAGGGCAACACAGAGGAAGGGCTTCTATATGGTCTATTGCTGGGAAAAGCTAAAGGACGCGCTGAAGTGGAGGATTAGCTATGCGGCCTACAATGAAGCTGTTAAGAATGGGACAACCACGTTGGTCGTGGATGGCGAAGACGAAGAAACTGGGCACAAAGCCCTTCCACCCCGTCCCCGGGGCCATAAGGCTACCAAGGCCGATCTTGCCTAGGAGGCATCAGCCCTTGCGTTGAGCCAGACCTTGGAGAAGATCATGGTCGAGTCTCAAACTGCCCTAGACAAAAGGGACGAGAAGAGGCGCCTGGAAAAGGAGGCCTCTAATGACATCTACTATAACCTCATCAAAGATGCCATTGAGGTCCAAAGATTGGACGTCGAGGCCTAAAAGGCATACGCGGAGGCCAAAATGCGTGACGCCGAGGCTAGAAGGATGGATGCCAAGGCTAAGATCCGGGCAGAGGTACAAGGATCATGCTGGCCGACTTGGGCAGCATGGACGACGACACCAGGGCCTAGGTCCTGAAGAAGCGCGCCGAAATCCGTGCGCGAGATGCCTGATCTATGTCGCCATTGTCAAGCACCATGGCCTCTTTTTGGACTATATTTGTTGTTCTGGCCATGCTTGTGCCCTTTTTGAACTACATTTTATGCAGTACCATGTGCACAATGTGATGGACTTATTTGAGACCTCAATTTGAGCCAATATGATGGCCATATGTTCATGCAATTCGCTTGTTTCTGCAGTTTTTCGATATTTCAGAAAAATGGCCCACGGCCAAAATGCGTCGAGCCGATGGGGAGACCCCCGACGCAAACGGACGCATGACCATTTTCGCGTCCGTGAGGCGACCCAAACTAACGCGCGCGGACAATTTAGGTGTCCGAAATGCATGACCCCGTTAGAGATGCCCTAAACAAAAAAAGAAAGACATGGCAACTAAAAGAGTAGCAAGATTTAATGCTTAAAACTTCTTCAAGTAATAAAGCGTTTTTATTGAAAAAAGGCCGCAAAATGTTAAATGTGTATATGTTCGAGACTTTAACATGATATCTCCTTTGCAGAAAAATAAAAAGTTAATGCTTAAAAGGAAATTTGCAACCACTCGGCATGGGCAATGGTGGCATATGCTTGCTACTTCCCCAAGCCTACCAAGTTTTTTTTTTTTTTTTGAACAGGGGCCGGTCCAGAAGGACCGAGAGATTTTCATTGATCATAAGCGGTGGAAGTACATCTTACAAAAAGGGTCCTACGAAAATAGGAAATAACAGATAGACCCTTGCACTTTACACTAGTGACCCTGGAAGAAAAACTGAAAAAGCAATCAAGGCCAGCTCCTTCTCCACCGCAGTTCCACTGGACAGCGCAGTCAACCTCACCGTCGCCGGGGACGGAGCCACTTGGGGCGGTGAGGCGGGAGCCAGCTGCACTGGAGCCAAAGGGCCTCCGCAATGGCATAAGAGCCTGGAGGTTGAAGATGACCTGCAGACGCCAACCGGAAGAAACCATCGCTGACGCCAGAGGCGGGAGAGCCACCATTTGTCCATGAAGTACACCGACGAGGCTGCCGGCGTGAAGAAACTCCCGAGAACGACCTCCTGTCGCCGGCCGGAGAGAACCATCGCCGACACTGAAGGAGGGAGAGGCCGCCATTCAGCCATGGAATACAACGACAAAGATGTCGGCTTGAGGGATCTCCCGAGAGAAACAGAAGCTCTCCCCTGTTGCAGGTTCGAACGCTGACAGCAGCAACTCCACAAGCCTCTCCCTCGCTCACCTCCATGGCGAATGAAGAAAGAAGACCTGAAGTCAGAACCGTCAACTCCGAATCCACGATTGAGGCAAACATAGGCCTTATTGATGGAGTAGCCACTCCCCTTGTCAGCCGCCGCATCTGGCTTCCACCATGGAAGCACCGCAGCAAGAACAAGGAGAAGAAGCACCCACCAGATCCGGCCAACAAGATCTGGTGATTTCCTCCCGGCAGAGTGCCAAACTACGGCATAAAGCCAACTCCTAGCACTAAGGCTACTACTTCTACTATATACAGCTACTCCGGCGTCTCTCCGTCGCCACCTCCGGCCGGCTAGACCGGCAAGAAGGGCTCGGGATCGACCCGGCCGCTCAGAGGAGACTCTCAAACTAAACTACTGTTCACTCGTTAGAGGGACGAGGGGGAGAAATGAGTGAGCCCAAGGCGCCCAAGCCTACCAAGTAGGTTTAGATAGATAGGCAATCTCTTGTACCATCAACATGCAAACCACATATTGTCCCCTATGTCATGATTCTCTCTCTCTTTTTTTTTCCTTACATTTAGCTGAAGATCTCGTCTCCTCTGCAAGCTACAACTTCAATTTTGAGGCTACTATTTTTCTAGCTTCAGGACATATAAACCTACGTGGATCTGCGGGGCGACATGTTGAGGAATACCATTGACCATGCCCTTAGTTATTTACACAAATGCAAAGTAATCTATGTTTTCATAAAAACTAATAAGAAAATACAGGATACATTAACATGTGGAACATCTTTATAAAAAAGAGTGACAATGTAACATGAAAACAGTTTCTCTTACTCATTAGTTCGTGCCTCCGGGTGCACCTTTGGTTGCTACAAGCATGCACCTCGAGTGCAAAATTAGCAAACTAAACCAATATTTGTTGAGTATAAGGCGTTAAGGCCTTGTTCGGTTACTTCCGAGTTGGCATGGATTGACGCGGAATGGCACGGAATGCAATCCAATTCTCTGCCAATACCCCCTATCCATGTTCATCCCACTCAAACCGTACTGGCCCTGAATGAATCATTTGTCATTCTCTTTTGGTTTATGTACCGGACCAGAACATCTTTGGATCACCAATCTAGATTAAGGATAATGAAATGACATGTATCACAATGCACATTTGGCAAAAGGCAGACGTGACATAGTGTGTACTATTTAGTGTTTATCGGCTAGGAGAGCAGACTCCACCGTATCATGATGCCTTCGAAACATCAACTTCAAATAAGAATATCAAGAAGAATATACCCTCTGTCGTATTTGGCCAAAATGACATGTCACGTAGATCTTCTACCGGCGTCCTTTGACATGCCAACTTAATCTAGAAACATCTGTTTTTTTTTCTAGCTAGATAGGCAGATACATAGAAAATTGAGAATATCATGGGACGGGTAACGACTGATGTTACCTTTGTAGTTGCATAATGAATCTACCGAGGATCAAGCAATCGTAACACGAAGACGACACCAAGTTTTGTTAATGCAGTTCGATGAACTTGCATAATTTGTATGACATGACTACGAGTGCTCCTCCTGTTGATACCGCTACATCTGGCCGCCCGGCCTGGTGTCGGCAGAAGCAACTGGCTCCACATGCATGGCTAGTGCTATCAAGACGTCATACCATCTCTCCACATTATATAGGAGGCCAAGTATACCAGAGTTTGATTCCAACACTACATGTACCTATCCATACCTAATACAACTCGAAGCCCCAATATAACCCAACTCGTACATAATATTAGACATAAACTCAACAACGAATTAGGTTTGTTTGAAATGCCGATTTAAAATATGTAGAATAGTAGAAAAGACACTGAATATGCGTCTATTGAATTTGAAGAAGAGTTGGAAATAGACAACTTTAAGAAAAATATTTATTTTTGGAAAATGATGACTTTGGCCCCTCTAAATTTGGAGGAAATAATTCTTAGTTGGAGAAATGCCACAACTAGCCAGGCTGACCACCTCCAGCGGAGGAGTAGGCCACCACCAGTCATTCCCGGGGCCGACGCTCAAAGCTTCCTCATGCCTCGTGGATAAATCCAGATCATCTCCACGTGCCATCGTCGGAGACGAAGAGGTGCTGCAGGGAGTGAAGGTTTTGGCCCGCCTGAACCCATCTAGGCCTAGATCGAACCCGCCCATGTTGCCGTCGCCAGCTGTTGCCGCAGCCAGCCCGCCTCCACTGGCGGGCCATCTTGGGGATCATACTGGCCTGGCCAGGTCTTCATAAACTGCAAAATATCGCTGCTATGGTATATATATGACCCATGAGATCTGGCTCCTCCTTTCCGCGGGGTCGTCTCATGAAAGTACTAGGCGAGTACAAATACTCGTATTGTCGCTCTGCAAGGTTGGCAGCGACAATACTTCTTCATCCTCCCTAGTTATGTCTTTGTGTAGTGGTTGCCTTTCTTGCCATCCATGATTAGAGCTTTCTTTAATCGATGGGAGGAACAAGACACGTCACAATCGCCATCAGCGAGCACCACACTAGGTGGGCACATGGATCCCCCACGTCCAGCAACTTTTTACTCTCTCAGTCGTATGCTGTTCTTCGGAAGAAATTCCGTACGGTTAATGGCGTTCACAAAAGAAAAATGGCATTCACGATCATGGTCAACATTTTTTTCAAAATGGGAAAGCCCAGCCTCTGCATCAAAGTGAGCATACGGCCTTTATTTATATCTTATTCAACAAGAATTTGTCAAGATCATACATCACAAAATCCGAAGCCACCACTCGACACCTAGAAACCCGATAATAGGTGAAGCAACATGTCGTCAGGCCTCTGCCCTAAAAACATTAGAAAAACGCCCCACCAGCTAAAACCTGAGGGCAACCTTGAGTCTCCCTATGGCGAAAACAGAAGCACACAACCGACATAGCAGACCCTTGGCAAGCACCTTTGCCCTCGCCTCAAAAGTTATCACCACCATCGAACCGCTAGTCCATCTTCAGGGCAGAGATCCGCATAGCCCTTCCAGTCTTATTGACGACGCCACCATGGAAGATATGTCGTGCATAGCACGTGCCGAACAGGCATGACTCGGCATAGCACCTGTCAGCCAAGCATAACTTGACATCTCCTCCTATAGCCTCAGTCTGCCTCAGTCCACCGGCGCTGCTCCACAAAGAGGCTCCCAAGAGAGAAAACGACACCACAATGCCGCCATTATCCGATCTGCAAGACCAGACTAGGGTTTCCCCCGGAGCAGCATGAGTAGGTTGACAGTCGTTGCTCGGCGATGCCTACATCAAGGTAACGACGTAGAACGCCGCCATCACCCGCCAAACGGCTCGGTTTTCACCGGCAACAATGTCTTCCCGACTCGCAGTCGGGAGACTAGATGACGGATCTCGCGATCCGACAACCCAGCCTCAGGCCGACCACCTCCGACGGAGGAGATGGACACCACCACCATGACGCGGGAGAAGCGATAGGGAACTCGCCCGCCACATCCGATCTCGACCGCGCTGCCAAGGCCTTCAGATCCGCCGCAATCGGGGTCACCCCCGCCACCAGCTGCTTCATCAAACGACGCCAAGCCGTTGCCATCCCCATGGCCAGCAGCCGGACGCAAAGCGCCGCAGACCACAAGCCCTGGGGCTGCCCCAGATTACGCCCTGGATCGTTCGACGTCGCTCACAGGCTAGCCCCAGCCACCAGCCAGGAATCAGCCGCCACCGATCCAACACTTCCAACTGCGCGCGCGACGCAGGAGGGCCGACCCGTCGCCGCCAACAGCCCTGGGCTTTTCCTGGGCGCGCGCTCCGACATCGGCGAGGGAGGGGACGGGGAGGGAAGGTCGGGGTGGTGGTGGTGGCGGCTTGAGATCCGCCCGTGCCGCCTGGGAGGGAGGCGACACTGGGGTCCGTGCGTGGGGAGGATTCCCTTCGCCACTTGCACGATCATGGTCAACATAAGTCACTCTATTCTTATCGTCTTGATACGAGTTTACTCAGAATATTTACTCGCACGCAAGGGCGAAGGTAGACAATTGCTTCCAGTCTTGTCTCCCGGATAAAATACATTGTTCGGAAAAAGAATCTACGAAATAGTTAAAACTAATTCTAATACAGGCCATCTAGCCTGAACAATGTGAAAGCCTGCACCACGTTTTTGAAGTTAAGCTCATTTCCCCCCTTCTCTCTCAAGGGCCTAAGAGTCACATCTCCGCCGCGACAGATCTCATTTGCATATGCCTCCTTCAACTCTCGGCGCGAGCTATGGGAATGATGGCGGATATGCTATTGTGGTGCGGTGGCCGGAGGCCTGTTCTTGTTGTGGGGTTTCAAATTGGGGTTCAAACCATGCTCTTCTATGCACATCTTGATACGAGGATCCAGCCTGATCCTCTCGGAGTTTGCCCAATCTTTCACAACGAGACAACCTAATAGATGATACTCCCAATCACGCGCGGAACGCAATCTGAAGTAGAGGAACGAATCCAACAAGCAACGTATCGATGAACGACACGCCTCAAACCCTAGCTTGATAATCCTTGAAGAACACAAGAACCCTCGCAACAATCTTTATTGGAAACAGATAAGCATCATCCCGTCCCCGGAGGGATGCTAAACCATGAGCACAAGCGAGAGTACTTAGACTAAACTTCAAACGTATGATACCCCTAACCCTAGCCGCACCATCTTCTTATGAGGGGGTGGTGGCCGGCCAGCCTAGTTGGGCTTTCCTAGTTCGACTCGGACATGCCCAAGTCGAATAGACATAACTTAATAAAAACCCTAATTGGCTCACCACATGACCTGACTAATAAAAACCTAACATATAATGACCGACACAACCTTTAGACTGAATTATTGCATAGTGTAGGTCGTCCTAGCGTGTCAATCCTGAATCCTCGATGGCACATCGCTTAGCTTGGTGGAGTCCTGAAACTGGGCTTCACCTCGTCCTTCATGCCCATATCACATTTCAATGTTAGAGTTGGAGGCGTTTTACTGAACTTTGATTTGGAAGACGACGATGCTAGAGTAGTGGCACCGTTCTTAGAGCTACATCTTCGGTGGCCTATGTTTGCCTGCCAACTCAGTTGGACTTTTGGTGGTCTATCTCTCCGCCAGAGTGGTTCTCGACATTTCTACAACCTCCGGATGGAGGCACTCAGCGGAGTGTAAGGCGGCCTCCCTCGTTTTCTCGGAGCCAAATCGGTGATGTCCCTGGCCTCTGTGAAGACGGCCGCGCTCTGTACTCCTGGTGCGGTGGCCGTGACGCCCTGGTGGCCTTTTCCAACTTCTTTATATGGTCTTTTCTGTTAATAGTAGTGACATATTTGCTTTTAGGTATTTTTTTTGTAAGATCCTTCCTGCAAATGTACCTGTACGGCTACCAGGCCCTTATGGCCTCTCCTTGTTAATAACGTGATGTTTGTTCTCCAAAAAAAAATGGTGATGTTTCACACTATCATTGTCAGGGGAAGGAAAAGCCAGCCGGTGATGTAAATTTGTTAGCAATATCTTGTTATCTTTGATGGGTGTGATTATAAAATCAGAAAATCTAATGTTTAGCAAGTTGGTAGTAGTAGGAGATCCT
The DNA here is from genome assembly GCF_019359855.2 of Lolium perenne. Classification (NCBI taxonomy): domain Eukaryota; kingdom Viridiplantae; phylum Streptophyta; class Magnoliopsida; order Poales; family Poaceae; genus Lolium; species Lolium perenne. The sequence continues at coordinate 120,650,987 of NC_067248.2, read as the reverse complement.
AGTTTAATGAACCCATAATGTTTTTTTCATTTATTTGAGAGAAGAATAAGTAAAATGATTTTCGTGTAGAAAAGTTAAATTCATCATCCAGAAAATGTAGAATTAAAAATAGCTGGGCATAAATATATGCATATGCACGCAATATATTTTTCGAGAGAAAAACATACGAGAGAGAGCAGGCCATACCGGTCCCTTTGTTGAGACCAATACAGTGAGATATTTGCCAAAGAAAAAAGGTTTTTTGTGTGGGGTCCAAAGCAAAGGGAAACAAGGCAAAGCAGGCTTCAAATCAAAGAAACTATTGCCCTCTCGCCTAGGGTTTGCAGCAGCAGTGGTGCTGGTGTTTTTTGCAAGGTGCCAAGGTCAAGATTCTCATGCAGATCGTGTCCTCTTGTCTAGTGGGTTGGTACCAGTGCTATTCTCTATCTCAACCCTCCTAAATCCAGTTCCCTCTTGTGCAGGGCAGCAACCAACTGTGTCTACATTCTCTCCATTAAGATGTTCCTCGTTTTCGGACGGCTTAACGGTCGATAGATGGCAACCGATTTGTAGCCCTCTTCTTGTTCGTGTTCTTCTTAGGTCCTACTCCAGTTTAAGGGAAAAGGTACAGTCTCTTTCTGTTGTGATATCGTTTTTTCTTTCTTAATTAACGTTCTTGTTCTTCTTATGTCAGCTTTTTCATTTGTCCTATGAAGGCGTCTTAAACTTAGCAGACATAGCCATCAGCTAGATGAGCTGCTAATGGCGTTACACCACGTCGCTATGAGGATGAAGTGACCATCTAATTTGGCTTTTCCTAACAGCCAAAGAAGCTTTGGCTCATTGCATATGACGTGACTAAAATTCTCCAAATGTCCCTTTCAGAGCAAAAAATAACTCTACAAACGTCCCTGTTATTCGCTGATCTCTTTTTAGATGTGGGTTCTAGTGGAGCACTTCTAGTTCTAGAAGTAACACATCCACATCAAAGAAGAGGAGTAGGATTAGTTTGCAAGCCTCCACTAATGAGTCAGCATAATCTTGGATTAGCATTTCGCCTATCCTGGGTTAGGCCATCTCTCATTAAATAAAGGAATGCCACACGTTCAACAATGGAACGGGTGTTCCCATTAAAAAAAAGAGTAGAGAAAAACAATGCATGTACGATCGTAAAGAAGTACAATTAAACTGGAAGAATATATCATTTTCATGACAAGGACGTGTGATTTTTGCCTGTTCCACGCCACACAAAGAAGTGTGGTTTCTAGTGTGGGAGAGTCGCTGGAAATTCACTTTTGATCTTGGTGCATATGCCTCTTTTATCTGAAATACATATTTCTAGATGTGAGAAAATTCTAAAAAAATATTTCACGCATAATATTCATATTTTATGTGCGCAAGAAAAGTTTCAAGGAAACCCATTTTTTTGTGCTATGTGTAAAATGGCAAAAAAGTCTCATGCAAACCCTTATTTAGCACCAAACTTTGTCCTCATCACATAAGCCACAAAAAGTGTCAGTTTTTTTGTGAAACAAACTGGTGTGGACATAGGTTATGAAGGTGTCTACGCGAAATATTGTTGTGAATGTTTTGACATTTCAAAATGCATTTAAAATACATTTTAAATAAAGGGTGTATATGCATCCTAGAGCCAAAACGATGCTTCTGAAAATCGTTGTTTATGAACTTCAATAATACTACCTCTGGTTCTAAATATAAGAAGTTTTGGTAGGCGAAAATAGCCCTAGGAAATGGGAGATTCACTTTTGATCTGGCATGTGCTCCTCTAGCAAATTTTTTTTTTTTAAAAGACAAAAAATTCAGAACAAAAATTAATGTTGGTACGACCGTAGAGAAGTGCAACTAAACTGGAAGAATATATCATTTTCATGACAATGACGTGTTCTGTCCTGTTGCTTTTGGCTCAGTGGCTTATGAACTTCAAAACTACTAGCAACTACATTACCGTTTGGTTACACTAATATGGAATTAGTTGATCGTGTTCTGTCCTGTTGCCTTTGGCTCTCTGAACACTAAAATGGAGCAGCAACAAACTGTCAAACTTGGACCGAAGGTCGAGTAAACAGAAGCTCTCACGTGCCAGTCCGGTCAAGAGCTAAAGCACAATAACCTGTCTCTATATGCTAAAGCTTCTTCTTCCTCTTTTTGTTTTTTCACGGTCCTCTGCATATGCTGCTGTCTGCATTCACCGGATCTGTGTAAAATATGATGCGCCGGTAAAAGATTATAGTGATGAAAGGGCGTTGTATCGCTGTCAAAAGGTTCTGAAAGCTGCTGATTAGTTATTATGTAATGAGTTTGTGAGAAAGTTTAGCTCGTCTTTTTTTTCCCGGGAAATCCACTATCTCGTCAAGACCAGATCGTTCTACAAGATTTTGGACGGTAATTTGTACATGATCAGCAAGTTAAATCATGCAGTAAGTCAGTTCCTAATTGGAGCTAGCTCTGAGATTGCTGGGAACATGGAACTGCAAGATCTGTGAATCCACCTCCTTTTCAGAAAATAAAGCCAAGATCTCACGGAGCCCAAAAAAGTAACTAAGCAAATCTGATGCAGCCACGCCAGCTGACTGGTGGGGTTGCACCTCACATGATCTTTAGGAGGTCCACCGACCAGTGACTGTTCGTCTTCAGGTTCATTGCTTATCCAATCATGAAAGATAAAGTAGTCCACAAGACCATGTTAACCAGAATTTAAAACCATATCTGAAGACACATTGCATCTAAAAACAACTTTCGTGGAGATTTTTTTTTCACAAGCTAAGACAGGCTCTGCCACCTGATTGTCTTAGCCTCTGCCTTTTGTGCCCTCGCTGTAAAAAATAACAAATAATGTTATGTGCCTGTTAATTTTAAAATTACCCCACCACTCCCTCAAAAGCATACACGACCACATAATTGCACTCCATGCCCACCTTTTGAAGGCCCCATACTGGCTCAACTGTGATTGTTCAATAACCTCAAGGGTACATCCGTCTTTGTTGTTAAGATAGAATTTTAGGGTACAAAAGTGGTGTTGTTTTTTTGTACATGACAGATCATTAGTTGGATAAATCAAAGTCATCCGGTTTGTCTTCTTTCATAGGATTCCCAAGTGGTTATGTTATGTGAAGCTTTTCAATTTAAAAAGGGTGTTACATGGTACAATCTGACGAAAGCTTCTCAAACTGATTAGTTTTTTTCGGCAGAAAGAGAAGAGATGTTTAATACTAGTTGTATCATTATTATATGGAAGATATCCTAATTAACCATGCATTTGCTTGAAGCTTCTGGTCCAGGATGGCGCTTTCCGTTTTATATGAAGTAGAGGTACGGACACATTAACAATTCTATTCGCAGTTAGATTGAACCCACCGTTTGGTTGGCGCGCGAGTGTTGATCATGGGATCATGGGTTATGTGTAGCATAGTTTCTTTACTCTTTACCACATAAACCATATTTTTGTTACTTTTAGGTCTCTTTGATAATTTTTAATAGACTGGCGAAATTTCATAAAAATACATATTTTTTTATAAACATATTTAGCCAGGCCTATGTGGTCTTTTGTTGCGAACAAATCATTTGTTGGATAGAGCACACATTCCATGTCTCGCAGGTGAGGCACCTTAGACGAAGATGTGAAAGGAGAAGAGACCTTACAGCAAAACATTTGCCCTAACATAAATCAAACATGTATATACCTAGGTAAGATTTGTGCATTCGAGGATGCAAATGCTATGAGGTATAACATAATTAATCAATCACTAAAATGGGTTGTTTGAGCTCACCATTACAATAAACCAATCACGAGATTTCTGTCTTGGACAACCAATATATTCTATCAAATTATGGTATATTTATCAATTCAAACATTTGAGTGATCATAGCAACATGTCACAAATGTGATGTAATTTGATACTCCACAGCCGATACTCTACTGCCCTATGGTTTGATAGGAAATTGGGTGGCCTGACAGTGTGATGGGGGCATAAGCCTAGGGAGGCACACATAGAATGCCCATCCTGCCCCTCGTGGAGGGAATGATGCCTGCATCGGGAGCCGCGACGGCCAAAGGCAAAGGAGGGGCAACCACAGAAAGCAACAAACAAGAAGAAAAAAAAAATTCACACTCACCACACACACACACATAGAGGGAGAGTCCCAGAACAGAGTGAGAACCCAAACCAAGCCAAAGCGAAAGAAAGCGGAGAAGAAAGAGATTGACGACGACGCGCAGCACCCGCCGCCGCTGTAGCAGCACCAGCAAAATCCAACTGCGCATTGCTCGCCGGCCCGCCGCCGCCGCGGCTCCGGCGCTCCCGCTGCTCCGCCACGCGCACGCACTCCTGTCGGAGGCGTCTCTCTGCCCCCCGCGCGGTCCCCACTGACGCTGGGACCAGCGCACCCCGGGTGGTGGTGGGGCCCGCCGCCGATGTCCGGCTGACGCCCCGCCGGCGGCGAAGCGAGCGAGTGCCGGGGCTCCGGCGGCGACGGAGAGGAGAGGCACCGCGAGGTCCGCGCGAAGCAGGACGGCCGCGCAAGCTTGCCTCGGCGCCTAAGGAGGCGGCGGCGGCGGCGGCGGCGGCGGAGTCCTTGTTCGGTCTTTGGTCCCCCTCCCCGTCGGACGAGCTAGGGTTTGCTCCTTAGGGTTCCGTTGGGCTGCGGGGTGTCGGAGATGGCGGTGGGGGAGGCGCTGCGGCGGCTCTGCGAGGAGGTCGGCTGGTCCTACGCCGTCTTCTGGAAGGCCATCGGCGCTGCTGACCCCGTGTAAGTCCTTCTCCACCGCATTTTTTTCCGTTCTCCCAAGCTTTCTCCTCCAGCTCGATCTCGCGAAAATCGAATCTCAAACGAAGTTCTAGCCTTTTCTCTCTCTCAGCCTCCGGCGTCTCTTTTCGCCGGGTTTCGAGCTTTCTTGAACATTCCGTTTCAGCTAGATTTGCCTCGTACGTAGTACGAGCGAAGCGTGCGCGGGGAAGATTCGTGGGATGGGGTATATTCCTCAGCGATTACTAATAAGGGCCTCCTTTCGCCCTGGGAAAGATGGCACCTGGGGAAAAAGAACGCGCGTGCGCCCGCCTGTGTGGGCGTTCGCTGATTCCTGCAAATTTAGCAGTAGGTTCTTTTGCTACATGGAACATGAAACAAAAAAGCTAGTAGCGCCTTGTCTGTGTAAATGCGTGCTACCTCCTGAGGCTTGAAAGACCCGGAATGTGCCAGATGCTCTCCAATTCGGTGCAAGCTTTTTTTGGGAGGAAACGGGGACAAGATTCGGGGGGATCATGGAGGAATGCTGATGTTACTGAATGCATTGCGAATTAAGCCTATGAACGAGCTTAATGCCTTGGGAATTCCTCTCTTGTCTGATGATTAGTGTGCATTTGTGATGTGCAGGCACCTAGTGTGGGAGGATGGCTGCTGTGGCCACGCATCTTGTCCGGATGGATCTGAGGCTTCCGAGGGTGGGTGCGAATCAGGTGGCGCCGTGTGCACCCTTGTTAGGAAGGTTATGGCATCACAGCTTCACGTTGTCGGGGAAGGGTAAGCAAGAACAAGGAACACAATTCCTTTGCTACTAGCCAGTACAATGTTCTTGGTTACCAGCTAGTAACTTTTGGTAATGGATGGCTGCTGCATTCTGCTTTTTTCAGTACCATTGGTCGTGCCGCTTTTACTGGAAATCATCAGTGGATTGTCCACGATACTGCCGGTGATCACGGGCTCAGACCTGAGGTATAAAATTCTTCTCTTCTTCGTTCTTGTGAACTGATATAAATGTAGCCCAAATTCAGTTTTGCCTAGTCCATTTTTGCTGCTGTGTCATTAGTAGCATGGAGTCCCGGAATTTATGTCGTTGCATCAATCCTTGTGGAATTGTTTTTGTCCCCACCTATTTGTTCCTTATGTGTTGATACTTTGGCATGTAGTGAGTTTAATCTACTCTTCTGCCAAATAAGTGGTCACTGGATAAGCTAGTTGCAAAAGCACACACATGGCATGTGAACAACTGGACATTATGTCAAGGTTCTGTTAACAGTTTAACATGATTTGCCAGATAAGTTTTAGCCAACCATGATGATTCTCCCATAATAGTACCTAATTGTATTTTGGTAATGTAACGGAACTTAACCTCTTGCTTTTCTTGTTTTGGATATCTTCTATTGTAAGGCGAGCTTCCGTAGTGGATTACTAAGCTGTTGTCTTTTAATGGTGATAGGTTGCTGCGGAGATGAATACTCAGTTCAGAGCTGGGATCCAGGTTAGTAGAATGATTGCCCTTGCAAGGTAGATTATTTACCAACTGTTAACTTCTGATCTCTTAATAAGTTGCTTGCTGCGCAGACTATTGCAATAATTCCTGTGTTACCACGTGGTGTACTACAGCTCGGCTCTACTAGTGTGGTAAGATAGCCAAGCTTTTGACAATGCAGATTAGTATATGTATCCTGCTCAAAATTTCTCGAAGTTCATTTCCCATTTTTTAATATGCGCCATGAGGTAGAACAGTAGGTACACTAGTACTACTTTACTTTATGACTACTACATAGTTGACTGGTCAAATATTCTGTTCTTTGGATCCTTGTATAAACTATATTCATGGTGAGGCCCTAGGAAGACCAAACCTTCATTTGTATTGGAGTGGGGAGTTGGAAAGAAACATGATCTAGCATTACAATAAATTGTTCTTGAGATAAACTATTACTATTGGGAATATGCTAGCTCTCCTGTTTGGGCTTCCAACATGTTGAGCTTATAAAATGCTTATTTTCTAACAGGTTATGGAAAATACAACTTATGTGCTTCAGTACAAGAAGCTTTGTTCTCAGCTAAATAATCGATCAAGTATGGTTGCATCTACTTCAGCTAAAAATGATTCTAGCCAGAAGGTTCAGCCACGCTCTTCGCATGGTCTTCTGAGTGTCTACCCTACAGATACTTGCTCAAAAGCCTTTAATGGGTCCCCAGTGGCTTATGAACAGTTCTATGGTGCTGATGCGACAGCAGTGTCATGTAGTACATCAGTAAACACTGGAAGGAAAGCTTCCTTGCTTAATGTGGCACACAGAAATGATGAAGCTATCGGAGATCACAGTTTATTTGCTCCTGATACGAGGTTCAGACGGCAAACTTCTTATTGTGACAGAAGAGTTGAAAGTGCCTCACAAGGCAGTGTGGTGAGCTCAGGTTTTATCTCTTCTACCTCAACATCAGCAGAAAAGCATCCATTGTTAATCAATGATGGACATCTAGAACTAGGAAACATGGAAGAGTCATCAGATATAAGAAGTCTTCTGCTAAAATCTCTCGCACGCCGTAACCCTGTTATCCATGAAAATACAAGCATGCCCATGTTGCATGGAGGGAGTGAGGTGTTGGATTTTCTGAACAGTCGTGGAAATTTTGATTTTCTCCCTGAAGGTAACAGAATAGTCAAGTCTAACTTGTATAACAGCTCAACAAGTCAAGTATTAGACCAAAGTTGTAGGTCTACTTCTGGGATGACGGTGCACAATCCAGCTATTTCATATAAAATCCCCCAATCTGCCCAACTCATTATGAAAATGGGCAGTCCCAGAAGAGACTCATGTCATGCTGCTGCGGCTCTATCCTCTGGGTCCGAAATTCAAGCTTTTAGTGGATTAAAAGCAGAGTATTCTCAGGAGAATCAACTGAATATTACGGATAATGTTTGCCAAAACGTAAAGGCTAAAGAAGTAAACGACTCCAGTTTTGCTGTAAGAATACAAGGTGTGAAGAATATGGATCGACAGAAGCTACCGGACATCTCAAGTGAACGATCTTCCTCATTTCTTATGGATTCAACTACAGGAAATGATTTGTTTGATATCTTTGGTGCTGAATTTCCTCACCTGTGCCACAATGTGGATGGCAATCTAACCTGGAACACTGCAAAACAGGAGAGCTCGCAGAGAGATGCTCCTGAATCATCAGTTTATCCTGACACCTCTCCAGTATTTGGTGCACTGGATGACGAGTTCCCCTTTTCGGGAATCTTCTCACTAACTGACAGTGACCAACTATTGGATGCTGTTATCTCCAGTGTCAATCCGGTTGGTAAGCAGATCTCTGGTGACAGTGCCTCTTGCAAGACTTCATTGACAGACATGCCTAGCACCTCTTATTGTGCCTCAAAAGAGGCAAAGCAACAAGAGTCATGTGGTGCTCCTCCTTTGCTAGTCAAGAATGAGTTGGCCGTTTCAAATTTTGTTAAACAGCCATGTTTCCTGGAGAAGACTGAGGATGGTTGTCTCTCCCAAAATAATGGGATGCACAAATCTCAAATACGCCTTTGGATTGAGAGTGGGCATAACATGAAATGCGAAAGCGGGTCAGCCTCGAATAGTAAAGGTCATGATACACCAAACAAGGCAAACAGAAAGAGATCTCGGCCAGGAGAGAGTTCAAAGCCTCGACCAAAGGACCGTCAACTCATTCAGGATCGTATAAAGGAGCTCCGGGAACTTGTACCTAATGGGGCAAAGGTATCCTCTAATTGACTTTCCAAATTTTAATGGTACTTAAGTGATTATTTTAGACTTTGATTGCATTTGTATTCAAATTGGTCATAGGCTGTAATGACAACTATTTCTCATGTCATTTGTTCTCAACAGTGTAGCATTGATGCTTTATTGGAAAAGACCATCAAGCACATGGTTTTCTTGCAGAGTGTGACAAAGCATGCTGACAACCTCAAGGACTCCAATGAATCTAAGGTATACACACATGTTAATTACAATTATTTTTACTTGCAGTTTATTACATCAGAAAGTAGTTGCAAACCTCATACAATCTTTTGCCTTGGCACTTGATAAACTTCAAACAGATACTTGGCGGTGAGAATGGTCCTCTTTGGAAAGACTACTTTGAGGGTGGTGCGACTTGGGCCTTCAATGTTGGCAGTCAATCCATGACATGCCCAATCATTGTTGAGGATCTTGACCGGCCTCGTCAGATGCTTGTGGAGGTAAAGGATTCGGTTATTATTTGTTCTTTGTGTTGTTAATCTCAATTCACATATTGTACTGCCCATTTGTTGACATTGGTATGTCTGCAGATGATTTGTGAGGATAGAGGGATCTTCCTAGAGATAGCTGACTTCATCAAAGGACTTGGATTAACCATCTTGAGGGGTGTGATGGAAGCACGCAAAAATAAGATCTGGGCACGGTTCACTGTTGAGGTAAGTAGTTCAAAGTATTATGAAGATCCATTGGTCGGGTCAGATCACACATGATTTATGTACTTGCAGAACATCCCCATATTTCACGTGTGACAGCACTTTCTTCCCATGAATTTAACTGTCTGTTGCTCCTTTGGTTACCTCCGTCACGAGTTCTTACCGGGTCTCGTATGTGCAGGCCAATAGGGACGTGACTAGAATGGAGATTTTTCTCTCTCTCGTGCGCTTGTTGGAACCTAGTTGTGATGGCGGCGGATCAGGAGAGAATCCTGATAATGTGAAGAAGCCTCTTGGGATTGCACAACACCAAATTATCCCAGCAACAGGTCATCTTAGATGAGCACGGGCATCATCATCTGAGGCATCTTTCAAGAGCTAAGAGCAGGAGCTCAGTTTACTTCTGCAATGACTAGCATCGTCAGCTCACTGAGTAGCAGGTTTCTCGTACCCATGGATCTTTCTCAACCGGGCGTGCAGAAATCCTAACAGTAGATGCATGAAGACGTCGGCAAGCGGTTTAACAAATGATCAGTAGGAAGTGTTCGGCTTGTATAATCTTTGTTTTCTGTTTGTTACTAATGTTTGTTCTCCTGTTAGTGAGTTTTGTTCTGTTGATCTAGTGAATGGCAATTCTGAGTTGATCTACTCTTACAAATCACGACGATTTGTTTTACATGTACCATGTTTTACTGGGCTACCTTTTGAGGTTTCATCCGGCGGCAATTCTACAACCATCTTCTCTGGGGCCGTTGTGCCAAGAAAGAGTAGATATGCATCTCTTACTTCCTACAAATATGTAGACAAAGCTGAATAACAATAGATTATACTAAACTAGCGACAAGTACCAAGCTGTTACATATTGCTTCAAAGCCATATTATACCGTCATATTTGTCCAGTTTTGCTGATGCAAGTTGTCCAAAATTTTGTAGGTCACATGGCACATATTTACAGTAAAATCCTGTATTTTTATGGTTATAGGAGCAATAACCGTGTGTTGTTATGGCTAGATGAAAAGTGCTCAATACATTTGTTTTTGGCAAAACAAGTAAATTTTGTTAATAATGGCTGCTAAAAGACAATTTTTTTTTCAAATTAAAACATTCTATATACAACTTCCAATATGCCAAGGATTGTAATCTAAGAGAAAGAGCATCTCCAGCCGCGTCCCCCAAACGGCGTCGGATCCGGGGGACGTGTTTTGTTCGTGCCGCGTTTCGCGGCATGTCGCTCCCTAGTCGTGTCCTCCAATCGCCACCCCTAAACTTTTTATAACATTCAAATACAGTGGCGGAGCTTCAAAGAAATTGATGGGCGGGCCAAGTGGAAAGGCGAACAGGTTTTTTTTTCTTGAATCATATCACTTCACCAGATATTAGTCAGTATTATTGGTTCTGTTGATGTTCCAATTCAAGTAAGGTTAAAGGATCAGCTGATTGTGCTGAAGGACCTTCCTCAAATTCACTTATTTCATATCTTTTTTCTTTTAAAACAAAATCATTTGTTTTTCTTTTCTTAGTGGCCTTTCTCACGGATGGTGTTTGTTGTTGCAATTTGTAAAATGTAAAGAACGAACTGAATGAACTACAATCAAATTACTAGCTTAAAATTTGGGGGAAAAAATTAGGTGGGAAGGAAATCAGAGATGAGAATGGGTTCTATTTGCTGGATTGATTCGGTTCGCTGGTCTGCTGCCAGACCAACCGGGCGGAGCGGTCGTGCCCCGTGCGTCCGGCGGTCCGGCGACCCCTTTCCCCCTGGGTCTGGTTGGGGGCGGCGGCTGGCTGCCGTGCTGCTGCTCAGCTGCTTCCCCCCACTTCTCGACTGTTCTTCTGTCCTAATTTTCTAGAAAGCCTAATTTTCTGAACCTACCGAAGTAGCGGGCGGCGAGCCATGAGAGTTTAGGAGATGAAGGCAACGAGGAAGACAGTCGCTGTAATATCCTAGGTTTAGAGGCTACAGAATGAGAGAATACAAAAGTGTGCATTGCATTCATACATAGAAAATTCGGGGAATTTTCGCGCTTTCAAATAAAATTTACCACAGTAACTGAAGTTTCACTTGACTTGCTGGAATTGAAGTAGATCATCAAGTCAAGCGCTATAAACTTCATTGTGATCTTTGCTAAAACCCTGTTTTGGGTAGATATGATTTGATCTATGGGCTAGATCGAATAAAAGTAGATTTACAACAAACAACACCTTAAGTAAGGATCAACTACAAGATCTTATAAAAGATCTCAACATGGAATTCCTTACAACAACACATTCTTTAAGAATTAAACCCTAACTTAATAATACTTAAATTAGCAACTACCTTTGTGTGTAATTTAATTCACTTCTAAATAAGGTAAACCACAGGGTTTAAAGTGCATAAAAGCCACACATTCTCATTTAAATCATAACTTATTAAATATATGGAATATCATAAAACTAAATCCATTTACATTACGAATTATAGTTCAAACTATTTGAATAAAACTAACTATGAGTATTTTGAAACTCATATGATCATGTCTTGGTGAAATCAAACACCAACTATCCAAAATGGAGGAATAACCTTCAACCTTGACCTTTTGACCAATATTATAACATAAATCCAATCATGTATGATGTGGTGCACTATCCACAAGATATTTAGTAACAAATGCCACTTGGCTATCCAAAGATAAATCATATGAGAGGATAAGGGTCATGCCACATCGGATGACAATATCTACATGACTTGCACTCCAAGCCTTGCCACCTCATGCTCAAAGGATTGACCTTAGAATATTCCAAGACATTGAGAAGTGAGAGAAGTTATAATACTAACCATAGCCATGTCTTAAACCTAGTTCTATCTCACATTGGTGATCACTACTAAAACCCTAGGGCAGATTTGAATTCCAATCCAAGTATCACTTAGAATCATAAGTAGAACCCTGCCATGCCTCATGCCTATTTAATATTTCAAATAGTGAAGTATTCCCAAAACCCTAAACCTTTCACATAGGTTCCACTCCACATAAAATATTAGGTTATAACTTGTGTATCATGGATCACAAGTATAAAACCAAGCCCTATATACTTAAAGACTGAATGCCATTTGGTGAGTAGAATTAAACCAGTATCCAAATGCTTTGCCTAAGTGAACCAAATGAAATAGCATTTTATAAAAAAGAATCACCACATGAGTAGTTGAATTAACCATGAGGAATTTAGGATCCATCCTAAATAGTTTAAGTCAAGGTTTGATTCATGATTATAGAGTTTATTCCACCATTTTCTTAAACCCTAAGACACCATCATCCACATACAATCATGAACCAATCCTATTTCATTTACCATTTGCTAAACCCTAGACATAATTAAAATATGTAAACAATCCATATTACTAAGTACTAGTAAAATCTAATCGTGAGTTTATCATGCAGAGGTTATAAATTTTCAAATCATTCAAATGGATTTAGTACCTAAACTTAAGAAGGAATTGAGATAAATATTTAAACTATATCTATTTCAATTATATATCACTAAAACACCAATTGAATTAAGTACTAAATAATTGTGGAAACAACAAAACTATGCAGTAAGTATGATTATCAAGTTATACTTATAATTCAAATATTTTTTGAACCTGTAAAGCAAAACCAGAATCAAAATTTGAATTCAAATCACAAATAGAAAACAGAAAATAAAATAGAAAAGAGAAGAGAGTGAGGAGCTTACCTATTGGACCGAAGTAGGCCACCGCAGCCCGAGTTGCCAGCCCAGCCTACAAAGGAAACTAGCTCAGCAAAGGACCAAGAGCAGCCCAGCCCATGTCTAGATACCGTTTCGCGTGCGTCAAGAATCGTGCGAGGAGAATAGACATCGTCGTCGTCGTCTCCGAGCTCGACAGCGCTGCGACGCCAGTAGGCCACGGCCTCCTCGTCGATAAGCATGCCCGGACGTCGCCTGACCTCTCAGAACCGCGCCCAACTCAATTCGCGTCCGAGCTTATCCGCGGACGAGAACATCCTTGCCAGCTAGAAGCTTCCAGAGACCGCCACCTCTCCGACCATGACCGTCACCGTGTCGAGACCACAGGGGTTCCCTTTGCCTATAAATAGGTGGAGGACATCGCCGTGCACTTCTTGTTCACCTCCGCCACTCCATTTCTTCTCAACACCCCTCTACTCCTCGATTTATTCCTCCACTGGTCGCCGGTGACCGTCATGGCACCGTCGACTGGAGCCACCCCGGAGCTCGTAGTTTGGTCGAGGAGGAGTGCCTCGTTGAGAGGAGCATCTGGGCGCAAGCAATCGTCCAAGGGAGCTAGGAATCGGCTCAATTGCATCAATCCCTTCTGCAGCACATCGCCGGAGATCGCCAATCGCGGTCGCCTCTGTCAGCAATCATCGTCGTCGACCATGCCATCATGTTCAAGGTAAGCTTGCGCATCTGAATAGCCAGATCTTGGTTCCTAGAACCCTCTGTAGCCCTCGATCGATAGTTCACCGGAGAGCACCGCCGTGGGACATGTTTTCCGACATGGTTCCGGTGATCCCCTTGCAAAACCATCACCACCACAAGCCTCAGCATGTCGAGGAGGTTCCGAACACCCTAGTCGCGCATCCCGGGAGGCCGTAAATCAGCGGCGCCGTATCTGTCTGGTCGCCGGCGTCAAGCCACCGGCGAGATCTACGTGTCCACCGCCACCTCAGCGTTCGTTGACTTGTCTTTGCCTGCATGGCAATTGACCTAGTCAATGGACCCACTGGTCAGTCTCTATGGGTAGAAATGAATCGGTATGTCTAGTGTTTTCAAGTTATTTAAAAATCCAGTTAAATACTAAAACTTTGCCAAAATTTGTAAAATTCATTTTAGCTCAGAAAAATATAAATAATACTCCCTCCGTTCCTTTATATAGTGCCTATAGATTTTTGGCATTTGTTTCAGAATATAAGGTTTTAGCTTAGCTTTTCTTAATTACCCCTCCCCGTTCAGCTCCCAAATCGTTCAGCTCCCAAAAATTGTTATGGTAAGTTATAAAGATATGGATTTACCAAATTTTACGTTGATCTCAAATCGTTCAGCAAGGGGTCTTGTGTAAGAAATACTCTTGCGCTAATTTTCGTGCCAAAAAACAATAGGCACTATAGAATGGAAGAGAGGGAGTATATCAAAATGCTCACAAAAATAAACTCTATTCAAATGAAATATAAAATAAAAATGTGTGTCAAAATAAAAATTCACTTATTTTTATCTTTATTAATTATGTCTTTCCAATTGTTTTAAATACAAATTGAATTCAATAAATAGTTAAGTTTCAAAAATTAAATTATAATTATTCAGAAAGTAAATAAAATGTTAAGATTAATTTTTTTAATCATCTTTTCATTAACTTAAATATTAGTGGTATTTCATAAACCCTAATTTGCAAATTACTATTTTCCATTTTCTTTAAGTGATAATAAAGTAAGAAAATATTAAAAGGCTAATGTTATTTTGGGTAATCCAAAACTTGTTTACTTAAATAACTTTAGTTAACAAGTTAAGTACTTTAAAACTTAATAACAATTGTTAAACCGTAGTTTTTAATTAAACCTAAATAGGAGTTACCCTAATTATGAATTCTTGTGAAAATTAATAAAATGCTAAAACCATTATTAATTTTGTTTCAAGGTAATTAGTGACCACATCTCTTTTGTCAAATATCATTTTAAGAGTTGTACCATAATTACAAACCCTAGCTCTAATTTAAGTAAGACCTTGAACCCATTATTTTATGTGTTCATCATAAATTTCTTCAATTCTAAAACCCTAGGGGTTTAGCCCATGTGATCATATAAGATTCATCTATTCCTATAGAACCCTAGTTAGAAACAAATGCATGCATAATCATGATCTACTAAAATAAAACCACATCACTTTATATGTGATCATCATTTCATGTCCCTACTTGTGAGTAAAACCTATATGGTCCACTAGTGCCACCTAGATGCAAACCCTAGCTTTTTAATTAGAGTATTGCCATTGATCACCACTCTGTTATACCACACCATTAGGATTAACCTCAACCATCAAACCCTAGTAGAACCATAGTGATGAACCCTAATACCAATCTTGTGTAGTAATGCATATTATATGCTCCAATTCAACTAAACCCTACCTAGGAGGTAATAAGCCACTTAGCTTAGGAACCATTAGAAGTTACTTAGTGAAGCAAATGTGAAACCATAGTAAACCTAATAGCTAACTTATGAAACCACTGTGATAACCATCCCTTGATAGAATACCTATTATCAACCATAGTAACAAACCTGTCTAGATTTGCTACATACAGACCTATTATACTTAAGAACTCAACTAGTCCCATTAGAGCACTAAATGAATCCAATAGTAAACCCTAAAAGCCCATAGCTCCTATTCATAGTAGTTCTTGTTCTTATTTAATCTATTCTTCAAAAGTTATTCTTTTAAAGTACAAATGTTAATCAAACCATAGAAGCCATAGTTCTTATTTGTAATACTTATTAGTTCTTAATCAACATGATCATCAAAAGTTATTCTTTTGAAGTATAATACGTATAATCATCAACCATGCATCATAGAACTTAAAATTGACAACTGTTCTTTACATATTGTTCCACTACTATTCTTTGTGTGTATGATTGTTATGATGCATCATATCACTTGTCTATGCTATAATATAACCAAACCCTAATAAAAACCTTGTTTGAGAACCATCCTAAAAGTGCAACAAACCCTAAAGAAATCTTTACAACTCAACCAATCCTAAATCATCGGGATTAAGTTACACTCGGGATGATTGCATCTTATAATATGCATTATAGCATCTTTGCCAGTTCTTTAAACATTGTCATTACCGGACAATGATGGTATTTCAGAATTTGGAGTTATCACATATCGAAGCTTTTGCTTGCATAATCTTGCAGTCAAGAAAGGCAAGTTCATCACTTGCTCATGTCATTTGATTATTTTTATCAAACTATATGCAAAGTACTATACTTATCACTCATGCATTGAAAAGCAAAATATTATTTTACAATTATGAATATGACTATGTGGTGGGCAATGGAACCATGGTATGTGTTGATATGGTGGAGGTTCCATTGCATGGGTTCATTAACCTAGGATTAAGTACCAATGCCGTCCAGTGATTCTAGCGCCGTACATATCGCGTTAACTATAAGATCTATAATGGCTCTGGGGAAGTCAGCTGTACCTTTTCCCTCCTGCACGCCAACATACTTGATAGAGCCTGGCTGGGTGTTGGAGATAACACTGCAGTAGATTGGGAAATCCTTTATAATCCCCATCCGTGTGGATGAGAGGCTCTATCGTCTATGAAGGATTGTCCGTAGTACACCTGGGGTAAAGCCGTATGATCGGGAGATGTCTACCGGGGGTGTACGGATGGACAAAAGGGTGGGTTTCCAGGGTCGCGGAGAAGGCAGTGATTGGCTTGGACCTTACACTTGGCCCCACACCAAGGAAGTGTGGACGGGAAAGATCACCCGATTGATATCAAGGATAAGTTCTCTTATGGGAAAAGTAACGCACCTCTGCAGAGTGTATTGAATTGTGACTGTCACTCCCTGTTCCGGGAAGGGAACTGCGAACGCAGCAGGAAAGGAACTCCACGAAGTTCTGTTCAACCTGTGAAGACTGACGGGCATAGTTTTCAGAATAAAATAAACCTTTTGAAGAAATGTTTATGAAAACTTGCATTTGCCTATGACTTTCTGGTCTATGGCTGTAGCTAGTGCATGATACACCTATTTCCTAATATGAACTTGTTGAGTACGCTCGTACTCATCCCACTCTTAAATCCCCTGCTTAGCTATGGAGTCATCGGAGGAAGAACTACCGTGGAACTCGAAGACAAAGAAGTCAACTGCAACAAGATGAAGAATACAATCAAAGAAGTCAATTGAGTCAACTTCTGCATCGGTTAGAGTGGAAACCTAGACTAGTAATAGAAGGGAACCTTTCCCTAATCCTAGCACCTAAGTAGCTAGAATTCTATAGCAAGCCAAGTAGCTCTTAAGCTTGATTCAGCAATAAGTTAGATTACGAGTCGTTCTTATGGAGCTTTATTTGAAGTTTTACCTCACTGTAAAGTAGGAGGCTGTGTTGATCTTCTATAAACAGTTTGTGTATCCTTCTATAGACATACCTTGGACTCGCATATGTTTCTGTTGTACCACTCTGAGAGATGTAATATGAGTGGAACGGTGTTTCACTTGTGTTATGTCAACGACTTGTGTACTACACCATGCAGTGGTACGTTGGGTCACCACAACTGGTATCAGAGCAAATGCTTTGACTATAGGATTAAAACCCTTTAAAGGAGACATATAGGATTGGTAGTGTATATAGGAAGTAGTCTTAACTAAGTCAACTATGTTAAACCAACTTTTCCTTTGACTTGAGATGGGTATTCACTTGAGAATAATCCTGACACACTTGAGTCAATATTTCTTATCTATTCTTCTTAAGTAAAGTTAGTTAGTTGTCTTGCTTCATTCCAAATTAGTAGAACACCATTGGAGCTTAAGATAATGGGTGGTAGTAGACCATAATTGGTATGCAATACATGGTAGTCCAAAGGGAGGATACAACCATAAGGAAGATATCCTATTGGGAGAAGTATACCAATACAAGTATGGTTAAGTAAGAGTCATTTGAAAAGCCAATTGACGGACATCAAGTAAAGGAGATAAGTTATATGAGGTAGTATATACCTATGATGAGTCAATCATGGGAGGTAAGGAAGAGTGATAGGAGTTATATAAGTCTAGTTTTCAAGGTAGATTTGGTAATAATATATGATTCACTTGAGAGTCATGATGTGATGGAGTAGAACATCATAAGTGAGTTAACAGAAGTATGATGAGGAGTAGGATTTAAGGAATAGTTCGAAAACTTAGGCCTTAAAATCATGTTAACTATGTCAAGTATGCTAGAACCATAGTCCTTAGTTTAAAGAAGGCTTATCTAGAGCATATCACATAAAGAAATCCTAGAGTTATAGGTGGTATATTCTAACAACTATGTGGGTAGAGTAGTCATGCTATAGTTTCGAGAGATCATGTGAGGTTAGTTTTCAATTGAATGGAAGGTAAGTTAGTACTTTCCAAGGAAATTAGGTGGATCACAACTATCCTAGACCAATTTTCTCAAGTTTATTTGATTGCAAGTGAGCAATCTAAGTAAATACTAAGACAAATAGTAGTAATCCATATATATGTGCTAAGTATCACAACCTAAACCTATCTTATGTGGTGTTATATACTACACATCTGAGTCTGATGTTTAGGGATGTCTTACCCAACTATTTTATTCAGGCATATAAGGATGTGTATTATAAGTACAAAGCTGAATCTTCTTGGATTTTATTGGATTTTCATTGTTTGACTAGATCCATACATGAAGTTTGACTTTGATATGCAAATGCATGTTGCAATATCAAACTCTTACTTGATGTTATAGATCTAGAGGGTAAAGGTATTCGTGAGAGGAAGTGACGAAATTCTGAAGATTTTGAAGACAAGATGAAGGTTCACTAGCAGAAGGAACTAAAGTTGTGGGAAGCAACGACAACAATCTGAAGGAAGGACCAATCAAAACTCACTTTTATCCTTAATTAAGGAGTACGTCAACATAGAAGTACTATGAAAGTGAGAAAAATAGTGAATATGGAGCAGTAGAAGTGGGGCCATATTCATTATGGAAGAAGGGAATGCAAGTGAAGTCACTTAAGATACTATTTTCATCGTGTCAACAAGTGGTTTTCTTGCAAAACATACCCTATAAGAAGGAGAATGGGCAGGTGAAGTCGCGGTCGAGGTAATAAGACCGCAGCTGATATAGGTTAAACATGAAGAGGATGCATTGGAAGTGAGGTAGATCTTAACTAAAACTATAAAAGTATCTGCATCTGGTAGGTAGGTGTTGACTTGAACCATAAAATAGTCCACAACTGGTATCTAATAAGCCACATCTGGTGCTAGATAGTCTGCAGCTGGTACCAGATAGTCCGTATCTTGAACATTTCTTTACCCTAGAAGAAAGAGGGTATTCTGTAGCTGGTATTCCGTAGCCTGGTAAACATTTAGTCGGAGGATTCACATCGGATACCCACAACTTTGTGGATACACCGCAAAGAATTCTTCGTGAGACTCTAGAAAAGTAAAAAACCTAAACCATACTTAGACCAACTATCTAACCTTGGAGTTTAATGATTAGAAGAAAAGGAGCTTAAAGATCATTAGTAAACTCCAAGGGGGAGAGGAAGGCTGAAGGAGAAGTATTATGATATGATTGGGAGTATGAAAGACAAAAAAAAGGTCTGAACTGAGAGGAAGTTCGATCTTATTTTAATAAGGTTGTAGGGAAGTACCCATATAAAAGTACTCTCAGGAGGATGTCAGATCAGAAGCCGATATTCATATCTCGAAGAAGTAAGGGTTAGACCCTAACTTAAGCGGGTAATTAATAATTACTCGGAAGTAAAAGAGCTCAAATAAGTCTAAGATAATGAAGTTGAATGAAGAAGATGTCGGAGGACAATCAAAGCTTAAGAAAGCTTAAGACCGAAGGAGTTTGACCATACCAAAACATAAGCCTATTAGAAAGATTCCTTTCATGGAACCTAAAGAAACCAAAAGGAGGATAACTAGCAGAAACTAGAAGCCATGATTGGATGGACTAAATGAGTCTAATCCATTCATAGGAATAAACCACCAGGACCATGTTTATTGTAAATACCTTACTAAGTACCATTACTTTCGTTATGGTAGTAAGGGAAAACAATACCCTACCTTAAAAAAAATCTTTTAGAATTAAGGTTTGGGCACCGCAGCTGGTACACCGTAGTGCCATATTACACCGTAGCTGGTACAACCAAGTTTTTGGGTACCCGGATAGGAAGCTATCACCACAACCATTAGTAAATCCCATTAGCATAAGAAGATGTCCTAATACAAGGATCTTTGAAGAATAAGACTAGAAGTTTAGAATGTTAGAAGAAATCCTAGAATTAAAGGAAGTATCAGTGCCAGACATTAGAGGACTCCAGGAAGGACCTGGATAAGGGATATATCCAATTATATCTAATGAGATCACCATGGAGTTTGAAAGTATTGTGATCAGTTCAAGTCAGTTCCACATTCTAAAACATGAGAGCGTTCGAACTTCGGTGCGAAGTTCAGTTTAAGGGGGAGAGGCTGTAATATCCCAGGTTTAGAGGCTACAAAATGAGAGAACACCAAAGTGTGCATTGCATTCATGCATAGAAAATCCGGGGAATTTTCGCGCTTTCAAATAAAACTTACCACGATGGCGAAGTTTCACTTGACTTGCTGGAATTGAAGTAGATCATCAAGTCAAGCGCTATAAACTTCACTGTGATCTTTGCTAAAACCCTGTTTTGGGTAGATATGATTTGATCTATGGGCTAGATCAAATAAAAGTAGATTTACAACAAACAACACCTTAAGTAAGGATCAACTACAAGATCTTATAAAAGATCTCAACATGGCATTCCTTACAACAACACATTCTTTAAAAATCAAACCCTAACTTAATAATACTTAAAAGTTAGCAACTACCTT
Source organism: Lolium perenne (assembly GCF_019359855.2). NCBI lineage: Eukaryota > Viridiplantae > Streptophyta > Magnoliopsida > Poales > Poaceae > Lolium > Lolium perenne. The sequence continues at coordinate 120,630,206 of NC_067248.2, read as the reverse complement.
TGTGTGTAATTTAATTCACTTCTAAATAAGGTAAACCATAGGGTTTAAAGTGCATAAAAGCCACACATTCTCATTTAAATCATAACTTATTAAATATATGGAATATCATAAAACTAAATCCATTTACATTACGAATTATAGTTCAAACTATTTGAATAAAACTAACTATGAGTATTTTGAAACTCATATGATCATGCATTGGTGAAATCAAACACCAACTATCCAAAATGGAGGAATAACCTTCAACCTTGACCTTTTGACCAATATTATAACATAAATCCAATCATGTATGATGTGGTGCACTATCCACAAGATATTTAGTAACAAATGTCACTTGGCTATCCAAAGATAAATCATATGAGAGGATAAGGGTCATGCCACATAGGATGAAAATATCTACATGACTTGCACTCCAAGACTTGCCACCTCATGCTCAAAGGATTGCTATGGATGAGGGCATGACAACAAGCACCTTACTCATCAAACCAAAACAAGAGTCACCCACCTGTGTGTCATGATACTAGAGCTTGCCCAAGCCTATAAAAGGGAGCCACACCCTTCATCCATTTGATCATCTTGTAGCATGATACAAGGAAACAAACACATAGAGCCACTCCATGCATTAGTTAGGATCGAGATGGAGAAGATAGGAGGTGGAGGCATACCACAAGATGCAGGTTTATCAGATTTCCAGAAGAACAAGCTACATAAGATACCAAGGTAGAATTCTTAGGCAAACCATATATTTAGAGGATCATATCATCATCTCTTAAGTAGGACCTTAGAATATTCCAAGACATTGAGAAGTGAGAGAAGTTATAATACTAACCATAGCCATGTCTTAAACCTAGTTCTATCTCACATTGGTGATCACTACTAAAACCCTAGGGCAGATTTGAATTCCAATCCAAGTATCACTTAGAATCATAAGTAGAACCCTGCCATGCCTCATGCCTATTTAATATTTCAAATAGTGAAGTATTCCCAAAACCCTAAACCTTTCACATAGGTTCCACTCCACATAAAATATTAGGTCCTAACTTGTGTATCATGGATCACAAGTATAAAACCAAGCCCTATATACTTAAAGACTAAATGCCATTTGGTGAGTAGAATTAAACCAATATCAAAATGCTTTTCCTAAGTTAACCAAATGAAATAGCATTTTATAAAAAAATCACCACATGAGTAGTTGAATTAACCATGAGGAATTTAGGATCCATCCTAAATAATTTAAGTCAAGGTTTGATTGATGATTATAGAGTTTATTCCACCATTTTCTTAAACCCTAAGACACCATCATCCACATAAAATCATGAACCAATCCTATTTCATTTACCATTTGCTAAGCCCTAGACATAATTAAAATATGTAAACAATCCATATACTAAGTACTAGTAAAATCTAATCATGAGTTTATCATGCAGAGGTTATAAATTTTCAAATCATTCAAATGGATTTAGTATCTAAACTTAAGAAGGAATTGAGATAAATATTTAAACTATATCTATTTCAATTATATATCACTAAAACACCAATTGAATTAAGTACTAAATAATTGTGGAAACAACAAAACCATGCAGTAAGTATGATTATTGAAAGTATAGAGATGGTAAACCTAGAGGGGGGTGAATAGGTTTCTACAGATTTTAATTCTTTCTTTGCAATATTAGGCTTTGCGGAATATAAAGGTGAGCCTAATGCAAACTAGGTGAAGCAACCTATATGAGGATACAACTAACTCGAGCACGAAGGCTCTCTCAGGCAGTTAAATCACAAGTAAGGAGTTCGGTTAGAGATAACTGATAGCACGTGGAGACGAGGATGTATTCCCGTGTTCCCTTCCTTTGCAAGAAGGTACGTCACGTTTGGAGGGGTGTGTTGGGATTCGTTGCATAGAAAACAAAAAATTTCCTACCGCGAGAACGCAATCCAAGCCAAGATGCAATCTAGAAGACGGGAGCAACGAGGGGATGATCAAGACTAACCCTTGAAGATTTCCAAAGCCTATAAGAGTAGGCTCTTATTGCTGCGGTAGACGATCACTTGCCGCTTGCAAAAGCGCGTAGAAGATCTTGATCATGGTGCCACGATCGGGCAGCACCTCCGTACTCGGTCACACGTTCGGTGTTGATGAAGACGACGTCCTTCTCCCCGTTCCAGCGGGCAGCGAAAGTAGTAGATCCTCCTTGGAATCCCGACAGCACGACGGCGTGGTGGCGGTGTTGATGGAGATCTCCGGCGGAGCTTCGCTAAGCATATGCGGGAGAGGTGGTGGAGGAGAGGTAGCTAGGGTTTGGGGAGAGGGGGCTTGGGCGCCGGCCCTCAAAGGGGTGCGGCCAAGGCTGAGCCAAGAGTGGAGGCCACCCTTCCCTTGCCCCTCATTATATAGGTGGAAGCCCCAAGAGTTGTGGTCCAAGTCTTCGAATAAGACCCCAACACCAAAATTTCCCAAAGGTGGGAAACCTACTCAAGGGGGGAGTCCTACCCAAGGTGGGACTCCCGCCTTTCCTTGAGGTGGGGCTGGCCGGCCACCATGGTGGAGCCCACCTGGGACTCCTCCCCCTTAGGGTTTGGCCGGCCATGCTAGTGGAGTCCCTCCGGGACTCCACCTTCCATAGTGCCGTTCTTCCGGACTTTTCTAGAACCTTCTAGAACCTGCCATAAATGCACCGGATCATTTCCAAACTTGGAATATGACTTCCTATATATGAATCTTATTCTCCGGACCATTCCGGACCTCCTCGTGATATCCTGGATCCCATCCGAGACTCCGAACAAAACTTCGAACTCCATTCCATATTCCATATCTACTTAAACGACATCAAACCTTAAGTGTGTCACCCTACAGTTCGTGAACTATGTAGACATGGTTGAGACTTCTCTCCGACCAATAACCAATAGCGGGATCTGGAGATCCATAATGGCTCCCACATATTCAACGATGACTTAGTGATCGAATGAACCATTCACATACGATACCAATTCCCTTTGCCACGCGATATTTTACTTGTCCGAGGTTTGATCATCGGTATCTCTATACCTCGTTCAACCTCGTCTCATGACAAGTACTCTTTACTCGTACTGTGGTATGTGGTCTCTTATGAACCATTCATATGCTTGCAAGCTATTAGACGACATTCCACCGAGAGGGCCCAGAGTATATCTATCCGTCATCGGGATGGACAAATCCCACTGTTGATCCATATGCCTCAACTCATACTTTCCGGATACTTAATCCCACCTTTATAACCACCCATTTACGCAGTGGTGTTTGATGTAATCAAAGTACCTTTCCGGTATAAATGATTTATATGATCTCATGGTCATAAGGACTAGGTAACTATGTATCGAAAGCTTATAGCAAATAACTTAATGACGTGATCTTATGCTACGCTTAAATGGGTGTGTCCATTATATCATTCACATAATGACACAACCTTGTTATTAATAACATCCAATGTTCATGATCATGAAACGATGATCATCTATTAATCAACAAGCTAGTTATACAAGAGGCTTACTAGGGACTCCTTGTTGTTCACATAACACACATGTATCAATGTTTCGGTTAATACAATTATAGCATGGTATGTAAACATTATCATAAACTCAAAGATATTATAATAACCATTTTATTATCGCCTCTTGGGCATATCTCCAACAGTCTCCCACTTGCACTAGAGTCAATAATCTAGTTTACATTTGTAAAGATATAACACCTTGGCCTTCCGGTGCTTTATCATGTTTTGCTCACGGGAGAGGTTTTAGTCAACGGATCTGACATGCTCAGAACCGTATGTATTTTGTAATTCATTTGCGTCTCAACGCATCACTCATTTCCAAATGAGTCGGCATTAAATATGTTTGGTCTTCTGGTGGAACCTTAATTCCGCGGTCTGAAATATGTCACTAATATTGTCACACACAATATAGCTTCAAAGTTCTGACTCTGTCGGAACTACACCAAGCTCTCAAAGAACCTCTTGACTTAACATCCTTTGCCATTGTCAAAACAATGACATACTCTGCCTTCTTTTGTAGAATCCGTCACAATATTTAGAACTCTTCTAAATCTAGCATAGACAACTTCTAGCTCATTGTGCTACCTTTTAAACAACACTTAGTCTAATTTGAGATTGAAATTTTATTTTCATATGTGACAAAACAAATATCGGTGCAACACCTTACAGCAATTTGTTTGTCATTTCTCCATACAAAACTATATATATATATCCTTGGTTCTTCTTAAGTACTCAAGAATATTCTTACTGTTTTTCAATGATCATCACATGAATCATTCTGGTACATGCTCATAACACTTTTTAGAGCACAGGACATCTGATTGTGTACATATTATCCGTGATCTATAATCACTCATGTGTTTTTACTCATTGAGTGTCAGATACACTCAAGTCTTGTTAAAACTTCACATGACAAGAACATTTTCTTAATATTTCTATATTGAACTATTTCAATATCCATTCTATGTACTTTGACTTAAACTTATTTTGTGTTTCAATCTATCTTCATAGATCTTGACACTAGATATGTTTCAGTCCATATCCTTTCATTGAAGTTAATTTCTCAATGAAACCTTTTTAATCAAGTATATAATTACATCATTTATAACCAACTATATGTCATCTACATAAGTATTATAAATATGTCTCAGCGCTCCCACTTAATTTCTTGAAAATGCAAGCCTCTTCATCATCTCTAATGAAATCAAAAAACTCTTTGACTATTTCATCCGGTGAAGATTCCAACTCCGTAATACTCACTTCATCCAATTGAAGTTCGTATATCTATCTAGTATTCCACGGACTAGCAAAACAATTCTGTTAAGTAGTGTATTTTGCCATCCTACTAGCATATTTCATAAAAGAAATATATAGTGATTACTAGAATAATCCACATAGACTATAAGCATTGCTACGGAAGATCTAATCTTATCGTAGTCAACTCTTTGAATTTTGTCGTAAACAACTTTTCGACAAGTTGAGCTTCTTCAAGGATATTTCATCCAAGTCCATAGATCCATTTACTTTCAAGAAAGTATTCATCTATCTTGGATTTCATGGCGTACTGCCATTTTAATGGAGTCAGGGCCCATCATAACTTCTTTGTTTGTAGTTGGTTTATCATTGTTCAAAAAAAAATCCTTTGTCCACAAATCATTTATTTGATCACAAAGTAAACCATACCTACAAGGTTCAATATCTACTTCGATCTCCATGGCTAAAACACTTTGTAGTCATGGGAGCCATGATCGTCGTGGCCGCTTCCGGAACCAATTCCGATGCTGCGCTACTCTGATCATTATGCTCAGGTTCATAAACCTTATCAAGTTCTATTGTCATCCCACTCAAATACTTCGCTAGAAACAATTTCTTGGAAATAAGAAACATTGACAAACACTTTTGTCTTTGTCTACATAGTGGGAAGAATTCCCAATCAATTCTCTGGAATAATCAACAAAGACATTCATCCGATTTTGGTTGTAAACTTATTTACTTATGCTATGCATACCAAAATTTTAAGAAAAGACTATTAGGATTCATACCCATGCCATAACTCGTATGGTGTCATTTCAACGGATCATGATGATGCTCTATTAAGTGTAAAAGCGGTAATCACTAAAGCATAATCCACAAAAAATATAATGGCATCAATATTTTATCTCATCATTGATCCAACAAGGTTTGGATACGTCTTTTGGATACTTCATCATCACTATGATACTCCAAGAAACGTGAGTTGTAGAACAACTTCATAACTCTCTTAGATGTTTGCTAAAACTCGTAATTCAAATATTTCCACCATGATCCAATCATAGATATTTGACTTTTCTATTACGATGATTTCCACTTCATGCTGAAATTTATTTGAGTCTATTCAAATGTTTCAAACTTCTTCCTTATCGAATATATCCACATATATATTCAATTCATTGTTTGAAGTTTTCATGAAGTAGAAGAATCTCCCGCACACAACTATGTCCAGTGAACCACATACATCATCATGTATGTTTTCACTAAGTTAGTTGCCCGTTCAACTCTTGGCCTATAAACGGTATTTTAGTCATTCTCTTTAGAAAAGATTTGCAAGCGCCAAATGATTCAAAAATCAAATGACTCCAAAAATCCATTTGCATGGAGTTCCTTCATGCGTTCCTTTCTAACATGACCTAAATGGCGGTTCCACAAATAAGTGGAATTCAAATCATTTGCCTTATGGCATTTTAGCATCAGTGTTATGTATGTGTGTTTCACCATTAAGATTTATAATAACTTATCCATTGTACATGGAGTAATGTCATAATTTAAACAACTCATTGTTTTCATTTGACCAGAGCAAAATGACAATTATTAAGTTCTTTATTATAAATTCTAAGGGCTAGATAGAATGCTAACGACGAACATAATAACACTTTATTTTGTTCCAGACGTGCATTCCTATCATATTCCTTGTCAGTCACTTAGGCCATTGTATTCTTGTATTGCGTTGTTTTGTATGACACTTCATACCAACCAATATAGTACTAATACCCAAGAATTTCATAGTGTGACTTAACTAGGAATACAACCATAACATGTATATCATTTATATACACCTGAGCTAGACTTTCTAGTCTTTTCTTTTCTTTTTGCCAAAATATCTTTTGCAGTTTCTCTTTTAGCTTTCCTCATTATTCAGAAAAACACTTTAACATTATTAACTTCTAGGTTTGTTGGTCAAATACCAATAACCTTGAGGTTCTTACTTTAAGTTGATCATCATATGACAAGTGTTTCAGATTTCACTATTAGTAACTTTGTAATATGATGAACAATTTCACTCATAATTTTATCCATTATATCATGACGACTTTCCGAGACCATGTCTGTACATGCTAGGCTCGTAAAGTTTTAACCTTGGTATTCGCATGTGCAAATCTGGCTTGCACCCGTTGTATGCACACGTAGAATCTATCACACCCGATCATCACGTGATGCTTCGAAACGACGAGTCTTAGCAACGGTGCATACTAAGGATGATAACTTCATGGATATGCGAATATTATTAGTGCCCCAATAGTTGGAGGATTGTGACGCCTGGCGTCTTCAACCTTCATACATTCCCATAAAACTTATGAGTTTATGTAGTCTCACCAAATTTATATTCTATCATCTTGCAATAAGGTCTTAGATATCACATATATCTCATACCTTGATTATTTCTGAAAACTAAATTTTCAGCTCCTTACTTTTCAAACAGATTTGAACTTCAAGTTTCACAGAGACAAGATAACTTTAGGTACTAATTGAAACCATAGCTCTTTGAATCAACAATGTGAGGTTTACTAAAAATTTGCTATAGGACTTAATCACTTCTTGATTCTTTAACAATACGGTACCAGTCCGTAAAGTTTCTTGTCAGATTTTAACAGTATTTCTATCTCAATTACAAGACTAGCGCATAGTAGTAAACGGATGCCAATACTACAAAATTAATTCAAAATACTACTCAGACTAAGTTCATGATAATTAGTTCATGTTTTAATCTAATTACTAATGAACTCCCACTTAATACAACATCCCTCATAGTTGTTAAGTGGTACACGATCCACATCCACTACACCAAAACCGATCATCACGTGAGATGATGTAGCTTCAATGGTGAACATCAACATGTTGATCATATCATCCATATGACTCGTGTTCAACCTTTCGGTTTCCGTTGTCCCGAGGCCATGTCTATACATGCTAGGCTCGTCAAGCAAACCCAAGTATTCCGCGTGTGCAACATGGCTTACACCCGTTGTATGTGAACGTTGAGTCTATCACATCCGATCATCACGAGATGCTTCGAGACGACGAACTGTACAACGGTGCATACGAGGGGAGAACACTTTATTATCTTGATATTAGTGTGAGGGATCATCTTATAATGCTACCGTCGTGATCTAAGCAAAATAAGATGCATAAAGGATTAACATCACATGCAATTCATATGTGATATGATATGGCCCTTTTGTCTTTGCGCCTTTGATCTTCATCTCCAAAGCACGGACATGATCTCCATCATCAACGGGCATGATCTCCATCATCGTCGGCGTAGCGTCAAGGTCCATGGCGCCGTCTTCATGGTTGTTCACCTCATGTAGCAACTATTACAACTACTTTGAAATACTACTCAACATGAAAATTAAAGACAACCATAAGGCTCCTGCCGGTTGCCACAATACAATAATGATCATCTCATACATATTCATCATCACATTATGGCCATATCACATCACCAAACCCCGCAAAAACAAGTTAGACGTCTCTAATTTGGTTTGCATATTTTACGTGGTTTAGGGTTTTCGAGAGAGATCTAATCTACCTACGAACATGAACCACAACGGTGATACTAATGTTGTCAATAGAAGAGTAAATTGAATCTTCACTATAGTAGGAGAGATAGACACCCGCAAATCCTCTTATGCAATACAAGTTTCATGTCGAACGAGGAACAAGTCTCATGAACGCGGTCATGTAAAGTTAGTCCGGGCCGCTTCATCCCACTATGCCACAAAGATGCAAAGTACTCAAACTAAAGATAACAAGAGCATCAACGCCCACAAAACCATTGTGTTCTACTCGTGCAACCATCTATGCATAGACACGGCTCTGATACCACTGTTGGGATTCGTTGCATAGAAAACAAAAAAATTCCTACCGCGAGAACGCAATCCAAGCCAAGATGCAATCTAGAAGACGGGAGCAACGAGGGGATGATCAAGACTAACCCTTGAAGATTTCCAAAGCCTATAAGAGTAGGCTCTTATTGCTGCGGTAGACGATCACTTGCCGCTTGCAAAAGCGCGTAGAAGATCTTGATCATGGTGCCACGATCGGGCAGCACCTCCGTACTCGGTCACACGTTCGGTGTTGATGAAGACGACGTCCTTCTCCCCGTTCCAGCGGGCAGCGGAAGTAGTAGATCCTCCTTGGAATCCCGACAGCACGACGACGTGGTGGCGGTGTTGATGGAGATCTCCGGCGGAGCTTCGCTAAGCATATGCGGGAGAGGTGGTGGAGGAGAGGTAGCTAGGGTTTGGGGAGAGGGGGCTTGGGCACCGGCCCTCAAAGGGGTGCGGCCAAGGCTGAGCCAAGAGTGGCCGGCCACCCTCCCCTTGCCCCTCATTATATAGGTGGAAGCCCCAAGAGTTGTGGTCCAAGTCTTCGAATAAGACCCCAACACCAAAATTTCTCAAAGGTGGGAAACCTACTCAAGGGGGGAGTCCTACCCAAGGTGGGACTCCCACCTTTCCTTGAGGTGGGGCTGGCCGGCCACCAAGGTGGAGCCCACCTGGGACTCCTCCCCCTTAGGGTTTGGCCGGCCATGCTAGTGGAGTCCCTCCGGGACTCCACCTTCCATAGTGCCGTTCTTCCGGACTTTTCTAGAACCTGCCATAAATGCACCGGATCATTTCCAAACTTGGAATATGACTTCCTATATATGAATCTTATTCTCCGGACCATTCCGGACCTCCTCGTGATATCCTGGATCCCATCCGAGACTCCGAACAAAACTTCGAACTCCATTCCATATTCCATATCTACTTAAACGACATCAAACCTTAAGTGTGTCACCCTACGGTTCGTGAACTATGTAGACATGGTTGAGACTTCTCTCCGACCAATAACCAATAGCGGGATCTGGAGATCCATAATGGCTCCCACATATTACACGATGACTTAGTGATCGAATGAACCATTCACATACGATACCAATTCCCTTTGCCACGCGATATTTTACTTGTCCGAGGTTTGATCATCGATATCTCTATACCTCGTTCAACCTCGTCTCATGACAAGTACTCTTTACTCGTACTGTGGTATGTGGTCTCTTATGAACCATTCATATGCTTGCAAGCTATTAGACGACATTCCACCGAGAGGGCCCAGAGTATATCTATCTGTCATCGGGATGGACAAATCCCACTGTTGATCCATATGCCTCAACTCATACTTTCCGGATACTTAATCCCACCTTTATAACCACCCATTTACGCAGTGGCATTTGATGTAATCAAAGTATCTTTCCGGTATAAATGATTTATATGATCTCATGGTCATAAGGACTAGGTAACTATGTATCGAAAGCTTATAGCAAATAACTTAATGACGTGATCTTATGCTACGCTTAAATGGGTGTGTCCATTATATCATTCACATAATGACACAACCTTGTTATTAATAACATCCAATGTTCATGATCATGAAACGATGATCATCTATTAATCAACAAGCTAGTTATACAAGAGGCTTACTAGGGACTCCTTGTTGTTCACATAACACACATGTATCAATGTTTCGGTTAATACAATTATAGCATGGTATGTAAACATTATCATAAACTCAAAGATATTATAATAACCATTTTATTATTGCCTCTTGGGCATATCTCCAACAGGGTGGAGGTCCCACGAAGGATTCCCCACGCCACGAAGGCTCACCCTATTCTCCAGAGACTTTGAGGTAGCCTCCAAACCTTCACAATCTTGCCCGGAGCAAATCCACAGCCCGGATGCTTCCGGACTCCTCTTGCCCACCTAGGGTTTCCAAGGAACCCTAGGAAGCAAGCTTCTTGATGAATACAAGGGGGAATGAGATTTGGCTTGGTAGAACGGTAGATCGGGTCCTCCTCTAGTGATTCCCTGGAGGGATTTGAGTTTGGGTGGAGGAGGAGGGAGATCGGAGGCTTTTGGTGTTTCTAGCAATGGAGTAAGAGAGAGAGAGCTCAAGAACAGCTTGTAGTGTAGTGCCTAACTGTTCTGAGGTAGGAGAAGGCCTATTTATAGTGTTCTTCGAAATATGGCCGTTGGTCACTTGCCACCTCATCTTTTCTCTCGACAAACCCGGTCAACCGGACCCCTGACCGGACTGTCCGGTCAGGAGGCCGGTCAGACCGGGCTAGTGACCGGACCTGCCGGTTGTGACCGAATGGTAGACCGGATCCCGACCGGGGGACACTTTTCTTCGTCCAGGAGCTCCTCCGGTTGGCGCCCGGTTGGCGCCCGGTCGACCGGACCACACGCCAGGCTCGCCGGTCTGGAGGCCGGCTGACCGGGCGGCAAACCGGATCACTTAGGCGTTGGTTTGGAGCCCGGTTGGCGTCCGGTTGGCGCCCAGTCGACCGGACCGCACACCGGATCAGCCGGTCTAGAGCCCGGTCCAACCGGGTGGCAGACCGGATTTCTGCTGTAGACCCTTTTTCGATTGTTGTTGAAGTGGGGGGTCTCCTTTAGCCTTCTTGTTCCTGTGATACACCATTTATGCCTCTTTGCCTAATACCTGAGATAATCCTTATAAACGTATTAGGTCAAATACTCTAGCACGGTGTCATTGTTACCAAAATAATGGATAAGAGTATAATACCCTTACAATCTCCCCCTTTTTGGTATACGATGACAAACCGAGCTAGAGTCACATATAGATATTATGATAAGCTCTAAACCTTGATTCCATATAAGATATTACGACAGCTCCCCCATAATGTGTGCACTTGGAGAATTTGCGTTTGAATGCAAAGTGCACCATTTGTGGAATATGAGAAGCTCCCCCACATATAGATATTATGATAAGCTCTAAACCTTGATTCCATATAAAATATTACGACAGCTCCCCCATAATGTGTGCACTTGGAGAATTTGCGTTTGAATGCAAAGGGCACCAATATCTTTAGGAAACAAGCATGGTATGGAAAAGTATATCAGGATATATAAACATAAAGCATGATTATCCTAATAGAGTGATTAAGCAAACATAGTCATCCATACACGTCCATACACAAATTATTCGAAGTAGCAAGAAATAAAAGAAAATAAGCACAAGCCATATAAGATCCAAATAAAGCAACTCCCATGGCTTGTGACAATCCAAGAACCCCGTGGTCCTAGACTCTACTCTCTTCTCCCCCTTTGGCATTGGAACACCAAAAAGGCGAAGAAAAGAGGAGAGATGCTATCGCACCCATCAAAAGAACTGATGCCCGACGGAGTAGGAGCTCTCGCCATCATCACGCGCAGCCGCACCACCGTCATCCTCATCAACATCATCATCAGAAGGAGTAGGAGCACGAGCAGTCCGAGGAGGAGGGCCACCATGAGCATACATGGTCAGATCGAAGTTCTGGAGCATCTCATCAGTAATGGGAGGCATCTCCCAAGCAGGTGCAACCACAGACTCCATCTCAGGGCTAGGAGGAACAGGAGCATTCCATGCAGCCATGAACTCACTCTGTCTTCTCCGTGTCTCCTGGTTCAAGGCAAGACTCTGATGTGCAACATCATTGGTGTTCTTGCACATCTGCCACATGCTGGAGAAGAAGTGAGTGGCACCACGCTGAGGGCGCCAGGAGTAGCTGGAGCTTGCTGCAGGATCATGCTGTTCCTTGGAACGGCGCTCAGTGGAGGGCATCATGGAAGGTACTTCCGGGCGACCATCCTGAGTAGGGAACCTGAATGGTTCCATGATGACCTTTTCATCAAGAATGTTGAGAGGAGCAGGAACAATGTAGTTGATGAGCCACTGAACATACTGAGCATAGTTGGGAGTCATGCGGTCCATAACTGCACGCTTCAGTTCACAATGAATAAGATCACAACCATCAATCTTCCTTAGCCTGGCAGGGTGGCAATAGTACATCAGATTCAGGTGATAGTTGCTGACTTCACTAGTATCTCCTGACTTGCTGATGAGGCTCTCACGGAACAGCTTGGCAAGGACAAGATATGAGTAGTACATCCCAGAGATGATGGGAGGCCCAGCTGTGGGGTTAGTGGGATAGTGATGACCCACAAGTATAGGGGGTGTATCGTAGTATTTTCGATAAGTAAGAATGTCGATCCCAACGAGGAGCAGAGGGTGTTGACAAGCAGTTTCGATGAAGGATTCACTGAAAATGCTCACAGACAAGTATTCAGGGGGTTTTGATGTAGCAGTTGAATAAAGTACGAGTAAGTAAAGTGCGAGAGTAACAATTGCAGCGAGTGGCCCAATCCTTTTTAGCACAAAGGACAAGCCGGTTTGTTTACTTATAATGACCAAACGTTCTTGAGGACACACGGGATTTTAGTCTAGTGCTTTCGCTACATACGGCTAATTAATCTTCATTGTTTTGATAAGTGTTGTGTGGGTGAACCTATGCTAATGCACCGCCCTTCCTAGGACTAATACATACTTGTGATTATACCCCTTGCAAGCATCCGCAACTACAAGGAAGTAAATAAGATAAATCTAACCACAACCTTAAACTCTGAGATCCTGCTATCCCTCCTGCATCGATATACCAACGGGGGTTCAGGTTTCTGTCACTCCGGCAACCCCGCAATTGGCAAACGAGTACAAGATGCATTCCCCTAGGCCCATAAAGGTGAAGTGTCATGTAGTCGACGTTCACATGACACCACTAGAAGAATAACACCACAACTTAAATATCATAACATTGAATATTACTCAACCATGGTTCACTACTAACAATTAGACTTCACCCATGTCCTCAAGAACTAAACGAACTACTCACGAGACATCATATGGAACATGATCAGATGTGATATGATGATGAATAACAATCTGAACATAAACCTTGGTTCAACGGTTTCACTCAATAGCATCAATAACAAGTAGAAATCAACACCGGGAGAGTTTCCCCTATCGAACAATCAAGATCAAACCCAAATTGTTACAGCAGTGACGATGTGCAGTGGTGGAGACGGCGGTGATGATGATGGAGATGATGATGATGGTGATGGAGATGATGTCCAGCTCGATGACGGTGACGATGGCGTCGATTTCCCCCTCCGGGAGGGAATTTCCCCGGCGGATCTCAGCCTGCCGGAGAGCTCTTTTCTCTCTGGTGTTCTCCGCCCCGCAGAGGCGGCTGTGACTCTTCGCGACTATCCCCCCGGAGCTTAGGTTTTCGGGACGAAGAAATACGCGAAGGAGAGGGGGCCAGAGGGGGCTGTGGGCCCCCTCCTCACAGGGCGGCGCGGCCAGGGCAGGGCCCGCGCCGGCCAATGAGGTGGGCCCATGGCGGCCCTCCTCGGCTCCCCCTTCTGGCTCCCTTCGTCTTCTGGAAAAATAGGATTTTTCATATAAATTCCGTCAATTGTTGATATTCCGAAATATTGCATTCTGACGGCGCTTTTTCCAGCAGAATCCTGACTCCGGTGCGCGCTCCTCCAGTAATCATGAATTATGCAAAATAGATGAAATAACATAAGTATCATCTCCAAATATGAAATATATCAATGAATAACAGCAAATTATGATATAAAATAGTGATGCAAATTGGACGTATCAACTCCCCCCAAGCTTAGACTTCGCTTGTCCCCAAGCGAAACTGAACTCGGTAAACAGGACCACATGTTTATGGAGTGAAGAGTCGATAAATAAAATACGGACAAGAAGCATCATATTCATTCACACAAGACATTCTAGTAAACAACTTCCTCATATAATTCAGCTTGAAACAAGTATAAGGTAATCGCAAATAAAGGTGCATAAGAAATCATAATTGGTGATGGCAAACTTCGTTCTTGGTCAGAGAACAATTAATAGGTTATACTTATCTATCGAGCAGCGCTCTCATGTTAAAGTTTATATGGCACAACTTGCATACTCAATCATAATAATCTCCTCATAATCATTGATAACTTTCAAAGCTATATTCATTCGGATAAAACTTGTACTAAACAAGGAAGAGTAAAAGACATGATGAAGTAAATCACAATATAAATGGTTTGATCACAACAACTCAAATGCTTGCTTAAGATGGAAGGAAATAGGTTTACTGACTCAACATAAAGTAAAAGACAGGCCCTTCGCAGAGGGAAGCAGAGATTAAATCATGTGCTAGAGCTTTTTCAGTTTTGAAATCATATAAAGAGAATAAAAGTAACACTTTGAGAGGTGTTTGTTGTTGTCAACGAATGGTAGCGGGTACTCTAACCCCCTTGCCAGACAAACCCTTGAAGAGCGGCTCCCATACATTTTTATTTTTGGTTGGCACTCCTTCCAACCTTTGCTTTCACAAACCATGGCTAACCGAATCCTCGGGGTGCCTGCCAACAATCACATACCATGAAGGAGTGCCTTTTTATTTTAGTTTTATTTAGATGACACTCCTCCCCACCTTTGCTTTCTCAAGCCATGGCTAACCGAATCCTCGGGTGCCGTCCAACAATCACATACCATGGAGGAGTGTCTATTTTTGTAACATTATGAAGGTTAATTAATCGGGGCTGGGAACCCCATTGCCAGCTCTTTTTGCAGAGTTATTGGATAAGCGGATGAAGCCACTAGTCCATTGGTGAAAGTTGCCCAACAAGATTGAAAGATAAAACACCACATACTTCCTCATGAGCTATAAAACATTGACACAAATAAGAGATAGTAAATTTTGAATTGTTTAAAGGTAGCACACGAAGTATTTACTTGGAATGGCAGGAAATACCATGTAGTAGGTAGTTATGGTGGACACAAATGGCATAGGTTCGGGTTAAGGTTTGGATGCATGAGAAGCATTCCCTCTCAGTACAGGTTTTTGGCTAGCAAGGTTAATTAGCAAGCACAAGAGTTGAGGGAAACAAACAAATATTCATGTGATAGAAACAAACATGCATCTTCCTTGTAAGCACAAACAATTTTAACTTCAGAATAATAAGCTAAGGAGCTAACAAGGAAGAAAGACAATGAAACAACTACATGTATTTCTCTTTTCTACTTAAACCTCAAAGTGTTATTGCTATTTGACCAATGCTAAGTTTGCCAAAACCAAATAGATTTATTCAATGCTCCCAAAGTGATACCAATACTAATAACAAGATCAATCATATAATAGGGATTGCAAACTAAAATAAGATGTGCAATATGCAAATGATAAGACTTCTCATTAATATTCCATAACGATAACTCACACCAAGGGATACATAGACAATCAACTAAAGGAGAGATACTTCCACACTGCAACCCATCTTATATGATAACTTCCCTACTCATGATATGACACTACTTGATAGTAAAAAGTAAAAGGTAGTGATGATGTGATACCGCGGCACTCCCCCAAGCTTGGAACAAACCAAGGGGATGCCAATACCGATGATGAATTACTCCTTCGGCGATGGTGGTGATGAATTCCCATCATCAGACTTCCAAGGAAGAGGCTCTCCATCAACAAACGACATCTTGGTCTCGGGGATCCTGAAACTAGCAGCATAGCTTATGTGTTTAAACCTGTTTTCATACTCACAGTTCTGATTCTGAACGTCATAGAGTTGAGCTTGGAGTTTGTTGGTGGTGTCGTGAAGCGAGAGGATGTCGTCCCACAGCTTTGCAGTCTCCTTCTTGTGTGCATCAATAAGTTCAGACACAATCTTGTGGAAGATGTCCACTTCACGCTCAGCCATCTTCTTGTAGTTGAAGACCTCCTGTTCTAGCTTCTCCATCCTGTCTTCCAAGCTTCCTTCTCCTTTAGGACCCTGGACATCCTTGATCTGCAACTCTCCATCAACGAGCAGCAGCTCCTTGGGGTGCATCTTCAGCTCGTTCATGTAAAAGTTGACGAAGTCCTCGCAGAAGTTGTCCTTCGGAGTTTCCGACGAAGACATGATGGCTCTAGATCCGAAGCAGATCCTGGCAGAAAACAGCTCGAAACAAAACACGTCGAGAAAACGATATACGGACCTCCAGGGGTCCGGGGGATTATATAGCAGGAATTTTCTCAACAAAAGGAAAGTACCAGGTCGAACCAGAGTCGGAGAGGGACGACGAGGCGGCCAGCTCATAGGGCGGCGCGGCCAGGCTGGGGCCCGCGCCGGCCTATGGGGGCACGCCCTCGTGCGTCTCCTCCACTCCGTTTCGATCTCGTAATTTTTCGTATTTTCCAAAAACAGCAAAAACATTGTTCGGAAAGTAAATCGCGAACTTTTTATTACCAGTACTATTACCTATTCAAAGTTGAGTTCTGGAGGACTGTCAATTTCACCTTTGATGAAAGCCTCCGGTGTTTCCACTCGAATAACATCAACATATACATTATAAGAATCACCTGAGATATAATGCTTGAGTCTTTGTCCATTCACCACTTGTGTGGCATTGCCTTGGAGAGAGCTAATTTTAATTGCTCCTGAACGATACACCTCCTCAACGACATATGGTCCTTCCCATTTCGAGAGTAATTTCCCCGCAAAGAATCTGAGACGAGACTGATACTATAGGACTTTATCCCCAATATTAAATTCTCTTTTGATAATCCTTCTATCATGCCATTTCTTAACTTTCTCTTTAAAGAGTTTAGCATTTTTATAAGCTTCACTTCTCCATTCATCTAGAGAACTCAATTGTAGCAATCTCTTCTTACCGGCTAGTTTAGGATCTTTATTTAATTCTCTTACAGCCCAATAAGCTTTGTGCTCTAGTTCTAGAGGTAAATGACAAGATTTTCCATAGACCATTTTATAAGGTGACATACCCATGGGATTTTTATAAGCAGTTCTATAAGCCCATAGTGCTTCCTTCAATTTACTAGCCCAATTCTTTCTAGTTTTATTAACAGTCTTTTGCAAGATAGCTTTAATCTCTCTATTTGATAATTCTACTTGCCCACTAGTTTAAGGATGATAAGCGGAAGCAATTCTATGATTAATACCATATTTAGCAAGAGTTTTCCTAAAACCACCATGAATAAAATAAGAACCTCCGTCAGTCATAATATATCTAGGAACCCCAAATCGAGGAAAAATAATATCTAAAAGCATTCTTAAAGAGGTCTCACCATCAGCACTTTTTGTAGGTATGGCTTCCACCCATTTAGTAACATAATCAACAACAACAAGTATATGAGTGTTACCTTCTGAAGAGGGAAAAGGTCCCATGAAGTCAAATCCCCAACAATCAAACGGTTCAATAACAAGAGTATAATTCATAGGCATTTCATTGCGTCTGGAGATATTACCAACCCTTTGACATTCATCGCAAGATAAAATAAACTTCCTTGCATCTTTGAAGAGAGTTGGCCAATAAAAGCCTGATTGTAGAACCTTTTGTGCGGTTCTATCTCCGGCGTGATGTCCTCCATAAGCACTACCATGACATTTACTCAATATCTCTTGCTGTTCATATTCGGGGACACATCTTCGCAGAATACCATCCACTCCTTCTTTATATAAGTGTGGGTCATCCCAGAAATAATGCCTCAAGTCATAAAAGAATTTCCTCCTTTGCTGGGCTGAAAAGGTTGGAGGCAAATACTTGGAAACAATAAAGTTAGCATAATCAGCATACCAAGGACTGTCTCGCGAGCTCACCTTTATTACAGCCAATTATTCATTTGGAAAACTATCATTAACAGGAACAGGATCATAAGAAATATTTTCCAATCTAGACAAATTATCAGCAACAGGATTATCAGCACCTTTCCTATCTACAATATGTAAATCAAATTCTTGCAACATAAGCACCCATCTAATAAGCCTTGGCTTAGCATCTTTCTTTTGCATAAGGTATCTAATTGCAGCATGATCAGTATGAATTGTAACTTTTGAATCAACAATATAAGATCTAAACTTATCACAAGCAAAGACTACAGATAACAATTCTTTTTTCAGTAGTAGCATAATTTCTTTGAGCAGCATCAAGGGTTTTACTGGCATAATGAATAACATTCAATTTTTTATTTACTCGATGTCCAAGAACAGCGCCTATAGCAAAATCACTAGCATCACACATAATTTCAAATGGTAAGTTCCAATCAGGAGGTTCAACTATAGGATCAGTTGTTAAGGCTTTCTTTAGAGTTTCAAAAGCTTCCTTACAATCATCATCAAAAACAAAAGGTACATCTTTTTGAAGAAGATTAGTAAGAGGCTTTGAAATCTTGGAAAAGTCTTTAATAAACCTCCTATAAAACCCAGCGTGACCAAGAACACTACGAATACCTTTAACATCCCTAGGATAGGGCATCTTCTCAATTGCTTCAACTTTAGCTCTATCAACTTCAATACATCTCTCGGAAATTTTATGTCCCAATACAATTCCTTCATTAACCATAAAGTGGCATTTCTCCCAATTAAGAACAAGGTTAGTTTCTTCACATCTCTGCAAAACTTTATCAAGGTTTCGCAAGCAATTATCAAAAGAATTCCCATAGACGGAAAAATCATCCATGAATACTTCTACAATACTCTCGCAAAAGCCATGAAAAATAGCAGACATGCATCTTTGAAAAGTAGCAGGAGCATTACATAAACCAAAAGGCATACGTCTATAAGCATAAGTTCCATAGGGACAAGTGAAAGTGGTTTTCTCTTGATCCTTAGTTTTAACAGCAATTTGTGAGAACCCAGAATAACCATCAAGAAAGCAAAAATGAGTATTTTTAGATAACCTTTCTAACATTTGATCAATAAAAGGCAAAGGGTAATGATCTTTCTTAGTAACCTTATTAACTTTTCGATAATCAATGCACATTCTATACCCTACAACTACTCTTTGAGGTATGAGGTCATCATTATCATTAGGCACAACAGTCATTCCTCCTTTCTTAGGAACACAATGCACAGGACTAACCCATCTACTATCAACAATAGGATATATAATACCAGCTTCAAGAAGTCTTAATACCTCATTTCTTACCACATCCTTCATCTTAGGAATTAGACGACGTTGATGTTCAACAACAGGCTTCGCATCATCTTCCATATTAATGGCATGTTGGCAAATAGAAGGAGAAATCCCCTTCAAGTCATCAAGAGTGTAGCCAATAGCTCCTCGGTGTTTCTTCAATATTTCCAATAACCTTTCTTCTTCAAACTCTGTAAGCTTACAACTAATAATAACAGGATATATTTTCTTATCATCAATATGAGCATATTTAAGATTATCAGGCAATGGTTTTAAATCAAAGACAGGATCTTCCTTTGGTGGTGGTGTTGTACCCAGATCTTCTACCGGTAAATCATGCTTAAGAATAGGTTGACGAAGGAAAATTTCATCAAGCTCATTTCTTTCTTCCCTAAAAACTTCACTCTCACTATTCTCCAAATGTTGCTGCAAAGGATTATTAGGAGCAAGAGCAATAGATGCACACTGTTCAACTCTAAAATCATTATTAGGCGAATCAGCTTTATAAGGAGTTTTGGCAAATTTAGAGAAGTTAAACTCATAAGATTCACCAGCAAATTTAGTCAAAATTTTCTCTTTCTTGCAATCTATAACAACTCCACAAGTATTTAGAAAAGGTCTACCAAAAATGATAGGACAATACTTACTAGCAGTAGAACCAAGTACCAAAAAGTCAGCAGGATATTTAATCTTACCACATAGAACTTCCACATCTCGAACAATACCAATTGGAGAGATAGTTTCTCTATTAGCCAGCCGAATAACCACATCAATATCTTCAAGTTCACAAGAACCAATTTCGTGCATAATCTCCGTATAAAGCTCATAAGGAATAGCACTTATACTTGCACCAATATCACATAAACCATAATAACAATGATCACCAATTCTAACAGATAGCATAGGAACACTAGCTTTCTTGGACTTATTAGGATGTGAAACAATATTAGAGGCATCTTCACAGAAAATAATATGACCATCCTCCACATTTTCAGTCACAAGATCTTTAACTATTGCAACAGTAGGTTCAACCTTTATTTGTTCTTCAGGTTCTATAGGTTTCTTTTCACTTTTATGAACTACACTATTTATAACAGAGTACTCCTTCATTTTAGCAGGGAAAGGAGTTTTTTCAATATAAGCTTCAGGAATAACATGATCAACAGTTTCAACTACAACACATTTATTTATAGATGAATCAATTTTATCTTTATACGGTTCATGATACTTATCAAAGTTCTTCTTAGGCAATTCATAATGAGAAGCAAAAGCTTTATAAAGATTTGCGGCAACTTGAGAATCAAGACCATAAGTAGCACTCATATTATGAAATTTATCAGTATCCATAAAAGCTTCAATGCATTTATAATCATAATTTATACCTGATTCTCTATCCTTGTCGTTCTCCCATCCTTCAGTATTCTCCTGGATCCGATTAAGAAGGTCCCTTTTAAACTCTTCTTTGTTGCGTGTAAATGATCCAGAACAAGAAGTATCCAGCAAGGTCTTGTCTTGAAAAGAAAGTCTTGCATAGAAATTATCAATAATAACATTACTAGGAAGCTCATGAATGGGTCATTTGAGCATTAAAGACTTCAATCTCCCCCACGCTTGGGCAATACTCTCTCCATCATGAGGCCAAAAATTATATATGTGGTTCCGATCCTTGTGAATTTCACTTGGAGGATAGAACTTAGAATAAAACCGGGGCACAATATCATTCCATTCAAGAGAATCCCCATTATCCAGTAATTTATACCAATGCGCAGCTTTACCAGACAGCGATATAGAGAATAATTTCTTCCTCACTTCATCCATAGCAATACCTGCACACTTGAATAAACCGCATAATTCATGTAAGAACAGTAAATGATCTCCAGGGTGGACAGTTCCATCCCCTGTATAACGGTTATCCACTACACGTTCAATAATTTTCATAGGTATTTTGTATGGTATCTCTTCCTCACCTGGCGCCTCATCCACTACCTTTGCAGTAGTAGTAGATTTTCCAAATAAAAACTCAAGAGAAGATCTCTCCATAATGAATTATAGCAGCAGGCAGAAATAAAATCAGCACAAACAGTAAAAGTTTCCCTTACCAATTCCACTTACCAATAGCGCTTCACTCCCCGGCAACGGCGCCAAAAAATAGTCTTGATGACCCACAAGTATAGGGGGTGTATCGTAGTATTTTCGATAAGTAAGAATGTCGATCCCAACAAGGAGCAGAAGGTGTTGACAAGCAGTTTCGATGAAGGATTCACTGAAAATGCTCACAGACAAGTATTCAGGGGGTTTTGATGTAGCAGTTGAATAAAGTACGAGTAAGTAAAGTGCGAGAGTAACAATTGCAGCGAGTGGCCCAATCCTTTTTAGCACAAAGGACAAGCCAGTTTGTTTACTTATAATGACCAAACGTTCTTGAGGACACACGGGATTTTAGTCTAGTGCTTTCGCTACATACAGCTAATTAATCTTCATTGTTTTTATAAGTGTTGTGTGGGTGAACCTATGCTAATGCACCGCCCTTCCTAGGACTAATACATACTTGTGATTATACCCCTTGCAAGCATCCGCAACTACAAGAAAGTAATTAAGATAAATCTAACCACAGCCTTAAACTCTGAGATCCTGCTATCCCTCCTGCATCGATATACCAACGGGGGTTCAGGTTTCTGTCACTCCGGCAACCCCACAATTGGCAAATGAGTACAAGATGCATTCCCCTAGGCCCATAAAGGTGAAGTGTCATGTAGTCGACGTTCACATGACACCACTAGAAGAATAACACCACAACTTAAATATCATAACATTGAATATTACTCAACCATGGTTCACTACTAACAATTAGACTTCACCCATGTCCTCAAGAACTAAACGAACTACTCACGAGACATCATATGGAACATGATCAGAGGTGATATGATGATGAATAACAATCTGAACATAAACCTTGGTTCAACAGTTTCACTCAATAGCATCAATAACAAGTAGAAATCAACACCGGGAGAGTTTCCCCGATCGAACAATCAAGATCAAACCCAAATTGTTACAGCGGTGACGATGTGCAGCGGTGGAGACGGCGGTGATGATGATGGAGATGATGATGATGGTGATGGAGATGATGTCCAGCTCGATGACGGTGACGATGGCGTCGATTTCCCCCTCCGGGAGGGAATTTCCCCGGCGGATCTCAGCCTGCCGGAGAGCTCTTTTCTCTCTGGTGTTCTCCGCCCCGTAGAGGCGGCTGTGACTCTTCGCGACTGTCCCCTCGGAGCTTAGGATTTCGGGACGAAGAAATACGCAAAGGAGAGGAGGCCAGAGGGGGCTGTGGGCCCCCTCCTCATAGGGCGGCATGGCCAGGGCAGGGCCCGCGCCAGCCTATGAGGTGGGCCCATGGCGGCTCTCCCTTCTGGCTCCCTTCGTCTTCTGGAAAAATAGGATTTTTCATATAAATTCCGTCAATTGTTGATCTTCCGAAATATTGCATTCTGACGGTGCTTTTTCCAGCAGAATCCTGACTCCGGTGCGCGCTCCTCCAATAATCATGAAACATGCAAAATAGATGAAATAACATAAGTATCATCTCCAAATATGAAATATATCAATGAATAACAGCAAATTATGATATAAAATAGTGATGCAAATTGGACGTATCAGATAGCAAAAGGAGATGTCACCTCTAGTCATCTTAGGTCGAGTGTGAATTATGTACCCTGGAGCACGGTCACCACCAACACCCATGGCCGCACAGAACTGTGTGTAGGTGCAGGAGTACTTCTCCCTGCCAGTCATCCAAGTCATGGTGCGGTCCGCATCGTCATGGAAGAAGAGGGTGCAATGGAACTGACGGACTAGGAGGGGACAATAGGTGGGATCTTCTTATGCATCATCGGGCTTTAGGCACACAAGGTCATATAGTCCCATACCCTTCAAGGTTTCAACCACAAAGCGGTACTTTGTGGCTTCATGCAAGGCAAGCTCTTCAGGATTGATGGCCTTGGGCATCACAACAGCGCCATTCTTCATAGACTCTTGAGTATCATAGAAACCATGCCATAGGGCTGCTTGTGTCTTGGTCCAGAAGAACTTGTCCCCACCAGTGTAAGTCCAGTGCTCATAGCGGTACGGATTCACCGTCCTCACTTCCCGCCAATCACCACGGTGTGCATCCGCAAGATTGAAAGCTGGCACTATTTCATCATCCTCTTGGGCGACATGCTTATCCTTTTTCTTACCACCAACTGACTTGGTTCTTCTCCTCTCCGAGCTGCCAGTGTCAGTAGTCTGATGAGCTGCAGGGGGTACGCGACCACTAGCTCGGCGAGGTGGATTCTCAGCTGTCCGTCCTCTCTTGGCAACAGTGCCACGTGGTTCACCACTCCAACTTCATGTGAATGAGAGAATAGAGCAAGGATAGCAGTGGGATAAGTGTACATGTCATCAATAAGAGGAAAACCAAAAAGCATAGCATATATCCAAGTGTATTGATGAGATTGTGCGAAAACTGGGCGATCCGGGGCACAGGCCGGTCCAACCGGGCGGCAGACCGGACGAGCCAGTTGCCAATCCGGTTAGACCGGGCAGTACGTCGGGCCGGCCGGTTGAGAGGCTGGTTGACCGGGCTGGTGACCGGATCTGTCGACTTGTGAGGAGTTGCCCAGATTTTCTACCACAAATTCATGCAAAAACTCAAAAACTTGAATATAGACTATAGCAATAGGGTGGAGTATGTGCTTTGTGTTGTGAGACACTCTAAAGGCATGAGGACTTACAAACCCTAACCCTAACCCCAAAAATGTCCTCAAATCTTGTCAAGAAATTGCAATGTGTGATGAGGACTAGAGAATAGGGAGGAAGGGAGAGTACATTACCCGAAGACATTGTCCTCCTTGATCAAGAGAGCAAGAAGAACACTAGGTAGGGCTTGAAAACCAAGAACTCCAAAATTTCCCAAACTAGCTTGAGAGGGACCAAATCCTTCGGTGGAGATGTTCCAAGGGGCCCGATCTATGGTTTGGTGGAGTTTGAGGGGATTCTTGTGGTGGGAAGGTCCTAGATCGTGGTGGAGGTGATGAAGGCGGCGGCCATGGAGGTTTGGGAGTTGGGGAATAATGAGGAAGATGGCCCCAAGGGGTATCCCCTCCCAACTCATATCAGCCCGCACGGCTGGTCGGGCGCCCGGTCGACCGGACCTGGCGCCGGCTGGTCCGGCCCAGAGGCCGGTCCAACCGGGCCAGAGACCGGCCAGGGACGAACAGCCCAGTTTTGTCTCGTTTTGCCTCATTTTGCCCCTATTCTTTGTGTAAATGTGTGTGAATGCTCAGATGATGACATGTACATATAGATAGATAGATGATGATGAGATGAGCATAGACATGGGGTTGGAAACACAAAGTTCTCTAGGCATACCCATTGGAGAGAAAATCCAAACAAGATGTAAATAGCAACAATGGCCATGATTCGAAATGTATATCAAGAATCATAAGTCATTTGGTAATGATTTTTGCAATAAGATCATTTGGCCTTATGTAATCAAATCAAGTTGTAAGGAAGGCTCAATGAGGGGCGGGGGATTACTCCCCCTATGTGAAAGCGCAAATGTCATGAGACCTCGAAGAGACATGCTTGGGTCCATATAATGACATTGGGTCTATTTATGTTGCACACATAGGTATGCACCATACCAAGACATGGTAGGATGACTATCCCCATATGTGCTATGCCTCTAAGCTAGATAGCAAGATAAATGCAAGAATATAGTGCAAGAAGTTAATCAATCCAAGTTTTTAGGATCAAGAATACCAAGTTCTCCTCTCATGTTAACAAAACGGGTGATAACCCACAAGTATAGGGGATCGCGGCAGTCTTCGAGGGAAGTAAAACCCAAATTTATTGATTCGACACAAGGGGAGGTAAAGAATACTTATAAGCCTTAACAACTGAGTTGTCAATTCAGCTGCACCTGGAAAAGCACTAGTAACAGGGGTGATGTGAAAGTAGCAGTAATATGAGAGCAATAATAACAGTAACACAGCAGCAGTAATAGCAATATGAGAGCAATGGCACCAGAAGATAGTTGATACTACTTCCAATGACATGTAGAACAAGTATATGATGATGAGATATGGACCGGGGTTCCCAGCGATCTACACTAGTGGCAACTCTCCAATAAGTGACAGGTGTTGGGTGAACAAATTACAGTTGGGCAATTGATAGGAATCAAAGCATTAAGAAAGAACATCAATTCATTAATTATGTAGGCATGTTTTCCAATTATAGTCGTACGTGCTCGCAATGAGAAACTTGCACAACATCTTTTGTCCTACCAGCCGGTGGCAGCCGGGCCTCAAGGGAATCTACTGGATATTAAGGTACTCCTTTTAATAGAGTACCGGAGCAAAGCATTAACACTCCGTGAACACATGTGATCCTCACATCACTACCATCCCCTCCGGTTGTCCCGATTTCTGTCACTTCGGGGCCATCGGTTCCGGACAGCGACATGTGTATACAACTTGCAGGTAAGACCATAAACAATGAATATCATGATGAAATAATAACATGTTCAGATCTGAGATCATGGCACTCAGGCCCTAGTGACAAGCATTAAGCATAGCAAGTTGCAACAACAATAACTTCACAAACTTTATAGATAGACTAATCATAATGTATCATCCATCGGATCCCAACAAACACAACACCGGTTACATCATATGAATCTCAATCATGTAAGGCAGCTCATGAGATCATTGTATTGAAGTACATGGAGGAGAGTATACCAACTAGCTACTGCTAGAACCCGTAGTCCATGGGGGAACTACTCACGGAGCATGATGGAGGCGGTGGCGTCAATGGAGATGGCTTCTGGGGGCACTTCCCCGTCCCGGCAGGGTGCCGGAACAGAGAGTTCTGTCCCCCGAATTGGAGTTTCGCGATGGCGGCGGCGCCCCTGGAGAGTTTCTGGAGTTTCGTCAATTGGTACTGCGTTTTTAGGTCGAAAGGGGTTATATAGGCGAAGAGGCGGCGCAGGAGGGTCGACAGGGTGGCCTCCCCATAGGGGGGCGCGGCCTGGGGCTGGCCCGCGCGGCCCACCCTCCTGGTGGCCCCCTGGCTCTCCTCCGACTCTTCTTCGGTGTTCTCGAGCCTTCCGGGGAAAATAGGATGTTTGGCGTTGATTTCGTCCAATTCCGAGAATATTGCCCGAACAGCCTTTCTGGAACCAAAAACAACAGAAAACAGGAACTGGCACTGTGGCATCTTGTTAATAGGTTAGTTCCGGAAAACGCATGAAATCATCATAAAATGCAAGCAAAACATGTAAGTATTGTCATAAAACAAGCATGGAACATCAGAAATTATGGATACGTTGGAGACGTATCATCATCCCCAAGCTTAGTTCCTGCTCGTCCCGAGCAGGTAAACGATAAAAAGAATAATTTCTGTAGTGACATGCTACTTACATAACCTTGATCATACTATTACAAAGCATATGAAATGAATGAAGTGACTCAAGGCAATGATCTATAGTTGCTAACAAATAAATAACATATAGCAAAACTTTTCATGAAGAGTACTTTCAAGACAAGCATCAACAGTCTTGCACAAGAGTTAACTCATAAAGCAATAAGTTCAAAGTACAAGCATCGAAGCAACACAAAGGAAGATATAAGTTTCAGCAGTTGCTTTCAACTTTCAACATGCATATCTCATGGATAATTGTCAACACAAAGTAATATGATGAATGCAAATATGCAAGTATGTAAGAATCAATGCATAGTTGACACAAGTGTTTGCTTCTAAGATGGAAGGAAGTAGGTAAACTAACTCAACATAAAAGTAAAAGAATGGCCCTTCGCAGAGGGAAGCATCGATTGCTATATTTGTGCTAGAGCTTTGGTTTTGAAAACATATAGAGAGCATAAAAGTAAAATTTTGAGAGGTGTTTGTTGTTGTCAACGAATGGTAGTGGGCACTCTAACCCCCTTGCCAGACAAACCTTCAAAGAGCGGCTCCCATTTTATTTTATTTTTTGGTGGCACTCCTTCCAACCTTTCTTTCACAAACCATGGCTAACCGAATCCTCGGGTGCCTGCCAACAATCTCATACCATGAAGGAGTGCCTTTTTATTTTAGTTTTATTATGATGACACTCCTCCCCACCTTTGCTTTCTCAAGCCATGGCTAACTGAATCCTTCGGGTGCCGTCCAACAATCACATACCATGGAGGAGTGTCTATTTTTGTTAATTAATTTGGGACTGGGAATCCCATTGCCAGCTCTTTTTGCAAAATTATTGGATAAGCGGACGAAGCCACTAGTCCATTGGTGAAAGTTGCCCAACAAGATTGAAAGATAAACACCACATACTTCCTCATGAGCTATAAAACATTGACACAAATCAGAGGTGATAAATTTTGAATTGTTTAAAGGTAGCACTCAAGAAATTTACTTTGGAATGGCAGGAAATACCACATAGTAGGTAGGTATGGTGGACACAAATGGCATAGGTTTTGGCTCAAGGTTTTGGATGCACGAGAAGCATTTCCTCTCAGTACAAGGCTTTGGGCTAGCAAGGTTATTTGAAGCAAACACAAGTATGAACCGGTATAGCAAGATTACATAAGAACATATTGCAAGCATTATAATACTCTACACTGTCTTCCTTGTTGCTCAAACACTTTTACCAGAAAATATCTAGACCTTAAGAGAGATCAATTATGCAAACCAATTTTAACAAGCTCTACAGTAGTTCTCCACTAATAGGTTTAAACTACATGAAAAAAAACTTCATGATCTGCTTGAGAGCTCAAAACAATTGCCAAGTGTCAAATTATCCACAACATTATGAGGCATTTTCTGTTTCCAACCAAACAATAATAAGTGCTGTAGCTTCCAACTTTTATCATTGAACATTAAAAGTAAAATGAAGAACAAGTGTTCATATGAAAAAGCGGAGCGTGTCTCTCTCCCAAACAAGGATTGCTAGGATCCGAATTTATTCAAACACAAACAAAAATAAAAGCACACAGACGCTCCAAGTAAAGCACATATGATGTGACCGAATAAAAATATAGTTTCAATAGAAGAAACCTGATAAGTTGATGAAGAAGGGGATGCCTTGGGCATCCCCAAGCTTAGACGCTTGAGTCTTCTTGAAATATACAGGGATGAACCACGGGGGCATCCCCAAGCTTAGACTTTTCACTCTTCTCGATCATATATCATCCTCCTCTCTTGACCCTTGAAAACTTCCTTCACACCAAACTTCTCATAAACTTCATTAGAGGGGTTAGTACTCAAAAAATTTGAATCCACCTTGGTCCTGTAGTGACACATTGCAAGAACTCAATAAAACATTAGCTACAGCTCTCCACGTGTAGAAAGCCTTGCTTAAAGTCCACAAGAGACAATGCAAAAAACAGAGACAGAATCTGCCAAAACAGAACAGCTAGTAAAGACGAATTTTTAATAAATACTTCCGTTGCTCAAATCAGAAAACTCAAAACTAATGAAAGTTGCGTACATATCTGAGGAACACGCACGTAAATTGGCATATTTTTCTGAGTTACCTACAGAGAAAACAGCCCAGATTCGTGACAGATAGAAATCTGTTTCTGCACAGAAATCCAAATCTAGTATCAACCTTCGATTAGAGGCTTCACTTGGCACAACAAAACACAAAACTAAGATAAGGAGAGGTTGCTACAGTAGTAAACAACTTCCAAGACACAAATATAAAACAAAGTACTGTAGCAAAATAACACATGGGTTATCTCCCAAGAAGTTCTTTCTTTACAGCCATTAAGATGGGCTCAGCAGTTTTAATGATGCACTCGCAAGAAATAGTGTTTGAAGCAAAAGAGAGCATCAAGAGGCAAATTCAAAACACATTTAAGCCTAACATGCTTCCTATGCAAAGGAATCTTGTAAATAAACAAGTTCATGAAAAGCAAAGTAACAAGCATAGGAAGATAGAACAAGCGTAACTTCAAAATTTTAAGCATATAGAGAGGTGTTTTAGTACCATGCAAATTTTTACAACCATATTTTCCTCTCTCATAATAATTTTCAGTAGCTTCATGAATAAACTCAACAATATAACTATCACATGCAGCATACTTTTCATGATCCACAAACATATAATTTTTATCAAGTTCCAGAATAGTGGAATTAAAACTTTAAAACTTTCTTTTATTAATAATATAACAAGGTAGTTGATCAATCTCTAGAGATATGGGACTCATAGAATAAGTCAAGAACTCTCCAATCCCATTTTCATTAGTAGTACAATTAATATTATCAAGTAACATAGGACCATCATCTAAAGATTTATCATAAACATTTGCTAAGCAAAAATTTTTGGTACCATGCATTCCGACATCAGGCACAAACAAAGCATTATCATAAGATTTATCAAAGTAGCATGGATTATCATAAATAACAGTAGCATAATTATTCTCACAAGTATTACTCATAGGGACTATTTCAAGAGAATCCACAGGAACATAACATTCAACCTCTTTCGGTAAGCATGGAGGACAATCAAATAGTGTAAGAGATAAAGAGTTACTCTCATTAGAAGGTTGGCATGGGTAGCTAATCCATTCTTCCTCCTTTTGTTCGTCGCTCTCCTCTTCTTATTCATCCAATGAGCTTTCAGGTTCATCAATTTCTTCTTCCACTGGTTCCTGCAAATTGTGAGTGCATTCTTGTGCATTAATGAGTCTCTCTTTATAATCAATGATATAAGGATTATCACTGTAACTTTCATTGAAAAAATTAAGGATAGAAAAGACATAATCTTTAAGGTCCTTACAAACAACACAAGTTTCATAATTTTTAGCCATGAAGGATTCTATCTCGGAAGCTCCCATAAATACGACAAATTGTTCTACCTCTTCGAACCCATAATGAATATAGAAATTCCGATTATAGTTCTTAATTAAAAATTCCTCACTAAAGCCACATTGAAATTTAAGATGTTTAGTATCCTGTTGAGAGCAACAGTTTATATCATGGCGTTTAAGCAAGATTTTAGCCATTGTATTCAATTTTTCTATCACAACACTCATTACTTTACCAGTTCTTGATTCTCTATAGTTATTATAACATTCTATAAGCTCCAAGTAGGTTGTAGGTTCTCCCATAACAGCAGTTTTTAATTTTTCGATTTTTCAAATTTTTATGGATTTTTGGGTATATGAGGAAAATAAAACAAGACAAAAAGAAACTAAGCAAAGTAATACTAGACAGAAATAAACTAAGCACAAATAAACTAGATAAAAGTAAACTAAGCAAAACAAAATAAAACAAAATTAAAATAGAGAGAGAGGTAGAGTGTACTCCCCAGGTGAACTTATGAGTAGAGCTATGCCTCCCCGGCAACGGCGCCAGAAAACAGTCTTGATAACCCACAAGTATAGGGGATCGCGGCAGTCTTCGAGGGAAGTAAAACCCAAATTTATTGATTCGACACAAGGGGAGGTAAAGAATACTTATAAGCCTTAACAACTGAGTTGTCAATTCAGCTGCACCTGGAAAAGCACTAGTAACAGGGGTGATGTGAAAGTAGCAGTAATATGAGAGCAATAATAACAGTAACACAGCAGCAGTAATAGCAATATGAGAGCAATGGCACCAGAAGATAGTTGATACTACTTCCAATGACATGTAGAACAAGTATATGATGATGAGATATGGACCGGGGTTCCCAGCGATCTACACTAGTGGCAACTCTCCAATAAGTGACAGGTGTTGGGTGAACAAATTACAGTTGGGCAATTGATAGGAATCAAAGCATTAAGAAAGAAAATCAATTCATTAATTATGTAGGCATGTTTTCCAATTATAGTCGTACGTGCTCGCAATGAGAAACTTGCACAACATCTTTTGTCCTACCAGCCGGTGGCAGCCGGGCCTCAAGGGAATCTACTGGATATTAAGGTACTCCTTTTAACAGAGTACCGGAGCAAAGCATTAACACTCCGTGAACACATGTGATCCTCACATCACTACCATCCCCTCCGGTTGTCCCGATTTCTGTCACTTCGGGGCCATCGGTTCCGGACAGCGACATGTGTATACAACTTGCAGGTAAGACCATAAACAATGAATATCATGATGAAATAATAACATGTTCAGATCTGAGATCATGGCACTCGGGCCCTAGTGACAAACATTAAGCATAACAAGTTGCAACAACAATAACTTCACAAACTTTATAGATAGACTAATCATAATGTATCATCCATCGGATCCCAACAAACACAACACCGGTTACATCAGATGAATCTCAATCATGTAAGGCAGCTCATGAGATCATTGTATTGAAGTACATGGAGGAGAGTATACCAACTAGCTACTGCTAGAACCCGTAGTCCATGGGGGAACTACTCACGGAGCATGATGGAGGCGGTGGCGTCAATGGAGATGGCTTCTTGGGGCACTTCCCCGTCCCGGCAGGGTGCCGGAACAGAAAGTTCTGTCCCCCGAATTGGAGTTTCGCGATGGCGGCGGCGCCCCTGGAGAGTTTCTGGAGTTTCGTCAATTGGTACTGCGTTTTTAGGTCGAAAGGGGTTATATAGGCGAAGAGGCGGCGCAGGAGGGTCGACAGGGTGGCCTCCCCATAGGGGGGCGCGGCCTGGGGCTGGCCCGCGCGGCCCACCCTCCTGGTGGTCCCCTGGCTCTCCTCCGACTCTTCTTCGGTGTTCTGGAGCCTTCCGGGAAAAATAGGATGTTTGGCGTTGATTTCGTCCAATTCCGAGAATATTGCCCGAACAGCCTTTCTGGAACCAAAAACAACAGAAAACAGGAACTGGCACTGTGGCATCTTGTTAATAGGTTAGTTCCGGAAAACGCATGAAATCATCATAAAGTGCAAGCAAAACATGTAAGTATTGTCATAAAACAAGCATGGAACATCAGAAATTATGGATACGTTGGAGACGTATCAACGGGCTTCATCCAAAGGCTTAGTGAAAATATCCGCCAATTGGTAGGTTGTTCCCACATGAGTGAGAGAAATATCCTTATTGGCAACATGATCACGTAGGAAGTGATGGCGAATGTCAATATGTTTGGTGCGAAAATGTTGAACCGGGTTGTTGGCGATCTTTATTGAACTTTCATTGTCACAAAGAAGAGGCACCGTACCAAGAGACACACCATAGTCTTTCAAGGTTTGCTTCATCCATAACAATTGAGTGCAACAAGATGCCGCGGATATGTATTCGGCTTCGGCAGTGGATAGAGCGGTGGAGTTTTGTTTCTTGGATGACCAACTCACCAATGACTGGCCAATAAATTGGCAAGCCCCAGAGGTAGACTTCCGATCAACCTTATCACCGGCCCAATTGGAATCCGAATAGCCAATGAGTTCAAAGGTTGACCCCTTTGGATACCATAGCCTGAGAGTAGGAGTGAGAACAAGGTATCTTAGAATCCGTTTGACCGCCATTAAATGGCTCTCCTTAGGAGCGGATTGAAAACGAGCACACATCCCTACACTTAGCATGATATCCGGCCTAGAGGCACAAAGGTAGAGCAAGGATCCTATCATGGAGCGGTATACCTTTATGTCCACATCCTTCTCACCGTCACATAAGCCAAGTTGTCCCTTTACGGGCATGGGTGTCTTCATTGGGCTTGCATTGGTCATGTTGAATTTCTTGAGCATGTCCCTCACATACTTTTCTTGAGAGATGAAGGTGCCTTTTGCAAGTTGCCTCACTTGGAAGCCTAGGAAGAACTTCAACTCTCCCATCATGGACATCTCAAATTTCCTAGTCATCAATAGCTCAAAAGCTTTGTTATGATTGGGGTTAGTTCCACCAAAGATAATATCATCAACATATATTTGACATATAAATAGGCCACCCCCTTTAACCCGCTTGGTGAAAAGGGTGGAATCGACCGTACCCA
This sequence comes from Lolium perenne, assembly GCF_019359855.2. Taxonomy (NCBI): domain Eukaryota; kingdom Viridiplantae; phylum Streptophyta; class Magnoliopsida; order Poales; family Poaceae; genus Lolium; species Lolium perenne. The sequence goes on along the minus strand of NC_067248.2, from coordinate 120,596,628 downwards.
TGCAAAACCCATCATGTAGTAAGAAATCCCTAAGGAACTCATACCAAGCACGTGGAGCTTGCGTGAGACCGTAGAGTGCCTTATAGAGTAAATACACATGGTTGGGTCGGCATGGGTCTTCGAAACCCGGGGGTTGAGCCACATATGCGGTTTCTTTTAGGGGACCATTCAAAAATGCACTTTTCACATCCATTTGATATAATTTGAAATTGTGGAAAGATGCAAATGCAAACAAAAGACGAATAGCTTCAAGACGGGCTACTGGCGCAAAGGTATCCTCAAAATCCATACCTTCTATTTGGGCAAACCCTTGCGCCACTAACCTTGCTTTGCTTCGTATGACAATGCCATTCTCATCTTGCTTGTTCTTGAATACCCATTTGGTCCCAATAACATTGATGCGATGATCCTTGGGTCTCTCAACTAGAGACCATACTTCATTACGAGTGAAACACTCCAATTCTTCTTGCATGGCAATTACCGAATCCGGATCAACCAAGGCTTCATGTACCTTAAGTGGTTCAAAACTAGACACAAAAGCATGATGTTGACAATAAGTGATAAGTAATGCATGGTGTCTATGAGTTACCACTCCTCTTGAGATGCTACCAAGGACTTGATCCACTTTCATGTCACTTGCCCTTGTAGCGGCCTTGATCTTCCGAATGGTTCCTTCATGATCAATGAATTCATCTCTTGCTAGTGCTTGATCATGAGGGATCACTTGAGCTTGATCATGAGTTGAGGATGTTTCTTGATCATCATCATGGTCTTGCTCAGTGGAATGAGGATCTTCTTCTTGTTCTTCGGAACGTGACTCATCTTGAGTAGAGGATGGTTCTTGAGTTGCACTTGATGGTTTGGCTTGAGTTGAGCTAGGCTCCACTTGAGTTGTGCTTGATACATCTACTCCATCATCTTGATCAACATTATGAACTTCCATGGGCCGGATGTGTCCAATGCCCATATGATTGATGGCACTAGATGGATCATCATCATTACCTGCAACACATGGAACAACTTGCTCCACTTGGGAGCCATTATCCTCCAAGAACACCACGTCACAAGATACTTCAATAGTCCCGGTGGACCGGTTGTAGTATCTATAGGCGTGAGAGTTCTCCGCATATCCAACAAATATACCCTCTATGGTTCTAGTTTCAAATTTACCGAGCTTTCCTTTGTTGTTCTTAACAAGACATTTGCATCCAAAAACACGAATGTACATGAAATTAGGCTTATTACCGGTAAGAAGCTCGTATGGAGTTTTGTTGTGAAGGGGACGGAGGAAGAGCCGGTTGGAGTAGTGGACGGCCGTAGAGATGGCTTCTCCCCAAAAGTTGTGGGGTGAGTTGAATTCACTCAACATGGTTCTTGCCATCTCAATGATAGTCCGGTTCTTCCTTTCAACAACACCATTTTGTTGAGGAGTGTATGGCGCCGAAAACTCATGCTTGATGCCCTCATCATCAACAAACTCTTGCATAGTGTAGTTCTTGAACTCGGTGCCATTGTCAGTCCTAATTGCCTTGATCTCGGATTCATACATACGTTGAGCTTTCTTGGCGAAGGTGATGAACTCTCTATGGGTCTCGTCCTTAGACTTAAGGAGAAAGACCCAAGAGTATCTTGAGTAATCATCAACAATGACAAGTCCATACTTGCTTCCACCAAGAGTATCATAATGTGATGGCCCAAAGAGATCCAAATGAAGGAGCTCCAAAGGCCTAGATGTGGTAACAATACTCTTGATAGGATGCTTCTTCTTGAGTTGCTTTCCGGCTACACATGCACTACAAACACGATCTTTCTCAAAAGAAATGCCGGTTAGTCCCACAATGTGCTCACCCTTTAGGAGTTGTTTAAGATTTCTCATGTTAACATGACCAAGGCGGCGATGCCACAACCAACCTTCGTCATGCTTGGCCACCATTAGACATGTGGAGGGAGAGGGGCTCTCTTTCCAGAGGTCAACCACGTAAAGGTTGTTCTCCACATATCCAACAAGGACCAATTTGAGATTGTCACTCCTAAAGACTTTCACACAATAATTACTGAAATATGAATTGTAACCGGCATCGGCAAGATGATATATAGAAAGTAAGTTATAGCCAAGGGATTCAACAAGCATAACCGTCTCAAGGCACAAGTCCTTATAGATTGCTACCTTGCCATACCCAAGTACCTTTCCTTTTGAGTTGTCACCAAAGGTGATGCTTGACTTCTTGTTGATATCTTCAATGAATTGATCAAGCACACCTCTTCCTCCGGTCATATGATTGGTGCATCCACTATCAAACACCCATTTTGGACCACCGGAGGAATACCCCTACAAAATCAAGTAGAGGATTTAGGAACCCATCGATTAATGGGTTCCTTTGCAATGGCAACAATTTCTTTTGGTACCCAAATTGAGTACTTTCTATAAGCATAGACATTAGGAGGGCCAACATAGTTAGCATAGACATCACCATAATAATCAACAAATAATGCATAGTGATTGTTTGGCCCCGTGCGGTCACCATTAGTGGCTTTGCCCTTTGAGGCTTTGCCATTATTGGTGACCTTCTTGTTCTTATCTTGAGCGGGTTTCTCCTTCTTGTAGTTGTTCTTCTTGTGAGACTTGGGAACATATCCAAGTCCAAACTTTTGATTGTTCGACCTTTGCTTACTCAAGAGGTCATCCAATCCCATCTTGTTCTTGGCGGTGGTGAACTTTGCAAGTTCCTTTGTTAACCTAACATTTTCCTCAAGAATAGATGCTTGCTCACAAGAAGATTCATTAGGATGATAGTCAAGACCATATTTGGTCACCAAGGATTCAAGATATGCATTGGTCTCAACATGCAAAGAGAGTTCCTCTTGTAAACGATCATGTTCCTCAACAAGTTTAGCATGCTCACTAGTAAAGGAAGTGGAGGAACAAGCAAGCTTTTCAACATCAATGGGATCCTTCATTGATCCAAGAGCCTTTTTGTAGGTTTCTTGGAGTAGGTCATGGTTCTCTCCAAGTTTCTTGAGCTCATCCTTGACAAGCTTGTTAGCCTTTTCAAGGTGGTCAAGATCCCTAGTGAGAGACGCATGAGCAACTTCAAGCTCCTCCTTTGAGGCATTGAGCTCTTGAGTCAATGATTGAGCCCTATCAATAGTTTCTAGGTCCTTAACTTTATCAAGTTCATAAGTTTCAATTTGTTGCTTAAGGCCTTGAGATATGCACCTTTTGGTTTTTAGCTCTTGTCTTAGGAGATTGAATCTCCGTTCCTTCTCATTCAAATGATATTCTAATTCCTCAATGGACTCATCCTTTTCTTTGAGTGAGTCCATCAAGAAATCAAACTTGACAAGAGCTTCACCACGAAGGGTGCATCTAACATCATAGAGTTCCTTAAGCACAATTAATTCTTCTTGATTTTCGTTTTAATCATCAAGAACACTAGATAGGGAAGGTGGAGGTTTCATTACCTTGGTTTCCCTTGCCATAAGACAAGAGCCAACGATTGTAGATAAGGGAGAGTCATCGGAGTCATCATCTTGAGTTGTCCTTGCCATGAAGGAAGATCCAACATCATTCTCCGTGGAGTAGTCCTTGGAGTAGTCATATGTGAAGAGTGACCCGGGCTTAGAGAAAGCCAAACCGGCCACCCCGGCCTCCTTCTCCTCATCTTCCTCTTCATCATCTGACAAGTACTCGGCCCCAACAAAGGCTCTTCCCTTGTTCTTCTTGTATCGATCGTTGATTGGGTTTGGCTTCAATCTTGGCTTGACCCCTTTGATGAATCTTGGCTTGTCTACCCTTTTCTCATAAGGGCAATCATTTGCAAAGTGGCTATCTTCATCACAATTCTAGCAAGTTCTCTTCTTCTTGTCATTGAGGAGCATAGGGAACTTTGCCTTGTACTTCTTGGCAAATAAAGCAAAGTCGGTAGCAATGTCACTAGTTGAAGTCATCTCTTCATCTTCTTCAATTTCATAGTCTTCTTTGCTTCCATGATCGGCCCTAGCTTTGAGAGCAAGGTTGTGTGGCGCTTCATGGTTGTGTGAGGCTTCATCAACACGGTTCATTGCCATGATCCTCTTTCCCGCTTTGGCCATGTTTTCATTGGCGGCCACATAGGAGACTAGATCATCGGAGTTGAGGTCAGCACTCTTGGTCATGATTTGCAAGTTGAGTGCAAGGTTGGTGTCTTCTTGATTGACAGCAATCATAGCAATGACCTTGGACTTTATGAATGCTTCATTCATCTCGAAGCCGTCATTGTACTTCTCAACACCAAGTCCCTTGACCCTTACTCTAAGAGCACCAAGTCTTGCATAAGCATCAGCCACGGACTCTCCTTCTCGAATCATGAATTGATGGGCCTCTTGCTTTGCGGTCTCATAAAGAGCTGATTGGATCAAATCGGTTCCCTCTTGGAGTACTATGATTCGATCCCACAACTCTTTAGCGGAGTCTATGTCATTGACTTGATCAAGGAGCTTGCGGTTGATGCCACTCCTAATCTTGTCACGTGTGGAGGCGTTGAGTTGACGGTTGTAGAATTCGGTGGAGGTCAACCGAATGGGATCTTGTGGCTCCCGGTATCCATGAACAATGATCTCCCATAACTCCACGCTGCAGCTGCGAATATGAGATTCCATAGAAGATTTCCAAAAAGGAAAGTGAGTTCCATCAAAATGGGGAACATTCCCACTATGGTTTATATGAGGCATGGGTGAAGTGTTTTTGGGATAGTCATGGTTGACTTCACGATAGCTTCCTAGGGAGGCCGAAGCCGTACTAGGGGGCCCGCTAGTCAAGTTCTTAAGCATGGCAGACATCTCTGCCATTTAGCTTTGTAGTTCATCCTCCTTTTTCTTCTTCTCGGCATCATATGCCAAGAATCTAGATTTCATCTCTTTAACCGAAAGGTTAGAGTTTTTATCTAGACCCTCGAATAGTTTATCCATCTCACTCTTAAGGCGGTGAAGCCCTTAATAAGAGTCCAGGCTCTGATACCAATTGAAAGTATAGAGATGGTAAACCTAGAGGGGGTGAATAGGTTTCTACAGATTTTAATTCTTTCTTTGCAATATTAGGCTTTGCGGAATATAAAGGTGAGCCTAATGCAAACTAGGTGAAGCAACCTATATGAGGATACAACTAACTCGAGCACGAAGGCTCTCTCAGGCAGTTAAATCACAAGTAAGGAGTTCGGTTAGAGATAACCGATAGCACACGGAGACGAGGATGTATTCCCGTGTTCCCTTCCTTTGCAAGAAGGTACGTCACGTTTGGAGGGGTGGAGGTCCCACGAAGGATTCCCCATGCCACGAAGGCTCACCCTATTCTCCGGAGCCTATCCCACGAAGGAATAGCTCACTCACTTGTGGTAGACTTTGAGGTAGCCTCCAAACCTTCACAATCTTGCCCGAAGCAAATCCACAGCCCGGATGCTTCCGGACTCCTCTTGCCCACCTAGGGTTTCCAAGGAACCCTAGGAAGCAAGCTTCTCGATGAATACAAGGGGGAATGAGATTTGGCTTGGTAGAACGGTAGATCGGGTCCTCCTCTAGTGATTCCCCGGAGGGATTTGAGTTTGGGTGGAGGAGGAGGAGGGAGATCGGAGGCTTTTGGTGTTTCTAGCAATGGAGTAAGAGAGAGAGAGAGCTCAAGAACAGCTTGTAGTGTAGTGCCTAACTGTTCTGAGGTAGGAGAAGGCCTATTTATAGTGTTCTTCGTAATATGGTCGTTGGTCACTTGCCACCTCATCTTTTCTCTCGACAAACCCGGTCAACCGGACCCCTGACCGGACTGTCCGGTCAGGAGGCCAGTCAGACCGGGCCAGTGACCGGACCTGCCGGTTGTGACCGGATGGTAGACCGGATCCCGACCGGGGGACACTTTTCTTCGTCCAGGAGCTCCTCCGGTTGGCGCCCGGTTCGCGCCCGGTCGACCGGACCGCACGCCAGGCTCGCCGGTCTGGAGGCCGGCTGACCGGGCGGCAAACCGGATCACTTAGGCGTTGGTTTGGAGCCCGGTTGGCGCCCGGTTGGCGCCCGGTTGGCGCCCGGTCGACCGGACCGCACGCCGGATCAGCCGGTCTGGAGCCCGGTCCAACCGGGTGGCAGACCGGATTTCTGCTGCAGACCCTTTTTCGATTCTTGTTGAAGTGGGGGGGTCTCCTTTAGCCTTCTTGTTCCTTTGATACACCATTTATGCCTCTTTGCCTAATACCTGAGATAATCCTTATAAACGTATTAGGTCAAATACTCTAGCATGGTGTCATTGTTACCAAAATAATGGATAAGGGTAAAATACCCTTACAATTATCAAGTTATACTTATAATTCAAATATTTTTGAACATGTAAAGCAAAACCAGAATCAAAATTTGAATTCAAATCACAAATAGAAAACAGAAAATAAAATAGAAAAGAGAGGAGAGTGAGGAGCTTACCTGTTGGAACGAAGTAGGCCACCGCAGCCCGAGTTGCCAGCCCATCCCACAAAGGAAACCAGCTCAGCAAAGGACCAAGAGCAGCCCAGCCCATATCCAGATACTGTTTCGCGTGCATCAAGAATCGTGCGAGGAGAATAGACGTCATCGTCATTGTCTCCGAGCTCGACAGCGCTGCGACGCCAGTAGGCCACGACCTCCTCGTCGATAAGCATGCCCGGACATCGCCAGACCTCTCAGAACCGCGCCCAACTCGATTCGCGTCCGAGCTTATCCGCGGACGAGAACATCCTTGCCATCTAGAAGCTTCCAGAGACCGCCACCTCTCCGACCATGGCCGTCACCGTGTCGAGACCACATGGGTTCCCTTGGCCTATAAATAGGTGGAGGACATCGCCGTGCACTTCTTGTTCACCTCCGCCATTCCATTTCTTCTCAACACCCCTCTACTCCTCGATTTCTTCCTCCACTAGTCGCCGGTGACCATCATGACACCGTCGACTGGAGCCACCTTGGAGCTCGTAGTTTGGTCGAGGAGGAGCGCCTCGTTGAGAGGAGCATCTGGGCGCAAGCAATCGTCCAGGGGAGCTAGGAATCGGCTCAATTGCATCGATCGCTTCTGCAGCACATCACCGGAGATCGCCAATCGCCATTGATACGTATCCGACGTATCGATAATTTCTTATGTTCCATGCCACATTATTGATGATATCTACATGTTTTATGCACACTTTATGTCATATTCGTGCATTTTCTGGAACTAACCTATTAACAAGATGCCGAAGTGCCGATTCGTTTTCTGCTATTTTTGGTTTCAGAAATCCTAGTAAGGAAATATTCTCGGAATTGGACGAAATCAACGCCCAGGGTCCTATTTTGCCACGAAGCTTCCAGAAGACCGAAGAGTCAACGAAGTGGGGCCACGAGGTGGCCAGACCACAGGGCGGCGAGGCCCAAGCCCTGGCCGCGCCGACCTATGGTGTGGGCTCCTCGTGACGCCCCTTGACCTGCCCTTCCGCCTACAAATAGCCTTCGTCGCGAAACCCCCAGTACCGAGAGCCACGATACGTAAAACCTTCCAGAGACGCCGCCGCCGCCAATCCCATCTCGGGGGATTCAGGAGATCGCCTCCAGCACCCTGCTGGAGAGGGGAATCATCTCCCGGAGGACTCTACGCCGCCATGGTCGCCTCCGGAGTGATGTGTGAGTAGTCTACCCCTGGACTATGGGTCCATAGCAGTAGCTAGATGGTTGTCTTCTCCTCATTGTGCTTAATTGTCGGGTCTTGTGAGCTGCCGAACATGATCAAGATCATCTATCTGTAATTCTATATGTTGTGTTTGTTGGGATCCGATGAATAGAGAATACTATGTTATGTTGATTATCAATTTATATCTATGTGTTGTTTATGATCTTGCATGCTCTCCGTTACTAGTAGATACTCTGGCCAAGTTTTTGCTATTAACTCCAAGAGGGAGTATTTATGCTCGATAGTGGGTTCATGTCTCCGTGAATCTGGGGAAGTGACAGAAATCTCTAAGATTATGGATGTGCTGTTGCCACTAGGGATAAAACATTGGTGCTATGTTCGAGGATGTAGTTACTGATTACATTACGCGCAATACTTAATGCAATTGTCTGTTGTTAGCAACTTAATACTGGAGGGGGTTCGGATGATAACCTGAAGGTGGACTTTTTAGGCATAGATGCATGCTGGATAGTGGTCTATGTACTTTGTCGTAATGCCCAATTAAATCTCACAATACTCATCATAATATGTATGTGCATGGTCATGCCCTCTTTATTTGTCAATTGCCCAACTGTAATTTGTTCACCCATCATGTTGTTTATCTTATGGGAGAGACACCTCTAGTGAACTGTGGACCCCGGTCCAATTCTCTATACTAAAATACAATCTACTGCAATACTGTTCTACTGTTTTCTGCAAACAATCATCTTCCACACTATACATCTAATCCTTTGTTACAGCAAGCCGGTGAGATTGACAACCTCGCTGTTACGTTGGGGCAAAGTACTTGGTTTGTGTTGTGCAGGTTCCACGTTGGCGCCGAAATCCCTGGTGTTGCGCCGCACTACATCTCGCCGCCATCAACCTTCAACGTGCTTCTTGGCTCCTACTGGTTCGATAAACCTTGGTTTCATACTGAGGGAAAACTTGCCGCTGTACGCATCACACCTTCCTCTTGGGGTCCCAACGGACGTGTGCTACACGCCATCAAGCAATTTTTCTGGCGCCGTTGCCGGGGAGATCAAGACACGCTGCAAGGGGAGTCTCCACATCCCAATCTCTTTTACTTTGTTTTTGTCTTGCTTAGTTTTATTTACTACTTTGTTTGCTGCACTAAATCAAAATACAAAAAAATTAGTTGCTAGTTTTACTTTATTTACTGTCTTGCACTCTATATCAAAAACACAAAAAAATTAGTTACTTGCATTTACTTTATCTAGTTTGCTTTATTTACTGTTGCTAAAATGGGTACTCCTGAAAATACTAAGTTGTGTGACTTCACAACCACAAATAATAATGATTTCTTATGCACACCTATTGCTCCACCTGCTACTACAGTAGAATTCTTTGAAATTAAACATGCTTTACTGAATCTTGTTATGCGAGAGCAATTTTCTGGTGTTAGTTCTGATGACGCTGCTGCCCATCTTAATAATTTTGTTGAACTATGTGAGATGCAAAAATATAAAGATGTAGATGGTGACATTATAAAATTAAAGTTGTTCCCTTTCTCATTAAGAGGAAGAGCTAAAGATTGGTTGCTATCTCTGCCTAAGAATAGTATTGATTCATGGACTAAATGCAAGGATGCTTTTATTGGTAGATATTATCCCCCTGCTAAAATTATATCTCTGAGGAGTAGCATAATGAATTTTAAACAATTAGATACTGAACATGTTGCACAAGCATGGGAGAGAATGAAATCTCTGGTTAAAAATTGCCCAACCCATGGACTGACTACTTGGATGATCATCCAAACCTTTTATGCAGGACTGAATTTTTCTTCACGGAACCTATTGGATTCAGCTGCTGGAGGTACCTTTATGTCCATCACTCTTGGTGAAGAAACAAAGCTTCTTGATAATATGATGATCAACTACTCTGAATGGCACACGGAAAGAGCTCCACAAGGTAAGAAGGTAAATTATGTCGAAGAAACCTCTTCCTTGAGTGATAAGATTGATGCTATTATGTTTATGCTTGTGAATGATAGGACTAATATTGATCCTAATAATGTTCCGTTAGCTTCATTGGTTGCTCAAGAAGAACATGTTGATGTAAACTTCATTAAAAATAATAATTTTAACAACAATGCTTACCGGAACAATTCTAGTAACAACTATAGGCCATATCCTTATAATAATGGCAACGGCTATGGTAATTCTTATCGGAATTCTTACAACAATAATAGGAACACACCCCCTGGACTTGAAGCCATGCTTAAAGAATTTATTTGTACACAAACTGCTTTTAACAAATCTGTTGAAGAAAAGCTTGGGAAAATTGATATACTTGCTTCTAAAGTCGATAGTCTTGCTGCTGATGTTGATCTTTTGAAATCAAAAGTTATGCCTAATGAAAATCATCATAATAAAATTGTTACTACAGCAAATGCCATCCAAGTTAGAATTAATGAGAATATAAGATTGATGGCCGAATTGCGTGCTAGGTGGGAAAGAGAAGAAAATGAAAAAGAAGATAATATAGCTAAAGTTTGGACTATAACCACCACTAGTAATGCTAATGCTACACAAGTTGCTGCACCTCCTACTAATAATAATAAAAGAATTGGTGTTAGCAATGTTTCCACTTCTAATGCAAAGCGCGAAAGTCTCGAAAGCGCTAAAGCTAAACTGTGATAAAACTGCTGAAATTTTTTCCAACATTGGGGATGATGATCCCATTGCTTTAAATTATAATGGTTTGAATTTTGATGATTGCCACATCTCTGAAGTTATAAAGTTCTTACAAAAACTTGCTAAAAGTCCTAATGCTAGTGCTATAAATTTGGCTTTCACAAAACATATTACAAATGCTCTCATAAAAGCTAGAGAAGAGAAACTAGAGCGCGAAGCCTCTATTCCTAGAAAGCTAGAGGATGGTTGGGAGCCCATCATTATGATGAAGGTCAATGATTTTGATTGTAATGCTTTATGTGATCTTGGTGCAAGTATTTCTGTTATGCCAAAGAAAATTTATAATATGCTTAACTTGCCACCGCTGAAAAATTGTTATTTGGATGTTAATCTCGCTGATCATTCTACAAAGAAACCTTTGGGGAAAGTTGATAATGTTCGCATTACCATTAACAATAACCTTGTCCCCGTTGATTTTGTTGTCTTGGATATTGAATGCAATGCATCTTGTCCCATTATATTGGGAAGACCTTTTCTTCGAACTGTTGGTGCTATCATTGATATGAAGGAAGGTAATATTAAATATCAATTTCCTCTCAAGAAAGGTATGGAACACTTCCCTAGAAAGAGAATGAAGTTACCTTTTGATTCTATTATTAGAACAAATTATGATGTTGACACTTCGTCTCTTGATAATACTTGATACACACTTTCTGCGCCTAGCTGAAAGGCGTTAAAGAAAAGCGCTTATGGGAGACAACCCATGTTTTTACTACAGTACTTTGTTTTTATTTTGTGTCTTGGAAGTTGTTTACTACTGTAGCAACCTCTCCTTATCTTAGTTTAGTGTTTTGTTGTGCCAAGTAAAGTCGTTGATAGTAAAGTTCATACTAGATTTGGATTACTGCGCAGAAACAGATTTCTTTGCTGTCACGAATCTGGGTAAAATTCTCTGTAGGTAACTCAGAAAATTATGCCAATTTACGTGAGTGATCCCCAGATATGTACGCAACTTTCATTCAATTTGAGCATTTTCATTTGAGCAAGTCTGGTGCCTCAATAAAATCCGTCAATACGAACTGTTCTGTTTTGACAGATTCTGCCTTTTATTTCGCATTGCCTGTTTTGTTATGTTCGATGGATATTTCGATTCCAGTGACTTTCAGTAGCTTTGTGCAATGTCCAGAAGTGTTAAGAATGATTATATCACCTCTGAACATGTATATTTTGATTGTGCACTAACCCTCTAATGAGTTGTTCTAAGTTTGGTGTGGAGGAAGTTTTCAAGGATCAAGAGAGGGAGATGATACAACATGATCAAGGAGAGTGAAAGCTCTAAGCTTGGGGATGCCCCGGTGGTTCACCCCTGCATATATCAAGAAGACTCAAGTGTCTAAGCTTGGGGATTCCCAAGGCATCCCCTTCTTCATCGACAACATTATCAGGTTCCTCCCCTGAAACTATGTTTTTATTCCATCACATCTTATGTACTTTGCTTGGAGCGTCGGTTTGTTTTTGTTTTTGTTTTGTTTGAATAAAATGGATCCTAGCATTCTTTGTGTGGGGGAGAGACACGCTCCGCTGTTGCATATGGACAAATATGTCCTTAGGCTTTACTCATAGTATTCATGGCGAAAGTTTCTTCTTCGTTAAATTGTTATATGGTTGGAATTGGAAAATGATACATGTAGTAATTGCTAAAATGTCTTGGATAATGTGATACTTGGCAATTGTTGTGCTCATTATTAAGCTCTTGCATCATATACTTTGCACCTATTAATGAAGAAATACAGAGAGCATGCTAAAATTTGGTTTGCATATTTGATCTCTCTAAGGTCTAGATAATTTCTAGTATTGAGTTTGAACAACAAGGAAGACGGTGTAGAGTCTTATAATGTTTTCAATATGTCTTTTATGTGAGTTTTGCTGCACCGCTTCATCCTTGTGTTTGTTTCAAATAACCTTGCTAGCCTAAACCTTGTATCGAGAGGGAATACTTCTCATGCATCCAGAATACTTGAGCCAACCACTATGCCATTTGTGTCCACCATACCTACCTACTACATGGTATTTCTCCGCCATTCCAAAGTAAATTGCGTGAGTGCTATCTTTAAATTTCCATTCTTCACCTTTACAATATATAGCTCATGGGACAAATAGCTTAAAAACTATTGTGGTATTGAATATGTACTTATGCACTTTATCTCTTATTAAGTTGCTCGTTGTGCGATAACCATGTTCCTGGGGACGCCATCAACTACTCTTTGTTGAATATCATGTGAGTTGCTATGCATGTTCGTCTTGTCTGAAGTAAGGGCGATCTACCACCTTATGGTTAGAGCGTGCATATTGTTAGAGAAGAACATTGGGCCGCTAACTAAAGCCATGATCCATGGTGGAAGTTTCAGTTTTGGACATATATCCTCAATCTCATATGAGAAAATTAATTGTTGCTACATGCTTATGCATAAAAGAGGAGTCCATTATCTGTTGTCTATGTTGTCCCGGTATGGATGTCTAAGTTGAGAATAATCAATAGCGAGAAATCCAATGCGAGCTTTCTCCTTAGACCTTTGTACAGGCGGCATAGAGGTACCCCTTTGTGACACTTGGTTAAAACATGTGCATTGCGATAATCCCGGTAGTCCAAGCTAATTAGGACAAGGTGCGGGCACTATTAGTATACTATGCATGAGGCTTGCAACTTGTAAGATATAATTTACATGATACATATGCTTTATTACTACCGTTGACAAAATTGTTTCTTGTTTTCAAAATCAAAGCTCTAGCACAAATATAGCAATCGATGCTTTCCTCTTTGAAGGACCATTCTTTTACTTTTATTGTTGAGTCAGTTCACCTATTTCTCTCCACCTCAAGAAGCAAACACTTGTGTGAACTTTGCATTTATTCCTACATACTTGCATATTGCACTTATTATATTACTCTATGTTGACAATATCCATGAGATATACATGTTACAAGTTGAAAGCAACCGCTGAAACTTAATCTTCCTTTGTGTTGCTTCAATACCTTTACTTTGAATTATTGCTTTATGAGTTAACTCTTATGCAAGACTTATTGATGCTTGTCTTGAAAGTAATATTCATGAAAAGTCTTTGCTATATGATTCATTTGTTTACTCATGTCATATACATTGTTTTGATCGCTGCATTCACTACATATGCTTTACAATAGTATGATCAAGGTTATGATGGCATGTAACTCCAGAAATTATCTTTGTTTATCGTTTACCTGCTCGGGACGAGCAGAAACTAAGCTTGGGGATGCTGATACGTCTCCGACGTATCGATAATTTCTTATGTTCCATGCCACATTATTGATGATATCTACATGTTTTATGCACACTTTATGTCATATTCGTGCATTTTCTGGAACTAACCTATTAACAAGATGCTGAAGTGCCAGTTGCTGTTTTCTGCTGTTTTTGGTTTCAGAAATCCTAGTAAGAAAATATTCTCGGAATTGGACGAAATCAACGCCCAGGGTCCTATTTTGCCACGAAGCTTCCAGAAGACCGAAGAGTCAACGAAGTGGGGCCACGAGGTGGCTAGACCACAGGGCGGCGCGGCCCAAGCCCTGGCCGCACTGACCTATGCTGTGGGCCCCTCGTGACGCCCCTTGACCTGCCCTTCCGCCTACAAATAGCCTTCGTCGCGAAACCCCCAGTACCGAGAGCCACGATACGGAAAACCTTCCAGAGACGCCGCCGCCGCCAATCCCATCTCGGGGGATTCAGGAGATCGCCTCCGGCACCCTGCCGGAGAGGGGAATCATCTCCCGGAGGACTCTACGCCGCCATGGTCGCCTCCGGAGTGATGTGTGAGTAGTCTACCCCTGGACTATGGGTCCATAGCAGTAGCTAGATGGTTGTCTTCTCCTCATTGTGCTTAATTGTCGGGTCTTGGGAGCTGCCGAACATGATCAAGATCATCTATCTGTAATTCTATATGTTGTGTTTGTTGGGATCCGATGAATAGAGAATACTATGTTATGTTGATTATCAATTTATATCTATGTGTTGTTTATGATCTTGCATGCTCTCCGTTACTAGTAGATACTCTGGCCAAGTTTTTGCTATTAACTCCAAGATGGAGTATTTATGCTCGATAGTGGGTTGATGTCTCCGTGAATCTGGGGAAGTGACAGAAATCTCTAAGATTATGGATGTGATGTTGCCACTAGGGATAAAACATTGGTGCTATGTTCGAGGATGTAGTTACTGATTACATTACGCGCAATACTTAATGCAATTGTCTGTTGTTAGCACCTTAATACTGGAGGGGGTTCGGATGATAACCTGAAGGTGGACTTTTTAGGCATAGATGCATGCTGGATAGAGGTCTATGTACTTTGTCGTAATGCCCAATTAAATCTCACAATACTCATCATAATATGTATGTGCATGGTCATGCCCTCTTTATTTGTCAATTGCCCAACTGTAATTTGTTCACCCAACATGCTGTTTATCTTATGGGAGAGACACCTCTAGTGAACTGTGGACCCCGGTCCAATTCTCTATACTGAAATACAATCTCTGCAATCTTTGTTCTACTGTTTTCTGCAAACAATCATCTTCCACACTATACATCTAATCCTTTGTTACAGCAAGCCGGTGAGATTGACAACCTCGCTGTTACGTTGGGGCAAAGTACTTGGTTTGTGTTGTGCAGGTTCCACGTTAGCGCCGGAATCCCTGGTGTTGCGCCGCACTACATCTCGCCGCCATCAACCTTCAACGTGCTTCTTGGCTCCTACTGGTTCGATAAACCTTGGTTTCATACTGAGAGAAAACTTGCCGCTGTATGCATCACACCTTCCTCTTGGGGTTCCCAACGGACGTGTGCTACACGCCATCAGCCATCGCCTCCGTCAGCAATCATCGTCTTCGACCACGCCATCATGTTCAGGGTAAGCTTGCGCATCTGAAGAGCCAAATCTTGCTTCCTAGAACCCTCTGTAGCCCTCGACCGATAGTTCGCCGGAGAGCACTGCTGCGGAACATGTTTTCCGACATCGTTCCGACGATCCCCTTGCAAAACCATCACCACCACTAGCCTCAGCATGTCGAGGAGGTTCCGAACACCCTAGTCGCGCGTCCCGGGAGGCCGTAAATCGGCGGCGCCGTATCCGTCTGGTCGCATCTACGTGTCCACCGCCACCTCAGCGTTCGTTGACTGGTCTTTGCCCGCGTGGCAATTGACCCAGTAAATGGACCCACTGGTCAGTCTCTCTGGGTAGAAATGAATCGGTATGTCTAGTGTTTTCAAGTTATTTAAAAATCCAGTAAAATACTAAAACTTTGCCAAAATTTGTAAAATTCATTTTAGCTCAGAAAAATATAAATAGTATATCAAAATTCTCACAAAAATAAACTCTATTCAAATGAAATATAAAATAAAAATGTGTGTCAAAATAAAAATTCACTTATTTTTATGTTTATTAATTATGTCTTTCCAATTTTTTCAAATAAAAATTGAATGCAATAAATAGTTAAGTTTCAAAAATTAAATTAAAATTATTCAGAAAGTAAATAAAATGTTAAGATTAATTTTTTTAATCATCTTTTCATTAACTTAAATATTAGTGGTATTTCATAAACCCTAATTTGCAAATTACTATTTTCCATTTTCTTTAAGTGATAATAAAGTAAGAAAATATTAAAAGGCTAATGTTATTTTGGTTAATCCAAAACTTGATTACTTAAACAACTTTAGTTAACAAGTTTAGTACTTTAAAACTTAATAACAATTGTTAAACCCTAGTTTTTAATTAAACCTAAATAGGAGTTACCCTAATTATGAATTCTTGTGAAAATTAATAAAAGGCTAAAACCATTATTAATTTTGTTTCAAGGTAATTAGTGACCACATCTCTTTTGTCAAATATCATTTTAAGAGTTGTACCATAATTACAAACCCTGGCTCTAATTTAAGTAAGACCTTGAACCCATTATTTTATGTGTTCATCATAAATTACTTCAATTCTAAAACCCTAGGGGTTTAGCCCATGTGATCATATAAGCTGCATCTATTCCTATAGAACCCTAGTTAGAAACAAATGCATGCATAATCATGATCTACTAAAATAAAACCACATCACTTTATATGTGATCATCATTTCATGTCCCTACTTGTGAGTAAAACCTATATGGTCCACTAGTGCCACCTAGATGCAAACCCTAGCTTGGTAATTAGAGTAGTGCCATTGATCACCACTCCGTTATACCACACCATTAGGATTAACCTCAACCATCAAACCCTAGTAGAACCATAGTGATGAACCCTAATACCAATCTTGTGTAGTAATGCATATTATATGCTCCAATTCAACTAAACCCTACCTAGGAGGTAATAAGCCACTTAGCTTAGGAACCATTAGAAGTTACTTAGTGAAGCAAATGTGAAACCATAGTAAACCTAATAGCTAACTTATGAAACCATTGTGATAACCATCCCTTGATAGAATACCTATTATCAACCATAGTAACAAACCTGTCTAAATTTGCTACATACAGACCTATTATACTTAAGAACTCAACTAGTCCATATTAGAGCACTAAATGAATCCAATAGTAAACCCTATGAGCCCATAGCTCCTATTCGTAGTAGTTCTTGTTCTTATTTAATCTATTCTTCAAAAGTTATTCTTTTAAAGTACAAATGTTAATCAAACCATAGAAGCCATAGTTCTTATTTGTAATACTTATTAGTTCTTAATCAACATGATCATCAAAAGTTATTCTTTTGAAGTATAATACGTATAATCATCAACCATGCATCATAGAACTTAAAATTGATAACTGTTCTTTACATATTGTTCCACTACTATTCTTTATGTGTATGATTGTTATGATGCATCATATCACTTTCTATGCTATAATATAACCAAACCCTAATAAAAACCTTGTTTGAGAACCATCCTAAAAGTGCAACAAACCCTAAAGAAATCTTTACAACTCAACCAATCCTAAATCATCGGGATTAAGTTACACTCGGGATGATTGCATCTCATACTATGCATTATAGCATCTTTGCCAGTTATTTAAACATTGTCATTACCAGACAATGATGGTATTTCGGAATTTGGAGTTATCACATATCAAAGCTTTTGCTTGCATAATCTTGCAGTCAAGAAAGGCAAGTTCATCGCTTGCTCATGTCATTTGATTATTTTTATCAAACTATATGCAAAGTACTATAATTATCACTCATGCATTGAAAAGCAAAATATTATTTTACAATTACGAATATGACTATGTGGTGGGCAATGGAACCATGGTATGTGTTGATATGGTGGAGGTTCCATTGCATGGGTTTATTAACCTAGGATTAAGTACCAATGCCGTCCAGTGATTCTAGCGCCGTACATATCGCGTTAACCATAAGATCTATAATGGCTCTGGGGAAGTCAGCTGTATCTTTTCCCTCCTGCACGCCAACGGACTTGATAGAGCCTGGCTGGATGTTGGAGATAACACTGCAGTAGATTGGGAAATCCTTTATAATCCCCATCCGTGTGGATGAGAGGCTCTACTGTCTATGAAGGATTGTCCGTAGTACACCGGGGGTAAAGCCGTATGATCGGGAGATGTCTACCGGGGGTGTACGGATGGACAAAAGGGTGGGTTTGCAGGGTCGCGGAGAAGGCAGTGATTGGCTTGGACCTTACACTTGGCCCCACACCAAGGAAGTGTGGACGGGAAAGATCACCCTGTTGGTATCAAGGATAAGTTCTCTTATGGGAAAAGTAACGTACCTCAGCAGAGTGTATTGAATTGTGACTGTCACTCCCTGTTCCGGGAAGGGAACTGCGAACGCAGCAGGAAAGGAACTCCACGAAGTTCTGTTCAACCTGTGAAGACTGACGGGCATAGTTTTCAGAATAAAATAAACCTTTTGAAGAAATGTTTATGAAAACTTGCATTCGCCTATGACTTTCTGGTCTATGGCTGTAGCTAGTGCATGATACACCTATTTCCTTATATGAACTTGGTGAGTACGCTCGTACTCATCCCACTCTTAAATCCCCTGCTTAGCTATGGAGTCACCGGAGGAGGAACTACCGTGGAACTCGAAGACAAAGAAGTCAACTGCAACAAGATGAAGAATACAATCAAAGAAGTCAATTGAGTCAACTTCTGCATCGGTTAGAGTGGAAACCTAGACTAGTAATAGAAGGAAACATTTCCCTAATCCTAGCACCTAAGTAGCTAGAATTCTATAGCAAGCCAAGTAGCTCTTAAGCTTGATTTAGCAATAAGTTAGATTACAAGTCGTTCTTCTGGAGTTTTATTTGAAGTTTTACCTCACTGTAAAGTAGGAGTTTGTGTTGATCTTCTGTAAACAGTTTGTGTATCCTTCTATAGACATACCTTGGACTCGCATATGTTTCTGTTGTACCAATCTGAGAGATGTAATATGAGTGGAACGGTGTTTCAAACTTGTGTTATGTCAACAACTTGTGTACTACACCATGTAGTGGTACGCTGGGTCACCACAGTCGCCGTGAACGAGTTGGGGTCAGGTGCTCGTGGACTGGGCCAGTATACATATACATGAATTTTTTTTACGAAATATCTGGGCGGGCCATGGCCCAGTTTGGCCCTAAGGAAGCTCCACCAGTGTTCAAATACTCTTTTTTATATTTTTTTGCATTTTTATTTCAATAGAGAGAAGAAATATTCCACAAACTAATACATAATTCAGAACATGGTTTACACAAACTAAGACATAGTTTGGAACATGGTTTCCACAAACTAATACATAGTTTAAACCATGGCTTACACAAATTTACACAAATTTAAAACATTGTAAAATAACGAAACCTAACTAGTGTTGTCATCGCAGATTTCGCGAGTTCGCTACCAAGAAAGAACACTCTCAGGCACTCCCTGTCACCCAAACTGGAAAATCCAGCTGTTGACGGTACCCCTGTTGGTTCTTTCGAGGAAGAACAACCAGAAACCTTCGTGCCTATTTTCGTTGCGAAGAAACAACACTCAGTCATCGTCCTCCTCATCGTTGTCGTCATGGTAGTGCCGGCGGCAGCGCGTCTCGTTGAACACCTTGACGCTCATGTCCCGCTCGCCAAGGTAGGAGAACGTGATCACGGAGCCGACTTCGAGGTGGTAGTAGTGCGTGAACTTCTCCCAGCCAATGTGGAGGTACATTTTGCCGTGCGCGTCGAAGATCACGTCCACAATCTACCGGCAGCAGCCGTAGGCAGCCTCCCGCAGATGCAACGAGGACAGCTCGTTGCCGGCGACGAAGTCGGCGAACTTGTCTTGCTGCCTCTGAATGCCGAGTGGGTCGCCCTTGAGGACAACGACGAGCTCGAACAACACTTGCCGCTCCTGCTCCTGCATGTTCGACGATGAAGGCGACGGTGTCGTAGGCGACGGCGAGCGTGCAGCTCTACCGCGGCCACGACCACGACCACAGCCGCGAGGACGTCCTACGCCTCTACCAGACATGGCATCGACTCTTGAGATGGTGGCGGCTAGGGTTGGGGAGAGAGGCGCTAGGGTTTCTGTGTGAGGGACGATGAGAGAGCGACCTTTTTTATAGCCGGAGGGAGGCGGGGGAGCGGTGGCGCTCATTAACACTAACACGCAGAGCTAGGCGCGACGAGACTCTTCGTTGCGCCTCTGCGAGAACTGCACCGTTACTGCGCGCCAATAACTTCCATCGCGATGTAGGCGACGGTTAGGTTAAACTTCAATGTGCCGCTGACGCGTCGGTCCCGCCACTACTCGCCTCACTTTTCGTTGTGTCCGGCGTTTGGAGCGTCCCCTGTGTAGCTAGGATAGGCTCGGGACGCCCGACTCGGGCGGCGTCAGATAAAAAGAGGCTTTGGGCACGCGGCTGAGAATGTTTTTTCGTCCGGTACGCCCCAAATTCCTTTAGGGGACGCTTTGGACGACGCGGCTGGATATGCTCTAGGAGTCCTCTGCTCTTGAAACCACCCTTTTATACCTCATCCTACGACCGCACCATTGAGTGAGGTGCTCCCCATGATTGAGGATACAGTTCCGTCATCCTGTTGAGGTACATGTTCATGCGGAGAGTAGCGTGCACGCCGAGTCGCCGATACGGCGGTAGCGAGGACCGGCGAGACGCAGGTTGCACACGCAGGTGAGCGCAATGCGGTTATTGATTTCGCCAGGTTCTACCAGATTTTCAAGCAGCGCCGCTTCCTCCCTAAAAATTGACTACCTCCACTCTTCATCAAAGTGGAAAATGCAGCAGCACATCAAGATTGTAAATGATTTCAGAATAGTTAGCAACTTAGCATGAAGTAAAGTTCACTTAGCATTCAATTAACACACACCGACAACAATGTACAACTTCAGTTATCTCCACCTTCTCCCACGCACCGGCCTGTTGCGCTTGAGCCCTTGGATCATGATAGTTTTGGTCGTTGCTCTCATCCAAAAAATGGAGACATGTTAATCATCTGCTACACATCTCCGCCGAAAAATGGATGCAAATTCTTGACACATGTAACATCTAAAGTTTAGAGGCTACAAATAAAAGGAAAATAGATGTGTACATTGAATTTATATATGTAACTTTTGGGGGGAATTTAAAAGTTTTTGATAGGACTTGTTAAAGTGATTGAATTTTCACCCAACCTGATAATTGAGACTAGCTCATCAAGCATCAAGCTGAGTGTTGAAAGTTTGAAATAACCTTTGGTAAAATTCTATTCTTACAGATGAGAGACTTGCCTCATGGGTCGCTCGCACGGACGACTACGGAGGCTACCACCAAACCCTAAAAGCAAGTGTTGTTGCCCTCCCTCCCTAGCCTAGCGGCGGCGCCCAACCGCCAAAGGAGGTGGGCTGTGTGGCGCACCCAGACGAAGTGCCTTTGCACGGAGGGGCGACGTCGCCCGGGTCGCACGGGCCGCGAGGTGTCGTGCTATAGGAGCGGCGGATGATGGCCTGGCGGCGCGGTGATGCATGTAAAATGCATACATGAATATTGTAGTTTATTGTTTTAAAATTCTTATTATTTAGCAACTTTATTATATTTGTTGAGACTCTGCACAATTTATTGTTTTACACTTTGATGTGTAGGAAATACATGAATATGGAAGAAAATCCCTTCGTTATGACAAGATTTGGAGTTTCTTGAAATTTGTCCCTTCAAAACTGTTTTAAAAAATTCCCACGAATAACCATGAAAATGAAGTCAAATGGAAACCATTTGCTTCACTAATTGTGACAACCAAACAAATAAAATAACAATTCGCTTAAACAATTTCTCCCTTAAGTTACTTCCTTTTACTTTACTTGCTTTTACCTTTAGTCTTTACTTCACTTGCAATAGTTTACTTTCTTTATTTATTTTCAGCACTTTACAGTTTGCTAGTTAGTAGTAAAAACAACGTTACACACTCTAGGACATTGCTTTGCATGAAGGACCACAAGGACCACATAAGTGGGATATAAGGACTTGGACCTCCTATGGGGTATGTCCTTTATAGTCATGGATTGGTAGCGACTCCTTCCCTCCGAGTGGATTTCAAGTTGGTGTAGAAGAACAACTCTCCTAGGCATGTACAAGTAGCCAAGTAAGTATCTTTAATCGACTTCTTTGTCCATCAATATTTCTCTCCTAAACCTAGATACTACCATTTTATTGGTCTTGGTGCAACCTGCAGGGTCCCTTCGACTCATATATGTACATGTTGGGAGACGGTAGTATGACTACCAACCGTCAATATACATTTAAATAAACAACCTACAAGAGACTTTATTCCTATCTTATACTATGATTATATAATTAATTAAGCTCCGTTCCAAAATATAAGCCTTAGTATGACTACCAACCATATACATTTAAATAATCAACCTACACGAGAGAGACTATTCTTATCTTATAGAAGCTCCGTTTTAGAAAGCTATGGTAACCTTATTGAAATGCCAAAGAATTTTTGACTTTTATAAAAAAAAATCAAATATTACCTCCGTTCCAAAATATAGCAAAATACCTCCGTACAAATAAGAATGTCACCCTACTAGTTAAAATTCTAGAATCTTATTAATTTTATCCTTCCAAAATTTTGACATTGCAGTTCTTCAAGGATTATTATGTTGGGAGCCTTTCCTCAAATACTCTCTCCTTAGCCGCGTCAGCCTGCAAATAGACACAATATTAGTTATTTATATATCATATCTGTGACATCAGGTGAGTATGTTTGGGAAACAAAACATAGATAATGACATGAGCTGTGTTATTCTGTACTGTGTACTGAACTACTGATGATGAATCCTTATATACGGTTACAAGAGACAAGATAAAAAAAAAGTATGATCGGGAACGCGCGTGGTTCTTTTGCATAACAATGGTCACTCCAAGGATATACACAACCAATAAGTTTTCTGTACCGTCTGGTGGTTGAGTAATTTGTGGTGATATCTCATCCTCTGTATCCAGTTTGTAAAAAAGTTCACACTTGCAGCGGACCACAACGTCTTAGCCGCTGCCGTTTCAACTTGTCTCTGATCGCTCCCACAGCCAACTTCACTTTCCCCACCATTTCTCCCTACTCCCTCTGCTCCACCTCAAGTCATCAACCCTCAACCTCCTCCTGCCTCCTAACTCCAGTGCCTCCCGGGTTTCCCTGCCATTCAGCACCCTCCGACGAGTGTCTTCCCTGCTGGCTCCCCCCTCGCTCACCGCTGGTAGCACGTTCCTTTCATCTGAGGGCACAAGTAAATCCTCCTCCCCACCCGTGAACCCATAGACTCACCCTGACTTAACGTCACCCGTGGAGGTCTTCCTCGGCCTGCCCCGCCAACCTCCGCTGAACTGCAGCGGCCTCTGCGTCTAACAACAACGCAGGCAGGAAGATACAGAGGACGTTCCACCAGAGTTAACAGAAGTTAAAATAAACAGTTGTCCGAGAAAATCAAACACCCTAACGTATCAATGAACCTGGACACACACGTGATTTCCCACAGCATGCAAATATTTATTTTAGTTATTATGATCTCAAGGTTTTAGTGCTGAGGGTTTAGGTAGAGGAAGCGTCAGTTATAGCAATGAACCATTCAGAAGAAGGAGAAGCATTAGCATTACCAATGAACAAGAGTCGGGCTTAAGAATGGAGAAAGAACGTACCATCTTGTCCCACTTTGTAGTAGCAGTTATCACAGATAGGAGAATGACCTGTGTGGCTCCACCAGCTATCATGCCAAACCAAAATCCCATTCCTCTTAGTTGCATTGTGAAACCAAAAAAGAGTGCAACAGGGATCCCGATAAGATAGAACGCTCCCAGGTTAACATACGCGCCTAAATGCTGCCACCCACCACCCCGAGCAACACCTGATACAGTGGAAGCATTAAGTAAGATGCTAGAACTACAAACAACATCAATATAGTAGAAGCACACAATTTCAATTGGGTCAGCAATTAGAAGAATACATGACAAGCAGTCAAGTGCACAATTTCCGATCGAGCACTTCATCTAGTTTGATTTATGATGCTTACTGAAAATACTTGTGCCAAAGACATGGGTACCTGAAAGGACTCCCTGCAGGCTGTCTGTAATTACTGAAATGGAGAGTACAGGTACCATTCTGGTGACGTAGTTTATAACCTCCTCCTCGTTGCTGAATGCAATTCCAATGAAGTGGCGCAATGCTAGAAGAGCTGTGCTCACCAATACTGCTGAGCAAGCTACCATAGACAATGCAACACCTACCACCAAGCGAGCACCTTTTGGGTTGCCAGCACCTAGTTCATTTGAGACGCGCACACTGGGACATGGATTCAACATAGTTAGGTTGTTAAATTCGTTAGAAACAGATATAACTGAGGATAACAACGAATGTACTAAGCCTACCTTGCAGCTGTTCCAATACCATAAGGAAGATTGTACAACAGTACCACTGTAGATATGCTGTTGAAAGGGACATTATTTTGGTAAACGCCATAGCGCATCATGAAAGGATACTGTATTTAGAAGTGCTACTAATTAATACATACCATATAGAAAGAACAGAAGTTTCAAGTGCTGGATTTGGTAAGATCCCAGAAAGCAGAACAAGCAGCTCGTAAGACCACCACTCAAGGCTGTGGTCAAGAAATGTTATGTTAATATCGAGAGGGGCAAGGATACAAAATTGGAAGCTTAATCGAGTTAACATTCTCACAGAAAAAAAGGCAAGAACTTAGGTTAAGATTACTATTCAGAATAACTCAGGAATTTCTTTACCTAAAGAAATAGATGTATATAGCATATCTACTTCGTTATAAGAAGGAAGAAAAGCATATGCCCAGTGGTAATGCAAAATAATATGTACTATGTTCATACCAAATCGCCAAAACAACTCCTTCCTTCACATTAAATATGATTTAATTCTTTGGTTTGACAGGTCTAACACACAGCAGAGTTCTTTGATAAACTAGATCAGATTTAAACCCGAGGAAAACATCATTGTTTACAGTACTGTTTACGATATTGTGTTCAATAACAAAAGGTTTCCGAATTTCCTGCAGATTACCCTATTAGATAAGCACTGGACCCATTGGCCGAGTCAGGTTTGACATAATGGGTGTACACAGCTTGAAAAAATAGTCAAAATTTCAGGATTATATACGGTGTGCTGTCATGTATATGCGTGTAATACATTGACAAAGTTTTTCCCCTCAAAATATTGGTTGTACATTTGTAGACCCAAGTACCCTGAGCCAATGACTGGACCCATGCATGGTCTTCACTTCAGCACATGGAGGTGTGGAAGTCTCAGGTCTCCGGTTTAGCCACTTGGAGATGCTCGTACAGGTTATGTTCAGCCGATTTGGATGGAGATCAAACAATAGCATTAGTGCAACGTAAGTGTAACATCTAATCCCTATTGCAGTAAAAAGGGACTTGAGGGATTAGAATGTACATAGAGATTTGGCTGTTGATAGGAATGCACGGCAATCAACAATCCATGTGCCATAATCTTGGCTTATATTTTGTTTACTCTCTCTCTCTCTTTTGAAAAGAGGGCAAAAGCCTTGCCCTACTCCATTAATTAAGAAGAAGTTTTACAAATAGCCTAGTTACAATCCACTTAGAGAGCACTACTCTCGCGGCATCAAACTTCTTATACATTTGTCACCCGCAAGCACCCAAAGCCTAGCCTCTAACTTAATCTTATGAAAAATCACCGAGGGTGGTGCGTGCTTGTTCTTGAGCACCCGAGCATTTCTTTCGTTCCAAACCTCCCAAGATACAGGAGGGTAAAAGAGGCCAAGTCTTTACGCTTGGTCATCGTGCCCCGCCAAGAGTGAAGAGAGGCGGTAGTGGACACATTGAGGCCAAGAGGTTGAAGGCCAAGCCACTCCTTAAGGAGCCCCTAAAGTCTAATGGTATAACAACAATTGACAAGAAGATGATCAACAGACTCCAACACCCGCTTGCAATGGGGGCAATTCCCACAATTTGGCCAACCTCTCTTCTCCAACTGGTCATTTGTCCAAAGCCTATTTTGGAGCGGAAGCCACGCAAAGAACTTGATTTTTGGCAGAGCCCAAATCTTCCAAACCAAGGAGGCGATAGGGGATAAGATAGCCCCAAAGAATTGATCGCGATAGGTGGATCTAGAGGAATATAGGCCACTTTCAGTGAGGTTCCAAGTGATCTCATACTCAAGGTCGTCTTGTAGGGTAACCTCCTTAAGTTGACCCAAAGAGAGATGCATTGGTGGATATGCTCCAAGGTGAACTCCGCATCCATGTTGATTTTAGATATCCAACCATTATTGATCATGGCTTTCTTGGCATTCCAATTTTTCCTAGTGGAGATTTTGTATATGAGAGGGGCGATGACGATAGGCTTGGAGCCATCAAGCCATGGCGCCCCTTCCAAAAGGGGTCTTCTCCCCATTTCCCAAGGTAATAGTCGTGGAGGCATAGAAGAGATCCATATCCATGTCATTGCAAGGGTTGCCAAGGCCCACCCAAATCTTAGACGGCTCTTTCCGTTCTTGCCAAGGCCATCTCAACCGAAGTGCTCTAGCGAAGTACTCGCTATTAAGGACACCAAGGCCTCCAAGGTTTTTAGGTCTACAAACAACTTCCCAATTAACCTTACACTGGCCGCCGGAAACATTGTCGGTGCCCGCCCATAAGAAAGCTCTTTCAATTTTCTTCATGTTGTGCATGGAGCCAGTAGGAACAACAAGGGCTGTCAAGTGACATAACGAGTTTCCCATTTCAAGTGGGGATCTTCCCGGCCGTTTTATCCTCGAGGGGTTGGAAGTCCGCCTTCCGGAGAGATCCAACCGAAAGTGGGAGACCAAGGTTCTAAGGACCGGAATGCCATGTAGGATGTCATCAAGGTCAATGGCCACGCAGCGTATCAGCCGGCGGAGCTCTTATGGAAGTTAGTGCAAAGACCCATGACCTCGCCGAAACCATGAAGGATAGATGCAAGCTTTTGAACGCCTTGCTTGAAAGGCGCAAGAAAAATAGCTGCATCACCCGCATACAAAGAAGTCCTCAACATGGCGCCCCGCCTTCCAATCTTTTGAAGTAATCCATGGACAGAGGCAAGCTCAAGGATTTGAGAGATGGGGTCGATGGCGAGGACGAATAGGAGGGGCAAAAGGGGGTCACCTTGACGTAACCCGCAGCCATGTTTGATAGGCGAGCCCGCCACGCCATTGAGATGAACCCTAGAAGAAGAGGTAACAAGCAAGGCCGCAATCCAATTCCAAAAGCGAGAGGGGAATCCACACTTTTGAAGAAGGCCAACAATATGTTTATATGTTTATGTTGGGTTTAGGCACTGATTTTGTCCCCCACATCTATTTATAACCAATAAATGTAGTGTGATGTTACGATTAGAAATTTATTAAAGTAGTAGGTGTACCCAAACATAAGTAGAAAGACATACAAAACAGAAACCGTTTACCGAGATCTTACGACGGGCACATGGGGCCCTTAGCAAAATAATTTTGTGGCGCATTTAAAATTTTCCATAAAACTTTGGCCACTAATACACGTAAATATATAGATTTGTCGCAAAGATAACATTAGTTTTAGAAATAATCAGTTCATTAGAATAATAATAGTAATAAATTGGCTGACATGTAATTAGGAAAAGTAATGCCAAATTGTGTGTACTGGAGACCATATAAATGTTCACATGGACAAGTAAAACAAAATGACCGATGCATAAGCACATATGAGAATTGTCGTATATGTTGATATTTAGGTGGCCAAAATATAGGAACATTAAAGAAAATACAAAAGGTCATTTACTTACCAAATCATAAGAGCCGACGGTACAGCCAAACGCATGTAACTGCCAATCCCTCTAAAAGCTTCCCACGAGAATGGAGCACGCGTTTTCTCACAAGAAGGTGAGAACTTAATGTAAAGACCGAGAACAGTCACTTCAACCCAATCGCAGATGCTTACGGATAAAGCAGCTCCAGCATTACCCATCCCAACTTTATAAACCATGAACCAACACAAAGGAATAAATACAGAGAGTGTAATCAAGGAGCTGAGAACCATAGGAAAGATTAGACTTTGACACTGCAGAAACTTTGAAAAGCATTGAGCAACACTGAAGGCAATTAGGCCAGGGATAAGCCACAATGCATATTTCCCAGCCTCACTTGCTATTTGTGGTTCCTGGCCTAGGAGAGGAAGAACATCCGGAATGAGAACCCATAGAATGGCTATGGGCACACTCACAAAAAGAAGTACAATGATGGACCTGTAGGTGTATAAGGATAGCTTATGATACTGTTCTGCTCCATAGGCCTGCCCACACATAGTTTCCAATCCACTAGCCAGTCCAATCTAAAAGTTAAAATGTATCAGTAATGAATCATATACATATTCTTCAGCAATAAATGGAAGTTAAAGTAGAATAAATTTCAGAGATAGTGCTGAAAGAATGGCAAGAATAAAGATGATGGACTGCGCAACATGGGCAGCAATTGCTCTTTTACAATAACAGTACATTTTTACGTATAACATATCAGGGTTACATTGTTTAAACTAACGACAAGATTTTTCTAATTTAATGTCAGGTCTACATTCTTAAACGCAGGAAGATTGCGATAGTGAAGAGGACAGATATTTGTATCCAAATAACACTGCATGTAATGTGAACATCATCTTGACTAGTTAGGTCGAATCACTGTACTGCAAAAACAGCTGAATTTCATTTCTGCTGCGCCGGCACCTATACTTTCTTTGAGGAATTATTTTTTGGAGGGAGCTGGAACCTACACTTTCTTTGAGAGATTTCTTTTACTGAGCTGGCACCTATACTTTGATACAATGGACAAGCCTGAATATTTTTACCACACAGCGCCACATGTATACTCACTGGTCACTGTTGATTTGCCACAAGGGTAGTATCAATTTCTGTCATACTTGCAAAGATCAAGCTAGTGTACAGTAAGCATGTGTACCAAGAAGAATATTTTTTATTAAATCGTGGCAACGAGGAAATGTTGGTCGGGCGGTATAAAACTATTCGAAAGCATGAAGGATGATTAAACTAGCACATATTATATATTGCAGAAGAAAACAAGAATTCGATAGTTTAGCAGCAGAAGAAATATTATAACAAACTTAAATTGGTACACAACTTTTATGTGGGTGAAGTACTCTTTTCCTCGCTACACATTATTTTGTCAGTACGTACTTGTAGTTGTAGAAAGATTATTGGATGGTAAGGAGCTTCACGTAAAATGTAAAATTATGTGTATATACACTGGTTATGGTACATAGATGAAACCTCTAGTTACATACATAAAGTTATTACACTAAAGATAAATTATTCAACCAAGTGTGGTGAAAACATATAAATATAATGTGAAGCTACAGTTTTTCAGAAACTACCATTCATTTCTTACATCCTGTGAGCAAGAGCAACTAACCAGGCCATAATTATGTGAGGACTCCAGTCAGATGGCATAATTGTCCGTGTAATAACTAGTTAGAAAATACTTTGGGATAATACTCTTTTGCAGCTATCAATTTGCATTCTACTAGCTTCTCGTTTTTCCTTATTATGATGGATGAAATTATACTTAAGCATCCATAATTGGGTTTAATCTATAAACAGGTACCAACTTATAAGTTACATCCGCAATTAAAATAGGAGCATAGGAACCAGAAATCTCTCACACCGGATCGAAAGAAGATGGCCCAGATCAACCTATACCATAATACGCCCTAAATAAGCCCACTTTGCACTTAATAGCAGGATATTTGGAATCCATGTTGATCTATACCATCAAAATTTTGATATGAGGGCTGAGACTTAAGTGCTTATTATCTTCTGGTGACAGTATAGTTGTACCAGATATGCTTTTTGATGCCCAAATCTAACCAAAACGAATAGGAAACATTAAAGTAATCTAAGCTCAAGTGTGCCTTTAGCCTATGATAAGCAGTGCAAACACATACACCGTGTTTAGGAAGAAAATGATTTGAATTAAAAACGTGAACCTGAAGACCCCTTAATTAGTGTTACCAGATATCACCATCAAGTGAGGAGTCGTGACACACACGGACATTGGAAGCACTCAAGTTCAAAACTGAAGCCAAAAGCACACACTAACAAAAGGTGCTACCTAAGGGTGAATGATCCTTGCATACCAAATTAGCAGAAAACACACAGGGCTTTTCATGCCACCGGGGTTAAGCGTGCTTGACTTGCGGCCATGAACTACCTGTTGTAAACCAGTACTGGCTAGGCGGAGCATTACTGCAAGCACCTGATGGGCAGAATTCCTATGGATCTGGTCACTGTAGAGTCGTTTGATTCGTAGGGATGAGGCAAAGGAAAATTTCCTTTGGGTGCGCCATTTTAAAGGGAAAAATGAATGAAACTGAAAACCCAGAATGACCTCATTTTCAGATTCATGTGTTTCACAATTTATCATGCGACTCAATCAACTCCCATCACATTTTGTGTGTGTGTGTTTCAATTCATTTTAAACACGCGTATATTTAACATATTCTTCTGCTTTCCTGTGTTAAGAATCGGCGGTGGAGGCACGATAATTATATGAGGAAAGGCCGGGCCGATGAAATAGAGCGGAATCACTAATACTAGGGATGGCAGGAGCACTAAAAATATAAGTTTGAGGGGGATTCGAATAGAAATCGGGGTTGCAAAAAAAAAATCATGCTAGGGCGGGCGGCCCCCTGCTGGAGTGCTGGTCGTCCTGTCCCCAGATCAAATCATGCACATGAATGAGGAACAACAAACACCGGCCAAAAAAATGAATGTCCCGTCCTCTCTGACTCTCTCTCTCTCTCTCGCTGTGCAGAAACAGTGCCTCCGTGACAACGCACCCAAAAAAGTGACGATGAGCAGCAGCAATCGCATACAGACCGGCGGGCGCTTTTATATTAAGCAAAAGTAAAAAAAAATGTGGAAAGTCAATGATGGCGGTAGCGAGAGCTCACGAGGATGCTGAAGCCGAAGACGTTGGTGAGGGAGTTGGCGATGGCGGCGCCGGCGAGCGCGACCTCGCCGAGGTGGCCGACCATGACGGTGGAGATGAGCTGCATCATGAGCTGCAGCAGCGCGACCGCGATCATGGGCGCCGCCAGCGCCACCAGCCGGCCGGACTCCTCCACCGCCTCGCGCCACCACCGCCGCCCCGTTGTCTCATTACAGCTGCTCTCCCTCGCGAGCAGCAGCGGCGCCTCGGAAGAGGAAGACATGGCGAATTGGCGATAGCTGGCGCCTCCCGGACGGACGGACGGACGGAGTCAGGCAAAGGCTTTGGTCCAGGTGTGGTGTGGGCGTGGAAATGGAATGGAAAATGGAGGGGACGAGCCGCCGCCGCCAGGAACGGGTGAGCGAGCGAGGCAGGTAGGGCTGGGACCGGACTCGGAACTTTCTCATTCCATTTTATGGTCAGGAGGAGGCCCCCTTCGGTTCACGGCACCACAAAGATAGTTGTAACTTCGAGTCCAGGGACACGTGCGCGTGTCGACGACAACGAGGAAATGGCCAAATGGGATAGATTTGCGATCAGGACATCTCCAACTGCCCAACACATCTTGGACGTTTAAATTATCCGCATGTGTCATACGGATCGGAACAACCGTTTATGTTGGAGGTATCACCAGCGATGCGGACACATTTTTTTAGCACAGACACCGTCAAGGTTGTTGGTGGCGGTTTAACGTCCCATCTAGGCCTGCCGCTGGCGATTACCGTTCCCGTGCCACGACAGTCGTTCCCGCGCGTACCCAACAGATTGGCGCGTTTTCGCCGGCGTTTCGTGCGCGGGAAACGATCTGCGCGCCAACGCCGATTCCCGCCTAGCCGTGGATATATATGGTGGACACCGGCGGGGGTGACGGACACACCTCAACCTAAACCCTAGCATCCATCCATGACCGACCACAACCTTAGTTGGATCAAGTTGTTCAGATGTGCCGACAAGTCCACCCGAAGGAGGAGCAGCAAGCCGTCGACGCCTTTCATGCCGAGCAGCTGGACCGGGAGGCGGCAGAGGCGGAGGCGGTAGGGTGCACGCTAGAGCGTCAGCG
This sequence comes from Lolium perenne, assembly GCF_019359855.2. NCBI lineage: Eukaryota > Viridiplantae > Streptophyta > Magnoliopsida > Poales > Poaceae > Lolium > Lolium perenne. The sequence goes on along the minus strand of NC_067248.2, from coordinate 120,564,737 downwards.
CTTGTTGGCGAGTAGGGAGGAAATCACCGACTCTAGGGCGGAACTCTAGGCCGAGCTCGCCGAGGCCAGGGCGGAGCTGACGGAGGCGCGGCTGCCTGCGGCCCCACCCGCAGACGCCGTCATCCACGACATCGCCGATGATGAAAAGGACATACCCAGACGCTTCGAGGGCGTCGACGACCAGCGGGTTCTGCTCGCATCGTTCGAGAGCCTACCTAGGGACGCCCAGCGCCGTTAGGCTTGGGCAGCGGAGGAGGAAGCCCACAGCTATGCGATCGCCATGGCTCAGGGATACATGTGCTCCGGCCTGTATTCGGTCGCGCGCAGGGGACCTTCTCGCGCGCGGGTCGAGCAGGAGAACCGGGACCTGGCGGACGCCATCGCCGCCAGGGACGATGCGGTGGCGGCGGCGGCTAGGGACGGGACCCGCTACCATGCCCACATGGCGGTAGTGGAGGCGGCGACAACGGAGGACGCAGTGGAGGAGACGGCGGAGGCGGCGGCGAAGATAGTCCAGTGGGACTCCTCTTTAGCCGAGGCCCTCGAACGCCGCAGGCGGCAGGAAGAGATGTCCGATCTCTGTAAAGATGGTTGACGAGGGAGCTCCTGAACAATTCCCACCATGAGGAGCTTAGGGTTGACGGAATCCTGCAGGTTAACACTAGACATCGGATACTAAACGAACAGGAGCGAGATTTACCCAGATTCGGGGCCCTCGATGAGGTAAAACCTTACTCCTGCTTGTCTGATCTTGATTTATCGATGAAAATAGGTTACAATGTGGCAGCCGATAGACTGCTAAGGTGAACTCGTCGGCAGGCAAGATTTCTAGGGTTGGTATATGCTAGATTGTGTTGATTGCGTAGGTGTCCTTCGGCAGGCCCTCTCCTGGCCTTTATATAGGAGGCCAGGTCCCGAGAGTCATGTCCGAACTCGACTAGGTTACATCAAGATCTAACCTATCCTTTCCTTTATTTACGTCTTTTCACCTTGTTCGTCAAGAATGCGTCTTCTTGTAAGTCTTCTTTCTTGTAACCGACTTATGGGCCCACCTTGGATTATGGAACTCCTCATGGGCCCCTTGTTGGGCCAAAGGAGCTTCCTCAGCATCATGGGCAAGAAGAGGACCCCGCGACATCTGGCGCTACTGTGAGCGCCGCTGGTTCAAGGGCGCCAACCGCCGCGCACAAATCTGGTGTTGCTGTTAAGGACCCTCAATGCGACTGTTCATCCTCCACCATCACCAAGCGTGATGAGAACAAACTGAGGAGCTTGGGGCTAATTTCAGCGAACGAGAAGGATGTCATCTTCCCAGGTTCCAATTCTCGCCCCAATCCTACCACTGGTTTCACGGTCATGTTTTTGGCGTTTCTTCACCGTGGGTTGTCCCACCTAGCCCACAATTTTCTCCGATGCCTCCTCTTTTCCTATGGCATTCAACTCTGGCAGCTGACTCAAACTCTATCTTGCATCAGGCGATTTTCATCACCGTTTGTGAGGCCTTTCTCGGTATCGACCCCCACTGGGGTCTGTGGAGGAAGATATTCTTCGTCAAGCGCCACAGCGGGGGTGGTGGCCCTCATGTCGTCGGAAGAGGAAGACATGGGCCCCTTGTTGGGCCAAAGGAGGTAGACCAATGTCGGGTACCCGAAGGGTAATGCCCACATCAGTAGCCCCCGAGTGACTGGCCGAAGCGAAGTTTCGGGCAGAGACTAAAGTTGCCTTCATCCGAACATCTTGATCAGTTGAAGAAGATGGAGCCTTCATGCTCGTAGTAACATTGAAATTACTTGATATTGGGTGCGCTCCCAACGCTCCCGATGGAAGTAGCCCCCGAGTCTAGGGACGGATGTTTGCAACCGCACGTAGACTCAAGTTGTACTACTCGAGGATCTTGCTATCGATATTTTTGAACTTTCTTCTTCATCCGATACTTTGAGTATATAGAGTCCTCTGAGACTTCGGGTGAAGCCGAAAAATTGATCGTACGTAAAGGATAAAAGTAACGAGCCTAGTTTCATTCGGCAAACCGATATTGGTTAACTGCCGAAGGCAAAACAACGTTACTCTACACAGGTTCAAGTACCCTGGCCCAAACCTGGATTTGCTGGAACATTCGGGTCCATTTTTCTTTGAATTCTTTCTGTTGTCGATTCCTTTGTTGTTTTTTATCGGGTGCACGTCCAGCGCTCCCGATGGGAGTAGCCCCCGAGTCCATGGATGACTGTGAATTAGTCATGCTTAGGCTTTGTAAGTTGTGTATCCAAATGTTGTAGATCCCTTCGAGTGCTTCGTTATAGAGGATTCAATGTCTTTGATGACATCAGTAATGACGTAGCATCTGCGGCAGCTCGATTGACAGGACGTGACCTAGCGGGCCTACCCTATATTTGCGCCGTCAGTTAAGAAAGGATCGGTCCTTGCGTGTTGACCGATGCGTTTCCTCGATTCTCGTGCATAGTGGGGGTCGTGGGCCGTCGGTTTCTCTTCACTTGCGACATGTGTGGACTTAGACTCCCGTCCATTTTCCTTGATGCGGATTTGGCGTCCAAGATCTGTGGCGACTTTTCCTTTACAAAAATGGAGGTTGACGAGGGTGCTCCTCGGCAATGCCCACCATGAGGGGCTTAGGGTTGACGGAATCCTACAGGCTAGCACGAGACATCGGATACCAAACAAACGGGGAGAGATATTTACCCAAGTTCGGGGCCCTCGATGAGGTAAAACCCTTATTTTCTGCTTGTCTGATCTTGATTATCGAATATATCGAGTTACAATGGGGTAGCCGATAGGCTGCTATGGTCGGCTCGCCGAGAGGCAAGGATTCTAGGTTTTTAGCTCTAACTTGCGGTGGTTTTACGTATTTATGTTGTGTTGTTCGGCATGCCCCCTCCTGGCCTTTATATAGCAAGCCATGTCTCGAGAGTCCTATCCGAACTCGACTAGGTTACAATGAGATATATTCTAGTCTTTCCTTTAACGATGTTTTCTTGCCTTGTTCATCAAAAATTCATCTTCTAGTAGGTCACCTTTGCTAGAACCGACGTATAGGTCCACCTTGGTTGTTGGGCAATCTTCATGGACCCCTAGTTGGGCCGGAGGAGTGATACGTCTCAAACGTATCCATAATTTCTTATGTTCCATGCTACTTTTATGATGATACTCACATGTTTTATACACATTATATGTCATTATTATGCATTTTCCGGCACTAACCTATTGACGAGATGCCGAAGAGCCGATTCTTTGTTTTCTGCTGTTTTTGGTTTCAGAAATCCTACAAAGGAAATATTCTCGGAATTGGACGAAATCAACGCCCAGGGTCTTATTTTTCCACGAAGCTTCCAGAAGACCGAAGGGATCACGAAGTGGGGCGACGAGGCGCCACCACACTAGGGCCGCGCGGCCAACGGGGGGCCCGCGCCGCCCTAGCGTGTGGGGCCCCTGTCAGCCCTCCAACTCCGCCCTTCCGCCTACTTAAAGCCTTCGTCGCGAAACCCTCAGTACCGAGAGCCACGATATGGAAAACCTTCCAGAGACGCCGCCGCCGCCAATCCCATCTCGGGGGATTCAGGAGATCGTCTCCGGCACCCTGCTGGAGAGGGGAATCATCTCCCGGAGGTCTCTTCATCGCCATGATCGCATCCGGATCGATGTGTGAGTAGTTCACCCCTAGACTATGGGTCCATAGCAGTAGCTAGATGGTTGTCTTCTCCTCATTGTGCTATCATGTTAGATCTTGTGAGCTGCCTATCATGATCAAGATCATCTATTTGTAATGCTACATGTTGTGTTTGTTGGGATCCGATGAATATGGAATACTATGTCAAGTTGATTATCAATCTATCATATATGTTGTTTATGTTCTTGCATGTTCTCCGTTGCTAGTAGAGGCTCTGGCCAAGTTGATACTTGTAACTCCAAGAGGGAGTATTTATGCTCGATAGTGGGTTCATGCCTCCATTGAATGCAGGACGATGTGAGAAAGTTCTAAGGTTGTGGATGTGCTGTTGCCACTAGGGATAAAACACCAATGCTTTGTCTAAGGATATTTGTGTTGATTACATTACGCACCATACTTAATGCAATTGTCTGTTGTTTACAACTTAATACCGGAAGGGGTTCGGATGATAACCTAAAAGTGGACTTTTTAGGCATAGATGCATGCTAGATAGCGGTCTATGTACTTTGTCGTAATGCCCTGATTAAATCTCATAGTACTCATCATGATATATGTATGTGCATTGTTATGCCTTATTTATTTGTCAATCGCCCAACTGTAATTTGTTCACCCAACATGCTATTTATCTTATGGGAGAGACACCACTAGTGAACTGTGGACCCCGGTCCATTCTTTACATCTGAAATACAATCTACTCCAATTGTTCTTTACTGTTCTTCGCAAACAAACATCATCTTCCACACTATACGGTTAATCCTTTGTTTACAGCAAGCCGGTGAGATTGACAACCTCACTGTTACGTTGGGGCAAAGTACTTTGATTGTGTTGTGCAGGTTCCACGTTGGCGCCGGAATCACTGGTGTTGCGCCGCACTACACTCCGTCACCAACGACCTTCACGTGATCCTTGACTCCTACTGGTTCGATAAACCTTGGTTTCTTACTGAGGGAAACTTGCTGCTACACGCATCACACCTTCCACTTGGGGTTCCCAACGGGCGCGTGCTTTACGCGTATCAAGCTAAATTTCTGGCGCCGTTGCCGGGGAGATCAAGACACGCTGCAAGGGGAGTCTCCCACATCCAATCTCTTTACTTTGTTTTTGTCTTTCTTTACTTTATGTACTGCTTTGTTTGCCCTTTATATCAAAAATACAAAAAAAATTAGTTGCTAGCTTTACTTTATTTACTGTCTTGATATCTATATTAAAAACACAAAAAAAAATTAGTTACTTGCATTTACTTTATTTAGTTTTCTTTATTTACTACTGTTAAAATGAATACTCCTGAAAACACTAAGTTGTGTGACTTCACTAGCACAAATAATAATGATTTCCTATGCACACCTATTGCTCCACCTGCTACTACAGCAGAATTCTTTGAAATTAAACCTGCTTTACTAAATCTTGTCATGAGAGAGCAATTTTCTGGTGTTAGTTCTGATGATGCTGCTACCGATCTTAATAATTTTGTTGAACTTTGTGAAATGCAAAAGTATAAGGATGTAGATGGTGACATTATAAAATCAAAATTGTTTCCTTTCTCCTTAAGAGGAATAGCTAAAGATTGGTTGCTATCTTTGCCTAAGAATAGTATTGATTCATGGACTAAATGTAAAGATGCTTTCATTGGTAGATATTATCCTCCTGCTAAAATTATATCTTTGAGAAGTAGCATAATGAATTTTAAGCAATTGGATAATGAACATGTTGCTCAAGCATGAGAGAGAATGAAATCTTTGGTGAAGAATTGCCCAACCCATGGACTAACTATGTGGATGATCATCCAAACCTTCTATGCAGGATTGAATTTTTCTTCGCGGAACCTATTGGATTCAGCTGCTGGAGGAACCTTTATGTCCATCACTTTGGGGGCGGCAACAAAGCTTCTTGATAATATGATGATCAATTACTCTGAATGGCACACTGAAAGGGCTCCACAAGGTAAGAAGGTAAATTCTGTTGAAGAAACCTCCTCCTTGAGTGATAAGATTGATGTGATTATGTCTATGCTTGTGAATGGTAGATCTAATGTTGATCCTAATAATGTTCCTTTAGCTTCATTGGTTGCTCAAGAAGAGAATGTTGATGTGAATTTCATTAAAAGTAATAATTTCAACAACAATGCTTATAGGAATAATTCTGGTAACAACTATAGGCCATATCCTTCTGCTAATAGTAATGGTTATGGTAATTCTTATGGGAATTCTTACAACAATAATAGGAGTGTACCCCCTGGTCTTGAAGCCATGCTTAAAGAATTTATTAGTACACAAACTTCTTTTAACAAATCTGTTGAGGAAAAGCTTGATAAAATCGATATTCTTGCTTCTAAGGTTGATAGACTTGCCTCTGATGTTGATCTTTTAAAATTGAAAGTTATGCCTAATAATGATAATGATAATAAGATTGTTACTACAGCAAACGCCATCCAAGTTCGAATTAATGAAAATATTAGATTGATGGCTGAATTGCATACTAGGTGGGAAAAAGAAGAAAACGAAAAACTTGCTAAAGAGAATAATGTAGCTAAAGTTTGGACTATTACCACCACTAGTAATGATAATGATTCACATGTTGCTAAACCTCCTACTATCAATGGTAAAATAATTGGTGTTGGCAATTGATACGTCTCCAACGTATCTATAATTTCTGATGCTCCATGCTTGTTTTATGACAATACCTACATGTTTTGTTCACACTTTATATCGTTTTGATGCGTTTTCCGGAACTAACCTATTGACGAGATGCCGAAGTGCCAGTTCCTGTTTTCTGCTGTTTTTGGTTTCAGAAATCCTAGTAAGGAAATATTCTCGGAATTGGACGAAATCAACGCCCAGCATCTTATAATTCCACGAAGCTTCCAGAACACCGGAGAGGCACCAGAGGGGAGCCCTGGTGGCCCCACACGTGTGGGCGGCGCGGCCAAGGAGCCAGGCGTGCCCCCCTACTATGTGGGTCCCCCGTGGCCCTTCCGACTCCGCCTCTTCGCCTATAAGAAGCCCCCTGACCTAAATCTTCGATACGGAAAAGCCACGGTACGAGAAACCTTCCAGAGCCGCCGCCATCGCGAAGCCAAGATCTGGGGGATAGGAGTCTCAGTTCCAGCACGCTGCCGGGACGGGGAAGTGCCCCCGGAAGGCATCTCCATCGACACCACCGCCATCTTCATCACCGCTGCTGTCTCCCATGAGGAGGGAGTAGTTCTCCATCGAGGCTAAGGGCTGTACCGGTAGCTATGTGGTTAATCTCTCTCCTATGTACTTCAATACAATGATCTCGTGAGCTGCCTTACATGATTGAGATTCATATGAGCTTTGTATCACTATTAGTCTATGTGCTACTCTTGTGATGTTATTAAAGTAGTCTATTCCTCCTTCACGGTGTAATGGTGACAGTGTGTGCATCATGTAGTTATTGGCGTAGGTTATGATCATAATCTCTTGCAGGTTATGGAGTTAATTATTACTATGATAGTATTGATGTGATCTATTCCCCCTTCATAGTGTAAAGGTGACAGTGTGTATGCTATGTTAGTACTCGGTTTAAATTGCAAAGATCTATTATGCTCTAAGGTTACTTAAACATGAATACCGAATGTTGTGGAGCTTGTTAACTCCGGCATTGAGGTGCTCTTGTAGCCCTACACAACGAATGGTGTTCATTATCAAACAAGAGTATATGTAGCACAAAGGAAGAGAACTTATTTATTATGTGATCAATGTTGAGAGTGTCCACTAGTGAAAGTATGATCCCTAGGCCTTGTTTCCAATACTGCAAACACCGCTTATTCTTTGTTACATTTGCATGTTTACTCGCTGCCATATTTTATTCAGATTGCTATTACCACTCATATACATCCATACTACTTGTATTTCACTATCTCTTCGCCGAACTAGTGCACCTATACATCTGACAAGTGTATTAGGTGTGTTGGGGACTTCTTGTATCGTGATTGCAGGGTTGCTTGAGAGGGATATCTTTCACCTCTTCCTCCCTGAGTTCGATAAACCTTGGGTGATCCACTTAAGGGAAACTTGCTGCTGTTCTACAAACCTCTGCTCTTGGAGGCCCAACACTGTCTACAAGAATAGAAGCACCCGTAGACATCAGCAATGTTTCTACTCCTAGTGCAAAGCGTGCAAAACTGCCTGAAACTGCTGAAACTGTTTGTGATAAAACTGCTGAAATTTTTCAAAATATTAGGGACAATGATCCCATTGCTGTAGATCATAATGGTTTAGATTTTGATGATTGTCACATCTCTGAAGTTATAAAGTTCTTACAAAAACTTGCTAAAAGTCCCAGTGCTAGTGCTATAAATTTGGCCTTTACAAAACATATTACAAATGCTCTCATAAAAGCTAAAGAAGATAAACTAAAACTTGAAACTTCTATTCCTAGGAAGTTAGAAGATGGTTGGGAGCCCATTATTAAGATGAGGGTCAATGATTTTGATTGTAATGCTTTATGTGATCTTGGTGCAAGTATTTCTGTTATGCCTAAGAAAATCTATGATATGCTTGACTTGCCACCATTGAAAAATTGTTATTTGGATGTTAAACTCGCTGATAATGCTATAAAGAAACCTTTGGGGAGGATTGATAATGTTCGTATTATGGTTAACAATAACCTTGTCCCCGTTGATTTTGTTGTCTTGGATATTGAATGCAATGCATCTTGTCCCATTATATTGGGAAGACCTTTTCTTCGAACTGTTGGTGCTACCATTGATATGAAGGAAGGTAATATTAAATATCAATTTCCTCTCAAGAAAGGTATGGAACACTTCCCTATAAAGAGAATGAAGTTACCTTATGATTCTATTATTAGAACAAATTATGATGTTGATGCTTCATCTCTTGATGTTACTTGATTCACACTTTCCGCGCCTAGCTGAAAGGCGTTAAAGAAAAGCGCTTATGGGAGACAACCCATTATTTTACTTCTGCACTTTGTTTTATATTTGAGTCTTGGAAGTTGTTACTACTGTAGCAACCTCTCCTTATCTTTATTTTATTGCATTGTTGTGCCAAGTAAAGTCTTTGATAGTAAAGTCAATACTAGATTTGGATTACTGCGCAGAAACAGATTTCTTGTTGTCACGAATTTGAGTAGAATTCTCTGTAGGTAACTCAGAAAAATCTTCCAATTTACGTGTGTGATCCTCAGATATGTACGCAACTTTCATTCAATTTGAGCATTTTCATCTGAGCAAGTTAAGTGCCCCAGAAAAATTCATCTTTACGGACTGTTTTGTTTTGACAGATTCTGCCTTTTATTTCGCATTGCCTGTTTTGCTATGCTTGATGGATTTCTTTGTTCCATTAACTTTCAGTAGCTTTGTGCAATATCCAGAAGTGTTAAGAATGATTATGTCACCTCTGAATATATGAATTTTCAATTATGCACTAACCCTCTAATGAGTTTGTTTCGAGTTTGGTGTGGAGGAAGTTTTCAAGGGTCAAGAGAGGAGGAGGATACAATATGATCAAGAAGAGTGAAAAGTCTAAGCTTGGGGATGCCCCCGTGGTTCATCCCTGCATATTTCAAGAAGACTCAAGCATCTAAGCTTGGGGATGCCCAAGGCATCCCCTTCTTCATCGACAACTTATCAGGTCACCTCTAGTGAAACTATATTTTTATTCAGTCACATCTTATGTGCTTTACTTGGAGCGTCTGTTTATTTTTATTTTTGTTTTGTTTGAATAAAATCGGATCCTAGCATTCTTTGTGTGGGAGAGAGACACGCTCCGCTGTTGCATATGAACACATGTGTTCTTAGCTTTATTCTTAATGTTCATTGCGAAGGTTGAACTACTTCGTTCATTGATATATGGTTGGAAACGGAAAATGCTTCATGTGGTAAATGGTATAATGTCTTGAATAATTTGATACTTGGCAATTGTTGTGCTCATATAGATCATGTTTAAGCTCTTGCATCTGGGGGACAGGAGTCTCTGTTCCGGCACGCCACTGGGACGGGGAAGTGCCCCCGGAAGGCATCTCCATCGACACCACCGCCATCTTCATCACCGCTGCTGTCTCCCATGACGAGGGAGTACTTCTCCATCGAGGCTAAGGGTTGTACCGGTAGCTATGTGGTTAATCTCTCTCCTATGTACTTCAATACAATGATCTCATGAGCTGCCTTACATGATTGAGATTCATATGAGCTTTGTATCACTATTAGTCTATGTGCTACTCTTGTGATGTTATTAAAGTAGTCTATTCCTCCTTCACGGTGTAATGGTGACAGTGCGTGCATCGTGTAGTTCTTGGCGTAGGTTATGATCATAATCTCTTGTAGGTTATGGAGTTAATTATTACTATGATAGTATTGATGTGATCTATTCCCCCTTCATAGTGTAAAGGTGACAGTGTGTATGCTATGTTAGTACTCGGTTTAAATTGCAAAGATCTGTTATGCTCTAAGGTTACTTAAACATGAATACCGAATGTTGTGGAGCTTGTTAACTCCGGCATTGAGGTGCTCTTGTAGCCCTACACAACGAATGGTGTTCATTATCAAACAAGAGTATATGTAGCACAAAGGAAGAGAACTTATTTATTATGTGATCAATGTTGAGAGTGTCCACTAGTGAAAGTATGATCCCTAGGCCTTGTTTCCAATACTGCAAACACCGCTTATTTACTGTTCTATTGCATGTTTACTCGCTGCCATATTTTATTCAGATTGCTATTACCACTCATATACATCCATACTACTTGTATTTCACTATCTCTTCGCCGAACTAGTGCACCTATACATCTGATAAGTGTATTAGGTGTGTTGGGGACACAAGAGACTTCTTGTATCGTGATTGCAGGGTTGCTTGAGAGGGATATCTTTGACCTCTTCCTCCCTGAGTTCGATAAACCTTGGGTGATCCACTTAAGGGAAACTTGCTGCTGTTCTACAAACCTCTGCTCTTGGAGGCCCAACACTGTCTACAAGAATAGAAGCACCCGTAGACATCAAGCACTTTTCTGGCGCCGTTGCCGGGGAGGAAAGGTAAAAGGCACTCACACTCCGGTCCCAGGTAACTAAGTACTTTTCTGTTGCTGTTGTGTGTGTGCTCGAAGCTATTTCCTTTAGATCCTGCAATTGCATCTTTTTGTTTCTTGTTAAACACTAGTAAGGCATAATGGAAAACATCTGTGAGCTTTTTAAACTATTTCCTGAGTCAAGACATGAATGGTTTAATGCGAAAATTAAAAAACCTATGGAACCTTATTTGCATGCTAGTAGTAATATTAGTATGAATGCTTTGAACACCATTGTTGATAATGATATAGAAAATTCTAAGCTTGGGGAGGTCGGTTTTGATGAAAATGATCTCTTTAGCCCTCCGGGTATTGAGGAGAAAGTTTATGTTGATTATGATATGCCTCCCATATATGATGATTATAATGATAGTGGTCTTTTGGTGCCGCCTACTATGGAGAGTAAATCTTATTATGATTATACTATGCTTCCTACACTTGATGAGAATAATAATGATAGCTACTTTGTTGAATTTGCTCCCACTACAACTAATAAAATTGATTATGCTTATGTGGAGAGTAATGATACTTTTATGCATGTGAATAAAAATGCTTTATGTGATACTTATATTGTTGAGTTTGTTCATGATGCTACTGAAAGTTATTATGAGAGAGGTAAACATGGTTATATGCATCTTAATAATATTAAGTTTCCCCTCTTTATGTTGAGAATTTTGAAGTTGCGCTTGTATTGCCTTCTTATGCTTGTCACTTTGTTCTTCATGAATTTGTTTATTTACAAGATTCCTTTTCATAGGAAGTGGGTTAGACTTAAAATTGTTTCTTATTTGCTTCTTGATGCTCTCTTTTACTTCAACTCTTATTTCTTGCGAGTGCATCATTAAAATTGCTGAGCCCATCTTAATGGCTATAAAGAAAGCACTTCTTGGGAGATAACCCATGTGTTTATTTTACTACAGTACTTTTGTTTTATATTTGAGTCTTGGAAGTTGTTACTACTGTAGAAACCTCTCCTTATCTTTATTTTACTGCATTGTTGTGCCAAGTAAAGTCTTTGATACTAGGGTTGATACTAGATTTGGATTACTGCGCAGAAACAAATTTCTGTCTGTCACGAATTTGGGCAGGGTTCTCTATAGGTAACTCAGAAAAATCTGCCAATTTACGTGCGTGATCCTCAGATATGTACGCAACTTTCATTTAATTGGAGCATTTTCATCTGAGCAAGTCCAGTGCCTCTAAAAAATTCGTCTTTATGGACTGTTCTGTTTTGACAGATTCTGCCTTTTATTTCGCATTGCCTCTTTTGCTGTGTTGGATGGATTTCTTTGTTCCATTAACTTCCAGTAGCTTTGTGCAATGTCCAGAAGTATTAAGAATGATTGTGTCACCTCTGAACATGTGAATTTTTGATTATGCACTAACCCTCTAATGAGTTTGTTTTAAGTTTGGTGTGGAGGAAGTTTTCAAGGGTCAAGAGAGGAGGATGATATACTATGATCAAGAAGAGTGAAGAGTCTAAGCTTGGGGATGCACCCGTGGTTCATCCCTGCATATTTCAAGAAGACCCAAGTGATACGTCTCCGACGTATCGATAATTTCTTATGTTCCATGCCACATTATTGATGTTATCTACATGTTTTATGCACACTTTATGTCATATTCGTGCATTTTCTGGAACTAACCTATTAACAAGATGCCGAAGTGCCAGTTCCTGTTTTCTGCTGTTTTTGGTTTCAGAAATCCTAGTAACGAAATATTCTCGGAATCGGACGAAATCAACGCCCAGGTTCCTATTTTTCCCGGAACCATCCAGAACACCCGAGAGCCGCCAGAGGGGAGCCCTGGGGGCCCCATGCCACACCCTGGCGCGGCCAGAGGGGGGGCCGCGCCGCCCTATGGTGTGGGCCCCCCAGAAGCCCTCCTGCGCCGCCTCTTCGCCTATATAAAGCCCCTGGATCGAAAACCCTGAGGCGTTCGACGAAAACCACAGAAACCTTCCAGAGCCGCCGCCATCGCGAGGCCAAGATCTGGGGGACAGGAGTCTCTGTTCCGGCACGCTGCCGGAGCGGGGAAGTGCCCCCGGAAGGCTTCTCCATCGACACCGCTGCCATCTCCACCGCCATCTTCATCACCGCTGCTGCTCCCATGAGGAGGGAGTAGTTCTCCATCGAGGCTCGGGGCTGTACCGGTAGCTATGTGGTTAATCTCTCTCCATGTACTTCAATACAATGATCTCATGAGCTGCTTTACATGATTGAGATTCATATGAGTTTTGTATCACTACTATCTATGTGCTACTCTAGCAAAGTTATTAAAGTAGTTCTGTTCCTCCTGCACGTGTGTAAAGGTGACAGTGTGTGCACCGTGTTAGTACTTGGTTTATGCTATGATCATGATCTCTTGTAGATTGCGAAGCTAACTATTGCTATGATAATATTGATGTGATCTATTCCTCCTACATATGCATGAAGGTGACAGTGTGCATGCTATGTTAGTACTTGGTTTAGTCTATTGATCTATCTTACACTATAAGGTTACTTAAATATGAACAAATTGTGGAGCTTGTTAACTCCGGCATTGAGGGTTCGTGTAATCCTACGCAATGCGTTCATCATCCAACAAAAGTGTAGAGTATGCATTTATCTATTCTGTTATGTGATCAATGTTGAGAGTGTCCACTAGTGAAAGTCTAATCCCTAGGCCTTGTTCCTAAATACTGCGTTACTACTGCTTGTTTCTTGTTTCTTTGCGTTACTACTGCTGCAATACTACCACCATCAACTACACGCCCAGCAAGCTATTTTACGGCACCGTTGCTACTGCTCATACTTATTCATACCACCTGTATTTCACTATCTCTTCGCCGAACTAGTGCACCTATTAGGTGTGTTGGGGACACAAGAGACTTCTTGCTTTGTGGTTGCAGGGTTGCATGAGAGGGATATCTTTGACCTCTTCCTCCCTGAGTTCGATAAACCTTGGGTAATCCACTTAAGGGAAAACTTGCTGCTATTCTACAAACCTCTGCTCTTGGAGGCCCAACACTGTCTACAGGAAAGGAGGGGGAACGTAGACATCAAGCACTTTTCTGGCGCCGTTGCCGGGGAGGAAAGGTAAAAGGCACTCATACTTCGGTTCCAGGTAAAGTACTTTTCTGGCGCCATTGTGTTTGTGCTCGAAGCTATTTCCTTTAGATCCTGCAATTGCAACTTTTTGTTTCTTGTTTACACTAGTAAGGCATAATGGAAAACATCTGTGAGCTCTTTGTACTATTTCCTGAGTCAAGACATGAATGGTTTAATGCGAAAATTAAAAAACCTATGGAATCTTATTTGCATGCTAGTAGCAATGATGTTAGTATGAACACTTTGAATACCATTGTTGCTAATGATATGGAAAATCCTAAGCTTGGGGAAGCTGGTTTTGATGAGCATGATCTTTTTAGTCCCCCAAGCATTGAGGAGGAAATTTACTTTGATGATACTTTGCCTCCTATTTATGATGATTATAATGATAGTAGTCTTTTGGTACCACCTACTATGGAGAGTAAATTTGATTATGATTACAATATGCCTCCTATATTTGATGATAGCTACTTTGTTGAATTTGCTCCCACTATTACTAATAAAATTGATTATGCCTATGTGGAGAGTAATAATTTTATGCATGAGACTCATGATAAGAATGCTTTATGTGATAGTTATATTGTTGAGTTTGCTCATGATGCTACTGAAAGTTATTATGAGAGAGGAAAATATGGTTGTAGAAATTTTCATGTTACTAAAATACCTCTCTATGTGCTGAAATTTTTGAAGCTACACTTGTTTTATCTTCCTATGCTTGTTACTTTGCTCTTCATGAACTTGTTTATTTACAAGATTCCTATGCATAGGAAGCATGTTAGACTTAAATGTGTTTTGAATTTGCCTCTTGATGCTCTCTTTTGCTTCAAATACTATTTCTTATGAGTGCATCATTAAAACTGCTGAGCCCATCTTAATGGCTATAAAGAAAGAACTTCTCGGGAGATAACCCATGTGTTATTTTGCTACAGTACTTTGTTTTATATTTGTGTCTTGGAAGTTGTTTACTACTGTAGCAACCTCTCCTTATCTTAGTTTTGTGTTTTGTTGTGCCAAGTAAAGCCGTTGATAGAAAAGTAAGGGGATTTCTATTTTCGTGCCCTCGGTTCCTTAGTTGTGCTCAGTTTTCCCCAGCCCCTTAGTTTTTCCTCAGTTTTCCCCAAAACCTTGTCTGAAACCCGCAGAAGGAGCTCAGACGGAAGGAATCCCGTTAGTTGACGTTGGTTGGTGCTGGCAAGTGGGGCCGCTGTTGGTGCCCCGCAGTGGACACGTCTTCACTTATCCAGATCATCGTGGGACCCACAACTTGTCCACGTTAAGTGCGCCGGACCCACAGCTTACCCAGGTGACCGTTGCAAAATGGGAGCCCGAGCCAGCCCCGCGCCCGTGCCCGTGCCATTGCTTCGCCTTTCTTTCTCCGCGCCCCATTGTTCTTCTTCTCCGCCAGCGGCAGCCCTTCTCCGGTAGGCGGGTGATGTCTAGTTTCTCTTCGACCTCCCGTTCTTCATGGCCGCAGTATGGACCCGTGCCTTTGACAAGATGCCCTGACTGCCCACGCCAGGAGCCTCTGAAGCGGTCGATCTGTAAGACGGACGAGAACGGCAACCGTGGACGTGAGTTCGTTGCATGCGAGAGCTTGCCATATAGAGAGGGGGATAAGGTTAGATCTCGCTCCAATTTCTCTGTTTTCTCTCGATTTTCTTGTTATTCCCTCGAATTTGGGATTTAGGGTTCACGTTGTTGTTTTCAGATCTTGAAGAAATGCAGGCATTTCGAGTGGATCGATGTGTACGTTCAGAGGCTTCAGTTGCAGGAATCAATTGGCGCTATTGGGGGCGCAATTTGGGAGGGGGACTTCTTTGTAGAGAATGCGGCGGAGAGAGGAGCCGTTCCGATTAGGGACCTTCCGATTATGCCTAATGCTCCCAATGCGAAGCTGGTGGAAGTGAAGGGAGAAGCGAAGAAAATGAACAAGCAGTTAAGGCAGTGATCGAGTTGAAGAAGCAAGCTAATCTGATGGCTGGTTGTTTTTTTTGTTGTATAATTACGATCGGATTCTTATCATTGCTCACCAGGCGCTAGAAGTTGTTACAAGGGATACCTTGTTACAAATCCATTATTGATTACATGTACTTGTAGTTGTTTTCAAAGTTAGTGTGTGCATTCACCGAAATTACCAACTATATTCCCTAAAAGAAAAGGAAAGCTAAAGATCGTTGATAATTGTTAGAGGGGTGACAAATAATGCAATCACCGAAATCCGCAAATATGTATGCCTCATGTTTATACCAAAATTATACCACTTTTAGGCCTTTCCAAAATACCAATACCATATCCCAAACTATATTCCCTAAAAGAAAAGGACAGCTAAAGATAGTTGATAATTGTTAGAGGGGTGACAAATAATGCAATCGCCGAAATCCGCAAAAATGTATGCCTCATGTTTATAACAAAATTATACCACTTTTAGGCCGTTTCAAAATACCAATACTATAACCCAAACTATATTCCCTAAAAGAAAAGGACAGCTCAAGATAGTTGATAATTGTTAGAGGGTGACAAATAATGCAATCCCGAAATCCGCAAATATGTATGCCTCATGTTTATACCAAAATTATACCACTTTTAGGCCTTTCCAAAATACCAATACCATATCCCAAACTATATTCCCTAAAAGAAAAGGACAGCTAAAGATAGTTGATAATTGTTAGAGGGGTGACAAATAATGCAATCGCCGAAATCCGCAAAAATGTATGCCTCATGTTTATAACAAAATTATACCACTTTTAGGCCTTTTCAAAATACCAATACTATATCCCAAACTATATTCCCTAAAAGAAAAGGACAGCTCAAGATAGTTGATAATTGTTAGAGGGCTGACAAATAATGCAATCACCGAAATCCGCAAATATGTATGCCTCATGTTTATACCAATACTATATCCCAAACTATATTAAGTGGCAAACTCGTCATTGCATTCTCCACCGACAGAGAGAGAGATGGGTGGCCACGAAGAGAGAGAGAGAGAGAGAGAGAGAGAGAGGTTGCCACGAAGAGACGGATAGGGGTATACTGCCCGTTAGATCAGTGGATCAACGGTTCGTGGAGTCGATCCGTGTGACAACGGCTCAACCAATCAGGATAAGTTTGGGCTTCTCGAGCATTTGTGACGGTACTTGAGGGCAAAACTGAGTAGTACTAAGAATCCAAGGGCACATAAATAGTAAATAGACTAAGGGATTCAAACAAAAGAATTACAAAATGAAAAATGTGTGTTTTGTACAATATAATTCATATTGGGCTACATCAAATTATTTGCAATTCAAATATACATGAGTGTGACAATTATGGCATCATTTAGACAAACTATGTTTTGGGAAAGATGTTTTGCAAAGGGGTTTGGGTGGAAAACCATGCATCTTCATAGCTACACTAGTGATTCTGAGAAGTGGCAATTTGTGGTAAAACTTGATTTATATATGTTTGTTAAGGTTTTCTAGGTGGCAGGTTGCGTACGAAGACTCCATGAGTAGTTGGCACTATGTTTTTATTTTTTTGGATTTTTTTGCGCATGAAATGACTCAATTAGCTATGTTAATCTCATTTGTTGACTCTCTGTTGACCAGCTACCGAGGGTAAAACTGAGTATATTGCACTTGCCGGTCTAAGTCCTCGAGGGGAAAACCGAGTACGAGATAAAATTTACGTATAAGGCCTGAGGTTATAACTGAGTACACCAAACGTCCCAGGGTTAGACTCGGGTAGCGGTGCACGCTGCAGCCGTGCATAGCGGACGCGTGTTGCCGTGCATAGCGGACGCGTGTTGCGGTACACGCCACCTTCGTCTTTATAGAGCCCCTCTTTCTCTCCCTCGACGCACGTTCTCACTGGCTCACTGCAACCGCCTCTCCTGTCCCATCATCTTCTCCACAACCGAAGAAAAACCCCGAAGAAAACCGCCGGCGATGGAGAAGAATGAGATGCCCATTGTCGGCACATCAGCCGCCGCCCCCGTCCAGGCCCCTGTCGCTGCTTCCATCGTAGCAGCCGGCGCATCGGCCGCCGCCCCCGTCGATTGGGACCCGTACGAACCAGTGCAGTACGACGCGCCGGAGAACCCCTACGACACCACCATCGTCGACAACGAGCCGGAGGTAACCCTTTGTTCCCTTGTTCTTATCTCATTTCAATCATTTTGTGTTAGATCTACCGTTATTACGGTTAAATGCATTCCTAGTTCAATCCTTTTTTGTTAGATCTTGCGTTATTACTGTTCGTGCATTCCTAGTTCGATCCTTTTGTGTTAGATCTTGCGTTATTAGTGTTTGTGATTTGCTTTTGTTTAAGATTTGTGCCGATGATGATGAATATTTGGGCATAAATTGATTCAGGAGTTTGGTCGGTAAACAATTGGTGTGTACAAATTTGTTGTGCATGATCTTTGGTTTCTTGACTCAAATCCTGGATATAAGTGTGTCCAATGTAACCGAGGCTACCTCTTTTTCGAGCCCATATTATCATGCATGATTTTTTGTTCACTCTCTGTTCCATCATCGTTGCAATTGACTCCGTGTTTTTGCACGATCTTTGGTGCTACGTGACGGGTGCGAGCGGCGACGTCGGCTTGACGACGACGAGTCCTTCCACACCAAGACTCGTCACGTCCTCAGGAGGTTGCAGTCCGGCCATTACGATGGCCCTTTTGCTCGAGGCATTTACAAGTGCCCCTTCTGCAACAGGAAGCTCCGCGCCACCGACTTCAACTCCCTGGTGAACCATGCTGAATCCATTGGCAGATGTGGCGCTAGAGTTGGAAGGACCGTGAACGTGCATGCGTACATGGCCAAACATAAAGCACTTGGGATTCACCTGCGCAACCTCCAAGCGAGTCACACGCGCTACCTGGAGGCGTTGAACGTGCCTACTGCACTCTCTGTATGTGACTGCTCTATCTGTAGAGCAGCTTAATTTCATGTAAAATGTAGCTTATGTTGGATCTATCGGTACTACTTTTGGATCTGTCCTGAATATATCTATGCTATGTTGGTTGCTGTATGCAGCTTATCCTATATTTTTTCTCTGGATTTGTGCCCTAGATTTCCTACCTGATTGGGTAAAAACGAAGGCATAAAGAAATGAATGGCGTTAAAAAACAGAAGGAGAAGCTGCTCTAGATTTGCTACCAATTTGGGCTATCAAATATGAATGAGATCGAGCGATAGAGAGGAAAAAGGTACATTGAAAACTGCTAATCTGGGCGAAAGAGACAGAAACCACTCGTGCCCCCGTCCCGGACCCACACGCTACGGCCCCACACGCTACGGCCACACAAACACGGCCTCGTCCTGTCCCACGCGGTCCCTTCCTACCAGCCCCACACGACGCGGTCCCACACGACGCGACCCCACAAACGACACGACCCCACTCGTCAGCACGGAACGGTCAACTTAACGGATTCCTTCCGTCCGAGCTCCTTCTGCGGTTCAGACAAGGGCTTGGGGAAAACTGAGGAAAAACTAAGGAGCTGGGGAAAACTGAGCACAACTAAGGAACCGAGGGCACGAAAATAGAAATCCCAAAAGTAAGTACTAGATTTGGATTACTGCACAGTTCCAGATTTCTTTGCTGTCACGAATCTGGGTCCACCTCCCTGTAGGTAGCTCAGAAAATTAAGCCAATTTACGTGCATGATCCTCAGATATGTACGCAACTTTCATTCAATTTGGGCATTTTCATTTGAGCAAGTCTGGTGCCATTTTAAAATTCGTCAATACGAACTGTTCTGTTTTGACAGATTCTGCCTTTTATTTCGCATTGCCTCTTTTGCTATGTTGGATGAATTACTTTGATCCACTAATGTCCAGTAGCATTATGCAATGTCCAGAAGTGTTAAGAATGATTGTGTCACCTCTGAACATGTGAGTTTTTGATTATGCACTAACCCTCTAATGAGTTTGTTTCGAGTTTGGTGTGAAGGAAGTTTTCAAGGGTCAAGAGAGGAGGATGATATACCATGATCAAGGAGAGTGAAAGCTCTAAGCTTGGGGATGCCCCGGTGGTTCACCCCTGCATATATCAAGAAGACTCAAGCGTCTAAGCTTGGGGATGCCCAAGGCATCCCCTTCTTCATCGACAACATTATCAGGTTCCTCCCCTGAAACTATATTTTTATTCCATCACATCTTATGTGCTTTTTCTTGGAGCGTCGGTTTGTTTTTGTTTTTTGTTTTGTTTGAATAAAATGGATCCTAGCATTCACTTTATGGGAGAGAGACACGCTCCGCTGTAGCATATGGACAAGTATGTCCTTGGTTTCTACTCATAGTATTCATGGCGAAGTTTCTTCTTCGTTAAATTGTTATATGGTTGGAATTGGAAAATGATACATGTAGTAATTGCTATAAATGTCTTGGGTAATGTGATACTTGGCAATTGTTGTGCTCATGTTTAAGCTCTTGCATCATATGCTTTGCACCTATTAATGAAGAAATACATAGAGCATGTTAAAATTTGGTTTGCATATTTGGTTTCTCTAAGGTCTAGATAATTTCTAGTATTGAGTTTGAACAACAAGGAAGACGGTGTAGAGTCTTATAATGTTTACAATATGACTTTTATGTGAGTTTTGCTGCACCGTTCATCCTTGTGTTTGTTTCAAATAACCTTGCTAGCCTAAACCTTGTATCGAGAGGGAATACTTCTCATGCATCCAAAATCCTTGAGCCAACCACTATGCCATTTGTGTCCACCATACCTACCTACTACATGGTATTTTCCGCCATTCCAAAGTAAATTGCTTGAGTGCTACCTTTAAAATTCCATCATTCACCTTTGCAATATATAGCTCATGGGACAAATAGCTTAAAAACTATTGTGGTATTGAATATGTACTTATGCACTTTATCTCTTATTAAGTTGCTTGTTGTGCGATAACCATGTTCACTGGGGACGCCATCAACTATTCATTGTTGAATTTCATGTGAGTTGCTATGCATGTCCGTCTTGTCTGAAGTAAGAGAGATCTACCACCTTATGGTTAAGCATGCATATTGTTAGAGAAGAACATTGGGCCGCTAACTGAAGCCATGATCCATGGTGGAAGTTTCAGTTTTGGACATATATCCTCAATCTCAAATGAGAAAATTATTAATTGTTGTTACATGCTTATGCATAAAAGAGGAGTCCATTATCTGTTGTCTATGTTGTCCCGGTATGGATGTCTAAGTTGAGAATAATCAATAGCGAGAAATCCAATGCGAGCTTTCTGCTTAGACCTTTGTACAGGCGGCATAGAGGTACCCCTTTGTGACACTTGGTAAAAACATGTGCATTGTGATGATCCGGTAGTCCAAGCTAATTAGGACAAGGTGCGGGCACTATTAGTATACTATGCATGAGGCTTGCAACTTGTAAGATATAATTTACATGATACATATGCTTTATTACTACCGTTGACAAAATTGTTTCATGTTTTCAAAATCAAAGCTCTAGCACAAATATAGCAATCGATGCTTTTCCTCTATGGAGGACAATTCTTTTACTTTATTGTTGAGTCAGTTCACCTATTTCTCTCCACCTCAAGAAGCAAACACTTGTGTGAACTGTGCATTGATTCCTACATACTTGCATATTGCACTTATTATATTACTCTATGTTGACAATATCCATGAGATATACATGTTATAAGTTGAAAGCAACCGCTGAAACTTAATCTTCCATTGTGTTGCTTCAATGCCTTTACTTCGAATTATTGCTTTATGAGTTAACTCTTATGCAAGACTTATTGATGCTTGTCTTGAAGTGCTATTCATGAAAAGTCTTTGCTTTATGATTCAGTTGTTTACTCATGTCATTACCATTGTTTTGATCGCTGCATTCACTACATATGCTTTACAAATAGTATGATCAAGTTTATGATGGCATGTCACTTCAGAAATTATCTGTGTTATCGTTTTACCTGCTCGGGACGAGCAGAACTAAGCTTGGGGATGCTGATACGTCTCCGACGTATCGATAATTTCTTATGTTCCATGCCACATTATTGATGTTATCTACATGTTTTATGCACACTTTATGTCATATTCGTGCATTTTCTGGAACTAACCTATTAACAAGATGCCGAAGTGCCAGTTCCTGTTTTCTGCTGTTTTTGGTTTCAGAAATCCTAGTAACGAAATATTCTCGGAATCGGACGAAATCAACGCCCAGGTTCCTATTTTTCCCGGAACCATCCAGAACACCCGAGAGCCGCCAGAGGGGAGCCCTGGAGGCCCCACACCACACCCTGGCGCGGCGGAAGGGGGCCGCGCCGCCCTATGGTGTGGGCCCCCCAGAAGCCCTCCTGCGCCGCCTCTTCGCCTATATAAAGCCCCTGGATCGAAAACCCTGAGGCGTTCGACGAAAACCACAGAAACCTTCCAGAGCCGCCGCCATCGCGAGGCCAAGATCTGGGGGACAGGAGTCTCTGTTCCGGCACGCTGCCGGAGCGGGGAAGTGCCCCCGGAAGGCTTCTCCATCGACACCGCTGCCATCTCCACCGCCATCTTCATCACCGCTGCTGCTCCCATGAGGAGGGAGTAGTTCTCCATCGAGGCTCGGGGCTGTACCGGTAGCTATGTGGTTAATCTCTCTCCATGTACTTCAATACAATGATCTCATGAGCTGCTTTACATGATTGAGATTCATATGAGTTTTGTATCACTACTATCTATGTGCTACTCTAGCAAAGTTATTAAAGTAGTTCTATTCCTCCTACACGTGTGTAAAGGTGACAGTGTGTGCACCGTGTTAGTACTTGGTTTATGCTATGATCATGATCTCTTGTAGATTGCGAAGTTAACTATTGCTATGATAATATTGATGTGATCTATTCCTCCTACATATGCATGAAGGTGACAGTGTGCATGCTATGTTAGTACTTGGTTTAGTCTATTGATCTATCTTACACTATAAGGTTACTTAAATATGAACAAATTGTGGAGCTTGTTAACTCCGGCATTGAGGGTTCGTGTAATCCTACGCAATGCGTTCATCATCCAACAAAAGTGTAGAGTATGCATTTATCTATTCTGTTATGTGATCAATGTTGAGAGTGGCCACTAGTGAAAGTCTAATCCCTAGGCCTTGTTCCTAAATACTGCGTTACCGCTTGTTTCTTGTTTCTTTGCGTTACTACTGCTGCAATACTACCACCATCAACTACACGCCAGCAAGCTATTTTCTGGCACCGTTGCTACTGCTCATACTTATTCATACCACCTGTATTTCACTATCTCTTCGCCGAACTAGTGCACCTATTAGGTGTGTTGGGGACACAAGAGACTTCTTGCTTTGTGGTTGCAGGGTTGCATGAGAGGGATATCTTTGACCTCTTCCTCCCTGAGTTCGATAAACCTTGGGTAATCCACTTAAGGGAAAACTTGCTGATGTTCTACAAACCTCTGCTCTTGGAGGCCCAACACTGTCTACAGGAAAGGAGGGGGAACGTAGACATCACCAAGCATCTAAGCTTGGGGATGCCCAAGGCATCCCCTTCTTCATCGACAACTTATCAGGTTTCTTCTCTTGAAACTATATTTTTATTCCGTCACATCTTATGTACTTTACTTGGAGCGTCTATTTGTTTTTGTTTCGTTTGAATAAATTCATGCTTGTGTGGGAGAGAGACACGCTCCTCTGTTTCGTATGAACACATATGTTCTTAGCTTTACTCTTAATGTTCATGGCGAAGGTTGAAACCGCTTCGTTAATTGCTATTTGGTTGCAAACAAAAAATGCTGCATGTGGTAATTGGTATAATGTCTTGAATAATTTGATACTTGGCAATTGTTGTGCTCATATAGATCATGTTTAAGCTCTTGCATCATGTACTTTGCACCTATTAATGAAGAACTACATAGAGCTTGTTAAAATTTGGTTTGCATGATTGGTCTCTAGAGTCTAGATATTTTCTGGTTAAGGTGTTTGAACAACAAGGAAGACGATGTAAAGTCTTATAATGCTTACAATATGTTCATATGTGAGTCTTGCTGCACCGTTTTATACTTGAGTTTGCTTCAAACAACCTTGCTAGTCTAGCCTTGTATTGAGAGGAATTCTTCTCGTGCATCCAAATCCTTAAGCCAAAACATATGCCATTTGTGTCCACCATACCTACCTACTACATGGTATTTCTCTGCCATTCCAAGCAAATACTGCATGTGCTACATTTAAACAATTCAAAAGCTACTATCTCTTATTTGTGTCAATGTTTTATAGCTCATGAGGAAGTATGTGGTGTTTTATCTTTCGATCTTGTCATTTACTTCTGACAGACTTTCACAATGGACTAGTGGCTCATCCGCTTATCCAATAACTTTGCAAAAAGAGCTGGCAATGGGGTTCCCAGCCCCAATTAATTAACTTGCATTAATAATTCTCTTCACATGTTTTGCTCTGATTCATCAGTAAGCAACTTAATTTTGCAAATAGACACTCCTCCATGGTATGTGATTGTTGGAAGGCACCCGAGGATTCGGTTAGCCATGGCTTGAGAAAGCAAAGGTTGGGAGGAGTGTCATCTAAAAAATAAAAAATAAAATAAAAAAATTAAAGTACATGTGTAAACAAAAGAGAAGAGGGATGATCTACCTTGCTGGTAGAGATAACGTCCTTCATGGGAGCCGCTCTTGAAAGTCTGGTTGATAAGGTAGTTAGAGTACCCATTACCATTCGTTGACAACAACAAACACCTCTCAAAACTTTACTTTTATGCTCTATATATGATTTCAAAACTTAAAAAGCTCTAGCACATGATTTAATCCCTGCTTCCCTCTGCGAAGGGCCATTCTTTTACTTTATGTTGAGTCAGTTTACCCACTTCCTTCCATCTTAGAAGCAAACACTTGTGTCAACTGTGCATTGATTCTTACATGTTTACCTATTGCACTTGTTATATTGCTTTATGTTGACAACTATCCATGAGATATACATGTTACAAGTTGAAAGCAATTGCTGAAACTTAATCATCCTTTGTGTTGCTTCAATGCCTTTTACTTTGAATCTATTGCTTTATGAGTTAACTCTTATGCAAGACTTATTGATGCTTGTCTTGAAAGTACTATTCATGAAAAGTCTTTGCTATATGATTCAGTTGTTTAGTCATTATCTTTACCATCACTTCATTCACTTCATATGCTTTACAATAGTATGATCAAGATTATGTAAGTAGCATGTCACTTCAGAAATTATCTTTGTTATCGTTTACCTACTCGAGGGCGAGTAGGAACTAAGCTTAGGGATGCTTGATACGTCTCCAACATATCTATAATTTCTGATGTTCCATGCTTGTTTTATGACAATACCTACATGTTTTGTTCACAATTTATATCGTTTTGATGCGTTTTCCGGAACTAACCTATTGACGAGATGCCGAAGTGCCAGTTCCTGTTTTCTGCTGTTTTTGGTTTCAGAAATCCTAGTAAGGAAATATTCTCGGAATTGGACGAAATCAACGCCCAGCATCTTATAATTCCACGAAGCTTCCAGAACACCGGAGAGGCACCAGAGGGGAGCCCTGGTGGCCCCACACGTGTGGGCGGCGCGGCCAAGGAGCCAGGCGCGCCCCCCTACTGTGTGGGTCCCCCGTGGCCCTTCCGACTCTGCCTCTTCGCCTATAAGAAGCCCCCTGACCTAAATCTTCGATACGGAAAAGCCACGGTACGAGAAACCTTCCAGAGCCGCCGCCATCGCGAAGCCAAGATCTGGGGGACAGGAGTCTCAGTTCCAGCACGCCGCCGGGACGGGGAAGTGCCCCCGGAAGGCATCTCCATCGACACCACCGCCATCTTCATCACCGCTGTTGTCTCCCATGAGGAGGGAGTAGTTCTCCATCGAGGCTAAGGGCTGTACCGGTAGCTATGTGGTTAATCTCTCTCCTATGTACTTCAATACAATGATCTCGTGAGCTGCCTTACATGATTGAGATTCATATGAGCTTTGTATCACTATTAGTCTATGTGCTACTCTTGTGATGTTATTAAAGTAGTCTATTCCTCCTTCACGGTGTAATGGTGACAGTGTGTGCATCGTGTAGTTCTTGGCGTAGGTTATGATCATAATCTCTTGCAGGTTATGGAGTTAATTATTACTATGATAGTATTGATGTGATCTATTCCCCCTTCATAGTGTAAAGGTGACAGTGTGTATGCTATGTTAGTACTCGGTTTAAATTGCAAAGATCTATTATGCTCTAAGGTTACTTAAACATGAATACCGAATGTTGTGGAGCTTGTTAACTCCGGCATTGAGGTGCTCTTGTAGCCCTACACAACGAATGGTGTTCATTATCAAACAAGAGTATATGTAGCACAAAGGAAGAGAACTTATTTATTATGTGATCAATGTTGAGAGTGTCCACTAGTGAAAGTATGATCCCTAGGCCTTGTTTCCAATACTGCAAACACCGCTTATTTACTGTTCTGTTGCATGTTTACTCGCTGCCATATTTTATTCAGATTGCTATTACCACTCATATACATCCATACTACTTGTATTTCACTATCTCTTCGCCGAACTAGTGCACCTATACATCTGACAAGTGTATTAGGTGTGTTGGGGACTTCTTGTATCGTGATTGCAGGGTTGCTTGAGAGGGATATCTTTGACCTCTTCCTCCCTGAGTTCGATAAACCTTGGGTGATCCACTTAAGGGAAACTTGCTGCTGTTCTACAAACCTCTGCTCTTGGAGGCCCAACACTGTCTACAAGAATAGAAGCACCCGTAGACATCAGCAATGTTTCTACTCCTAGTGCAAAGCGTGCAAAACTGCCTGAAACTGCTGAAACTGTTTGTGATAAAACTGCTGAAATTTTTCAAAATATTAGGGACAATGATCCCATTGCTGTAGATCATAATGGTTTAGATTTTGATGATTGTCACATCTATGAAGTTATAAAGTTCTTACAAAAACTTGCTAAAAGTCCCAATGCTAGTGCTATAAATTTGGCCTTTACAAAACATATTACAAATGCTCTCATAAAAGCTAAAGAAGATAAACTAAAACTTGAAACTTCTATTCCTAGGAAGTTAGAAGATGGTTGGGAGCCCATCATTAAGATGAGGGTCAATGATTTTGATTGTAATGCTTTATGTGATCTTGGTGCAAGTATTTCTGTTATGCCTAAGAAAATCTATGATATGCTTGACTTGCCACCATTGAAAAATTGTTATTTGGATGTTAATCTCGCTGATAATGCTATAAAGAAACCTTTGGGGAGGATTGATAATGTTCGTATTATGGTTAACAATAACCTTGTCCCCGTTGATTTTGTTGTCTTGGATATTGAATGCAATGCATCTTGTCCCATTATATTGGGAAGACCTTTTCTTCGAACTGTTGGTGCTACCATTGATATGAAGGAAGGTAATATTAAATATCAATTTCCTCTCAAGAAAGGTATGGAACACTTCCCTAGAAAGAGAATGAAGTTACCTTATGATTCTATTATTAGAACAAATTATGATGTTGATGCTTCATCTCTTGATGTTACTTGATTCACACTTTCCGCGCCTAGCTGAAAGGCGTTAAAGAAAAGCGCTTATGGGAGACAACCCATTATTTTACTTCTGCACTTTGTTTTATATTTGAGTCTTGGAAGTTGTTACTACTGTAGCAACCTCTCCTTATCTTTATTTTATTGCATTGTTGTGCCAAGTAAAGTCTTTGATAGTAAAGTCAATACTAGATTTGGATTACTGCGCAGAAACAGATTTCTTGCTGTCACGAATTTGAGTAGAATTCTCTGTAGGTAACTCAGAAAAATCTTCCAATTTACGTGTGTGATCCTCAGATATGTACGCAACTTTCATTCAATTTGAGAATTTTCATCTGAGGAGGTTAAGTGCCCCAGAAAAATTCATCTTTACGGACTGTTTTGTTTTGACAGATTCTGCCTTTTATTTCGCATTGCCTGTTTTGCTATGCTTGATGGATTTCTTTGTTCCATTAACTTTCAGTAGCTTTGTGCAATATCCAGAAGTGTTAAGAATGATTATGTCACCTCTGAATATATGAATTTTCAATTATGCACTAACCCTCTAATGAGTTTGTTTCGAGTTTGGTGTGGAGGAAGTTTTCAAGGGTCAAGAGAGGAGGAGGATACAATATGATCAAGAAGAGTGAAAAGTCTAAGCTTGGGGATGCCCCCGTGGTTCATCCCTGCATATTTCAAGAAGACTCAAGCATCTAAGCTTGGGGATGCCCAAGGCATCCCCTTCTTCATCGACAACTTATCAGGTCACCTCTAGTGAAACTATATTTTTATTCAGTCACATCTTATGTGCTTTACTTGGAGCGTCTGTTTATTTTTATTTTTGTTTTGTTTGAATAAAATCGGATCCTAGCATTCTTTGTGTGGGAGAGAGACACGCTCCGCTGTTGCATATGAACACATGTGTTCTTAGCTTTATTCTTAATGTTCATTGCGAAGGTTGAACTACTTCGTTCATTGATATATGGTTGGAAACGGAAAATGCTTCATGTGGTAAATGGTATAATGTCTTGAATAATTTGATACTTGGCAATTGTTGTGCTCATATAGATCATGTTTAAGCTCTTGCATCATGTACTTTGCACCTATTAATGAAGAACTACATAGAGCTTGTTAAAATTTGGTTTGCATGATTGGTCTCTAGAGTCTAGATATTTTCTGGTTAAGGTGTTTGAACAACAAGGAGACGATGTAAAGTCTTATAATGCTTACAATATGTTCATATGTGAGTCTTGCTCTACCATTTATACTTGAGTTTGCTTCAAACAACCTTGCTAGCCTAGCCTTGTATTGAGAGGAATTCTTCTCGTGCATCCAAATCCTTGAGCCAAAAACTATGCCATTTGTGTCCACCATACCTACCCACCACATGGTATTTCTCTGCCATTCCAAAGTACATTACTTGAGTGCTACCTTTAAAATTCTATCCTTTGCTTTTACAATACATAGCTCATGGGAAAATAGCCTTAAAAACTATTGTGGTGAAGAATATGTTCTTATGTATCTTATTTCTTAATAAGTTGCTTGTTGTGCGGTAACCATGTTTCTGGGGACGCCATCAACTTTTACCTTTGTTGAATATCATGTGAGTTGCTATGCATATTCGTCTTGTCTTAAGTAAGGGTGATTTTCATGATCAAATGGTTTGAGTATGCATATTGTTAGAGAAGAACATTGGGCCGCTAACTAAAGCCATGAATCATGGTGGAAGTTTCAGTTTGGACACAAATCCTCAATCTCTTATGAGAATATTATCTGTTGTTGAATGCTTAAGCATTAAAGAGGAGTCAATTATCTGTTGTCTATGTTGTCCCGGTATGGATGTCTAAGTTGAGAATAATAAAAAGCGAGAAATCCAATGCGAACTTTCTCCTTAGACCTCAGTACAGGCGGCATAGAGGTACCCCTTTGTGACACTTGGTTGAAACATATGCTATGCAATGATAATCCGTGTTAATCCAAGCTAATTAGGACAAGGTGCGGGCACTATTGGTATACTATGCATGAGGCTTGCAACTTATAGGATATCTTATACATAACACATACGATTTATTACTACCGTTGACAAAATTGTTTCTATGTTTTCAAAATGAAAAGCTCTAGCACAAAAATAGTAATCCATGCTTCCCTCTGCGAAGGGCCATTCTTCTACTTTATTGTTGAGTCAGTTTACCTACTTCTTTCTATCTTAGAAAACACTTGTGTAAACTGTGTGCATTGATTCTAACATGTTTACCTATTGCACTTGTTATATTACTTTGTGTTGACAATTATCCATGAGATAAACATGTTGAAGTTGAAAGCAACCGCTGAAACTTATATCTTCCTTTGTGTTGTTTCGAAGCTTTCTACTAAGAATTTATTGCTTTATGAGTAACTCTTATGCAAGTCTTATTGATGCTTGTCTTGAAAGTATTATTCATGAAAAGTCTTTGCTATATGATTCAGTTGTTTACTCATTGTCTTCATCATTGCTTCGAATCGCTGCATTCATCTCATGTGCTTTACAATAGTATAGATCAAGATTATGATAGCATGTCACTTCAGAAATTATCCTTGTTATCGTTTACCTACTCGAGGGCGAGTAGGAACTAAGCTTGGGGATGCTTGATACGTCTCAAACGTATCCATAATTTCTTATGTTCCATGCTACTTTTATGATGATACTCACATGTTTTATACACATTATATGTCATTATTATGCATTTTCCGGCACTAACCTATTGACGAGATGCCGAAGAGCCAGTTGCTGTTTTCTGCTGTTTTTGGTTTCAGAAATCCTACAAAGGAAATATTCTCGGAATTGGACGAAATCAACGCCTAGGGTCTTATTTTTCCACGAAGCTTCCAGAAGACCGAAGGGATCACGAAGTGGGGCGTCGAGGCGCCGCCACACTAGGGCCGCGCGGCCAAAGGGGGCCCGCGCCGCCCTAGTGTGTGGGGCCCCTGTCAGCCCTCCGACTCCGCCCTTCCGCCTACTTAAAGCCTTCGTCGCGAAACCCTCAGTACCGAGAGCCACGATACGAAAAACCTTCCAGAGACGCCGCCGCCAATCCCATCTCGGGGGATTCAGGAGATCGCCTCCGGCACCCTGCCGAAGAGGGGAATCATCTCCCGGAGGTCTCTTCATCTCCATGATCGCCTCCGGATCGATGTGTGAGTAGTTCACCCCTGGACTATGGGTCCATAGCAGTAGCTAGATGGTTGTCTTCTCCTCATTGTGCTATCATGTTAGATCTTGTGAGCTGCCTATCATGATCAAGATCATCTATTTGTAATGCTACATGTTGTGTTTGTTGGGATCCGATGAATATGGAATACTATGTCAAGTTGATTATCAATCTATCATATATATTGTTTATGTTCTTGCATGCTCTCCGTTGCTAGTAGAGGCTCTGGCCAAGTTGATACTTGTAACTCCAAGAGGGAGTATTTATGCTCGATAGTGGGTTCATGCCTCCATTGAATGCGGGACAAAGGATGAAAGTTCTAAGGTTGTGGATGTGTTGTTGCCACTAGGGATAAAACATCAATGCTTTGTCTAAGGATATTTGTGTTGATTACATTACGCACCATACTTAATGCAATTGTTTGTTGTTTACAACTTAATACCGGAAGGGGTTCGGATGATAACCTGAAAGTGGACTTTTTAGGCATAGATGCATGCTGGATAGCGGTCTATGTACTTTGTCGTAATGCCCTGATTAAATCTCATAGTACTCATCATGATATATGTATGTGCATTGTTATGCCTTCTTTATTTGTCAATTGCCCAACTGTAATTTGTTCACCCAACATGCTATTTATCTTATGGGAGAGACACCACTAGTGAACTGTGGACCCCGGTCCATTCTTTACATCTGAAATACAATCTACTGCAATTGTTCTTTACTGTTCTTCGCAAACAAACATCATCTTCCACACTATACGGTTAATCCTTTGTTTACAGCAAGCCAATGAGATTGACAACCTCACTGTTACGTTGGGGCAAAGTACTTTGATTATGTTGTGCAGGTTCCACGTTGGCGCCGGAATCCCTGGTGTTGCGCCGCACTACACTCCGTCACCAACGACCTTCACGTGATCCTTGACTCCTACTGGTTCGATAAACCTTGGTTTCTTACTGAGGGAAACTTGCTGCTACACGCATCACACCTTCCACTTGGGGTTCGCAACGGGCGTGTGCTTTACGCATATCAAGGAGGTAGACTAATGTCGGGTACTGATACGTCTCAAACGTATCTATAATTTCTTATGTTCCATGCTAGTTTTATGACAATACCTACATGTTTTGTACACACTTTATGTCATATTTATGCATTTTCCGGAACTAACCTATTGATGAGATGCCGAAGTGCCAGTTCCTGTTTTCTGTTGTTTTTGGTTTCAGAAATCCTAGTAAGGAAATATTCTCGGAATCGGATGAAATCAATGCCCAGCATCCTATTTTTCCACGAAGCTTCCAGAACACCCGAGAGCCAGCAGAGGAGGGCCACAGGGCCACCAGATGATAGGGCGGCACGGCCAGGGCCTGGGCCGCGCCCCCCTATTGTGTCACCGCCTCGTCAGCCCTCCGACTCCGCCTCTTCGCCTATTTAAGCCTCCTCGACCTAAAACCTCGATACGGAAAAGCCACGGTACGAGAAACCTTGCAGAGCCGCCGCCATCGCGAAGCCAAGATCTGGGGGACAGGAGTCTCTGTTCCGGCACGCCGCCGGGACGGGGAAGTGCCCCCGGAAGGCTTCTCCATCGACACCACCGCCATCTTCATCAACGCTGCTGTCTCCCATGAGGAGGGAGTAGTTCTCCCTCGAGGCTAAGGGATGTACCGGTAGCTATGTGATTAATCTCTCTCTCTGTACCCCAATACAATGATCTCATGAATTGCTTTGCATGATTGAGATCCATATGATGAGCTTTGTATCGCTATTAGTCTATGTGCTACTCTTGTGATGTTATTAAAGTAGTCTATTCCTCCTTCACGGTGTAATGGTGACAGTGTGTGCATCGTGTAGTACTTGGCGTAGGCTATGATCATAATCTCTTGTAGGTTATGGAGTTAATTATTACTATGATAGTATTGATGTGATTTATTCCCCCTTCATAGTGTAAAGGTGACAGTGTGTATGCTATGTTAGTACTCGGTTTAAATTGCAAAGATCTATTATGCTCTAAGGTTACTTAAATATGAATGCCGAATGTTGTGGCGCTTGTTAACTCCGGCGCCATTGAGGTGCTCTCGTAGCCCTACACAACGAATGGTGTTCATTATCAAACAAGAGTATATGTAGCACAAAGAAAGAGAACTTATTTATTTATGTGATCAATGTTGAGGGTATCCGCTAGTGAAAGTACGATCCCTAGGCCTTGTTTCCAAATACTGCAATCATCGCTTGTTTACTGTTTTACTGCATCTTTACTTCCTGCAATATTACTACCTTCAACTGCACGCCAGCAAGCACTTTTTTGGCGCCGTTACTACTGCTCATATTCATTCATACCACTTGTATTTCACTATGTCTTCGCCGAACTAGTGCACCTATACATCTGACAAGTGTATTAGGTGTGTTGGGGACACAAGAGACTTCTTGTATCGTGATTGCAGAGTTGCTTGACAGGGATATCTTTGACCTCTTCCTCCCTGAGTTCGATAAACCTTGGGTGATCCACTTAAGGGAAACTTGCTGCTGTTCTACAAACCTCTGCTCTTGGAGGCCCAACACTGTCTACAAGAATAGAAGCACCCGTAGACATCAAGCACTTTTCTGGCGCCGTTGCCGGGGAGGAAAGGTAAAAGGCACTCACACTCTGGTCCCAGGTAACTAAGTTATTTTTTGTTGCCGTTGTGAGTGCTCGAAGCTATTTCCTTTAGATCCTGCAATTGCATCTTTTTGTCTCTTGTTTTTATTTTCACTAGTAAGGCTTAATGGAAGACAACAACAAAATGAGAGATCTTTATGAACTTTATCTTGAATTAGGACATGATGTGTTTGAAGAGAAAATTAAAAAACCCATGGAACTTATGCATGCTAATGGGAATGTTATTAGTATGAATGCTTTGAACACCATTGTTGCTAATGCTATGGAAGAATTTAAGCTTGGGGAGGTCGGTTTTGATGAAAATGATCTCTTTAGTCCTCCGGGTATTGAGGAGAAAGTTTATGTTGATTATGATATGCCTCCCATATATGATGATTATAATGATAGTGGTCTTTTGGTGCCGCCTACTGATGTCTACGGGTGCTTCTATTCTTGTAGACAGTGTTGGGCCTCCAAGAGCAGAGGTTTGTAGAACAGCAGCAAGTTTCCCTTAAGTGGATCACCCAAGGTTTATCGATCTCAGGGAGGAAGAGGTCAAAGATATCCCTCTCAAGCAACCCTGCAACCACAAAGCAAGAAGTCTCTTGTGTCCCCAACACACCTAATACAATAGGTGCACTAGTTCGGCGAAGAGATAGTGAGATACAAGTAATATGGATGAGTGTGAGTGGTAATAGCAATCTGAGTAAAATATGGCAGCGAGTAAACATTCAACAAAATAGTAAACAAACGGAGATTCGATGTTTGGAAGCAAGGCCCAGGGATCCTGCTTTCACTAGTGGACACTCTCAACAACGATCATATAATAGGACTACTCTACACCCTCTTGTTGGATGATGAACACCACGAATTGCGTAGGATTACACGAACCCTCAATGCCGGAGTTAACAAGCTCCACAATATTCAATGTTCATATTTAAATAACCTTAGAGTGTAAGATAGATCAACACAATCACACCGAGAACTAACATAGCATGCACACTGTCACCATCACACTATCAAGGAGGCATAGATCACATCAATACTATCATAGCAATAGTTAACTTCATAATCTACAAGAGATTACAATCATAGCCTACGCCAAGTACTAACACGGATGCACACACTGTCACCATTACACCGTGCAGGAGGAATAGAGTACTTTAATAACATCACTAGAGTAGCACATAGATAATACTCAACTTGATCACAAAGAGAGAGAGATGAACCACATAGCTACAGCGGAGCCCTCAGCCCCGGGGGTGAATTACTCCCTCCTCATCATGGAGGCAGCGATGGCGGTGAAGATGGCGGTGGAGACGGCGGTGGAGATGGCTCCGGGGGCAATTCCCCGCCCCGGCAGGGTGCCGGAACAGAGAGTTCTGTCCCCCGAATTGGAGTTTCGCGGCGGTGGCGGCGCCCCTGGAGTCTTTCTGGAGTTTCGTCAATTGGTACTGCGTTTTTAGGTCGAAAGGGGTTATATAGGCGAAGAGGCGGCGCAGGAGGGCTGATAGGGTGGCCTCACCCTAGGCCGGCGCGGCCAGGGTCTGGCCCGCGCGGCCCTATGGTGTGGGCCCCCCTGGCTCTCCTCCGACTCTCCTTCGGTGTTCTGGAGCCTTCCGGGAAAAATAAGATCTTTGGCGTTGATTTCGTCCAATTCCGAGAATATTGCCCGAACAGCCTTTCTGGAACCAAAAACAGCAGAAAACAGCAACTGGCCTTTCGGCATCTCGTCAATAGGTTAGTTCCGGAAAACGCATAATAATGACATAAAGTGTGAACAAAACATGTCGGTATTGTCATAAAACAAGCATGGAACATCAGAAATTATAGATACGTTGGAGACGTATCAGCATCCCCAAGCTTAGTTCCTACTCGTCCTCGAGTAGGTAAACGATAAAAGATAATTTCTGAGGTGACATGCTACCAACATAATCTTAATCATACTATTGTAAAGCATATGAGATGAATGCAGCGATTCGAAACAATGTAAATGCAATGAGTAAACAATTGAATCATATAGCAAAGACTTTTCATGAATAGTACTTCAAGAAAAGCATCAATAAGTCTTGCATAAGAGTTAACTCATAAAGCAATAAATTCATAGTAGAGACATTGAAGCAACACAATGGAAGATTAAGTTTTAGCAGTTGCTTTCAACTTGTAACATGTATATCTTATGGATAATTGTCAATGCAAAGAAATATAACAAGTGCAATAAGCAAGTATGTAAGAATCAATGCATAGTTAACACAAGTGTTTGCTTCTAGGATAGAGAGAAATGGGTAAACTGACTCAACATAAAAGTAAAAGAATGGTCCTTCAAAGAGGAAAGTATCGATTGCTATATTTGTGCTAGAGCTTTGATTTTGAAAACAAGAAACAATTTTGTCAACGGTAGTAATAAAGCATATGTATCATGTAAATTATATCTTACAAGTTGCAAGCCTCATGCATAGTATACTAATAGTGCCCGCACCTTGTCCTAATTAGCTTGGACTACCGGGATTATCGCAATGCACATGTTTTAACCAAGTATCACAAAGGGGTACCTCTATGCCGCCTGTACAAAGGTCTAAGGAGAAAGCTCGCATTGGATTTCTCGCTATTGATTATTCTCAACTTAGACATCCATACCGGGACAACATAGACAACAGATAATGGACTCCTCTTTCATGCATAAGCATGTAGCAACAATTAATTTTCTCATATGAGATTGAGGATATATGTCCAAAACTGAAACTTCCACCATGGATCATGGCTTTAGTTAGCGGCCCAATGTTCTTCTCTAACAATATGCATGCTCCAACCATAAGGTGGTAGATCGCTCTTACTTCAGACAAGACGAACATGCATAGCAACTCACATGAAATTCAACAAAAGGTAGTTGATGGCGTCCCCAGGAACATGGTTATCGCACAACAAGCAACTTAATAAGAGATAAAGTGCATAAGTACATATTCAATACCACAATATTTTTTAGGCTATTTGTCCCATGAGCTATGTATTGTAAAGGTAGAGGATAGAAATTTTAAAGGTAGCACTCAAGAAATTTACTTTGGAATGGCGGAGAAATACCATGTAGTAGGTAGGTATGGTGGACACAAATGGCGTAGTGATTGGCTCAAGTATTTGGATGCATGAGAAGTATTCCCTCTCGATACAAGGTTTAGGCTAGCAAGGCTATTTGAAACAAACACAAGCATAAACTAGTACATCAAAACTTATATAAAAGACATATTACAAGCATTATAAGACTATACATCGTCTTCCTTGTTGTTCAAACACCTCACTAGAAAATATCTAGACTCTAGAGAAACCACTCATGCAAACCAAATTTTAACAAGCTCTATGTATTTCTTCACTAATAGGTGCAAAGTATATGATGCAAGAGCTTAAACAAGAGCACAACAATTGCCAAGTATCAAGTTATTCAAGACATCATACCAATTACTACATGTAGCATTTTCCGTTTCCAACCATATCAATTAACGAAGCAGTTTCAACCTTCGCCATGAAAATTAAAGGCTAAGAACACATGTGTTCCTATGAACCAGCGGAGCGTGTCTCTCTCCCACACAAGCATTTATTCAAACAAAAACAAAAACAAGAAACATACAGACGCTCCAAGTAAAGTACATAAGATGTGACCGAATAAAAATATAGTTTCAAGAGAAGGAACCTGATAATGTTGTCGATGAAGAAGGTGATGCCTTGGGCATCCCCAAGCTTAGATGCTTGAGTCTTCTTGAAATATGCAGGGATGAACCACCGGGGCATCCCCAAGCTTAGATTTTTCACTCTTCTTGATCGTAGTATATCATCCTCCTCTCTTGACCCTTGAAAACTTCCTTCACACCAAACTCGAAACAAACTCATTAGAGGGTTAGTGTATAATCAAAAACTCACATATTCAGAGGTGACACAATCATTCTTAACACTTCAGGACATTGCTCAAAGCTACTGGAAGTTAATGGAACAAAGAAATCCATCCCACATAGCAAAAGAGGCAATGCGAAATAAAAGGCAGAATCTGTCAAAACAGAACAGTCCGTAAAGACGAATTTTATTGAGGCACCAGACTTGCTCAAATGAAAATGCTCAAATTTAATGAAAGTTGCGTACATATCTGAGGATCACTCACGTAAATTGGCATAATTTTCTGAGTTACCTACAGAGAATTTTGCCCAGATTCGTGACAGCAAAGAAATCTGTTTCTTCGCAGTAATCCAAATCTAGTATGAACCTTGCTATCAAAGACTTTACTTGGCACAACAAAACACAAAACTAAGATAAGGAGAGGTTGCTACAGTAGTAAACAACTTCCAAGACACAAATATAAAACAAAGTACTGTAGCAAAATAACACATGGGTTATCTCCCAAGAAGTTCTTTCTTTATAGCCATTAAGATGGGCTCAACAGTTTTAATGATGCATTCGCAAGAAATAGTATTTGAAGCAAAAGAGAGCATCAAGAAGCAAATCCAAAACACATTTAAGCCTAACATGCTTCCTATGAAAAGGAATCTTGTACACAGATGAATTCATGAAGAACAAAATGACAAGCATAAGAGGATAAAACACGAGTAGCTTCAAGATTCTCAACATAAAGAGGGGAAACTTAATATTATTCAGATGCATATAACCA
Organism: Lolium perenne; assembly: GCF_019359855.2. Classification (NCBI taxonomy): domain Eukaryota; kingdom Viridiplantae; phylum Streptophyta; class Magnoliopsida; order Poales; family Poaceae; genus Lolium; species Lolium perenne. The sequence goes on along the minus strand of NC_067248.2, from coordinate 120,526,987 downwards.
TATTTCCCTCTCTCATAATAACTTTCAGTAGCATCATTGATGAAATCTACAATATACCCATCACTAAAAACATTCTTATCATGGTTCATATGCATAGAAGTATCATTAATTTTGGCATAAGAAGAGTTCTTCTCATTAATAGTAATTGGAGCAAGATTATTATCAAGAATTTGAACATGGTAAACAAGTTGCATATTAAGGGAATTGTTTTTGGTAATCCAATCATGACTATGACAAGTTTCATAAGGATAGTTATAACCTATATCATAGCATTCATTATAATAATCATCAAAGGTCGGAGGCACAGTGTAATCATAAGAAATAGAATATTTATCTTTCACAGTCGGTTTATCTGTGTCCATACCATCATTGTTATTAGAAGGAGATGTATCAAGAACATAATGACCAGTAGCAAAAGCATTTTCAAACACCTCTTCCCCAAGCTTAGAGCTTTCTATATCATTATGGGAGGAAGCATGGATAGCACTGGCACTATAGCAATTATTATCATCATCATTTTCAGAATTAGTTTCCCAGAGATTTGCAATATCAAAAGTAGTGTGCTCATTCAAATCATGATCACTAATGTATGTAAAGGGCATAGGAAGATCATCGTATTCAGATTCATTATCACAATAATCATTAGGAGCAACATACTTACGGTTACCTAGTGTTATCTCATTCACGCGGGGATACGCCGTTACCTCTTTCTTTTTATTCTCCTTCTTCTTCTTCTTCTTCTTCATTCCCTTCTTCTTCTTCTCTTCCTTCTCCTCGTTCCCTTCTTTAGGAGGAAAAGACATGAAGGGTGGCTTGTCCGCATAACCTGATTTACTTTCAGAAACAATAGAAGAAACTTGGGAGGATCCCTCCTTTTCATTAATTAGTTCAAAACACACAGCGGTCCTATCATATTTTGGCAAGGTGTCATCTTCTAAAATATTTTGTATGTAAGTATTTGTATGGCTATTATCAATGCAATAAGAAAAACACCCATGCAGGACATCATCAATATCAAGATCACTCATATGTAACAAAGAGATTTTTCTCGACAGTTCTTCACACCCCAAAAATAAAGTAAGTTCATCATGCTGATTAGGAGTAATTTCATCATCACAATACAAATTTGCAGCACTCATTGGGTTCAAATTATCATTGGAGGAGCATTGAAAATTAAAATGACCCACTTCATGGCAAACTTCACAAATAAAAGGATAGAGGGCACAAACCTTTTTACCAAGATCATCTAGAGCCCTAAACCACTTTCTAGTTTTTTCATTAGCATGATGGATACAATATTCATCTTTGATTTGGTTCATTCCACAAGGTCTATGTATTCCACAAAAATTAACATGCTTATAGGAAATAGCATTCTTAGGAGTTTGAGCATGCTTATTGCAATAATTAACAACAATTTCATTCTTTATGCAAGCCTCTTTAAAAGGTTCATGATACTTATCAAAATTCTTTTTAGGCAATTCAAAATGAGAAGCAAAGGCTTTATAAAGATTTGCAGCAACTTGAGAGTCAAGACCATAAGTAGCACTCATATTTCGAAATTTATCGGTATCCATAAAAGCTTCAATGCATTCATAATCATAATTTATACCTGACTCTTTACCTTTGTCGTTCTCCCATCCTTCAGCGTTGTCCTCAATCCGATCAAGAAGATCCCACCTAGCTTCAACCTCTTTGCTTGTGAAAGATCCTTCCGAACAGGCATCCAGATGGTCCTTGTGTTGTCCTGAAAGTCTCGCATAAAAATTGTTAACAATAACATTACGGGGGAGCTCATGAATGGGACATTTGAGCATTAGTGACTTTAGTCTCCCCCACGCTTGAGAAATACTCTCTCCATCACGAGGATAAAAGTTATAAATATAATTCCTATCAATATGCACTTCATGAGGAGGATAAAATTTAGAATAAAACCGGGGCACAATATCATTCCATTCAAGAGAATCCCCATTATCCAGTAATTTATACCAATGCGCCGCTTTACCAGACAGCGATATAGAGAATAGTTTCTTCCTCACTTCATCCATAGCAATACCTGCACACTTGAATAAACCGCATAATTCATGCAAGGACAATAAATGATCTCCAGGGTGGACAGTTCCATCCCCTGTATAACGGTTATCCATAACGCGTTCAATAATTTTCATAGGTATTTTATACGGAATACTTTCAGCAGGTGGATTTAAAATATCAGAAGCATCATTAGAGTTATCGCATATGGGAGATAAAGAATTATTAGAGTGAAATAGTTCTTCCAAAGCTGTGGAGCAAAAAAGATTATTTTTATATAAACTAGCTTCCCCAAGCTTAGACTTATCCATAGTATTAGCAACAATGGTGTTCAAAGTATTCATGCTAACATGTTCCATGGGTTTTTTAATTTTCGGATCAAACCATCCATGTCTTAAATCTGGAAATAAAGTAAGAAGCTCATTGTTGTCCATTATGCCTAACTAGTGTAAACAAGAAACAAAAATATGCAATTGCAGGATCTAAAGGAAATAGCTTCGAGCACAAACACAATGGCGCCAGAAAAGTATTGTTACCTGGAACCGAAGTGCGAGTGCCGTTTACCTTTCCTCCCCGGCAACGGCGCCAGAAAATAGCTTGATGTCTACGGGTGCTTCTATTCTTGTAGACAGTGTTGGGCCTCCAAGAGCAGAGGTTTGTAGAACAACAGCAAGTTTCCCTTAAGTGGATCACCCAAGGTTTATCGATCTCAGGGAGGAAGAGGTCAAAGATATCCCTCTCAAGCAACCCTGCAACCACAAAGCAAGAAGTCTCTTGTGTCCCCAACACACCTAATACAATAGGTGCACTAGTTCGGCGAAGAGATAGTGAGATACAAGTAATATGGATGAGTGTGAGTGGTAATAGCAATCTGAGTAAAATATGGCAGCGAGTAAACATTCAACAAAATAGTAAACAAACGGAGATTCGATGTTTGGAAGCAAGGCCCAGGGATCCTGCTTTCACTAGTGGACACTCTCAACAACGATCATATAATAGGACTACTCTACACCCTCTTGTTGGATGATGAACACCACGAATTGCGTAGGATTACACGAACCCTCAATGCCGGAGTTAACAAGCTCCACAATATTCAACGTTCATATTTAAATAACCTTAGAGTGTAAGATAGATCAACACAATCACACCGAGAACTAACATAGCATGCACACTGTCACCATCACACTATGAAGGAGGCATAGATCACATCAATACTATCATAGCAATAGTTAACTTCATAATCTACAAGAGATTACAATCATAGCCTACGCCAAGTACTAACACGGATGCACACACTGTCACCATTACACCGTGCAGGAGGAATAGAGTACTTTAATAACATCACTAGAGTAGCACATAGATAATACTCAACTTGATCACAAAGAGAGAGAGAGAGATGAACCACATAGCTACAGCGGAGCCCTCAGCCCCGGGGGTGAATTACTCCCTCCTCATCATGGAGGCAGCGATGGCGGTGAAGATGGTGGTGGAGACGGCGGTGGAGATGGCTCCGGGGGCAATTCCCCGCCCCGGCAGGGTGCCGGAACAGAGAGTTCTGTCCCCCGAATTGGAGTTTCGCGACGGTGGCGGCGCCCCTGGAGTCTTTCTGGAGTTTCGTCAATTGGTACTACGTTTTTAGGTCGAAAGGGGTTATACAGGCGAAGAGGCGGCGCAGGAGGGCTGATAGGGTGGCCTCACCCTAGGCCGGCGCGGCCAGGGTCTGGCCCGCACGGCCCTATGGTGTGGGGCCCCCTGGCTCTCCTCCGACTCTCCTTCGGTGTTCTGGAGCCTTCCGGGAAAAATAAGATCTTTGGCGTTGATTTCGTCCAATTCCGAGAATATTGCCCGAACAGCCTTTCTGGGACCAAAAACAGCAGAAAACAGCAACTGGCCTTTCGGCATCTCGTCAATAGGTTAGTTCCGGAAAACGCATAATAATGGCATAAAGTGTGAACAAAACATGTCGGTATTGTCATAAAACAAGCATGGAACATCAGAAATTATAGATACGTTGGAGACGTATCACCTACTATGGAGAGTAAATTTTATTATGATTATACTATGCCTCCTACACTTGATGAGAATAATAATGATAGCTACTTTGTTGAATTTGCTCCCACTACAACTAATAAAATTGATTATGCTTATGTGGAGAGTAATGATACTTTTATGCATGTGAATAAGAATGCTTTATGTGATACTTATATTGTTGAGTTTGTTCATGATGCCTCTGAAAGTTATTATGAGAGAGGAAAATATGGTTGTAGAAATTTTCATGTTACTAAAACACCTCTCTATATGCTGAAATTTTTGAAGTTACACTGGTTTTATCTTCCTATGCTTGTTACTTTGCTCTTCATGAACTTGTTTATTTACAAGATTCCTATGCATAGGAAGCATGTTAGACTTAAATTTGTTTTGAATTTGCTTCTTGATGCTCTCTTATTGCTTCAATTCTTATTTCTTGCGCGAGCATCATTAAAATTGCTGAGCCCATCTTAATGGCTATAAAGAAAGAACTTCTTGGGAGATAACCCATGTATGTTTTTACTACAGTACTTTTGTTTTATATTTGAGTCTTGGAAGTTTTTACTACTGTAGAAACCTCTCCTTATCTTTATTTTATTGCATTGTTGTGCCAAGTAAAGTCTTTGATAGTAGGATTGATACTAGATTTGGATTACTGCGCAGAAACAGATTTCTGTCTATCACGAATTTGGGCAGGGTTCTCTGTAGGTAACTCAGAAAAATCTGCCAATTTACGTGCGTGATCCTCAGATATGTACGCAACTTTCATTCAATTTGAGCATTTTCATCTGAGCAAATTAAGTACCTCTGTAAAATTCGTCTTTACAGTCTGTTCTGTTTTGACAGATTCTGCCTTTTATTTCGCATTGCCTGTTTTGCTATGTTTGATGGATTTCTTTGTTCCATTAACTTTCAGTAGCTTTGGGCAATGTCCAGAAGTATTAAGAATGATTGTGTCACCTCTGAACATGTGAATTTTTGATTATGCACTAACCCTCTAATGAGTTTGTTTTAAGTTTGATGTGGAGGAAGTTTTCAAGGGTCAAGAGAGGAGGATGATATACTATGATCAAGAAGAGTGAAGAGTCTAAGCTTGGGGATGCCCCCGTGGTTCATCCCTGCATATTTCAATAAGACCCAAGCATCTAAGCTTGGGGATGCCCAAGGCATCCCCTTCTTCATCGACAACTTATCAGGTTTCTTCTCTTGAAACTATATTTTTATTCGGTCACATCTTATGTACTTTACTTGGAGCGTCTGTTTGTTTTTGTTTGTTTGAATAAATTCATATTTGTGTGGGAGAGAGACATGCTCCGCTGTTGCGTATGAACACATGTGTTCTTAGCTTTACTCTTAATGTTCATGGCGAAGGTTGAAAACCGCTTCGTTAATTGCTATTTGGTTGGAAACAGAAAATGCTGCATGTGGTAATTGGTATAATGTCTTGAATAATTTGATACTTGGCAATTGTTGTGCTCATATAGATCATGTTTAAGCTCTTGCATCATATACTTTGCACCTATTAATGAATAAGTACATAGAGCTTGTTAAAATTTGGTTTGCATGATTGTTCTCTAGAGTCTAGATATTTTCTGGTTAAGGTGTTTGAACAACAAGGAAGACGATGTAAAGTCTTATAATGTTTACAATATGTTCATATGTGAGTCTTGCTGCACCCTTTTATACTTGAGTTTGCTTCAAACAACCTTGCTAGCCTAGCCTTGTATTGAGAGGAATTCTTCTCGTGCATCCAAATCCTTGAGCCAAAAACTATGCCATTTGTGTCCACCATACCTACCTACTACATGGTATTTCTCTTCCATTCCAAGCAAATACTTCATGTGCTACCTTTAAACAATTCAAAATCTATTATGTCTTATTTGTGTCAATGTTTTATAGCTCATGAGGAAGTATGTGGTGTTTATCTTTCGATCTTGTCATTTACTTTTGACAGACTTTCACAATGGACTATTGGCTTCATCCGCTTATCCAATAACTTTGCAAAAAGAGCTGGCAATGGGTGTTGGAGATATGCCCAAGAGGCAATAATAAAAGTGGTTATTATATATCTTTATGTTTATGATAAAAGTTTATATACCATGCTATAATTGTATTAACCGAAACATTGATACATGTGTGTTATGTAAACAACAATGAGTCCCTAGTAAGCCTCTTAACTAGCTTGTTGATTAATAGATGATTAGTTTCATAATCATGAACATTGGATGTTATTAATAACAAGGTTATATCATTATGTGAATGATGTAATGGACACACCCAATTAAGCGTAGCATAAGATCACGTCATTAAGTTATTTGCTATAAGCTTTCGATACATAGTTACCTAGTCCTTTCGACCATGAGATCATGTAAATCACTTATGCTGGAAAGGTACTTTGATTACATCAAACGCCACTGCGTAAATGGGTGGTTATAAAGGTGGGATTAAGTATCCGGAAAGTATGAGTTGAGGCATATGGATTAACAGTGGGATTTGTCCATCCCGATGACGGATAGATATACTCTGGGCCCTCTCGGTGGAATGTCGTCTAATGTCTTGCAAGCATATGAATAAGTTCATAAGAGACCACATACCACGGTACGAGTAAAGAGTACTTGTCAGGAGACGAGGTTGAACAAGGTATAGAGTGATACCGATGATCAAACCTCGAACAAGTAAAATATCGCGTGACAAAGGGAATTGGTATCGTATGTGAATGGTTCATTCGATCACTAAGTCATCGTTGAATATGTGGGAGCCATTATGGATCTCCAGATCCCGCTATTGGTTATTGGTCGGAGAGAGATCTCAACCATGTCTACATAGTTCACGAACCGTAGGGTGACACACTTAAGGTTTGATGTTGTAATAGTAGAACTTGAATATGGAATGGAGTTCGAAGTATTGTTCGAAGTCCCGGATGGGATCCCGGACATCACGAGGAGTTCCGGAATGGTCCGGAGAATAAGATTCATATATAGGAAGTCATTTTATAAGTTTGAAAATGATCCGGTGCATTTATGGAAGGTTCTAGAAGGTTCTAGAAAAGTCCGGAAGAAATCACTAAGGAAGGAGGAGTCCCGGAGGGACTCCACCTCCCCATGGCCGGCCAACCCTAGAGGGGGGAGTCCAAGGTGGACTCCACCAAGGGGGCCGGCCACCCCCCTTCATGGAAGGGTGGGAATCCCACTTGGGTGGGAGTCCCACCTTGGGTAGGTTTCCCTACTACATGGAAGGTTTTGGGTTCGGGTCTTATTCGAAGACTTGTAGTCCAACACTTCGGGTTCCACCTATATAATGAGGGGCATAGGGGAGGGGGCCGGCCACCACAAAGCCACAAGTTGGCCGCACCCCTTGAGGCCGGCCACCCCCTCTCCCAAACCCTAGCCGCCCCCTCTCTCCTCCACCTCTCCCGCACGCTTAGCGAAGCTCCGCCGGAGATCTCCACCGCCACCGCCACCACGCCGTTGTGCTGCCGGATTCAAGGAGGAGCTACTACTTCCGCTGCCCCCTAGAACGGGGAGAAGAACGTCGTCTTCATCAACACCGAACGTGTGACCGAGTACGGAGGTGCTGCCCGATCGTGGCACCGTGATCAAGATCTTCTACGCGCTTTTGCAAGCGGCAAGTGATCGTCTACCGCAGCAACAAGAGCCTCATCTTGTAGGCTTTGGAAATCTTCAAGGGTGAGTCTCGATCATCTCCTCGTTGCTCCCGTATTCTAGATTGCATCTTGGCTTGGATTGCGTTCTCGCGGTAGGAAATTTTTTGTTTTCTATGCAACGAATCCCTACAGTGGTATCAGAGCCGTGTCTATGCATAGATGGTTGCACGAGTAGAACACAATTGTTTGTGGGCGTTGATGCTTTGTTGTCTTTAGTTCGAGTACTTTGCATCTTTGTGGCATGGTGGGATGAAGCGGCTCGGGCTAACTTTACATGACCGCGTTCATGAGACTTGCTCCACGTTCGACATGCAACTTGTATTGCATAAGTGGCTTTGCAGGTGTCTGTCTCTCCCACCATAGTGAAGATTCAATTTAATCTTTCTATTGACAACACTAGTATCACCGTTGTGGTTCATGTTCGTAGGTAGATTAGATCTCACTCGAAAACCCTAAACCACGTAAAATATGCAAACCAAATTAGAGACGTCTAACTTGTTTTTGCAGGGTTTGGTGATGTGATATGGCCATAATGTGATGATGAATATGTATGAGATGATCATTATTGTATTGTGGCAACTGGCAGGAGCCTTATGGTTGTCTTTAAAATTTCATGTTGAGTAGTATTTCAAAGTAGTTGTAATAGTTGCTACATGAAGTGAACAACCATGAAGACGGCGCCATGGACCTTGACGCTACGCCGACGATGATGGAGATCATGCCCGTTGATGATGGAGATCATGTCCGTGCTTTGGAGATGAAGATCGAAGGCGCAAATACTAAAGGGCCATATCATATCACATATGAATTGCATGTGATGTTAATCCTTTATGCATCTTATTTTGCTTAGATCGCGACGGTAGCATTATAAGATGATCCCTCACATTAATATCAAGATAATAAAGTGTTCTCCCCTCGTATGCACTGTTGATATAGTTTGTCGTTTCGAAGCATCTCGTGATGATCCGATGTGATAGACTCAACGTTCACATACAACGGGTGTAAGCCATGTTGCACACGCGGAATACTTGGGTTTGCTTGACGAGCCTAGCATGTACAGACATGGCCTCGGGACAACGGAAACCGAAAGGTTGAACACAAGTCATATGGATGATATGATCAACATGTTGATGTTCACCATTGAAACTACATCATCTCACGTGATGATCGGTTTTGGTGTAGTGGATTTGGATCGTGTACCACTTAACAACTATGAGGGATGTTGTATTAAGTGGGAGTTCATTAGTAATTGATTAAAACATGAACTAATTATCATAAACATAGTCTGAGTAGTATTTTGAATTAATTTGTAGTATTGGCATCCGTTTTCTACCAAGCGCTAGTCTTGTAATTGAGATAGAAATACTGTTAAAATCTGACAAGAAACTTTACGGACTGGTACCGTATTGTTAAAGAATCAAGAAATGATTAAGTCCTATTGCAAACTTTTAGTAAACCTCACATTGTTGATTCAAAGAGCTATGGTTTCAATTAGTACCTAAAGTCATCTTGTCTCCGTGAAACTTGAAGTTCAAATCTGTTTGAAAAGTAAGGAGCTGAAAATTTAGTTTTCAGAAATAATCAAGGTATGAGATATATGTGATATCTAAGACCTTATTGCAAGATGATAGAATATAATTTGGTGAGACTACATAAACTCATAAGTTTTATGGGAATGTACAAAGGTTGAAGACGCAAGGCGTCCCAATCCTCCAACTATTGGGGCACTAACGATATTCGCATATCCATGAAGTGATCATCCTTAGTATGCACCGTTGCTAAGACTCGTCGTTTCGAAGCATCACGTGATGATCGGGTGTGATAGATTTTACGTGTGCATACAACGGATGCAAGCCAGATTTGCACATGCGAATACTGAGGTTAAACTTTACGAGCCTAGCATGTACAGACATGGTCTCGAAAAGTCGTCATGATATGATGGATAAAATTATGAGTGAAATTGTTCATCATATTACAAAGTTACTAATAGTGAAATCTGAAACACTTGTCATATGATGATCAACTTCAAAGTAAGAACCTCAAGGTTATTGGTATTTGACCAACAAACCTAGAAGTTATTGAAGGTGAAGTATTTTCTGAGAATGAGGAAAGCTAAAAGGGAAACTACAAAAGATATTTTGGCAGAAAGAAAGAAAAGACTAGAAAGTCTAGCTCAGGTGTATATAAATGATGTTATGGATGTATTCCTTGTTTGGTCACATAATGAAATTCTTGGGTATTTGTACCAGATTAGTTGGTATGAGATGTCATACAATATAACACAATACAAGAATATGATGCCCTAAGTGACTAATAAGGAATATGGTAATAATGCACATCTGGAACATAATAAAGTGTTATTATGCTTGTCGTTGGCATTCTACCTAGCCCTTATAATTTATAATAAAGAACTTAATAATTGTTATTTTGCTCTGGTCAAATGAAAACAATGAGTTGTTCAAATTATGACATTACTCCATGTACGATGGATAAGTTATTATAAATCTTAATGGTGAAACACACATACATAACACTGACGCTAAAATGCCATAAGGCAAATGATTTGAATTCCACTTATTTGTGGAACCGCCATTTAGGTCATGTTAGAAAGGAACGCATGAAGGAACTCCATGCAAATGGATTTTTGGAGTCATTTGATTTTTGAATCGTTTGGCGCTTGCAAATCTTTTCTAAAGAGAATGACTAAAATACCGTTCATAGGCCAAGAGTTGAACGGGAAACTAACTTAGTGAAAACATATATGATGATGTATGTGGTTCACTGGGCATAGTTATGTGCGGGAGATTCTTCTACTTCATGAAAACTTCCAACAATGAATTGAGTATATATATGTGGATATATTCGATAAGGAAGAAGTTTGAAACATTTGAATGGATTCAAATAAATTTCAGCATGAAGTGGAAATCAGCGTAATAGAAAAGTCAAATATCTATGATTGGATCATAGTGGAAATATTTGAATTACGAGTTTTAGCGAACATCTAAGAGAGTTATGAAGTTGTTCTACAACTCACGTTTCTTGGACTATCATAGTGATGATGGAGTATCCGAGAGATGTATGCAAACCTTGTTGGATCAATGATGAGATAAAATATTGATGCCATTATATTTTTTGTGGATTATGCTTTAGAGACTACCGCTTTTACACTGAATAGAGCATCATCATGATCCGTTGAAATGACACCATACGAGTTATGGCATGGGTATGAACCCTAATATTCCTTTCTTAAATTTTGGAATGCATAGCATAAAGTAAATAAGTTTACAACCAAAATCGGATGAATGTCTTTGTTGGTTATCCCACAGAATTGATTGGGAATTCTTTCCACTATGGAGACAAAGACAAAAGTGTTTGTCAATGTTTCTTACTTATTTCCAAGAAATTGTTTTTAGCGAAGTATTTGAGTGGGAGGACAATAGAACTTGATAAGGTTTATGAACCTGAGCATAATGATCAGAGTAGCGCAGCATCGGAATTGGTTCTGGAAGCGACCACGACGATCATTGCTCCCATGTCTACAAAATGTTATAGTCATGGAGACCGAAGTACTTATTGAACCTTGTAGGTATGGTTTACTTTGTGATCAAATAAATTATTTGTGAACAAAGGATTGTTTTTGAACAATGATAAACCAACTACATACAAAGAAGTTATGATGGGCCCTGACTCCGTTAAAATGGCTATACGCCATGAAATCCAAGATAGATGAATACTTTTTGAAAGTAAATGGATCTATAAAATTGATGGACTTGAATGGAATATCTTTGAATAAACTCGACTTGTCGAAAAGTTGTTTACGACAAAGTTCAAAGAGTTGACTACGATAAGATTAGATCTTCCGTAGCAATGCTTATAGTCTATGTGGATTATTCTAGTAATCGCTACATATTTCTTTCATGAGATATGATAGTAGGATGGCAAAATACATTACTTAACAGAAGTGTGTATTAAAGGTGTATACAAGATACAACCAATTGTTTTGCTAGTCCGTGGAATACTAGATAGGTATACGAACTTCAATTGGATGAAGTGAGTATCGCGGAGTTGGAATCTTCACCGGATGAAATAGTCAAAAAGTTTTGGATTTCATCAGAAACGATGAAGATGCTTGCATTTGCAAGAAATTAAGTGGGAGCGCTGAGACATATTTATAATACTTTATGTAGATGACATATAGTTGGTTATAAATGATGTAATTATATACTTGATTATAAAAGGTTTCATTGAGAATTAACTTCAATGAAAGAATATGGACAGAAACATATTTAAATGTCAAGATCTATGAAGATAGATTGAAACACATAATAAGTTTAAGTCAAAGTACATAGAATGGATATTGAAGTAGTTCAATATAGAAATATTAAGAAGGTGTTCTTTTCATGTGAAGTTTTAACAAGACTTGAGTGTATCTGACACTCAATGAGTAAAAACACATGAGTGATTAAGGATCATGAATAATATGTACACAAACAGATGTCCTGTGCTCTAAAATGTTATGAGCATATACCAGAATGATTCATGTGATGATCATTGGACGACAGTAAGAATATCCTTGAGTACTTTAGAAGAACCAAGGATATATATATAATTTTATATGGGGTAATGTCAAACAAATCGCTGTAAGGTGTTGCACCGATATTTGTTTGGTCACATATAAAAATGAAATTCAAATCTCAATTAGGCTAAGTATTGTTTAAAAGGTAACACAATGCTAGATTTAGAAGAGTTCTAAATATTGTGACGGATTCTACAAACATAGGCAAAGCATGACATTGTTTTGACAATGACTGAGGATGTTGAGTCGAGAAGTTCTTTGAGAACTTGGTGTAGTTCCGATAGTGTCAGAACTTTGAAGCTATATTGTGTATGACAATACTAGTGACATATTTCAGACCGCGGAATTAAGGTTCCACCAGAAGACCAAACATATTTAATGCCGACTCATTTGGAAAATGAATGATGCGTGAAGACGCAAATGAATTGCAAAATACATACGTTTCTGAGTGTGTCAGAACCGTTGACTAAAGCTCTCCCTAGGGCAAAGTATGACCAACACCAGAATGCCATGGGTGTTAGGTACATTACAATGTAATCTAGATTATTGACTCTAGTGCAAGTGGGATTCCGTTGGAGATATGCCCAAGAGGCAATAATAAAAGTGGTTATTATATATCTTTATGTTTATGATAAAAGTTTATATACCATGCTATAATTGTATTAACCGAAACATTGATACATGTGTGTTATGTAAACAACAATGAGTCCCTAGTAAGCCTCTTAACTAGCTTGTTGATTAATAGATGATTAGTTTCATAATCATGAACATTGGATGTTATTAATAACAAGGTTATATCATTATATGAATGATGTAATGGACACACCCAATTAAGCGTAGCATAAGATCACGTCATTAAGTTATTTGCTATAAGCTTTCGATACATAGTTACCTAGTCCTTTCGACCATGAGATCATGTAAATCACTTATGCTGGAAAGGTACTTTGATTACATCAAACGCCACTGCGTAAATGGGTGGTTATAAAGGTGGGATTAAGTATCCGGAAAGTATGAGTTGAGGCATATGGATCAACAGTGGGATTTGTCCATCCCGATGACGGATAGATATACTCTGGGCCCTCTCGGTGGAATGTCGTCTAATGTCTTGCAAGCATATGAATAAGTTCATAAGAGACCACATACCACGGTACGAGTAAAGAGTACTTGTCAGGAGACGAGGTTGAACAAGGTATAGAGTGATACCGATGATCAAACCTCGGACAAGTAAAATATCGCGTGACAAAAGGAATTGGTATCGTATGTGAATGGTTCATTCGATCACTAAGTCATCGTTGAATATGTGGGATCCATTATGGATCTCCAGATCCCGCTATTGGTCATTGGTCGGAGAGAGATCTCAACCATGTCTACATAGTTCACGAACCGTAGGGTGACACACTTAAGGTTTGATGTTGTAATAGTAGAACTTGAATATGGAATGGAGTTCGAAGTATTGTTTGAAGTCCCGGATGGGATCCCGGACATCACGAGGAGTTCTGGAATGGTCCGGAGAATAAGATTCATATATAGGAAGTCATTTTATAAGTTTGAAAATGATCCGGTGCATTTATGGAAGGTTCTAGAAGGTTCTACAAAAATCCGGAAGAAATCACTAAGGAAGGAGGAGTCCCGGAGGGACTCCACCTCCCCATGGCCGGCCAACCCTAGAGGGGGGAGTCCAAGGTGGACTCCACCAAGGGGGCCGGCCACCCCCCCTTCATGGAAGGGTGGGAATCCCACTTGGGTGGGAGTCCCACCTTGGGTAGGTTTCCCTACTACATGGAAGGTTTTGGGTTCGGGTCTTATTCGAAGACTTGTAGTCCAACACTTGGGGTTCCACCTATATAATGAGGGGCATAGGGGAGGGGGTCGGCCACCACATAGCCACAAGCTGGCCGCACCCCTTGAGGCCGGCCACCCCCTCTCCCAAACCCTAGCCGCCCCCTCTCTCCTCCACCTCTCCCGCACGCTTAGCGAAGCTCCGCCGGAGATCTCCACCGCCACCGCCACCACGCCGTCGTGCTGCCGGATTCAAGGAGGAGCTACTACTTCCGCTGCCCGCTGGAACGGGGAGAAGGACATCGTCTTCATCAACACCGAACGTGTGACCGAGTACGGAGGTGCTGCCCGATCGTGGCACCGTGATCAAGATCTTCTACGCGCTTTTGCAAGCGGCAAGTGATCATCTACCGCAGCAACAAGAGCCTCATCTTGTAGGCTTTGGAAATCTTCAAGGGTGAGTCTCGATCATCTCCTCGTTGCTCCCGTCTTCTAGATTGCATCTTGGCTTGGATTGCGTTCTAGCGGTAGGAAATTTTTTGTTTTCTATGCAACGAATCCCTACAATGGGGTGCCCAGCCCCAATTAATTAACTTGCATTAATAATTCTCTTCACATGTTTTGCTCTGATTCATCAGTAAGCAACTTAATTTTGCAAATAGACACTCCTTCATGGTATGTGATTGTTGGAAGGCACCCGAGGATTCGGTTAGCCATGGCTTGTGTAAGCAAAAGGTTGGGAGGAGTGTCATCCATAAATAAAATAAAATAAAAACTAAACTAAAATACATGTGTAAACAAAAGATAAGAGGGATGATCTACCTTGCTGGTAGAGATAACGTCCTTCATGGGAGCCGCTCTTGAAAGTCTGGTTGATAAGGTAGTTAGAGTGCCCACTACCATTCGTTGACAACAACAAACACCTCTCAAAACTTTACTTTTATGCTCTCTATATGATTTCAAAACTTAAAAAGCTCTAGCACATGATTTAATCCCTGCTTCCCTCTGCGAAGGGCCATTCTTCTACTTTATTGTTGAGTCAGTTTACCTACTTCTTTCTATCTTAGAAGCAAACACTTGTGTCAACTGTGTGCATTGATTCTTACATGTTTACCTATTGCACTTGTTATATTGCTTTATGTTGAAAAATATCCATGAGATACGCGTGTTGAAGTTGAAAGCAACCGCTGAAACTTATATCTTCCTTTGTGTTGCTTCAATGCCTTCTACTAAGAATTTATTACTTTATGAGTAACTGTTATGCAAGTCTTATTGATGCTTGTCTTCAAAGTACTATTCATGAAAAGTCTTTGTTATATGGTTCAGTTGTTTATTCATTATCTTTACCATTGCTTTGAATCGCTGCATTCATCTCATATGCTTTACAATAATGTTGATCAAGATTATGTTGGTAGCATGTCACTTAAGAAATTATCCTTGTTATTGTTTACCTACTCGAGGGCGAGTAGGAACTAAGCTTGGGGATGCTTGATACGTCTCAAACGTATCTATAATTTCTTATGTTCCATGCTAGTTTTATGACAATACCTACATGTTTTGTACACACTTTATGTCATATTTATGCATTTTCCAGAACTAACCTGTTGATGAGATGCCGAAGTGCCAGTTCCTGTTTTCTGCTGTTTTTGGTTTCAGAAATCCTAGTAAGGAAATATTCTCAGAATCGGATGAAATCAATGCCCAGCATCCTATTTTTCCACGAAGCTTCCAGAACACCTGAGAGCTAGCAGAGGAGGGCCACAGGGCCACCAGATGATAGGGCGGCGCGGCCAGGGCCTTGGCCGCGCCCCCCTATTGTTTCACCGCCTCGTCAGCCCTCCGACTCCGCCTCTTCGCCTATTTAAGCCTCGTCGACCTAAAACCTCGATACGGAAAAGCCACGGTACGAGAAACCTTCCAGAGCCGCCGCCATCGCGAAGCCAAGATCTGGGGGACAGGAGTCTCTGTTCCGGCACGCCGCCGGGACGGGGAAGTGCCCCCGGAAGGCTTCTCCATCGATACCACCGCCATCTTCATCAACGCTGCTGTCTCCCATGAGGAGGGAGTAGTTCTCCCTCGAGGCTAAGGGCTGTACCGGTAGCTATGTGGTTAATCTCTCTCTCTGTACCCCAATACAATGATCTCATGAATTGCTTTGCATGATTGAGATCCATATGATGAGCTTTGTATCGCTATTAGTCTATGTGCTTGTGATGTTATTAAAGTAGTCTATTCCTCCTTCACGGTGTAATGGTGACAGTGTGTGCATCGTGTAGTACTTGGCGTAGGCTATGATCATAATCTCTTGTAGGTTATGGAGTTAATTATTACTATGATAGTATTGATGCGATTTATTCCCCCTTCATAGTGTAAAGGTGATAGTGTGTATGCTATGTTAGTACTCGGCTTAAATTGCAAAGATCTATTATGCTGTAAGGTTACTTAAATATGAATGCCGAATGTTGTGGCGCTTGTTAACTCCGGCATTGAGGTGCTCTTGTAGCCCTACACAACGAATGGTTTTCATTATCAAACAAGAGTATATGTAGCACAAAGGAAGAGAACTTATTTATTTATGTGATCAATGTTGAGAGTGTCCACTAGTGAAAGTATGATCCCTAGGCCTTGTTTCCAAATACTGCAATCATCACTTGTTTACTATTTTACTGCATCTTTACTTCCTGCAATATTAGTACCATCAACTGCACGCCAGCAAGCACTTTTCTGGTGCCGTTACTACTTCTCATATTCATTCATACCACTTGTATTTCACTATCTCTTCGCCGAACTAGTGCACCTATACATCTGACAAGTGTATTAGGTGTGTTGGGGACACAAGAGACTTCTTGTATCGTGATTGCAGGGTTGCTTGACAGGGATATCTTTGACCTCTTCCTCCCTGAGTTCGATAAACCTTGGGTGATCCACTTAAGGGAAACTTGCTGCTGTTCTACAAACCTCTGCTCTTGGAGGCCCAACACTTTCTACAAGAATAGAAGCACCCGTAGACATCAGGTACCTGAAGGGTAATGCCCACATCAGAGGTGTACAATTTAATCCAGATTACTCCTGCTTCATCGCTCATCTTCCTCCTTGCTTCCAACTCGCCATTGTTACTGTACTCAAATCCTCGAGCTTTAAGAAAAGGAGCTTCCTCAGCATCATGGGCAAGAAGAGGATCGCCGCGTCATCTGGCGCTGCTGCGAGCGCCGCTGGTTCAAGGGCGCCAACCGCCGCGCACAAATCTGGCGTTGCTGCTAAGGACCCTCAATGCGACCGGTCAGCCTCCACCATCACCAAGCGTGATGAGAACAAACTGAGGAGCTTGGGGCTAATTTCAGCGAACGAGAAGGCTGTCATCTTCCCAGGTTCCAATTCTCGCCCCAATCCTCCCACTGCACGGTCATGTTTCTGGTGTTTCTGCACCATGGGTCGTCCCTGTAGGGATTCGTTGCATAGAAAACAAAAAATTTCCTACCGCGAGAACGCAATCCAAGCCAAGATGCAATCTAGAAGACGGAAGCAACGAGGAGATCATCGAGACTCACCCTTGAAGATTTCCAAAGCCTACAAGATGAGGCTCTTGTTGCTGCGGTAGACGATCACTTGCCGCTTGCAAAAGCGCGTAGAAGATCTTGATCACGGCGCCACGATCGGGCAGCACCTCCGTACTCGGCCACACGTTCGGTGTTGATGAAGACGACGTCCTTCTCCCCGTTCCAGTGGGCAGTGGAAGTAGTAGCTCCTCCTTGAATCCGGCAGCACGACGGCGTGGTGGCGGTGGCGATGGAGAACTCCGGCGGAGCTTCGCTAAGCGTTGCGGGAGAGGTGGAGGAGAGGGGGCAACTAGGGTTTGGGAGAGGGGGAGGTGGCCGGCCACTATGAGGGGTGCGGCCACAATGGCTTTGGTGTGTCCGGCCCCCTCCCCTTGCTCCTCATTATATAGGTGGAACACCCAAGAGTTGGTCTACAAGTCTTCGAATAAGACCCCAAACCAAAACCTTCCATATGACATGAAACCTACCCAAGGTGGGATTCCCACTTGAGGTGGGATTCCCACCTTTCCTTGGGAGGGGGTGGCCGGCCACCTTTGGTGGAGTCCACCTGGGATTCCACCCTCTAGGGTTGGCCGGCCATGGTGGTGGAGTCCCTCCGGGACTCCGCCTTCCAAAGTGATTTCTTTCGGACTTTTCTAGAACCTTCTAGAACCTTCCATAAATGCACCGGATCATTTTCAAACTTATAAAATGACTTCCTATATATGAATCTTATTCTCCGGACCATTCCGGAACTCCTCGTGATGTCCGGGATCCCATCCGGGACTTCGAACAATACTTAGAACTCCATTCCATATTCAAGTTCTACTATTACAACATCAAACCTTAAGTGTGTCACCCTACGGTTCGTGAACTATGTAGACATGGTTGAGATCTCTCTCCGACCAATAACCAATAGCGGGATCTGGAGATCCATAATGGCTCCCACATATTCAACGATGACTTAGTGATCGAATGAACCATTCACATACGATACCAATTCCCTTTGTCACGCGATATTTTACTTGTCCGAGGTTTGATCATCGGTATCACTCTATACCTTGTTCAACCTCGTCTCCTGACAAGTACTCTTTACTCGTACCGTGGTATGTGGTCTCTTATGAACTTATTCATATGCTTGCAAGACATTAGACGACATTCCACCGATAGGGCCCAGAGTATATCTATCCGTCATCGGGATGGACAAATCCCACTGTTGATCCATATGCCTCAACTCATACTTTCCGGATACTTAATCCCACCTTTATAACCACCCATTTATGCAGTGGCGTTTGATGTAATCAAAGTACCTTTCTGGTATAAGTGATTTACATGATCTCATGGTCATAAGGACTAGGTAACTATGTATCGAAAGCTTATAGCAAATAACTTAATGACGTGATCTTATGCTACGCTTAATTGGGTGTGTCCATTACATCATTCATACAATGATATAACCTTGTTATTAATAACATTCAATGTTCATGATTATGAAACTAATCATCTATTAATCAACAAGCTAGTTTAAGAGGCTTACTAGGGACTCATTGTTGTTTACATAACACACATGTATCAATGTTTCGGTTAATACAATTATAGCATGGTATATAAACATTTATCATAAACATAAAGATATATAATAACCACTTTTATTATTGCCTCTTGGGCATATCTCCAACAGTCTCCCACTTGCACTAGAGTCAATAATCTAGATTACATTGTAAGGTACCTAACACCCATGGCATTCTGGTGTTGGTCATGCTTTGCCCTAGGGAGAGCTTTAGTCAACGGATCTGCTACATTCAGATCAGTGTGTACTTTGCAAATCTTTACTTCTCCATCTTCGATGTACTCGCGAATCGAATGATAACGCAGCTTGATATGCTTCAGCCTCTTGTGTGACCTTGGTTCTTGTGCATTGGCGATGCCACCAATGTTGTCACAGTAGATGACTAATGGGTCCAATGCACTAGGAATCACACGGAGCTCTACAATGAACCTCTTCATCCATACCGCTTCTGATGAAGCCTCTAAAGCCGCTATGTACTCCGATTCTGTTGATGACTTCGCCACCGTGCACTGCTTCGAGCTTGCCCAGCTTACTGCAGCACCATTCAATATAAACACGTACCCAGACTGTGACTTAGAGTCATCAGGATTAGTGTTCCAACTTGCATCGGTGTAAATTGTTACAACGAGCTCTTGGTCACCTCCATAACAAAGAAACATATCCTTAGTTCTTTTCAAGTGCTTCAGGATATTCTTGACCGCTGTCCAGTGTTTCATTCCTGGATCACTTTGATATCTGCTAGTCAAACTAACAGCATGTGCTATATCCGGTCTAGTACATAGCATGGCATGGATAGAGCCTACTGCCGAAGCATAGGGGATCTGACTCATCCTTTCTCTTTCTTCTGCCGTAGCCGGACCTTGAGTCTTACTCAAGACCTTGCCTGGTAACATAGGTAAGAATCCTTTCTTACTTTCGTCCATTCTAAACTTCTTTAGAATCTTGTCCAGGTATGTACTTTGTGATAGCCCTATTAGACGTCTTGATCTATCTCTATAAATCTTGATGCCTAATATATACGATGCTTCAACAAGGTCTTTCATTGAAAAACTATTATTCAAATAACCCTTTACACTACTTAATAGTTCTATATCATTCCCAATTAATAATATGTCATCTACATATAATATCAGGAATGCTACAGAGCTCCCACTCACTTTCTTGTAAATACAGGCCTCTCCATGACACTGTATAAACCCGAAGTCTTTGATCACCTTATCAAAGCGTCGGTTCCAACTTCTTGATGCTTGCTTCAGTCCATAAATTGAACGCTGAAGTTTGCATACTTTGTCAGCATTTTTAGGATCGACAAAACCTTTGGGTTGTACCACATACAACTCTTCCTCAATGTCTCCATTAAGGAACGCCGTTTTGACATCCATCTGCCAAATCTCATAATCGAAAAATGCAGCTATTGCTAACAAAATCCTCACAGATTTTAGCTTCGCTACAGGTGAGAAAGTCTCATCGTAGTCAACATCTTGAATTTGTCGGAAACCCTTTGCGACAAGTCGAGCTTTATAGACAGTAGTATTACAATCAGCATCTGTTTTTCTTTTGAAGATCCATTTATTCCCGACAGCCTTGCGGCTATCAGGTAAGTCTACCAAAGTCCACACTTTGTTATCATACATGGATCCCATTTCGGATTTCATGGCTTCTTGCCATTTGTTGGAATCTGGGCTCATCATCGCTTTTTCATACGTCGCAGGGTCTTCATCATTGTTGTCCACAATCATGACATTTAGACAAGGATCATACCAATCAGGAGTGGCACGTTCCCTTGTCGATCTGCGAGGTTCAGTAGCTATCTCGTTTGAAGTTTCATGATCATCATCATTAGCTTCCTCTGTTGACGGTGTAGGCAGCACAGGAACATCTTCCGGTACTGCGCTACTCTGATCAATGAGTGAAGATTCATCAATCTCATCAAGTTCTACTTTTCTTCCAGTCACTTCTTTAGTGAGAAATTCTTTCTCAAGAAAGGTTCCGTTCTTAGCAACAAAAATCTTGCCTTCGGATCTGTGATAGAAAGTATACCCTATAGTTTCCTTAGGGTATCCTATGAAGACGCATTTCTCCGCTTTGGGTTCTAGCTTGTCCGGTTGTAACTTTTTTACATAGGCTTCGCAACCCCAAACTTTTAGGAACGACAACTTAGGTTTCTTATTAAACCATAATTCATACGGTGTTGTTTCAACGGATTTTGATGGTGCTCTATTTAAAGTGAATGCGGCTGTCTCTAATGCATAACTCCAAAAAGATAACGACAAATCAGTAAGAGACATCATAGAACGAACCATATCTAAGAGAGTTCGATTACGACGTTCAGACACACCGTTTCGTTGAGGTGTTCCCGGCGGTGTCAATTGTGAAAGTATTCCGCATTTCTTTAAATGCATGCGAAACTCATAACTCAGATATTCACCTCCGCGATCAGATCGTAGAAATTTAATCTTCTTGTTACGTTGATTTTCTACTTCACTTTGGAATTCTTTAAACTTCTCAAAAGTTTCGGATTTATGTTTCATGAAATAGATATACCCATATCTACTCAGATCAACTGTGAAGGTTAGAACATAACGATAACCACCGCGCGATGCTACACTCATTGGTCCGCACACATCGGTATGTATGATTTCCAATAAGTCAGTAACTCGCTCCATAATACCAGAGAATGGAGTCTTAGTCATTTTTCCCATTAGACATGCTTCGCATCTATCAAGTGACTCAAAGTCAAGTGATTCAAGTAATCCATCGGTATGGAGTTTCTTCATGCGTTTCACTCCAATATGACCAAGACGACAGTGCCACATATAAGTAGAATTATCATTTAATTTAATTCGCTTAGCATCAATGTTATGTATATTTGTATCACTACTATCGAGATCTAATAGAAATAAACCATTCTTTTCAGGTGCTCGACCATAAAATATATTATTCATAAAAATAGAACAACCATTATTCTCAGACTTGAATGAATAACCGTCTTGCATTAAACAAGATCCAGATATAATGTTCATGCTCAACACGGGTACAAAATAACAATTATTGAGGCTTAAAACTAATCCCGAAGGTAGATGTAGAGGAAGTGTGCCGACAGCGATCACATCGACTTTGGATCCATTTCCAACGCGCATCGTCACTTCATCCTTTAGTAGTCTTCGTTTATTCATTAGTTCCTATTTCGAGTTACAAATATGAGCAACCGAACCAGTATCAAATACCCAGGTACTAGTGCGAGAACCAGTAAGATAAACATCTATAACATGTATATCAGATATACCTTCTTTCTTCTTCTTGACAAGGCCGCTCTTCAGATCCGCCAAATACTTGGAGCAATTACGCTTCAAGTGTCCCTTCTCCTTGCAGTAATAACACTCAGCATCAGGCTTAGGGCCAGTCTTAGGTTTCACAGGAGGTGTGGCAGCTTTCTTGCCACCCTTCTTGAATTTTCCCTTAGACTTGCCCTGTTTCTTGAAACTGGTGGTCTTGTTGACCATCAACACTTGGTGCTCTTTCTTGATCTCAATCTCAGCAGATTTCAGCATGGAGAAGAGTTCAGGTAACTCTTTGTTCATGTTCTGCATATTGTAGTTCATCACAAAGTTCTTGTAACTAGGTGGCAGTGATTGAAGGACACGATTAATCCCCAGTCGGTTAGGAATCACTATTCCCAAATCATCGAGTTTCTTCGCATGCCCGGTCATGGCGAGCATGTGCTCACTAACGGAGCTGCCTTCTTCCATCATGCAACTGAAGAAGTGTTTCGATGCTTCATAGCATTCCACGGCCGCATGAGTTTCAAAGATAGTTTTCAACTCATTGATTAATTCATGTGGATCGTGGTGCTCAAAACGTTTTTGAAGATCGGCTTCCAGACTGCACAGGATGGCACACTGAACTTGAGAGTACCGAGTTTTCCGAGTCTCATAAACATTCTTTACTTCATCGGTTTCAGTTTCTGCAGGAGGGTCACCTAGCGGTGCATCAAGCACATATTGCAGATTTCCGCCATTGAGGAAGATCCTCACATGACGGAACCAGTCAGTGAAGTTGCTACCGTTGCTCTTAAGCTTTTCTTTCTCTAGGAACTGGTTAAAATTGATTGGGGACGCCATATCTACAACATATATTTGCAATAGTTTAGACTAATGTTTATGACAAATTGAGTTCAAATTTTAATTCAACATAATTAAAAACTAGGTGAACTCCCACTCAAAACAATATCCCTCGCATTGTCTTAGTGATCACACGAACCAAATCCACCACACCAAGTCCGATCATCACGAGACAAGATGTAATTTCAATGGCGAACATTCAAAGTGTTCATCATATCAATCATATGATTCATGCTCTACCTTTCGGTATCACGTGTTCCGAGACCATGTCTGTACATGCTAGGCTCTTCAAGGCCACCTTAGTATCCACATGTGCAAAACTGGCTTGCACCCGTTGTATGCACTTGTTGAGTCTATCACACCCGATCATCACGAGATGCTTCGAAACGACAAGTCTTGGCAACGGTGCTACTAAGGATGAATACTTTATTATCTTGATATTTTAGTGAGAGGGATCATCTTATAATGCTACCGTCGCGATCTAAGCAAAATAAGATGCATAAAGGATTAACATCACATGCAGTTCATATGTGATATGATATGGCCCTTTTGTCTTTGCGCCTTTGATCTTCATCTCCAAAGCACGGACATGATCTTCATCATCAACGGGCATGATCTCCATCATCGTCGGCGAAGCACCAAGGTCAATGGCGCCGTCTTCATGATTGTCCTCCATGTAGCAACTATTACAACTACTTTGAAATACTACTCAACATGAAATTTAAAGACAACCATAAGGCTCCTGTCGGTTGCCACAATACAATAATGATCATCTCATACATAGTCATCATCACATTATGGCCATATCACATCACAAACCCTGCAAAAACAAGTTAGACGTTCTCTAATTTGGTTTGCATATTTTACGTGGTTTAGGGTTTTCGAGTGAGATCCAATCTACCTACGAACATGAACCACAACGGTGATACTAGTGTTGTCAATAGAAGAGTAAATTGAATCTTCACTATAGTAGGAGAGACAGACACCCGCAAAGCCACTTATGCAATACAAGTTGCATGTCGAGCGTGGAGCAAATCTCATGAACGCGGTCATGTAAAGTTAGCCCGAGCCGCTTCATCCCACTATGCCACAAAGATGCAAAGTACTCAAACTAAACACAACATAAGCATCAACGCCCACAAAACCATTGTGTTCTACTCGTGCAACCATCTATGCATAGACACGGCTCTGATACCACTGTAGGGATTCGTTGCATAGAAAACAAAAAATTTCCTACCGCGAGAACGCAATCCAAGCCAAGATGCAATCTAGAAGACGGAAGCAACGAGGAGATCATCGAGACTCACCCTTGAAGATTTCCAAAGCCTACAAGATGAGGCTCTTGTTGCTGCGGTAGACGATCACTTGCCGCTTGCAAAAGCGCGTAGAAGATCTTGATCACGGCGCCACGATCGGGCAGCACCTCCGTACTCGGTCACACGTTCGGTGTTGATGAAGACGACGTCCTTCTCCCCGTTCCAGCGGGCAGCGGAAGTAGTAGCTCCTCCTTGAATCCGGCAGAATGACGGCGTGGTGGCGGTGGCGATGGAGAACTCCGGCGGAGCTTCGCTAAGCGTTGCGGGAGAGGTGGAGGAGAGGGGGCGACTAGGATTTGGGAGAGGGGGAGGTGGCCGGCCACTATGAGGGGTGCGGCCACAATGGCTTTGGTGTGTCCGGCCCCCTCCCCTTGCTCCTCATTATATAGGTGGAACACCCAAGAGTTGGTCTACAAGTCTTCGAATAAGACCCCAAACCAAAACCTTCCATATGACATGAAACCTACCCAAGGTGGGATTCCCACCTTTCCTTGGGAGGGGGTGGCCGGCCACCTTTGGTGGAGTCCACCTGGGACTCCACCCTCTAGGGTTGGCCGGCCATGGTGGTGGAGTCCCTCCGGGACTCCGCCTTCCAAAGTGATTTCTTCCGGACTTTTCTAGAACCTTCTAGAACCTTCCATAAATGCACCGGATCATTTTCAAACTTATAAAATGACTTCCTATATATGAATCTTATTCTCCGGACCATTCCGGAACTCCTCGTGATGTCCGGGATCCCATCCGGGACTTCGAACAATACTTCGAACTCCATTCCATATTCAAGTTCTACTATTACAACATCAAACCTTAAATGTGTCACCCTACGGTTCGTGAACTATGTAGACATGGTTGAGATCTCTCTCCGACCAATAACCAATAGCGGGATCTGGAGATCCGTAATGGCTCCCACATATTCAACGATGACTTAGTGATCGAATGAACCATTCACATACGATACCAATTCCCTTTGTCACGCGATATTTTACTTGTCCGAGGTTTGATCATCGGTATCACTCTATACCTTGTTCAACCTCATCTCCTGACAAGTACTCTTTACTCGTACCGTGGTATGTGGTCTCTTATGAACTTATTCATATGCTTGCAAGACATTAGACGACATTCCACCGAGAGGGCCCAGAGTATATCTATCCGTCATCGGGATGGACAAATCCCACTGTTGATCCATATGCCTCAACTCATACTTTCTGGATACTTAATCCCACCTTTATAACCACCCATTTACGCAGTGGCGTTTGATGTAATCAAAGTACCTTTCTGGTATAAGTGATTTACATGATCTCATGGTCATAAGGACTAGGTAACTATGTATCGAAAGCTTATAGCAAATAACTTAATGACGTGATCTTATGCTACGCTTAATTGGGTGTGTCCATTACATCATTCTTACAATGATATAACCTTGTTATTAATAACATTCAATGTTCATGATTATGAAACTAATCATCTATTAATCAACAAGCTAGTTTAAGAGGCTTACTAGGGACTCATTGTTGTTTACATAACACACATGTATCAATGTTTCGGTTAATACAATTATAGCATGGTATATAAACATTTATCATAAACATAAAGATATATAATAACCACTTTTATTATTGCCTCTTGGGCATATCTCCAACAGTCCCACCTAGCCCACGAATTTCTCCGATGCCTCCTCTTTTCCTATGGCATTAAACTCTGGCAGCTGACTCCAAACTCTATCTTGCATCAGGCGATTTTCATCACCGTTTGTGAGGCCTTTCTCGGTATCGACCCCCACTGGGGTCTGTGGAGGAAGATATTCTTCGTCAAGCGCCACAGCGGGGGTGGTGGCCCTCATGTCGTCGGAAGTGGAAGACAAGGGCCCCTTGTTGGGCCAAAGGAGGTAGACCAATGTTAGGTACCCGAAGGGTAATGAACACATCAGTAGCCCCCGAGTGACTGGCCGAAGCAAAGTTTCGGACAGGGACTAAAGTTGCCTTCATCCGAACATCTTGATCAGTCGAAGAAGATGGAGCCTTCATGCTCGTAGTAACGTTGAAATTGCTTGATATTGGGTGCACGTCCAACGCTCTCGATGGGAGTAGCCCCTGAGTCTAGGGATGGATGTTTGCAACCGTGCGTAGACTCAAGTTGTACTACTCGAGGATCTTGCTATCGATATTTTTGAACTTTCTTCTTCATCTGATACTTTCAGTATATCGAGTCCTCTGAGACTTCGGGTGAAGTCGATCAATTGATCGTACGTAAAGGAAAAAAGTAACAAGCCCATTTTTATTTGGCAAACCGATATTAGTTAACTGCCGAAGGCAAAACAACGTTACTCTACACAGGTTCAAGTACCCGGGCCCGAACCTGGATTTGCTGGAACATTCGGGTCTGTTTTTCTTTGAATTCTTTCTGTTGTCGATTCCTTTGTTGTTTTTCCGCGTCCAGCGCTCCTGATGGGAGTAGCCCCCGAGTCCATGGATCACTTTGAATTAGTCATGCATAGGATTTATAAGTTGTGTATTCAAATGTTGTAGATCCCTTCGAGTGCTTTGTTATAGAGGATTCGATGCCTTTGATGACATCAGTAATGATGTAGCATCTACGGCAGCTCGACTGACAGGACGTGACCTAGCGGGCCTACCCTATATCTGCGCCGTCAGTTAAGAAATGACCGGTCCTTGCATGTTGACCGAGGCGTTTCCTCGATTCTCATGCGTAGTGGGGGTAGTGGGCCGTCGGTTTCTCTTCACTTGCCACACGTGTGGACTTAGACTCCCGTCCAATTTCCTTGATGCGGATTTGGCGGCCAAGATCTGTGGAGACTTTTCCTTTACAAAAAGGGAGGTTGACGAGGGTGCTCCTCGGCAATGCGCACCATGAGGAGCTTAGGGTTGACGGAATCATGTAGGCTAGCACGAGACATCGGATACCAAACAAACGGGAAGAGAGATTTACCTAGGTTCGGGGCCTTCGATGAGGTAAAACCCTTACTTCGTGATTGTCTGATCTTGATTATCGAATATATCGAGTTACAATGGGGTAGCCGATAGGCTGCTATGGTCGACTCGCCGAGAGGCAAGGGTTCTAGATTTTTAGCTCTAACTTGCGGTGGTTTTACGTATTTATGTTGTGTTGTTCGGCAGGCCCCCTCCCAGCCTTTATATAGCAGGCCATGTCTCGAGAGTCCCGTCCGAACTCGACTCGGTTACAATGGGATCTATTCTAGTCTTTCCTTTAACAATGTTTTCTTGCCTTGTTCATCAAGAATTCGTCTTCTAGTAGCTCTCCTTTGCTGGAACCGACGTATAGGTCCACCTTGGTTGTTGGGCAATCTTCATGGGCCCCTAGTTGGGCCGGAGGAGGTAGACTAATGTCGGGTACCTAAAAGGTAATGCCTACATCAGAGGTGTACAGTTTAATCCAGATTACTCCTGCTTCATCGCTCATCTTCCTCCTTGCTTCCAACTCGACATTGTTACAGTACTCAAATCCTCGAGCTTTAAGAAAAGGAGCTTCCTCAGCATCATGGGCAAGAAGATGATCCCCGCGCCGTCTGGTGCTACTGCGAGCACCGTGGTTCAAGGGCGCCCACCGCCGCGCACAAATCTGGCATTGCTGCTAATGACCCTCAATGCGACTAGTCAGCCTCCACCATCACCAAGCGTGATGAGAACAAACTGAGGAGCTTGGGGTTGATTTAACGAACAAGAAGGATGTCATCTTCCTAGGTTCCAATTCTCACCCCAATCCTCCCACTGGTTTCACGGTCATGTTTCTGGTGTTTCTGCACCGTGGGTTGTCCCACCCAGCCAACGAATTTCTCTGCTACCTCCTCTTTTCCTATGTCATTCAACTCTGGCGGCTGACTCCAAACTCTATCTTGCATCTGCGATTTTTGTCACCGTTTTTGAGGCCTTTCTCGGCATCGACCCCCACTGGGGTCTGTGGAGGAAGATATTCTTCGTCAAGCGCCACAGCGGGGGTGGTGGCACTCATGTCGTCGGAGGAGTCGGCTTCGTCGCTCGGAAGGAAGTTAACTACTTCAACTTCCCTATGAGAGAATCCGTTCACGGTTGGCGGTCGAAGTGGTTCTACCTCAGGGACCATCCAGCTTCGGGTCACTACTCCAATCTGCCAGCATTCGAAGATGTCCTGGAGGCAGTGCCGAAGAAATCTTGGAGAACACCTTGACTGCCGAAGAAAAGGTGATAGCTGATACGTTCTATGAGAATGTTCTGGATCTGAAGAATGTCGAAGCGTCGCGTCCAGCCAGTGATGTCGAGGAGACATCAAATGTGGTTGTACACTGGCCCCAAAGATGTAACACGGATCAACACTGCAGATCTCACAGATAAAGAGTTCCTTGACAAAATTAGGCGTTTGACGCACTTCAGCCAAGAAGATTTTATTTCCTTGCGACATCAGTGATGATGAGGCAAAGGAAAATTTCCTTTTGGGGGCATTTCAAAGGAAAAAATGTAGGAAATTAAAAATCCACAATGACCTCATTTTCAGATTCATGTGTTTTACAGTACAATTTATCATGCGATTCAATCAACTCCCAGAACATTTTTAACGTGTGTTTCAATTCCTTTTTTACACATGTATATTTAACATATTCTTCTACTTTCCTATGTTAAGAATCGGCGGTGGAGGCACGAAAATTATATGAAGAAGGGCCGGGGATCAAAGAGAGCGGAATCATTAATATTAGGGATGGCAGGAGCACTAAAATACACAAATTTGAGGTGGTTTCGAATAGAATGACTTCATAGGGGTGAGTGTAAGTGTGTGTTTGTGAGCATCTACGTTGTATTGTGTTCTCGAAAAAAATCAGGGTTGCAAAGGAAAATTTTCCCTGTTAGGGCGGGCCCCTGCTGGAGTGGAGTGCTGGTCGTCCTGTCCCCAAATCACGCACATCAATGTGGAACAAAACAACACCGGCTAAAAAACAGAATATCCCTCTCTCTCTCTCTCTGTACATAAACAGTCTCCATGACAACGCACCCAAAAAAGTGACGACGAGGAGCAGCAATCGCACACAGACCGGCGCTTATATATTGAGCAAAAGTAATAAAAAAATGTGGAAAGACAATGATGTTATGATGGCGGTAGCGAGAGCTCACGAGGATGCTGAAGCCGAAGACGTTGGTGAGGGAGTTGGCGATGGCTGCGCCGGCGAGCGCGACCTCGCCGAGGTGGCCGACCATGACGGTGGAGATGAGCTGCATCATGAGCTGCAGCAGCGCGACCGCGATCATGGGCGCCGCCAGCACCACCAGCCGGCCGGACTCCTCCACCGCCTCGCGCCACCACCGCCGCCCCGTTGTCTCATTACGGCTGCTCTCCCTCGCGAGCAGCAGCGGCGCCTCAGAGGAGGAAGAAGACATGGCGATAGCTAGCGCCTCCCGGACGGACGGACGGACGGACGGACGGAGGGACTCAGGCAAAGGCTTTGGTCCAGGTGTGGTGTGGGCGTAAGGCTGGCAATGGGTCGGGTTTGGTCGGGTCGACTTACACTAGATCCATGCCCATCACCCTTATCGGGCACACCTGTGACCCACGACCTTACCCATGGGTAAGGAACGAGACCCATGCCCAAACCCATCGGGCAACCCGACCCTATCGGGCAACCCATCGGGTACAAAAAATGGAGAGTTTGACGCAACCAAATATCTAGAACACATCGGCACATTGTTGGGATGCCTGGACAAAGAGTGGTGTATTCCCGTTCATGGCTTTGTGACTGAAAGTAGTACTAATATGCACATGTTTGGTGTCTAGATAAAAGAGCTTTGTGTGTAAATGATGTATATTGTCTACATGTATAATGTATGTGTATCATAGCTTACGTACCATATAAAATTATGCATTTAATTAGTAATATTAATCGGGTGACCCATCGGCAACCCGTGGGCATAGACTGATACCCATGCCCGACCCATGACTAATCGGATTGCCCATGGGTTATTTCCATGGGCGAACATCGAGACCCATACCCTACCCATTTGGGTCGGGTGCCCATGGGCGGACGTACCCCTGGGTCGAATTGCCGGCTTGATGTGGGCGTGGGCGTGCAAATGGAATGGAAAATGGGGGGACGAGCCGCCGCCGCCAGGAACGGGTGAGCGTGCGAGGCTGGTAGGGCTGGGACCGGCCTTGAAACTTTCGTTCCAGGTTATGGTCAGGAGGACCCCGCTTCGGTTCACGACACCAGAAAGATAGTCGCAGCTTCGAGTCCAGGGACACGTGCGCCGTGTCCACGACAACCAGGAAATGGCAAAATGGGATAGATGAGGAGGCACGGCATCGGGAACGGAATTAATTTACATCCATTTCTTCATGAGCTAATTACACCTCTAGTCCTACAACTTGTGCACCATGTGATGATTTAGTCCTAGAACTTGCAAAACCTGTAGTAACATCCTACAACTTGTAAATCATGTGAAGATTTGGTCCTCAATCAATCAAAATCTGACACGTGGCGTCGTAGTTTTTGCAGAAAACGCCTTAATATTTTTATCTGGCAAATCTAACCTTGTACCACCTCCTTACATGTGGGTCTTACCTGTCAGCGACTGACGAAGAAAATAAAATAGGTTGTGAGAAGGAGGAATCGATCTCTAGACCTGAAAAGGTTGGAACCGGACAACTGTGGCCACTAGACTATGGACGTGGTAGTGATCTACATGACGAAGTTAGTATATTTAATATATCCCATCCGAGATTGTCGGAAAGAAAAATGATTCAAACGAGTACAAACTCACAAGCAAGTGCTACAGCTTACACCAGACTGCCGCTTAAACATATAAATTTTTATGTTCTACTTCAGGATGTCATATCACTACAAATTTGTTTAGTTTTCCTTTTTTTTTTTTTCCGTGTCAGGTTGACACTTAGCTGGCTTTCAGTATGAGGGTAATGTATGTATATATTTCTTACTTAACACTCAGTCTAGGTGCTTATATATTCTATACTGAATGTTATTTTCATAGTGAGCTCAGCATGTCTCTGGTGAGAAGCTCGATTCGGGCTTCGCAACCGGGCAGGGCTGAAGGCCGTTTTTCGTATGAGGTGGGCACTGCCCAGATAGACCGACCCGACCTAACAAACACTGGATGGCCCAAAATTCTCGGTTGGGAGGAGATTTTCTGGGTAGACCCGACCTACCAAACACACCCTTAGTAAACATTCATGTATGTACTCCCTCCGTCCACAAATAAGTATACCTACGGGGTTTTCAAGATAAATTATGAGGTGGAGTGAAAAGTACATTGGGAACATGCATCTCTCCTCTTTAATTCTTTCACCTCCAATAAGCTAATTGCATGTAAAAAGCAAGAAGAATATGTGCTCAATATTATTGGGTTTGATTCCGTGCGATGAGGGAGAAGCAATTAAATTGCATTGGGAAGATAGGAGTACACTCTTTTGTGGACAAAGTTTAGAGGATAGATGTCCACTTATTTGAGGACGGAGGGAGTACGTGTAGTACTACCTCCGTCCCAGTTCATAGGGCTTACGCGTATCCCTAGGTTCTCAATTTGGCCAACATAATATTAATTATACAATATAAAATTATATTATTAGAAAGTAGAACACGTGAACTTTCTAATGATATATATTTTGTAATATATATCTTGTATTATCATTGTCAAATTTACGACCTAGAGACATGCACAAGTCTTATGAACTGGGACAGAGGGAGTACTGCATGTGGTAGCAACCGGTAAAGCTTTGACACGTATAGTGGACTGGCAGCAGCTAAACGTTTTAATCGGATGTCTCGAGCGGTCTAGCTGCTCCAGATGATGTTAAAAAAATCTTTACAAAAAGGATAACGATATTCTGCTGTGCACAATGAATATTATTTTAAGAATACTAAAGATATACTTCAATTCAATGTGTATTCTAAACCTCATCTGCTCTAGTTCCATATATATACGTAAATATCTTGTGCTCAATTGGTGTTTCGAACCTGAAGTTAATTTGTATTTGAAACTCTTGCTATAATATTTTTATAAAATTTAACAAAGAGAGTGTCTATAAGAAAATTATTTACTCAAGTTAAACAGAAAGAGTTGCGTCAGCACTTGTTCGCGACTTCGAACCCTCTCCTAGTAAATAAAATTTTATGTGTTTCTTCTCATTTTTTCTTTCCAACAGTCTAGGATAAAAAAAACAAACATGCTTAATAATAGCACACAGTGTTGCCTGGTCTAGTGGCTACAGGCTACTTTGACCGTTAGGTCAGTGAGTTCGAACCCTGATTTGCGCAAGGCGTTTTATTTTATTTCCCCACTCACTGGCAAGTAGGACCCGTAGTAAGGAGGCGGCACCAAGGTCAGATTTGCTAAATTAAAAATATTAGGGATTTTTCTGCAAAAACTACGATGCCACGTGTCAGTTTCTGGTTGATTGAGGACCAAATCTTCACATGATTTGCAAGTTGTAGGACTCTGGTGTAGGTTTTGCAAGTTCTAGGACTAAACCTTCACATTGTAAACAAGTTGTAGGACTAGATGTGTAATTAGCTCTTTCTTCATTTCTACGTCAGGTATATCTCAGTCAGGTATATCTCAGACTATTTATAGTGAAAATAACATAGGTAGTAAGACAGTAAATAAAGAAAAAGAGTGAAGTGGTAGCTTGCTATGTTATCATAACATTACATTTCTCGAGACGAGGTTTAAAACAAAATAAATATGAAAAATCAAAAAATATGAATTTACATGATATTACGTATATGTTACTCCCCACAATAAAGATAGTAAATATAGAAGAGTAACGAATGCATGCTACTACTCTATGTTACTTCCTCCGGTCTCAAATAAATGGACATTTAGCCTTAAACTTTGTTCATAAAAAAAGCGTACTTTAATTTTTTCCAATGCACTTTAAAGAAGCAAAAATTGCTTCTCTCTTATCGCACAAAATCAAACTCAATAATATTCAGCACATGTTATCTTTATTTTCTATATGCTCTTATCTCATTAAAGATAAAAAATATTAAAGAGGAAAGAGAAGTTGATTTGCATCTTTCTAATAAATTTGTATCTATATTTAATAATTTATTTTAGAAAATCTGCATTATTTGTGGACGGAGGAGGTTCTCGCTACTATGACTAGCCTCGACGTGTCTTAACTTTGTCTAGTGGTTATTGCAAAAAAAAATTGTGAATGTTATAGTACTAGCATAGCAGATTTAAACGGTGCACCCCGTGGAATGATGATGACGGAGTATACTTTTCATGTATCGGGACGGCTCTTGGGACCTGTCAGTTGTGAAAAATAGATAAATAATTAGTAGAGCTGCTGCTATATAAGAATGAAAAAACTCCCCATCGACGCTTACATGAAAAGTACTCCATCGTGCCACCACCTACCACGTTACATTTATCAGAGTACTTACAATAATACTCACTCTATTCCGATCTAATTGAGGCGAGGGAGTGCCTACATACTCGTCCAAGTGGCCACCACTAACGTCGGTTAAAACGGAACTGAGGTAGGAGTAGTTACCAAACACAACAAATTGAACGGCTAACGTCACGTCTTGATTGTGCGTCGCCCCGCGTCATCATATAAACCTAATGCTCGATCGGTCGTGTTCATGCCAGCTATGCTCCATGGGATCATGCCCGCCAATAGCCACCATGCGTTTAAAATCTCAAGGTTTTAAACATGTGGTGCCGATTCGCAAAAAAAGTGATGCCTAATAGACCTACCCTTTCGCTTATGCTGTGTTTGGATGCACAGAATTTGGCCGTGGAATTGAATTGGAGTAAAATTCCAAATCTAAGATGGAAAGGAAACTGTCCCCATTTCAATTCTGTTGTTTGGGTGTACATGATATTTGTTGTTGGAATCACAAATTGGCACCAATTCTAATTTCTTGTTTGGATGCGCAATCGTGGAATCGAATTGGAGAGAGGCAGGGAGGGCAGGAAGAGGCCTACCGTCGTCGTCCCCCACCGCCGCCGTTCCCCTATCGCCCACCGCCGTCGTTCCCCTATCGTCGCCGTTACCCTACCGGCCAGGGAGAGGGCATCGCCCGCCACCGTTCCCCTCCAGCCGCCGTTACCCTACCGGCCAGGGAGAGGCCACCGCCCCACCCCTACTGGCCAGGGAGAGGCCACCGCCCGCCATCCTGCCGTTCCCCTCCCTGCCGCCGCAGTTCTAGGGTTAGGGGGTCCCTGAGGACGACCGGAGCCGGAGAGGAGGGCGCAGATGGGGAGAGGAGGGCGCAGATGTGGAGAGGAGGGCACAGATGGGGAGAGGAGGGCGCAGATTGGGTGGCTTACCGGAGCCAGAGACGCCGCCGCCGCCGGGAAAGCCCGCATCGCTGGCCGGCGGAGGAAGCCGAACTCCCATCGCCCTCGCATCCTGGGTGTGTCGAGCGTAGACGAAGGGGTATGCGGGAGTTGCGATTCCACGCCTTTCCGAGGCCTGGAGCTCGGAAAGTTTCCAAGTGAACCGGTACGCGCGCGGGTGCGGCTCGGAATTTGCCCAAAGTTTCCAGGCCTCAATTCTAAGGCAATCCAAACAGTCGAATTGGGCCAATTGGCTCCAAATTCCAATTCCATGGCTAAATTCTGTGCATCCAAACACAGCATTAGGGTTTTGTGCTCCAGCGGCGATCTGATTGCCTCGTGAGATTCTTCGTTGATCCGTCGGTGTTCGCCTGTCCCCTTCCGTGAGTACGAGTCCTCAGCATCTCTCCTTGCCCTGCTCCTACCCTAGGGTTCTGGAGATCCTTTGATGGCCTCGGAGAAGGAAGAAAGCTCCTCTGGCCCCGTGGCTGGAGAGGACGGGAATCTGGATGACCTACTCAAGCACTTGGAACTACGTGACGACGAGCTCGATGACGTCGTACTCGAGGCGAAGGCGGATGAGGAATACCGCAAGGATGCGAGATGGCTGGCAATCGGGAAGGTCCTAACGACTAGATCGTTCGGTGCGGAGGCTTTGTTTGAGAAGATGAAGGCGATTTGGAATCTCTCTCGTGAACCTGGATACCGGGAGGCAGGGGAGAACATGTTCATCTTTCAGATGCATTGCCTCGGGGACTGGAAGAAGGTGGTTCATCAGGGTCCATGGACTTTCCGTGGATGGGGCGTGATGATTGAAGACTATGATGGTCTTATGGATCCAGAGGAAGTAAAATTTGGAGGTATGTATGTCTGAGCGCAAATCCATGGGATACCTGAGGTATACAGGAAGATTGTTGTTGTTGATGATCTAGCGAGGCGTGTTGGCAAGGCCAAGGAGGTTCAAATGTTCCCAAAACTATACTATGAGGGCAACTATGTACGCATCAGAGTTTTACTAGATGTCTCAAAGCCTCTAATGCGGTTTGTTTCTCTCTCAGTGACTGATGAAGGACGAAAGAGGCTGATGGTTAAGTATGAGAAGATACCCTATTTTTGCAAATGTTGTGGCCTTCTCGGCCATGATCATGAAGAGTGTGGCGATGGAGTTTGGGGAGAGAAGGACTTGCAGTATGGTACTTGGATGCTTGCGAAACATAGGGAAAACCAACCTATCTCTGAGACAAGGGGTTTTATTCGGACTCCGTTCCGCGGCAGTGGTCGACATGGTAGTGTTGGATATATGCCCAAGAGGCAATAATAAAAGTGGTTATTATATATCTTTATGTTTGTGATAAATGTTTATATACCATGCTATAATTGTATTAACCGAAACATTGATACATGTGTGTTATGTAAACAACAATGAGTCCCTAGTAAGCCTCTTAACTAGCTTGTTGATTAATAGATGATTAGTTTCATAATCATGAACATTGGATGTTATTAATAACAAGGTTATATCATTATATGAATGATGTAATGGACACACCCAATTAAGCGTAGCATAAGATCACGTCATTAAGTTATTTGCTATAAGCTTTCGATACATAGTTACCTAGTCCTTATGACCATGAGTTCATGTAAATCACTTATCGGAAAGGTACTTTGATTACATCAAACGCCATTGCGTAAATGGGTGGTTATAAAGGTGGGATTAAGTATCCAGAAAGTATGAGTTGAGGCATATGGATCAACAGTGGGATTTGTCCATCCCGATGACGGATAGATATACTCTGGGCCCTCTCGGTGGAATGTCGTCTAATGTCTTGCAAGCATATGAATAAGTTCATAAGAGACCACATACCACGGTACGAGTAAAGAGTACTTGTCAGGAGACGAGGTTGAACAAGGTATAGAATGATACCGATGATCAAACCTCGGACAAGTAAAATATCGCGTGACAAAAGGAATTGGTATCGTATGTGAATGGTTCATTCGATCACTAAGTCATCGTTGAATATGTGGGAGTGATGTCTACGTTCCCCCTCCTTTCCTGTAGACAGTGTTGGGCCTCCAAGAGCAGAGGTTTGTAGAACAGCAGCAAGTTTTCCCTTAAGTGGATCACCCAAGGTTTATCGAACTCAGGGAGGAAGAGGTCAAAGATATCCCTCTCATGCAACCCTGCAACCACAAAGCAAGAAGTCTCTTGTGTCCCCAACACAGCAAATAGGTGCACTAGTTCGGCGAAGAGATAGTGAAATACAGGTGGTATGAATATATATGAGCAGTAGCAACGGTGCCAGAAAATAGCTTGCTGGCGTGTAGTTGATGGTGGTAGTATTGCAGCAGTAGTAACACAAGAAACAAAGAAACAAGCAGTAGTAATGCAGCAGTATTTAAGAACAAGGCCTAGGGATTACACTTTCACTAGTGGACACTCTCAACATTGATCACATAACAGAATAGATAAATGCATACTCTACACTTTTGTTGGATGATGAACACATTGCGTAGGATTACACGAACCCTCAATGCCGGAGTTAACAAGCTCCACAATTAATGTTCATATTTTAGTAACCTTATAGTGTAAGATAGATCAAAAGACTAAACCAAGTACTAACATAGCATGCACACTGTCACCTTCATGCATATGTAGGAGGAATAGATCACATCAATACTATCATAGCAATAGTTAACTTCATAATCTACAAGAGATCATAATCATAGCATAAACCAAGTACTAACACGGATGCACACACTGTCACCATTACATCGTGCAGGAGGAATAGAACTACTTTAATAACATCACTAGAGTAGCACATAGATAAATTGTGATACAAAACTCATATGAATCTCAATCATGTAAAGCAGCTCATGAGATTATTGTATTGAGGTACATGGGAGAGAGATGAACCACATAGCTACAGCGGAGCCCTCAGCCTCGGGGGTGAATTACTCCCTCCTCATCATGGAGGCAGCGATGGCGGTGAAGATGGCGGTGGAGACGGCGGTGGAGATGGCTCCGGGGGCAATTCCCCGTCCCGGCAGGGTGCCGAAACAGAGTTCTGTCCCCCGAATTGGAGTTTCGCGATGGCGGCGGCGCCCCTGGAGTCTTTCTGGAGTTTCGTCAATTGGTACTGCGTTTTTAGGTCGAAAGGGGTTTTATAGGCGAAGAGGCGGCGCAGGGGGGCACCTGGGGGCGCCACACCCTAGGCCGGCGCGGCCAGGGTCTGGCCCGCGCCGCCATGTGGTGTGGTGGCCCCCTGGCCCCTCTCCGACTCTTCTTCGGTGTTCTGGAGCCTTCCGGGAAAAATAGGAGGTTTGGCGTTGATTTCGTCCAATTCCGAGAATATTGCCCGAACAGCCTTTCTCGGAACCAAAAACAATGAACAAAGAATCGGCCTTTCGGCATCTTGTTAATAGGTTAGTTCCAGAAAATGCATAATAATGATATAAAGTGTGAACAAAGCATGTCGGTATTGTCATAAAACAAGCATGGAACATCAGAAATTATAGATACGTTGGAGACGTATCAGCATCCCCAAGCTTAGTTCCTGCTCGTCCCGAGTAGGTAAACGATAAAAGATAATTTCTGAGGTGACATGCTACCATCATAATCTTAATCATACTATTGTAAAGCATATGAGATGAATGCAGCGATTCGAAACAATGTAAATGCAATGAGTAAACAATTGAATCATATAGCAAAGACTTTTCATGAATAGTACTTTCAAGACAAGCATCAATAAGTCTTGCATAAGAGTTACTCATAAAGCAATAAATTCATAGTAGAGACATTGAAGCAACACAATGGAAGATTAAGTTTCAGCGGTTGCTTTCAACTTGTAACATGTATATCTTATGGATAGTTGTCAATGCAAAGCAATATAACAAATGCAATAAGCAAGTATGTAAGAATCAATGCACAGTTCACACAAATGTTTGCTTCTTGAGGTAGAGAGATAGGTGAACTGACTCAACAATAAAAGTAAAAGAATGGTCCTTCAAAGAGGAAAGCATCGATTGCTATATTTGTGCTAGAGCTTTTATTTTGAAAACATAAAGAGAGCATAAAAATAAAGTTTTGAGAGGTGTATGTTGTTGTCAACGAATGGTAGCGGGTACTCTAACCCCCTTGCCAGACAAACCTTCAAAGAGCGGCTCCCATTTTATTTTATTTTTGGATGGCACTCCTTCCAACCTTTCTTTCACAAACCATGGCTAACCGAATCCTCGGGTGCCTGCCAACAATCTCATACCATGAAGGAGTGCCTTTTTATTTTAGTTTTATTATGATGACACTCCTCCCAACCTTTGCTTACACAAGCCATGGCTAACCGAATCCTTCGGGTGCCGTCCAACAATCACATACCATGGAGGAGTGTCTATTTTTGTTAATTAATTTGGGACTGGGAATCCCATTGCCAGCTCTTTTGCAAAATTATTGGATAAGCGGATGAAGCCACTAGTCCATTGGTGAAAGTTGCCCAACAAGATTGAAAGATAAACACCACATACTTCCTCATGAGCTATAAAACATTGACACAAATCAGAGGTGATAAATTTTGAATTGTTTAAAGATAGCACTCAAGCAATTTACTTTGGAATGGCAGGAAATACCAT
Organism: Lolium perenne; assembly: GCF_019359855.2. NCBI lineage: Eukaryota > Viridiplantae > Streptophyta > Magnoliopsida > Poales > Poaceae > Lolium > Lolium perenne. The sequence goes on along the minus strand of NC_067248.2, from coordinate 120,487,445 downwards.
GTAGTAGGTAGGTATGGTGGACACAAATGGCATAGTGGTTGGCTCAAGTATTTTGGATGCATGAGAAGTAATCCCTCTCGATACAAGGTTTAGGCTAGCAAGGTTGTTTGAAGCAAACACAAGCACGAACTAGTACAGCAAAACTCACATAAAAGACATATTACAAGTATTATAAGACTATACATCGTCTTCCTTGTTGTTCAAACACCTCACTAGAAAATATCTAGACTCTAGAGAAACCACTCATGCAAACCAAATTTTAACAAGCTCTATGTATTTCTTCACTAATAGGTACAAAGTATATGATGCAAGAGCTTAAACATGAGCACAACAATTGCCAAGTATCACATTACCCAAGACATTCTACCAATTACTACATGTAGCATTTTCCGTTTCCAACCATATAACAATTAACGAAGCAGAAACTTTGCCATGAATATTATGAGCTAAGAACACATGTGTTCATACGAACCAGCGGAGCATGTCTCTCTCCCACACAAGCATGATGTAATCCAATTTATTCAAACACAAACAAAAACAAAAACAAACAGACGCTCCAAGTAAAGTACATAAGATGTGACCGAATAAAAATATAGTTTCAAGAGAGGAACCTGATAATTTGTCGATGAAGAAGGGGATGCCTTGGGCATCCCCAAGCTTAGACGCTTGAGTCTTCTTGATATATGCAGGGGTGAACCACCGGGGCATCCCCAAGCTTAGAGCTTTCACTCTTCTTGATCATAGTATATCATCCTCCTCTCTTGACCCTTGAAAACTTCCTTCACACCAAACTTCTCATAAACTTCATTAGAGGGGTTAGTACATAATCAAAAACTCACATGTTCAGAGGTGACACAATCATTCTTAACACTTCTGGACATTGCTCAAAGCTACTGGAAGGTAATGGAACAAAGAAATCCACCCAACACAGCGAAAGAAGCAATGCGAAATAAAAGGCAGAATCTGTCAAAACAGAACAGTCCGTAAAGACGAATTTTTAATAAATACTTCCGTTGCTCAGATCAGAAAACTCAAAACTAATGAAAGTTGCGTACATATCTGAGGAACACGCACGTAAATTGGCATATTTTTCGGATTTTTCTACAGAGAAAACAGCCCAGATTCGTGACAGATAGAAATCTGTTTCTGCGCAGAAATCCAAATCTAGTATCAACCTTCGATTAGAGGCTTCACTTGGCACAAAAAAACACAAAACTAAGATAAGGAGAGGTTGCTACAGTAGTAAACAACTTCCAAGACACAAATATAAAACAAAATACTGTAGCAAAATAACACATGGGTTATCTCCCAAGAAGTTCTTTCTTTATAGCCATTAAGATGGGCTCAGCAGTTTTAATGATCCACTCGCAGGAAATAGTATTCGAAGCAAAAGAGAGCTTCAAGAGGCAAATTTAAAACAAATTTAAGTCTAACATGCTTCCTATGAAGAGGAATCTTGTACACAAATGAATTCATGAAGAACAAAGTGACAAGCATAAGAGGATAAAACACGAGTAACTTCAAGATTCTCGACATAAAGAGGGGAAACTTAATATTATTAAGATGCATACAACCATATTTCCCTCTCTCATAATAACTTTCAGTAGCATCATTGATGAAATCCACAATATACCCATCACTTAAAACATTCTTATCATGGTTCATATGCATAGAAGTATCATTAATTTTGGCATAAGAAGAGTTATTCTCATTAATAGTAATTGGAGCAAGATTATTATCAAGAATTTGAACATGGTAAACAAGTTGCATATTAAAAGAATTGTTTTTGGTAATCCAATCATGACTATGACAAGTTTCATAAGGGTAGTTATAACCTATATCATAGCATTCTTTATAATAATCATCAAAGATCGGAGGCACAGTGTCATCATAAGAAATAGAATAGTTATCTTTCACAAATGGGTTTATCTGTGTCCACACCATCATTGTTATTAGAAGGAGATGTATCAAGAACATAATGACCAGTAGCAAAAGGATTTTCAAACACCTCTTCCCCAAGCTTAGAGCTTTCTATATCATTATGGGAGGAAGCATGGATAGCACTGACACTATGGCAATTATTATCATCATCATTTTTAGAATTAGTTTCCCAAAGATTTACAATATCAAAAGTAGTGTGCTCATTCAAATCATGATCTCTAATGTATGTAAAGGGCATAGGAAGATCATCATATTTAGATTCATTATCACAATAATCATTAGGAGCAACATACTTACGGTTACTTAGCGTTATCTCATTCACGCGGGGATACGCCGTTACCTCTTTCTTTTTATTCTCCTTCTTCTTCTTCTTCTTCTTCTTCTTCTTCTTCGTTCCCTTCTTCTTCTTCTTCTCTTCCTTCTCCTCGTTCCCTTCTTTAGGAGAAGAGGCTTGAAGGGTAGCTTGTCCGCATAACCTGATTTACTTTCAGAAACAATAGAAAAAACTTGGGAGGATCCCTCCTTTTCATTAATTAGTTGAAAACACACAGCGGTCCTATCATATTTTGGCAAGGTGTCATCTTCTAAAATATTTTGTATGTAAGTATTTGTATGGCTATTATCAATGCAATAAGAAAAACACCCATGCAGGACATCATCAATATCAAGATCACTCATATGTAACAAAGAGATTTTTCTCGACAGTTCTTCACACCCCAAAAATAAAGTAAGTTCATCATGCTGATTAGGAGTAATTTCATCATCACAATACAAATTTGCAGCACTCATTGGGTTCAAATTATCATCGGAGGAGCATTGAAAATTAAAATGACCCACTTCATGGCAAACTTCACAAATTAAAGGATAGAGGGCACAAACTTTTTTACCAAGATCATCTAGAGCCCTAGACCACTTTCTAGTTTTTTCATTAATATGATGGATGCAATATTCATCTTTGACTTGATTAATTCCACAAGGCCTATGCATTCCACAAAAATTAGCATGCTTATAGGAAATAGCATTCTTAGGAGTTTGAGCATGCTTATTGCAATAATTAACAACAATTTCAAAAATTAACATGCATTCTTAGGAGTTTGAACATGCTTATTTCATTCTTCATGCAAGCCTCTTTAAAAGGTTCATGATACTTATCAAAATTCTTTTTAGGCAATTCAAAATGAGAAGCAAAGGCTTTATAAAGATTTGCAGCAATTTGAGAGTCAAGACCATAAGTAGCACTCATATCTCGAAATTTATCGGTATCCATAAAAGCTTCAAGCATTCATAATCATAATTTATACCTGACTCTTTACCTTCATTGTTCTCCCATCCTTCAGCGTTCTCCTTAATCCGATCAAGAAGATCCCACCTAGCTTCAACCTCCTTGCTTGTGAAAGATCCCTCCGAACACGCGTCCAGATAGTCCTTGTGTTGTCCTGAAAGCCTCGCATAAAAATTATTAACAATAACATTACGGGGGAGCTCATGAATGGGACATTTGAGCATAAGTGACTTCAGTCTCCCCCACGCTTGAGAAATACTTTCTCCATCATGAGGATAAAAGTTATAAATATAATTCCTATCAATATGCACTTCATGAGGAGGATAAAATTTAGAATAAAAGAGAGATGAAATTTCCTCCCAACCAAGAGAATGTCTATTCTCCAACAATTTATACCAATGCGCCGCTTTACCGTGACAAATAAACAGAGAATAGCTTCTTCCTCACTTCATCCATAGAGATACCTGCACACTTGAATAACCCGCATAATTCGTGCAAAAATAGTAAATGATCTCTAGGATGGACAGTTCCATCCCCTTTATAGTGGTTATCCATAACACGTTCAATAATTTTCATAGGTATTTTATACGGAATACTTTCAGCAGGTGGATTCAAAATATCAGGAGCATCATTAGAGTTATCGCATATGGGAGATAAAGCATTATCAGAACAAATTTTCTCCCCTAAAGATGGGAAGCTAAAAAGATCACAAAAACTAGCTTCCCCAAGCTTAGACTTCTCCATAGCATTAGCAGTAATTGCATTCATACTAATAACATCGCTACTAGCATGCAAATAAGGTTCCATAGGTTTTTTAATTGTCGCATCAAACAATTCTAAATCAGGAAAAAGATTAAAAAGCTCACCAATTTTTTTGTTGTTTTCCATTATGCCTAACTAGTGTAAACAAGAAACAAAAAGTTGCAATTGCAGGATCTAAAGGAAATAGCTTCGAGTACTTACAACGGCGTAAATAGCTTAGTAGCCGAGATCCGGAGTGTGAGTATCTTTTACCTTTCCTCCCCGGCAACGGCGCCAGAAAATAGCTTGATGTCTACGTTCCCCCTCCTTTCCTGTAGACAGTGTTGGGCCTCCAAGAGCAGAGGTTTGTAGAACAGCAGCAAGTTTTCCCTTAAGTGGATCACCCAAGGTTTATCGAACTCAGGGAGGAAGAGGTCAAAGATATCCCTCTCATGCAACCCTGCAACCACAAAGCAAGAAGTCTCTTGTGTCCCCAACACACCAAATAGGTGCACTAGTTCGGCGAAGAGATAGTGAAATACAGGTGGTATGAATATATATGAGCAGTAGCAACGGTGCCAGAAAATAGCTTGCTGGCGTGTAGTTGATGGTGGTAGTATTGCAGCAGTAGTAACACAAAGAAACAAGAAACAAGCAGTAGTAACGCAGCAGTATTTAAGAACAAGGCCTAGGGATTACACTTTCACTAGTGGACACTCTCAACATTGATCACATAACAGAATAGATAAATGCATACTCTACACTTTTGTTGGATGATGAACACATTGCGTAGGATTACACGAACCCTCAATGCCGGAGTTAACAAGCTCCACAATTAATGTTCATATTTTAGTAACCTTATAGTGTAAGATAGATCAAAAGACTAAACCAAGTACTAACATAGCATGCACACTGTCACCTTCATGCATATGTAGGAGGAATAGATCACATCAATACTATCATAGCAATAGTTAACTTCATAATCTACAAGAGATCATAATCATAGCATAAACCAAGTACTAACACGGATGCACACACTGTCACCATTACATCGTGCAGGAGGAATAGAACTACTTTAATAACATCACTAGAGTAGCACATAGATAAATTGTGATACAAAACTCATATGAATCTCAATCATGTAAAGCAGCTCATGAGATTATTGTATTGAGGTACATGGGAGAGAGATGAACCACATAGCTACAGCGGAGTCCTCAGCCTCGGGGGTGAATTACTCCCTCCTCATCATGGAGGCAGCGATGGCGGTGAAGATGGCGGTGGAGACGGCGGTGGAGATGGCTCCGGGGGCAATTCCATGTCCCGGCAGGGTGCCGAAACAGAGTTCTGTCCCCCGAATTGGAGTTTCGCGATGGCGGCGGCGCCCCTGGAGTCTTTCTGGAGTTTCGTCAATTGGTACTGCGTTTTTAGGTCGAAAGGGGTTTTATAGGCGAAGAGGCGGCGCAGGGGGGCACCTGGGGGCGCCACACCCTAGGCCGGCGCGGCCAGGGTCTGGCCCGCGCCGCCATATGGTGTGGTGGCCCCCTGGCCCCTCTCCGACTCTTCTTCGGTGTTCTGGAGCCTTCCGGGAAAAATAGGAGGTTTGGCGTTGATTTCGTCCAATTCCGAGAATATTGCCCGAACAGCCTTTCTGGAACCAAAAAACAGCAGAAAACAGCAACTGGCCTTTCGGCATCTTGTTAATAGGTTAGTTCCAGAAAATGCATAATAATGATATAAAGTGTGAACAAAGCATGTCGGTATTGTCATAAAACAAGCATGGAACATCAGAAATTATAGATACGTTGGAGACGTATCAGGGAGCCATTATGGATCTCCAGATCCCGCTATTGGTTATTGGTCGGAGAAAGATCTCAACCATGTCTACATAGTTCACGAACCGTAGGGTGACACACTTAAGGTTTGATGTTGTAATAGTAGAACTTGAATATGGAATGGAGTTCGAAGTATTGTTCGAAGTCCCGGATGGGATCCCGGACATCACGAGGAGTTCCGGAATGGTCCGGAGAATAAGATTCATATATAGGAAGTCATTTTATAAGTTTGAAAATGATCCGGTGCATTTATGGAAGGTTCTAGAAAAATTCGGAAGAAATCACTTTGGAAGGCGGAGTCCCGGAGGGACTCCACCACCATGGCCGGCCAACCCTAGAGGGTGGAGTCCCAGGTGGACTCCACCAAAGGTGGCCGGCCACCCCCTCCCAAGGAAAGGTGGGAATCCCACCTCAAGTGGGAATCCCACCTTGGGTAGGTTTCATGTCATATGGAAGGTTTTGGTTTGGGGTCTTATTCGAAGACTTGTAGACCAACTCTTGGGTGTTCCACCTATATAATGAGGAGCAAGGGGAGGCGGCCGGCCACACCAAAGCCATTGTGGCCGCACCCCCCATAGTGGCCGGCCACCTCCCCCTCTCCCAAACCCTAGCCGCCCCTCTCCTCCACCTCTCCCGCAACGCTTAGCGAAGCTCCGCCGGAGTTCTCCATCGCCACCGCCACCACGCCGTCGTGCTGCCGGATTCAAGGAGGAGCTACTACTTCCGCTGCCCGCTGGAACGGGGAGAAGGACGTCGTCTTCATCAACACCGAACGTGTGACCGAGTACGGAGGTGCTGCCCGATCGTGGCGCCGTGATCAAGATCTTCTACGCGCTTTTGCAAGCGGCAAGTGATCGTCTACCGCAGCAACAAGAGCCTCATCTTGTAGGCTCTGGAAATCTTCAAGGGTGAGTCTCGATGATCTCTTCGTTGCTCCCATCTTCTAGATTGCATCTTGGCTTGGATTGCGTTCTCGCGGTAGGAAATTTTTTGTTTTCTATGCAACGAATCCCTACAGTGGTATCAGAGCCATGTCTATGCATAGATGGTTGCACGAGTAGAACACAATGGTTTTGTGGGCGTTGATGCTTACGTTGTCTTTAGTTTGAGTACTTTGCATCTTTGTGGCATAGTGGGATGAAGCGGCTCGGGCTAACTTTACATGACCGTGTTCATGAGATTTGCTCCACGCTCGACATGCAACTTGTATTGCATAAGTGGCTTTGCGGGTGTCTGTCTCTCCTACTATAGTGAAGATTCAATTTACTCTTCTATTGACAACACTAGTATCACCGTTGTGGTTCATGTTCGTAGGTAGATTGGATCTCACTCGAAAACCCTAAACCACGTAAAATATGCAAATCAAATTAGAGAACGTCTAACTTGTTTTTGCAGGGTTTGGTGATGTGATATGGCCATAATGTGATGATGACTATGTATGAGATGATCATTATTGTATTGTGGCAACCGGCAAGAGCCTTATGGTTGTCTTTAAATTTCATGTTGAGTAGTATTTCAAAGTAGTTGTAATAGTTGCTACATGGAGGACAATCATGAAGACGGCACCATTGACCTTGGTGCTTCGCCGACGATGATGGAGATCATGCCCGTTGATGATGAAAATCATGTCCGTGCTTTGGAGATGAAGATCAAAGGCGCAAAGACAAAAGGGCCATATCATATCACATATGAACTGCATGTGATGTTAATCCTTTATGCATCTTATTTTGCTTAGATCGCGACGGTAGCATTATAAGATGATCCCTCTCACTAAAATATGAAGATAATAAAGTGTTCATCCTTAGTAGCACCGTTGCCAAGACTTGTCGTTTCGAAGCATCTCGTGATGATCGGGTGTGATAGACTCAACAAGTGCATACAACGGGTGCAAGCCAGTTTTGCACATGCGGATACTAAGGTGGCCTTGACGAGCCTAGCATGTACAGACATGGTCTCGGAACACGTGATACCGAAAGGTAGAGCATGAATCATATGATTGATATGATGAACACTTTGAGTGTTCGCCATTGAAATTACATCTTGTCTCGTGATGATCGGACTTGGTGTGGTGGATTTGGTTCGTGTGATCACTAAGACAATGCGAGGGATATTGTTTTGAGTGGGAGTTCACCTAGTTTTTAATTATGTTGAATTAAAATTTGAACTCATTTTGTCATAAACATTAATCTAAACTATTGCAAATATATGTTGTAGATATGGCGTCCCCAATCAATTTTAACTAGTTCCTAGAGAAAGAAAAGCTTAAGAGCAACGGTAGCAACTTCACCGACTGGTTCCGTCATGTGAGGATCTTCCTCAATGGCGGAAATCTGCAATATGTGCTTGATGCACCGCTAGGTGACCCTCCCGGCAGAACCGAAACCGATGAAGTAAAGAATGTTTACGCGACTCGAAAAACTCGGTACTCTCAAGTTCGGTGTGCCATCTGTGCGGTCACAGGAAGCCGATCTTCAAAAACGTTTTGAGCACCATGATCCACATGAGTTAATCAATGAGTTGAAAACTATCTTTGAAACTCATGCGGCCGTGGAATGCTATGAAGCATCGAAACACTTCTTCAGTTGCATGATGGAAGAAGGCAGCTCCGTTAGTGAGCACATGCTCGCCATGATCGGGCATGCGAAGAAACTCAGTGATTTGGGAATAGTGATTCCTAACCGACTGGGGATTAATCGTGTCCTTCAATCACTGCCACCTAGTTACAAGAACTTTGTGATGAACTACAATATGCAGAACATGAACAAAGAGTTACCTGAACTCTTCTCCATGCTGAAATCTGCTGAGATTGAGATCAAGAAAGAGCACCAAGTGTTGATGGTCAACAAGACCACCAGTTTCAAGAAACAGGGCAAGTCTAAGGGAAAATTCAAGAAGGGTGGCAAGAAAGCTGCCATGCCTCCTGTGAAACCTAAGACTGGCCCTAAGCCTGATGCTGAGTGTTATTACTGCAAGGAGAAGGGACACTGGAAGCGTAATTGCTCCAAGTATTTGGCGGATCTGAAGAGCGGCCTTGTCAAGAAGAAGAAAGAAGGTATATCTGATATACATGTTATAGATGTTTATCTTACTGGTTCTCGCACTAGTACCTGGGTATTTGATACTGGTTCGGTTGCTCATATTTGTAACTCGAAACAGGAACTAAAGAATAAACGAAGACTACTAAAGGATGAAGTGACGATGCGCGTTGGAAATGGATCCAAAGTCGATGTGATCGCTGTCGGCACACTTCCTCTACATCTACCTTCGGGATTAGTTTTAAGCCTCAATAATTGTTATTTTGTACCCGCGTTGAGCATGAACATTATATCTGGATCTTGTTTAATGCAAGACGGTTATTCATTCAAGTCTGAGAATAATGGTTGTTCTATTTTTATGAATAATATCTTTTATGGTCGAGCACCTGAAAAGAATGGCTTATTTCTATTAGATCTCGATAGTAGTGATACACATATACATAACATTGATGCTAAGCGAATTAAATTGAATGATAATACTACTTATATGTGGCACTGTCGTCTTGGTCATATTGGAGTGAAACGCATGAAGAAACTCCATACCGATGGATTACTTGAATCACTTGACTTTGAGTCACTTGATAGATGCGAAGCATGTCTAATGGGAAAAATGACTAAGACTCCATTCTCTGGTATTATGGAGCGAGCTACTGACTTATTGGAAATCATACATACCGATGTGTGCAGACCAATGAGTGTAGCATCGCGCGGTGGTTATCGTTATGTTCTAACCTTCACAGATAATCTGAGTAGATATGGGTATATCTATTTCATGAAACATAAATCCGAAACTTTTGAGAAGTTTAAGGAATTCCAAAGTGAAGTAGAAAATCAACGTAACAAGAAGATTAATTTTCTACGATCTGATCGCGGAGGTGAATATCTGAGTTATGAGTTTGGCATGCATTTAAAGAAATGCGGAATACTTTCACAATTGACACCGCCGGGAACACCTCAACGAAACGGTGTGTCCGAACGTCGTAATCGAACTCTCTTAGATATGGTTCGTTCTATGATGTCTCTTACTGATTTGCCGTTATCATTTTGGAGTTATGCATTAGAGACAGCCGCATTCACTTTAAATAGAGCACCATTGATGCATGTGGTTGGCACGTCCGTTGGGAACCCCAAGAGGAAGGTGTGATGCGCACAGCGGCAAGTTTCCCTCAGTAAGAAACCAAGGTTTAATCGGACCAGTAGGAGTCAAGAAGCACGTTGAAGGTTGATGGCGGCGAGATGTAGTGCGGCGCAACACCAGTGATTCCGGCGCCAACGTGGAACCTGCACAACACAACCAAAGTACTTTGCCCCAACGAAACAGTGAGGTTGTCAATCTCACCGGCTTGCTGTAACAAAGAGTTAACCGTATTGTGTGGAAGATGATTGTTTGTAGAAAACAGTAGAACAAGTATTGCAGTAGATTGTATTTCAGTAAAGAGAATTGGACCGGGGTCCACAGTTCACTAGAGGTGTCTCTCCCATAAGACGAACAGCATGTTGGGTGAACAAATTACAGTTGGGCAATTGACAAATAAAGAGAGCATGACCATGCACATACATATCATGATGAGTATAGTGAGATTTAATTGGGCATTACGACAAAGTACATAGACCGTCATCCAACTGCATCTATGCCTAAAAAGTCCACCTTCAGGTTATCATCCGAACCCCCTCCAGTATTAAGTTGCTAACAACAGACAATTGCATTAAGTATTGCGCGTAATGTAACTAGTGACTACATCCTTGAACATAGCACTAATGTTTTATCCCTAGTGGCAACAGCACATCCATAACCTTAGAGGTTCTTGTCACCCCTCCAGATTCACGGAGACATGAACCCACTATCGAGCATAAATACTCCCTCTTGGAGTTACTAGCATCAACTTGGCCAGAGCATCTACTAATAACGGAGAGCATGCAAGATCATAAACAACACATAGATATAACTTTGATAATCAACATAACAAGTATTCTCTATTCATCGGATCCCAACAAACGCAACATATAGAATTACAGATAGATGATCTTGATCATGTTAGGCAGCTCACAAGATCCGACAATGATAGCACAATGGGGAGAAGACAACCATCTAGCTACTGCTATGGACCCATAGTCCAGGGGTAGACTACTCACACATCACACCGGAGGCGACCATGGCGGCGTAGAGTCCTCCGGGAGATGATTCCCCTCTCCGGCAGGGTGCCGGAGGCGATCTCCTGGATCCCCCGAGATGGGATCGGCGGCGGCGGCGTCTCTGGAAGGTTTTCCGTATCGTGGCTCTCGGTACTGGGGGTTTCGTCACGGAGACTTTTTATAGGCGGAAGGGCAGGTCAAGAGGCGGCACGGGGGCCCCACACCACAGGGCCGCGCGGCCAAGGGGGGGCCGCGCCGCCCTAGGGTGTGGCCCCTCCGTGGCCCCTCTTCGTCTCTCCTTCGGACTTCTGGAAGCTTCGTGAGAAAATAGGCCCCTGGGCTTTGATTTCGTCCAATTCCGAGAATATTTCCTTACTAGGATTTCTGAAACCAAAAACAGCAGAAAAACAGAATCGGCACTTCGGCATCTTGTTAATAGGTTAGTTCCGTAAAATGCACGAATATGACATAAAGTGTGCATAAAACATGTAGATAACATCAATAATGTGGCATGGAACATAAGAAATTATCGATACGTCGGAGACGTATCAGCATCCCCAAGCTTAGTTCTGCTCGTCCCGAGCGGGTAAAATGATAACACGAGATAATTTCGGAGTGACATGCCATCATAATCTTGATCATACTATTTGTAAAGCATATGTAGTGAATGCAGCGATCAAAACAATGTATATGACATGAGTAAACAAGTGAATCATATAGCAAAGACTTTTCATGAATAGCACTTCAAGACAAGCATCAATAAGTCTTGCATAAGAGTTACCTCATAAAGCAATAATTCAAAGTAAAGATATTGAAGCAACACAAAAGAAGATTAAGTTTCAGCGGTTGCTTTCAACTTGTAACATGTATATCTCATGGATATTGTCAACATAGAGTAATATAATAAGTGCAATAAGCAAGTATGTAGGAATCAATGCACAGTTCACACAAGTGTTTGCTTCTTGAGGTGGAGAGAAATAGGTGAACTGACTCAACATTGAAAGTAAAAGAATGGTCCTCCATAGAGGAAAAGCATCGATTGCTATATTTGTGCTAGAGCTTTGATTTTGAAAACATGAAACAATTTTGTCAACGGTAGTAATAAAGCATATGCATCATGTAAATTATATCTTATAAGTTGCAAGCCTCATGCATAGTGTACTAATAGTGCCCGCACCTTGTCCTAATTAGCTTGGACTACCGGATCATCACAATGCATTGTTTTTACCAAGTGTCACAAAGGGGTACCTCTATGCCGCTTTGTACAAAGGTCTAAGGAGAAAGCTCGCATTGGATTTCTCGCTATTGATTATTCTTCAACTTAGACATCCATACCGGGACAACATAGACAACAGATAATGGACTCCTCTTTTATGCATAAGCATATACCAACAATTAATAATTTTCTCATTTGAGATTTGAGGATTGTTGTCCAAAACTGAAACTTCCACCATGGAGCATGGCTTTAGTTAGCGGCCCAATGTTCTTCTCTAACATATGCATGCTTAACCATATGGTGGTAGATCTCTCTTACTTCAGACAAGACGGACATGCATAGCAACTCACATGAAATTCAACAATGAAAAGTTGATGGCGTCCCAGTGAACATGGTTATCGCACAACAAGCAACTTAATAAGAGATAAAGTGCATAATTACATATTCAATACCACAATAGTTTTTAAGCTATTTGTCCCATGAGCTATATATTGCAAAGGTGAATGATGGAATTTTAAAGGTAGCACTCAAGCAATTTACTTTGGAATGGCGGAAAATACCATGTAGTAGGTAGGTATGGTGGACACAAATGGCATAGTGGTTGGCTCAAGTATTTGGATGCATGAGAAGTATTCCCTCTCGATACAAGGTTTAGGCTAGCAAGGCTTATTTGAAACAAACACAAGGATGAACCGGTGCAGCAAAACTCACATAAAAGACATATTGAAAACATTATAAGACTCTACACCGTCTTCCTTGTTGTTCAAACTCAAAACTAGAAATTATCTAGACCTTAGAGAAACCAAATATGCAAACCAAATTTTAGCATGCTCTATGTATTTCTTCATTAATGGGTGCAAAGCATATGATGCAAGAGCTTAATCATGAGCACAACAATTTCCAAGTATCACATTACCCAAGACATTTATAGCAATTACTACATGTATCATTTTCCAATTCCAACCATATAACAATTTAACGAAGGAGAAACTTCGCCATGAATACTATGAGTAGAAACCAAGGACATACTTGTCCATATGCTACAGCGGAGCGTGTCTCTCTCCCATAAAGTGAATGCTAGGATCCATTTTATTCAAACAAAACAAAAAACAAAAACAAACCGACGCTCCAAGAAAAAGCATATAAGATGTGATGGAATAAAAATATAGTTTCAGGGGAGGAACCTGATAATGTTGTCGATGAAGAAGGGGATGCCTTGGGCATCCCCAAGCTTAGACGCTTGAGTCTTCTTAGAATATGCAGGGGTGAACCACCGGGTGCATCCCCAAGCTTAGAGCTTTCACTCTCCTTGATCATGTTGCATCATACTCCTCTCTTGATCCTTGAAAACTTCCTCCACACCAAACTCGAAACAACTCATTAGAGGGTTAGTGCACAATATAAATTGACATATTCAGAGGTGACACAATCATTCTTAACACTTCTGGACATTGCATAATGCTACTGGACATTAGTGGATCAAAGAAATTCATCCAACATAGCGAAAGAGGCAATGCGAAATAAAAGGCAGAATCTGTCAAAACAGAACAGTTCGTATTGACGAATTTTAAAATGGCACCAGACTTGCTCAAATGAAAATTCTCAAATTGAATGAAAGTTGCGTACATATCTGAGGATCATGCACGTAAATTGGCTTAATTTTCTGAGCTACCTACAGGGAGGTGGACCCAGATTCGTGACAGCAAAGAAATCTGGAACTGTGCAGTAATCCAAATCTAGTACTTACTTTACTATCAAAGACTTTACTTGGCACAATAAAACACTAAACTAAGATAAGGAGAGGTTGCTACAGTAGTAAACAACTTCCAAGACACAAAATAAAAACAAAGTACTGTAGTAAAATAACACATGGGTTATCTCCCAAGAAGTTCTTTCTTTATAGCCATTAAGATGAGCTCAGCAGTTTTGATGATGCACTCGCAAGAAATAGTATTTGAAGCAAAAGAGAGCTTCATGAGGCAAATTCAAAACACATTTAAGTCTAACATGCTTCCTATGAAGAGGAATCTTGTAAATAAACAAGTTCAAGAAGCATAATGCAACAAGCGTAGAAAGATAAAACAAGTGTAGCTTCAAAAATTTCAGCACATAGAGAGGTGTTTTAGTAACATGAAAATTTCTACAACCATATTTTCCTCTTTCATAATAACTTTCAGTAGCATCATGAGCAAACTCAACAATATAACTATCACATAAAGCATTCTTATCATGAGTCTCATGCATAAAATTATTACTCTCCACATAAGCATAATCAATTTTATTAGTTGTAGTGGGAGCAAATTCAACAAAGTGGCTATCATCATATATAGGAGGCATATTGTAATCATAAAAGAAAATTTTCTCCTCAATGCTTGGGGGACTAAAAAGATCATGCTCATCAAAGCCAGCTTCCCCAAGCTTAGAATTTTCCATAGCATTAGCAACAATGGTGTTCAAAGCATTCATAGTAATAGCATTCCCATTAGCATGCATATAAAGTTCCATGGGTTTTTTAATTCTCTCTTCAAACACATCATGTCCTAATTCAAGATAAAGTTCATAAAGATCTCTCATATTTTTGTTGTTTTCCATTATACTTAACTAGTGAAATAAAAACATGCATGATATTAAGTAAAGTAAAACAAGTAACTAATTTTTTTGTGTTTTTAATATGGAGAACAAGATAGTAAATAAAGTAAAACTAGCAACTAATTTTTTTGTATTTTGATTTAGTGCAGCAAACAAAGTAGTAAATAAAACTAAGCAAGACAAAAACAAAGTAAAGAGATTGAGAAGTGGAGACTCCCCTTGCAGCGTGTCTTGATCTCCCCGGCAACGGCGCCAGAAATTTGCTTGATGCGTGTGGTTGGCACGTCCGTTGGGAACCCCAAGAGGAAGGTGTGATGCGCACAGCGGCAAGTTTCCCTCAGTAAGAAACCAAGGTTTAATCGGACCAGTAGGAGTCAAGAAGCACGTTGAAGGTTGATGGCGGCGAGATGTAGTGCGGCGCAACACCAGTGATTCCGGCGCCAACGTGGAACCTGCACAACACAACCAAAGTACTTTGCCCCAACGAAACAGTGAGGTTGTCAATCTCACCGGCTTGCTGTAACAAAGAGTTAACCTTATTGTGTGGAAGATGATTGTTTGCAGAAAACAGTAGAACAAGTATTGCAGTAGATTGTATTTCAGTAAAGAGAATTGGACCGGGGTCCACAGTTCACTAGAGGTGTCTCTCCCATAAGACGAACAGCATGTTGGGTGAACAAATTACAGTTGGGCAATTGACAAATAAAGAGAGCATGACCATGCACATACATATCATGATGAGTATAGTGAGATTTAATTGGGCATTACGACAAAGTACATAGACCGTCATCCAACTGCATCTATGCCTAAAAAGTCCACCTTCAGGTTATCATCCGAACCCCCTCCGGTATTAAGTTGCTAACAACAGACAATTGCATTAAGTATTGCGCGTAATGTAACTAGTGACTACATCCTTGAACATAGCACTAATGTTTTATCCCTAGTGGCAACAGCACATCCATAACCTTAGAGGTTCTTGTCACCCCTCCAGATTCACGGAGACATGAACCCACTATCGAGCATAAATACTCCCTCTTGGAGTTACTAGCATCAACTTGGCCAGAGCATCTACTAATAACGGAGAGCATGCAAGATCATAAACAACACATAGATATAACTTTGATAATCAACATAACAAGTATTCTCTATTCATCGGATCCCAACAAACGCAACATATAGAATTACAGATAGATGATCTTGATCATGTTAGGCAGCTCACAAGATCCGACAATGATAGCACAATGGGGAGAAGACAACCATCTAGCTACTGCTATGGACCCATAGTCCAGGGGTAGACTACTCACACATCACACCGGAGGCGACCATGGCGGCGTAGAGTCCTCCGGGAGATGATTCCCCTCTCCGGCAGGGTGCCGGAGGCGATCTCCTGGATCCCCGAGATGGGATCGGCGGCGGCGGCGTCTGCGGAAGGTTTTCCGTATCGTGGCTCTCGATGACCGGGGGTTTGGTCACGGAGACTTTTTATAGGCGGAAGGGCAGGTCAAGAGGCGGCACGGGGGCCCCACACCACAGGGCCGCGCGGCCAAGGGGGGGGGGGGCGCGCCGCCCTAGGGTGTGGCCCCTCCGTGGCCCCTCTTCGTCTCTCCTTCGGACTTCTGGAAGCTTCGTGAGAAAATAGGCCCCTGGGCTTTGATTTCGTCCAATTCCGAGAATATTTCCTTACTAGGATTTCTGAAACCAAAAACAGCAGAAAACAAAGAATCGGCACTTCGGCATCTTGTTAATAGGTTAGTTCCAGAAAATGCACGAATATGACATAAAGTGTGCATAAAACATGTAGATAACATCAATAATGTGGCATGGAACATAAGAAATTATCGATACGTCGGAGACGTATCAACCATCAAAATCCGTTGAAACGACACCGTATGAATTATGGTTTAATAAGAAACCTAAGCTGTCGTTCCTAAAAGTTTGGGGTTGCGAAGCCTATGTAAAAAAGTTACAACCGGACAAGCTAGAACCCAAAGCGGAGAAATGCGTCTTCATACGATACCCTAAGGAAACTATAGGGTACACTTTCTATCACAGATCTGAAGGCAAGATCTTTGTTGCTAAGAACGGAACCTTTCTTGAGAAAGAATTTCTCACTAAAGAAGTGACTGGAAGAAAAGTAGAACTCGATGAGATTGATGAATCTTCACTCATTGATCAGAGTAGCGCGATGCGAAGATGTTCCTGTGCCGCCTACACCGTCAACAGAGGAAGCTAATGATGATGATCATGAAACTTCAAATGAGATAGCTACTGAACCTCGCAGATCGACAAGGGAACGTGCCACTCCTGATTGGTATGATCCTTGTCTAAATGTCATGATTGTGGACAACAATGATGAAGACCCTGCGACGTATGAAGAAGCGATGATGAGCCCAGATTCCAACAAATGGCAAGAAGCCATGAAATCCGAAATGGGATCCATGTATGATAACAAAGTGTGGACTTTGGTAGACTTACCTGATAGCCGCAAGGCTGTCGAGAATAAATGGATTTTCAAGAGAAAAACAGATGCTGATGGTAATATTACTGTCTATAAAGCTCGACTTGTCTCAAAGGGTTTCCGACAAATTCAAGGTGTTGACTACGATGAGACTTTCTCACCTGTAGCGAAGCTAAAATCTGTGAGGATTTTGTTAGCAATAGCTGTATTTTTCGATTATGAGATTTGGCAGATGGATGTCAAAACAGCGTTCCTTAATGGAGACATTGAGGAAGAGTTGTATATGGTACAACCCAAAGGTTTTGTCGATCCTAAAAATGCTGAGAAAGTATGCAAACTTCAGCGTTCAATTTATGGACTGAAGCAAGCATCAAGAAGTTGGAACCGACGCTTTGATAAGATGATCAAAGACTTCGGGTTTATACAGTGTCATGGAGAGGCCTGTATTTACAAGAAAGTGAGTGGGAGCTCTGTAGCATTCCTGATATTATATGTAGATGACATATTATTAATTGGGAATGATATAGAACTATTAAGCAGTGTAAAGGGTTATTTGAATAATAGTTTTTCAATGAAAGACCTTGGTGAAGCATCATATATATTAGGCATCAAGATTTATAGAGATAGATCAAGACGTCTAATAGGGCTATCACAGAGTACATACCTGGACAAGATTCTAAAGAAGTTTAGAATGGACGAAAGTAAGAAATGATTCTTACCTATGTTACCAGGCAAGGTCTTGAGTAAGACTCAAGGTCCGGCTACGGCAGAAGAAAGAGAAAGGATGAGTCAGATCCCCTATGCCTCGGCAGTAGGCTCTATCATGTATGCCATGCTATGTACTAGACCGGATATAGCACATGCTGTTAGTTTGACTAGCAGATATCAAAGTGATCCAGGAATGGAACACTGGACAGTGGTCAAGAATATCCTGAAGTACTTGAAAAGAACTAAGGATATGTTTCTTTGTTATGGAGGTGACCAAGAGCTCGTTGTAACAAGTTACACCGATGCAAGTTGGAACACCGATCCTGATGACTCGAAGTCACAGTCTGGGTACGTGTTTATATTGAATGGTGCTGCAGTAAGCTGGGCAAGCTCGAAGCAGTGCACGGTGGCGAAGTCATCAACAAAATCGGAGTACATAGCAGCTTCAGAGGCTTCATCAGAAGCGGTATGGATGAAGAGGTTCATTGTAGAGCTCGGTGTGGTTCCTAGTGCATTGGACCCACTAGTCATCTACTGTGACAACATGGGTGCCATCGCCAATGCACAAGAACCAAGGTCACACAAGAGGCTGAAGCATATCAAGTTGCGTTATCATTTGATTCGCGAGTACATCAAAGATGGAGAAGTAAAGATTTGCAAAGTACACACTGATCTGAATGTAGCAGATCCGTTGACTAAAGCTCTCCCTAGGGCAAAGCATGACCAACACCAAAATGCCATGGGTGTTAGGTACCTTACAATGTAATCTAGATTATTGACTCTAGTGCAAGTGGGAGACTGTTGGAGATATGCCCAAGAGGCAATAATAAAAGTGGTTATTATATATCTTTATGTTTATGATAAATGTTTATATACCATGCTATAATTGTATTAACCGAAACATTGATACATGTTTGTTATGTAAACAACAATGAGTCCCTAGTAAGCCTCTTAACTAGCTTGTTGATTAATAGATGATTAGTTTCATAATCATGAACATTGGATGTTATTAATAACAAGGTTATATCATTATATGAATGATGTAATGGACACACCCAATTAAGCGTAGCATAAGATCACGTCATTAAGTTATTTGCTATAAGCTTTCGATACATAGTTACCTAGTCCTTATGACCATGAGATCATGTAAATCACTTATATCGGAAAGGTACTTTGATTACATCAAACGCCACTGCGTAAATGGGTGGTTATAAAGGTGGGATTAAGTATCCAGAAAGTATGAGTTGAGGCATATGGATCAACAGTGGGATTTGTCCATCCCGATGACGGATAAATATACTATGGGCCCTCTCGGTGGAATGTCGTCTAACGTCTTGCAAGCATATGAATAAGTTCATAAGAGACCACATACCACGGTACGAGTAAAGAGTACTTGTCAGGAGACGAGGTTGAACAAGGTATAGAATGATACCGATGATCAAACCTCGGACAAGTAAAATATCGCGTGACAAAAGGAATTGGTATCGTATGTGAATGGTTCATTCGATCACTAAGTCATCGTTGAATATGTGGGAGCCATTATGGATCTCTAGATCCCGCTATTGGTTATTGGTCGGAGAAAGATCTCAACCATGTCTACATAGTTCACGAACCGTAGGGTGACACACTTAAGGTTTGATGTTGTAATAGTAGAACTTGAATATGGAATGGAGTTCGAAGTATTGTTCGAAGTCCCGGATGGGATCCCGGACATCACGAGGAGTTCCGGAATGGTCCGGAGAATAAGATTCATATATAGGAAGTCATTTTATAAGTTTGAAAATGATCCGGTGCATTTATGGAAGGTTCTAGAAGGTTCTAGAAAAATCCGGAAGAAATCACTTTGGAAGGCGGAGTCCCGGAGGGACTCCACCACCATGGCCGGCCAACCCTAGAGGGTGGAGTCCCAGGTGGACTCCACCAAAGGTGGCCGGCCACCCCCTCCCAAGGAAAGGTGGGAATCCCACCTCAAGTGGGAATCCCACCTTGGGTAGGTTTCATGTCATATGGAAGGTTTTGGTTTGGGGTCTTATTCGAAGACTTGTAGACCAACTCTTGGGTGTTCCACCTATATAATGAGGAGCAAGGGGAGGGGGCCGGCCACACCAAAGCCATTGTGGCCGCACCCCCCATAGTGGCCGGCCACCTCCCCCTCTCCCAAACCCTAGCCGCCCCCTCTCGTCCACCTCTCCCACAACGCTTAGCGAAGCTCCGCCGGAGTTCTCCATCGCCACCGCCACCACGCCGTCGTGCTGCCGGATTCAAGGAGGAGCTACTACTTCCGCTGCCCGCTGGAACGGGGAGAAGGACGTCGTCTTCATCAACACCGAACGTGTGACCGAGTACGGAGGTGCTGCCCGATCGTGGCGCCGTGATCAAGATCTTCTACGCGCTTTTGCAAGCGGCAAGTGATCGTCTACCGCAGCAACAAGAGCCTCATCTTGTAGGCTTTGGAAATCTTCAAGGGTGAGTCTCGATGATCTCCTCGTTGCTTCCGTCTTCTAGATTGCATCTTGGCTTGGATTGCGTTCTCGCGGTAGGAATTTTTTTTGTTTTCTATGCAACGAATCCCTACAGGTAGATGTGGTGCTGATTTTATGTCCCGGAAGAGATCGTCTGGTGAAGCTGCTCTAGATGAACATGCTGAGACTAAGGATACTGCAACTAGTCCCATGAAAATTAACAGCGGTCGCTGGACAAAGATGAAGAGGCTATTCCTCCACCACCGCCCCCATATACTGATCCAAGGGACAGAAACAAACATCACAAGGTTCTCTCAGAAAATGAATTGGCATCATCGGCAGCCTCCTTCGAGGGGGACCGCCGGGCCCAATGAGTATTGCTGGCCGGAACTGTCGCGGGACGGGGCCTCCAGTGATAGTTCAGGAGATTGTCTGCCTTGTGCAGACATACAGGACTAGCCTGTTGTTTCTATGTGAAACCAGGCAGAGTGAGGAGCGTGTTAGAAACCTTCGTTTCTGTATCGAATGAAGAAATGCTTCCAAGTGAAAGGTGATGGAAAGGGGGGAGATCTTGCCCTCTTCTATGATGATGATATTTCTGTTGAGTTGCTCTGTTTTAGCAAACGTCATATTGACATCCATGTCAGTGGCGGCACGATGGAGTACTTTTCATATAAGCACGCGGTAGAATGAAAAATGTCGTCCGCGCGCTGATGACCCACAAGTATAGGGGATCGCAACAGTCTTCGAGGGAAGTAAAACCCAATTTATTGATTCGACACAAGGGGAGACAAAGAACACTTGGAAGCCTTAACAACGGAGTTGTCAATTCAGTTGCACCTGGAAACAGACTTGCTCGCAAGGGTTTATCAGTAGTAACAGGTTTATAGCAGTAGCAGTAGTGAAATAACAGTAGCAGAGTAACAGAGACAGCAGTAGTGATTTTAGTAAACAGCAGGATTAAAATACTGTAGGCACGGGGACGGATGACGGGTATTGCATGGATGAGAGAAACTCATGTAACAATCATAGCAGGGCATTTGCAGATAATAATAAAACGGTGTCCAAGTACAAAGCAATCAATAGGCATGTGTTCCATATATAGTCGTGCGTGCTCGCAATGAGAAACTTGCACAACATCTTTTGTCCTACCAGCCGGTGGCAGCCGGGCCTCAAGGGAAACTACTGGATATTAAGGTACTCCTTTTAATAGAGTACCGGAGCAAAGCATTAACACTCCGTGAACACATGTGATCCTCACATCGCTACCATTCCCTCCGGTTGTCCCGATTTGTCACTTCGGGGCCATCGGTTCCGGACAGCGACATGTGTATACAACTTATAGGTAAGACCATAAACAATGAATATCTTGATGAAGCAATAACATGTTCAGATCTGAGATCATGGCACTCGGGCCCTAGTGACAAGCATTAAGCATAACAAGTTGCAACAATATCATCAAAGTACCAACTACGGACACTAGGCACTATGCCCTAACAATCTTATGCTATTACATGACCAATCTCATCCAATCCCTACCATCCCCTTCGGCCTACAGCGGGGGAATTACTCACACATGGATGGGGGAAACATGGCTGGTTGATGTAGAGGCGTTGGCGGTGATGGCGGCGATGATCTCCTCCAATTCCCCGTCCCGGCGGAGTGCCAGAACGGAGACTTCTGGCTCCCGCGACGGAGTTTCGCGATGTGGCGGCGTTCTGGAGAGTTTCTGGCGACTTCGACTTCTCTCCGTGCGTTTTTAGGTCGAGGCCGATAAATAGTCCGAAGGAGGGCGTCGGAGGCCGGCCGAGGGGGCCACACCACAGGGCCGTGCGGGCCCCCCCTGGGCCGCGCCGCCCTATGGTGTGGGGCCCTCGGGCCTCCACTTCAATTGCCCTTCTGGCTCCGTTAGTTTCCTGGGAAAATAGGGCCTTCCGCATAAATTCCGAGGTTTTTCCCGAAAGTTGGATTTCTGCACAAAAACGAGACACCAAAGCAGTTCTGCTGAAAAACAGCGTTAGTCCGTGTTAGTTGCATCCAAAACACACAAATTAGAGGCAAAACAATAGCAAAAGTGTTCGGGAAAGTAGATACATTTTGGACGTATCAACTCCCCCCAAGCTTAGCTTATTGCTTGTCCTCAAGCAATTCGATTAACAAGCGAGCGATAAAAGAACTTTCACGAACACATTTGCTCATATGATGTATATATTCTCATGCTATGGCTAATACTCGAGCAGTTCATAATGAGATATATGCAAATAAGATCATCTAACAGCTATGTCAATCATGGAGAGGTACCAACAATTAATAAGAAGCATCATGAATCATGTATATAAGCAGAATTGTAATGTTCATAAGAGAGCATGATAAAGTGGTATCTCGCTTGCCTGTATTTGGTTGGCAAAACATAAATGCCCGGGCACCTTTGGAGTTCATAGAAAGACTAGAAGTAGTGATTGTCAAAAGATAAATGCATCAAAGTTATACCACAATCAATCATATTTTGAGACAAGCATATTATACTAAGAATGACAGTTGTGCTCTCAAGATAGTGCTCAAAGAAATAATGGAGACACAACATAAAAGTAAAAGATTGACCCTTCGCAGAGGGAAGCAGGGATTAACATGCGCTAGAGCTTTTCATTTTTATAAAGACAGGAGTAAAATTATTTTGAGAGGTGTTTGTTGTTGTCAACGAATGGTAATGGGTACACTAACTACCTCGCCAACCGGACTTTCAAGAGCGGCTCCCATGAATTATTGCATATTTATTTGGCACTCCTTCCAACCTTTCTTTCACAAACCATGGCTAACCGAATCCTCGGGTGCCTGCCGACAATCTCATACCATGAAGGAGTGCCTTTTTATTTAGTTTTATTATGATGATGACACTCCCCCCAACCTTTGCTTACACAAGCCATGGCTAACCGAGTCCTTCGGGTGCCGTCCAACAATCACAAACCATGGAGGAGTGTCTATTTAAGTTAATTAATTCGGGACTGGGAATCCCATTGCCAGCTCTTTTTGCAAAATTATTGGATAAGCGGATGTGCCACTAGTCCATATGAGAGTCCGTCAAAAGTAAATGACAAGGTTGAAAGTTAAACACCACATACTTCCTCATGAGCTATGAAACATAAACACAAATTGAGAAGCATTTTGAAGGGTTTAAAGGTAGCGCATGAGAATTTACTTGGAATGGTTTGAAATGCCATGCATAGGTATTTATGGTGGACACTCTGGAATAACTTGGTTTTCATGTGTTTGGAAGTACGAGCAGCGTTCCCGCTCAGTACAAGTGAAGGCTAGCAATAGACTAGGGAGCGACAAATCAAGAGAGCGGTAACTGTCATAATCATGCTTGCGGCAAAATAAATTAACGGAGGCATAAAAGTGATACAAGAACTCTGAAGCAATATAAATCATCGAGGCTTAATTGACTTTTTGTTCAGTCATATGCATGCGTGAGCATGTGCCAAGTCGATATAAATGAATTATTCAGAGGAGGATACCACAATGCCATACTTACTTATGAATAAAACAATGCAAACAAACATACATGACATGCTACTCATATTAATAAATTGGAGCTAAACATGAGAGATCATGAACTACTAGACTTTCCCAAATAACATATACCTCACATGAACCAACTAAGCATGCTCACATGGATGAGTATATGTACAAAAATGAAAACAAATAGAGTTCATACCAGCCTCTCACCACAATCAGATTGTCGTAGATCGTCATTATTGCCTTTTCACTTGTGCAGCTTGGATAATATGAAATGAAAACCACGCTCCAGCCACCGAAGACCATTGAACTCATAAAGAACTTTACAAACCAGAGAAGAACAGCAAATATTTTTGGTGTTTTCAAATTGCAAATAAGAACAAGAGGAAACAAACAAACAAAGCAAAATCTTTTTGGGTTTTCTTATAGCAAACTAGCAATAGCAAATAAAGTGAAACAAATGCAAGAAACTAAAGCAAACAAATGGTGAAGAGAAATAACAGAAATATTTTTGGTCTTTTTGTGTTTTGGGAAGGAAACAAAGCGAAATCAAGAAATAGCAAACTAAAAGAAACACAGAAAAGCGAAATGGCAGAAATCTGCCAAAACCTAACAGCAGTACAGAAATCGATTTTTAAAAAAATCTTACGTTGCTCAGATCGAAAAGTGTTCAACTAATGAAAGTTAGATAACAACCTGGGGAACCTGCACAAAAATTGGCAGCTCAAAATGACGCTCTGGCTATTTTTGAGAATTTTTACGGTAACATTACAGAATCTGTTTTCAGGCAGCACTTCCCCAAATATCATCTTCCTCTCATTAGAAAACCACTCAAACGAACAAAACAAGTATGTACAAGTATCCAGCAACCATAATATGCAAAGAATGAGTGATGCCGGTATACCTCCCCCCAAGCTTAGGCTTTTGGCCTAAGTGGAGTTCAATCCCATCGAGACCATGAGGTAGCACCTCCGTAGTACGACGAAGATGGATCATATTCCGGGTATGTGCTGGAAGAAGCACCCGGGTAAGTGACGGTGTAGTCGTAGGAGGGCTCGGTGTGCTCGGATTCATGCTGCTGGTGGAGTCATGCTCCCCCCAAGCTTAGGCTTTTGGCTCTTCTTGATCACATTATATCACCCTTCTCTCTTGACCTTTGAAAACTTCTGCCACACCAAACTTCTCATAAACTTCATTAGAGGGGTTAGTACTCAAAAACTTTAATCCACTTTAGTTCTGTAGTGACACATTGCAAGAACTCAATAAAACATTAGCTACAGCTCTCCACGTCTAGAAAGCCTTACTTAAAGTCCACAAGAGACAATGCAAAAAAAAAAAAAAAAAAAAAAAAGAGACAAAATCTGCCAAAACATAACAGCCAGTAAAGACGAATTTTAAAGAGGTACTTCCGTTACTCAAATCAGAAAACTCAAAACTAATGAAAGTTGCGTACATATCTGAGGAACACACACGTAAATTGACAGATTTTTCTGAGTTACCTACAGAGAAAACAGCCCAGATTCGTGACAGATAGAAATCTGTTTCTGCGCAGAAATCCAAATCTAGTATCAACCTTCGATTAGAGGCTTCACTTGGCACAACATTGCAATAAAATAAAGATACAAAGGTATTGCTACAGCGAGTAAAACAAGTGGAGGAAGAAAGAAATGTTGTTTACCTCCTCTATGCATATAAAAAGTATTTGTTAACAAGGTTGATCAAGTCTTGCCACCAAATAACTTTTACATAGCATAAGAAGAAATAAACCTCAAATCAATCATGTTACCTTGAATTGTATTGATATGGATCCAATCACAAGAGTTTGATATTCTTCCTTAGGCTCATATATAGGACAATCAATAGTTCCCACTTTGATAGTTCTCACATTAGAAATAGTATTAACTCCACACGCTTTCTCAATCCTCTTGGGGAAATAAACGGTATGCTCCCTATCATCAACATTGAAAGTAACCTTTCCTTTGTTGCAATCAATAACAGCCCCTGCGGTGTTAAGAAAAGGTCTCCCAAGAATAATAGACATATTATCATCTTCAGGCATTTCCAACACAACAAAATCAGTTAATATTAAGCAGTTAGTAGTAACTTGAACAGGAACATTCTCACATATACCAACAGGAATAGCAGTAGATTTATCAGCCATTTGCAAAGATATATCAGTAGGTATCAACTTATCTAAGTAAAGTCTCTTATAAAGAGAAAAAGGCATAACACTAACACCGGCTCCCAAGTCACATAGAGCAGTTTTAACATAATTATTCTTGATAGAACAAGGAATAGTAGGTATACCTGGGTCGCCCAACTTCTTCGGAACTTTGCCATTGAAATAGTAATTAGCAAGCATAGTGGAAATTTCCTCATTGGGGATTTTCCTTTTGTTAGTAACAATATCTTTCATATACTTTGAATAAGGTGGCAATTTAATAGCATCAGTCAAAGGGATTTGCAAGAATAAAGGTTTCATCCAATCGCAAAATTTATTATAGTGTTCTTCTTCCTTTGATTTTAATTTCTTAGCAGGAAAAGGCATTTGCTTTTGCACCCAAGGTTCTCTTTCATTACCATGTTTCTCAGCAATAAAATCTTCTTTAGTGTACTTTTTATTTTTAGCATGCTTTTCAGTTTCTTCGTCAACCTCTTCTTTATCAGAGTATCATTCTTATCATTATCATTATCATTATCATGTTCATTACCACTTTCAGTTTCAGCATCAGAAATAGAAATACTATTAGGATCATTAACAGGTTCAGAGGATTCTACAACACTTTTATGTTTCTTCTTCTTTTTCTTCCTAGAATGAGCACTAGGTTCAATGCGTTGAGAATCTTGTTCAACTCTTTTGGGATGCCCTTCAGGATATAGAGGATCCTGGGTAGAGACACCTCCTCTAGTTGTTACTTCATAAGCATGTTTCTCTTTAGAATTATTCCCTAACAAGTCATTTTGCACTTTAGTGAGTTGATCAATTTGAGTTTGAATCATTTGAAAATGTTTAACAAGCATCTTAACATCATTGGAGGTTCTCTCCACAATATCATGCAATTCACTAATAGCTTGAGAATTTTCCATTAAATGATTCTCTACTCTCATATTAAAATTTTCTTGCTTAACAATATAATTATCAAACTCATCTAAGCATTGTGCAGGAGGTTTCGAATACGGAATATCTTCCCTAGTAAAGCGTTGAAGGGAGTTTACCTCAATCATGGATGAAGGGGGAATTATCTCACATATATCTTCAATAGGAGGTAGATTCTTCATATCTTCAGATTTAATACCTTTCTCCTTGAGAGACTTCTTGGCTTCCCTCATATCTTCATCATTCAATTTAATTAAACCCCGCTTCTTCAATATTGGAGTTGGAGTCGGTTCAGGCGTAGTCCAATCATCATGATTCCGGCTTATTTTAGCCAATAATTCTTCAGCGTCGTTTGGAGTTCTTTTTCTGAAAACACAACCAGCACAACTATCCAGGTATGCCCTAGACTCAATGGTTAGTCCACTATAAAATATATCAAGTAAATCATGCTTTTCCAAATCATGCTCAGGTCGAGCTCTAATAAGAGAGCAGAATCTCGACCAAGCCTCAGGCAATTTCTCTTCATCTCCCTGATTAAAATTATAAATTCTCTGTAAAGCAATATGTTGAGCACTAGCAGGAAAGTATTTGCGGAAGAAAACATCAAGCAATTCTTTCGGACTTTTAATAGAATTAGGTGGCAAATTATTATACCAAGTTTTAGCGTCATCCTTTAATGAGAATGGAAATATTTTAGCAACAAAGTAAGTACGCATCTTAACATCATCAGAAAACAAGCTACTAAGAGTAGATAGCTCAGTCATGTGTTCAACAGCACTTTCTTTTTCAGTACCACAAAAGGGTGTTTTCTCAACAATAGCTATATGAGATAGATCAAGAGAAAAATCATAATCTTTATCCCTAATGTTTATAGGAGATGTGGCAAACTTAGGATTAGGAGACAGTTTATATCTAACAGCATGTTCTGCAAGCAACTTTTTAATTTTTCTTGCATCAGTAGTAGCATTGCATTTTTCAATAAAATCATCATTAAGCTCCACATAATCTTCCTCAGGATCATCACTAAAATAACCAAGTTCAGGTGAACTAACAGGTGTAGTAGCATTAGGAGTTTCAGTATTTTCAATTTGTCTAGACCTAGCAATTGTAGCATCTAGAAAAGATCCCAATGAACCACTATCATCAAGCACGAGAAACATTATCAATATTATGAGAGTGTTCAGATTCAGCAGATGTACCCGCATGCGAAGCATGTGGCGGTGAAACAAGTTTATCAATCACAGATGGTGAATCAAGAGCAGCAGAGGTATTCAGAATTGTACCTTTTCTTGTAGTGGATGGTAATATGGCGATCTTAGTATCGCGAGGTTTTACCCATGATGGAGAATTTGCAGCGAACAATATTAATCCAAGTGAACTTCCAAATAAAGCTATGCTCCCCGGCAACGGCGCCAGAAAATAGTCTTGATGACCCACAAGTATAGGGGATCGCAACAGTCTTCGAGGGAAGTAAAACCCAATTTATTGATTCGACACAAGGGGAGACAAAGAACACTTGGAAGCCTTAACAACGGAGTTGTCAATTCGATTGCACTGGAAACAGACTTGCTCGCAAGGGTTTATCAAGAGTAACGAGTTTATAGCGATATTGATAGTGAAATAACAAGAGCGAGTAACAGAGACAGCAGTAGTGATTTTAGTAAACGGCAGGATTAAAATACTGTAGGCACGGGGACGGATGACGGGCGTTGCATGGATGAGAGAAACTCATGTAACAATCATAGCGGGCATTTGCGAGATAATAATAAAACGGTGTCCAAGTACAAAGCAATCAATAGGCATGTGTTCCATATATAGTCGTGCGTGCTCGCAATGAGAAACTTGCACAACATCTTTTGTCCTACCAGTAGGTGGCAGCCTGGCCTCAAGGGAAACTACTGGATATTAAGGTACTCCTTTTAATAGAGTACCGGAGCAAAGCATTAACACTCCGTGAACACATGTGATCCTCACATCGCTACCATTCCCTCCGGTTGTCCCGATTTCTGTCACTTCGGGGCCATCGGTTCCGGACAGCGACATGTGTATACAACTTATAGGTAAGACCATAAACAATGAATATCTTGATGAAGCAATAACATGTTCAGATCTGAGATCATGGCACTCGGGCCCTAGTGACAAGCATTAAGCATAACAAGTTGCAACAATATCATCAAAGTACCAACTACGGACACTAGGCACTATGCCCTAACAATCTTATGCTATTACATGACCAATCTCATCCAATCCCTACCATCCCCTTCGGCCTACAGCGGGGGAATTACTCACACATGGATGGGGGAAACATGGCTGGTTGATGTAGAGGCGTTGGCGGTGATGGCGGCGAGGATCTCCTCCAATTCCCCGACCGGCGGAGTGCCGTAACGGAGACTTCTGGCTCCCGCGACGGAGTTTCGCGATGTGGCGGCGTTCTGGAGAGTTTCTGGCGACTTCGACTTCTCTCCGTGCGTTTTTAGGTCGAGGCCGATAAATAGTCCGAAGGAGGGCGTCGGAGGCCGGCCGAGGGGGCCACACCACAGG
Organism: Lolium perenne; assembly: GCF_019359855.2. Classification (NCBI taxonomy): domain Eukaryota; kingdom Viridiplantae; phylum Streptophyta; class Magnoliopsida; order Poales; family Poaceae; genus Lolium; species Lolium perenne. Next base: position 120,457,894 of record NC_067248.2, on the reverse strand, counting down.
GCCGCGCGGGCCCCCCCCGGGCCGCGCCGCCCTATGGTGTGGGGCCCTCGGGCCTCCACTTCAATTGCCCTTCTGGCTCCGTTAGTTTCCTGGGAAAATAGGGCCTTCTGCATAAATTCCGAGGTTTTTCCCGAAAGTTGGATTTCTGCACAAAAACGAGACACCAAAGCAGTTCTGCTGAAAACAGCGTTAGTCCGTGTTAGTTGCATCCAAAACACACAAATTAGAGGCAAAACAATAGCAAAAGTGTTCGGGAAAGTAGATACGTTTTGGACGTATCACGCGCTTATATGAAAAGTACTCCATCGTGCCGCCACTTACCGCGTTACATATCTTTACTAATAAATTACAATAGGTGGTTGACAGGTGTCATAAACTGGCCAAAGAATTTTTAAGCTGTACTATTAAATTGCAATAGATGACTGACTGGTGTCATAAACGGGCCAAAGAATTTTTAAGCTTTACTATCCAGATGACATGGCAGTGTACTGCATGCAGACAGTTGCTGTTTAAACTATTGTACATGCCCTTAGCACTAATCTTGACATGCAGTGGTTAGTTGTCCAGAACCTGCGGAACGTGCTGCAGCGAGTCGTGCGGCCGCGTGGGCAGCCGGGACGTGCGTGGTTCCGTTGGCAGCCGATTACTTCGGCCATGATGAGTGGAGCGCCGAGCGCTGCAATCGTGGGGAGTCGTTGGCTGTGTATAAAATTATAAATTGAGGGCTCGTAGAGAGCGGCCGAAAGAGAGAGAAAAGATGTATGCTTCCGTGTGTAGTCTCCATGGTCCCTGGTGTGTGTAGCCAGAGGTGCTGGTGTGTTCAGTTCGTGTGTGTGACCTGTAGAGGAAAGAGAGATGTAGAGGAAAGAGAGATGTAGTAACTACGAGTGTATGTGCGCTCCAGTATGTGTAGTCTTCCATGTATGCTGTAAGGGCATCTACAATGCAGGCGCCAGGGTCAAATTCCTGTCCGTTACGTCTAATTCCCGTTCGAGTCCGGGATTTTCCTTCGCATCGACTCCTACTTTGACGTCGAGCGCTAAACTAATTTAGGAGACGCCGGGCGCTAGAGTCAGCGCTACTTTTTCAACTTAAATAACGGGCAAGAGAATCTTGGACAACTAAATTGCTAGCCTATTGCGTTGAGCCGGGCACTTAGCTAATTTCGTTAGCAGCCGGATAAGGGCTCACCATTCGGAGCTAGGGCGCTTGGCTAATTATGGGATTTGTGCAAGGAAAAAATAGCGTGGATCTAAAAATACGCTATTAGCATGTTATAGCATGCTATTAACGGGCGGTCCTAGCTGGCGCTCGACCGCCAGGTTTTTATTGAGCGATCGGTTTCCGACAGCTTAATTAGTGAAAAACTGTGGCAATAAGTAGAAGGCATGCAAGGGATGGACCACCTTTTCTTCTCTCTCCTCACGTCACGTGCATTCCTAATTAGCGTGGCTAATCACCGCATGCAAATTTAGGATCACCCATCGAATATATGTAGCAGAAACCATTGTTTAAAATGATTTATCTTTCAAACGACAACTCCAAATTAAGATTCGCTTTCACCAATAAATCCTTCTCGAGATCTTCAAAACTAGCACCCATTTTAATATGTTTCGATAAACTTTTTTTCTGGCTAAAAGTTATCAAGCCTCTCTATTCGAATAATCAACTCCTCCGTACTTAAGTGATCAACGGTAAATGTATAAAATTATCAACCTGGTGCAGGGTATTGAGGGAAAGTTCTGCATGCAAGCACAAATAGACGAATCTGCTGATGTCAGCGGAATCTTTTCCAAATTTCAAAATTCAAAACGTTTTAACTTTCAAACGACAACTCCAAATTAAGATCCGCTTTCACCAATAAATTTATCTCGACGAGATCTTCAAAACTAGCACCCATGTTAATATGTTTCGAGAAATTTTTTTTCTGGCTAAAAGTTATCATGCCTCTTTATTTGAATAATCAACCCCTCCGTACTTGAGTGATCAACGGGAAATGTATAAAATTACCAACCTGGTGCAGGGTATTGAGGGAAAGTTCTACATGCAAGCACAAATAGACGAATCTGCTGATGTCAGTGGAATCTTTTCCAAATTTCAAAATTCAAAACGTTTTAACTTTCAAACGACAACTCCAAATTAAGATCCGCTTTCACCAATAAATCCGTCTCGACGAGATCTTCAAAACTAGCACCCATGTTAATATGTTTCGAGAAACTTTTTTTCTGGCTAAAAGTTATCAAGCCTCTCTATTTGAATAATCAACCCCTTCGTACTTGAGTGATCAACGGTTAATGTATAAAATTATCAACCTGGTGCAGGATATTGAGTGAAAGTTCTGCATGCATGCACAAAAAGACGAATCTGCTGATGTCAGCGGAATCTTTTCCAAATTTGAAAATTCAAAACGTTTTAACTTTCAAATGACAACTACAAATTAAGATTCGCTTTCACCAATAAATTCGTCTCGACGAGATCTTCAAAACTAGCACTCTTGTTGATATGTTTCGAGAAACTTTTTTCGGGCTAAAAGTTATCAAGCCTCTCTGTTTTGAATAATCAACCCCTCCGTACTTGAGTGATCAACGGTAAATGTATAAAATTATCAACCCCAAAGTTAATTTTATTTTAAACATTTTAGCGAATATTTTTTTAGTTTAGAAGCTATCAATCCGTTGTCATGTTATTTATCAACAGTAAAAATAATAACTACCAACCCTAAAAATCTAACTTCATTTCGAATATTTTGGCGACTCTTTTTTTTTAGTTTACAAGTTATCAACCCGGTGCTCCGTTATTTATCAATGGTAATTATAAAAAACTACCAACCCTAAAAAGTATTTCATTTAGAATATTTTAGCGAACATTTTTTTATTTTACAAGCTATCAACCTGGTGCCTCGTTATTTATCAACTGTAAAAATAAATAAATAATAACCCTAAAAAGTTTTTCATTTAGAATATTTTAGCGACTCTCTTTTAGTTTACAAGCAATCAACCCGGCGACCCGCTATTTATCAATGGTAAATATAAATAAATATCAACCCTAATTTTTTTATTTAATTTAAAATATGTAGCGACTCTTTGTTGTTTACAAGTTATCAACCCGGTGCCCCGTTATTTATCAACGGTAAATATAAATACCTAGCAACCCTAAAAAGTAAATTTCATTTAGAAATTTTAGCAAGTTTTGTTAGCTTACAACTTAAAAACAGTACTTAATTTGAGTAGCAAGTGGTAGTTCATTTGAGTTGCAAGTGGATCTTTCCACCCGTTATTTTCCCCCTTAAAAGCCACTGGCCCGAAAAAGGGAATTAAAAAAATTAATCCAAAAAAATATGAATTACCGTACGAAATAACAACATAAAGGGAATTGCAAAAAAAGAGAATTGTCAAAAGGGAATTGCAAATAAAGAGAATTGAAAGTATGCGTCGTGCTGAAAAAAAGAGCGAGATGCTCTGTGCATGCATGCAGTAACTTGTGAGAGCTAGCCTCGTGCTGAAAAGTTGGCTCATTAAATGCAAACATATGAGATACTTTATGCATGCATGTAGTGTGAACGCTCTTGGTTGTATGCAACTTGCAAGTGGGAACGTAAACTGTTACTGTGAACACAAAGCTACATGTGAACGTAATTAAACACTAGAAGATAAAAAAGGAATTGAATTCGCGCATGGCGCGAGCGCTACCGCGCCAAGGAAAGTGATCGCTCCAGCGATCGATTGCGCGCGAATAGCGCGCTATAGCGTCGAAATAGCGTAGCGTCGGCTCTCCAGATATGCTATAGCGTGCTATTAGCGTTGGAATAACGCGCTATTTTTTGCCATGGATTTGTGATGTTTATTTTTAATCACTTAAGCGCCTCACTAGAGTCCCGCGCTGTACATGCCCTAAGGGGTATGTGTCCAGCTTTGAGAGTGAGTAGAAGGAGAAGCCGTTCGCGCGGCAAGGCGTTCGTCGCCGAGGCGTATGTCGCCGCAAATATGGAGTTCGTCTCCCTCCGTCCGGCGTTCATTGTCGGAGGTTTGGTTCGGCATATGTCACCGGGGGGGGGGGGGGGGGGGGGGTGCTGCTCGGCGTGTCACCGGAGGCAACCCCAACAGCATCTAGCGCGGAGGACCAGCACTCGCGAGGAGGGCCGCCTTCCCACTGTCCAGCGCGGCGGATTGGGGAGCAAGCGTGCGCGTCCAGCGTCCGGATGCAGTGGCCACTAGCGATAGCCTGCCTGCTATTCGAGCTTGTCACTCTAGCACAGGCAGCAGCGACTCGGGATATTTTGGCAAGCCAAATGTATCAGCTGCCCAGCGTGTTCAGCAGTCAAGTTTTCAGCCAAGCATTAGTAATTCAGCATCAGTCATTCATCAGGTTAAGGCGACATGCTAGCTTTGAAGCTCCTACACAGAACCTGTATCTTTAGATGTAGTAGTATTTTTATCTAGGCTGAGGTCCTTCAGTTTTATTAGTGTTCGAGAGGAAGAAATTTAATTCACGACATACTGATTCGTTCATCTTCCCGCTTCATTATTTTGCATTTTGAAGGCTTGCCTACTGTTGGGGTCCCGACCAAGCCCATGAAGAAATTTAGAGGGTGTTTGGTTCACAGCCAGAGATTGCCAAGCCAAAAATTGGCGTTTGCCACACATGTGGCTTGCCAAATTTTGTGGCGAGGTAAGCTTGATTGGTTGGTTAATCAAATGTGGCAAGGATACTGTGGCAAGTTCTGGCGGGTAAAAAGACCGCCAAGGTTTCGCTGATGGAAAGTGTGGCAAAGGGACTTCCTGACTCTGGTGAGCCAAGTTTTGCAAGTTAACCAAACGCTGGCCAAAGGTGGTGTGGCGAGCCAAATCTTGGCTTAGGCAATCTCTGGCTGGGAACCAAACGCCCCCCTTAATGCTTGTTTTCATGTGTGTGATAATTTTAGAGGCAGATAGGACTCAGCTTTAGCTAATTTTTGGTGCTACCTATAGAAAAAAACAAAAGCTCCATTAAAGAGGATGTTTTTTACAAAAGCTCCATTAAAGAGGATTTTTTTTTTTACTTCCATGTAGACCGGAGGTGGAGGGGTTCCTACAGTCACTGAACAAATATACATGTCCTCACCATGAATAAATCTCTACAAAAGAAGGACAAATAAGGTTGCATATAGCACAAAAGCATTAGCATCTGCAAATTTGAAAGAAAATAGTGTGAGTCAACTTTTGAAATAGTGGCTTCATTATTATGTGTTTGTCACCACGTTACACTTGATAGGAAAATACCATCTATTCGCAGGCATCTTTAATTGAGCATGTGCACTCGCGAGAAATTATGATAATATTTCAAAAATTGATATGTTAAATTACTTTCATAGCATTAAAAATATAGTTCCGTAGCGAAGCACGGACAATCTGCTAGTATCATATAATATTTCATCTACTTCGATCATATAATTTCAGTCCGAAATATCTTATATTTTAGGCGGAGCAAGGTCCAGGGCAAAAGGGCCATAGCCTGGGGTGCGGCCCGGGATGAAACCCAGGTCAGATCCAACTCTTTGTTAGAAGCTCATGTTTTTTTTTTGAAACAAAACATTATATATATAAGACAAGCAAGCTGTCTCATTAAAAACCTTCCAGTCCCCTTCGATACCCTGGTAAGGAAAAGAGTGCGTACGAAACTTGCTGTCTGAGTCACATAACAGTTACATCATTGGCCAGCACACTAAAAATGAAATCAGGGGATCATCAAACCAGACAATTGACTCTGGTCCCTCTGGGTATCTAGCTAAAGCATGTGCTACCATATTGGCTTCTCTAGGACAATGAGAGAACACAGCCTCTGTAAAACTATGACAAAGCATCGAACACTCCTCGTAAATCGCTGCAGCTGGACCAAACGAATTCCCGCCTTGATTCATAACATCAATAACATACATGCAGTCGGAATTCACCTCTAACCTGTTGCATCCTATCTGGCCAGCAAGGATCAGTCCATCCCGAAGCGCTCTAGCTTTAGCAGAAGATGGATCAGATATAAAAGGGATGCCACAACAACTCGCCGCTAGGAAACCCCCAGTATCATCACGAATAATTGCACCAGTACTTCCAGAGCCAGCATCAACACTAAACCCTGCATCCACATTTAGTTTCACAAATTTTTCCTTTGGTTTAACCCGCCCTATCTTCATCTTCTTTGCTCTAGAGTAGTTCAGAGTGAGTGCAGGATATCGACTGAGCAGTACGAGCGGGAGATTGAACAGTTTCATCATGAGTAGCTTTTCTTCATGTTGGAAGCTCATGGTTGACCTAACGAGAAACCCTCGTTTCGATAATTCCTATACACCGCCACCTATCCTTCACGACATACCCCTTTAAGCCTTGGATCGCTCTAATGGGCATGCCCCACTTATGAAATCGCGTCACTGTTTCGTACCGGATTCGAGCGGGTATTACCTGGATTTTCCTTTGCTCGGATTGCAGCCGTTTTTTGAATCAACCTGATGACGAGTTCTCTTGTATGGTTGCGTCAATAGCCATCTTTTGTTGTGATGGTGTTGCTGGTTTTTTGTCAGGTGGATCGCTTCTGGTTTTCCTTCTTTCCTTTTTCACCCTTTTTTGAAAAATGTTTAGATTTTAAAAATATTCAGATTTTTAAAAATGATTCAAATTTGAAGATTTTAGTTTTTTAAAAAGTTCAGTTTTTTAAAATCACATTTTATAAAGTTTATTTTTTTTAAAAAAATAAATGTTTTGATTTTGGAAAAGTTCAGGTTTTAGAAAATGAATTTTTATAATTCTTCAGATTATAAATTTTTTCTGATTTTCCATTTGGAAATGTTCAAAGTTTGAAAATGTTTAGTGTTTTTTAACAAGCTCCTTATTTTGAAAAAGTTCAGATTTCGAAAAAAAACTTGAATTTTGAAATTCTTCAGATTATAAATTCGTTCTGATTTGTAAAAAAATTATATTTAAAAAAATCGAAAAAAATTTAGACATATTTCAAACATATTAAAAACCATACGGAAAACCACGCTACATTTGTGGAAAACCGAAAATAAGAGTGTATCATGGAAAGCCTACGTACTACCAGCCCAGGAATAAACGAGGGGAAACGAAATGGGCCGGCCCATCTTCCGCCAGCATCAGGCGGCACGTCTGTTCCGCACCGCAGCGAGCGGTGTATAGCAGCTTCTGACCTTCCGACCTCTCGCACGCTGGCGTGTCCTGTCCCGTCCCCTCGCTCGCTCGCTTCGTCGCTGCGCAAGAGCGCGCCGCCGCGCCCCAGGTCACGCCGGCAGGCCGCCTTGCCGCCGGAGCCCGCCCCCTTCCTGCATACGGGGCGGCCGCGGCGCCTCCTCTTGCCCGCCCCCGTCCTGCGCCCGGCGCCCTCCCGGGCTGGGCCGTCTCCTCTTGCCCTCGCCGGCTCCTCTGCGCCCGCTACCGTCGGCCGAAGCCGCGCCGGCGCCCGATTTCTGCGGCACTGCCTCGTCCTCCCTCTGCCCTCAGCCCCTGTCTTCGCTAGTCCAGCTGCGGAACTCCGGCCTACTGCTCTCCGGCTCGGCTGCTACTCCTCTCAACTAGGTGATTCCCTGTTTTAGGAACAGGGGATGAACAACTCCTGCCTGTTCGAGCGATTGTGGTATGTTGCTATGTTTTAACCGTTTGTAATTGACTTTATGTTTTAGGAACAGAAGATGAAGAGATGATTTAGGAACAATTATTTCTAGTTTTTAGTCTCCTCATCTATGGTCTTGGAGCGTTAGGAGTGGATTTGAGTATATATTGTTCGGCTTTGCTATATTGTACCAAATTTTATGTGCAATTATAACAGTTTGTTTAGAAGAAAAAAATTGCGGTTAGTTTTTGGACTGGGGCTTGCTACAATCCTGACTCCACCACTATTATAGGTAGGGATGCAGAGTGGCGCCCAACCTGCCCCGCTTCTTAGTCAAAATGTATTAGGTTAGTTATTATAGCATGTTTTAGCGAGTTAGTTTAGTTTGAACTAGCCCATGCTTTCGCGGGCTTTTGCGGGACGTCCGCTTGCAACCCTAGGAGGCACCCTATGTGACATGTTATGTCTTAAGTACTGTGCATCATGTGGTGTCAGCAGCTTGGATAACTGTATGGGTTAGTTTACTCGCACCCCGGTATATAACACTTGGGCTTTACAGTTCACCTTCCAAAAGGCATTCTTTAACTCGCTGTAATGAATCAAAACTTAGCCGTACTCTTGTACCACAGTATCTCGTTCTTATTTACGTTTATCGCATCTTTAAATATGCTGTATCACATGGTTGACTTTATCGGTAACACATTTTGCTTGATATGTGGACCAACATGTTGCCGTTTGTGGTGAATTTTGCAGAAATGGAAGGTACTAGCATCCCCATTGAGATTGATGCAGATGCGATCTGTCTGGAGAATGTTGGAGGGGATGAGCATGAAGCTCAGGAGAACGAAGATGTGCCAATCATCTTTGATGCTGAAAATGGGGGCCAAGTGGCTTTTGACAGCCAAGAACAGGGAAATGAGGAACATTCTGTGAGAAATGATGAAGACCGCGAAAATAATTCTGCTGTACCAAGCCGTGAGGACTTTACTGAAGAATTGCGTATGAGAGTTGCTTACAGTGAGGAACAAGCTTACAGGCTGTACTGTGACTATGGGCACAGCATGGGTTTTAGTGTGCGAAAGGGAAAGCAGTACTACTTTACAGGGACCAAAGTTATTCGTACAAAAGACTATTACTGCTCAAAGGAAGGTTTAAAGGATGATGAGCAGCTTACCGAGGCAAACTTTAATAAACCAGAGACCAGAACTAACTGCAAAGCGATGGTCCGTTTTAGAGTTGATTCCGAGGGTCAGTGGCGAGTTATTCAGATAATTCCCGAGCATAATCATGAGTTGGTTCCGCCTGAAGAGATACACTTACTGAGATCAGTGAGGACCCTTTCAGTTCCAAAACCCGGTGCACTGAATGCAATGGTGAATGCTGAAATTCAAGCCATGCATGACAGTTTGCATGTCAATGATGATGGTACGGAATGCCACAGTCAGGTCAGCATCCAAAGTTGCACATTGCTTGAACCAGAGGACGCTGAGGGACTTGTAGGTTATCTGAAGCGCAGAACAATTGAACCAGGTATGTTCTATTGGGATGTGCAAGTAGACCAAGAAGGCCAAATGATTAATTTTTTCTGGAGGGACGGTAGAAGCCGTGTTGACTATGACTGTTTTGGGGATGTTGTGGTATTTGACACAGCATATCGTACCAACAAGTACAATATGATATGTGCCCCATTTGTTGGTGTTAACCACCACATGCAAAATGTTATGTTTGGCTGTGCATTTATGTTAGATGAGTCGTTGACGTCCTATGAATGGTTACTTAAATCATTCTTGGACTCAATGGGCGGTTGTCCACCTAAAACAATCTTTACTGATCAAAATGACACTATATCAAAGGCAATTGAAGTTGTTCTCCCGGAGACACATCATTGTCTTTGTCAATGGCATATCGAAAAGAACCTACAGTCCCATTCCGATACTCTAAATGCTTCTGGAACTTTTCATAGCATGTTCATGAGGTGCATGAAAGACTGTGAGTCAGAAGCAGAGTTTGAGGAAGCATGGGCAATTATGCTTCATGAGTATAATTTGGAGGATCACCAGTGGCTCACAGATCTATTTGAGCAGAGGCATAAATGGTGCACAGCTCTTCACAAGGATGCATTTGATGGTGGTATTCAATCACTGGATCGGAATTTGAGTTCACACAATGTGCTGAGCAGCATTGATGATGAGTCAGTTTCACCCGCTAATTTTGTTCTTGAGTTTGATAAACTGGTTGGGAGTTGGCGTACAAATGAATCTGTAGAGGATATTCAATGCAACCAGATTTCCCCAGAGTGCACAGTTAAGCATAACAGTATTTTGCAACAAGCTGCCGAGGTTTACACACATAAAGTCTACAAGTCTCTTGAAACAGAGTTTATAGAGGGATGCAGAGGGACTTCATATCAGGAAATGCAATGCAGTGAAACACTGTATAGGTTTGAGTTTATTCTGCAGAATGCCCCAAAAGTTTGGTTAGTTTTCCTTGACACCTCTACCATGGAATTGAACTGTAGTTGCAAAAGATTTGAGACGATGGGCATACTCTGTTCACATGCACTGAATGCACTTGGTCTCAAGAATCTTGATAAAATTCCAGAAAGATATGTTTTAAAGCGGTGGACAAAATATGCTAGGAAAGGAACTTATTTATTTCCATGCGACGAGTTTCCGGAACAAGATTGCGCAGAGGCTGCACTTGCATATCGTAACAGAGCTATGCTGTTTGTTTATGATCTGTTGATGAAGAGCAAAGGTCATCAGGATACAAGAAAACTTATTCTTGACGTGCTTGAAAATGGAGAAAAATCATTAGAAAATGTATGCGAACTGAAAAGGATGCATATACATCCCTCGGGAAAGGACAAAGATGGAAGTAAGGCTGAGAAGAGAAAGAAAAAATCATCTAAGCAAGATAAAAGTTCAAGTAATTCCTCTTTTACTTTGCATTAATTGTTGTATGTGCAGTCGAGCAGCACTGTCTTAAATAAATCACTATGTTGTTCTGTAGGAAATGTTAAACAAGCGGTTTTGCCTCAGCCAGCTGAGTCAGTTTTTGTTGAGCAGCCAAATCAAAATGAATATTTCGCAACAGAAGATATTGCAACAAACTCATCTACTGGTAGACCTTTCTTCTACCAGGTAGAAGTCCTATCATTGAATCTTGTGCTTTATTCTTGAGTATTATCTATTTAGATATGTGATGAAAAATTGGTGCAACTTATATCCATTCTAGGAATATTCGACTGCTGGTGTTTCAACAAGTCAGATTCAGGGGGATACAGATATGCAGTCCGTGCCTCAGTGTGCACCAGCACCACAGGTGTGTTGTTGAACTTCCTACTCCAGAATCTAGACCTTATCTTAATTGAGGGTAACATGTGTTAAGAGGTAGATACAATTTAGGAAGCTGCATAACATGCCTACTGGGATACAAATGATTAAATTGCATGCTGGTCCATCAACTTGCATTTTTAAAGCAAGTCCTTAACTCAAAAGCTAGTAGGTCCTCGTTTAATAATGTCCAAAACCGGTGAAACCACTTCGGCATCTGGTTAAACCATTCAATATGAGTTGAGGACTTAAAAACCACTTCTGAATTTAGGGGCCTACTTAAAAACCCATGGTGCAATTTAATCAATACAAATTAACTTGGTCAACGCCTGGTTATACCTCTCTGTTGGAAGAATGTGTGCTTATTTCCTTTAACCAAATCCCTCCAACCCGAGTTGTCAAAAACAAAAAATCCCTCCAACCCGAAAATGGGAACACAGCTGCATACATGCAACAGTCATTGAGGCGATTACATACTTGATGTGTGCCTTCAAGATCCACCAGATTCGCTGGTTTGGACAGATTTCCTCCGTAGTGAAATGTGTTAACTTCGAAAACATATCCCATATCTTCTTCATTGATATGGGTGGTGAAGCTTGCGGAAAAACAAATTTTGGATATACTATGATGGCTAGTAGCCTATTATTGATGTCGCTGTAAGGTACCAACATTTCGTTACTAGAGATCCTTGCTTTTTTCAAAGACGACATCTTATTCTTTCCTTGCATCTAATTGGGGGACTGACTTTCAAATGCGCAGCATGTGTAGCTTGTCCTAACACAAAATTATAACATTAGAATACAAATACTATCCAGTGCTTTATGTACTGGTGTCGCAACATTATTCATGAAATGATGTAGTATTAATCACTAGTATATTGGACCGCCAGTAGGTAACATACAGTCACTCGGTAGTGTTTTGGTATTTCTGATGGCTAGCTCCCATGTACCACTCTCCTGGCCCCAGCCATTATCCATGCTGCATTTAAGTATCATCATGCAGATTGAAGAGAAGACGGATGAAAAGGGCGGAAATCAAAGAAGTAGGGCACACACACAAGTAAAATTTAGAAGCCGATATAGCATAAGTGTTAGAAAAACACAAAACGGAGAGAAATCAAGGAGGCTGCCATAATTCTCTCTTCCCGATGTGGTCCTGAAAATTTTACAGCACTCGTAGCAACTGTTATTTTTTTGGTTAGCAATTTTATTGCCCCTTCATAAGTGCCAACAGCAACAACATCGAAGCCTTTTTCCCAAGCAAGTTGGGTAGGCTAGATATAAAACCCAACAGAAACATGAGGAAACCAAAATATAGAGAGAGAAAAAAGAAAAAGTAAACTAAGATTCCGACACATGGATTGCTGGTTTTCATGCGATCCTATCAAGAGCCAGATCTTTAGGGACATTCCAGTCCATCAAGTCTCTTTTTACCGCCTCCGTCCATGTCATCTTTGGCCGTCCTCTGCCCCTGCTTGTATTCTCCATATTGGTGTTTCTGGAGGCCTTCGTTTGATATGACCATACCACCTTAGTCGGTGTTGGATTAGCTTCTCGTCGATCGGTGCCACCTCTAGCCTATCACGTATTACCTCGTTCCTAATCTGATTTTTTTTGTATGGCCACACATCCACCGTAACATGCGGATCTCCGCAACACTTATTCTAATAGCATCACCGTAACATACGCTAACATGTCTTTTAGTGGACCAATATTCTGCTCCGTATAGCATCACCGGTCTGATTGCCGTCCTGTATAACTTACATTTTAGCTTTTGTGGGACCTTCCTGCGCCACTTCATCCATCATGCCTTGATCTTGTGGCAAACATCCTCATCGATATCACCATTGCTTTGCAGCATTGATCCTAACTCCTAAGTATCGGAAGGTGTCCCTCTTAGGCACTGTTTGTCTTTCTAAACTAACATCTCCGTCTACCAAACACCACTAAATTTGCATCACAAGTACTTGGTTTTGGTCCGACTAAGTCTAAACCCTTTCACAAGTGTCATGGGATTTAAATTGCGTCAGTTTACTAAGAAGTCATACTGCATTTATGTATCCATGTTTCTTTAATGGGGGTCTTTATCCATGTCTTATGCGTGCTTCTCCATTTGTACGATGTTTAGCGTATCATATTCATAAACCGTGACAGGATTTTTCAGCATACGGCGCAGAACATCCTCCATCGACATTTGGCGACGGAAGTAATTTCTGAAGAATGCAGTACCATTGATGTGTGAATATCGCAAGCTAATATTTCTTTAACCGGTGTATGTGCATGGTGTATTGACACCTAGCTGTAGTTCCATGTTTGTATGCATCTGCTAATTGATGTACCTGATGTGATTTGTTATTCAACTGTTGTATGGAATGGAAGTACTGTGCACTAGAAGATTCGACTGTATAAGTGTTGTTTTCTGTACCTGCAGGTAAAAGTAGCTATTCACAGAACCTGGAGAAAAAACCATGGAATTTGTTAACTTTGCAAATTGTTAAGGATTTAATGGAAATTTCCTAATCATCTCTAATGCAATTGCTTTGTTCTAGTTTGGCCTTTTGTGACTGGTTATAGAAAAAACTGCACGGTTTGACTGGCCTAACCATGGAATCTGTTTTAAGTGTTGTTCGAACTTTTTGAGCTGTTTTTTTTCCTGCTGCCAAAAACTGCACGGTTTCCACCACCATTTTGTCTAAAATTATCCAACCAAAGTACTGTTCTCCCTTCGTTTCATAATTCTTGTCATAGATTTGGACATATCTATGCGCAAAATATGTTTAGAATTACAAAAAAATAGGATTACCCAACTAAAGTACTGTTCTCCCTTCGTTTTATAAAATGATAATATATTACTAACAAAAAAACATATAAGCCATATAATTTTGGCACCAAAATTAAAGAACACATATTTAGAGAAAATTGCAGATTGGCTAGGATTAACCCAATGCAATTGAGGTAAGCTAATAGAGGGCTTTGCACAAGATAAGGAAACCTAATCAAATTCCTAAAAATATTGTCCATGCGATTGGGGCAACACAATAAACGTTTTATTCTTGATTTTTTCTCAAAAAACTCTATGGCTTATATTTAAGAATGGAGGGAGTATATTGCAACGCAAATATTTCATAAAAATTATAAAAAACACGCAAGAGTAAAAGTATATTGGCGCAACCATAAAAATATAATCTAATTAAGAAAACTATAATTTCTATCCTCTCTAGCTTTTATAGAATCATGATACACAATAAAAAAAAGATTTTAAAAATATTCACTATCCATAGGCGATGAATGTAGATGAAAAATTTGACACCTGGATAATGGAGAATTGTGGGCAAACACGGGAGTTGATTGACAAGAAGACGTGGTAGAAGATCATCACTCCGTCAGTTCTACCAGTATGCCTCGACCTGTGGGGTTTACAATATTTGGATGCACATAGAAACCCTAGGCATATGCACATAGCGCGCATCTGATAGGTGGGATAGGTGCTGGTGCAAAACAGCCCTTGTCTTAAGCCATGTCTTCCTCTCCCATGGTTGTAGCTCATGATATTCAGCACATTCATCTTTGTTGTCAGCGATGAAGTTCAGTGCCTTGATCACCAATTGTGGTTTATAGAGTTGCTGCTTGCTAACAAATCTAGGCATGAAGATTACCTTCATGTAAGCATATTTGACTATCCGCTAATTCATAAACTTAATATGCACCGGGTAGCATTACGACTGACAAAGATAAATTGTTAGTGCATTGGCAAGGATAAGTTGTTAGTGCAGATGAACATGTACGTATGAACAAACTCAATGGAAAGCAAGACTCACTATATTACATGCAGATGCAGGTGCTGCCTCAGTTGCTCCACATGATCAACCACAAAGCAAGTGTAGTCATCACTCCATTTGAGCCTGCCTTCCGTTTTTTAGCCTGCTTATAATAAAGCTCCATATGTCCCTCTAGTACGTTATGAATAACATTGCTAAGCATTTTACACTAACAAACAATCTCTACCATAATCATACAAATCTTCGCTAGAACATGAAATACCAGAAGTTTCTTACAGTGAGAGGAACATCATGTAGCATGGATGTCAGGGAAAAAGGCGACTCTGACGGAGAACTTGGCAGGACCACTATCTCTGTGCTTGATATAGAACCAGGCAGCACCATCATTGGCGTGCTCAAGGGAGAAGATACGACCTACAATCGCAGCCATTAGATCTACCCGCATCTACCGCATATCCAAGATGGAACTAGGCTCTAGGATGCTTACAACCACTGTATGATTTCAGGCAGAGGAAGAAGACAGCAAGTTGATCGCCGCCTCCAACCTCGCGGACCTAGCCTGTGAGGAAACTCCAGCCATGTCGGTAGATTTCGAATGAGGTGGGGTGGGGGTGGGGGGAGCTCGAAGAGGGGGATGGGGGATTAAGATATTGCGGCAAGAGTGCCGCCCCTAAATACGGTGGCTAAATTTCGTGGGCGGTGACCGAATCCATCCCGCCGCTTTTCCATTGTTCCACACGAGCTCGCGCCATCTCCCCTATGTGGCTCCACGGGAATGCCGTGTTCTCTCAATTTCGGCGAGACGAGGGTGATTCCCTAGAAACGGTCGATTCGGTCATTCCTCCCTGGTCTGGCCCAAAGGTTCTTTAAAAACTGTGTTGGATACAATGTGAAGAGAACCCGAGCAACAAATCAGCTAATTTTTATCTCTCGGAATACCGGCCAAAGCATCTACGACCTACCAAAGGCGCCCATAACGATCTAGGGTTCTACTTTTGCCACTAGCAACGAGACGCGTTTGGCATTAGGAGCGATCAAAGCACCCATGTACTAAACTACTACTGCGACATGTCTGGTAGTGGTGCTGACAAGGTGCACTTTGGCTGAAATCTAAGTGTTTAGATTTAGTGATGTATGGTACTTTCTCCTGTTCAGTTTATAGGGTGGTATGTACTACCTCCATTCATAAATACAAGACCATTATATTTTTTTGTGTCAAACTTTAACTAATGATTTAGTTAACTAAATATAAGTTGTAATTCATATTTTTGAAATGCGCATCCAATCATATATTTTTGGATGACACGTAACTCATATTTAGTTAACTAGATTATTAGTTAAAGTTTGCTCAAAAAATGAAATGGCCTTATATTTTCGAAAGGAGGGAGTATGTAGTTTAAGAAAAAATATCATTATTTTAGCCAACAAAATATTAAATATATATCATAAAAAGTGTACCATTAAAAATATATTTTGAATATGAATCTAATGATATAGCTTTTATATATGGCATATATCTTATATTTTGTTGTAAAAAATAGTGGTCACAATTTTCTTTAAACTACATGCATCACATATAAACTAATCGGATGAAATATGCGATTGAACACATTCCCTCGACGAGCCTTTAATTAAGACGCGTTGTGCGGATCGGAGAAGTTAAATCTTTCGAGGAGGATTTCTCCCTCTTTCATGGAAAAGTATTAAATTGGTGTCATAAATATTGTTATGTTTTTCATAAAGTTATATATTTAAATTTTAACAAAGTTGAGACACTTTTGATATAACAAAAAAGTTGAAGTATAATAGTACTACCTCCGTTCAAGGAATAAGGGGCACACGTATTCCAAGACGAACTTTGACCTTAAAAATTGAGCAACAAAATCTTGATTATATTAAATGTAATTAGTATCGTTAGATTCATATTAAATGCACTTTTTAATGATATTAATTTCATACAAACAATTTTTATCTATTTAAAGTAATTATTGGTTAAAAAAACACGTAAAACGAGAACGCTTTATTTCCTGAAACTCAAAGTCAAGCAGTTACATGGCCGAACAGAGACAAACACGATAGTAGGCGCATCCGTTTCCTAGCCCAGCTAGCCGAACAAGCGAGCAAAATGCGGTGGCCTCGGGTCAAACCAAATGCTTGGTCAAAGATATGCCTCGGCTGGTCAAAAAAGGAACATGCGTCACGGTCACGGCCATTTAAGGTGTTTGTTCCAAAGTCTATTCAGTATTTACTTCAGCATTTGACGAAAACGACCTCAAGGAACAAATCTTCAGATTATCTACAAACACGATTTGATGATGAGGATGATCAAGTACTGGGTATGTTTGGATGTTAACACGACGTCGGCACTCTATGATCCATTTAGAAAACAGGAAGAGTTTCTTCTGTGTTTCCACGTGCCTTGGACAAATTTACACGTATTTCTTTTGCATGAATACGTTGACATATGTTAACATTTAGCATTCCGAACAGCTTTGTATCTAGACCAAGCTAGCTGAGAATTAACTTATCTCCTAATTAAATTCTAGGCCATGGGTTTTGTATCGTGATTCATGCACTTATAATTTACTTGTTAGCTGCATCTGATGTTTTATTAGAAGTGAAGTTACAACTAAGAAGAAAATATCCCAAGCCCTTAGATTTGGTTTGCGATTCGTGAGTTGCAACATGAGATGGCACTACTTAACTAGCAACTAAGTTAACTCTTGGTCATCCCTCAAAGAAAAACACTTAATTCTTATTCGACTTAAATCAAGGACTGGATGTAAGAAAAAAAAACCGGCAACGAGGGTCAAGCGCCGGTGGCGAAGACCACAACGGTCTTCTCGGCTCCGCCGGATTCCAGAATCAATGTCCATATGCATGCAAACACAACCACCCCCTAAATTCTCCATATGTTTAATTCGTCACATTGCATTGCACACGCATTCTGCACGCATCGTACGCAGTATACCGTGCCATTTGTCAATCGTCGAGTGATGATATGATCACACAGTGACAGTGTGGATGCACTGCTGGCTAGCTCGTGTTTTCTTCCGAGGTTATATAGCTTACCTGCCCATCGGCGAATGCATTCACTTGCTTGCGAACACACATGGAGTCGTCGGGTGGCGGCACGGCGCCGCACCACTTCGTGTGCCCGATCTCGCTGCAGCCGATGCAGGACCCGGTCACGGCGCCCACCGGCATCTCCTACGACCGCCGCGCCATCGAGCGCTGGCTCGCCGACGGCCACGCCACCTGCCCCGTCACCGGCCGGCCCCTCGCCCTCGCCGACCTCACCCCGAACCACACCCTCCGCCGCCTCATCCTCTCCTGGGAACCCGCGTCCACCACGGTGGAACCTGCCGGCGCGCCGTCGTCGGACCGGCACGACGATCCGGGACTCGACGCGATCGTCGCCAAGTTGATGTCACCGGATTCTTGCCCCGCAGACTCCGTGCTCCGCGAGGCGGCAGTGATGGCTTCTTTGAGCGGCTTTGCGCGTCGGTGCATGGTGCGCGCCGGGGTGCTCACGCGCGTGCTGCGTCTGTTCGCGTCCTGCGGCAAGATGAAGAGCTCGCGGGCAGCGATGATGCCCACCCTCGACGCGTGCTTGGGTCTCGTCGACGCGCTCGACGTCTCCGCCGACGAGATACGACGCCTCGTCGTCGACAACCTCGCCCTCGTGGACGCCCTAACGCACGTGCTGGTAACGCTCGACAGCGGGAGCCTCTCCCACGGCGACGTGTCAACGAGAGAACACGCGGTGCGTCTGCTGGAGTCGGTCACCGAGGCGGCCGACGTGGCGCTGCTCGAGCGGCTGCGTCCGGAGCTGTTCCGCGCCGTCACGGCGGTGCTGCGCGACCGTACTACCGTCTCCCCCGGCGCGACACGGGCGGCGCTGCGCGCGCTCCTCAACGCGTGCGGCAGCGGCAAGAACCGCGCGCTCGTCGCCGAGGCCGGGGCGGCGCACGAGGCCATCGAGCTGGAGCTGGCGTCCTGGCCCTCGTCCCCCGGCGGCAGCAGCAGGCGCGTCACGGAGCTCGTCATGGCGCTGCTTGCCCGGCTGTGCGCCTGCGCGGAGGGGCGGGCGGCCGTGGCGGCGCACCCCGCGGGGATCGCCGTGGTGGCGAAGCGGGTGCTACGCGTGTCCGCGGCCGCCGACGCGTGCGCGGTGCGCGTGCTGGCGGCGGTGTGCGGCAGGGCGGCGTCGCCGGAGGTGGTGCGGGAGATGGCGCGCGTGGGCGCCGTGGGGAAGCTCTGCTGCGTGCTGCAGGCGGACTGCGACCCGGACGTGAAGGAGACGGCGAGGGCCGTGCTGAGGATGCACTCCGGCGTCTGGTGCGGGTCGCCCTGCGTCAGCGCCTACCTGCTCTCTAGGTATCTCTAGCCAGTTAGCTACTACCGTGTTGCAGTTGCACAGTTGCATGGTTGCAGCTTGCGATGCAACATTGCAACATCGTGTAGATTAGTTGGACTTGGTTGGTTCGTTGATCAATTCTTTGCTGGTCTGTACATCCTCGATGAACTCATAAATCCTCATACAAATGAATGTGATGAAAATTTAGTGCCGGAGAATTTCCATCGGGTTGATGCTGGACACATATTACATTTACATCCCATTAAGTGAACAGTTGAGTGAAGATTTCATTGCTTGGCACAAGACGAAAATTTATACCTTTGCGGGAGATCTGCTTACTATATCGAGTGGGAACATCAATTTGGGGCAAAAAATAGACTGAGTGATAGACAAGGATGCCCAATCAAGGTTAAAAATTTCTTGTCAACGGAATTGCATGGAGTGCTGCAGAACCAGGGACGGAGGCAGGGGGACGCGGGGGGGGGGGGGGGGGGGGGGGGTTTGTTCATGATTTTTCTTTGATCGGTGGATATCAACAAGGATTGACGTATCGCGAAGTGCCGATTCGCATACTGGAAGAAGCTTTCAGGACCACCCGCACCAGGAGTATCAAGTTTCTGAAGATACAATGGAGCAACCATACCGAGGACGAAGCCACCTGGGAGCGAGAAGACTATATGAAGAAGGAGTACCCAGATCTCTTTAGTCCCTAATTTTCTTTAAGATCTCGGGACGAGATCTTTTGTAAGGGGGAAGGGTTTGTAACATCCCAAATTTCAAATCAATGAAGAAGAAGAATTCCAAATATCCAAAATTTAGAACTAACAAAAACTTTTATTTGCATATAGTACTATGCATAGGACTTGTGCATTATTGTGTGAAATGCCATGATGATTGTTTATGTGCTTATGTACTACACCCTAAAACCCTAAATTGATCATGAGAAGATCACAAATCAAATCAAAGAAAAAGAAAGGAAATAAAATGGAGAAACCCTAAAACCCTCACATATGGTTTATGCCATTTTTGCAAATCTTCAACCTAGACCAATTTGGCTTTCACCATTAGTTGTATTATGTTATTAAACACTTATTAACACTTTTGGAATCAAAGAAACTCAAATAAAATCAAATTTGAACTCAAATTGTGATCACATGTACTAATGGTCAAATCTTCCATTTTCAGTCTGATCACTACTTTGAGACTCTGTATTTAGAGATTTTCAAACCAAACAATTCCAACTCTTTGCACCTCATCCAAGTACACATCAAGGTAAACAACTTTGGTAAAGACCACAAGTATAAATTCATCTTGGATCAAAAACTATGCTCAAGCAAAGTTGAGACTTTTTAACAAATTCAACATCACACCCAATATGAAATTTTTCATTTCTTTTTATTTTGAAATGCCACCACCACCATTGTGTGTCTCTGGTCAATTACAACAAGTCCAAACAATCCAATTTCAAATTTTGGAATTGCATTGCATAGGGCAAATTTGACAAAAATTTAGAAATTCAAATCTACCCAAATCCCAAAATCACTATTCCTAATAGTGTTGGCCAACCCTACTCAAACCCTGGTGCCCTACATGTCCCCTGGTCCCCTCTCACTCTCACCAGGGCATAGCAACCCCAGAGCTAAGCCCAACATGGCCAAGCCATGGCCATGCCGGCCATGCTCACCATGCCCACACCCTCCCCTCTCTCCTCTCACCTCCAAACCCTGCTACCTTGTCCCCTTGATCATCCCTGGTCCCCTGAGCATCATGGAGCACGCCATTGCCGGAGAGGAGGCCAACAGGCGCCAGACACGCGCGCGCCCACGACGTCCTGCACATGCCGAAGACGGAGTGGACACGCCCACGGGCACGCACAACACCCTCGTCGCCTCGCCATCTCGCGCCACCCTGGCCCCCCTCTCTCTTCCTTGAGCACCCTCGTGACACCGCGACACCGCCAGACAAGCTCACGACACAGACCCGCGCCTGCCGCCACCGGAGACGAAGACCGCATCGCGCCATTGTCGACTGGCCGCAGCACCCACGGCACACCTCCGCGCCTATAAAAGGAGGCATCCCCTCGACGATTTCTGCACACCATCACCATCCCCACTCTTCCCTCGATCTCCTCGACCACCTCCCCTTCTCGATTCATCACCGGAGCTCGCCAATTTCACCGCCGGAGGCCGCCAGTACCGCAGCTCGCCACCGTCGATTGAAGCCATCCCCGGAGTTGCCGCCAGTACCTGGAGCCTCGCCGTCGACGACCACTTCCTCGCGCACACTGCCAACCCTCGCTGGAGCCACGGTGAGCTCACCGGACCCCCTACCTCGCCGCGCCAGTAGCTCGATCTCGCCGTCGACGACGATGGACGCGGTCCGTCGGATCACGTTCTAATCGTGCGGTCCAAATAGAAACTTACCGTTTCGGTGAATAACCCCCGCTGACACGTAGGCCCCACCTGTCAGGCAGCCCGCGCGTCGTGGATGCGTGGTGGGCTGGCTTTGCGCCGTTTAAAATGAAATAGGCCCAGTTAGTTTCCCGCCGTCCCGTTTAATTCAAATTCGTATTTTCCAGTTTGATTCAAATTTCAATACTGGCCCTGTTTTCAAAATTGAATAGATTCAAATTGGCTCAACCAAATTTGATGAATTACATACCGTTGGAAAGCTAGAGAAAATATCTACACAACCCTACTGGTCTCATCTTGAGATTCATTGTGGAATTAATGTGACAAAAATAACAAGTCAGAGACTTTTGCAACTTCAAACAATTATTAAAAATCAACCAAAAATGCTATTGAGTTGATTTCAACTCTCATAGATCACATTTCATATACCCTAATTGATTTTGTAAAAATATGGCATGGTTACTTTGTGTGATCATGGCCTAGTTGAAATAAAGGACTATATGGCTATTCTAGTCAAATGATATTGTCCAAAACTATTATGTAAATTTTATGAGAGGCTTGCTCTCATTTCAATCTTGTCCCAAGTAACTTCATGTGATGTGGTGACCTTGGTCTACTTACTCTCACATTGAATTACTTGGAGATGTTAAATCATAATTGGTATTGTTAAATGGTATGAGGTATTCTACCTCATTTAAATCATTTCCCCAAATGAGGATTATGAATGGTTGACCTTGGTCAACATGAGTTCATACATTACTCACTTGAGGAAATTAAATCTTAATAAGATTCAATGAGAGGAAATTATTTCCTCCAAGAACTAAATAGAAACTCTAATCTACATATGTAATGAGAGGAAATTATTTTTCTTAAAGAAAGAAAACCAAATCCAACTAATATGTTATGTGTGTCATGAGATTAGAATAGTTTGTGTGAAGCTATGGTGTGCTTAGTGTAGCTCTTGAACCTTGTTTGGTGATTGTTATCTCGTATCCGTTTTTAGACGCTAGTACCGGAGACTATCAAGAGGAGGAGGGCTTCTACCAAGAAGAGGAAGAAGAGAACTGTGATCACTACCCCAACCAAGGCAAGCTGATATTCTTGCAAGTGAAAAGCTCTATTTGAGCAAGGCAACATTATTTTTACCTTATGTGCAATAATCCCATCCCAAGTTTTTACCCTACAAGTTTTTACTTGGTTTATTAAGAAGTTACTTTTATAGTTAACTTTGGTCTAAGTTTAGAGTGCTACAAGAGTAGTAAAGTTAGCCTCAAAGATGGTTAAGCAAGATAGCACCCCTCATGGTTAGTGCTAGTGCTAACAACTAAAATGGACTACTCTAGATGGGAACTTGTGATTTGAAACGAATTTGAAAACTTGGAATGATGAGTCATTCTATTGAAAGGTCTTTGAAGGTGAATATGACTTGAATGATATGGTGGATTTTGATTAAAACTGATATTGGTTTGGATGCGATACCTTTCCAATTTTTGAGTACCCCCACAATACCTCATTATGGGTAGGGCTTAACTGGAAGTTTATACATCTTAGTATGGGTTCCCTCTGAACAAGCATCATAGGGGTTATGCCGAGGCTGCCCCCGTAGAATGTGAAATGATGTGAAATGAGATGAATGTACGGCCCAAGCCCTGTGCAGTTCCCAGGCTGACGGTTTGTCTTCACTGGGAGGCCAAGCTCATGGGGAGAGGTACCTATACTAGGGTATGTAAGTGAAAGGTTATGGTTGATGATCCGCGTACTGAGTTACGATGATTCGGGGTTATCCCTGACGGATGTAATCAAATGTTGTGGCACAAGTGTGCAACCTCTGCAGAGTGTCAATCTATTCGAATAGTCGTGTCCACGGTTACGGACGATTGGAAAGGCCATACTATTTCCGGTGTCAGATATTTCTTGAAAATATTGATGAAGTGAATGGTGACTTGACTTGAATCACAACTGAGTTGTGGGAATGACACTAATGTTTCCACTTGAGTTAGTTAGCACATGAAGAGTCTTCTATCAAATACTTGTGAACTAAAATTGGCTTTATGCAAAATAAACTAGAGCTTAGCACCCCTTAGTAGAATTAATGGTACTTACACTAGTATTAGTTTGCGAGTACTTAAAGTACTCACGGCTGTGTCCCGGGCTATTCAAATGGTCAGAATATGAAGAGGAGCCGAACTACCAAGGTGACGACCAGCAGGACGCCTACGACAACTAGGAATCTTCTGACGTCAAGCGTTGGCCTGTGGACTAGATAGTCCCTTCTATTACGCTTCCGCTATGAATTGTGCCCGTTGATCATTAGATCAACTATTTGTGTAATATTGGATCATGTGATCTAAATTTGTAAGACAAGTATGGTTTGTAATGAATGATGACTTATGATATCAACTGTTATGTCTCACAACAATAATATTCATGGGATTGCGATGTATGGCATAATAGGCATCTGGACTTAAAAATCCGGGTGTTGACACAGTCCCAGCCCACGCGTGCTCTCCCGCCGAGGTTCGACTACCGCGACCCCGATGCCAGTGACGATGATGACGGCGACTACGACGACTATAGTGGTGACTACTATAGGGCTAGGCACGAGTATGACTGAATGACTCCAACAGTCAAATCTGGCCATGTATCTTAATTTTCAGTTGAGCTATGTACTTTTAATTCGAGTTCAATCGTAATAAATTTTATTCCCGCCCTTTCTTTCTCGCCTTTTTTCTCCCACGCGCGCCATCGTGGCGGGAAAGTTTCCCGCGCGACATCGGGGCAGAAAACTTTCCCGCGCGGACGGCGTCGTGGCGGGAGTAAAGAAAAGAAAAAGAAAAGAAATAGAAAAAATAAATAGAAAAGAAAAGAAAAAGATAAGCAATAGAAAAAATAAATAGAAAAGAAACAGAAAAGAAAAGAAAAAAACAAAAGAAAAGAAACAGAAAAGAAAAAGACGAGCAAGTCTGTTAACGAATAATTTTTTCTTTTAGCCTTCTGCATCATCAAGCAAGTCTGTTAAAACAAAACGAGGCCCGACGAGAGTGTTAAAGGGCGAGGGCAGGTTAGCCCTCACGGCATTTAAGGCTAATGGTGAACCGGAGCATCCCAAAGAGTACTGCCGCAAATTTACAAATCAAGTCGGAGTTCTTGTTAGGGACCATGTACCGATCAGCATTCAAGAGTGGAATAAGCCGAAGAAAGCGGGGACTGAAGCTAGTTATGTCAACGAGACGATGAAATTTTTTCTTTGGGAGAGTCTACTGACACGATTCAGCCTACCGGAAGACATGACGGAAGGCCAGAAGAATAAAGTCAGGGAATGGACATGGAAGAAGATGGCCATACAATTCCAGACCTGGAAGAAAAATTTATGGGACAAATATAAGAATGAAGATCCAGTATTCGATGATAATCTAGTGAAGATAAAAGATCACTGGCCCGCATTGAAGAGGTATAAGCAATCGTCTACTTTTGTGTCCCGATCGGTCACAAATACGAAAAATGCTTCAAAGAAGCAACTTTGGCATCATTTGGGGTCAGGTGGTTACAAGACTGCCATTCCGAAGTGGACAGCATTTGAAAATAAACTGATGGATGCAGGAATCACTCCACAGACATGGGACTGGCCTGAACGGTCCAAGTTCTGGTTGTTTGCGCATGGGGCAGGGTTGGACCCAAAGACAGGGTTGATCATTGCGCAGGGAAAATGGAAGGAAAAAATTGAGGTAATCGTACCGAAGCTTGTGGAGGCAATTGAAAAGGTCAGAAAGGGAGAGTACACTCCCGATAGAGAGAATGACGAGCTGACACTCGCTCTGGGGAATCCTGAACACGTTGGACGGGTACGAGCTAGCCCAGGTCTCACCATGAAGGAAGCGTGGCCGGACAGCGCTGACACTTATAGAAGCCGTTCGCGAAAGAAGAAGGAGGCGTACATTGTAGCGGAATTGGTAAATAGGGTGGAGGCGCTTGAGAAAAATCAGAGGGCACCTGATCAGTAGCTGCTTCTACAGGATCCTCAAGCCGATGCTGCCCCATCTCAGCAAAGAAGCAGTGTGGGTTCCCCGCATCTTGACGGATGTGGAGGAAGCTACCCCGTGGATTATGTCACGAAGAAGACAGATTGCGAGCTACATATGTTATTCAGAACCGCGTCCGTTAAGGTGGCGGTGGGCTATGTTTACCCAAGTGAAGATGGAGCAACGCACCATCATATGCCCGTTCCACCTGGCTGTGTTCGTGTCGGGGTGGATGAAGTTGTTTCGGGTTTTGAAGCAGTGGAGCTTGATATTCCTAGAGGTGACGATGAGAGGACACTGGCCGATGTCAAGCACGGTTTCGCCCTATGGCCGAAGAAATACATCGTCCTTTTGCAAAGGCCACCGACTCATCCACATGAGCAGCAAATGCCATCGACTCCTCCTGGTAGCAGTCCTCGTGAGCAGCCAAGTCCACACCTACCTGAGAGGGACCCCAACGTGAGTCCACCATCTCGAGATCCTCCATGTAAGACAGCGCCCGTTAAGCGGAACGGTACGCCGCCTAGGAAGAGATCTAGAAAGGAGAAACCACAGCCGCCCATTGAGAAGTTACCTTGGGAAAAAAGTGAAGAGGAAAACAGGGAAACCGTTCAGTCCGAGCTGAAAGCCTTTTTTGCACCGAAAGTGCCAGAGATACCTTTTGAGAAGACACTAGTGTTGGAGATATGCCCAAGAGGCAATAATAAAAGTGGTTATTATATATCTTTGTGTTTATGATAAATGTTTATATACCATGCTATAATTGTACTAACCGAAACATTGATACATGTGTGTTATGTAAACAACAATGAGTCCCTAGTAAGCCTCTTAACTAGCTTGTTGATTAATAGATGATCATAGTTTCATGATCATGAACATTGGATGTTATTAATAACAAGGTTATGTCATTATATGAATGATGTAATGGACACACCCAATTAAGCGTAGCATAAGATCACGTCATTAAGTTATTTGCTATAAGATTTCGATACATAGTTACCTAGTCCTTTCGACCATGAGATCATGTAAATCACTTATACCGGAAAGGTACTTTGATTACATCAAACGCCACTGCGTAAATGGGTGGTTAAAAAGGTGGGATTAAGTATCCGGAAAATATGAGTTGAGGCATATGGATCAACAGTGGGATTTGTCCATCCCGATGATGGATAGATATACTCTGGGCCCTCTCGGTGGAATGTCGTCTAATAGCTTGCAAGCATATGAATGGTTCATAAGAGACCACTTACCACGGTACGAGTAAAGAGTACTTGTCAGGAGACGAGTGATACGCGTACAGCAAGCGTCCGTTGGGAACCCCAAGAGGAAGGTGTGATGCGTACAGCGGCAAGTTTCCCTCAGTAAGAAACCAAGGTTTATCGAACTAGTAGGAGCCAAGAAGCACGTTGAAGGTTGATGGTGGTGGAGTGTAGTGCGGCGCAACACCAGGGATTCCGGTGCCAACGTGGAACCTGCACAACACAACCAAGATACTTTGCCCCAACGTGACAGTGAGGTTGTCAATCTCACCGGCTTGCTGTAACAAAGGATTAGATGTATAGTGTGGATGATGATGTTTGCAAAGAACAGTAAAGAACAATGTTTGCAGTAGATTGTATTCGATGTAAAGAATGGACCGGGGTCCACAGTTCACTACTGGTGTCTCTCCAATAAGAAATAGCATGTTGGGTGAACAAATTACAGTTGGGCAATTGACAAATAAAGAGAGCATAACAATGCAAATACATATTATGATGAGTAGTGTGAGATTTAATTGGGCATTACGACAAAGTACATAGACCGCTATCCAGCATGCATCTATGCCTAAAATGTCCACCTTCAGGTTATCATCCGAACCCCTTCCAGTATTAAGTTGCAAACAACAGACAATTGCATTAAGTATGGTGCGTAATGTAATCAACACAAATATCCTTAGACATAGCATTGATGTTTTATCCCTAGTGGCAACAGCACATCCACAACCTTAGAACTTTCTGTCACTGTCCCAGATTTAATGGAGGCATAAACCCACTATCGAGCATAAATACTCCCTCTTGGAGTTACAAGTAACGACTTGGCCAGAGCCTCTACTAATAACGGAGAGCATGCAAGATCATAAACAACACATAGATGATAGATTGATAATCAACATAACATAGCTGTGACGCCCCGGAACCGGTACCATGAGGATTCCAGCGATCCCGCCGAAATTCGCATGATATCGATTCAGAGACGCCCTCCGACACGACGTGCGCGACGAATCACACACGTGATGCCAGAGGAATTAACACGAGCGGTAACATTACAACAGGATTACAATAGAGCCCACAAGAAACATATATTACAACAACGACTCCAACGAGTCAAGATTCAAATATACAATACAAAGATCCGAATGATACAAAAGATCAAATATGTCTGAGTACGGACAAGATACAAATTGGACTAAGAGTCCTGAAGATAACCAGCGGCGTCCATAACCCTGCCCAGGCCAAGCCGGAAGGGTAACCTTGCTAACGTCGTCATCTCGTACCTGTCAAAGTCGGGCCATCGGTTGCCGACAAAAGGGGGAGGAGACAAAAAGAAAGGAAGGCGAGGGTAAGTACCATTGGCACGTACTTGCGAGACAAGACCAGCTATGCTCGCTGGTGGGCGGTATAAACTTCACCCGGCTATATGTGGAGTTTAGCGGCAGCAAAGCTACTATCCAATAGAGACACGCTACAACATCCGTCTACTCAGAGAAGATAAGAGAGCGCACAAGGTAACAGATAAATACTACACAAACATAACCCAACCAAATACACATATCCCCTTCAACAAAGCGAAGAGGCAATGTAAGAGGCACTCAACGGTGGACAAGTATTAGGTATCGGTTGTAGTAATGCTATATTACTAATCAAGTTATTATCAGATTATTAACAACAAGTATAAGGTGCAAGTTGTTCTATGATCAAGTCATACAATTCCAAGTCGTCCATAACCGCGGACACGGCTTATCGATAAGATGTACACCCTGCAGGGGTTGCCCAAATGTAACCATACGCATGCTCGAACCCACTTACTACAGGTGGAGTCTCACATCAAGACCGTTCCCAATGCAAGAGAAAGTTTAATGGGAGCCACCCAACTAAGCTACCCGTGACGAAGTTCGGCCGTACTCCGATACGGACCCAGAGGTTTGTGCCAACGGCTAAGCTAAGTGTGAACAACCTGCTGTCGCTAATCGTTCCACGAGATGAGTACAGTACAGAAATAAACACCCGAAGGCAACAGAAGTAAATCGTGCATCATGCATATGAGCAAAATAAAACCAAGGTTGTGGCTCCCAATAAACAGACTCGAGGAAAGGTAGTGGGTGATGGGGGTCCCACTCCCCCACGTACGGGTAGAGCGCTCAATCTCGGAACAGATAACAAGAACTCGGGTCCTAGGGGACATTAGCAAGTCAAAGTTCCGATGCTTTCGCAAAGGGGCTCACAGATGCCTCTGCTTACAATTTTAGTTGTTAACAAATAAGTAAAGCATGTGTATCTCCAACAATTGATATAGCTTGTGATAACCTCCCAACAAGATATCCCGAACATCTCGAGATATCAACAAGACCCTAAACTCGCATACGACTCGCAAAGCTGGCAAACAACAAACATCAAGTAGGGCAAGGAGGTGTATCTCGGATCATATAGGGTAACAGGTGGAATAGGACACGTGACACAACAGAATCGCAACATAGGGGTAGCAATAGATCAAAAGAGCATGTAAATGTAAAATAGGTGAAGGGGTGGGCTCGCCTGTGAAAAGCTGCAGAAGAACTTGTCGTATCTCACAACACCACTTCGCCATCCTATCCGGGAAGAAGCAAATGCTGGAACACACAACGTATGCAAGTCTTACTACTACGGATAAAGAACCGGCATGATCAAGATGATATGCATGACATGACAGATATGGTGCAATGCAACTTATCCAATTTAATCGGAGTCGGAACCCCGACACACAAATTAGGTTGAAGTTGCATTTTCTATCGTCAAATTTAAGGGTGGATTAGCATGGTACAACATGGCAAGGGTGCGCTACTTCAATATTAAACGGAGCGGGGAAACCCATAGTTGGAAATCCAAAATACTCCGCATATATGTGAGGTGAACATGCATAACTATCATCGAACGACATGATGCGAGATTCAAACAGATGTATGGATGGCATATTCATGTTCCTCATATTTTTCTGATCAATTTCCATATAGAACACATTTTATTTTGAGTTATAGTTTGAAAGATATGATTTTAGAGAGATTTGATAAAATAAAATAACAGAAAAAGGGTCAGAGAGGGAGACGGGCCGGATCTGGGGGTTGGCCTGCTACCTGGCCGGCGGGAGGAAGGTCTAGCGCGCGTGGGCCGGACCGGTTCTGGCCTGCGAGCGGCGACGGAGGAGCTGGGTCACGGCCCAGGTATTGGTTCTGGAACAGAAAAAGGTTGGGCTAAAATTGCATCTCCCAGGAATTGAACACATGATCTCACGGACAAGGACAGGGAACCAACCAAACAAGCTGGGATGCTGTTGTCGATTCTGAAGGTCATGCACGAACTAAATCATCTCTGGACGCAAGATCTGAACAAAATAGAGACAAAAGGATGGATTTAATATGCTGGTGTGAGAATTTGAACACGGGTCTATTGCTGAAGAGGTGAAGGGACGAACCAGTGTGCTGCTGGTGTTGATGCTGAACAGGATGGGTCGCACGAACTTATGAAGTAGGCGAGGCAGAGCTCGTGACCAAGACAACCATGGCGGACAGAAATCAGGTCGACCACGGATCTCACGATTCGGAGCGAACCGGAACGAGCGCGGGGCGTCGGGGGTGCCCCTGAACACGGGGAAACCAGGGGTGTGCTCGGTTTGGACGGAGGAGGACGAGGGCGGCCGGAATTGACGCCGGAGTGCGATGGACGGACTGGAGAATCGGCGACCGTGCGCTTGATTCAGAACGCCCTGGCTCAATTCCTTGAACCAGGTTGAAGAGGAGGAAGAGGCGCATCTCCCGGTGCCCTCAGAACGACGGCGGATGGTCTATAGCGATGGCGCCATGGAGGGGAAGGCACGGTGGTGCTCACAGAGAAGAGAGGAAAAAGAAGGTGGGGAAGATGGCGGCGGCGGTAGGAGGAGGAGGGAGATGGTGAGTTGGTGGCTAGGGTTTCTGCGGAGATCTCGAGGTGGGATTAAAAGGGGAGGAGGGAGGCGCGGTGGTTGGCGATGGAGGACCACAGGGCTCACGCGCCCCTCATGCTCGCTCTCTGGGGAAGACGACAACGCTAAAAAGAACAGGCTCGAAGAGGTACGAGCCTCGTGGTGGGCTGGGTCGGAAGAGGAGAGTTGGGCTGCCAGCTCGGGCTGAGGGGAAAAGGAAGAGAGGAAGGCTGCGGGCCAGAGAAAGGGAGAGAGGCCCATGGGGTAGGGGTTTTGTTCTTTTATTTTTCTGGTTTATTTTCTAAACATTTTAAGTCAAACCCAATTCTATTTTGAACTGAAACAAGGATGAGAATGAGATTTCAACTTTAGTTTTCAACATATTTATCTTATTTGTAAACAAAACAAAACACTTTTAAAATTCAAACATTTCTTTGTTGAGAAGACTTAGTTATAAAATAAGAATATGAGAGAGAGATATGGATTTTATCTAAAATGAAAGGTAAGGGAGGGTTTATAAAATAGTTTTATTTAATTAAAAGCATGGATGATATGATGCATGATGCATGATGATGCATAAAAGAAAAACAACAAGCAAATCTAATCGGGGTATATCCGGGGCCGTTACAATCGACACCACTAACAAGGAACCTCGCCCCGAGGTTCCACCTCAAGGTACGGGGGAGAGAGGTGAACTATCGGTCTTCAGGCGATGTGTCGATCTCCTCGACACCACTAACAAGAGTTGTTGCTCCACGTGGATTGGCGACACCACTAACAAGAAGTCGTTCTTCCGTTGTTGATGATGCACTTCTGTCGGATCCTCCGAAGATCGAATCTATTAGGATAAGGCAAGGATCGTCCAACCCACGTCGGAACCTAAGACTCACAGACTCAGATAAGAGAGAAGACTCAAGAATCGCAAAGATAAGAGGAGAAAGAATTTAGATAAGAAGAAAAATAGAGCTAATCAGATCTATCCAACGAGTTTTCAGAAAATAGTTTTTTTTTCACTAGACACAACAACGTCCGTTGGCAAGGTTATCCTACAGGCTGGACTAGTGGGGTACCGTCAACCTGGGCTCTGATACCAACTTGTGACGCCCCGGAACCGGTACCATGAGGATTCCAGCGATCCCGCCGAAATTCGCATGATATCGATTCAGAGACGCCCTCCGACACGACGTGCGCGACGAATCACACACGTGATGCCAGAGGAATTAACACGAGCGGTAACATTACAACAGGATTACAATAGAGCCCACAAGAAACATATATTACAACAACGACTCCAACGAGTCAAGATTCAAATATACAATACAAAGATCCGAATGATACAAAAGATCAAATATGTCTGAGTACGGACAAGATACAAATTGGACTAAGAGTCCTGAAGATAACCAGCGGCGTCCATAACCCTGCCCAGGCCAAGCCGGAAGGGTAACCTTGCTAACGTCGTCATCTCGTACCTGTCAAAGTCGGGCCATCGGTTGCCGACAAAAGGGGGAGGAGACAAAGAGAAAGGAAGGCGAGGGTAAGTACCATTGGCACGTACTTGCGAGACAAGACCAGCTATGCTCGCTGGTGGGCGGTATAAACTTCACCCGGCTATATGTGGAGTTTAGCGGCAGCAAAGCTACTATCCAATAGAGACACGCTACAACATCCGTCTACTCAGAGAAGATAAGAGAGCGCACAAGG
The DNA here is from genome assembly GCF_019359855.2 of Lolium perenne. Classification (NCBI taxonomy): domain Eukaryota; kingdom Viridiplantae; phylum Streptophyta; class Magnoliopsida; order Poales; family Poaceae; genus Lolium; species Lolium perenne. The sequence goes on along the minus strand of NC_067248.2, from coordinate 120,425,507 downwards.
TAACAGATAAATACTACACAAACATAACCCAACCAAATACACATATCCCCTTCAACAAAGCGAAGAGGCAATGTAAGAGGCACTCAACGGTGGACAAGTATTAGGTATCGGTTGTAGTAATGCTATATTACTAATCAAGTTATTATCAGATTATTAACAACAAGTATAAGGTGCAAGTTGTTCTATGATCAAGTCATACAATTCCAAGTCGTCCATAACCGCGGACACGGCTTATCGATAAGATGTACACCCTGCAGGGGTTGCCCAAATGTAACCATACGCATGCTCGAACCCACTTACTACAGGTGGAGTCTCACATCAAGACCGTTCCCAATGCAAGAGAAAGTTTAATGGGAGCCACCCAACTAAGCTACCCGTGACGAAGTTCGGCCGTACTCCGATACGGACCCAGAGGTTTGTGCCAACGGCTAAGCTAAGTGTGAACAACCTGCTGTCGCTAATCGTTCCACGAGATGAGTACAGTACAGAAATAAACACCCGAAGGCAACAGAAGTAAATCGTGTATCATGCATATGAGCAAAATAAAACCAAGGTTGTGGCTCCCAATAAACAGACTCGAGGAAAGGTAGTGGGTGATGGGGGTCCCACTCCCCCACGTACGGGTAGAGCGCTCAATCTCGGAACAGATAACAAGAACTCGGGTCCTAGGGGACATTAGCAAGTCAAAGTTCCGATGCTTTCGCAAAGGGGCTCACAGATGCCTCTGCTTACAATTTTAGTTGTTAACAAATAAGTAAAGCATGTGTATCTCCAACAATTGATATAGCTTGTGATAACCTCCCAACAAGATATCCCGAACATCTCGAGATATCAACAAGACCCTAAACTCGCATACGACTCGCAAAGCTGGCAAACAACAAACATCAAGTAGGGCAAGGAGGTGTATCTCGGATCATATAGGGTAACAGGTGGAATAGGACACGTGACACAACAGAATCGCAACATAGGGGTAGCAATAGATCAAAAGAGCATGTAAATGTAAAATAGGTGAAGGGGTGGGCTCGCCTGTGAAAAGCTGCAGAAGAACTTGTCGTATCTCACAACACCACTTCGCCATCCTATCCGGGAAGAAGCAAATGCTGGAACACACAACGTATGCAAGTCTTACTACTACGGATAAAGAACCGGCATGATCAAGATGATATGCATGACATGACAGATATGGTGCAATGCAACTTATCCAATTTAATCGGAGTCGGAACCCCGACACACAAATTAGGTTGAAGTTGCATTTTCTATCGTCAAATTTAAGGGTGGATTAGCATGGTACAACATGGCAAGGGTGCGCTACTTCAATATTAAACGGAGCGGGGAAACCCATAGTTGGAAATCCAAAATACTCCGCATATATGTGAGGTGAACATGCATAACTATCATCGAACGACATGATGCGAGATTCAAACAGATGTATGGATGGCATATTCATGTTCCTCATATTTTTCTGATCAATTTCCATATAGAACACATTTTATTTTGAGTTATAGTTTGAAAGATATGATTTTAGAGAGATTTGATAAAATAAAATAACAGAAAAGGGTCGAGAGGGAGACGGGCCGGATCTGGGGTTGGCCTGCTACCTGGCCGGCGGGAGGAAGGTCTAGCGCGCGTGGGCCGGACCGGTTACGGCTGCGAGCGGCGACGGAGGAGCTGGGTCACGGCCCGGAGTATTGGTTGCAGAACAGAAAAAGGTTGGGCTAAAATTGCATCTCCCGGGAATTGAACACATGATCTCACGGACAAGGACAGGGAACCAACCAAACAAGCTGGGATGCTGTTGTCGATTCTGAAGGTCATGCACGAACTAAATCATCTCTGGACGCAAGATCTGAACAAAATAGAGACAAAAGGATGGATTTAATATGCTTTGGTGTGAGAATTTGAACACGGGTCTATTCTTTGAAGAGGTGAAGGGACGAACCGGTGTCTGGCCGGTGTTGATGCTGAACAGGATGGGTCGCACGAACTTATGAAGTAGGCGAGGCAGAGCTCGTGACCAAGACAACCATGGCGGACAGAAATCAGGTCGACCACGGATCTCACGATTCGGAGCGAACCGGAACGAGCGCGGGGCGTCGGGGGTGCCCCTGAACACGGGGAAACCAGGGGTGTGCTCGGTTTGGACGGAGGAGGACGAGGGCGGCCGGAATTGACGCCGGAGTGCGATGGACGGACTGGAGAATCGGCGACCGTGCGCTTGATTCAGAACGCCCTGGCTCAATTCCTTGAACCAGGTTGAAGAGGAGGAAGAGGCGCATCTCCCGGTGCCCTCAGAACGACGGCGGATGGTCTATAGCGATGGCGCCATGGAGGGGAAGGCACGGTGGTGCTCACAGAGAAGAGAGGAAAAAGAAGGTGGGGAAGATGGCGGCGGCGGTAGGAGGAGGAGGGAGATGGTGAGTTGGTGGCTAGGGTTTCTGCGGAGATCTCGAGGTGGGATTAAAAGGGGAGGAGGGAGGCGCGGTGGTTGGCGATGGAGGACCACAGGGCTCACGCGCCCCTCATGCTCGCTCTCTGGGGAAGACGACAACGCTAAAAAGAACAGGCTCGAAGAGGTACGAGCCTCGTGGTGGGCTGGGTCGGAAGAGGAGAGTTGGGCTGCCAGCTCGGGCTGAGGGGAAAAGGAAGAGAGGAAGGCTGCGGGCCAGAGAAAGGGAGAGAGGCCCATGGGGTAGGGGTTTTGTTCTTTTATTTTTCTGGTTTATTTTCTAAACATTTTAAGTCAAACCCAATTCTATTTTGAACTGAAACAAGGATGAGAATGAGATTTCAACTTTAGTTTTCAACATATTTATCTTATTTGTAAACAAAACAAAACACTTTTAAAATTCAAACATTTCTTTGTTGAGAAGACTTAGTTATAAAATAAGAATATGAGAGAGAGATATGGATTTTATCTAAAATGAAAGGTAAGGGAGGGTTTATAAAATAGTTTTATTTAATTAAAAGCATGGATGATATGATGCATGATGCATGATGATGCATAAAAGAAAAACAACAAGCAAATCTAATCGGGGTATATCCGGGGCCGTTACAATAGCATTCCATATTCATCAGATCCCAACAAACGCAACATGTAGCATTACAAATAGATGATCTTGATCATGTTAGGCAGCTCACAAGATCGAACAATGATAGCACAATGAGGAGAAGACAACCATCTAGCTACTGCTATGGACCCATAGTCCAGGGGTGAACTACTCACACATCACTCCGGAGGCGACCATGGCGGTGAAGAGTCCTCCGGGAGATGATTCCCCTCTCCGGCAGGGTGCCAGAGGCGATCTTCTGAATCTCCCGAGATGGGATTGGCGGCGGCGGCGTCTCTGGAAGGTTTTCCGTATCGTGGCTCTCGGTCCTGGAGTTATTATCGACGAAGGCTTCTTATAGGCGGAAGGGTAGGTTTAGGGGCGACGCGAGGGGCCCACACAACAGGGCCGCGCGGCCAAGGCCTGGGCCGCGCCGCCCTGTTGTGTCGGCGCCTCGGCGCCCCACTTCGTTTCCCTTTCGGACTTCTGGAAGCTTCGTGGAAAAATAAGACCATGGGCGTTGATTTCGTCCAATTCCGAGAATATTTCCTTACTAGGATTTCTGAAACCAAAAACAGCAGAAAACAGCAACTGGCTCTTCGGCATCTCGTTAATAGGTTAGCGCCGGAAAATGCATAAATATGACATAAAGTGTGTATAAAACATGTGTGTATCATCATAAAACAAGCATGGAACATAAGAAATTATCGATACGTTGGAGACGTATCACCATCCCCAAGCTTAGTTCCTACTCGTCCCCGAGTAGGTAAACGATAACAAAGATAATTCCTGAAGTGACATGCTATCATAATCTTGATCAATACTATTGTAAGCACATGAGATGAATGCAGCGATTCGAAGCAATGGTAAAGACAATGAGTAAACAACTGAATCATATAGCAAAGATTTTTCATGAATAGTACTTTCAAGACAAGCATCAATAAGTCTTGCATAAGAGTTAACTCATAAAGCAATAATTTCAAAGTAAAGGCATTGAAACAACACAAAGGAAGATATAAGTTTCAGCGGTTGCTTTCAACTTGTAACATGTATATCTCATGGATAGTTGTCAATATAAAGTAATATGATGAATGCAAATATGCAAGTATGTTAGAATCAATGCACAGTTAACACAAGTGTTTGCTTCTAAGATAGAAGGAAATGGGTAAACTGACTCAACATAAAAGTAGAAGAATGGCCCTTCGCAGAGGGAAGCATGGATTGCTATATTTGTGCTAGAGCTTTTATTTTGAAAACAAGAAACAATTTTGTCAACGGTAGTAATAAAGCATATGTGTTATGTATAAGATATCCTACAAGTTGCAAGCCTCATGCATAGATTACCAATAGTGCCCGCACCTTGTCCTAATTAGCTTGGATTTACATGGATTATCATTGCATAGCATATGTTTTAACCAAGTGTCACAAAGGGGTACCTCTATGCCGCCTGTACAAAGGTCTAAGGAGAAAGCTCGCATTGGATTTCTCGCTTTTGATTATTCTCAACTTAGACATCCATACCGGGATAACATAGACAACAGATAATGGACTCCTCTTTAATGCATAAGCATTCAACAACGAATAATATTCTCATAAGAGATTGAGGATTGTTGTCCAAAATTGAAACTTCCACCATGGATCATGGCTTTAGTTAGCGGCCCAATGTTCTTCTCTAACAATATGCATACTCAAATCATTTGATCATGATAAATCACCCTTACTTCAGACAAGACGAACATGCATAGCAACTCACATGATATTCAACAAAGATAGCTGATGGCGTCCCCAGGACATGGTTATCGCTCAACAAGCAACTTAATAAGAAATAAGATACATAAGTACATATTCAATACCATAATAGTTTTTAAGCTATTTTTCCCATGAGCTATATATTGCAAATACAAAGAATGGAATTTTAAAGGTAGCACTCAAGCAATTTACTTTGGAATGGCAGAGAAATACCATGTAGTAGGTAGGTATGGTGGACACAAATGGCATAGTGTTTGGCTCAAGGATTTTGGATGCACGAGAAGTAATCCTTCTCAATACAAGGCTTAGGCTAGCAAGGTTATTTGAAGCAAACACAAGTATGAACCGGTACATCAAAACTTACATAAGAACATATTGCAAGCATTATAAGACTCTACACTGTCTTCCTTGTTGTTCAAACCCTTACTAGAAAATATCTAGACCTTAGAGAGATCAATCATGCAAACCAAATTTTAGCAAGCTCTATGTATTTCTTCACTAATAGGTGCAAAGTATATGATGCAAGAGCTTAAACATGAGCACAACAATTGCCAAGTATCAAATTATTCAAGACATTATACCAATTACCACATGTAGCATTTCCCGTTTCCAACCTTATAACAATTAACGAAACAGTTTCAACCTTCGCCATGAACATTAAGAATAAAGCTAAGAACATATGTGTTCATATGCAACAGCGGAGCGTGTCTCTCTCCCACACAATGAATGCTAGGATCCAATTTATTCAAACAAAACAAAAACAAAAACATACAGACGCTCCAAGTAAAGCACATAAGATGTGACGGAATAAAAATATAGTTTCACTAGAGGAACCTGATAATGTTGTCGATGAAGAAGGGGATGCCTTGGGCATCCCCAAGCTTAGATGCTTGAGTATTCTTGAAATATGCAGGGATGAACCACGGGGGCATCCCCAAGCTTAGAGCTTTCACTCTCCTTGATCATATTGTATCATCCTCCTCTCTTGATCCTTGAAAACTTCCTCCACACCAAACTCAAAACAACTCATTAGAGGGTTAGTGCATAATAAACATTCACATGTTCAGAGGTGACATAATCATTCTTAACACTTCTGGACATTGTACAAAGCTACTGAAAGTTAATGGAATAAAGAAATCCATCAAACATAGCAAAACAGGCAATGCGAAATAAAAGGCAGAATCTGTCAAAACAGAACAGTTCGTAAAGACAAATTTTTTAGGTGCACCAGACTTGCTCAAATGAAAATGCTCAAATTTAATGAAAGTCGCATACATATCTGAGGATTACTCACGTAAATTGGCAGATTTGTTTGAGTTACCTACAGAGAATACTACTCAAATTCGTGACAGCAAGAAATCTATTTCTGCGCAGTAATCCAAATCTAGTATGAACCTTACTATCAAAGACTTTACTTGGCACAAAAATGCAATAAAATAAAGATAAGGAGAGGTTGCTACAGTAGTAAAAACTTTCAAGACTCAAATATAAAACAAAAATACTGTAGTAAAATCATGGGTTGTCTCCCATAAGCGCTTTTCTTTAACGTCTTTCAGCTAGGCGCAGAAAGTGTGAATCAAGTATTATCAAGAGATGAAGCATCAACATCGTAATTTGTTCTAATAATAGAATCAAAAGGTAACTTCATTCTCTTTCTAGGGAAGTTTTCCATACCTTTCTTGAGAGGAAATTGATATTTAATATTGCCTTCCTTCATATCAATAATAGCACCAACAGTTCGAAGAAAAGGTCTTCCCAATATAATGGGACAAGATGCATTGCATTCAATATCCAATACAACAAAATCAACGGGGACAAGGTTATTGTTAACCGTAATGCGAACATTATCAATCCTCCCCAAAGGTTTCTTTGTAGAATTATCAGCAAGATTAACATCCAAATAACAATTTTTCAATGGTAGCAAGTCAAGCATATTATAGATTTTCCTAGGCATAACGGAAATACTTGCACCAAGATCACATAAAGCATTACAATCAAAATCATTGACCTTCATCTTAATGATGGGCTCCCAACCATCCTCTAACTTCCTAGGAATAGAAGTTTCACGATTTAGTTTCTCTTCTCTAGCTTTTATGAGAGCATTAGTAATATGTTTTGTAAAGGCCAAATTTATAGCACTAGCATTAGGACTTTTAGCAAGTTTTTTTAAGAACTTTATAACTTCAAAGATGTGACAATCATTAAAATCTAAACCATTATAATCTACAGCAATGGGATCATTGTCCCCAATATTGGAAAAAATTTCAGCAGTTTCATCACAAGCGATTTATTGATTTTAGCGATTTCAGTTTTGCACGCTTTGCATTAGGAGTAGAAACATTACTAACACCAATTATTTTATCATTGATAGTAGGAGGTGTGTCAACATGTGAAGCATTTTCATTGCTAGTGGTGGTAATAGTCCAAACTTTAGCTATATTATTCACTTTAGCATTTTCTTCTTTTTCCCACCTAGCACGCAATTCGGCCATCAATCTTATATTCTCATTAATTCTAACTTGGATGGCGTTTGCTGTAGCAAATGACTTAATATCTTTATCTTCACTAGGAATAACTTTCAATTTCAAAAGATCAACATCAGCAGCAAGACTATCGACCTTAGAAGCAAGTATATCAATTTTACCAAGCTTTTCTTCAACAGTTTTGTTAAAAGCAGTTTGTGTACTAATAAATTCTTTAAGCATGGCTTCAAGACCAGAGGGTACATTCCTATTATTGTTGTAAGAATTCCCATAAGAATTACCATAACCGTTACCATTATTATAAGGATATGGCCTATAGTTGTTACTAGAATTATTCCGATAAGCATTGTTGTTGAAATTATTATTTTTGATGAAGTTCACATCAACATGTTCTTCTTGATCAACCAATGAAGCTAACGGAATATTATTAAGATCAACATTAGATCTACCATTCACAAGCATAGACATAATAGCATCAATCTTATCACTCAAGGAGGAGGTTTCTTCAACAGAATTTACCTTACCTTGTGGAGCTCTTTCCGTGTGCCATTCAGAGTAATTAATCATCATATTATCAAGAAGCTTTGTTGCGGCGCCTAGAGTGATGGACATAAAAGTACCTCCAGCAGTTGAATCCAATAGGTTCCGCGAAGAAAAATTCAATCCTGCATAAAAGGTTTGGATGATCATCCAAGTAGTCAGTCCATGGGTTGGGCAATTTTTAACCAAAGATTTCATTCTTTCCCATGCTTGAGCAACATGCTCATTATCCAATTGCTTAAAATTCATTATGCTACTTCTCAAAGATATAATTTTAGTAGGAGGATAATATCTACCAATGAAAGCATCCTTACATTTAGTCCATGAATCAATACTATTCTTAGGCAAAGATAGCAACCAATCTTTAGCTCTTCCTCTTAATGAGAAAGGAAACAATTTTAATTTTATAATGTCACCATCTAAATCCTTATACTTTTGCATTTCACATAGTTCAACAAAATTATTAAGATGGGCAGCAGCATCATCAGAACTAACACCAGAAAATTGCTCTCTCATAACAAGATTCAGTAAAGCAGGTTTAATTTCAAAGAATTCTGCTGTAGTAGCAGGTGGAGCAATAGGTGTGCATAATAAATCATTATTATTTGTGTTTGCGAAGTCACACAACTTAGTATTTTCAGGAGTACCCATTTTAGCAATAGTAAATAAAGCAAACTAGATAAAGTAAATGCAAGTAACTAATTTTTTTGTGTTTTTAATATGGAGAACGCAAGCAAGATAGTAAATAAAGTAAAACAAGTAACTATTTTTTTTGTATTTTGATATAGTGCATCAAACAAAGAAGTAAATAAAATAAAGCAAGACAAAAACAAAGTAAAGAGATTGGAAGTGGAGACTCCCCTTGCAGCGTGTCTTGATCTCCCCGGCAACGGCGCCAGAAATTTAGCCTTGATACGCGTACAGCACGCGTCCGTTGGGAACCCCAAGAGGAAGGTGTGATGCGTACAGCGGCAAGTTTCCCTCAGTAAGAAACCAAGGTTTATCGAACCAGTAGGAGCCAAGAAGCACGTTGAAGGTTGATGGTGGCGGAGTGTAGTGCGGCGCATGTAACATCCCAAAAATTCAAAACAAAACGAATGAATTTCCCTAGTTCCAAATTTTGGAACCAACAAAAACTTTTATTAAATTAGGTTTGATGCATAGTGATCTTACTTAATTCTTGGGCTATTGACATGTTTGCTTGTTAAAATAGTTTGAAATAATCTTAAACCCTAAACCTCACCCCTCTTTTCACCATCCTAGTTAAAATTAAATAAAAGGAAATTAAATAAGAAAAAGGCATATGTGCCTATGGCTATTTTTACAAATCTTTACCCTAGACCTTTCTACTTTGTTTAGAGGTTTGGAAAAACTTCATACACCTTACCTAGTACTTATCAAACCTAATCCAAGTGGAAACCAAAGAAAATAAAAAAGAAACTAAAAATGCCATAGAGGGATATGAGAGTAAAATAGCAAATTTGGGAAATTAAGAATCTTGACCCCAAGTCTTGTTGTGAATGGTGGGATCACTCCTATATACCATTTCAACACTCAACAACACCAATTGGGTCAGGCCAAGTCAAATTAAAACTCAAATGCAACATATACATAGAGGCATACGTGACACATAGCCATAATACCCAATTCTTGATCTATACCTTTAAACCTTGACCAAATGGTGTGAAACCATATCTAAACTTAATATAATACTAAATTGACCCTAACCCATGCCCAAGTAAAGCAAGGGGAACAATTTACAAGAATAATGAAATTTGACACATCATCTCCTATGTGTTATGGCCATTTTTGCAAATCTTTGAACAAGACCATTTGAAATGGTTTCAATGGTTTGAAAATGTTTCTAAACTAATAAGAATCACTTTAGAGTCAAGAAAAGTCAAATCAAATGGAGATAAATCAAATAGTGAGAAAATCCCAATTTCACTCACATACACATAAGGCCAATTTTGCAAATCTTCACCAAAGGCCACCATTGATTGATATATTGCTTGGAGAATACTTATATATGATAAACAAACACAAATGCATCAAAGAAACCAGAATCAAATCCAAGAAAATCTCAAAACCAACATACATGGGATAATGGTCAAAATTGAGTTTTATAAAATGTTCCCTACTTTACCCCTCTGGTTTTGACTTTTATTCAACCAAACTTGGTCAACTCTGGCCATGTCATCCAAGACCATATGAAAGTAAACAACTTTCATGTTGACCACCATACCTAACTTTGACCAGGTTGACCAGTATAGATTTGACAAGTGGAGACTTTGAAACTATGAGAAGATCATACCAAATTTGAAACTTTGCAAATCAACTCCAAAGTGAATACCACCACCACAAATCTTTCACATTAATTATATAATTGAGCTCCACCAAAAAGATTTCCAAAATTCCAACTTTTTCTTCATGCGGCCATTTCATCGAACACATGGCAGGCATTGTTCCAGATTTGTGTTACATGCTTATACCCACTGGATTTTTGCCTAAACCTTGCATGATCATATGTGATCATCACTCCTGTACCTCCTCTGCATCAAACAAAGCCCTTTGGCACTGATTAAAGTGATGCCATGATCAAATATCATCCATGCCAAGTACCATGCCGGCCACTCTTCCTCACTTTCTCTCTGGTCCTCTCCAAACCACCTCACCATGTCAACTAGCTTCTCTGCACTACCCTAAGCACGCTCGTACCAGCCCTAAGCAAAGATACGCACGCTAGTGGCCAGAACGCGTGCGCCCAGTACCTCGCCACGGTGTGCCAGACATGCGGTGAGCGCGCCCAGACAGCGTCCTGGACGCGCCAGAGCGCCATGCGACCCGTCGCCCTCGTCCTCCCCTGCAAAGCCTAGCACTGCGTCGAGCACCGCCTCGCCACCCTCTACGAGCTAGACAACGTCGCTAGCCTGCGGCCGCCTTGTCACCGTCGCCATCATCAAAACCCTGCCGCGCCATACTGAGAACACTCGAGCGTCGCCAGCACGCCCTCGTCCTCCCCTTGCTGTGCCATCACGCGCGTTAGCTCCGCCTAGTCATCGCCAACCTCGCGCGCCCCCTAGTTTGCCCCTTCGCTCCCTGGAACGACCTCGTCGTCGTCGACCCTTCACAGCACCCGTCGGCCTCTCACCCTCCTATAAATAGAGCTCCCCCGCCCCTTCTTCCTTCACACAATCTGCTCCCCTCCTCCTCCTTGACCTCCTCGAACACCTCCCTCATCCCAATTCCACCGGAGCTGCTCCAATTTGAAGTCGACGGTTGCCGGAGCCCGCAGATCGCCGTCGCCAATTCACGCCACCCCGAGCCTCGCAACTGCTACCAGTCGACGTCTCGTCATCGACAACGTCGCCTAGCCTCTGCGCCAGCCCCGTGGGAATCTCCGTCACGCCGCCGACCCCCTACCTCGCCGGCGCAGCAAGCTCCTCTCCCAGTCGAGGACGACGATCCACAGCCGTGCGATCGTCCTCTAATCCGACGGCCAACGTCGCAAGATACCGCTTCGGTGAGTTTAAGCCACTGACGCGTGGGACCTCATGTCAGCAGGCCCGCGCCGTTACTGGGCCAGTTTCGCTATTTAAAACATTTCGGCCCATATGTTTCCCGCGCAGCCCAACCATTTAAACTTAGTATTAATCCATTTCAGCATTTATTCAATTCTGGTCAGTGCTATAAATTGAATAGTTCAAAATCTATAAATCCAATTTGAGTGATTCAAAATGTTCCAGAAAGCTTACGAATTTATCTAGCCAACCCCACTGGATTTAACCTCACAGCTTGTGTAGAATTGAAATAGCAAAAATAAAAAGTCAGATACTTTTCAGTATTCAAATAAATCTAGAAAATCAACCAATTTGAATTTTGAAGTAAATCCAATTGCAATAATTCACATTTAACAAACCCTAATTTACTATGTAAAATTATGATATAGGTTCTGTACATGATCACGGGCTAGGAGCAAAATATTGGCTATGTAGTCAATACTAGTCCATTTAAACTATATCCAAATTTTAGGAATTTAAATCTATGAGGTGTAACACCTTATTTAAATCATTTCTCAAGTGATATGAAGTAATGTGTTGACCTTTATTTACTTAGGCTCATACTTGCTCACTTGTAAAATTTAAATCAGAATAGTTTTTAATTTGCAATAGTTATTTAAATCACATGAGATGATGAATCTCATTTAAATCATTTTTCTCAAATGATAAGTGTGAAGTGTTGACCTTGGTCAACATATGATCATCCCTGGTTATTTGAGAAGATTAAATATTAAGAAGATTCAACGAGAGGAAATTATTTCTCCAAACCAAAGAGAAACCCTAATTCCAATTTTCAATGAGAGGAAATTATTCTCCTAATATTAAATAAAGAAACCCTAGCATAATTTGTGAATAAATGTAAGTAGTGATGCTAGATCAATTGTGTGAGCCAATAAGGCTAATTAAGATTACTTAAGTGTTGTTTGGTGATTGTATCCTCGTTTTCGTTTATAGACGCTAGTACCGGAGACTATCCAGAGGAAGAGGTCTTCTACCAAGAGGAAGAGCAAGAAAACTTTGATCACATCACCAATCAAGGCAAGCTATTACCAATGCAAGCTAGACTAATGCAAGCTATGTTGTTGCAAAGATCTACAAGAGCAAGGCACCATTACATTTTAATATATGATCCTATCCCAAGTTTTTATTTTACAAGCTTTATTGGTTTTTATTTATCAAAGTTACTTTTGGTTTGTGATTCACTTGGTTTAGTTATGGAGTAGTACAAGAGTATCACACTTAGCCTAGCAAGCTCCAAGATACTTAGTACCCCTCATAACTAGTTGCTAGTGCTCAATATTAAAAGTGACTACTCTAGTTGGGAACTTGTGAATTGAAATGACTTTGAAAACCTTGGAATGATGAGTCATTCTATTGAGAGATTTTGAAGGTGAATATGACTGGGGAATGACTTGGTGAATTTTACCAAAAACACTGATGGTTGGGTTCGGATGCGATACCATTCCAATTTTACAAGTACCCCCACAATACCTGAATCTGGGTAAGGCTTAGCTGGAAACTTATGTATTTTAGTATGGGTTCCCTCTGAACAAGCGTCATAGGGGTTACGCCGAGGCTGCCTCCATTGAATGTGAAATGACGTGAAATGAGGTGAATGTACTACCCAAGCCCTGTGCAGTTCCCGGGTTGACGGTTTGTTTTCACCGGGAGGCCAAGCTCATGGTGAGAGGTGCCTATACTAGAGTATGTAAATGAAAGGTTAGGATTGGTAGTTCGCGTACTGCGTACGATAAATCAGGGCCAGTTACCCTTGACGAACTATTGCAATTGTCGTGGCACAAGTGTACAACCTCTGCAGAGTTTAACCTATTCGAATAGCCGCGTCCGCGGTCATGGACAGTTGGAAAGGCCATACTGTTCCGTCATCAGAATTTTTCTAAAAAAATGAATGGTGAATGGTGATTTGAGTTGAAAGGTGACTTTGACTTTGAATCACAACTGAGTTGTGGGAATGACACTAATGTTCCCACTTGAGTTAGTTAAGCAAAAGGAAGAGTTTTGATTATTAAAGTATTTATGAAATAAAACTGGCTTTATGCAAATGAAACTAGAGCTTAGAACCCCCTTACTATAGTTGATAGTATTAGACTTTAGTATTAGTTTGCGAGTACTTTAAAGTACTCATGGCTGTGTCCCTGGCTATTCAAATGGCCAGACTATGAAGACGAGTACCAGAACCCGGAAGAAGGACAGCAGGACGTCTACGACAACTAGGATCACTCCTGACGTCAACAGTTGCCTGTGGAATAGATGGACCAAGACCGCTACTAATTCGCTTCCGCTATGTGTTATGTAATGAATAAATAGAACTTCTACTATTGTAATGAGACTGGATCATGTGATCCTTTATTTGTAAGACGATTATGGTATGTAATGAATGATGTGTTGTGATATCAATCTATTATGTCTCGCAAAAACAATATTCCTGGGATTGCGAGGAATGGCATAATAGGCATCTGGGCTTAAAAATCCGGGTGTTGACAAGTTGGTATCAGAGCCATTGTTGACCTTAGGAGACCCTAGTTAGAATGGACGTCTGAAAAACTTAGTTTTGAAAACAAATGAAGTGATTATTTATGAAAACTTATTCTCCCTCTTATCCTTGAGATCTTCTTCAAAATAAGAAAGTTATGCTCTATTCTTCTTATACTCCTATATAAAATTTTGACACACTTCTCTAACCTACTCATCATAATTCCTCACAGATGGAGTACACTTGCAAGTCTTACCAGCTTGGCCACGGAGGAAACCTCATGTTCGAGAAGGATTTGAAACAACTGGTTGAGTATTTAGGACGCCCGTATCCCGAATTCTTCGGAATACCCCTCAACAATTCATCGGGAGGACAACCTCGGTGGGAAGTCACTACCGATCTGAGAGGAAAGCTTGGAGCCCCAATATGGGAAACCATCTGGTTTTCTGTAACGGGAAGCACTTGGAAGGAAGGACTAGTCAGAGCTATGCAAGAAGCAATTGCCCGTCTGTGCGGACAGAATATCAACAAGCTCGAGAATACCCGCTTCATTTACTACCCCGGACATGACCCCATGGGAAGACCAATAATCATGCCCCCGCACCCGGAGATGAACCACTATGTTGTCTACCTCGACTACATGCTGTACAAGACCCGCAAGGAGTTGGACAACGCCCTCGCTTTTCACCAAGCACATTACCCGTGAAGATGAAGAATCTCCCCTGAAGAGTAGTTTCATTTAACGCACTTTCGTATGTGTGAGTTGTATCAGGATCCCCTTGTATCGTAGAGCGATGAATGGTTCTTCAAACCAACGGTGTGTTAGATTTGTAATATATGATGCTTGGTATGAATGAAAAAGTGTTGTTGGTTTTTACCCCCGCAACACTACTCAAGTTTTCAATATTATGAACTTTTTAAACTTTAACAAAACAAACCCTAGAAATTTCCCTCTTATCTTATCATCTACCTCAATGTTCAGATGGCCCCACCAACCCGCAACGCCACCCAGGAGGCCATGATGCAACTGCTGCAGACGATGATGGCAGACCGAGAAGACGAAAGAGCTGAACGCCAAGCCAACATTGTTGCACTGCAACAGATAGCCCAGAACAATCAAGGCCATGGAAACCACGATCACCCTGGATCGAAGCTGAAGAACTTTCAGAACACCAACCCACCGATGTTCAACAAGACTGAAGAGCCCCTTGATGCTGATGACTGGCTCCAGACGATGGAGAACAACCTCGAAGTTGCGGGAGTTGAACCCGCAGAAAAAGTACTGTTCGCCACCCACTACCTGTCAGGACCTGCCAGAGCCTGGTGGACAAGTGCCCGTGCAATGAATGCGGGACAGATGATGACATGGGAAGACTTCAAGCTAAAGTTCAGCAAATACCATGTGCCCCAAGGACTGATCAAGAAGATGAGAGACGAGTTCCGTGAACTCAAACAAGGAAGGATGTTCGTGGTGGAATACCGCGACAGATTTCTTACTCTGTCAAGGTACGCCCCGGACGAGACCGACACCAATGAGAAAAGGAAGGAGAGATTTCTGAACGGACTGCATGATGAGATGCAAACTGTGTTGGTGAACATTCCGTTCGCTGACTTGGAAGCCCTCGTGGACTCTGCCATACAGATGGAAGGAAAGCTGCATCAGGCCAACGAGAATCGCAAGCAAAGAATGATGAACCAAAGTGGACCCCACCATAACCAGAAGTACCGCAACAACTCCTCCGGAGGATTCACCCCGAGAAACAACAAGCCACCTGCTCAGAATTATCGCCCCAACTACCTCAACAACAACGGAGGACCCCCGAAGACTGGAGGCAACAACAACAACAACAACAACAACCACCACCACAGCAACAACAACAATGGGAACAACAACAACACAAACACTGCCCCGAGGACTGGAAGCAATGCCACCCCCGTCACCCCGAAGGACAAGTCCACTGTGAACTGCTATGAATGTGGAGTTGTGGGTCACTACTCCAACGAGTGCCCCAAGAAGCTTGCCAAGATTGCCGCCAATACTGTTGCACCTGCTCAGCAACAGCGTCGCTTCGCAGGAAGAAGGAATCAAAACAACAACAACGGCCGTTTCTACCACCTGACTGCCACTGAAGCTCAGGAAGCACCCCAGACCATGCCAAGTATGTCTTCCTGTTAAATAAAATGCTCAATCTCTCTTAGGAACCTAACTTTTCTTAAAATCTCAGGACGAGATTTGTTTAAGGGGGAAGGGTTTGTAACATCCCAAAAATTCAAAACAAAACAAATGAATTTCCCTAGTTCCAAATTTTGGAACCAACAAAAACTTTTATTAAATTAGGTTTGATGCATAGTGATCTTGCTTAATTCTTGGGCTATTGACATGTTTGCTTGTTAAAATAGTTTGAAATAATCTTAAACCCTAAACCTCACCCCTCTTTTCACCATCCTAGTTAAAATTAAATAAAAGGAAATTAAATAAGAAAAAGGCATATGTGCCTATGGCTATTTTTACAAATCTTTACCCTAGACCTTTCTACTTTGTTTAGAGGTTTGGAAAAACTTCATACACCTTACCTAGTACTTATCAAACCTAATCCAAGTGGAAACCAAAGAAAATAAAAAGAAACTAAAAATGCCATAGAGGCATATGAGAGTAAAATAGCAAATTTGGGAAATTAAGAATCTTGACCCCAAGTCTTGTTGTGAATGGTGGGATCACTCCTATATACCATTTCAACACTCAACAACACCAATTGGGTCAGGCCAAGTCAAATTAAAACATAAATGCAACATATACATAGAGGCATACGTGACACATAGCCATAATACCCAATTCTTGATCTATACCTTTAAACCTTGACCAAATGGTGTGAAACCATATCTAAACTTAATATAATACTAAATTGACCCTAACCCATGCCCAAGTAAAGCAAGGGGAACAATTTACAAGAATAATGAAATTTGACACATCATCTCCTATGTGTTATGGCCATTTTTGCAAATCTTTGAACAAGACCATTTGAAATGGTTTCAATGGTTTGAAAATGTTTCTAAACTAATAAGAATCCCTTTAGAGTCAAGAAAAGTCAAATCAAATGGAGATAAATCAAATAGTGAGAAAATCCCAATTTCACTCACATACACATAAGGCCAATTTTGCAAATCTTCACCAAAGGCCACCATTGATTGATATATTGCTTGGAGAATACTTATACATGATAAACAAACACAAATGCATCAAAGAAACCAGAATCAAATCCAAGAAAATCTCAAAACCAACATACATGGGATAATGGTCAAAATTGAGTTTTATAAAATGTTCCCCACTTTACCCCTCTGGTTTTGACTTTTCTTCAACCAAACTTGGTCAACTCTGGCCATTTCATCCAAGACCATATCAAAGTAAACAACTTTCATGTTGACCACCATACCTAACTTTGACCAGGTTGACCAGTATAGATTTGACAAGTGGAGACTTTGAAACTATGAGAAGATCATACCAAATTTGAAACTTTGCAAATCAACTCCAAAGTGAATACCACCACCACCAATCTTTCACATTAATTATATAATTGAGCTCCACCAAAAATATTTCCAAAATTCCAACTTTTTCTTCATGCGGCCATTTCATCAAACACATGGCATGCATTGTTCCACATTTGTGTTACATGCTTATACCCACTGGATTTTTGCCTAAACCTTGCATGATCATATGTGATCATCACTCCTGTACCTCCTCTGCATCAAACAAAGCCCTTTGGCACTGATTAAAGTGATGCCATGATCAAATATCATCCATGCCAAGTACCATGCCGGCCACTCTTCCTCACTTTCTCTCTGGTCCTCTCCAAACCACCTCACCATGTCAACTAGCTTCTCTGCACTACCATAAGCACGCTCGTACCAGCCCTAAGCAAAGAGACGCACGCTAGTGGCCAGAACGCGCGCGCCCAGTACCTCGCCACGGCGTGCCAGACACGTGGTGAGCGCGCCCAGACAGCGTCCTGGACGCGCCAGAGCGCCATGCGACCCGTCGCCCTCGTCCTCCCCTGCAAAGCCTAGCACTGCGTCGAGCACCACCTTGCCACCCTCTACGAGCTAGACAACGTCGCTAGCCTGCGGCCGCCTTGTCACCATCGCCATCATCAAAACCCTGCCGCGCCATACTGAGAACACTCGAGCGTCGCCAGCACGCCCTCGTCCTCCCCTTGCTGCGCCATCACGCGCGTTAGCTCCGCCTAGTCATCGCCTACCTCGCGCGCCCCCTAGTTTGCCCCTTCGCTCCCTGGAACGACCTCGTCGTCGTCGACCCTTCACAGCACCAGCCGGCCTCTCACCCTCCTATAAATAGAGCTCCCCCGCCCCTTCTTCCTTCACACAATCTGCTCCCCTCCTCCTCCTTGACCTCCTCGAACACCTCCCTCGTCCCAATTCCATCGGAGCTGCTCCAATTTGAAGCCGACGGTCGCTGGAGCCCGCAGATCGCCGTCGCCAATTCACGCCACCCCGAGCCTCGCAACTGCTACCAGTCGACGTCTTGTCATCGACAACGTAGCCTAGCCTCTGCGCCAGCCCCGCGGGAACCTCCGTCACGCCGCCGACCCCCTACCTCGCCGGCGCAGCAAGCTCCTCTCCCAGTCGAGGACGACGATCCACAGCCGTGCGATCGTCCTCTAATCCGACGGCCAACGTCGCAAGATACCGCTTCGGTGAGTTTAAGCCACTGACGCTTGGGACCTCATGTCAGCAGGCCCGCGCCATTACTGGGCCAGTTTCGCTGTTTAAAACATTTCGGCCCATATGTTTCCCGCGCAGCCCAACCATTTAAACTTAGTATTAATCCATTTCAGCATTTATTCAATTCTGGTCAGTGCTATAAATTGAATAGTTCAAAATCTATAAATCCAATTTGAGTGATTCAAAATGTTCCAGAAAGCTTACGAATTTATCTAGCCAACCCCACTGGATTTAACCTCACAGCTTGTGTAGAATTTAAATAGCAACAATAAAAAAGTCAGATACTTTTCAGTATTCAAATAAATCTAGAAAATCAACCAATTTGAATTTTGAAGTAAATCCAATTGCAATAATTCACATTTAACAAACCCTAATTTACTATGTAAAATTATGATATAGGTTCTGTACATGATCATGGGATAGGAGCAAAATATT
The DNA here is from genome assembly GCF_019359855.2 of Lolium perenne. Lineage (NCBI taxonomy): Eukaryota > Viridiplantae > Streptophyta > Magnoliopsida > Poales > Poaceae > Lolium > Lolium perenne. The sequence goes on along the minus strand of NC_067248.2, from coordinate 120,406,462 downwards.
GGCTATGTAGTCAATACTAGTCCATTTAAACTATATCCAAATTTTAGGAATTTAAATCTATGAGGTGTAACACCTCATTTAAATCATTTCTCAAGTGATATGAAGTAATGTGTTGACCTTTATTTACTTAGGCTCATACTTTCTCACTTGTAGAATTTAAATCAGAATAGTTTTTAATTTGCAATACTTATTTAAATCACATGAGATGATGAATCTCATTTAAATCATTTTTCTCAAATGATAAGTGTGAAGTGTTGACCTTGGTCAACATATGATCATCCCTGGTTATTTGAGAAGATTAAATATTAAGAAGATTCAATGAGAGGAAATTATTTCTCCAAACCAAAGAGAAACCCTAATTCCAATTTTCAATGAGAGGAAATTATTCTCCTAATATTAAATAAAGAAACCCTAGCATAATTTGTGAATAAATGTAAGTAGTGATGCTAGATCAATTGTGTGAGCCAATAAGGCTAATTAAGATTACTTAAGTGTTGTTTGGTGATTGTATCCTCGTTTTCGTTTATAGACGCTAGTACCGGAGACTATCCAGAGGAAGAGGTCTTCTACCAAGAGGAAGAGCAAGAAAACTTTGATCACATCACCAATCAAGGCAAGGTATTACCAATGCAAGCTAGACTAATGCAAGCTATGTTGTTGCAAAGCTCTACAAGAGCAAGGCACCATTACATTTTACTTTATGATCCTATCCCAAGTTTTTATTTTACAAGCTTTATTGGTTTTTATTTATCAAAGTTACTTTTGGTTTGTGATTCACTTGGTTTAGTTATGGAGTAGTACAAGAGTATCACACTTAGCCTAGCAAGCTCCAAGATACTTAGTACCCCTCATAACTAGTTGCTAGTGCTCAATATTAAAAGTGACTACTCTAGTTGGGAACTTGTGAATTGAAATGACTTTGAAAACCTTGGAATGATGAGTCATTCTATTGAGAGATTTTGAAGGTGAATATGACTGGGGAATGACTTGGTGAATTTTACCAAAAACACTGATGGTTGGGTTCGGATGCTATACCATTCCAATTTTACAAGTACCCCCACAATACCTGAATCTGGGTAAGGCTTAGCTGGAAACTTATGTATTTTAGTATGGGTTCCCTCTGAACAAGCGTCATAGGGGTTACGCCGAGGCTGCCTCCATTGAATGTGAAATGACGTGAAATGAGGTGAATGTACTACCCAAGCCCTGTGCAGTTCCCGGGTTGACGGTTTGTTTTCACCGGGAGGCCAAGCTCATGGTGAGAGGTGCCTATATTAGAGTATGTAAATGAAAGGTTAGGATTGGTAGTTCGCGTACTGCGTACGATAAATCAGGGCCAGTTACCCCTGACGAACTATTGCAATTGTTGTGGCACAAGTGTACAACCTCTGCAGAGTTTAACCTATTCGAATAGCCGCGTCCGCGGTCATGGACAATTGGAAAGGCCATACTGTTCCGTCATCAGAATTTTTCTAAAAAAATGAATGGTGAATGGTGATTTGAGTTGAAATGTGACTTTGACTTTGAATCACAACTGAGTTGTGGGAATGACACTAATGTTCCCACTTGAGTTAGTTAAGCAAAAGGAAGAGTTTTGATTATTAAAGTATTTATGAAATAAAACTGGCTTTATGCAAATGAAACTAGAGCTTAGAACCCCCTTACTATAGTTGATAGTATTTTACTTTAGTATTAGTTTGCGAGTACTTTAAAGTACTCATGGCTGTGTCCCTGGCTATTCAAATGGCCAGACTATGAAGACGAGTACCAGAACCCGGAAGAAGGACAGCAGGACGTCTACGACAACTAGGATCACTCCTGACGTCAACAGTTGCCTGTGGAATAGATGGACCAAGACCGCTACTAATTCGCTTCCGCTATGTGTTATGTAATGAATAAATAGAACTTCTACTATTGTAATGAGACTGGATCATGTGATCCTTTATTTGTAAGACGATTATGGTATGTAATGAATGATGTGTTGTGATATCAATCTATTATGTCTCGCAAAAACAATATTCCTGGGATTGCGAGGAATGGCATAATAGGCATCTGGACTTAAAAATCCGGGTGTTGACAGCGCAACACCAGGGATTCCGGCACCAACGTGGAACCTGCACAACACAACCAAGATACTTTGCCCCAACGTGACAGTGAGGTTGTCAATCTCACCGGCTTGTTGTAACAAAGGATTAGATGTATAGTGTGGATGATGATGTTTGCAGAGAACAGTAAAGAACAATGTTTGCAGTAGATTGTATTCGATGTAAAGAATGGACCGGGGTCCACAGTTCACTAGTGGTGTCTCTCCAATAAGAAATAGCATGTTGGGTGAACAAATTACAGTTGGGCAATTGACAAATAAAGAGGGCATAACAATGCACATACATATTATGATGAGTAGTGTGAGATTTAATTGGGCATTACGACAAAGTACATAGACCGCTATCCAGCATGCATCTATGCCTAAAAAGTCCACCTTCAGGTTATCATCCGAACCCCTTCCAGTATTAAGTTGCAAACAACAGACAATTGCATTAAGTATGGTGCGTAAGGTAATCAACACAAATATCCTTAGACATAGCATTGATGTTTTATCCCTAGTGGCAACAGCACATCCACAACCTTAGAACTTTCTGTCACAGTACAACATTTAATGGAGGCATGAACCCACTATCGAGCATAAATACTCCCTCTTGGAGTTACAAGTAACGACTTGGCCAGAGCCTCTACTAATAACGGAGAGCATGCAAGATCATAAACAACACATAGATGATAGATTGATAATCAACATAACATAGCATTCCATATTCATCGGATCCCAACAAACGCAACATGTAGCATTACAAATAGATGATCTTGATCATGTTAGGCAGCTCACAAGATCGAACAATGATATCACAATGAGGAGAAGACAACCATCTAGCTACTGCTATGGACCCATAGTCCAGGGGTGAACTACTCACACATCACTCCGGAGGCGACCATGGCGGTGAAGAGTCCTCCGGGAGATGATTCCCCTCTCCGGCAGGGTGCCGGAGGCGATCTCCTGAATCCCCCGAGATGGGATTGGCGGCGGTGGCGTCTCTGGAAGGTTTTCCGTATCGTGGCTCTCGGTTCTGGAGTTATTATCGACGAAGGCTTCTTATAGGCGGAAGGGTAGGTTTAGGGGCGACGCGAGGGGCCCACACAACAGGGCCGTGCGGCCAAGGCCTGGGCCACGCCGCCCTGTTGTGTCGGCGCCTCGTCGCCCCACTTCGTTTCCCTTTCGGACTTCTGGAAGCTTCGTGGAAAAATAAGACCCTGGGCGTTGATTTCGTCCAATTCTGAGAATATTTCCTTACTAGGATTTCTGAAACCAAAAACAGCAGAAAACAACAACTGGCTCTTCGGCATCTCGTTAATAGGTTAGTGCTGGAAAATGCATAAATATGACATAAAGTGTGTATAAAACATGTGTGTATCATCATAAAACAAGCATGGAACATAAGAAATTATCGATACGTTGGAGACGTATCAACGAGGTTGAACAAGGTATAGAGATACCGATGATCAAACCTCGGACAAGTAAAATATCGCGTGACAAAGGGAATCGGTATCATATGTGAATGGTTCATTCGATCACTAAGTCATCGTTGAATATGTGGGAGCCATTATGGATCTCCAGATCCCGCTATTGGTCATTGGTCGGAGAGAGGTCTCAACCATGTCTACATAGTTCGCGAACCGTAGGGTGACACACTTAAGGTTTGATGTCGTATTAGTAGATATTGAATATGGAATGGAGTTCGAAGTTTTGTTCGGAGTCTCCGATGGGATCCAGGACATCACGAGGAGTTCCGGAATGGTCCGGAGAATAAGATTCATATATAGGAAGTCATTTTATAAGATTGAAAATGATCTGGTGCATTTATGGAAGGTTCTAGAAGGTTCTAGAAAATTCCGGAATAAATCACTATGGAAGGCGGAGTCCCGGAGGGACTCCACCAAGCTTGGCCGGCCAGCCCTAGGGGTGGATTTCCAGGTAGACTCCACCTAAGGTGGTCGGCCACCCCCTCCCAAGGAAAGGTGGGAATCCCACCTCAAGTGGGAATCCCACCTTGGGTAGGTTTCATGTCATATGGAAGGTTTTGGTTTGGGGTCTTATTCGAAGACTTGTAGACCAACTTTTGGGGGTTCCACCTATATAATGAGGGACAAGGGGAGGGGGCCGGCCACCTCAAGCCATAGCCTTGGCCGCACCCTGATACGTCTCCAACGTATCTATAATTTCCGATGTTCCATGCTTGTTTTATGACAATACCAACATGTTTTGTTCACACTTTATATCATTTTCATGCATTTTCTGGAACTAACCTATTAACAAGATGCCACAGTGCCAGTTCCTGTTTTCTGCTGTTTTTGGTTCCAGAAAGGCTGTTCGGGCGATATTCTCGGAATTGGACGAAATCAACGCCAAACCTCCTATTTTTCCCGGAAGCGTCCAGAACACCGAAGAAGAGTCGGAGAGGGGCCAGGGGGCCACCACACCACATGGCGGCGCGGGCCAGGCCTAGGCCGCGCCGGCCTAGGGTGTGGCGCCTCCAGGTGCCCCCCTGCGCCGCCTCTTCGCCTATAAAAGCCCTTTCGACCTAACAACGCAGTACCAATTGACGAAACTCCAGAAAGACTCTGTGGGCGCCGCCACCGTCGCGAAACTCAATTCGGGGACGAAATCTGTTCCGGCACCCTGCCGGACGGGGAATTGCCCCCGGAGCCATCTCCACCGCCGTCTTCACCGCCATCTTCACCGCCATCGCTGCTTCCACGATGAGGAGGGAGTAATCCACCCCTGAGGCTGAGGGCTCCGCTGTAGCTATGTGGTTCATCTCTCTCCCATATACCTCAATACAATAATCTCATGAGCTGCTTTACATGATTGAGATTCATATGAGTTTTGTATCACAATTTATCTATGTGCTACTCTAGCAAAGTTATTAAAGTAGTTCTATTCCTCCTGCACGTGTGTAAAGGTGACAGTGTGTGCACCGTGTTAGTACTTGGTTTATGCTATGATCATGATCTCTTGTAGATTGCGAAGTTAACTATTGCTATGATAATATTGATGTGATCTATTCCTCCTACATATGCATGAAGGTGACAGTGTGCATGCTATGCTAGTACTTGGTTTAGTCTTTTGATCTATCTTACACTAAAGGTTACTAAAATATGAGCATTATTGTGGAGCTTGTTAACTCCGGCATTGAGGGTTCGTGTAATCCTACGCAATGTGTTCATCATCCAACAAGAGTGTAGAGTATGCATTTATCTATTCTGTTATGTGATCAATGTTGAGAGTGTCCACTAGTGAAAGTGTAATCCCTAGGCCTTGTTCCTAAATACTGCTGCGTTACTACTGCTTGTTTCTTGTTTTCTTTGCGTTACTACGCTGCAATACTACCACCATCAACTACACGCCAAGCTATTTTCTCGGCACCGTTGCTACTGCTCATACTTATTCATACCACCCGTATTTCACTATCTCTTCGCCGAACTAGTGCACCTATTTGGTGTGTTGGGGACACAAGAGACTTCTTGCTTTGTGGTTGCGGTGGTTGCATGAGAGGGATATCTTTGACCTCTTCCTCCCCGAGTTCGATAAACCTTGGGTGATCCACTTAAGGGAAAACTTGCTGCTGTTCTACAAACCTCTGCTCTTGGAGGCCCAACACTGCTCTACAGGAAAGGAGGGGGAAAGTAGACATCAAGCACTTTTAAGGCGCCGTTGCCGGGGAGGAAAGGTAAAAGGCACTCATACTTCGGTTCCGGGTAAAGTACTTTTCTCGGCGCCATTGTGTTTGTGCTCGAAGCTATTTCCTTTAGATCCTGCAATTGCATCTTTTTGTTTCTTGTTTACACTAGTTAGGCATAATGGAAAACAACAAAAAAATTGGTGAGCTTTTTAATCTTTTTCCTGATTTAGAATTGTTTGATGCGAAAATTTAAAAACCTATGGAACCTTATTTGCATGCTAGTAGCGATGTTATTAGTATGAATGCAATTACTGCTAATACTATGGATAAGTCTAAGCTTGGGGAAGCTAGTTTATATAAAAATAATCTTTTTTGCTCCTCAGCTTTGGAAGAAATATTTTGCTCTGAGAATGCTTTATCTCCCATATGCGATAACTCTAATGATGCTTCTGATATTTTAAATCCACCTGCCGAAAGTATTCCGTATAAAATACCTATGCAAATTATTGAACGCGTTATGGATAACCGTTATACAGGGGATGGAACTGTCCACCCTGGAGATCATTTATTGTTCTTGCATGAATTATGCGGTTTATTCAAGTGTGCAGGTATTGCTCTGCAAGAACTGAGGAAGAAACTATTCTCTATATCGCTGTCTGGTAAAGCGGCGCATTGGTATATATTACTGGATAATGGGGATTCTCTTGAATGGAATGATATTGTGCCCCGGTTTTATTCTAAATTTTATCCTCCTCATGAAGTGCATATTGATAGGAATTATATTTATAACTTTTATCCTCGTGATGGAGAGAGTATTTCTCAAGCGTGGGGGAGATTGAAGTCACTAATGCTCAAATGTCCCATTCATGAGCTCCCCCGTAATGTTATTGTTAATAATTTTTATGCGAGGCTTTCAGGACAACACAAGGACTATCTGGACGCGTGTTCGGAAGGATCTTTCACAAGCAAAGAGGTTGAAGCTAGGTGGGATCTTCTTGATCGGATTGAGGACAACGCTGAAGGATGGGAGAATGACAAAGGTAAAGAGTCAGGTATAAATTATGATTATGAATGCATTGAAGCTTTTATGGATACCGATAAATTTCGAAATATGAGTGCTACTTATGGTCTTGACTCTCAAGTTGCTGCAAATCTTTATAAAGCCTTTGCTTCTCATTTTGAATTGCCTAAGAAGAATTTTGATAAGTATCATGAACCTTTTAAAGAGGCTTGCATGAAGAATGAAATTGTTGTTAATTATTGCAATAAGCATGCTCAAACTCCTAAAAATGCTATTTCTTATAAGCATGTTAATTTTTGTGGAATGCATAGACCCTGTGGAATTAATCAAGTCAAAGATGAATATTGCATCCATCATATTAATGAAAAAACTAGAAAGTGGCTTAGGGCTCTAGATGATCTTGGTAAAAAAGTTTGTGCCCTCTATCCTTTTATTTGTGAAGTTTGCCATGAAGTGGGTCATTTTAATTTTCAATGCTCCTCCAATGATAATTTGAACCCAATGAGTGCTGCAAATTTGTATTGTGATGATGAAATTACTCCTAATCAGCATGATGAACTTACTTTATTTTTGGGGTGTGAAGAAGCGCCGAGAAAAATCTCTTTGTTACATATGAGTGATCTTGATATTGATGATGTCCTGCATGGGTGTTTTTCTTATTGCATTGATAATAGCCATACAAATACTTACATACAAAATATTTTAGAAGATGACACCTTGCCAAAATATGATAGGACCGCTGTGTATTTTCAACTAATTAATGAAAAGGCGGGATCCTCCCAAGTTTCTTTTATTGTTTCTGAAAGTAAATCAGGTTATGCGGACGAGCCACCCTTCAAGCCTCTTCCTCCTAAAGAAGGGAACGAGGAGAAGGAAGAGAAGAAGAAGAAGAAGGGAACGAAGAAGAAGAAGAAGAAGGAGAATAAAAAGAAAGAGGTAACGGCGTATCCCCGCGTGAATGAGATAACGCTAGGTAACCGTAAGTATGTTGCTCCTAATGATTATTGTGATAATGAATCTGAATACGATGATCTTCCTATGCCCTTTACATACATTAGCAATCATGATTTGAATGAACACACTACTTTTGATATTGCAAATCTCTGGGAAACTAATTCTGAAAATGATGATAATAATTGCCATAGTGTCAGTGCTATCCATGCTTCCTCCCATAATAATATAGAAAGCTGTAAGCTTTGGGAAGAGGTGTTTGAAAATCCTTTTGCTACTGATCATTATGTGTTTGATACATCTCCTTCTAATAACAATGATGGTATGGTCATAGATAAACCGACTGTGAAAGATAACTATTCTATTTCTTATGATGACACTGTGCCTCCGATCTTTGATGATTATTATAAAGAATGCTATGATATAGGTTATAATTATCCTTATGAAACTTGTCATAGTCATGATTGGATTACCAAAAACAATTCTTTTAATATGCAACGTGTTTACCAAGTTCAAATTCTTGATAATAATCTTGCTCCAATTACTATTAATGAGAATAACTCTTCTTATGCCAAAATTAATGATACTTCTATGCATATGAACCATGATAAGAATGTTTTAAGTGATGGGTATATTGTGGATTTCATCAATGATGCTACTGAAAGTTATTATGAGAGAGGGAAATATGGTTATATGCATCTTAATAATATTAAGTTTCCCCTCTTTATGTTGAGAATCTTGAAGTTACTCGTGTTTTATCCTCTTGTGCTTGTCACTTTGTTCTTCATGAATTCATTTGTGTACAAGATTCCTCTTCATAGGAAGCATGTTAGACTTAAATTTGTTTTGAATTTGCCTCTTGAAGCTCTCTTTTGCTTCAAATACTATTTCCCGCGAATGGATTATTAAAACTGCTGAGCCCATCTTAATGGCTATAAAGAAAGAACTTCTTGGGAGATATCCCATGTGTTATTTTGCTACAGTACTTTGTTTTATATTTGTGTCTTGGAAGTTGTTTACTACTGTAGCAACCTCTCCTTATCTTAGTTTTGTGTTTTGTTGTGCCAAGTAAAGCCATTGATAGAAAAGTAAGTACTAGATTTGGATTACTGCACAGTTCCAGATTTCTTTGCTGTCACGAATCTGGGTCCACCTCCCTGTAGGTAGCTCAGAAAATTAAGCCAATTTACGTGCATGATCCTCAGATATGTACGCAACTTTCATTCAATTTGAGCATTTTCATTTGAGCAAGTCTGGTGCCATTTTAAAATTCGTCAATACGAACTGTTCTGTTTTGACAGATTCTGCCTTTTATTTCGCATTGCCTCTTTTGCTATGTTGGATGAATTTCTTTGATCCACTAATGTCCAGTAGCATTATGCAATGTCCAGAAGTGTTAAGAATGATTGTGTCACCTCTGAACATGTGAGTTTTTGATTATGCACTAACCCTCTAATGAGTTTGTTTCGAGTTTGGTGTGAAGGAAGTTTTCAAGGGTCAAGAGAGGAGGATGATATACTATAATCAAGAAGAGTGAAAGCTCTAAGCTTGGGGATGCCCCGGTAGTTCATCCCTGCATATTTCAAGAAGACTCAAGCGTCTAAGCTTGGGGATGCCCAAGGTATCCCCTTTCTTCATCGACAAATTATCAGGTTCCTTCTCTTGAAACTATATTTTTATTCGGTCACATCTTATGTGCTTTACTTGGAGCGTCTGTATGCTTTTGTTTTTTTGTTTGTGTTTGAATAAATGCTTGTGTGGGAGAGAGACACGCTCCGCTGGTTCGTATGAACACATGTGTTCTTAGCTCATAATATTCATGGCGAAGGTTGAAACTGCTTCGTTAAATTATTATATGGTTGGAATTGGAAAATGCTACATGTAGAAATTGGTGTGATGTCTTGAATAATGTGATACTTGGCAATTGTTGTGCTCTTGTTTAAGCTCTTGCA